>NC_137475.1:33104306-34354306 GCF_918807975.1 Aplidium turbinatum | reverse complement strand
CAGATGGTGTGGTCTGTGGTTTGTTCCTCTTTGCCACACTCACAGATTGCGGATGGAGCCATCTCCCATTTGTGCACGTTTGAGCGGAATAGTCTGACTCCAGTAGCCCAGTACGCAGGCGGTTGAGCCACACCCAGGCCTTCCTTGGCAAATTATGCATTTCGGTTGGATAGGGGCTGGTGTCGGAGATAAAACTGTAGAGCCTTGAGGAGTTCTTTTTCCACTCTGAGCTCCATTTGTTGTCCTCCCAGGTAGCCGCGCTGATGGATTGGTTTTCAGCGGTTTTCATCAGGAGTTGTGCGTCACAAACAAATGGGTGTCTCGATTTCAGTTGCCGAGGATGCTCGATTGTTCGCTCACAGACTCTTAGAGACTTGAGTGGAGCAAGTGTTTGAGGTTCGTAGTGCCGAGAAAGAGACAGGATGGCTTCTTCGCGATGAAACTCAGCTGGTTGGTTGCCTGTAAGGACAGGGAAATTGTCCGATGGTGTATGTCGCAGACATCCTGACACGATACGCAAGGCAATATGTAAAATATTGTCGATATCATCGCTTCTTGCAGTACTGACCAGAATTACATTTTGAAATGAATATCGTTACCAGTGTTCCCTCTAAGGTGCAAAAATTAAGAAAAAAAAACGAAATTTTATGGACGGTTTCGTGGTCACAAAAAAGGTTGTGAAATCAAGATTTGGTCAAATGCGTTTTTTCTAAATAACTGCTTTTCTACTCGAGATATCTATATGCATTCAATGTTCAGAAAGCAGATAGAAAACCATGTTTTCTGCATCTTTTAACACAAAAACCGTATCTCTAGCTCAAGTGGTTTTCGACATACGCAGATTTGGTATTTCGAGGAGGGTACAGAACTTTAGGGGGGGAGGGCCACCCCTAAATCAACTTCAAATTAAAAAAAAATTTGCAAGAGTTATTTTTTTTGACAACCTCACCATTTGAAAGGGTGTCCCAAGCAAAATTCAAAAACTCAATTTTAAGAGCCACCCTAATGTATTGTATATACAGTGTTGTACGTTGACACCGTCAATTTGACGGCGTCAACTTTTTGTTGACGCTGAGGCTAGCGCCGTCAATTTATTTTTCAGTTGACGGAAGTGATAGCGCCGTCAACTATTTTGCCGATTTTAAGCGTCAAGCGCTATGCGTCATTTTTTTTTTCATGGAAAATCTCGTTACACAATAAGAGTTTCACAATGTATTCTGGCCAACGCGACTCATCCGAATTACCGGCTTTTGCGTTGGTTGGAATGGCTACCTGGAATACACGCGGAAGAAGTTCGCCAAATGGTGATCATCCATGTATTGAGAACGAGGGATCAGAGACAGAAAGCGAAAAATCCATGAATGGTATCGCGGACATTGAAGATACTTTATTTCAAGAGCTCTATGCCCCTGACAAGAGCGATATTGGTGCAGTGGACCTCGTTAAAAGATTTATACATGCTAAACTATCACAGCACGCTTGGAACAATGATACCTTTCCGAGTAGACTAAACGTTTTCAACTTGTTTTTGAAATACAACACACCAATACCAACCAGCGCTGCTGTGGAACGCATGTTTTCACTTGGAAAGGACAATATGCGTCCCAAACACAGCAGATTATCAGACAAACGTTTTGAAATGCTTGTTTTTCTGCAAGGAAATAACTAATAAGCAGGGCCCGAAAAAGTCAATAAAGTCAAAATTTTTTAAGGACCTCGTTTATCCACAAATCAAAGAATAAAATTGTTTTCAGCACCTAAGGGACTGTTTCTAAGAAGTTTATAGGTCAAAATAAAGTCAAACTTGATAATAAAGTCGAAATTTGACAAATTATGGCTTTTAACAAACTTAATTCTGTGTTTCTAGAGAGTAATTTTTGTCAAAATCCTCGTGGAAGCATTGCAAATCAGGAACTGCGATACAATTAAACCATATTAACTCATAAAAGCAGGAAATATGTCACAATGACCACGGATCAGCAGTAACTTTTATCGCAAATTGTCCATTGTTTATTCATTGTTATGTATTTAAATAATTTTATAAAACACTCCCTCTTCACAAATATGGTCTTTTCGAAGATCAACAGTTTTGATTTTAGGAATAGCCTACTGACATTCTGTAATACAAAAATGCCTAAGCAAGCTAAATCGTCTTCTGTCTTCAGCAAAAGTTAGATTTGTGGAGATTTTCCTATCGCTATAAAACACAACAAACTTTTTATAATCCATAAAACACCTTGACTTTTCGACAAAATATTACGTTTGGGTCTGAAATCGACAAAATATTATGTTTTGGTAAGTGGTATGAATTCAAGAAAGAACTGTGCCCTCTATAAATAAGCAATTTCGTTAGGTCAAAATAAAGTCAAAATTTGATAAAAATAAAGTCAAAAATTTGTTTTTTTTGTCAAAATAAAAATGGCCCTACTAATAAGCTAAGCAGCTAATTACAATACAGTCTCAAAACATAATACCTGCTCTTTATTTATAGCTATTGTTAGCCTAAACTTGGTTGAGATATTTCCGTTTTATCAGACGCTGGCAAAAAATAGCGCTAGAAATTAGCGCTGACGCTGACGCCGTCAATTTCTTTAAGAGCTTACGCAGTACTTTACGCCGTAAAGTTTTTAGGCAATTCGCGCTGACGCTGACGCCGTTAATATATTTCAATGACGCGTACAACACTGTGTATATATATGTACTTATAAAAAATAAAAATTGTTTACTTTGTGTTTGGCTGCCATTACATGTCATGTCATGTTTATTGCTGGAAAAATATAATATAAAAAATTTGAAACATTTAAAAATTCAAAATTTAATTTGAGAATTTTGATGCAAACAGGCTTGAAAATACGTACAGATCAATCCATTTATTATTAGCTTTACTGGATGCTTACACCATGTCTTAATGAAATCACATGAAAGGTGCCATGTTTTTTTTTGGTTATTCATATTCATGTAAAAAAAGTTCGGTCTGCTACTGTTCGGGAGAATCCATTTCGGAGAAAGCCTTTTACGGACTACGGAGGTATTTAAAATTCCACAGCGGCATATATATGTTAATTGTTAATTCAAAGGAATTAGCTTATAGTAGGGGTTAACCAAGTAACGTGTCAGGGAAAAAGTTTCAACTAAAGAAAGAAAAAAAAAAAACAGCTATCAAACGGCATTTCATGATTAACAATAGAGGTTAGTTAAATAAACTCTCAACCAAACAAAAGCAGTACCGGTAGTCAAATAGTAAGTAAGTAAAGTGTCAGCGAGAAAGCCTTAACTAAAGTCTCAACAAGAAAAAAATAAAGAGTTATCCAATGTTAAATGGCCTTCGAAACTACCGTGCCGGTAGGCCATGTTAGGCCGGCTTCCACAAGCCAACATTCTTTCATTCCGTTGGTATTCGAAATGTTTTTCTCTTCACTCGCGTTCGCAATAATTTTTCACTAAGGCAAAGTATCAGCGTCGCTATCCACCTATAAATACTGGAGACTGGCTCTACACCATGGCGACCTTTATTAGGGTGTTTCATAATTTCCCAACTTCATAATCACAACTTGGCTCACCTAAATTCATACGTGGAATGGTATTACCAACTTCCATGCAAAATTTTAGCATCCTACAGCCTCATCTTCCACTCCCCCAGGCCAATGTTCTAAAACTACCCTGCAGGCCGCAGGGACCCCCTAACAAAGGGCAAAAATGGGGTTTGTAAGCATTAAAAAATTTCTTACATGTCAATTTACCTACTTTTATGCATATGTATTGGTTCTAAAACACTAATATAGGTAGTAGGCTACTGAATACCCCTTTAAACAAATTTCCACCAAAAAATTGGATTTTTTTTTCCTAAAATTTGTCTAAATTTTGCTGTTTTTTAACAAAATTCGCCAAAATATTATGAAAATGGCACGGAAATCAAAAATATTGTACATGTAAGTAAAATTATCAACAAGAATGCATGCACAATCAGGTGATGGAGGAAAAGTTGTTTAAATCTTGCAGATTGACCATGTTTTTGATACGTTTGTCTGCATTTTCATCATGTTTGATTTGTCCTTTCTCTATAACATTCTTTATTTGTCCAACATATCTTTCGCAACTTTGATTATACATACTGTTCATGGTGACATTCCAGAACACTTTGTCTGGGGCATTCTCTGACAAGCATGGTGCTGTGGCAGCATCAGCTGTTACAAGCTAGAGAGTTTGTACCTTTTTGACCATAACATCTTCTTTCTATGCTCCCCATCATAACATGTTCTTATCTTCTTAATCAATGCTGGTGTAATCGAATTTCTGTCAGAATATGCACATAATGAGACATTTTCAGGCCCAAGCCAGGATATAAACCATGAGGAATATAAATTTTACACGTTTGCAGTTTACACTCCTGCTTGGCTGACGATTTACTGCAATCCAGCAACAGCAGATGGTCCACAACTGATGCTGGATATTCGGGATTACTTGTTGGATGCATAGCAGCTATGTAAAAGTTTTCTAGTGCAGCCATAAAGCAGTTACAGAAAATTTATATTCCTCATGGTTTATATCCTGGCTTTGGCCTGAAAATGTCTCATTATGTGCATATTCTGACAGAAAGTCGATTACACCAGCAATCCAGCATTGATTAAGGGGATAAGAACATGTTATGATGGGAAGCATAAAAAGAAGATGTTATGGTCAAAAAGGTAAAAACTCTCTAGTTTTGTAACAGCTGATGCTGCCACAGCACCTGGTCTGCTACTATTCGGCTAGTCCGATTCGGCTAGTCCAATTCGGCTAGTTCCCTATTCGGCTACAGTCCGATTCGGCCAGTCCGATTCGGCTAGTACCCCATTCGGCTACAGTTTTGAATTGTATTTTGTATTTTATTCCACAATATCGTTTCTTTTATAGGTGAAATTATCGAAGCTTTAGATGAGTGGGGTTTAGACCTAACCACTGAAATCTTAAATCATATTTATGACACCGAAAACATCCCTAGTGATATGGTACGTTCCATATTCATAACTTTACCAAATAAATCCGTAGCAACAGAATGTTCACTCCACAGAACAATTAGCCTTGTGAATCATCTAACTAAGATCGTACTCTGAATCATGATGATGTGATTGAGACCAAAACTAAAGTTCCAGGTCATGTAACGCCGAAACCCAGGTTTATTCTAAACTGCCACTTAGGTTTTAACTTCATCTTTTATGTCAAACGCTATTTGGCAACTGTCTTTTTTTCGTTGACACGTTTTCGCTGAGACTTTATCTCATTAACCCCTATTGTTAATCATGAAAAATGTTATTTTGATGTAAAACACTTATTTCGAACAAACCCAGACAACAAAATTCGTCATTTTTACATTGATTCAACGTCTGCAGACGTTGAATCAATGTAAAAATGACTGATTTTGCCGTCTGGGAAGGCATTCAAAGGTAAACACTGGATAAAATGCAAGAAGGCAAAAAAAACGATATTGTGGAATAAAATACAAAATTTTCTATAAACAGAAGAATCGGACATACATCTCTCTGTTATCATTTTTAATGTAAAAATTCAAACTGTGCTGTTGAAATTTCCGATTTTAGTTTTGGTTTGCATACAGACGGTGACGTAGGATACATGTCGATTTTATGTGAGCAAACATTTCAATTTAATAGTTCAAACATTTTGCGCTAAATTTCATTTCAATTTATTTTTCTATGACGGAATGCAAAAGAAACGATATTGTGGAATAAAATACAAAATACAATTCAAAACTGTAGCCGAATAAGGAACTAGCCGAATCGGACAGGCCGAATCGGACTAGCCGAATCGGACTGTAGCCAATAGGAAACTAGCCGAATCGGACTAGCCGAATCGGACTAGCCGAATCGGACTAGCCGAATTGGACTAGCCGAATTGGACTAGCCGAATCGGACTAGCCGAAAAGGGGCCATTCCGCACAGCACCATGCTTGTCAGAGAATGCCCCAGACAAAGTGTTCTGGAATGTCACGATGAACAGTAATCGAAGTTGAGAAAGATATGTTGGACGAATAAAGAACGTTATAGAGAAAGGACAAAGCAAACATGATGAAAATGCAGACGAACGTATCAAAAACATGATCAATCTGCAAGATTTAAACAATTTTTCCTCCATCAACTGACTGTGCATGCATTCTTGTTGCTTATTTTACTTACATGTACAACATTTTTGATTTTCGTGCCATTTTCATAATTTTTTGGCGAATTTTGTTAAAAAACAGCAAAATTTAGACAAATTTTAGGGAAAAAAATCCAAGTTTTTTGGTGGAAATTTGTTTAAAGGGGTATTCAGTAGCCTACTACCTATATTAGTGTTTTAGAACCAATACATATGCATAAAAGTGGGTAAATTGACATATAAGAAATTTTTTACTGCTTACAAACCCCATTTTTGCCCTTTGTTAGGGGGTCCCTGCGGCCTGCAGGGTAGTTTTAACATATTGACCTGGGGGAGTGGAAGATGAGGCTGTAGGATGCTAAAATTTTGCATGGAAGTTGGTAATACCATTCCACGTAGGAATTTAGGTGAGCCAAGTTGTAATTATGAAGTTGGGAAATTATGAAACACCATAACCTTTATACACAGGCCATGGCAACGTGCAGCTTAAATTTTGACTGAAGGCCGGTCTGTTAGTAGCCAAAATCGCGAGTATAAGTTGATAGTTTGAGTATTAGTTGATAAATAGAGTCTTTGTCTATATTTTGTGAGAGTTTGAGTTACTTTTGTGCTGTTTTTACCATTCAAATAACGGAATAGATTTTGGCACTTGTACTGGAAATCCAAAAAGCGTCTGGCAACACCAGTATTTCGGAAAATATTGTCATTTTGTCAACATAATTTTAGGAGTTTTGCAGTGATTTGGGATTCAGTGATCACACTTTGGCAATTTAAATTGTTTAAATTATCATTTAAAAGGAATATAAAGTGAATTTAGCTTAAACTTCAAAATTGAAAATACATCGGCCTTCAGTCAGCCCTCCAGTTCGTACGTTGTCAAGGCCTGTGTATACAGATCGCCATGCTCTACACCTAGGTGAGAAGCGGTGCATTTAAATGCAACTGCAAGTATGTTTCAGATCCTTGTTTACTTTGTTTGTGTTTACGCCCGGCGCCACAATGCAGGTTAACATGCTCCCGACCCAGGCCTTTAGTTGGGCCTGGGCAGTTACTGTTACTAATTAATTGTTAATTGTGGTTATTGCAATTGAATTAACTTTAGTAAGATTTGTAGTACATTGATATGCATTTTTAACTATGTTTGGCAAAATGCCAGTTATAAAATGTCAGCTATTTCATTGTTTAATTATTTCAAATTGTTTATAAATATTCTCTGGCTATGAAGTTCATAGATGACTTAAATTTTGATTGGTATGGCACGATGCACATTATACCTACGAATTGAATAATGACTTTTTTAAAGATTTCGAGTACGTGATGCATTCTGTTGCTAGTTGGAATGGGTAACAGCGCTTTGGCATACTGCGAGCGGATAATGCAGTATTGCAGTAGTGTGTAACTAGTTTTGAAAAATGCGTCACGTAATACGATTTCCTGTTACTTGTTATCCGCAGTTTCGGTTTAATTTTTTCTAGTTCACTTTTTATATTTTTTTCTTTTTGCTTGCATATTGCGATAACCACCTGACGTTTGTTAGCCAAAATTTTTTTATAAACTGTTTTTGGTTTAGTCAAGAAAGGTTATCAACGTTTTTTTTTTTAACAAGAAAAGTTTTTTTTCAACAATTGTTTACTTGTTTGACTCAGTAGTTCATGTAGCCTACCGTGGATTACTCTGGTTTAAATGCAACAATCTTTCCTAAATTAAACATATTATATATACTTGTTATTTCTTCCAATTGCAGCCAATCTGTCAGCACCAATTTATCGGCAGTAGTATCTACACAGCACACATGCTTTTGGAAATAAAACTCATCGATTTCATGTTCTGCATTTATTGTTTTACCAGCACGCAGCAAGTATTTGAAAACAATTTAAAACATTTTTGATAAACTTATTATTGACATTCATTCTTACATAGGGACTTATTATATTGCGTATATGTTTCGAGGGTTTAAATATGTTTCTAATAATATCTAAGGTATGATGCTGAAGTGTGCTTACTGACAGTTTTTAAATTCCCTTCGGTTTTATATGCAGTCTATTAAAACTATGTTTTTGTTAGCATTTAATGTTTTATTATAAACTTATCACCATCAAAATTTTAACTGTAGTCTTTTTTCTAGCTTTTTTTTTCTTTTTTTTCAATGACTTGTTTAGATATTTTAATTTTTGTTATATATATCCACCAAGAAAGCAAGTTTTAACCGCCGGTGGAAACTCACACGGCTTCCTCTGAAAGCCATGTGCGATGCCATTGTTTTGCATTGTTATGGTTTCAAACATGTACGCTATTTGTGGCCATCTATTCGAGCGAATGCACAAATCGGACCGAGATGTAGAAACCGGATTAACTTGAGCTTTTTTGGCCACAAAATAATTAAGCCACTGTTGAACTAACGAATACTTTAGAAAAACCAATCCCCTGCGGACAGCGTTGAAAGTAAATATTTTAAGGTCACCTACCATATTTCTTACCCACTGTACAGTCTGACCGCTATTATTAAATTAGATTTCTTGTATTTATTTACATGAATTATCAAAATACTATACATTCTGAGGAAATCTCGCCGACCAGATTAAAGTCTTAAAATTATAAACTATCGTTTTGAGGAAACTGAGCCACGATGATCAGTTATTTTGTATTTTATTAGCTCTGTTGTAAAAAATGGCAATCCAAGAACAGCAGGGCATTCATCTTCATCACAACACGTACTCGAAAGTAATTTCGAACAGATGGAGCAGAGAGTGACTGAGCTTGAAACTCTCAATGAAAGCTTGCAGAGGAGGTTGAAGGCCGCGACATCCAACGGAGCGGTACATGCATGCGATATTGTCTTAAATTATTTTTTATTTTTTTGTATGGAAAAAAACGTGCAGTTTTCTGGAAGTTAAGTTTTTTAAAGGTTGTTCACATGGTGGGACGTTTAACCGTTGATCCTTGGAAACAAAAGAGAAAACAGTTATTACGTTGTTAATTGGCACAGAATAATGATGTGATGTCTGTCTGCTAATTGGTTATTTATGTAACTTTTCACATACGTTAATGTTTAGGTTAATCTTCTTGTCAAATTTCTTCAATTTTGTGAAAATCTTGAAAACAAGCTTAGTAGCAGCTACTAATTAAAATACGACTCTGCAAAATTATGCAACTGGATGATTCAAGCATACGTCGTTAATTGCAAGTTTTTGTTAATCATTCGGATGTTTTGGTAAAGTTAGAGATGTATATATGTAAAGTTTTCACATGTTTTATCGTATGGTAACGGCTATCCTACTTAGATACAACTTGCTGTACATATTTCCCCTTTATCTATACTGGCTAGCCATCTTAATTGGTGCGTGGGTTGCAGGGCCAGAACTCTTCATCTCAGCTATTGTCAAGTAACCATGAGCTAGAGGTGAACAAGGCTTGGGAAGCTTACAGCATGAAATGCAGAGAATGCGAAAAGTTGAGAGACGACTTGAGATCAGCCGAACAAAAGCTAGAAGAAACACAAGTACATATGTGTTTTATTTTTATTTTTTTCTTTGCCGTCAGTGCCAACTTTGATTAATTTAGCATTTGTTTAGCGTCAAGTATTATCATTCATGCTTTTGTGTTCATTTTATTGGTTACAAACGAAGACGCATTTTAATATAGCTGCATTCATGCGATGACATTTGTGAGTGCCAACAGTATGTTCGCTGAAGTGCCGCTGGTACTGCGACAATTCTCCCAATGATATAATTAGCAGAGTCACTTTCCAGCCAACAAATTGGTTTTTTGCGTTAATTGAGTACATGCAGACGTTGAATCAATGCAATGAAGGACTGCTTTGTTTTTTTACATACTGCTTACATATCTCCACTTTCGTTTCATCGAATTATACCGGTTTAAAGTGCAGATTATTCAAAAATGTCGTATAAACTTGTGAACCAATAAGTTTCTTCATGAATACTGAAAAGTTTGGGTGTTTATTAAGACGATTATCGTTTCTAGCACTAGTTGCAACGTTCATCTGATGAAAGTGAAAGTAAAAGCAATGACAAACAGGTTGATTTTATTTTATTGCTTCACTGACGTTTCGCGCTCCATAATAAGAAGGGAACTTAAAACAAAGAAACTTCGTCGAAGTGAGCTACTCGATTATTATCCTTTCACACGATTCCGCTAAAACCTAAAAGTATTACAATCATGAGTTCTCTACCTGGGAAATCATTACACTTAAGATTGCACAATGCTCTCTGATGTAGGTTTCCCCGAAACGCCTGAACAGGATTTTTCTTTCACGGCAATTTTTTCTTCAGCCCTACAGTTGTTGCGACAGGGTATATTTGCTTGAATCAGTTTTTGTCACTTTGTTTCCACACATTGCAGAGTATGGCTCGCGGTCAGTCACACCGGGAAGACATCTTGCGTGCCCGATCACAACAAGATGAATACATAAAGAAGCTGCAGCAAGCGGAACTCGAAATCCGTGATCACAAAAGCAAGAAAGAGATGGCTCGGGAGGAACTACTCAAAGAAAAGGTTTTCTTTTGATTTTTTTAGGCGTTCAACTGGCTGCTTTTTAGTGCAAAATGTTTGTTTGAAAGATTGGCAAGCGGCTGTTCTACTGCCGTTGGTTAATGCAATATATACGCAGTTTAGAAGGGTAATTATAGGCTAGAAATATTGATTATGGTTTAGTGAGTGAAAAATTGATTATAGTCTACATTAAAGAAGAAAGATATTCTTGTGCAAAGCTTTCTTGTTGGGTAGTGCAGAAACTACAGAGGTTAGTATTCTCTCTCTTCATTTTGCTTCAAAGAAGCATGGTCTTAATCCCGAAACATCAGAGTCGACCAGTTGTCTGCAGCGACTCCTCCATTTCATTCTATCGTTGGCATCTTGGATTTTTAAGTTCCTTTTTGTCAGATCCGTCATAGTGTAATAATCTCAAGACAAAAACGTAGCTACTTTTTTATGTTCTTTTTTTGCATAATTTTACGTCCATAACTATTCACCGACAACTTTGCTTGTTTATCACCTATTGTGCTGTTCTGATAGATTGAAACTAGACTTTTATTCGCATTATTATAATAGGAATACCTAGAAACATTGTTGCAAGCCACTAAAGAACGCCACGATCAGATGGAAGCTAAAATCAATTGCCAAGAAACGGCTCTTCAGGAAAAGGTATTTTTTATTTGAATAGCGGTGTGACATTCAAATTCTTATTATAAACCAGGAATGTCAATTGAACAAACTAACAAATTAATAAGTTAATAAAGAAATAACAGTAACCTCTCAAGTGCATGTAGCTCCACCCAAAGTGAAATTTACATGACTTTTGACTCTTTTTTTATTTGTTTAAAAATAATTTCTAAAAAGACATTTTAACTCTTTTATGTTTGTTTAAAAATAATGTCTAAAAAGACATTATTAAAAGTAACTAGTGTATTTTTATGTCAAGAGCGATTGGTTCACTTTTTTTACAAACACTACTTTATGTTGTCATTAAAGGTATTGACGCGTGTGATAAACAGCTTGCCAGTATAATATATATATATAGTTGACGAAACAACGAGCGTGGCGCGGTGGTAGCGCACTGAGACTCCTCATTGAAGTCTCCCGGTGTTCGGTTTTCTTACCCAGCCGAGTATGTATCGGTCGTCTGCCCTGCATAGATGGTGTTCTGCGGTTTGGAATGTAGAAATTAAAAGAATTTACTGAAAAAAACGTGTATGGGCAAAGACTGTATAATGTATGTATATGTGTGCTAATACACTTGTATACATATATACTTTTTTAAGGATCTTCAACTTGAAGAGCTTATGAAGGACATTGAGACACAGCGGAAAATGGTTGAGGACAAAGTGAAAAAAAGAGAGGCAGAACTGAAAGAAAAACTCCACGAGACGGAGGGAAAAGTGCTGCGAGAAAGAGATGAAAGGTTGCTTCTTGAATCCCAAGTACAACGGCTGGAGAAGTGGAAGCAAGACATGGAAAACTTCCACGCTTCTTCCGGCCTTCCTCATAACATCCAACAAGTTGAAAAGAAGGAAACTGACATTGAAAACGAGAGGTAACTGTATGATTGAAGTGAAATCCCATTCATGCTTAATTTGCTTATGATATCGTTTCTAGCACTAGTTGCTACGTTCATCTGATGAAATTGAAAGTAAAATTAACAACAAACAAGATGGTTTATTGCTTCACTGACGTTTCGCGCACCATGACAATGCGCATCCTCAGAGCGAATAACATACAAAATAAAATTTCACCAGGTTATATATATACTGCAGTGCGATTGAAGGCAAGAAAAAATAAAACACGCAATATTTAAAAAAAAACAAAAAAATTGGCCAAGTATATAACCTGGTGAAATTTTATTTTGTATGTTATTCGCTCCGAGGATGCGCATTGTCATGGTGCGCAAAGCGTCAGTGAAGCAATAAACCATCTTGTTTGTTGTTAATTTTACTTTCAATTTCATCAGATGAACGTAGCAACTAGTGCTAGAAACGATAATTGTCCTGATGAACACCCAAACTTTTCAGTATTGCTTATGATATTCGTTCAGTGTGCGCTACAGTTACATTGGTCCCAAACTCTAATCTAAAGACTCTATCTTCTTTCTGTCACAACACAGTGCAGTAGGGTATAGCTGTTTTTGTCGTTGACGTTACTTCCGTTAGCTACGACTTTCAATTCTCTATAAAAAAAAAATTATGCTTAAAAGTTATGCATATGTTTACTCATTGAATCACTGGTGCCTATAAGCTAGGAAATACAAATTTTAGGCCGGTGTAAACCAGTGTAGGTGACAGTAGGTCCGATACGAATTCCTTCAACGGCGCTCAGTTTACAATAACAAATATTAAATATCAAAAAACCTACCGCTTTTTCTCATTTTTGATATTCATTCTTTAAGCACGCAATATCTGTAACGTTTTGTTTAAGTTTGTTACGAAGTTTATGACGTTTCTAGCGACTGCAGTGACGTGGATCCGGCTGAGTTGATTCTGGAGCTGCGCTCTCTGACGGAGGAAATTAACGCGCTCAAACAACAGGCCTCCATGCATTCCAGCATGTTGTCTAGAATATGCGACGATCCAAAGGTTAAAGAATCAATCACATCTTTGAACTGTAACGGCTTCAGTGATTGGGGTATGACCACAAAAGTGGATCTTGTTACATGTTTTGACTTTGATATAGCTTTGGTAGAGAGTTTTTCTTGTTGAACCATAGGCATACGAAGCCGAGCAATGTTATCAAGTTTATTACATTTACAGAAACACAAAACAATATCGATATTTAATTTGTTGCGTAGTTTGTTGTCTCTGTAAATGTAATAAACTTGAATAAGTTAAACTCGATAACTTTGCTCGGTTTTGACTTTGCATGCATAAAAAGCATATATCCTACTATCTGTTATATACTGTAAACAATTTATTGCGTGTTTTGCCCTAGTTCTTGTAGTTTAGCCACAGATATTAAAAGCATGTGTTTTGTGATTATTATCATCATCAATACATTTTGTCGTGTTTTACAATAACATAACACGGTTTTGCTAGCGATGCATTTACAATACGTTGATTGGAAAAGACTTTCTAAGTTGCAATACTACATGTGACCTCAAATCATGGCGTGTTTGTAGCGTTCAAAGTTCTAACCCATCGATGACAGGAAAGAATACATAGTTCATTGTTTAACATCGCTGAAAAACATTTTGACTTGTTGCAAAAACAAACTCAAACTTTCCTTTTTTAAGAAAAAGAGGCGGTGTACCTACAAACATCTGTGTGATTGGCCCACGATGCAAATTTTCTTACCTGGCAAAAGTTTTCCTTTTTTCATCGTTTAATCTCTGTCCTTGTTTCTGTCAACATTGTGTTGACACAGCTTGCAAACCTAACTGGTGTTCTTGTTGTGATTTATCCTTAGTGCTGTCCTCCATGACGAAGAGCTGTGCTCACGTAAAACAACATTTCGGTTCAGCTTTTAGTTTATCTTTTGTTTTAAAAACATGCGCTGTCTCATCCCTGTTACATTTGCTTGACAAAGTGTTTGCCTACACAAAACACATTAGCCTAATGAGAAACACAGCGTTAAACACGCGACTGGCCAATTTGGGCTTTCTATGCCTCGGGAGAATCGACTCTACAAGAGTCTACATGATCCCATACTCGTGTTACATGGAGTCCACAAGTTAGAAGTGGAGTATGTGGAAACAAACAAGGTCACAACGCGACGACCGTGGTGAAGGTGTTTACCCACACTACCGAACAACCACTAGAATACGCAAATATGTCTAATGTCTCTTGTTAGAAAGTTATCTCACGCAAAGAAAAATTTCGAGCAATTTTAACCAGTTTTATTTTCTCGTCATTTTGACGTGTTTTTGTGAGCTTTGGAAGGAGGTTTTTTAAGGTGGGGGATTAGAAAATATAAAGAAACTTCATAGTTGAGAACGCTGTGGGTTAGTGACTTCACACCCTCAATGGTGACATCACAACGGAATAAATGGTCAGGTTTTATGAAAGGCGGTATGCAGTTGAAACAATTTACTGAGCTGCGAGCAATGAAAACAATTTAGGGTCGTAAGATGGTCCCGCAATACCGGATTACAATCCCGATAAAGCATTTAATGCGTGGTACAACGATTCTATTGCAGGACGTCGCCCAGACTTCAACAACGCTAAGTGATCATTTTAACATTGTTGCAAGTTTAATGCTATTTACTTGTGCTATCGTTATTGTATTTTGGCCTCCAAGCACGCAGATTTGGCCGCCGAGAAGCTCTCGGTAGGCCACGATGGCTGCCGGAAAAAACACGAGTTTTAAGGCCTGTTTTCCTAGCTTGGAAAACTTAATTTGTGATTTTGCGATGTGACAATGTTGCGTAGTGATGTTCCACTAGCACAACTCAAGAAGATTTGAATGCAATTCTTTTGCAGAAAGTGGTGTTGGCGTCATGCCAGTCCAATGTAGCGAGCAAATTCCGTTTTCCCAAACATTGTCCGCCTTCCCATCCATGGATACCAGGTACGCGGCTTCATATCCGTAATATGTTTACTTTCTAGGTCCTTGTAATATTAGTTTAAATTATGAAGGTGTAGTAGCTATGTAACATGTTCCATCAACATCACACCCTAGAGCCAGTGGTTCTTAAACTTTTTGAGACACGCCTCCCTTTCACAATTCTAAAAAATTCGCGCCCCACCTTGTTTCAAAATCAAAAAACATTAAGCAGAACAGCAATTCATTTCCAGGTAAGTTGCATTAGTGCGAAGGATGTGACTTTTTAGTGGATACCAAATGTTTAATTTGGGGATTAGTAGCAGATAATTTACATCTCAGACCGGCTTCACATCCAAGTTTGTTTCTAGATTTTGTCTTTATGTTCACGAGAGTAGAAAAACCATTTTCGCACAAGTAGGCTAAGTGGATGAAAATGGAAGAAGTGTGCGTATAGCCACAGCACCCACACTCTTGTAGATGTGCACATATTTCTCCCAAAACTCTGTCAGTGGCATTGCTTCAAGGTTGACCCTTGCAGCAGAATTTCATTTTAGCTTCAAGAATTTCTCTTGTAAGTTGTCGGGAAGAATTTTCTCATTTAGACGAAAGGGATTTCTTGTCATCTGCCATTCTGGAAGTTCGGTGTCACTCAAGTGTGGAAAATAGCGTTCAAATTTTTGTTTCCAAAGTTGAAGGTGGCACTCCACTTCGAACTTAAGCTCGCACTGCAGTTCAATTTGGTTTTTCTCAAGGACAGTATCAAGGTTGGAAAATGAAGCTGCGATTCCTTTTTGAACTCGACGCTGCCACAGCCCCAGTTTTGCTATGAAAGCCTGGATGGCATCATAGCCTTTGATGCGATTAGTATTCTTGCCTTACAGGAGCAGATTTGAATTGGTGTTATTTTATTCAAGATGACACTGCGAACGAGTTGGTCTCACACCGTCGTTGCTCAGATTTTAAAAACATATGACGCATTGTGGTACAACTTGGTCATTTACTATGACATCTGTAAAGCCAAACTTCAGATAATTTTTGTCATACTTCCTCTTTTTTTCCACTCATTTTTTGTCAATTGAACTAATTAATTAAAAAATAAACCTAATTAAATGCTAAATCAATGCTAAAATTAAAAAAATAGTTTGCGCATAGTAAAATTGGGGATACTGTTGTACTTCTAGCCTCTGTCACTTGTTGGTCAGTCGTTGCCATTATTATTACAACTAAAGCTCGAGGCTGCTGTGTCAGAAAGCCGTTGTGTTACGAGAGTTAAGGTGTCGCGCAAACATTTAACAACGTCTAAAACATCACAAACAATGCGAGATGTGACAACAACACGCTCTACAAACACTGTGCCACTGTAACACAAAGTTTCATCCTCAACAATCGTGTGTCCAACGTAGTTGTGAAGACATGTTTAGTCATAATTCATGCAAAGTTTTTCAATTTCTTGCGCCCCCATTGTGAGTCTCACACGCCCCCCAGTTTAAGAACCACTGCCCTAGACAAAGGCACCCTAAATTAACTTCAAGTAGAAACTCAGAGTCACTTAACGAGGAAAAAGCCTACAGCTATACTCTATTCTATGTTCTGGCTGCACACGCATTCTGTGACCAATGACCATGTCATATCATCGCGACTGCTTGCTTGGGGACGGAAAAAAATTCGAAACTTTAATCTGACATTTTCGCCAGACTTGTAAGGATTCGTCACTGCCTTAACCCTGGTAAAGGAGTTTGGTAGTTCAGAATATTTGGTCTAGATATGAAATGTTTCTGATAGGCATCTATTTCAATCCCACGTTGTGTTTGATGAACAACTGTTCTTTAAATCAATGTCTCAGCTACACATCTCGGAGCTTTAACTAGCGACCTTTTAAGCCTTTCTTTGAGCATTGCGTGAACTTATTCAGCTATCACGGGGCCTGTCAACCGTTTGAGAAAGATATTAATTGACAAATTGTGCGTGTTACATGTAATAATCGGTCACCGATTTCTCAAACCGGCTTTGCATTTTTTCAGATTTTCAATTCCTTTTTTTCTAAATTTAATATCACTTCAAAAAGTGAAATAAAACCGCATGTCAGGTTTCCGACATGTATTGGTTGGTATTTGATCTATCGCCTGCCCAGTTATTTTAACTTAACGTGTGTTTATTTAACTCCTGCTTCCAGGACGTTAGTGGAGCAATCACCGCGACCTTCCAGCAGCTTTTCACCTGGACCGATCAGAAACGGTGTTCTTGAGCCAGCGCCACTCGCAGTGTCAAGGTTGTCAATGAGCATTTGAAATCACTTTGTTTTTTTGTAATAACAATTGAATGATATTGCGGGATTGATATCCAGAAATCATCATCTGTTTCAAAATTTTGCTTGGCGTTTGTTGACGGTATGTGAAATTGTTCGAGAGCAGTCTTGAAATTTACTGTTTTTCTTGTACAGTTTCTTTACTGTCATTGTAGTTTTGTTTGAAGAATTGCGACGTGCTTTCTGTCTGTGAGTTTAATTTTCCACATTTTTTTAGACAAATTCATGCCGCCGATACCGCGAACACTCCCCTGAAAACGGACTCCCCCAAACAAATTGAAATTCCTCCTGTTCCTGAGAACCTGTACCACGCTTTTAACAACATACGGATTGCCAAGTCATCTGGTGACGCGCCTCGTGCTAATCAACCATCAGAGATGGAACGAACTTTACTCAACTATGCGGCAGTTTTAGGTATTTAGAGTACATGTTTTGGAAAAAGTTTAAACAAGCACTACCATACAACTTTAGATATTTTGTGTGGGATGGCCAACCATGACGACCACTCAACCTGCATACCTGCATAGTATTTCGTATTATATTTTGTCCTGTGTTATTTTTGTTAACCGTTTTTCACACTATGAAGCGGTAGTAGAAGGACACACACAGTAGGAAGAAATTTGATGGAGCGTTATACTAATTATATGTATGTAGCTGTGTATATTATCATTATCGAATTGTTGATTTATAAATTTTTTCAAAGCCAACTTGCTATGATTTGTACAGCCGAATTTTAATGAGTTGAATTCCACAAGTTTGAAGATGGCAATTTTTGACTTGACGTCGCAGGTTTCTTTTACCTTAATTCTATTAAATTGTGTTTCAGTATCCGCGGCTTCCAACAGCAATCAACAGCTCGAACCTGCTCGACAACCCATCAAGCCGCAAGATGACAGCATTGGTTCAAATCCTGGCACCGATTCAAACATCGATACTTTTGTCAACCCGACCACAGTGCTCACACACTCTAAACTAAGACAGTTCTTGCCCGAGGCCGAAAATGATGCTGCAGTCTACTATCCCCCAACAAGCGGCAAAGGCCAACCGTTTGCTCCCCATTCTACTCAAATGAAACCAGTGTGGCCTCTTAGACGTGAGGTTAATGTTGACCCACATAATTTGAACCCCCTGTGGCCCCCAGGTACAAATCCGTCGAGCAGCAACAGTACATCGTCTTTTGAACCTCTACCGCACCCAACTGCTGCTAGTTCGTCCAGTCGAAATACAAATCTTCCATTTCCTCGAGAACCGAAACCACTTGAACACGGAGATTTCCCTTTGGGCCCTAACACACGGGAATTTTCCGTTCAACCTGTAAGTTTATTTATTTATTTTTTTCTGCAATTTCGTCTCTTCTTTGTAAGATTGACATGCACATTTGAATGTTATTAATTGCAATTACATTTCATTAGATTTATCTTATTTTAATGTACAAGTTATGTCTTTGTTTTTAGGTACATCGACCAATCTCACGTGAACCGCCTTTCCACGCCAACTTGAACACCCCTGTTAGACACCCATCTTCGAAACCTGTTCCTGGAACTCGTAAAAATGAAGCTGCCCAGGTACACATGTGGAATTGATATCATATGTCTTGGGCTCATTGTGCAGGTTAAATCTATTGTACTTTAATGTCAAAGGTTAAGTTTTCTTGTTTTATGTTTTATCTACGTTGTCAAGTCGTTCGTGTATGACGTCATTAATACGTCACATAACATCATCGCTACCGACTTTATACTAACTTTTGGGTGCACTGAAGACTTAATATCGCTTCAATAGGTTCGTTTGATTGCAGACATCTGCAGTTTCTTCTCCACGAAGACCGGTTGACCGGAGGTTACCCCTGGACACGCAAGTTCAAACAGACGATCGGCCGCCTGTGACCGCGGTTAATCCTGATTGTGAGATCTGCCCTGTTTGTCATGTGCGCTTCCCTTCTGATGCCACTCATAGCTTCATGCAGCGACACATCAATGGCCATTTTAGCGAAGAAGAAGAAGACGCAATAGCAATAGATTAATCTAACATTTATTGATAAGTTTTTACATAATTTCTCCAACTTTGGGGCCAATCGCTATTTTTTCTCTACTTTGCACTGGGCTGGTGGTATGGGAATGTACTAATTCTTCCTAATCTTTGAATTGGAGTTTTTATCACCACTCATTAACTTTTTATCCAGATTTTGTAGAAATGGCACAAAACAAAAACTTACGAAATACTAGTTGGCTAATGGCTATTTTTTTATGGCAATCTGGCTTCAAAGATGTTTTTCATTTTTCCAGCATGTTCAAAAAGCGTTGAATATATTATAGTTGATATTTGGAATAGCTTTCCAAACAACAAAATCCGTCGTTTTCACACAATTTTGAATCGGTGTGAAAATAACGGATTTTGCTGTCTGGGTTACATTAAACAATGTCCCTTGTCATTGCTAATTTAGCTTTTTTCCATTTAAATCATGCAACAAAAAGTATCTGGAAAAAATAAGAAGTGTTTGGTTAAATTGGGTGTGTTTGACCACTTTCAGTGTTTATCGTTGTTTGGTTATGGTAACCCACCTACGAGTTTTGATGAAAATCAATTTATTCTTTAATGAAGAGCGGTAACACCTACATTATGGTTTGCGTTATAAAAAGCGCTTTTAAATGTCGTTTCGTTTCTTTGTTTTCTCTCTGCATAGATTCACTGCCCGGTGTTTGACATTGAAATTATTATACAGTGCCTACCATAAGTTTAGGACCACTCATAAATTTATCAAATTTTGCACATTTTACAGCATCTCGCTGTCCTAACTCTACCATACTTGTTTTTTTTTCATTTCTAATCTTCTTTACGCATATCAGAGAGTCGCCAATTTTACCAGATAGTCGCCAATCAGTTCTGTCAAGACATTTTGTGCTGCGTTGAAGGTTAGAGGCAAATAAGACAGAACGCATTAACGACCTGGCCACTATCTGATTCATCAGGCGGTTATCTCGATGCTGTTTTTTTTTTTGGGTCTTTCACTCCTCTTCAGGACCTTGTACGAGCCGTGCAGTTGAAATTTCTTACTACCTGATGAACTGCTGACATTGATTGTGATAAATATCTGCCGTTCTGATAATCCTTCGCCATGTAGCGTGACAACTTGGGCCCGTTGAATTTCACTAAAGGACTTTTTGTGCCCCATTTTCATTATCCTCAAATTGTGTAAAAGTGGATAAAAAATCGACTTAGGTGTTAAAAACAGTAAACAATATGACTAATAAATGTCAGAAATGAAAAAAAAAACAAGTATGATACGGTTGGGATAAAGAGGTGAAGCAATAGTATAAAATCTCATAATTTCATAGTTGTCCTAACTTATGGTAGGCACTGTAGTAAAGTCACAGTGGTCGTTTTATACAGCTGTTGGTGCGTGGGAGATCTATTTTGTATGTTTGCACCACTTGTATAATGTATATTCTTCTGCTCAATCAAGCTTTTTTGGTGACAAAAACTGACAGGGCCACACGTACCAGCGTATTTTCTTCGCCTTTTCACTCCACAAACACTTCGGTGTGCAACGTGCAGCCTATTTGTTGCCTGCTCTCTGCGCTTGCCAGGGTGTTTAACAAGCACGTTGCTTGTCGTAGCTCACCCCAATTCTCGTGTAGATTGTACACTACAGCATATAGATCAGTGTGTACAACCGTAGACTGTATAAAGGCATCAGCAAACAAACAAATTGGATTGTCTGAGGCTGTAAGAAACAAACACCGTTATGTACCTTTTCTATCACGTAGCCTGCTCTCTGAATGCTATTCACTCGACTGACTTTTCCTAGCTGTTCTTTATTTCTTTAAAAAGTTTCTATCTGTGCTTCTAATTAAAGTTTAGCAGAAGGCGGACGCTTGCATCGATATTGTGTAAATTTCCTACCGGATCGTGCGTTGCTAGCCTTGGTACTGTTCCGTTATGCAATTGCTTTGTAGCCTACCATGTGAGCGATTGTGCAAATTGAATCTTCATCTCGAATTACGATTTTACTTCTTGCGTCTTGCGATGTCTTCTATCTGGTCCCCTTTGAATGTTGACGAAATGTTCAGTTTGAAACGTCGTTGTGGTCAATGATCTTCTGAAAAGCCAATGGCGTCTTTTTTTGACGTTGCTTTAATGCATAGCAACATCGACAAATATGCATTGATTTTGCGTGGCACTGATCAGGACCGTGTTTAAGGAGGCGTGAAGCCATCCCTGTTTGAAATAAGAGATTACAAGTGGCGGTAGCCAAAGAACTGTTTTCATCAAATACTTATTTTACATTCTCCACGCTTTAACGAACTGTAGACGCTGCTTAAAAATAGTAGTAGGCCTATGTGACACCATTTTCTTTCTTTTTTACGCCTTCCGTGATGCTTGTCAATCTGTATATCGCAAGACTGTTATAGTTCTGACAGTTCCTGAGCGGAGTCGTGATATTTTAACAAACGTACTACAATATATTCTTTGTCATTTATAGCCTAAAAGTTCCACCCATACCAAATGTTATTTTGTCTAAATGGAGCGATGTGCCTGGCACCAGCACAAGGTTGAGTGAGCCTACTCGCCAGAGAACAGCAAACAGTGCGTTTCGCTGACCATAACGATGTAGCCTCCGAGCTCGCCGTAGAGACTTGATGCCAGGTAGATTGCTTCTTCTACACAGTGTACGTTCTCGGGGATAGATGTTTTGATTGTTTTCTTTCCACAACAGTAGGAATTCACTGCACAACGATTAACAAAGGCAACGGTCAAGAACTTTGTGGCATTAATTAGTGGTACGATACTGGAGCCCAGCCTCATGGGCGAAACACGTGTCTATCGCTGTCAATTCTTGCTTCACTTGACCGCCCACAAACAGTGTTCTTCCGATGTACAAATCGAAAAAAGTTTAGCTTGCTATTGATGTTGAGTAAGATGTTTTTTATCGTTCCGTTTAATACACCATCAATGAGCTTTCTTTGTTAGCAACTACGTGAAAAGATTTATAGAAAAGCTTAGTATAGACATTAATGGCAGACCCAAAAGTTATGAGAACCCAAGGACAGCCTATCTGCTATCCCAGGAGAACCTTCACAGAAAGCAGTCGTTCGATGAAGTGAGCAACAGCTTTTGCAAAGATGGATTATGTCAACCTATCACAATGGACGTGTAAGCGGAAAAAAAGGCATAATGGAAGGTAATTACTTTAACATAAGTTAAAAACTTTCGTAGGAGCCAGTAAAGCTTCTAAGCAATCAACCAATTAGAACTTAAAGGTAGAACAGAGAAGCAACGCCAACGGTTTTGAGAGAAAGTAAGTTAAGTGAACGCTCTGCTGTAGCCAGCGTGACCTAGAAAGTTAGGGAATAGATTTCGATGACTTGGATTCGTTTCCCACTTCTGCCATAACTCATTTTTCTTCTGTAATTACCAAACAAAGTTCAAAGCACGGATCAACTCTCTGGCTGAGTGCTAGAATGGTCACAATTGAATTGTTTTGTGGGCCACGTGAAACAATTCTACTCCTCAAATTCATTGCGGAAGTCCTGGGTGCCTAATACCTCCAACTTGTTTGATAAATTGTGATTGAGCAAGCGAGAAAATTTTGCAAAATATGAAAAAACCTATTCGTTTTTTTCCTTAATTTCGGGGGCTTTTATTCGTCACGCCCTAGATCCGCTACTGCTCTGAGTGAATAGAATTTAATGTATGAACAACAACCCGAACTATAGGAAACTTCAGGGCCGGTTCAGGCTACTCCTCTAATCTCAGTAACCGGGCATGCGTCAGTGGTTCAAAGCCTCTACTCTACAAGCATGCAAGACTGTTTGGAATAACCTATCAGAAGCTTTCTCAATCCGAGGATAAAGAGTCAAAACCAACCAATCATGACGAGGTATTGAAGCAGGGGTGTCCAACACGTGGCACGCGGTGTATTTGAAAAGAGCACTCGCGCTTTTGCGAAAATTATATGCCAAAAACTAACATTTGTGGCACAATCAATTGCTGTTCTATTGTTTATGTGCAATACAAAACAATCACAGCAATTGCAACAAATAAACCTACTACATCGACTCTAAGAGTGTGCGCTTGGGCAACGCATTCCAAGGACTGCTCTCCATTCAGCGGCACCTAGTGGATGGAATTATTCCCCGGCAACAACACTTTAATAATCGAAAACTTCACTATGTCAATCTCGGTAACCGGCCCTGCGTCAAAAGCCGCCTACAAGTATGCGAAACTACCAGGAATAACCTATCAAGGCTTTGTCAGTCCGAGGATAAAGATTCAAAACCTCCTATGCTTCTGTGCATTGTGTGAAACCATTATTAACTATGGTGAAACACAGTCCTAAAGTAGGCTACTCAACTTACCTATTCATACAGCGAAAGGACTGTTCAATGGACAATCAGCTGATAGGTTTCATGAAATCAAAGGTAGATGTAATCAAAGCTGGGAAGATTGTTGTAACAACCATAAATTTAAAAAGAAAAAAAATCTTCCTTTCCTGAGGACGCAATGTTCTAATAACTTCGCTTCACCAGCTGAGTCATTCAAACAAATTCGATTCTACTGCAGGCTATGTTGCAATGGATTCGCTTTTTTTTATAAAACATTGGACTTGACTAAGTTTTCTTCAACTATTCGTAACTGCTAACTTTCGGCAGAACTTGAGAGATTGCGCTTACAACAAAGGCCGATCATCAATGTAGGTTTGTGTTGTCACAAAGTATGAAAAAATATTGTTACCTTGTTGTAACTTAATCGACCTGCACTTCGACGTTACAGGCCTACGACGTATTTAAGCCTCGGCTTTAATGCAATGCATTTTATGTAAAACCTAGGGACATTTAAGTACTTGCCGATGTTGTCACGGAAATTATGCATACGCTACAAAAATTGTTCACCGTCCGCACAAAACCTACACGCGGGCCGCACTCCAGGTTGGACCATGGTTGGACCACGCTGATCTAAGTTATAGGCTATTCCCAGCAGTTGCTAGCGGAAAACGTGGTTTTAGCACACTGGAGTTTGTAAAAAATTGTTTACGTTTCACCTGTTCAATCACCTTGTTCATTCACCTGCTCCATCGACTCATGCCGATTGAACAGCCTATGCATGTTGTGTATCAATTCAGACGTTGCAAAATCTTGATTGGTTGGTTTTCAATTTTTATCCTCCAACTGACACAGTCTTGATAAGTTATTCCTGGTAGTTTTATATATTTGTAGAGGCTTTTGGGAGCAGTTCCTAATTGCGTTGCTCAAGTGTACACCCCAAGAGCCGAACCAGCGCCGTGTGAGCTTGAGTCGGGCGAGTAACCGCTGAGCTAACGAGGCAGACTTAATCAATTGATGCGGAGATTCGAAACTTTGCATCGTAAAAGTCAAATCAAAAGATCCAGAAAGAATTGAATGCTTTGTTGAGCAAGTTCCGTTGCCTGTGTTTTCTGTTTACATTTTTTTTACACATACTAATTAGAAACAATGGTATATAGTGGAGTAGTTTTTGAAGATTTTCGTATCGATATAATGGAAATAAAGAAATTCAATTTCACGCTGAGAAAATTTGGCTAACTCCCGCTTAAGACGAATATGCAACACTTTTGCCAGAGAAGAGCCCAACATTATCTAACGAAAATGGTAAAGGTGTTTTAATGCTCTCATCAAGATCAAATCATGCCTGGGTGTTAGACCTTATCTTTTCAGTTGATATAACACAGCATTTACAGTTTTACACAGGTTATGTGTCGAACTGCAAGGCTTTGAACAACTGTTTCCAGAAATGCTCAAAACGATACCGCTTTTAGTAAATTGAATTCAGTTAGCCTACAGTTGTCAACTGGAGAAACGATGCAATTTAAGTTCACGTCTCCATTTGTGGCAAGAACAAAGATCACTTTCGTTCCAGACTTTGCAAAGTAGCCTAGGGCCTAAGCTACTCTAAATGCTGTAGGCTATTTTATCAAGATTTTTGCAAAAGTTTTGCGAAGCGTTTTCAAGATCTGGTTAATCAAATACATCTTATATTTTCAACAATCATTCACCGTTAAAGAAGAAGAAATGACAAACGCGGAGCTTCAGCTTGAATGTTTAGATCTAAAATCGAATGAAGTCCTTAAAGACACATGACAGGAACAATCGATACTTTAATTTTACTCTCGTTGAAAGAAGAAACCTATCCAGTTCAATTGAGGAAGGCTCGTTTCTGGATTAGCCTACTCAGTTTAGAAGTACATACCGTTGCCAACAGGAAGACTCTGTCATGAAACATAAATCTGAATATGCAGCCAGCGCACTGGCGATCACTCAGATGCCATGATGCGCATTGCCACTACGCCTTTGAAGCCCGATCTTTCAAGCTTGGTTGAAAACAAAAGTTTGCAAAAAAGCAGTTTTGGTCATTGTGAATGATTTGAATGATTAAATTAAGTTTTTTATGTAAGTTATGTCAATGAATGTTTTATTTCTCAGAAGAAAACACTTTTTAGTTTTAGAAAGCATACGTTAAACATAATTTAGCCTGACAAACGTTGGCACAGGAATAAGTTGTAAGACCAATATTGGCACGTCAGCGTGTTTGAGTTGAACCCCTTGCTTTAAAGGTTCGTGACACAAGAAACGGTGTCTCCACATAGCCTACTACATCACTGGATGAGGCAAGATAACATTTTGGAGAGGCCCTCTCCGTGGCTACGTCTCTCCTTTGGTCTACCCATAAAGATAGAGCCCGATCATTGATAGATTTATGTCAGTTCTGTTAACCAATTTTTACGATCAACTTTTATTTTGTTGTAAATTCTGGTGCATTCAATGTAGCATATAGGCTACACAATACACACTGTTGCTTTCGGAAATCAGCAATAAATATGGACGAACACAAAACCAGCAATTTGTTGTAGCCTATTTTACCGAAGAAAATGCCACTTTCTTCTGCTAAACATCGACAACATTTGTGAAAACGAAAAATAGTTAAGAAATCAACAAACTTAGCAACGAAAGCATTCTTAGAAAGAATATAATTTTGCAGTAGGCAGTAGGCTAACCTTCCACGTCGTGTTGCAAGATAAAGTATTATTTGTTGTTCAAAAAAAAATGGAACAACAAGGAATGGTAAAGGTCCCATACTCAGTTACTAAGGATCAACAAGAAGAACGTCTTAACATCACTGAAAAAAAAAAAAAAACGAAAAGGGATTTGTATTAAGCTTAATTAAAGCATTAATCTTCAACAGTGAACAATAAACTCGTACAAAGAAAATAGTTGCTATAATAAATTTTAAGCTAATAAAACAAAGCGCTATTTCGAAAACGTAGTCACTTTATGACATTTCTCCCTGAAGCAGATTTTACAACTAAAAACTGAGGTATGGCTACTTTTAGTCCTTTAAGGTGAGTGGCCTGAAAAAAATAAATTTTTAAAGTATTTCGTTGTTTGTAGGCCACAAAAACGCTTTTGTAACAGTTGTTGCTAAGCCTACAATTAATAAAATGCGAAGACATTTCTTTTAGCAGATTAGGCTCTTCGGGCAACATTGGTTTAAATTGGGGGTCGGCAACCTACGGCCCTCGGGCCGGACCCGGTCAGCCCAGAAAAGTCATCCGGCTAGCAGCTCCTTTATAATTTATAATATTATAATGACCTACCCAGCAAACATTGATTGCTGGGCCAGCGTTGGCTATATGCTGGGTATGTTGGCACAAGGCTGGCAATTTTGTCCAACATGTTGCCAACATTGCCAACATTACGCCAACAATTTCAATACTTCTTATTATGCGTTCAAAAAGGTCTTAAAGATTTTATTTCAGGTTTATTTGTTTTAAACTTTAAAAATACTAACACAAACCTCTTTTCATGTGGTATTGCTTCAAAACACAGTTGTGTGGTTGGCTAACATCGGTCAGAAGCATTGCCCGCGTTGTGCCAATTCATAACAATTTCGGTGTTTTCTTTAAAATTATGCAAATGTATACCATCATTTTGCTACAATTTTAACTTTTAATAATAGGCTATCAATGCTGTTATTATTTTCTGATACCGTACAAGTATACTATGAATACTTAAGACCAGCGTTGGTTAGAAGGGTAGCCAACGGTTTGCCAACAAAGTAGTTTCATTTTAGTTTGTTTATGCCAAACGAAGCAGAGGTCTAGAAAAAGGCAGGAGCAACAAAACGCGAACGCGATAACGTGCTTGATACCCAAACAGTTTAAACTTTCCATTAGCCCGACACGTTTCCACAAAATAAACAATTGCAACGTCGGCTATATGCTGGATGTGAGGGCACAAGATTGGCAATTATGTCCAACATGTTGCCAACAATATGCCATCAATTTCAATAACTTATTTCTTATTATGCGTTCAAAAAGGTCTCAAAGATTTTATTTCAGGTTTATTTGTTTTAATCTTTAAAAATACTAACACAAACCTCTTTTCATGTGGTATTGCTTCAAAACACAGTTGTGTGGTTGGCTAACATTGGTCAGAAGCATTGCCTGCGTTGTGCCAATTCATAACAATTTCGGTGTTTTCTTTAAAAGTATGCAAATGTATACCATCATTTTGCTACAATTTTGCATTTTTATAATAGGCTATCAATGCTGTTTTTGTTTTTATAATACCGTACAAGTATACTATGAATATTTAAGACCAGCGTTGGTCAGAAGTGTAGCCAACGGTTTGCCAACAAAGTAGTTTTATTTTAGTTTGTTTATGCCAAACGAAGCAGAGGTCTAGAAAAACGTAGGAGCAACAGAAACGCGAACGTGATTTCGTGCTTGATACTGAAACCGTTTAAGTTTCCATTTGCCTACGCGTTTCCACAAAATAAACAATTGCAATTCGGATGTGAGGGCACAAGATTGGCAATTATGTCCAACATGTTGCCAACAATACGCCATCAATTTCAATAGGGTAGCTTATTTCTTATTATGCGTTCAAAAAGGTCTAAAAGATTTTATTTCAGGTTTATTTGTTTTAATCTTTAAAATTACTAACACAAACTTCATTTCATGTGGTATTGCTTCAAAACAAACTTGTGTGGTTGGCTAACATTGGTCAGAAGCATTGCCCGCGTTGTGCCAATTTATAACAATTTCGGTGTTTTCTTTAAAATTATGCAAATGTATACCATCATTTTGCTACAACAATTTTACATTTTTATAATAGGCTATCAATGCTGTTATTGCTTTTATAATACCGTACAAGTATACTATGAATATTTAAGACCAGCGTTGGTCAGAAGTGTAGCCAACGGTTTGCCAACAAAGTAGTTTCATTTTAGTTCGTTTATTCCAAACAAAGCAGAAGTCTAGAAAAAGGTAGGAGCAACAGAAACGCGAACGTGATTTTGTGCTTGATACTGAAACAGTTTAAGTTTCCATTTGCCCGACACGTTTCCACAAAATAAACAATTGCAACGTCGGCTATATGCTGGATGTGAGGGCACAAGATTGGCAATTATGTCCAACATGTTGCCAACAATACGCCATCAATTTCAATAGGGTAGCTTATTTCTTATTATGCGTTCAAAAAGGTCTAAAAGATTTTATTTCAGGTTTATTTGTTTTAATTTTTAAAATTACTAACACAAACCTCTTTTCATGTGGTTGCTTCAAAACACAGTTGTGTGGTTGGCTAACATTGGTCAGAAGCATTGCCCGCGTTGTGCCAATTCATAACAATTTCGGTGTTTTCTTTAAAATTATGCAAATGTATACCATCATTTTGCTACAATTTTACATTTTTATAATAGGCTACCAATGCTGTTATTATTTTCTGATACCGTACAAGTATACTATGAATATTTTAGACCAGCGTTGGTCAGAAGTGTAGCCAACAGTTTGCCAAGTTTGTTTATGCCAAACGAAGCAGAGGTCTAGAAAAAGGCAGGAGCAACAAAACGCGAACGCGATAATGTGCTTGATACCCAAACAGTTTAAAGTTTCCATTAGCCCGACACGTTTCTACAAAATAAACAATTGCAACGTTGGCTACTTCATTTCAGTTTCACTTGATTTATTCTTTGAAAATATTAATAGCCAACAATAAAATGACTCTTTAACTAAATGACTCATGTGGTTTAGCGGAGAAACACAGTTTCTTTAGCATACCGTATTCTTGTAGCAACAACGCCATGATAAAAATCGTTTGTTCATATTCAATTGCTTCAGATAATTTAGTGCAATAAATGTCTTGTGATTCAGAGGGCACATCCAGAAAGTTTAGGTTTGGCGCCTCCAATACCCAACTAGCATAATCCGTTTTTTTTACATTGATTCAACGTCTGCAGACGTTGGTAAGGTATCTAACAAGCGATAAACTTAAAAACGTGGTTGCTAATTCAAGTTGCCAGGTCTTCATTTTTTTCTTGTGTTCAACAAAAGCTTTTTTAATTTTCAAGTTTAACTATACTATAATGTGTTGTAATAAGTTATTTTTGAAAACATTTTTTCAGGACTAACCTCAAAATTTGCGTGCAGTTTAAGAAAATTTAAAACAACTTGTAAGCTTAATCGAATTCACTTGTTGATGTTTGGTAGCGCTCGACACAGCAGCATGATTGTGGTGATCATGTGATCATTGAGTTGTGACTGCACTGCCGCCGCGCTGCTGACCTGTCTGCAGACGCTGAATCAATGTAAAAAAAAATCGATTGATGCGCTGTCACTTATCGATTGTGTTCTGAGAGCAGTCTCGCTCACTGTCTGATTTTGACCACGTGGATGAGATTCTCGTGTCGCCAACAAAGGGGCGTCTTTACTTTAAATGTAGCAAAGCTTGCACAATAGGCCAGCTTCAGGAGCAGTCATGTTGCGTCGAAATCTCTCCTCAATTTCTCGAAGCGAGATTTCACAAAACGATCGCTACTTTTACTTTCAACGATTCGGCAATCGTTTTTTCTTCTCCCGCGGTGCATAGAACAATGCTGCAGGCACAATAATTGTTGTGAAAACTCCATTATGACGTCACTACTTAAACTTTGACTGGGCAATATGACGCGTTGAAGTGAAATAGGCAACAAAGCTTTAGAATGCGGCGATGTGTTATATCAACGTGAGGAGATGCAATTTAGCAGAAGAACTTGGTTTTTTTTGATGAAGGAAGACAAAGGCCATGACTTAATCCTTTGCTAAAGGGATTATGACGTCACTCGATTCACTTCGACTGTTCAAACATGGCGGTTGTGCGCAATACACAATTACGTGGAGAGCCGAAAGCACAATGCTTATGTGAACAGCGCTAAGAGGAATTTTCGCTTCTTGCATCGAAAATATAAAAAATCGAATTCAATTGAGATTTTATGGCCGAAAGAAGTTTTAGAAATGATCAAAATGAAACAATAGGAATGACTTACGACAATGTTTATGAAAACCTGGTAAGTGAATGTCTTTTATTCATTGAACCTGAAATAATTGTGTAAAGTCGTTTTTGTCACTAGGCTACGTTTACACAATTTAAAGAAAGTTATAAAACTCAATGACCAACGGAAAACTTTCATATGAAATATTCTCGTGACAAATTTAGTGCCAGTGCTCATAGATGAGTGCTAAGAAGATATCAGCAAAGTAGCAGAGCTTGTGATGTCCCACAAAATGTGTAGGGTTTTACTCAATCTTTGATTTTGCTGCTCCGGCAGTGTTTGCCTGACTGCTTGAATGTGTTTGTATTTTTATGTCGTGTGGATAGGTCTGTGATGGTTGTAGAGTATTTGCAAATGTAGCTTTCATTGCCGTCAACTGAATAATAATAATAATAACATGTTTTATTTTGCGCCCATTGCGACAACGTAGCCTACAGTAGCCTACACTGCGACCTACATACGCAACACAACAGACGACTAGAAGCCCAAAATAAACTTTAAACGTTGGCTGTCATTTGTAAAAGTCGAAAATTTCTGTAACAAGTGCTGAAGCTTTTTAATATGATGGATGAAACCCCTGTCATTACATTCGATTTACATTTTGCAGGTGGCAAATTTAAGTCAAGTTGTTGGCAAAAATGCAAGCGATTGTATCAGTGGACTTATTCCAACTATTATTATCGAACACAACACAGTTCAAGTCATGTCGAGAACAAAGAAAGAAAAAAACATCGTGAAGTCTAAGCACTCGTTTGATTGTTTAAAATAGAATCTGAAAAAGGATGTTCTTGGTGAGTACGGATAAATGTTTCTACTATGACTAAATCATTATGTCATTACTATGCCATTTTGCTCTTTTGATTAACCCGTTAAGTGCGTAATTAATTTTTCAAAACTCTCCTTACTGTGCGTATTTAATTTGATCACTCGCAGTATTTTTCGTCGCATTATTGTTTGCTAGGATATTGGGGAACCCCCATGACGCAGCACAATACGCTTTTGTTCAATTATCTTTTGTGTCTATTGCTTTACTTTTTCATCGACTATTGCGGAGAAGTCTCCGGCTGGACTATTGTTTTCTAGTGTAATCGCATTACTCTCAAGTGATTATACCTTTCACCATTGTGAAGTTATTTAACTAGCTGTTTATTATGAAGAAAAAAAATACATCAGTTTACAGAACAAAATAATTTCTAAGCATTTATAGGACACTAAATAAAGTACACGTAAGTTTAGTTTGGAAATATTCAAACTGTATCATTTTCTGACGCTTGTTCTAACATTAGCGGCAACACAAAACCCTGTTGTTTTATTGACTATATGTTACAAAATATGTTTTCGAACACAACAAAATATTTCTGAAACTGCTTGCATCAAAATGACTTCACACTGACTGAACGCGCATGATGTGGTTCAAATTTTACACAACGGAAAGAATCCATTTCAGAAAAAAAATATTTAGGATGAAACCTTTTTATTCTTGCAATTGTGGTTACATTGTAGGTGAGTACAGAAGCTAACTAATAGTGTAATAGAGTGATTTAGGGATTAATGATTTCCGTCAGGCTGCAATTGTTATTGTAGTGTAAACAATGCATCTATGTTTCTTCACACGTCATAATTGCGCCTTCCAGACAAAGCGAATGGAGGAAAGCGAAATTAAAAGTGCCATGAATAGCTGCGATCACGAAAACGACAATTGTCGTCTTACGCACAGCAAGAGCGACTGTCTCAGACGACAATTGTCGTTATACGCACTTAACAGGTTAATGTATGATGTAATTGTGAAGTATATTGAGTAATGTATGAAAATGTTTTAGTGGTGTACTCGCATTGATGTGAACAACGAACATGGTGGTTAGTAGGCTATGTCGATGGTCGGCATTTATATACTGATTTAACACTTCTTTTTTTACTTTCATGATTAGACATGGTGATGGCGCACGACAAAGCTGCTGCCGTGCAGCAAATTGGGGAAGAGTTTCAGAGTGATTTCGAAATGGGAAGGACAGGCAAGGTGGCCGAAAACGGCAAAAACTAACTTTTGGTGAGCTTGTTATATGTTTGAAAGACAACAGCGAATGTGTTGCTTTAGTTGTTGAATAACTACTGTACACACAGAATGTATTGGAACTTGATTATCGCTCTGCGTGGCACAGAATCGAATGATAAGTTTTTTGTCACGCACGTTGGAGAAAGGGATATTACATTGATATTGCAGATTGTCAATTAACTTCGTATTATCCTGGACGACAACTGATCAAAATCCTACACTGTTGCCAAACAGCCCTCTTGAATTAGATGTTTTTGTTTCATTCGCAGGAATTCAGAATGATAAAGATACATAAGAAAAAGCTGATGATGTGCAATGAATCTCCATCTATCAATACGATTTGATGTGGCTTGTTTCTAATAAATGTGAAAATATACGAAGCTCGACTGTTACTTTGCTTTGTCACAAAGGGAGTAGTGTTGCTTATAAATCCGTGTTGCTGCTGTTCTTTCGCCCAAGGATTAGCTAGGTTCAACAATAAACTTTTGGTGATGAGCGAGGTTTAGGTACAGAGACGTTTGGCAAATGTAGATGCCAATGCTATTCAGATGTTTTATGCACCAGCTTGCTTCGCATGGCCAACCTTGGTCAAAGCGCGGACATCACAATAGTCAATAGGTCAGATGAAGCAGCGTCATGGTGCATAAACGTCAACCAGAATTTAGGCTCCGGATGAAGCAAATGGTGCACAAGCCATCTTGCCAACGTTGGCCAGATACAGATGCCAACGTTGGCAAGATACAGAAGCCAACGTTGGCTAGATGCAGAAGTCGACGTTGGCCAGATGCATCCAAATGGTGCATAAAACATTTTGCCAACGTTGGCAAGATGCAGAAGCCAATATTGGCAAGATGCAGAAGCCATCGTTGGCAAGATACAGAAGCCAGCGTTGGCAAGATGCAGACGCCAACGCTGGCCAGATGCATCCAAATGGTGCATAAAACATTTTGCCAACGTTGGCAAGATGCAGAAGCCAACGTTGGCAAGATGCAGAAGCCAGCGTTGGCAAGATGCATAATCCAATGTTGGCAAGATGCAGAAACCAACGGTGGCAAGATGCAGACGCCAACGCTGGCCAGATGCATCCAAATGGTGCATAAAACATTTTGCCAACGTTGGAAAGATGCAGAAGCCAACGTTGGCAAGATGCAGAAGCCAGCGTTGGCAAGATGCATAATCCAATGTTGGCAAGATGCGGAAGCCAACGGTGGCAAGATGCAGAGGCCAACGCTGGTCAGATGCATCCAAATGGTGCATAAAACATCTTGCCAGCGTTGGCGTCTGCATCTTGCCAATGTTGCGGCCAACTTCTTGCCAATGTTGCCCCAACAATCAATGTTTACTGGGTAGCTAGTGGTAGCCTATACCTACAATCGAATAAAAAAGAAAGTACTTTTTCATTAAGTATTATGGCAGGAAGTCACTTTAACATGAAGAAATTCTGCCAGACCCCAATGATACCGCCAACCAATCAGAACATGTTATAAGAGGCTACCGTCCAATTGTGACCCTTCTAGCACATAAAATCTAAAAAACATAAAATCACAAAACACATAAAATCTATCAAAAAAGATCCTTGAAGATTTAGGGTTGTTTTCAATAACGATAGATGAGAGCACAGATACAGCTCAGCAGGCAGTCGTCGTCTTCGTCGTCGGCTCCAGCTCGTGTCCGAGCATTGGTTTGTCTTCAAATCGAATTTGGTTTTGGATGGTGATGTCGTATGAGGCTTTTGGAGGCTCAGTCTATGATGGAAAAGACGTGGGCAAAAGGCACATATTGTATGGAGGGTGGGGCCGTGGTAGTTTTAGCTTTTCTTTTCTAATGTTTCGTTTTTCTTGGGCTTTTTGTATCCTATTTTTTTCAAAAATTTCCGTGCCTTCCCCAGTTCTTTTTCTCCAGGCAGTATTTATGCATTAAGTAAACAAAGATTTTATTGTTGAAGAATTTGTTCAGCTGACTCCTATCCAGGGATTCGTTATTCTAAAGCAGGGGTGGGGAACCTTTTTAGCATTGCGGGCCACATAAAATGAGAAATAACACAGGTGGGCCACTAAAAATTTCGAAATTTTGTTCAATCTTTCTGGAACATTCTGTCTTCATCACCAATCTTTCTTTTCTTTCCAGAAGCCATTATACAACGTTAAATTTTGCTAATTTGAGAAGTAGGCCACTAACTTTGCAAAACACTTTTCACAAATGGCATAACTGGCCGATTAACAATAACTGGTCACATTGGGACGGCCACATTGTGACGTAGCCTACACATTGTGACGTACACATTGTTGTTACAAATGGCCTTTTATGATGGATTACTAGTCACAGAAGGCCATTTGCAATATACCGAGAATGCAGAGCCTACTCTTTTTTGAGCTGTTGTTTTAATATATTTTGGGTAAAGAAATTTTGACGCGGGCCACATGGAACAGTCACGCGGGCCGCATTCGGCCCGCGGGCCGCAGGTTCCCCACCCCTGTTCTAAAGGATGATTCTTATTACAGGAGTCGTTATTCTGAATATATTGCTCTAATGTCTTGAAGTCATGTCTCAAGTCAATCTATCAAAACTGATATTAGTAGGCTACGGCCCGCTAAGACCATATAAAGACTAGGATAAAGTTTGGTTTTGGCCCGCTGTTAGAAAAAGGTTACCGACCCCTGGTTTAAAACATCAACTCGAGCAATGAATTTTGAAGTTGTATCGTTACAATTTGTTCTGAAAAAGGTCACCTGACTCTCAAACTTAATTTAAGTTTAGGCTAGGCCTGCCTAGCAATAGGTTTAAATAGAAAATAAAATCCATAAAGTAAAGTAAAAATTGCAGTCATTTTAAGAAATAGGCAACTGGTACGTTACTATAATTGATTAAAAATAAAGTCTAAATAGCCTACAAGTTGTTCACCAATAAAAGTGTAGCCTATGTTTACTACACTCGGGCCTCTCGCTATTTTTCAATAGCCTCTATCAAATCAAAACCATTTTTATCAACAATGCAACATTGTGAAAATATGGTTTACAAACTAACTGGATTGCGTTTAACGGTCTATAGACTGGCATAAATATACGCTTATGTAAAAATTTTCATCTGTTGTGTCAAAACTTTTACGCCAAATTTTCATGTTTCTTTTCATCATTACGTATGTCGTGTTTCAATCCAGGTTTCAACGAAGCCCTCTGCCTTTTACTTTTTTGGATCCTTGTGATTTTCTGCCACCCAAGTATCCGTGAGACGTCGCTACGCAGCCTGCTTAACATGGCTGTATAGATGAAGGGGTTGATAGCGCTAGAAAAGTAGGTTGTCATTTCAATGAATTTCACTGCCGTCGGAGAAATCATCCTGCCGAAGTTTATTCTTTCATACGGTGTACCTGAAAGAATCTTGTGTGAGAAAAGCGTAAGGAAAATCAAGATTTGGTAAAAGTAAAAACTGGACCATATGGTCACTTTCAGTTAAAATGTGGACTTAAAACAATTAGTTATTAGCCTATACTAAGTGAAGTGTCGTCCAAACTTTCTCATTTGTTATCCGATAATTAGTGGATGTCTCGTGGATATCGATCCGATAAATCCTGTCCGAATAAACAATGGTTCAACTTTCCACCTATCTGCACAACTGATTTTAAGGACAACTTACCATTTAATTTCAACTTGATACATGGAGTAATTTGGAGCATTCATGGAGTATTTCAAGGCAAAAAACACGTTAACGCCAAGTGGAAATTTCAAACAGTCATACTTAGTGATGGTGTCTCTACCATCGGTTAAAAAGTCTCTTTTGGTAAGCGAAACTGCCAAACTTTAGCTTGCGAGGAGACCTTTTTTCGATTTGAAGATAATTTTTTCACGATCAATCCACCACTCCAAAATGATTGTATAATGGAGACAGACTCAATTTAGAGACTTTGCTATAAGTGAGCTTGCTATGCTAATATCTATGAATGACAAAATAAAGCGATTCAGACCGCACAATTCACAGCATAGGCTAAAGGTTCCTTATAACACTCATTGCTGATTTTCTAAGTTAAGTTTTATCTACACAATTTTGGGCTTGAGTAATACGACCATCCTATACAGAGGAACTAAGGCCATTGGATTATAGCGATAGTCGCATCATTGACGTTCATTGTATATTGCAGAATCACCTGCTTCAGTGATAAACGTGAAAATAACCATTGGTATTGTCGATATCGTCAAACTTGTTGTTATAACAAAAGCGAAAAATGACGAAGAATCCCGAGTGATTCCGAAGCTGTGGTGCAATGTCAGATTGTTGGCCCCATCAACATTAGCAGTGCTCTGAAAGCAATGATATGATGTTATGAATGACAAAACTGTTACATTATGCAAAATACGTTGATAATAAATACAAAGTCATTGTTTGCGCCAGAAGTTTCTGCAGCTTTATCGGTTTCGATTGTTTCTATTTGGGTGTTTGTCACTTTAGTTTTTTGCAGACTGCTTTTCAATACTTTCTTTAAAATGGCAATTTGACAATGCTTGCGCCATCATATTTGAGCGATTTCATATTCACTGATGTATTTCCGTCAAAAGCCATAGTTAAATAAGACAGAAATAACTATTTTTGCCGATCTGTTGCTCTTATCATAGAATGAATCGAATGCCTATTATTTTGGATTTCTGATTGTGTAGTAAGGAATTCAATAAAAGCTTTAAAAAATTTTGCAACTATACGTAGCTACTGAATACTTACAATTAAATCTTATTTCGACAATTTCTTTTTTACATAGTTATAACCTTTTAAACCGAATTAATTTTTAAATTACGCTTTGTATTAAATATTCTGGCACAGAAACACAATCATGCTCTCAAAGCAGATTACTCTATTTTTATTTACAAATTGAAGAACAGACATTTAAGTGTTTCTGTATTTTTTTATAGCCGCTAAATGTCTTCCTCTTCAAAACTTGAGCAATTAGTTTCACTCACACGCTTTAAATGAAAGTATTCGAGCAGAAAACTTGAAAAATAGAACAGTAGCCTAAATGTAAGGGCTACAATCAAAGCCGTCTTACTGCAATACTTCGTGTGTGCGATAGCCAATATTCGAGTCAGAAAAATTGCCACTTTAACGTCGATTCAACGTCGCATGCGCTGAAACGATATTCAAACGGAAACTTTTGGCAGCTAGGTTGTCATGCACAGAGGTTTCAGTAATAATAAAACTGAAGTGCTTCAAACGTTGTCAAAAGACGTGTTGTGCGTTTACAAAACTCCGATTCTATAGAGTTTTTGTTTATTTCAACTACAACCAGCTCAGTGGTTGAGCGGTTATCGTCTTAGAGCTAATAGATCTGAGGTCGATTCCAGGTCGGGTTAAACTGAAGACTTTAAAAACAGTACCGATTGTGTCCTTTCTTGCATAACGCAATGAGAATAAATTAAGTATTAATGTGATGACATCGTATTTCTAATATAAAATTAAAAATAAGCCCTGTCGTTAGAAAACCTTATTTGTTATAAAGCGAAAATAAATAAAACCATAACATTATTATTATTTTAACTGCAGTAGTTTGATGCCACTCAATTTTTGCTGATTCAGCGACCGAATTCATTTATTTGAATATAGTTTTTAAAGTAAACTAATTAAACAGTAGCTTTCAGCGGGCCTGCAGAAATGCTCTATTGTCAATCTCCCATGTGAATTGAGCATATTAATGTCAGGTGGACGACACAAATATCAGAATAACGCAACAGTTCATATTTGAATTGTTCTGTAAAATGCTCTTCGATTTACCGCGTGCAAGTGGCGTACCTGCACACAGAGCCCTCAAGAGGGGAGGGACAACCGGTGCATTGCACCGGGGCCAGGTGAGTTCAAGGGGACCCGATAAAATGTCTAAATTCACGCGATAAAAAGATTAATTTCAACGATTTTGCATAAAATATTGTTTTTATATTAGTTCCGTATGTCGAATGGGGCCCCCTTATGGGTAGCCTAGGCTATGCTCTTTTTTAAAATTACAGAATTTTCAATTTTTTTAGTTTAGGGGGCCCGACAAAATGTTTAAATTTGCGTGCTCAGGTCGATTTTGCATAAAATATTGTTTTTATATGAATATTAATTTTTTATTTTGAATGGGCCCCCTCATGGGTATGCCCTTTTTTAGAACAACAATATTTTCATTTTTTTTGCGTTCAGGGGGCCAATAAATTGTTTAAATTTGCGTGTTAAGGTCAATTTTGCATAACAATTTTTTAATATTTTGAAGTTGGTATTTCTTATATGAAGTTGGTATTTCGTATATTGAAGTTGGTATTTCTTAATGTCATGAACAATAGCAATGCATTCATCCTAAGTTTGCTGCCCTAGTCTCTGCAGATTTCAAGGTCAGAAATGGTATTGTATGTTAATGTAAAGCTGTAAGCACACATATGCAATGCTCAGGGCCGGATTTAGCTGATGGGGGGCCCGGGGCACTTTAAGATTGGGGGGCCCCCGTGCAAAAAAATTTTTCGCGCCTTCGGCGCGAAAAACTATCTCTACGTCTACAGTAGCATCAGTCCAGTATTGCATAGCATTTTGCAGAAACTTTAAAGGTCAAAAGGAAAAAAATAACACAAAATCACATTTTTTTCCACATAGGGGGGCCCTTCAAAAGTCGGGGGGCCCGGGGCAACTGCCCCCTCTGCCCCCCCCTAAATCCGGGCCTGGCAATGCTATGTCAGACATGTCGGATAGTATTGCAATTTTTATTTTCGAAATGGCTGATTTTACCCACTTGTTGCCATGGTTACAATCAGGTGTTGCCAGAGTTAGGAACGGTTAGAGTTAGGAAAGGTTAGGGTTTTGATCTTTGCCCAGGACTAAAAAAAATATCCAAAATACAAGTTTTTGTTTTCAACAGCTATAAACTTTTCCTCAAATTAGGGCAGAATTCCATATCTGACAACGCTATTGAGGCTATATTTACACTATGTAGTGTTTTAGCATTTTAGAGCATTTTATCTTTGTGTATAACTAGTGTGTATCTGTGAATTTAAAGTTATATTTACAATAGTGCATTGTTTCTGAAATAACGGAGTGTTAATACTTTAACCTAATTTATCCTTTGTAAGAACGCGCACTGCAAATTTTGCTTGTGATTGGTGAGATATCACGCGACATGTCGCGCTGGGGGGCCCGGCAGCAACATCTGCACCGGGGCCCGGCAGGGCTCTTGGAGGCCCTGCCTGCACAATACCTTACCGCCTGTCTGACACGACGATGTTTACGTCTGCCAAACCTGTTTCACAGCAGATTTTTCGGTTTTCCCTACAGGATTTCGCTGGTGTTGCCAAGACCGACCCAGTCAAACATACTGACTTATCAGACCAGATTTACAAGCAGGTCCTATATTTTAGGTCTAAAGCAGGCCCAAGCCTGAAAACTCAAACTTAAATCCATGCCAATGTCGTAAAATGATTTCAATCCAAATAACCCTTAAATTAATTTAAAAGTTGGAAACCACTTCTCTATGCCATGTTAGCCTAAGTGGCCACGTGATTCATACTTTGGCGATACAATGTAATTTATGTAAAGCACATAAATTAAATGTTTTGTTGAATATTGTTGGAAAGAAGCGGTTGTCTCATCTTCAAACTGAATGAAATTGTAAAATTTGTAGAGGAAAAGGTAACATTTTCAATGGCATAAATTCTGACCTAGGCTATCTGAAAGGCAGCTGATGATATATGTAAAGGCCAAATATTTTATATTCCAACCTAACTTTTTATTGACTTCCACTAAGCGATAAATAACTTCGATCAACAAAATGGTAGGCTACACTGTGCCAATCAAAAGTATCGATTTTAATCACACAGATTTTCATCTACTATATCAGTGGTTCTCAACGGGGGCGGTACCGCCCCCCAGGGGGCGTTTTGATTTTTTAGAGGGGCGGTATGATTACCTCGGCTTAAGGGGGGCGTTTTGATTATTAGGAGGCATTCTTTAACCCCATCTACCCCCCAGCTTAACGATTTCGTTAAAGAGCTCGTATCTTCGTGGTAGCATTTCCTACCGCATACCTGGTGGAAAAGGGATTCAGCTGTGTTGTTCTGCTACATACCAAACAGCGAAACCCATTTGACATATCCATGAGGTGATCTTCGAATGTTTCTCACTGGCTTTACACCGGATGTGAAGAAACTGGCACTTTCTCACCAAGCCCAAGGTTCACACTGACTACCACTAGGCCTATTGCCTACTGTTTTCATGCTCGCAAATATATATTTGCTTTTCATCAAATATAGTTATTAGTTTCTAAAACCCTTACAGCCTGTTTCACCCTAACAGTGGGATCATCAGAAGGTCCTTATATTCTAATAGAAATATAATTTTATTTGAATAAGGACCTTCTGGTGATCCATCTTTTAGGGTAAAACAGGCTGTAAGGGTTTCAGAGACTGGTAATAACCTATATTGGATGTAACTCGCTCTGCTTGGCTTTTTGCTTGGCATTGAGCACTTTTTGTAGTATTAATAGTATTTATTGTTTTATATTCGATTTTCGTAATTAATCGTTATTGTTGGGGGGCGGTAAAATTTTTCCAGTTCATGAAGGGGGCGTTGGGCCAAAAAAGGTTGAGAAACACTATACTATATGTTTGCGTTTGTAGCATGGCGATGCTAATTTCAACGTTCCAAAGGCGTTTCTGAAAAGTTTTTATTTTTAAGATACCAAAATCAAGCAGGCTAAACATTTGTCTGTGTGGGGCAGGAATGGGAAACCTCTTTACTATCGCCGATCGCAGAGTGATGAAATATTATTATCGGGAGCCGCAAAAGTTTCGATTTTAAATGCTGTCTAACAAAATGATGAAAAATAGCCAATTCAAAATTTTTGCTTTAGTGAGGTAACAGAAATTCACATTTAACATAAGTTTGTGAAAGTTTGCAAACTGTTGGACAAATTTAAAAGACAAGCATATAGGTTTACCCATGAACTAAAATAAATTTTAAGAACATCTTATAACGCAAACTCTCCTCCGAGCAAGTACCTTCGAAGTTCGAATAGCTAAACTGGAGTTCTAAAAATCTTTCGTTTTCAACCTTTTTCTATGAAGAATAATCCTATTCTGCCGCAGCAGTCCTGTCCATAGTTTCAGACCACAATGACAGGATACGTATTGATGAATCAGATTTATTTTCAGCTTTGCTGCTTAACGCATATTTTTGTCACTAACTTTTGACCATGACGTCAATAACATACGTCATACAGATATTGAATCATCAAACATGAGTTGTATGGAATGGTTGAATGGTTTTGAATCTTTATCCTCGCATTGACAAAGCCTTGATAGATTATTTCTGGTAGTTTCGCATACTTGTAGAATGTAGAGGCTTTTGACGCAGGGCCGGTTACCGAGATTGACAGAGTGAAGTTTTCGATTGGTGAAATGTTGTTGCCGGAGAATTATTTCATCCATTAGGTGCTGCTGAATAGAGAGCAGTTTTTAGAATGCGTTGCTCAAGCGCACACCCCGAGAGTCGAACCAGCGCCGCGTAAGTTAAGCCAATCGGGCGGACATGAAATTGTAATTTGTAACTTGGGTCACCTGCAATGACAGGGTTGTATAAACTGTTCATGTTAAGCACGGCTTGCTGTCAATGAGCATGCGTAAAGTTTAATGTTTCTGGACCATTTTTTTTAAAATGAATGATCATCTCAATCACCGGCTTCTACTGCATCACAAGCATGTGTTGCTTATAATGCTACAGGCTATCCAAACATACAATTTTATGATTTACAAAAAAGACCAAGAAAAAAAATCGCATCAAAAGATGAAAAAATAAACTGAGAACTTACCCTTCGCACTTCAGTTTTAATGCATATAGTTAACACATTGCATATCAACATGACGGACCATGAAAAAGTAATGAAAGAATTCAACACGACTAAGTAGGATCTTTTGCTTGGGGTACGCAAAATGGAACAATCATACAGTGTCGGATCATCTGCAATCGAAATTTGAATCTATAAGCTTAGCTGCTTAACCACAATTGAACTGTAATTATAGATGTTCTGTTTCAACCTTTATCTCACATTCATTTAGCGTTTGTAAAGGTATGTAAACGTTTCATTTTGGAAATCAAATAAGTGTACATTAACTTTTATATTTTATATGATTGAACTTTGTGTAATTGTTTGAAATTAATTTTTGTGTCAAAAATTTTTTCACAAAGAAATTTAATTCAAAACAAGATGTACTGTATTCGAAATTTTTTACTGTACTTCCATAAATCTGGATAATTAGCAAATCTTAATACAAGCAGGACATACGTGTGATGTTTTATTATGAACTCGAAATAGAAATGCTTTTCTTTTTTTTTAAACGAAATCAAAATAGAATTTTTGAAAAAAACCCAGAAATATTTCGAAATTTCGCGATACAGTTGATTCTTGTAGCCAAGAAGCATTTTCATTGCAGCTTTAGAGAGCTGTGTTTCTATTTCTGCTTCAAATAGCAGAAATAGAAAATGCTATTTCTGTTTCTATTTTCTGCTTCAATTATAAAAATATGAATACGAAAAAATTGTTGCAAAAAATACCAGGCTGCACCAGCTTGGTTGATGCAGCCTTGCACAACATGCATTGCATGACATTGACATGTGGTCCGCTAATGAACAAAAACACTGTTACAGTACCTTTAGCCATTACTCTTTCATTATCTTCTTTTGTAAAATTTGATGCTGTTGATTTGTCCTCCTCTGTAAAATATCGTGCTGTTGAATTTTTCAGGTTGAAGCAATGGCACACTTCTGCGTGGCAATGGTGGACAAGCGGAATAATTATGAACGCAGTTGTCACGGTCCACATTAACCCAATTATTACAACAGAAATTCGCGGACTTCTAACCCATGAAATACGTTTGAGACAAAACTGTTTTTGAGGTTGGATTGCAGCTGCTCTGGCTAAAGCCCTCGTTGTGGTTAGCCTCAGTACCTGAAAACAGTTCGTTAACAGTTGAGGTGCATGTATTCCTCCATCATCTTTTACTAGATATGACAAAGATAATCACTAAGGTAACAGCGTTAAAGCGTTTTCTGATTAAATTTAGTTCTACTTTCTTGGCCTTTCATTATACTGTAGTCTTTATGAAAACAAGAACACGTATAACTAGCAAACTAATAGGCAGGGACGCAGAAGAGATTGCATGCGATACAAGTGTTAGGCTACTAATGACAAAACGTCACAAGGTAGTATTGTATTTTGTTAAGCTAAACTTCTAATAAAATGCAATATTATATGTATCTATACTACGAATAAGTACTAAAATAAAATGTTTAAGAATAATCTATAGTTGGCTACAGCCGCTACAACATAGTACACAGACACGGGCAATTTGACGTAAGTCGCATACAATCTGAGCTTAAAATGGTCATGAGACGAACCAGATTGAGAAGAGCTGCACTTGTGAGTGAGGCAAAAGTTAGTCCGTGAAGGACGCCGGTGATCAGATTTCTAAGAACTTCTGAGAAGTTTTCGCCTTGAAGATTGTTTCTAAAAAATATCAAATGAAGACATCATCTTTCTTCTTCTTGCTATGTTTGTGATGAAATACATGGAAAGTAGTATTTTGATCTTTTTAAGGCGACATCCATTAACTTCTGACGTCATAGCAGTGGAATACTAACTTATGAAACCTAACTGGAGTAGCCCAAGACAGGGTTTGGGGGGGGGGGGAAGAAAAAAAATTTACCATTAAAGCAATGGCTCAAAACATAGATAGAATGTTGTTTTGAAAATGTTTCCTACTGCAGTGGATCTTGCTAATTGCTTCTTAATATTTTTTATAGGGGGTAAACCCTTTGATAACACAAGGCCATTGATAAGGGTTAACACAAACTTGAAACCTTAAGAAGTTCGATCGAAAATCACCAACTTTGATCTAACAAAAAAACTAAAATGAATAAATTGAATTTAAAAACTTAAACTTGTAATTTTTTTTGTTAAGATGTTTGTCGTTTTATAGCAACATTTCCTTGCCGTTTTTGTTCCACAAGATTTAGACGCCAACTACAAATGAATTATTAAATTTAGACCACTAGAAGTCTATAGGTCTTATAATTGACTCTAACGATTGACTTCAAGCTGGTTGTTGACCTGAGTGGAAGTCAAAAGAAAGAATACAAAACAGAGTCGAATTCGAAATTGACTGGAAAAACGCCAACATGAATCAGTTTGACTTAAATCAATTTGACAAAACTCTTAGAATAAATTTCAAGTTTGAATAAAAACTAAATCTCAAACTAAGAACAAAAAATGTTTTCGGCTATCATTGATTGTAAAATAAGTCAAAACACCAATAACAGACCAGAAACTTGCCAAATCAATAAGGTAATCCCAAGGAGACAGGTAGGCCTATAGGCCTAGTAACCTCTCGCCTAATGCTTATTGTGTGATTGCTTTTAAAGAAGTAAAATATTTTAAAAAGCTCAATGGTTGCGAAAAGTAATCAACATAATCCCAGGAGAGTGGTTTAGAATTTCAAGGCTTTGTCATAGTCTTTATAGTAATCTGTATAATCCCGAACAGGTCAGCGACCGAATTGTTTGTTTGAGCACGGCTATTTATTATCTTTTATTGGATTAATTTATTAGACAAATGGATAATGCAACGGCCTATGTTATTGCCCACTTGAATAGCATCCCCAAAAAATAATATCATTATCAACCACCTGCAGATCTGTCTTCAAGCCATAAAAAGCATTATTACAAGACGTTTCGATGCTTTGCTCGCCACATTCAACTGTTGATGAAGAGACGTTGTTGCAAAAAAATCTGTTCAATTGAACTTCTGTATCCACGGATTAGTGATCACTCCAGACTAGATGTCTGTATCAGGAGTTTGATTTCTGTCGTTTTCAATCGGTAATTTTTCTGTTTTTCAAATCTTTCTTTTTTCAAACGTGCGGATTTGCTGGCTGAACACAAGCTAACATAAAAAAAACAGAACAGCTCAATAAGCCAAAAAGTGGAGATGGATAAATAAAGTTAAATGCACACAAACTAATCTCACGAAAATTAGTATATATTGTTCTTGATGGTTGGATTAGTTGGTTACTAAAAGTTCGATAATTTTTTTGCTTGAGGTTACGTTAAAGATTAATTATCTGCATCCTTTACTTTGATGGTGCAGTGGTGAAAGTAAGCCGAAACTGTCTGGAATGTTGTTCCTGTAAAAGAATTATTGCCGGCACGGCGTGCCGGTAAAACATATACTCTTTATTTTTAGGTTTGGCTAAATCAAAGTTAAAAATACGTCATTCAGAATTATAAATAAAAAAAAGTCATTAAATTAAAAAAAAGGAAAATCCGAAATAGCACAAACACATGACCACTAATAATTAATTAATCAACGCATCAAAGTCAAGGTGATTCCATAGTTAAAAAGTAGCTTATTTCTCAGAGTTACAGTTTGGGTTTAGAGCAAACAGAAGCACCATTGACATAGTAGTAATGTTTTTCGTCAGCTACAAGAGAAATGTAAGGAATAGGCTACAATAAGGACGTGACTCTTTATCATTTTTTGAGCCTCACCCAAGCTTTCGACATAGTGAGGAATGAGGAGAACCTAACACTGGGATATCTTAGATCGTTTAGGAAGCTGATTCAAAAATTTAATTATGCAACTGCACATAAAACGACATGACAAAGTATAGCATGGCAATGACCTATTGTATCTGAACCTTTTAATGTATCAAATGGCGTTAAACAAGCTTGTTGTGCATCACGTACGCTAGAGCAAGCAAGTTCCAGACACTAAAGTCCTCAAAAAGGCATCTATTGCCTGAATTGAAGAGGTTTTGTTAAAATGACCACTCCGTTGAGTCAGCAATGTCTCCAGGAAGGACAGTCATAACTACTGTGGACACCCCAAGATCATTTTATTCGGAGAGCTCTCCACAGGCCACGGTAATGTTAATGCTGCACGAAGCGCTTCAACGATTCTCTAAAAGGTTACTAAAGTTATGATTCCCCAGAAACTTGACGATGAACCAATCTTGCTCAAAGAATCTTGGAAACACACTGTTTCTGAGGCGGTCTGTAAGTATGAGAAAACCAGTGGCGTACGGTGGCCTTTTTTGGATGTTCACTTTTTTTAGAAAGTATCAAACACATGCTTGATTTGCAGAATGACTCTTTATATCATATCACATCAGTATATGTTGATAGGATCTGAACAGTCATTGAGCAAACTGCATACCTAGCGTGTGTTTGAAGCCGACTGAAAAAAGTGAACATCCAAAAAGTGGTCACCGTAGATGGAGGAAACATGAAGAAACTGGAGGAAACACGTATCACCATGCAAGAAGAGAGGCTTTAAAATATACAGCCAGTCCGAATTCCTCCATCATCACAGGTGTCAGGCTTTACATTATATCGTGCGGCAGCGCCTACCAGTCACACTTTGGACTTTATTAGTGCTTTTAAAAAACTGTTCACATTATTGCTGTGAGGTTGATGTGTTAATGAAATGTAGGACTGTAATTTTACCTTGCAATCGAAATGTGACAATAATTTCATTAGCTAAATGTTTGGAAATACTATCAAAGTGTAGGTGAATTCAACTCTCTAGTCTGAATGTATTCGTATCCTGATTTGCGGACGATCAATATAAAATAGTTCTCCCCTGGGAAAAAATGTCCCTTATATTTCATATCGTCATAATTAGGATATGCCTAAAATATAACGTTACAGAAATAACTAGCGATTGTTGGTAAACCTGAAAAACCTGAGAACAATTCCATGCCTTGCCAGAAATGGAATTTACGTTTTTTGTCATCAGACCATGATTTCAATTATTTTTTAGCTTTTAAACACGGCGTTCACACGATACTGTGATAAAGTGACAAAAAGTCGTCTACCTCCATTTTTTGAGAGCTGAACGAGTCATAAAACATGTTGTGCTGCTACTGATCGTGCGTTTGTCATTCTTGCTTCATGCTCTTTGAAACCGGAATTGATTTTTACTCAGTTCAATCCTTGAGCATTGGGCAATTTTATTTAAGTATCCTACTCCAAGCAATATTGCCTTTAAGTTAAACATCTTGTCCGCCCGGATAGCTCAGTTGGATAGCGCGTGACTTCTGGAACGAAGAAGCTTCAAGATCAAGCGGCGCTGGTTCGACTCTCGGGATGTGCGCTTGAGCAACGCACGGGACTGCTCTCCATTCAGCGGCATCCAATGGGTGGAATAATTCCCCGGCAACAACACTTCAACAATCGGAAACTTCACTCTGTCAATCTCGGTGACCGGGCTTGCGTCAATGATTCAAAGCCTCCACAAGTATGCTAAACTGCCAGGATTAAGCTTTGCAAGAAGCTTTCCCAGTCCGAGAATAAAGGTTCAATCAATCAATCAACCACGCAATTGTGCAGCAACACTGAGTTTCTTGCGCAGCAAAATTTTATTCCAGCACATTTGAAACGCTATAAATTTAGAATTAAAAAACTTCCCTCGTCACTCTGCGAACTTAGCCTTGAAATCGTAATGGGCATTAAAAAAAATAGTTTACGCAGTGTACAATTTTCTTACAGAAAACACTGACTATTACAAGTATTTTAAACCTAATTCAATGAGATTGTGATGTTAATTCATTGAATTGGACCGTAAGGACCGGCTATTTGTTTAAAGAGGAATAGGAGTGATTTACGACGACTCAAAAATAAATATTTTTTTGAAATACAAAAATTTTATGCCATTATACTGTACATAAAATCAAACAACTTTGAAAATTACCATTCTTAAAATACTTGTCAAAAACGATTTTTTTTATATTGTCTTCTCTATCACTACAGTATGTTAGAATGTGCCTTGAAATCAAAGACAAAAAAGAGTAATGAAGTGCATCTGATGCAAATGTAGCAACCAACAGAACTTACTTTTGATCTGCTAACATGATGACAATCCAAAACAAGGAGTAAATAAAGAGAGTTAATCCATTGAAAAGGTCGGCAAAGACAAGGGAAAACACGTATCTATACAAATTGTGTTGTCTCAATAAAGTCTTCCAATTCCTTAAAATCGCTGAGAGAATAATGGCGTTTTCTGGAAAATAAATAAAGAGTTTAACAAACGTAGCTTATGCAAACAGCAGGACAAAGTTTTGCAGCAAAAAAGCCGAAAATCGATTCAGCATCCTGATTTTTTACTGTTATTTTTCCTAAACTCTGCAAAACCGCATTTTAATAGCTTTGGTTTTGAATACGAAAGTTTGGCTTTGGGTTTAGCACTTACCTCAAGTGGCCTATGACGCTTTTTTAGAAGTTTTAACATAAAGGCTACTATTCCACAATTAGCAAGTTGTTTTCTTTCCAAGATCGAATTCCAGCTCTCAATATCCACCCTTTTTATATGGATTCAACGCATGCAGACGTTGAATCAAAGTAAAAAGGACGGACTTTGCTAGTTGGCAGATACTGATGGGCCTGTTTCGACAAAAAATATTTCTTATTTAGTGTATAAAACTATATCAATATTTCTGTTCAGACCGAAACTAACTGACCCTACATAAGTCGTTTAAGAATAACGCAGCGCACAACAGAAATGCGATGTTAGGTTTACACTTTGAGAAGTGAAATGCCAATCATTTGTTCCAACTTCCAATTCTTTTTAACAACAACGATTTAACAACCAACATTTTATTTGACAACTAAATTTGAATAATTAAACAACTAAAATTACCTAAATTGCAAAAAAACTGGCCGTTAAAAATGTAAGTAGTAACGTATAGCGTATGAATGGAGTGGTAAATGTAGTGACGCAAAGTAGGGACGGTAAATGTACGAACTTTCAGTATGAACCCTAGATAAGGATGTTACTAGTATCAACAGTATACAATAGTCACTTCAGTATTATGCTGAGCATCACGAGGGCCGCGCAGAACAACATGGCGGGCCACACGGTTGCACAATGCACATTGCACATGTCTGACTTAGACAATTAGGCTACGCTTCAAATGCAAGAAACTGAAAACGTTAGCAGCCTATGGTGAGCCACATTTTGGATTTGCATTTTTGACACGCCAAATAAATTTTAAAAAGTGATAGAATCTAATAAGACACTCAGGCCACAAGCAATTACTTGGAAAACAATTAAAGCAGTTGTTATAGACTTTAATTGCTACATCAGTTGAATTCCGTCCAAAAAAACTGTTTCACGTGTTAACTACCAGGAATGACTTATGCACCAGCCAAATAAGAAGAAAGAGAAAAGTCTAAAGTTAGGCAAATCAAGATCAGAAAAATTAAGACGCATTTGCTTTTGATTGGTTCTTGACAAAGTAGCCATATCTGAGTATAAGCTGATGATGCTATTACTATAGCGAAGTCAATTCTTAATGAAATACCGTAGCCTACACTACATTACACTAAGAGGTTAGATTGTTGTGCAAATTCCTGCATTGGATGAATGCAAAATAGCAGTATCAAGTCTAAAATTTATCTGTTTTTTATGAAAGTAAGTAGAACTTTAAACTTACCAAATAATACATCGCTTATCAATATAATCAAACATATTATCGGCTGCAATTTTTATTTGATTAACTTTTTCTAAATGAAGAATTTTGTAATATCTTGCTTGACTAACCTGTTATAATCAAAACTGCTATAAACAGTTCAATTCCGAATATCCAGTAAGGAGCGTCATTGTACTTTGCACAAAAGCCTTCCTGTTTTCCGCAAAATTTTTGATTGTGGTTGGATATTTCCATTGATACTGTGCTAGAAAAATTCATTGTGGGAATGCTTTGATTTGTTCAAAATGTGGCAAGCCAATTTCAGCAGAAAAATATTTTCTAATTTGTGGCTTTTTAAGTAAACACGATAACTGGAATGACAGTTTTTCCAAGTTTTTTATTATAATTAGTGACTTTTTGAAAAAGATATGATATGTAGGCTAATAATTGGTAAGGGTTAGGGAAATAACACTCAACATAATTTAGAAATTTTTGAAGTAATTGAAACTTGAAGAAGCTGTAGGCTACATCATGAGGTCAATAAAAATTGTGCTTTTGTCAACGAAAGCCCTTTATTTAACGCCAGCACATTTTACAATTGTCCGTCCCATTAGCTCAATGGTTGCACGCCCGATTCAAGATCAAGCGACGCTGGTTTAGCTCTTGGGGTGTGTGCTTGAGCAACGCATTTCAGGATTGCTTTCCATTCAGCGGTACCTAATGGATGGAATAATTCTCCGGCAACAGCATTTCACCAATCGGAAACTTCACTCAGCCGATCTCGGTAACAGACCCTGCATCAAAAACCTCTACAAGTATGCGAAACTACCAGGAATAACGTGTCAAGGCTTTGTCAGTCCGAGGATAAAGATTCAAAACCAAACTACAAGCAGCCCTTATAATAATGAAAGCCACAAATACATCCCAATTTAATGAGAGAAAATTGTAAAATTTAAAAGTTTTTTGTGATATAAAAAAGTCGCCTTGTTGCAGCGGAGCCTTCAATAAAAGTAGCTTTTCTACTGCAACCAAAACATTGAGTTTGTGTGTTCACTTACACCTGTACAAAACAGCACTTTCACTTTCCGTTTGTTTGACTGCCCATAATAAAGAGATCAATATTAAACTTACTGAACGTTTCGTCTTATGAAAATAAAGAAGACCATAAGCGTTTTTCTAAGGTCACGTGAAGTGAGTTGAGTAGTTTGTTTAGCGCAACGCTATAATCGACTTTAGCTCGGATATAAGCAGATTAGCAGACCAACTGAATGGAATTAATACTTGTGCTAATGCGTGAGTAGTCCGTGACATTAGTGCTTGGGTAGTCCGTGGTATTCGTCATAATTGCACTGTTTTCGAGTGTATTAAGGGATCTGTATGTAAATGTTTGTTTTAAGTTAATGCAACGTAGCTTACATACATACAGTTTACATACAGTACAACTTAAAAGTGTTTCTTGTTTGTCTAAAATCTTTAATTTACCAATGTTTGCTTAACTTGTATGAACCAATACCGGGGACTTACTCTCTAAGTCCCCGACCAATACTTGTAAAAGTTTTCCTTTTCCAATTAGGCCTATATCATGCAAGCTTATCACTTACGAGCTTGGTAATTTAATCGAAACATGCTTGAGAAAAGCATAGAGCTTCGATGGGTCACAGTTGCCATAGTGTCTTGCCACCATAGCAGTGAGAACATTTTGATAAAAATTATACTTCACAAACTACAGTTATCACTACAGTACTTCTAAACCTGATATAAGCTACAATAGATAGGTCTATTTGTTTTCGACGTTTATCATCGAGTGATAAGCTATTCAGATTTGAACACTGCGACAGCAATCAAAATCAGTTTCTTGCAAAAGGTAACAAATTGCTGAAAGCACAGTAAAAAAACCCACGACTTGGGGAGTTGGAAAAAGCAAATAAATTTCTTTATATGTCGTTGTCAGGCTTGCAGTGCAAAGATATTTTGAAATATTTTGGTTCGACACAAAGCTTGTCTTAATTTCGCTTCTAACTAAACTCTCTTGGAAAAATTTCGCTGAGTTTCAACTAAAAAAGTGGTTCTGAACAGTTTAAAGTTGAAAACAAAATAAGCTACGACTAAAAAGCAAACAAAACTTGCTGAAGTTATTTGACCATCCAAAGTCAACCATCAACTTCCGTCAGCTTAAAACTAAATTTTGGTCGCAAACCATGCGTCACTGCACACAACCAGAGGCTTTATTGAAATGCGAAGTTACATAGTGATTGGACGAGCAGTTTTTCCAAACGTGCAGCTTTCTTTCTCATTAGGAGTTAGTGTATCCTCTTAGCTTTGTGAACCGATTTTCAAATTTTAAAGCAATGCAAGGAAGCATCCACCTTACTTCGAAACAACTGTAAGCTGTTTGTGGTGATTGAACAAACAGCTAATCAATACAAATACATTAAGAAAAATATTCATCACCATTAGAGTCTGATGAAATTGCGATAACTTGAGTCCATTGCCTGTAGGCTTTCCCATATTTATTAATGAAACCATGTTTTTTCTCCAATCGGTAACGGTAATGTATACAAGCTAATTAGACTGCAGCAGGCAGCAACCTACGGTAGCTTACTTCGAAAAATTTAGAAGTTTAGATCAGGGGTGGGGAACTTGCGGCCCGCGGGCCGAATGCGGCCCGCGTGACTGTTCCATGTGGCCGCGTCAAAATTTCTTTACCCAAAATATATTAAAACAACAGCTCAAAAAAGAGTAGGCTCTGCATTCTCGGTATATTGCAAATGGCCTTCTGTGACTAGTAATCCATCATAAAAGGCCATTTGTAACAACAATGTGTACGTCACAATGTGTAGGCTACGTCACAATGTGGCTGTCCCAATGTGACCAGTTATTGTTAATCTGCCAGTTATGCCATTCGTGAAAAGTGTTTTGCAAAGTTAGTGGCCTACTTCTCAAATTAGCAAAATTTAACGTTGTATAATGGCTTCTGGAAAGAAAACAAAGATTGGTGATGAAGACAGAATGTTCCAGAAAGATTGGACAAAATTTCGAAATTTTTAGTGGCCCACCTGTGTTATTTCTCATTTTATGTGGCCCGCAATGCTAAAAAGGTTTCCCACCCCTGGTTTAGATGATACCTAATTTTATTTTTTAAGAAAGGAGAGTCCAGTTATTAAAAAAATAGGCCGCCGATGTTATTTGAAGCTCTAATTGCTTCCTGTTACATAATTGCACAGTTTGTGATGGGGGAATAGCCGCCTGGGTTCAAAAACCTCGAGATATTCGCTGAACGAACAGTCTTCATTTTAAAAACAACACAACACAATCTCAACATCTTCTATGCCACCGATTTTGTGGGCAAACGTCTATTGAGCTACGGAAGAGAGTTTGTCTTATTGAACCATAGGCATACGAAGTAACGTAATCAAATTTAACATTTTAATTTAGGTTTATTAGAGTAACATTTACAGAAAAAAAACCTAGGGGAGAGTGGGGCTAGTTTGAACAGGGGCAAGTTTAAACACTGCTAATAGCTCCTCTCCGAAAGTAAATATATCGAAGTTCTGTTGCGCCATCTATGCTTGCATAGTTACCGAGTACCAGCAACGATTTTAGTCGAAAGAGATTGATCATGCAACTTTCCGGAAAGTAAAAACTGTTTTGGGGGGGTAAAAATAAACTTTTTATTTTTTGCTTGTACTGTTATGACGCAGTCTGCAGTAAAGTTATTTAAAGCTTCTTTGCAGTTTTAAAATACCTACTCACTGACTTTTAGATGGCCTGTCATTTGAACTGATAGCTGGTTAGCTTGGTAGTGAAATTTAATTAAATAAATGTCCACTGGATGCTGTGGGGGCAAGTTTAAACGTGGTGTTTAAACTTGCCCCATCAAATTTGCTAAACCGTTTTTGTGTTATTAATTGTTTATTGAATTGCTTTTCTTAACTTATTTACATTGAGGTTGTTTTAGTTGAAATAATTATGAGAACCTATAAGAGAAAGACAGATAGGGGCATATCCACTAGTGTTTGTGTGGCCGGGAGTTCTCTGGAGACTGATGACTTTTCTCCCTTAGGGATAATGCCTATGCCAAAAGCTCCAACAAGGCAAAATGCAAGAAAAAGAAGAGCAGCAATCTTGACAGATACCGGAAAAAGAAAAACTTGAAGAAGAGCTAAAAGGAAGAAAAAGAAAACTAACAAACCCTCGAAAAGAAGGCTGGGATATCTAACAAAGGAAACAACCAAACGTGAAGAGATGTGGTTCTGCCTGGTGTGCAGCGAGCCGTATACGAACAGCCGTCCTGGTGAAGAATGGGTAAGGTGTAGCGGATGTCGTCAATGGGCACACCAAGACTGCACAGAAGACCTCCCAGACTAGCCTTTGTATGCCATAACTGTGCCTCAGATTCTGAGTGAAAACACGCGACGAGACACTTGATTGATATGAGACTGTAATTCGACTTGTGGCCAAACTTTCTTGATTTTCTGTTAATATTTGCGTTGTTTTTTCGATACACCTTGTTCTTTTTCTGTTTGTTCTGATCTAAACTGCGAAACTGCATTATAACACGAAGTTATCTAGTTGGTGATGGCTATTCTTATGGTCTTATGGCTATTCACACGGGGTAAGTTTAAACACTTGAAAAATATTTTGTATTTCAGTATAAAATCTAAACTGTAAAAAGTTTTCGATTTTTTTTGCGAGGTATCTACAAATGTTATAGGTATGCAACTAAGCTAAAACAACTTTATTTCATAAACAAACATGACTGTGAGACTAAATAACGTGAAAAGTGTTCAAACTATAGCCGCCACCCTACATTGAAATAAATTACAAACGTTTTCGACATCACGTGATGTCTTCTTCAGGAATAACGGACAGTAATTTTATTTTACATCTAAACGAAATAGGCTACAATGGACAAATATTAAATTTACCAACAAGAAAAAACAAAAACTGCGCAGTGCTTCTGACAAACTCAACACTAAACAATAAACACGAGAATCTCAAAGGTCACTGCATTAAACGGCGTTAAACAGAGCACATATGTGGTAGCCTATGTATTGATAAGCAAGGTGCGAAAAACTAACTTAAAAATTCACAGAGCAAGAAAGACGAGCCACAAGCATACAATTGTCTGTAGGTGGATTATTGCATTTTATTTGCAGATCTTCCAAAATCTTGGTTTGATACTGTGAAACTCATCCGATGTCGAAAACGTTCGAAAGTTGTTTTAATGTAGTTTGTTCTTTTTTTTCTGTGAATGTTGCTATAATAAACTTAAATAAATACTGACTACGTTACTCGGCTTCACATGCCTGTGGTTTAAATATTGATTGCACGTGACAATTGATCAACTGCTCTTCGTAGATACAACTTATTACTAGTGTCCGCAATCCGCATTTTGTCATTAATTCATGTTTGCAGACATCTTATCGGTGAATTCATATTACTACAACAAGAATATATAGCCTACAGTAGAAACGATTTGCTCGCAATACGTCCAGTGTCATTAAAATTCATCGACTACAAAATTGTAGTACAGTATTATTTTTAATTTTCTTGCTTTGATAAAAAACAATTTAACGCATATTTCAACGCAGCATCCATCATTTTACTTGATGCTGGTTATTGGGAATGTGACTTTCAATGATTGGTGCAACTTTGACAGACATGTGATTGTTTCGGTTCCATTGGAAACTTGAAAATAACTGAGCTAAAGCTTAATAACAGATTCATTGTTTTTATTCAATAGTCCACAACAGTATAGTTTGTGCTTTTCAGTCTGGAGTGTCGTTAGTATAGCCTACAGTTACAGTTATAGTGCAAAGTCAAATTTACCTTACAATTTTCATTTTATGCAGATATGTAATTCCTGATGAGGACACAAGTACGTGTCGAAAACGTTTGAGTTTACTTTTAATTATGTTATATTTGTGTATGTAATACATCATGTTAAACCCGCTGAAGTTACTTTGTTTTATTTCTCTATGGTTCAACAAAGCAAACTCTCTACAAAAGCTTTAACAGTATATTTATGATATGATCAGGATCACTGGGAAAACATTTTTGGCTTTTTATTAAGCAAAAATTTTGTCTTCCCACATTTTCGTACAACAGATAATAACATGCAGGACGTCTTAAAATGATAAAGGTGTAACCTCAAGTTGTTCGGCATAAAACCGAAATTTTACTCTAAGTCAGAAATAGAATCGAAATTTAAGTTTTGCAAATGAATCATCATCGCTACCTGGAGACAGCAATCACATTAATTGCCAATGGCAAGCTGCCTGTATACAGATTTGGAAAGTTACTAAATTTAGGCATGGAATCCGATTCAATATTTTTCTACCTGAACCCACTCGTTTCGAGACCCTGCCTGAAAGAAAAACGTGCCGGGCTTACGAGACTGGTCAGTTCTACTTTTTGGTTTGAGAGAACAAACTAATGTAGCAACCAAAAGACTACAATTTCTGACCACGTTTGTTGTGTGTTGACACAAAACATTCTTATTAGCTTCTTTATACTACTAGCAAATTCAAAGTTCAATTCAAGCTTCGTTTTCAAAGTAAATTCTTAGTTTTTTGCAACATTTCTAGAGCACAAGTTTAAAGATTTGTTTAAAGGCCTACTAAATGAAAATTTCAAACGGGAATTAAGCATTAAAATGCGTAAACTGAACATTCAAGAAAACATTTCAAGAAAAATTACCGAAAAAAAAATGTTTTCAGTGGCGCTGACAAGGCCCAAAGTCCAATGTTTCATTTATTTTCATTTTTTTCAAAATAACCAAAAGTGCAAACACTGCTCGAGAATACGTCACAAAAGACAGCAATAACAAAAGCTACGTTACCACATCTGATGTTTTGAGCAAACTGTCTGATGTTTTGATGTTGAAATCTGATGTTTTGATGTACATACATACATAGCCTACAGTCAAATCGCCGCAGTAACATTTATTGCGAGATCAGCTGATTGCTAGTCTCTAGTGACGCAGACTGTACAGTGTACAGTCGCACGCTTCGCTGCTCAAGCCTAATCTCAATGGGGCAAAATTTTATTGAAAATCGTTTTATGGTAGCATGTTAAACAGAAAGAACGTGGAAAATCGCCAAGTCAGGTTTTTCCGTTAGTATCCCTTTAAGACCCAATAATTAAATGTCTCAAACCCTGTTGTTTATTTTGTATTTCCGTAATAAAGTTTTTTCAATTTCCATCAACCATCAAGGCAGAAGAACAAGAAAGATAATGATGGTTGTGTGTGGTGTTCAGAGGAAGGCTTTGTCAAGATTTTTTGTAAGTTGTTTTGATGTAGGCCTATCTCTTTTTTGTATTTTCGACTTCTGCCTAAAATTAATTAAACTTACACTATTGATTGAGCGTATTATCAACGCAAGGCATACAGCTTAAAAAAATTGATTTGCAAATTTAAACCGAATTTGAAAGATTTAATGGTAGCGCATACTTACTCAACCATGCCCAAACGCAAGTTTTTCAAAAAACTGTTGCTCTTGTTTTGTGAACATTCAAATAACTCTAAACAACAAAAAATACAGACGGAAATTTTTTAACGACTACGACATCATTTATAAGCAACACTGGCAAAGTGCAGTAATGGCAAAACACAACATTCACGTTCATCATAAAACAAACGTTCTGTTTAAAAGCCGAACCTTACTTCCTTGGAATATAGAATTGCGTAATGAAAATAACAAACCCAAGTTACAGAAGAAGATTTAATGCAACATGTGAAGCGAGTAGAAGGTTTTTCATAGCTTGAACCTGCAGTTGTTTACGTCTGACTCACTTTACGTCTGACTCACTTTACGATTACCCTCACCACATTTTAAGTTTACATTTATGTTGCAACACAAGGAAATAGCATTTTAAATGTATTGAATTAGATTTTGTTAGAATCTTGCCACACAAACTTTATCAATAATTTTATTTAAATTTTTTTATTAAAAAAAACAACAACAAAAAACAGCCTGCTGAGGAAATCAACCATTTCAAAGCTGTAACCGAATTACATTCATTAATTTAGCATAACCTAACGTTTTCTTCTACTACCGTATTTACATTGCATCAGCGGTAAACTGTGCATCAAACACAGCACCATAATGGATTCAAAAAAATTAGCTACTTTGAGAAACGTTTTGTGACAACTCTATTTACTGCGGTATATTGTGTTCATTGCTAGTCATAAAATCTATCCTGTTTATTTTAGTCAATCTGACTGAAACTTTGTATGTTGCTAATGTCAGAAACTTGGCAACATACAAATTTATTTTATACAGTACCGTAGACTGGCTAACAAAACCCATCTGCTAACAAAGAAATAGCAAACTAGACTACTTTCAAAAGCAATGATGGCCTTCAGAAATAGAATAACATCAACGTCTTGATGAACAACTTACATTCGCATTTCAGATAACCAAGGATTAAGCTAGAATGAATTATTGATTAAACATATCAGTTTTGTTGAAAAGAAGAATTTCAATGCAGAGATGATCAAACTTTAAGTAGCCTATAAAAGCCTACTTTAAAATTTCTACTCTAAAGTTGAATATCACAGTTTTTGATAGATCGGTTCTTTGAACAACAGATTCAAATCAAGAGCATAGGACAAAGATCAAGTCATAGCCTGCTTCCGGACTCGCATTTTGTTTCTTTACTGGTCCAATCGTTTGATGATGACTGAAGTAGTGTAGTTTAGACGTCTTGAGATAGTGCTCTGTTGAGAAGGAGAGCACTACAAAACTACTCACTATAGAACAGTGAGCATTGTGTTTCGCTAACCGTACCGGTGTAGCCTCCACACTAGCCATCCAGACTTTTCCTAAAAAAATGTGTTTCTCGGCAGTCGAGTGTAGCATGTATTCAGCGATAGACACTGTTTCGCCCATGAGGCTGGGCTCATCAGTATCGCACGAATTAGTGGTGCGATACTGATGAGCCCAGACTCATGGGCAAAACACGTGTCTATCGCTGAATTTATGCTACATTCGATTGCCGAGAAACATAAAGTGCTTTTTCGATTGTAATTTGAAATTTGAGATTAATTGCATGGCAATAAAAATATTTTATAAATAAATAAAATCTAAGAAAAGCGTTATCGCATTGATAAGGAAGTGTTTCTTGTAACAATAGCCACTCAGAGTACACCATCACATAAAATGCGAGTTTATGGCAAATTTCAATGATGAAAAATAAGGCGTTTAGCAAACAACTACAACTCATGGTCTTATGAATAGACTATTATCGTAAACACTGAATTTCTATACTGTACAATATTGACTGTACAAAGCAGTTTATAGAGTAGGCTATTCGACGAACATTTTAAACTTACGCATTACAATCGACCGCACGATTCCAAAACTGTTTATTAATTTCATTTTACTGATTATTACAAAGAATAATGTTTATTTAGCATCTCATCTTATTTGTAGCTACTTTAAACAAAAATTCAATTATCGTAAGTTATAATTTGGGGAAGAATCAGATGACCCAAGCTGTTGACCCAAGATATAATTTTAAATCAACTGATCTCTCTAGGAGAGTTTAGGTCTACAATTCCAGACTCAACATCGCAAAACTACACACGTTGTAAACAGTAGCCCACACGGAAGTTCGCTAAACAAACGCAGTACGAATGACATGTCAACTGTTCAGCTTTACAAAAAATACCGGGTCAAAATCAACGCTTCAGTAGGTCAGCTGCATATATGTGACTTAGAACCGCACATTATTTTTCTCGTAAGTCTCTTTGGCAAGCAGAGTCAATAAAAAAATAATTTGGGCCCGGTACCACGATCCTTGGGCCCTAAATTAAACACTTCCAAGAAAAACGCACTACTTTATATCCAACAGATACAAAGGTTTTTCAAGTTTTTGGCCTCTCGAAAGATGAAAGGCGCCTAAAATCACCCCAGGCCAAAAAGTATCTCCTGGACACCCCTGTCAACGTTTCTTGTGGCAAGAAAAAGTAGGGACAGAATAAATCAAAAGATAAACCAGTTGCTTCTTGACGGTTACGGCGACTCCTTTGATTCGATTTGTAGTATAGGCTACGAGGAGTACAAAACATCAACACATCTTCAATAAAGTTGCCAAAAAAGCGATCTGCGACCTCATGAATTCTACTCGCCATCTTGAATGGCTTCTTACACTTATCAAGGATGTGACTAACATGATAGGAACCAATAATTGGGCCTTACCTTCGGACTTTTGTTTGAAGGTTGACTGTTGTGACGCAAGCTATAACATCAATGCAAAATTTGCTGCTACATCTTCTCTGGAAATCTGATTATCCCTAGCTAGTAGCCTAAGTAACTGGTAACCTTGGATAGTAATGCGTAATGTTCAGCTTCACACTTGCAGCTCTCTTATTTGAGCTGATACAATTTTGTGCGCTTGATTTTATAAAAATTCATGTTCGAAAATAAAGATTCTCACTGATAGGAAGAACTAAACATTGACTAAGCTACCGCAAATCATTTTATTGTTTCAAACAAATTTGGCAGAGAAATTCACTACCGTATGTAAGAGTGATATTTTTAGCATAGTTTTTTCAACAGCAAGATAACCACAACTATAGTATACATCTGTTTTTATTTTAATTTTGTTTCCAGACCATACTAATTTTAAACAGTTAAAAGGCATGCAGTCACTGTTTGTAGCAAAGGTACTGTGATAGAGATATTAGCGCTTAAAAAAAGAAAACGTACAAGCAAGAAAATTATTAGAAACATTCAGTGAAACATTATTCTTTGCTGAAATATTTCTTTAAATCTTGCTATTTTAAAAAAGACAAGTGGGTTATTGAAAATCTGTAATGGATTACTTTGTGACCCGCCGGTTAGTAGTTCGCTATCCTTGGCTTATGGCAGTGGGGTCCTTGAGTTGTAGGTTTTACATCCGATTTTCCACGTCTTAGCTTCTGGTTTAAGAACCTTTCCCAAAAGCACGGGAGCATTTTACCCCAGTGCTGGGGATTTGGTTTGGGTATGTAAGGACGTGAACATTGTAGTACGCCTACACATCGCACCGACAAAAGCCAAGCCTTCTCCGGTTATTTAGCCCATACCTGGGGCCCTGACAGGTACTACTGCTTTGGGCCAGAGTAGACCTGGGAGTCATGAGAATAAAGGGGTAACTCCACATTCCCTAAAGCACCACATACTGTAAGTGGTGTCTCCTCACCGGTTGCAGTTTTGTGTCGGTACCCTGGACAGACAACAAAAAAACCTCTACCAGTAGGCCTATGCAAAACTACCAGAAATAACTTATCAGCTCAGTCTGCGGGTAAACATTCGAAACCAACCAATCAAACGTTACTACGTGTGCAATACTCCAATACATTTCTCGAGATTGAAGCGTGAAAATTCTTTGCAGTTCACTTCAATCCTGGACGTTACTGGAACGTCAGTTATTGCGTTCTTGCGTTCAACGCAAGAACGTTTCAACGAAGTTCTTGCGTCAGTTCAATTGTCTTGCGTTAGTTGTTTGAATAATTTGAGAAAACTGGGAGTTGATTAAATTTGTTTTGAGGCCCGACTGTATAACCGATCTGTAGCAATAAGCGAAGACTTCGAAGAAGCGCAGTCCATTCCTTGGAGAATAATTTCTACAGACAAGATAATATCTTCAGTCAGACAACAAGGCATCAAAGGCATTGAAGGTCACTCATATACAGTATTGTGACGGCAAGTTCAGAAATATAATAACACTTTTTGGATTTTATTAACTTCCCAGGTAATATCACCATGACACGTTTGTTGTTAACCTCCCTCCCTGTGAGGTAACATGTCATAAAAACCCTTTTTTGCTAGCCACAGACGATTTTTTAAATTCCAACCAAATTTAAGGTTTTAACTTTTACCCTAAATAGTACAACACGCTTTACACTTTCTTACTCACAAATGTCCGTAGTTATCAGACCACTGCTCTATTAAGTCCACGATGTACTAGAAATTTACGTTCACAAAACGGCTTAAATCAAAACAGTTACTAAAAAAAAACAGTTATGCAATACTGATCAAGTTTTACGTTCAACCTCCACATACTGATATTGTACAGGGACACATTGCTTCCTTATTACCTCATTCTGTTTGTATTGGCCAACCCCTTATCTCAAGAACGCCATGTCACATTTGAACAAAATTTCATCAAACACTTACAGATAGGCCTAAGGAATTTCAGATCAAACCGAAATGAAATATTTTGAAATTTCAAAGCCAATCTTACGACATGACAAAATGCCATTTTTTGGTTTGAAAGAAGGAACCTATAGCCAATCTTTTCAGCAGCAGCACCGCAGATAGAAAGCAAGCGCATTGATAGACCATACCATAATATGCAATACTTTTTAGGCGTTGTAAAAATTTACAATAAACCCTTGCAAGTAAAAAATTTGAAAATTACTCTATTTGCTTGTATAAATGTCAAGGCTTCTTTCGCCAATGCAAAATCTAATCTGAATATATAAACATCTTTTCACTCCTTTGGGAAAAAGTAGCTTATTTGCCTGCTTTGCAATAAATCAATAATGATAATTCAAACTGGCTGCTCAATGTCTATCTTACAAGTTTTGATCGCTATTGAACTATGAAATCTATCAAAAGGCTTTTGACATACGCACATCCTAAAAGTCTACTAACATATTATCATAGGCTATTATTATGTGATATTTCTCATTGTTATTAAGAGAAAGTATTTTCTGCGTGTGCTCGTGCCGACGAAATCCAAAATTAATTTGCAATTGCTAAATGTCGTGCCTCATAAATCTGTTTTGGGAAATTGACTGTGTTATTGCACAAGAATGACGTTAACATACTAATAAAATAAAATATATTCAGCTTATTTCGGTAAGCAAGTGTTAATTGCAGCTGCATGAGTTCACGTGGCGGAAAAAGAAAGCTTATTCCACTCGGTCAAGATTACTATTCTTCATAGTACACTAGTAGGCTACACCTACAGCAGTAACAAAAGTCTTTTGTTTTTGTTAAGTGGTAGGGAAGAAATTTCTTTTTTTTTTTTCGATATATTTCATTTTAAACAGTAACGCCAAGAACAAGTGCAAACCTCGTCATATTTTGCCTGCCTTCTCTGTAAGTTAGGCTATATGTTTTCAATAACAACGTTTTTATTTCAAACAAGTACGTTTACACATGTTTCAAGAAAAAAAAATCGAAAATTCGCAAGGATGATTCAAAACGTTTTCCGATTTAGAGTTGCAAGCTTTAAGATGATAATGTTATGGTTTTTATTTATTGCCGTTCTACATCTGCGAAGGTCTTTTAACGACAAAGCTCATTTTTAATTTTGTATGTAGAATGTCATCACATTATTACCCAATTTACTCTGATTGCGTTATGCGAAAAAAAACACAATCGGTACAGTTAGTCTTCTACCGACCTGGTATCGATCTAAGATTTATCAACACTAGCGCCTACGATAACCCCTCGGCCGTTGAGCTAGTAAGGTTTAAGATAATAACACCATAACTGACCTCTTGGAGATATAGTGTGCTTGCGGGACTACGTTACCAGTAGGCTAAGTCTTGGTACAACCACAACATCATCTCACTTTCAAAAACGTACGATTGATTGATTGATTGACAGCTAGATCCGAAAGCAAATTATTGTCGTGTTCAAAAGCACAACACAGCTGAACATTATAGAGCGAAACCAATCGAACGGTAATGTCACAGTTTCACACAAACTGCATGCTTACAAACGTTGAATAAACGCTGCGAAGGTAATCTTAACTTCGATAACCTTTTGTACTTGAACCTCAAGCTCATTTTGTATCGCTCACACAGCCAGCATTGTGTTTGCTTGCCAGCCACTCTAATAACCGTCATCATGCTGTTGTGGTGCCAAGGGAGGAATGCAGGTTACAGGCATTCCAGCGATACCAGGTAACATCCACCATACGCTGAATTATGTTGATTCAACCTTGACAAGAGTTGTGAGCAATCATTGCGTTAAAACTGAATAGCAAGCCGTGAAATTGAATTTTATGTAGATATCTATCTATTCTTTACCTAAAATGATAATAAACAAACTCAATGATGAAACAGTAGTAAGCTGCTAGAAAGAATTCATGCGCAATTTCAAAGTTCACTTAACTAGGACTTATCGCTTGCTACAGAAATAAAAGCCTGAGTAAAATAATAAACTATACACCTGCGCAGCAATTTGCTCAATGACAGGACAATTAATTGGCAGCTTTTAACGTAGCTAAACAGCTTATCAGTGAATGTTAGCTCAAAGATGACCAAAAAGCATAAGTTTTGATACTGGGTCGCTGGGGCACGACTTCGCAATGCCAATCACTACAACTTCGTTTAGGTCCTTTTCTCAGTTGCATTATTGCACTATGTTGTGGACTCTGTAATTGTATTGCAATAGAAATAGACCTCATGTGCACTGCACCGTAGCTTCAGGAGTATTGTATTTTAACTGCATGTTTGGAAAATTACTACTATAAAAACTCCTTCTAACCTGTCCAGAAGAATCCTTTACCCTAGCATTTGGTAAAATGCGCGCTTAAGTCGTAGACGGAGTTGTAACTTCAACTGAAGTATGTCACGCTGCTCACTGTAGTGGGCTACTTGGAAAGGTCAGTAGGCTATTATAGCTTACGGTAGGCTAGTTCAAGAAATAATCACTTCTTCATGCTATATACTACGACTTTCGCAAACAGACTAAACAAGGGTACGGAGTTCACTGAGCACTTGACATTTTGAGAGGCAGCACATGAGGACTTCGAACTTAAATTTTTATTTTCTCTAAAAAAACTGAAGTTTGTACTTTTTGTGCTATCGTAAATGTCACAGTCTACCAGTTTTTGGGCTGGCTTTAGACCATTGCTGGGAAACCTATTGATTATAGTGGGCCGCAAGAATTATGAAACGTTTTATCGGTGGGCCCCGAAAAATACGATGTTGAATGAAATAGAATCATATAGTAGTAAATATAAAGAAAATAGTCTATTCAAACTAGACTGAAATAAAACTTATTATTTTGTTAAAAAAAATTAGTGGGATATTTTGCGTCTTCGGAGATGCGTTGGGGGCTTGATGCAAAGTGGACTAAATTAAATCCGAGGGGATTTTCAAACTCTGAGATAAACTTTACAAACAAGCGTTGGAAAACTGTACTTCTAAGTTAAAAATAACATTTCTGTTGGAAATTTGAAGCACAAAGCATTGTTATTTAGCCGTCCAACTCCGATCACTCTTCTCCGAGTTTCTGAACCACGTGACCAGTGATGTACGCAGAAAATTTTCATAAAAACAGTTTTTAAAAACATTTTTGTATGAAAATTTTAGTGTTTGAACAACACTGGTTTAAGCCAACATTGTCATTACATCACAAAAGCATCTTTGAAAGGCTATTTGTGTTATTTAATGCAATTTAATGCAATGTCGGCAATTTGTGGTATTTTATGCAAGTTCAATAACAACCTACAGCCAATTCAAATCGAACTTTGCTTGCTCCAAACAAAACGAAACATAATTTCGTTCTACAGTACAATAAGCGCTTTAAAATCAAATGTAATTCTTCAGGGATAAAATTCATTCGAAATATCATAGCAAGAGAAGTCAAGGTGAAGACATTTTGGGTCAAAAATAAATGAATCTTTGCTTAGAAATAAGTGCATATATACTGTAAACACTTAAAAGCCTAAATCATTGTTTGTTTGCATTTTGTTTCACTTTCAGAGTTAAGTTAAAATGGTCCACGTGATCGACGTAGGCTATGCTTTAAATTTACATCGCAAGCACGTTTTAAACTTCTGTGGTTTTGCCGCTGTTTCCTTTTGTTGGTTTGTTCCCGTAAAGGTAAACTATTAGTAACTTTATCATTGCTGTTGTTTTCCGACAAAGAAAAATAAATTGATTTGAATTGAATTGAACTACCCAATTTTATAAACCTGCGGTTATGTAAGCTAATCACTTTTCCGTGACGCAAGTTTAACCGATTACAACAGGGGTTTTCAACTTTTTTCCACCGCGACTCTCTCAGAGCAATTGACGTTAGGGCTACCACATGTCCTCTTTTAGGAGGATTTGTCCTCTTTTTTCATAAAAAATGAATTGTCCTCCGAGGACACTTGAAAATGCTCAAATGTCCTCTTTTTTGCATTCCTATCATTTTCAACAAGGTTTTATTTTTATGTGACGTTTGGCGAAAGCTAAATAAGGCAAAGCAACGATAGCAAAAAGGAAAAGTATGTTTTCTGTGAGCTGTGGCAGAAGTAGCTAGCTATCCTTGTTTAAGAAAAGTTTTTTTGACTTTGAGGTTTGCTTGCTGTGAATATGGTAGATACATTTATTTCTGTGGCAAACGAAGGCAGTGTTACTCGATGACCATGTCACTACACGTCACAAGAATTAGAATATCATCGAAGCTTGAAGGACGTAGCGCAAGGTTACACCTTGAATAGCCTACTACAACGCTTTTTGAGATTTTTGCATGTTTCGTTTTCAACACGAAAGCATGACGATCCAAGTGGTGTGGATTTTGAAACAACCTAATAAAACAATTTACTAAGAAGAAATTGTGGTCTAATAAACTTTGCGTCAAAACGAAACAAAATGTGTTTGAACAACCTAGTTTTAAGTAGCGATAACAGCAATGTAGGCTACATTGTAGAAAACAAGGTGATGTTATTCTGCATAGGCAATAGTTCTTGTGCTCTGCAGATTGGCTATCGGTTATCATTTTATGGCAAAAGCACTTTAACATTTGTACCGAAAACGCATAACTGTATTATCATACTTGTAGGCTACTCAGTTATGTCTTTGGAAAATCGCTAAACTTAGCTCACTGGTACTTATTTCATTCTTAGGAAAATCGCTCCTCGCTGTAAATAAATCGTGTAGGCTTCGCTTACAGAAGACAAAATAACCCCGACAACCACTTTATCTGGTCCAGATCGGGTACGGATCTGACCAGATCTGGACCAGATAAGAGATAAAATGGTTGTCTGGCAACATTATCATTTTGACTATGATGAGATATCGCAGCGAAAGATGGAAGAAAACTATTGCTCTCTTGCGACTTGAGCGACAAATTTATTTCCTTTCGACGGTCCACCATGCGAGAGTTAGACAAGCATTTTATTTTTGCATTTAATGCCAATTAGTATTTGGTTTTGAATCTTTGATCCTTGGACTGACAAAGCCTTAATAGGTTATTCCTTGTAGTTTCGCATACTTGTAGGCGACTTTTGACGCAGGGTCGATTATTGAGATTGGCAAAGGAAAGTTTCCGATGGGTGAAATGTTGTGCTTGAAAATTATTCCATCCACAAGTTGCCGCTGAATGGAGATCAGTCCTGAAATGCGTTGCTCAAGCGCACATCTCGAGAGCCGAACCAGCGCCGGGTGATCTTGAGTCGAGCGTGTAACCACTGAACTAACCGGGCAGAAGATATTTCAGTTTCAATTCAACATTTCAATAACATTGCTGTGAATCCTTTACTCCAAGATATTACATGTGCAGAGGTTATAGACAACAGTAGCCTATAGGCCTACTTCTGCCATTTCTGTAACCTAAGGCCTCGTGGAGAATTGCTCAAACTAACACAAGTCATTGAAACTGCCGTTACTGGCTCAATTGCCGTCTCTGTCCTAGGTGGAAAGTAAAATATAAAATTCTACCATTTGAGCTTTTGGCCATGGGTCGTTGTCCCGACTCCAGGTCCACCCTCATCTTTACTAATCCTAACATAAGCTTGTTTAAACGCGGTCACGTGCACCTTGTCCTAAGTTCGTCATCGACTTTAAAGAGTTATTTGTAAGTAACCAGCATCCACTGTAGAGGGATCACCGTTTATTGACTGCTCTTTTCCCCTGGTAAACCTGTGCTTTTAATCCGCGACGGCTTATTTATTAGCAGCTCACATCTTTTTTTGGAAGCCATTCCATTATCCGCCACCTGTGGACGCGCCCCGTACCAGTAGAGCTGGTTCCCAAAACGAAAGAACTGACATGCTAATGCTATGTTAGTAAAAGCCTGAATGACAGCTATTGTGACAATTTATTTGCATCAGATAAAGCTGTTCATATTCAGAACAACGAAATAATACACATACTGTATAACTTAAACACAAATATTACAGAGAACCACTATAATTAATGTCGTCAGTTTTAGAGTTCACTGAACTTCTGCTGTTACAAATTTAACTACAATGAGAGTTGAAAAAATTCAGAACGATAAAAACAATCAGATGACATCAAGTCTTATATAAAGCGATTTGAGGAATGAATGCCACGGTTGATAAACAAAAACATGTTTTTTCCTAACAAAGCGTCTAACATTGTTATATTACACATCACTTGATATTCACGGGCGCTGACATAACGAAACAAATTGTGCAATACTCTGAAAGGATTGTTGTAAGCAACACGTAACCGCATCATACTGAAAGATCTAAACTTGTTTCACAATTGGGACCCGTAATGTTTCTAAAGACGGCAATTTGTTGTTAAAAAAGTAACTATGTATAGAGTTTCGACTGATCAAAAGTATCCATGACATTTTTCTCTCCTTTTAACAACACTTCCACAATCGTGAACTTCACTCTGTCAACCTCGGTAACCGGACCAGCGTCAATGGTTCGAATACAAGCAGAGGTGGGCACTCGCTACTTTTAAAGTAGCACACTACCCGCTACCAATTTACAAAAGTAGCGCGCTACCCGCTACCGCTAATCGGACCAAAGTAGCGCACGCTACCGCTACTTCTTCTGCTACTTTTGTCTAAAATGACACTAGGATACACTTTTCAAGTCTATATACTCTTCAAGTCATACTTTTACCAAAAAAGTAGCGCCTCTAGTAGCGGCGCTACTGCCCACCTCTGAATACAAGTATGTGAAACTAGCAGGAATAACCTTTCAGAAACTTTCTCAGTTCAAGGATAAAGATACAAATCAGCAATTTTATAGCAACAAAAAAGCAGACAGATCAATTTTTGTGCTTTTGCAAACTTGAAAGCAGTTGCATTTGTTCCACACTTTTAAAAGTTGCATTATAAGCCTACTTGCAATAGGCTAATGTAGAAATACAAACATCAATAAGTAAATTCAAACGATCTGTTTGGTCACAGCGGTAAACCATAATCTCTTCGTGGGAAAATTGTAACGTAAGATTCCCAAATCCGTTCGTCTGCATGCAATGACCCAAAAATAAACACACTTTCGAAACGTCTATTCAAACAGTGTATTCCAGTAAAATTAGCCCGAGGCTATCGAAAATAGGTGTAACGCCTACACCTCTAAAAAAACTGTCACTACAGTACAGATTAATTGGATAAAAGACGGAACTTTTGTCCAGCTAGCAAGCACTAAGCCAACAGTTAAATGTGCGGCCAACTTTCAAACAATCATTTTACGAATGACCAGAATAGATATCAATATCTCAAATTCACGTATGCAGTACTGTGACGCAATAATGAAAAACAATTATGAAGTCATTCAACAGGTGTTCGAGCTAGTGAACCAATGCATTCATGTTTAAACAGGCCCAAACAGGTCCAAACAGATTTAAACAGGTCTGACACAAGTCTTATTAACGCTGGTGCAATTTTGGCTCATGTTTTAGGAATTTCCATGACGTAATATTCAGTAGACTTGAACGGTTTTTATATGACGTTTGATTTGGTGAAAATTGTCGGGAACATAGCGGCCCCTAGTTATGACAGTCTGACATGGCATAACTAAAAAGAAATGACGACAATTGTGAGCCAATGAATAAAAACACATGATACACAAATTGTTTGAATCACTCACGTTTAAGTTAATACGCAAATACAAAGGGCATGCAAAGAATGAACAGCAATACGGAATAATACACGACGATACATGAAATTGGTACCATAGGTACACGCTAAAATGACGCTATATACATGGTTGCGATAATAACCGACTGTTCTGGGCTCAGACAAGGATCGGCCACCGCAGACAAAACCAGGCTCAAACCCTAACACTTAGGTGTTCTTTACGGGGGCGAGGCACGAAATATCCCTCAACACGTAGTCTACTTTCACTTTCCCCGTACTCTCATCATAGTTGCAGACGGCAACTTTGGCTCTACGAACCACAGGCTTCCCTTTCCTAATTTGTGGAACTACCTCATGCACCCTCCCAAGTTGATACTTCCCACGTTTACCAATGTCTTGGAGAGAACCTACCACTACAAGTTGACCAGGCTCCAAATTCTCGGCCATTTTTAGCCATTTTTTCCGGCCCTGAAGACCTGGCAAGTAAAAATCGATCCATTTATTCCAAAACTGCTGAGAAAGTGACAAATTGAACCGATAATCCCTTCTTAATTGGTCACGATCATGTGGTTGCCCAACAGCACAGTATGGGTCTAAGTATGGGGTCAAAAGTGAGGCAGGGGTGATGACAGTAAAATCCCTAGGGTCATCACTCAAAGGTACCAAAGGGCGTTCGTTCACGATCCGAACGGCACTGCCTGTGTACGTAAGCAGTTCAATAAAATTGGGCTTACGAATTGAAGAGTCCAAAATGTGAAAAAAGTATTTGGTCACATCAGCCATGAAACCAAATCTTTCAAGCCGAAATCTAGCCAAGACATCTGCCAGAGGGTTTAACAAGTCAGACAATTCAGGACAAGAAGACATTACATCATTTACACAAGTTCCTCGGAATTCAGATTGTTTTAAAGCCTTCTTCTTTAAATCAGCAGCTCTATCTGACGCCAACACAAAATTGTTAGGTAAATCAATATCTTCCTTCAACGGAACAGGTATCTCAAATCGACCATCTTTCAACTCAATATTCGGTTCGACAAGTTCTCTAGCCAAAATATCATTGCGAGACAATTCACAGGTTTCATTTTGCAAAGTCAAATCCTGAATGACTTTATTCAGGTCTGCTATTTCCATATCACGAGACTCAATTTTACGCTGAAAGCCAGAGATGACATCCGACTCTGAAGACGTCTGCACTCTGCACACTTTAGCAACGCTTTCAACTAAGGGTGACTTTCCACCACAAGCCAACCAGCCGAGAGGAGTGAGCAAAGCATGCGGTTCACTACGATTGTCACCAACACGCTCTTCTTTTGCCCACATCAAATAAGCGTTGTCATTGCCAATCAGTACATCTACAGTACTACAATCATTCAAATGAAACATATTCACGTCATGAAAATGACGGAAACCACTTAAATCTTGTTTATGAGGTAAAGTTTTAACATCGTCAGCCCAAGCTGGGTTAACCACCGAGGTTATATCACAAAACAGTTCATCAGTCTCTAACGACTGGATGTTGAGTTTAACAAGGTCAGCACAAGTAGGTTTCTGACCAGCCAGAGTATCCATTTTAAACGACGCTTTATCATACGGTTTAAGACCAAGTTCGCACACCAAGTCACTCGAAACAAAGGTCAACTGCGAACCAGGGTCATGCTGACAATACACCAACTTCGATTTGCCAGTCATTGGATTCAAAACACGAGCAGCAGTAACGCGGTTAAAGGCTGCTTTAACATTTCCAATCTTAACATTACGCACAGGAACTCTGGCACCAGCCTCATCTTTACCGACCAAATCCAGAGAATCACGTGACGTCACATAAAAATCATGCAGAAGAAAATAGTGTTTCCTATCGTTGGTAGGTCCACACTTACGACAGTTGTTTGCATGATTACAGTCTCTAACCATATGCTGGCGCAAACAGTTCAAGCATTTTCCAGCTTTCACAATGACATCTCTCCGACGTTTAGGTGTCAAGCGCAAAAATTCTTTACAATTAGACAAAAAATGATATTCAACTTGACCACGTGACGAACAACAAAAACACGCCGGTATGTCACTATGTCTGGCCACACCGCCGCGCGGTGCGCCAACAGCAGTCGAGTACTGCGAACTCCCTGAAATCACATTATCATGGGGTTTTACCGACGTCTGCCTAACCGGACATGAAGGCAATTTTCCTTTGCCAAACTTTTTAAAATGCTGCGACTCACCAGAATCGCCCATTAGCATAATGCTAAAATCAGTCGACTTGCGCGTTTCCTCCCGTACTACAAAATCAAACAAACTCTGAAAAGTAGGTTCCTCAGTGCTACCATACTGATCACCTAAAAAGTCAAGATAACGCTGCTTAGCGTCAAACGGGAGTCGCTTAGCCAAATCCAAAACAAAACGTCCTTCTAATTTATCACGCTGACCATAAGCTTTCGCGTAAAGCAAACACTGCGACAATTCATCTTTAAACTCTTTCAAATCACTGGAAGAGATAGAAGTCAATTTGCTACCATAGCGATACTTTCTAATTTCTGGTTCTGCGAAAAGACCTCCACGAACTCCAAAACGTTGGGACAAGCGAGCTAACGACATTTCTATCCTGTCTTCCTCTGACAAGCCAGGAGTGTCAGAAACCAAATTAGCAATCGTTTGTGCAGCTGTTCTAACACAAGCTGCTTGCAACAAAGTCAAACGAGTTCCCTTAAAGGGCGAAGCTGCCATCAAGGCCATAACACGATTTTTAAAGAAGACAAATGGCATATTATTACCATCGTAACCAATCAAGGCCGCCTTATCGAAGAACGTCCTACTATTTTGGTATTCAAAAAAGCAATCCTGCTGTTGAGAACTCGATTTAGCGGGAGAAGACAAGCTATATCCCTTAAGGGGCTGAGTGGGCTCAGTCACATGCACAGCCCGATCACGATCCTCACACACGTTAAAATCAGGAGACGCGATACGCCTCTCACAACCACCCAAATTACGTGTAGCTGGGCGATCAAAAACTAGCGGCGCTGAAAACTGTGAAGGGGGCAAAGCATTACTGCTAATGGCGGCCCCGTGACCTGTACGCTCTGGGGGAGGAGTTCGGTTGTAATTTGCAGGCCTTGGCTCTACAGCCTTCGGAAGACCCTTAGCCGCGGCCCCGAGACCTCCTGAAACAGCTGGAAAACATGTGGATTGTACAGGTCCACTTACGGATTGAACAGGCGTCTGGAAAAGGTTAGGTAAATTAAACTGTGATTGATGTTCACTTCTGGAATGCCTAGAAGTGCCCTTCCTAGAACTACGCCGGGAGCCCAACTCAGAACGATATTCAGCTAAAACTACCTCTTTACGTTGTTCGGCCCTCAACTGAGCGTCTTTGAGTGCGAACTCAGCAGCTCTAGCTTCGGCTCTCGCGGCGGCCTCAGCAGCTCTCGCTTCGGCCTCAGCTCTCGCGGCAGCCTCTGCTCGTGCGGCCTCAGCAGCTCTCGCTTCGGCCTCAGCTCTCGCGGCAGCCTCAGCTCGTATGGCTTCAGCAGCTCTCGCGTCGGCCTCAGCTCTCGCGGCAGCCTCAGCTCGTATGGCTTCAGCTCTTGCGATGGCCTCAGCAGCTCTTGCTTCGGCCTCAGCTTGGATCTGGAGCTCCTCTCGTCTTAACTGTAGGTTAATTTGTGCAACTATCCGTGACGAGCTCTCAGACATCCTAGTGCTTACATTTGAGGCGCTATCCTCAGGATGTATGTCAGCATCCAACCTATCTGAGAACTCACTTTCTTTTTGTTCGAAGTTATTTTTTAACGAGTTAAATTCGGGATCTACCCTATCACGAAGTTCTGCCAAGATTGCAGAGTTAACAATTTTACTCAAAAGAGCATGGAAATGCCGTAATTCCTCTTCTAAAGTAGATAACTTAGATCTAAAAATTAACAGTTCCTGCTTATCACTCAAAGAACCTAGGGCTACAGAAAGTTTCCCAATTTGAGTCAAAATATCCCGTCTAAGATGCCGGGCCTCTCGAACTGACTTAGCCTCATCGTTAATGGGTCCCTCCCCAGAATGGCCTGCCCGACCGCAAAGAACATCATCAGGCTTAAACTCAGTCGAGTCGACGGCGATCGAGTCCCTGTCACCACCGAGTGTAGACATATTAAATGTTAGGGCTAAATTTAACAATTAAAAAATTAAGTTACACAAACACACAAAATTACAGTAGTTATAAAAAACTTAACTGCAAAGACCGTAAAAATACAAAAAAGAATTTAAATGCACGATACCGTAGCTGTACGAGTATGTGAAGTCCAAACGTCCACAAAACTTGCTTGGGTTCTTCCACTTGAATCTTCAAGCACAGATGGATTGCCTTTAATCTTCTTTCTTGCCAATGAATGTCAAAGTTATTTTTTTTTTTTTTGTACCAAACTGAGAAGAAATGTCTTTAATTTTCTTTGCTTCTTTAGACTACCAACCAACAAGATCTTCTTTTATTATTTCTTTGCTTCTAAGTGCTTCTTGGCCTACCAACTAACTAACTTCGTCTTTTATTTTTTTTGCTTCTAAGTGCTTCTGTGCCAAACACTAGACAGAGAATCGTCTTTTATTTTTTTGCTTCTAAGTGCTTCTGTGCCAAACACTAGACAGAGAATCGTCTTTTATTTTTTATGGTCACAGCGGTAAACCATAATCTCTTCGTGGGAAAATTGTAACGTAAGATTCCCAAATCCGTTCGTCTGCATGCAATGACCCAAAAATAAACACACTTTCGAAACGTCTATTCAAACAGTGTATTCCAGTAAAATTAGCCCGAGGCTATCGAAAATAGGTGTAACGCCTACACCTCTAAAAAAAACTGTCACTACAATACAGATTAATTGGATAAAAGACGGAACTTTTGTCCAGCTAGCAAGCACTAAGCCAACAGTTAAATGTGCGGCCAACTTTCAAACAATCATTTTACGAATGACCAGAATAGATATCAATATCTCAAATTCACGTATGCAGTACTGTGACGCAATAATGAAAAACAATTATGAAGTCATTCAACAGGTGTTCGAGCTAGTGAACCAATGCATTCATGTTTAAACAGGCCCAAACAGGTCCAAACAGATTTAAACAGGTCTGACACAAGTCTTATTAACGCTGGTGCAATTTTGGCTCATGTTTTAGGAATTTCCATGACGTAATATTCAGTAGACTTGAACGGTTTTTATATGACGTTTGATTTGGTGAAAATTGTCGGGAACACTGTTATAGCCTGATGCTGCGGGTTCTTTTTGGCAATATCAAATTACACTAGCTTTCGGAACACAGTTCCCTAGTCATGTGCTATGACGAGTGGTGTTGAAGTCAGTGAGTAGTTTTTTTTTTTTTGTGGTTTAAAAAAAATTACTCACTGACTTCAACACCACTCGTCATAGCACATGACTAGGGAACTGTGTTCCGAAAGCTAGTGTAATTTGATATTGCCAAAAAGAACCCGCAGCATCAGGCTATAACAGATCGTTTGAATCTACACTGTGAAGTAAGCAACGATCATGCTGCTAAAAGCGAAACTCATTCAATCAATAAGTAAGAAAACCGCAATGATGGCACAAACTTATACATACTGTAAATCTTCTTCTTCAATAAATTAATCATGTTTGATCAGCTGTGACCTCCCATATGAACTCCCTCCATTTTGTTCTGTCTTTACTATTACTTCCAGCATGTTTTTAATTCCGCGTAATTTGGTTGATATTGTCAAAATATTTATTTTTTTTGGCGTTGTTCTGTTCGTTTGCCTTGTACCATCCCAGTCAACATAAAATTTCCCAACGAGTTGCTTCTTGCTATGAATCCGAAAAATCTTTATTTTGTGAGGTTGATTAGACTCCAGCTATCCTCTATTTCTTGGGTAACAAAGTCATTTGTTTTTCTTTCCACCCAGCTAGTGCGTAATTGTCTCCTGTAACACCACATTTCAAAACTTTTTAATGTTACGTTTTTTGCATATCCAAATTTCATATCTGTAGCCTATGTGGCAATTGGAATACGAGAGTTCTCAGTGATTTTAACGTCTGTTTCCACATCATTGTATGTGATGTCATAGCTGTTTTTGCCATTGCAACTCGCCTTTAATTTCTGTGATATCATCATATTAGTGTTTAATGCTAGCACAGAAAGCTTTGGCACTGCGTTAAAAGCGAAATTGAACAATGAGTTTTTTTTAGAGCTTATTCATAATATCTTTAATATTAAAATTTCAAGAAATGTCTGCAATATCTTTTTAGAATCAATACGTCAAAAATATAATAAAGCAAAATGTATCACTAGAGCAGTGGTTCCCAACCATTCTTTGTCACGGACTCCCTGTCCGTGAACTAACAAATAAAGAAAGCATGTAACAAAGCCTGTGAAAAATACTTGAATGACGAGTGCACATCAATCGAAAAATTGTATAATCTCAGTCCAAGAGAAACACATCAAAGAATCAAGACGTTAACTGCAAAGCACCATTCTACCTCAAAGTCAGGATTTTTGAAGACTAAAACAGGAGAAATACTAATGGAAGAAAATGAAATACAAAAGAGGTGGCAAGAGTATTTATCTGATTTATATGACGATCCAGATCGAACTGTAAAACCTTTCAAATTCAGTGAGCCATTGTCAGGACCAGATATTCTAAAAAGTGAATTGAACATGCCATAAAACAAACTAAATTGAATAAGGCTGTGGGACCCGATGAGATCAGTAGGCCTACTGAGATGCTAAAAACACTGGAACATGTAGGTGTGGATGCATTGCATGAACTCTTCAATATCATATATGAATATGATTCAGGAGAGATGCCTACCGACATGAACAAATCAATTTTTATAGCATTACCTAAAAAGCTGGGAGAAAAGGAATGTGAAAACCACCGCACAATCAGCTTGACATCATATATTACAAAAATTTTACCACGCATTATCATGAACCGAATCAAGAACAAAATCAACGATGAAATTGCTGAAGAACAGTACGGATTCATGCCAGACCGCGGCACAAGAAATGCTGTATTTGTATTAAAAAATATCGCTCAAAGATCAATTGAAATGAAGAAAGATCTGTACATCGCTTTCATTGATTATAAGAAAGCTTTCGACCGAGTAAAACATACCAAATTACTGGAGATGCTAGATAACATTGGAATTGATGATAAGGATCTACGTATTATTCAAAACCTTTACTTTGATCAAATTGCAGCAATAAAGACCAATCACAACCTTAGCGATTGGATATCAATCAAGAGAGGCGTTAGACAGGGATGCGTGCTCTCTCCAAGCCTTTTTTCATTATACAGTGAGATCATCCTCCGATGTCTTGATGATGAAGCTGGCGTAAATGTTGGGGGAACTAACTTTAATAACTTGAGGTATGTTGATGACACTGTCTTGATGCTGATTCGGAAGCAAAACTACAAAATTTGTTGAACAAAGTAAATGAGAGAAGTAAAGAATTTGGAATGGAAATGAATGAAAAGAACACGGAAACGATGGTAATCACAAGGAAAAAAAAAAGTGAAATTCCAATCTGTCAAATTAAAATGAATGAAACAGCTATAAAACAAGTAAAAAGTTTTCGATATCTTGGGACAACAATAAACTGGGACGCCAAAGATGATATAGACTCCGGCTCCATAAAGACTCCGACTCAACTCCGGCTCCCCAGCCAGAGCAGACCAGCCGCCTTAGCAAAGATGTGTGTGTTGAGATATTTTTGGTAACAACACATAAATCGCTTGCTTAGCCAACTTCTCCACTGATTTGGATCTCAATCAATAAGATTATCTTTGCAAAGATTGTCGTCGCTAATGCTATTCAACTCCGAGAAATACATTTTTTACCTACGTTTTAACAACTTGCGAGAAGTGTTCCAGATTAAAACAACAACTAAACAACGTTTTTTAGAACGTCCAAGTGTGCAGTAATTCCTTTTTGCAAAGAGTTAAGATAACTATTATTTTGAGCAGCATCCATCAGTCAGGGAAGTTTCGTTTATGACACATTTAAAAAAAAATGCAGCAAAAAGCTAGAATGATCCCAATCGTTTGTTTATTAAACACCATTATGAATGTAGTCTACAATTATTCATTTCTTCTTTTGTTGCGCAAACAATAGAGAAATACAATAGTCTACTTGCAGCCAATTTCAAGACACTCACGGACCCTTTTTACACTGTCTCACAGACCCAAGGGGTCCGCGAACCCCAGGTTGGAAACCAGTGCAACTACAGAAAGACAGCGAGTTTTATTGGCACAGATAAGACAACAGCCCTGCATTTATAACATTCGCTGCATTTGTATCCTTTCTAGTACCTGCTGTGTTCTGTCGTCAGGGCCGTAGCAACAAAGAACGTGGCCCCCTCCGAACATAAGTCCTGGGCTCCTTCCAACGCAGAAACTGGAATGTGGTATTTATATTACACAACATGCAGGGTTCAAATTATGTATACACAGTAGAGGGCACAGTTCCGCTAACCGCTAATTAGCGAAGCTAACCGCGCTTTGGTTAGCGGATTAGCATTTTCGCTAATATTTAGAAATTTTAGCGGACTCGTTAGCGAAAGTAAATTTATTGGAAATCCGCTGATTTCTTTGTTGAAAGCTAGCTTTTACATTAGCTGCGCCTACCACTGTGTATACATAGGTTTACAGTGACAGTGTGGACATATATTCCATAATTACGCAAAGCGCTTCTTTCGAGCCTTGTTCTGCGTAAATTGTAATGGGTTATAGTCCAGGGATTTGGCAATCTTGTTTTCGATGGTAATTGCAAGAGCAGAAAGCCTGTCATCTGCCACGGTTAAGCGCAGGATATTCTTGATCAGTTTCATTCTGCTGATTGTCCTTTCAGCACTGGCGACAGTAACAGGTGTGGTCGGTCAGAAGAATTCTGGTGCAAATGCAAAGATTCGGATATATCTCCTGAAGGCTGTTCTTGTACGTTAAAAAAATACTTGCCGTGACAAGTCCTCTCTCTTTCTCGATGACATAAATAAAACGATTCAATTCCATTATTAGTTTGTTGGCATCAATGTCTCCCATTTTTCTTTTAATTTTTTTTGCAGTGATTGTCCGGTTCCATTGTCCGCCCCGTTAGCTCAGTGGTTAGCCTACGTGTCCGCTCAAGACCACGCGGCGCAAGTTCGACTCTCGGAGTGTGCGCTTGAGCAGCGCATTTCAGGACTGCTCTCCATTCAGCGGCACCTAGTGAATGGAATAATTTCCTGGCAACAACACTTCAACAATCGGAATACTTCAGTTTGTCAATCTCGGTAACCGGAACTGCGTCAAGAGCCTCTACAAGTATGCGAAACTACCAGGAATAACCAATCAAGGCTTTGTCAGTCCGAGGATAAAGATTCAAAACCAACCCAACCATTTCTCTGAGTCACTTCTACAGGCTGCTAGCGTTGTACAGAAATTCAAACAACTTGTATCACTCCACGAGTTGGTCAAAGCGCAAAGAAACAGAAGACATGGCCTGATCAGTGAGAACAAGAAAAAATTGCAATTTGAATTTTTTTCAGCAGAAAGACGACTCGAATCATCAGCACATTCGTAACCAAACATTCTCTTCCTACGTCGTACCGTGTTTTTTGAAAACACCTCTAATATACCAATAATTAGCTCTGCTATTTCGCGTGCGTTTGTGATCACGTGGTTAGCCTATATCCTGTATTTCTACAGTCTTCCAAAAACTTCGGCGGAGGGGCCCTCATTCCTTGCGGGGCCCCCTCCGATCGCAGGGTTCGGAGGGCGGTTGCTATGCCTCTGTCTGTCATGAAGTATCAGATTAAGTTCAGCTCGTTTTATGCGGCGTAGATCGTATACCATCGTGACAAGGAACATAAAAACAAAATATATGAGACACCACTCCGAAATGGTAGAGAGGTTGTAGAACTTCCGGTCACTCTGTTGAAAATATGTACAGAAGTTGAAAAGGCGACTTCAATATAATAATATGTCAAGTTGACATATTAGGCTTTTATTAATGCAAACGCGTCTAAAATCTTTCGGATGAATCACGCTGCAACCCTTTTTTGACGAACAAGTTTTTTCAGCCAATATTCGATTCAAACTTGGTTAGTTTTGAATCTTTATCCTCGCATTAACAAGTCATTCCTGGTAGTTTTGCATAACTTGTAGAGGCTTTTGACACAGGGCCGGTTACCGAGATTGGCAGAGTGAAGTTTTCCGATTGTTGAAGTGTTGTTACTGGGAAATTATTCCATCCATTAGGTACCGCTGAATGGAGAGCAGTCCTTATAGAATGCGTTGCTCAAGCGCACACCCGAGAGTCGAACCAGCGCCGGGTGATCTTGAAGCTTCTTCGTTCACGCGCTAACCAACTGAGCTTTCGGAGCGGACACTTGTAGCTATCGGGGCGTAAATAAGAAAGTTGGAGAAACATGTTTTTAGGCTAAACAATGTTAGGCGAGTTGGGGCTGTACTTTATACGGTTTTTTAAAAACTATGTGACCTACTGCTACCGAACATAGTTTGACCTCTTTACACTGAGTCAAGTCTTTTTCAATTAAAGAAAAAGTTTTTCAGCTTTTATGCCTGGTTTTAGTATTTTCATAAGCCGTTGAGATAAATACTTTTTCAACAAAATTTTTATCAAAATCAATATTCTTACCTGCAAAAGTGCTGTTCCAATAATGACTGTTAATAATTGTTTGTTAAAAGAAAATTCCTTTGAAGCACCATTAGGCCTACATAGAAACATGTCAGTCTATAATTTTAAATTGTTTAAACTTGTAGCGCCGTATGGCGTTTTCGGTTATATGTTTATCTTGAAATTGTCTTTCATAAGCTAAGAATTACAACTTCCAAACTATGGGTCACGACCCCAAAAGGAGACACAGCTCGTAACTCTGGGGTGGCCAAACTAATTATAAATTGACCTACAGTGGGTTGTGTGCACTGGAAACTGCCTACAAAGGGGTAGCATAGAAAATTATTTTATGAAATAAGGTCGCACAATAAAAAAGTTTGAGAAGCCCTGGTCCATTCAATAACAGAAATAGCTTACACAGAAGTGGATGCTCTTATCTATTTCACAACAGTTCCTATAGAATTTATGTAAAATTTTTGCAATGTAACTTCATCAGGTGGTGAAAATTTTATTGTGGTTTCATTATGCCTAGTAAATTCCTTAGCCAGTTCTAGTAATTTAAATGCAAGCTAGAAACATTAAGTGAGCAAACATTTAAGTGAAAGTAGTGCAAGCGTTGTGCAATAAATTGTATCAACAACCAAGAAGGCGTCGTAACGTCGCCTTGGTATCATCTTCTGTTTCCTTTGAAGCAGGGGCTGTAGCAATAATATCTCTTACTTACAGAAAGGGTTGGTTTATTTACTTTATTAAATACTACGAACGCAATTATACTTTTAGAAATCAAGAAAATGAAATATCTTCTAACAGGTGTCAAACCCACAACAATGCTTGATATGAATGACTCGGTTACATGTCTTGTAATACAAACGAATTTATTTTCACACGAGTCAGTTCTATCATAAACAGCTAAAAATCGAATCTATTTGAATAAGCTTAATTGAAGATGATCTAGCTGCTATTATTGTAACTGTCTCCGCCGCCAGTGTAGCCAAATCGTTTGGCATCCGCTGGCTTCGATCAGTCTTTCAACAAGGTTGATAGGATCTCCATTCTGTTTTGTCCTTTGCGATGTTTTGCAAATCTTGCTAGCTGATCGAAATAGCTGCTAGCTGATCGCTGATCGAAATCGATTTTTATTGGAGACATTTAATTTGTTGAAAATGTTTTATAATTATAAATTTGTAATTTTGTTGTTTACGTTTTAAAGGCTACTCGTTTCTGTTCACAATTTCTGTATTTTTTTTGATAGCCTAATTAAGCTACTTACTATTGAAATTATTAACAAGAATGGTTTTCTGTTTCTACTGCCGGTTTCCTGTCTTATCATTTCTTTTTTTTTCTAGTCAATTTCGTTCATTTTACGGTGGTTATTTTACATTGATGACATGTCTGCTCAACTACTTAACATTGGTTAGCACTGCAATCATAAACTGTGGTAAACAATTTTGCAGATGCCATGTTTATATTTATGATTAACTTAAATTATCACTATGTAACTAAAAAAGAAAAAAATTTTGTCCTTGGGAAATAATTGTTATTTTCTGTTAGCTTTTGCCTAAAAAATACAAAAAATCTTTATTGTACCACAATAACTTCAGGTTTGTGTTCCTCAGATTAGTTTAAATTTTTTCTCATTTCTCATGAAAATAGGCATATACATAACGTTGAAAATTTACTGCCAGCTGCTTCCAGCAATAGTTACCTAATAATGGGTAATTGCATGGGCTGTATCCAAGGGGGGGGGGGGGGGTGAGGGGGGTGATCACCCCCCCACTTATTGAAGTGGTTTGGAATGACTAAGACGATTTTAGCCCACTGTCTAAAAATCACCCCCCCCCCCCCCCCGAATTCTAAAAGTGGATAGAGCCCCTGGGTAATTGGGTATAATTAAGTAACACTTGGATTCTGTTTGCACACAAAGCCTTGCAAGGTTTTGCTTTTGTGATGAAACAAAAAAGGCTGAGCATTTTTGCAGTCGCATACTTTTCTTGAGCAATTTATTAACATTTACTGCTTTGCGAGATGCAACCCTACACGGTGTGTTTGTCTTGTCTTCAACTCCAAGTTACAGGTGAAAAGCGCTCTTACTACCGCCATAAAAAAGATATAAACGATAGTGTCGGAAAATTGTCATTGACATACAAATCCAAAACAAGTAGGCTACTATATCTTTATAAGTCCACTGCTGAGTTACTCATTTCTACAATAGAGCAATGGGACTTAATTGGATGACAGTGTTCAACTTATTTCACAAAGAAGTTTTTCAGTGTTCTACACATTTAAAGACAGTTTATGCTACTGCTATGATATTGAAAAACTTTTTTAGGCTAAATTGGCATTTCCTGCAATCCTTGAGTGGAAGCTCTTCACCGACAGCTCATCTAGAAGTCTCACAGCTGTATTGTTGAGTAACGCAGACAAGTGTCCCTCCATTCTTCCGGCTTACTCAGTTTATATGAAGGAAGAATATTAAAACATCAAAATCGTGATGAGTGCATTGAAGTATAGGACCTCTACAATTGGGAGGTTGTTGGTGATTTCAAGATAGTGGTCTTCATAATGGCGCTTCAGGGTGGTTCTATCAAGTTTCAATGCTGTCTTTGTCTCTGGGATAGCAGAAACATAGCTTTTCACTACAAGAAGAGGAATTGGCCTCCAAGAACCAGCTATGAGATTGGACCTTATAATGTAAAACAACAACCTCTGGTGTCTGAAGTTTAACAGACAGCTTGGACCTGTTTCATGTCTGTAGTTAACAGATTTTTGGGCAATCACAAGACAGAGAATTACAGGGTGCTTTTTGATCAACTCAGAGATGGATGCGTGTTAGAAAATGGGATGCAGGATGTCACTGAAACTACACGCACTACATGCTCACCTTGATCAATTCAAAGATAAAAAGGGCGACTCCTCAGAGAAACAAGGTGAAAGATTTGCTCAAGATATCAGGTTTTTGAGGAACGCTATATAAAGGCCAGTTGGCTTACAATGAAAGTATGATGGAGGACTACATATGAACCGTTTACGTGAAAGAAAACTGATATATCATCGCCAATCTCAAAAAAAATAACATTCTTTGTAATTATGTTATAAGTTGTAAGTGCTTTACGTGATGACGCATAAGTTTGCTCAGTAATAATTTTGACCAAAGACCTGTAGCAGGGTATTCAGGCCTTTAGGTCTTCTATCGTGTTTGTAACCTAAATTAAAATCGTGTTCTATACATGTTTTTGTCTTGTTTATGTATTTAAAGAATCTCTGAAACAACGTTCATCGTCATTATTTTAGAATGACAACACAGACAACAATAAGTAATCTTAAATTTAACTATTTTATATTGATTTAAAAAGATATAGTGGGAGCCAGTGCATTAAAAAGGCACAATTAGCCAGAAAATCCACTAAATGAATCTCATTAAGTCAAAACCGAAGTTTGAACTTTATGAATGCTCATTTTTGTTGATTCAGGCCATATTAAATCAGAAAATAATAGTTTTAACCCAAGGACAAATTTTGTGTTACATAGTGTTATTTTGCGCTATATAGTGGAAGATCTCGCAACAAAAGCTTTGATCGCGACCCACTATTTGCGAACCCCTGGTTCATAGCTGTAGGAGACCAAACCATTTTGGGGGGGCAGAATGTAAATTTGCCCAAATCTGCACGCTTTTATAGAAATTGCCCAAGTATAGTGTATGCGGTGCATGATAACAGTGAAAAACTAACATAACAAGATCACCAGCTAGCTAGAATTTCTTACCAAAGTAATCAAGATAGAACAACTGAATTTATCTTTGAAGATACTTTGCTCTGTAGGCTACGATCTTTTTCTAGAATCCATTGCTTATCTTTAAAATAACTTATCTGTCTTAAAATACCTCATTGAGTATGCATTCAAGTGCTTTAATTAATTCTCCATTGTATAATATCTATGCCAATGAGGTAACATCAAAATTAAGATAAGCATGTCATACACATTCAGATATAATGTTTTAGGTATGTTGCTCTCATTGTCAAATTTCTGCAGTATTGCAGGCGCTTGCTAACTGCCGACATCAGAACCGAGGGCTATACATCTGCAGTAAACTATGGTAGGCTACGGTACACATAACCAATACATGCCATCGTGCAGCAGTAACTGTTGAATGCTTGAGCTAAAAACTATAAAAATATGCTTTCTACATCATCACAAGAAACACTTTCTATGCATGCAGCTTGCCAACATTTTTTGCAACCAGAAAAAGCAGGTCAAATTAATGCAAACAACTGGATCTGTCTCCACAGAACAGAAGTCAAGATATTAATGAAAAAATGGAGCTGCCATGTTTCACACAAGATCTTGCAAAGCGAATATTTTGCCAGCTTGCATGGCAGGTTTTGAGTTTGGAAAGCTTTAAAATAAATGAATATATTATCATTGGTTTGAGATTATATATTTCAGCAGTAGCATTTTAAATGTTGGTGAAATTAACATGACACAGTTGCGTAAACAAACTAAATATTTTTTTTGGGACGCAACTGCATCATTTTAATTTGGGTAGTTTTATAAAAGTAACTAAACAAAGCTAAGCAACACCATAACATTAACATTACATTTAACAGGTATAACATTCTTTTGTTAAATGTTGTGGTGTTGCTTAGCTATGTCCGTTTATGGTTGAAAAAGTACTGTAACCTCTCTACCCGAGTTGTTTTATAAAAGTATTCACCAGATTTATATAAATTCATGTTTTGTAGTTGCCAAATCAAGATGATGCATTTATGGATATTATGAAAAAAATTAAAGACTTTGTAAATTTTGATGCCGGGGCAACTGCATCATGCCAATTTGGGCAGTTTTAAAAATAGACTATGATCAGATAATTTCATATTTTTTTGTTGCCCAAATCTAAACGATACAGTTATGTAAATGGGAAAAATTAATGAATTTGTTCATTTTGGGGAAACTGCCTCACGCTAATTTGGGCAGTTGCATAAACAGACTAATCAGTTTCATCAGATAATTTCAGGTTTTCAGCTGCCTAAATCAACACGATGCATTTGTGAAAATTAATAAAATTAGCTATATAACTTAGCAAATTTTGCGTTTTATTTGGGCAGTTTCACAAAAGTATTAGAGATATATTTTGGTGGCTGCCCAAATTGACATGATGCAGTTGGTTAAATGCATTTCGTACTACAGTTTGATCACCATGCAGTACAATACATCAATACGGGTGTGCCAAATGAAAATTTTGCGGAACATTTCTTGTGCAAATAAGAGGCTGTAGCCTACTTAGTTTAATAGGTAAAATATATTAATTTATAGTTTTTCTTAATTCATGCAATTTTGTAGCTTTTCATATAGCGATTTTTGCTCTAATTATTGCAAGATTTTGCCCGTATTCGCGACGTTTTGAAACAACAGGGGGGCGGCTGCCCCTCTGCCTCGTACGGCTATGCCCTGGTTACATGATGAAAATAGTGAAAGTGGATTGTATAAGCTTTAATGTAGATAGGCAAATATTAAACGTTAAGGTAGTGCTACTGCAAGTCAATTCTAGATCAAAGGATACAGACTAACAAAGACACGGTTTCCAAAATTGCCACAAAGATTCTGAAGTATACAACTGATTTTCTGTACACATTTTGGGACATGTGCTTCCAAGAAATATAGACTATAATCCAGCTATCAACTACCGCGCCTATGAAAGCTAGAAACGCACCAACCGAATGGGGAATTTTGGCATGTATCCACTGAAAAGAAAACAACGGGTCAATTGCAGCTATGCAACGTATCTTTAATGTTTGTAATACATTTCAATTGGTTTTCACTATTTAATGTTTGGCTTGAGAAAAATGTACAGTAAGCACTCATTTGTAGGCTGCTTAGATTTTATCAACTATTTACTATATTGTGATTGCTGAGAATGGCTTTTCAATACGCAAGTTTTAGAATGGTGAAAGCACTTTTTAACACGTTTGCCCCGAAATTTTTAGTTCAAGCCTGTTTTAAGTTATCTTGAAGTGAAAGCACAAACCAGTTTCTTTTATATTTTTTGTGAAGAAAATTTTAGAATTTCATCTATGTTACCATTTTAAAGAAAGAACGTAAACCGAGTGAACATGCATCATTCAAAGAGTGATTGATATGACAAGGTCACCCAAGTGGATTGCAATACTGGTGGCTTTATTTGCCTCTTGTTAAACTCCCCATTGACTGTTTATAAGCTATGCAAAAAACAGATTGTAAATTTTACTCTTTTTCATACAAATTACGTAGAGCAGTTCATAAATTTTTAAAATGTTTAGCACAAAAATTTCAAGTGGTATTGTTTTTGGCTTGTTTATATAAAAAGTAAAGAATTGCAGAATGCACTGAAAGCATGCAAAAACTGAAAGCACGTAAACCGACAAGGGGCCCCCTCCAACAAGAAGAAGTGGTGGAAAATGCATCCTTTGGCTTATGTAAAACTACAGCAAAATATAGCCTGTAGCTTAGCCTTAAAAAGTGTGCTGTTTTCAGAAACACTACACATATGAAAAGTTTAAAAAGCAAGAATATAGGTTTGCTTCTATATCACTTGGAATACCTGAAATGATCCAACAAGGGTAATACCAAAACTTGCAATACATCCTATAATCAAAGCAGCAGTGTTGCATTTGGAACCATGACCGTGATAAATGACGTATCTGCAAATAAAAAATATGTTGGTTGCCCCAAAACTTTAAAGGTAAAGTTGTGGATTGATTTGTATTATTTCTATAATCTCATTTTCTCTGGTTTATTCAAAACAGGCAGGCTTTGATAAAAAAAAATTCTGTCTTGTTGAAAGACTTGCATAAGATCGTGCAAGTTTTAAACCCATTTGGTTGTGCGATCTTTGTACTCGACTGTTTTGGTTGTGATTGCGGTATTTTGTTGAAAGAATAGATGGAAAAGGTAGAATTGAATTATTTTAATATAGCATAATCAAAGCAATACAATTTACTGGTTAAACTGTAAATATCCCAAGCGAACACCCAAAGAGTAGCAGTTCCAGAGGCTTGGTCACTTGGTTACGTGCCAGAAAACCACAAAGAGAAAAAATGCATTTTTCCGTCTTTCGCAAAAAAATCTCGTTCACTTTAGCCAGGGGTTCTTAAACTTTTTTTAACGCGGACCCCTTAAACAAAAATTTTAGTTTGCGTGGACCCCCTTTATGGCCTAGTTCGAGAAACTTTTTTGACCAGCATGAATTGGACATAACGCAATAAAATTAAAATCAATTGGTAACAAAATTTATTTCTATTTGAATTAGGACCTTCTGATGATCCTCCTTTTAGGGTGAAACAGGGTGTCAAGGGTTTGGAGAGTAGTAACTAACTCGTATTTGATTTGAGGTAACAAAATTTATGTTTAATTAAATTTAAGAAATAGCAAATGCAGATTGTTTTTCAATATCTTCGATTTAATTTCACTAATGTGAAGGATGCTGCTGTTTGTTTTCAACAAGAACATGAAATTGTGGCTTCGTCTTTGATAGGGCAACACGCATGTCATCCTTTGCATCCAATCGGTTTCGACTCCTTGTTTTGATAGTTACCAAGGATGAAAATCCTGACTCACATAAATATGTAGTTGCAAAAGGGATTATAGCAGCCACGGCTCTCTACCAAAAGAGGATATGCATAAACCTTTCACAATCTTAACCTATATTATAAACCTAGTCTAGCTGACGTCTAGCTTAGCTGCAACCATAGACTCCTATGGCTGCAACTGATAAAATTTTGCAATGTTCAAATAGCGATAAAAACGACAACGTTGCAAAGACAACAAAACAACAATTCATTTTTGAAATTATATATACACTAAGATTTCCATTGGGTCTTCATGGACCCCCTAAAACTAGTCCGCGTACCCCTTGGGGGTCCACGGACCCCAGTTTAAGAACCCCTGACTTAAGCACATTACTATGACATTACATTATACTATATTAATTAATGGCATGAGAGGATCTGTTAGGTCACAAACCCTTCAAAAACTGAAAAACTTGTTTGTAAAAAAGTATTTTTTCTCAGCTACATAAAGTTATCTGGCGGGTATTATTTTGCCCAAAGTCGTCCTTCGTTCGAACCATTTAAACCACTTCCGAATCAAAGGAGATTAAAACGTAAAGGTGGTTCCATACTTGATTCAAGTGTCGGGTATGAGAAGATAAGGTTCTCATTGTACTTGTACAAAACCTTCGATTCTATGGAGAGTAGGGTAGCCAGTTCTTTTCCCTCGGCCGCCTTTCCTTCATCAATTATATACCCACCGAATTTATTACCCCCTATAGGTAGATGTGGGCGGTGTTTTCAACAACCAGATGAAGCCTGGAGTCGAACCAGGTTTGCATAATTGGAAAGCCAACGCCTTATCCGCCTTAAATTTATCAAAAACGTGCTGGGAGCAAGCTATCAGACTCTCTGATCATATTTTTGATGTCACTCATACTTAAAAATTATCTTGTCCATTTTTTCAAATATTTTTGTTTCGACTTGACTCTGGTGTCACTCCAATTTTTTTCTTACTTTAGCTGCTCCAATCAAACTTTTCCAAGTTTACCATTATTTTTAGCGGTTATACTGGCATTGCATATAGCCGATTAATTATGTGTGTTTATTGTTGTGTTCATTGTGTTTACATTTGCACTCCATCAATAACAAATAAGGTTCAATTAGCAACAAAATTCTTTTAGCTAAAAGTAATGGTAAAATATGTTTAGAATATCTGTAAGGAAACAAAATTGGTTGATCTCTTATCCTCAGAAATGCAGCATTATAATGATCTCTATTGAAAGGTAATATAATTACATTTATATTGGTTGCAATTTAGTAGGTTATAATGCAATTTATTTATTTGGCATGTTAACATATTTTAAAACATATGTCCATACATGAAAATACTGAAATGGCCAAAAATCCATTACAACAGAAGCAAATTGATAAGTGATTTAATATTCTCACCGTGAAACGTGACTTACTTGTAATATAACACAACTGTCGCAAGAACAGTAAAGGCACCCCAAGTTAGAAAGAATGTAAAAATACAACTTTCTGGAGGATAAGCCCCCGCTTGACTGACGAATGGCCAGTGAGGAAGCTTGACAACATGATCATAGCTATCAGCTATTCTGTAACTGAAAAAGAAATCAATAATGAAACAACACTACCAATTCAGGGTTGTTAACCCTTAGAAGGTTGGGCTCCTGGAGTCTTGCTCAGTTTGGGGGGAGGGGCGGCGATTCTTCTTATGCTTTAGGAGTGATATCTCTGTTATTTTTTAAGGCACGGTTACAAAATTTGGGATTCACTTTGTAAAGTTATTCACGCTGAGCATATGCGAAAATTAAAACTATGTGAATTTTAGAACTGCTCATATACGTTGAAATGGTGAGGTGACTTATGACTGTAATTGTATCGTGAGTTTACACATTATTTTTTGGTAGAGTAATGAAGAACATGCATTGCAATGTTGTGATTAAAATTTTTTTACATAATTTTACATACAGCCAATTCCCTTCACGCTGTGAAACAGTTCGGATTAACGAGACATGGGCCAATTAATTACTTTCATCCAGCTGGTGGGAAAATTTTAAAAAATAGAATATGAAATATTTCAGAGGATATGCTGAGAAATGCCTTATATCTCTCAATTTATAACCTTTATTCGCTCAAAATTTCAGCTCAATAGAGGTGAATAAAAGTTAGGAAAAGTCAAGAAATCTCGTAGTCGCAACTGCAGTGGTTTTAGAGATACAACTGTTGATACAAAAAAGTTGAATTGACAGCCCTCCCAACCTTCAAAGGGTTAAGAAACAGATACAGTTTCTGCTTTACAAGTTCAAACGACGATAAATGATTGAGCAAAATTCTAGCTAGTTAAAAGTAATGTTAAAGTACAGAAAAGCTAACAAAGTGGGAGGGGATATCTAAAAATAATCTAGTAAAATATAAGCGAACCCTATGAGTCGGTTTCGCTATTGATTACATAGCAGGCTCCAATAAGTTGTGTTAGATTATTTAATTAGCAGGATGAAAAGATATAAAAATCTCCTATAGCTTAAGTATAACCTATTTGTATATTTTCACACACAGTACAGTAGCATTGACAGGGCTCTAGATAATTTTAAGGGCCGGGAACATTTTCAAGAGGCCCGGAAACATGAAAAAAACCACAGCGTATTTTTGGATGCATTGCGTTTTTCTTAAAACTTTCTTAATTTGTGGCCCAAGAATCTCGTTGGTACCGAGCCCAAAATTTCCTCTCAACAGCCCTAGACCGAGCAGCACGGGTTGACATAAAACTTCAAGAATGAAGACATTCGATTGAATAGCGATGGTGAATGAAGAAGGGGTCATTTACCAAATGTGTTTGTTGATAAAATCTCGAATTACAACATAAGAGCACCGTCAAAGAATGTTCTCGGTAACGATGCAAGGAAACACCACAGCTGATGATACTGTAAAATTTGAAGAGTGCTAAACTATTGCTTCACTATCCACACGATCTACAATGGAATACTGTCTGACAAAATAATTTACTTTTTTTGCACTAATAAAACAACATATTCTCAACCAAATATCTCATTGATATCGGCCCACATTATACTTTCAGCGTCCCGGTTCACACATGCAATGAAGCTTAAGCTCACTGCACTTTCTACATCATATGAAACTGAGAAAGTCGAATTACATTTCGTTTTAGTCATAATCAGATTTGTATATAACTCTTTCAGTTTTACTTTAGCAACTTACCAAATAAAAAATCCACCAGGCATTAAAATAAGAAATGCAATCGGAAGATAAACAAAAGATTTCCAACAGTTGTTCATAGTTCTTGAAGATTGACCAACTCAACCAATAATCTGTAACTTAATGTCCTGAAAATTGGTTTCGATAGGGATGCTACGTAATGGCAAACTGTCCTTTTTGGAAAATCTGCATATGACTATCTCTGATAGTAATACAATTAATAAATGCGATATGGTTTAGTTATCATTGCTTTTATAATTTTCAAGTTTATGGAAACACAAGTGGAAATGTGAATCATCATTGACCATGTTCAATGGCGTACGCAAGATTTTCTCAAGGGGTGGGGAGGGGCATTCGAATTTTTTTTTCGATTTGAAACGAAAAAAGACCTATTTGCTAATACCAACTCAGCTTGCATTGACGATAATTTTTTAGCTTATAGCTACTAGTTCACTCGTTTGGGTAGATTTTGCATTGAAAACAAAAAAATGTAAGATAATAGCTTACATGACGTTGCATAATAATGTTTTACGTCAATGACGTAGTTACCTTAACCCAATGAACCACGAGTGTTGAGGGTATACGTTCAGTGGCGTATGCAAGATTTTCTTACTGGGGGAGTGGGGCGTTCGATGTAACTTGTCATTTTTTATCAAGAGTGGCTTAATGTAACTTTATAGTCTAACAAGGTAGCCGAGGCTATCTGTAAATGAAATACAAACTCTCACGGTCTTTGCGTAAGTAGCTGTACTTTTGGATTGAATCATTAGATATGTGAATTTGAAAAGCATGATGGCAGCCCTAAACGGATAAGTAAAAACTGTAATTGATCAATCTGAAGATTTATGCTTCAATCTGAAGACATTGCCCGATTAACAGGCAATGTCTTCAGATTGAAGAATAAATCGAACCTCTTTGTGAAAGTTTAAATATCGAATGAAATTTATTACGGTACTTTAAACAAAATCTATCGCTCTCTGAACATTATAACGAAAAAGAAGGCCTACCTTACAGGGTCATGCGGGCACCATCTTGTCCCTCCTCCTCCAAATTTTACTAGTGGCTCCCTACTTTTTAGTAAAAGTGCTTAAAATGTTTTTCAAACCATGAGTTGTGAATTCGTATTAAAAATATCAGACTGTTACTCCTAAAAAAAAGACTGTTACTCCGTATAAAAAATATCAGACTGTTATTAAAAATATCAGACTGTGACTCCACAATCTGTTAGGACTCCATAAGTTATTTGACTTCACAACGATGCAGGATTGCAGGGTTATAGAGCTTAACTAAAATAACTAAAAAAAATTTCAACATCATCATTTTCAGCCTGTGGTAGCCCACTGCTGAGCAAAGACCTTCACCTTTTTTGCCAATCTAATCGATTGTGTGTTTCTTTATACCAGTGTTCCACATTCTACAAAATCTAAGGGAAAAAATGACGCAGTGTTGGCCCAAAAAAAAAAAAGATTCTGGGTTGAATGCAAAACAGCCCACTTCAACAAGGTAGTTGCAAAAAAAATTGACAACGTGGAGATTTCTTCCGTATGCAAGGCCCCTCTCCCCCTTCTTAAAAAAGTGTTTTAATTTAAAAAATCATCTCGAATGCAAAAGTAGCCTATACGCTGGCTAATCCCTTGTCAACGCTTCTGTATGCCATTATTAAACACCTTCGTTGTTTCACGAGCATTTAATTTTGAACAAGTCTTATGCTATCAACATTTCACTTTCCAAGAAAGCGAGAGCGTAGCATTATTTATTCTGTCAACTCTAACAAAGTAGCCTAGATTTACTGGTCTTGGCGATTTAAAATAGTCATTGGTAATGGTGATCAACAATACAAAATCGGTGAATGCAACCTAAGCTATAAAACGTCCAGTTTTGTAGCAGTTATTGTCACATATTTTATGTAAAATTGCCGAAAAACGCTGCACCAACTAAATATGAATATGGGTGGACCACTAAACAGAGATTTGCGCCCACTAACCGGGGTTTTGGAAGCGATAAATAGGGCAGTGCGTGATCCAAGCTATTGAATATCCAGCTTCTGCAGCAATATTTACAATATTTTTTCATTTTAAAAAGCCAAAAAATCATTGTACAAACTAAAATGAGTGGGCCCCTAAACAGCCCGCCCCTCCCCCCGAGGGTAACGGTGCAATTAATACGGCACTACTACCCAAGACCACTCTTGAACAATAACATGTTTGCGCTGCAGAATCAAAACTACGCTAAAAAATCAACATTTTTTGAAGGAGAGGAAGCATGGCCCAATGCTTCCCCGGCGTATGCCACTGACCAATTGACCATGTATTTAATCGTTACAGATAATAGATTTTCCTGTCAATACGCAACCCGTCTGGGGTATCATATCTAGGCTAAAACAAAAAAATCTATACTAAAAATAAGCACCTTGATAGCCTTTCACGTATGAAGCTTGAAACTTAAAATCTTTGAAAATAATATTAGTAGACATAATGAAAACTTTGACAAACTAGTCACTTGCTCTATTTCATGTAGGCTATACTATGCAATCAAAACCGGCCCATCACATAAGTGTAACATTTGACTTTGTGGAAAACGGTATTTGAATGTGAAAAGGTGTTCCTTTTAACATTTTTTAAGTGTTTTGATGACCAACCTTATTGTTTGCCAACTACAAAATAGCCCATTATTTTATAACTTTTCTCAGTTAACCCTTTCATTCCCCATGTTGCCATGGCAGCGTATTTTTAAACTAACATAACCTCTCCTGAATCGTACCACATTTTTGTGGTTGCGTCATATCCTTTTATGACAGCTGTTTTGAAGATTTTCACGCGAAACTGATTGAGGCACATTTCAATAATACGGAAAATGGAGACCACGCTAAAGTAAGTGCCACTAAGTATACTTTATTGTTTTACCGACTGTATTGTTTGCTTTCTTGAAGGAGATTGATACTTTGATTGAACTTATAAGCGGAATATTGTGTGAATCCTTTCAAATGCCGAGACTTTTTTTCATGTGTTGTCATATGGCAACATTAGTAGGCCTACAATACAGAACTTTTATTAAAATCTGCTGTTTTTGCTATACCCGTATTTACTTCTTATACTCGGCATGTTTTACAGATATTACACTGTAATTGATGTATTACGTCTGATATCACAAAATAAAGATGGTCCTTCAGAATTTTACATTGAACCTTCTGATGTGAGAGATTTAACTGATGAGGATTGGGCGGAGGAAAATGATTGTACTCCTGATCGCTTGTGCGGAAATCAATTGCGTGCTACTGCTGAATTACTGGAAAAATTAATGATGAAACTGAAGATTATTTATCAAACCCAGGAAAAAAACTAAAATCGTGAAAAAGAAGTGTACCGTGAACAAGTGGCGGAGGTTCTTCTCTACCATTAATGAATCCAATGAATGATTTCTTTGGGAAAATTCCCATGCTAATCTTTTTCCAGTGGATGTATTTGAATTGTTTTATTTTTATGATAATTTAAGTGAACTAATAGTGGAGCAAAGTACCGAGAATTATCAATCTAAAAATTGGCCAGATGTAAAAGTCACCAAAAAAGAGATTAATTGTTTCTTGGGGATTCTGAATATTTCTGGGTAGGCTACTCCGAAGTTCCTAAGAAGGGTATGTATTGGTCGACTGGTGAAGATGTGCGTAATGAAGCCATTTCGAAAACCATGCGGCGAAACAGATTTGACCTAATCATTAAATGTTTACACTTTGCACTAAACTCTACCCTTGATAAAGAGGGTAAATATTCAAAATTAAGACCCATAATAAGTTATGATAACATCACATAGATCTGCAAAAAAAATTTATGGAAAAATTTTTACCAGAAAAAGACATTTCTCATGACGAAACAATGATGGAATACTTTGGAAAGCACAAATATAAGCAGGCAATACGTAACATGCCAATTCGATTTGGCTACAAGGTTTGGTGTCAAAATACAACTTTAGGTTTCCTTGTGAGTTTTCGAACCTTATCAATCAAACTCTTTTCATGGAAATGACAAAACTGATCCAGAGTTTAGTAAAAGTGCTTTAATTGTCTTATATCTAATAGACACATACGTACCAATGATAAGAAGGCCTTACCATACCATTTTTGTTTGGACAATTTATTCACCACTATCCCACTCCTTGAAAAGATGCTTAAAAGAGGATGGAATGCAACAGGGACCATTCGCATACCGTAAAGCTGTTTCCTGTCGTCAATCAACACCATAACCAAAAAAGATCGTAGTCATTCAGAATCAGTTACATGTGATGTTGATCATGGACAAATTTACAGCATATAACAAGAGGGAAAGACAACGCTGTAGTAACAGTAGCATCAACACTGCATGGACAGAATTCACAAAAGGATAAATCAAAAGGTGGAGTAAATGCGAGCATTAAAATGTCGATGTAGCGATTTCTCGAGTGATTCAGCCCTACAACAGTCGAGTGGGTGTGACGGATAGGATGGATCAAAATATAAATCTATATAATACAGAATTGGCATCAGGGGTAAGAAGTGGTGGTGGAGTTTATTCACTTGGCTTTTGGATGCAGCTGTGCATAATGCTTGGCAAATTTTCAGAAAAAAAAACATCTACACCGCAAATTGATTTTAGACGGAAGCTGGCAATGTTTTACATCTCAAAATATGGCTTTCCTTCAAAGTATCAAGAAAGAAAATCACAAAAGCGCCCTGGGTTTAATGAAGGACGACTAGATGGAATAGGACATTTAGTCAAACCGATCCTAAGAAAATGTCGCTGTGCCAATTGCCCATGCTGTAAATGTGATGTTGGACTATGCCTGAAATGTTTCATATCGTACCACACCAATTAGTTGGAGGCAAATTGAACTATTTTTTTATCAAGGACTGTTTTGTTTTTTGAACAAATTGCAAAAGCACTGTTGTTAAGTTGCTTGAATTTAAAATGTAGCATTAAAATGTTTTCTCTTGTTTGTTTTCACTTTGGAGCTCAGAGTAGTAATGAAAAAATGGTTCGCAAGATAAAAAAAAGTTTATTTTTCTGTTTTCGAGGTTTTCACGATAGCAAACGCAACCACTCAGTCGATGAATTACATGATAATGCGGTAGGATACTCATTAGGGTGGGTCGATTTTCACATAAAATTGTCGGATTGTCGCATAAATCGGTATTTAAGTGAGGCTTGCCATACTAAATAAAGTGTTAAAATTTCAATGTGATGGTGTGCTCCTAACCACTTACCCCAGGTGGTATGGAAAAATACAATTTTTTACTTCACGGTAAATTATATTCAATAGGTAGGCTACAGTGAAAACGAAACACAATTGAAATGTAATAAGTTAAAGCCACACCTGGATGTTAAATTAAACAACACAGTCTTTCTTTGATTCAAATATAGGCCGCTGCTTCCTTGCATCTAAGATAGAATAAATCATTGAGTTCCTTTTCTTCTTTCCGACAGTTTTGAGGCTGACCTCAGCGACTACACGAATCATTCTTTCAACGGCTTGAGTCTGTGGTGTGTATGACGACTTTACTGGGACTGACTTTATTGCATCCCAAAGTTCATCCTCAGTCTTAGTTCTTAGCAGTGTTGTACGTTGACGGCGTCAACTTTTTGTTGACGCTGAGGCTAGCGCCGTCAATTTATTTTTCAGTTGACGGAAGTGATAGCGCCGTCAACTATTTTGCCGATTTTAAGCGTCAAGCGCTATGCGTCATTTTTTTTCATGGAAAATCTCGTTACAAAATAAGAGTTTCACAATGTATTCTGGCCAACGCGACTCATTCGAATTACCGGCTTTTGCGTTGGTTGGAATGGCTACCTGGAATACACGCGGAAGAAGTTCGCCAAATGGTGATCACCCATGTAGCCTATTGAGAACGAGGGATCAGAGACAGAAAGCGAAAAATCCATGAATGGTATCGCGGACGTTGAAGATACTTTATTTCAAGAGCTCTATGCCCCTGACAAGAGCGATATTGGTGCAGTGGACCTCGTTAAAAGATTTATACATGCTAAACTATCACAGCACGCTTGGAACAATGATACCTTTCCGAGTAGGCTAAACGTTTTCAACTTGTTTTTGAAATACAACACACCAATACCAACCAGCGCTGCTGTGGAACGCATGTTTTCACTTGGAAAGGACAATATGCGTCCCAAACACAGCAGATTGTCAGACAAACGTTTTGAAATGCTTGTTTTTCTGCAAGGAAATAACTAATAGCCTAAGCAGGCCCCGCAAAAGTCAATAAAGTCAAAAATTTTTAAGGACCTCGTTTATCCACAAATGAAAGAATAAAGTTGTTTTCAGCACCTAAGGGACTGTTTCTAAGAAGTTTATAGGTCAAAATTGATAATAAAGTCAAAATTTGACAAATTATGGCTTTTAACAAACTTAATTCTGTGTTTCTAGAGAGTAATTTTTGTCAAAATCCTCGTGGAAGCATTGCAAATCAGAAACTGCGATACAATTCGACTCTCGGGGTGTGCGCTTGAGCAACGCACGTTAAGGACTGCTCTCCATTCAGCGGCATCTAATGGATGGAATAATTTCCCGGCAACAAACTTCAACAATCGCAAACTTCACTCTGTCAATCTCGGTGACCGGGCCTGCGTCAGTGATTCAAAGCCTCTACAAGTATGCGAAACTGCCAGGATTAAGCTCTGCAAGAAGCTTTCCCAGTCCGAGGATAAAAATTCAATCAATCAATATTAACTCATAAAAGCAGGAAATATGTCACAATGACCACGGATCAGCAGTAACTTTTATCGCAAATTGTCCATTGTTTATTCATTGTTATGTATTTAAATAATTTTTATAAAACACTCCCTCTTCACAAATATGGTCTTTTCGAAGATCAAAAATCTTGATTTTAGGAATAGCCTACTGACATTCTATAATAAGTTACAAAAATGCCTAAGCAAGCTAAATCGTCTTCTGTCTTCAGCAAAAGTTAGATTTGTGGAGATTTTCCTGTAGCTATAAAACACAACGAACTTTTTATAATCCATAAAACACCTTGACTTTTCGACAAAATATTACGTTTGGGTCTGAAATCGACAAAATATTATGTTTTGGTAAGTGGTATCAATTCAAGAAAGAACTGTGCCCTAGATAAATAAGCAATTTCGTTAGGTCAAAATAAAGTCAAAATTTGATAAAAATAAAGTCAAAATTTTTTTTTTTAGGTCAAAATAAAAATGGCCTTACTAATAAGCTAAGCAGCTAATTAAGTTTACAATACAGTCTCAAAACATAATACCTGCTCTTTATTTATAGCTATTGTTAGCCTAAACTTGGTTGAGATATTTACGTTTTATCAGACGCTGGCAAAAAATAGCGCTAGAAATTAGCGCTGACGCTGACGCCGTCAATTTCTTTAAGAGCTTACGTAGTACTTTACGCGTCAAGTTTTTAGGCAATTCGCGCTGACGCTGACGCCGTCAATATATTTCAATGACGCGTACAACACTGGTTCTTAGGTAATAATAATGGTGGTTCAGTATCCTCAATCTGTGGCCAGTCGATCATATCAATATAATCCATCGCATAAAGATTCAGTTGATCAGCAGGGCGATGGAATCTTCATATTATTGTAGATGAAAGCTTTCGTGCTTTCAGAATTCGCCTAACCGCTACTTCACGAATGGGAGGTCTATTGTCATGAAGCATGGCATATAGGCTATATAATAGCAAGTTTTCGGGGTGAGTTGCATAACAATTTTACTTGATCGATTTGTCGATGACAGACTGTAGGCTACTTCTACTGGCTCAAGTCCACGACTGAGTTGTATCATAAGGAAAAGTAGCCTAGTGCTGGAGCATCGCTGATATCTGTGGCCATCTTAGTGCAAACCATACAGGCCCATATACGGTTGCAATGGATCGGTTCAATGTCTTCTGATGGATGGGTTTTAAACCATTCAGGCACGTTTTAAACCTTTCAAGGTTTTGCCACCTTTTCCCGTTCGTTAACGTGCTGGTAGGTCTATATCGCTTTTTGTAGTTAGTATCTTTTTCGTCCCGGACGCGTTAATGACGAAAAATAAAATGATTGATGATTGATTGATTGTTTGACTAACATAATAGCGGCACATTCGATTTGCTCCTGTGAATGATTATATTTCCCAGGATCTCTGTGTAAGAGTGTTTCAGAGCATTCCCCAGAACTGATTGCATGGCAGATTTCCAAAAGGTACATCTGGTCCGTGCTTAGATTTTTGAATTGTCCAACTTTGGCAAATGGGGAGTTTCAATTTTATCAAACAATGCGATCTCCAAGGCCATGGGCGCCGATCCCTATAAGACAGTGGGGACATGTCCCCACCATCTTTTTACATGTCCCCGCCATCTTTTTACATTATTTTTATAACGTAAAGGTTTCTGGGAAATTCAAGCACCTGTAGCCTACCTGAATCTTTATTCTGAAGAGTCTTTGCCTCAGGCTGCATCAAAACTGAAACCAATTTGTCCAACAAGATGGCTCACACGTGCAGCTGCTGTAAAAACAGTTCTTGATAATTATAAGTCAGTATTGGAAGCTTTGGAAGTATAGCCGTGAGTCAATTTGATTCAAATATAGCAACACGTGCTAGTTGGCTTTTGAAATATTTTTCTCATGAATCAAGTGTGCTTGGGTTATTACTGGCATTGTCTGCACTCAGTGTCTGGAACGTTTTAACAAAGCCTTGCAAGGTTGCACGGCGACTGTGGCTGGCATGCTTGAAGGTGCTAAACTCCGCCATTTACGCAGTGAAGAAGAATTTCATCGTGTTTTTGTAAATGCTGAGGGGCTTGAGTCATTGAATCTGTCACGTCCCAAAAAGATCTCAAATCGTCTTCAACATGGCCATGGTCAACCCCCTCAACTTCAAACACCAGAGACGAAATATCGGTCAGAGTATTTTGCAGACATTGACAGCGGCAAGAAAAATTTTACTGACTATTTCAATTCGACTGATCTTGAGCACTACAAAATTCTACAAGAGGCACTCTTTAGTGGAAAGCTACAATTGCATGTGGTAGATAATTATCTTGAGTTCTATGACACAGAGTCCCTTGCAGAAGAACTATGCTTCTTTCGAAAGCAGTAGGCTACCGGTAGCCTACAATAGAAAGTCGGTGGAAGATTTTCGAATGATATTTAAGAAGATACCATCCGCTGATCTGCAAATGTTTCCGTAAATGGAACTTTCTGTGTGACTTAATTTTGCTCATTTCACCAAGCCAGCTCGGGTTCAGCTGAACGGATAGTTTCAACTTTGCGACGTGTCAATACTTGGTTACGATCTACCATGACACAGAAACAGCTAAATCATGTAATGGTCTGCCATGTGCACAACACAGTTTTGAATTGGATCAACCTCCATGACCTCTCCAAGGACTTCTTTTTGAATTCGCCGGAAACTCGTTGTCGAGTGTTTGGACGTCTGCTGTCCAATGCTGACACTGACAATTAAAATATATATACATCGCATTAGACTTGAACCAACTGTATTTGCTTGTTTGTCAGAACAGACCCCCGGTCTTTCTAGCTCGCCTCGCTCGTCGCCCCTTCCTACCTTTCCTAGTAAATGTCCCCACCAATTTTACAGAGCGATCGGCGCCCATGTCCAAGGCTATAAGGTTTGACCACAGAATATCGCCAATTTCACCAATGAATGTTTCTGGACCAGATGTCTTTCCAAATAATCCAAATAACTTAGATGCTGCAATGGTAACTCATTGATGGGCAGCAAAGGCTAATATAGCCTATATTCCACTGAACTTCATACTGGATAATGGATATGATCTTTTATTTTAGCAATTACTCCATTACGATTCCCAGTATTCACTGCTGTCCCGTCACAACCTGTTATTCGAATTCCATCCATGTTCATATTCTCGTCGATCATACATTTAAAATGTCAACTGAACGACCACTTGGTGTTGTGACATGAGAGATGTAGATGTCACCAGGTTGTGTCAGTAAAACGTAATGGTATTCTTTTATTTTTCTCCTGTGGTGGTAGTCATCAAAGACATATGATTCATCCTTTCTCCCATCAAAATAGAGCGATATAAATTATTGACGACATGTTGGGTTGGTTTCAATCCAGTACGGCTCCTGACTTGGCTATGTCTCACTTTCCGTGGGTCAATAATGATGTCAGTGGAGAAGTTTTTTCCCAACACATCCTGCAAAGTAGCAGTGGCAATAGCAGAAACTGTTTCGTCAGAAACCATCTTTTGATGGGCTTCCCTTGCAACACAAGGGATTGGGATGGTATTGTAGGCACTACTTGTTGAGACACTCTCCATGCAACTCGGATTACTATCGGATAAATAAGATAAAGAATCAATTTCACAAAGTTTTTTTGTGGCGTGTTAAACCGCACAACTATTAAAAGTTCGCTCACTGCGCAAGATTGCCAGATTGAGCAAAAAAATGAGATAAAATGACAAAAATTTCCGCAACTTTTCTCCTAATCTGGCAACCCTGCTATAGAAACAGAGGTTCATTGGGGTAATGGGTTGCTGTGCACCAAACGATTTTAAACTTTGAGGAAATGTTTAGAAGGTAAAGCCGCACCTATGTTCAAATTTATATGATAAATGGAGAAATCGACCCACCCTAATACTCATTATTCATCTGTTTAAGCTGTAGACATATTTTAGAGATATCTTTTGATTAGGCAGAACTCTAAACACTAAACAGGGCCGGATTTATCAGGAGGCAGAGTAGGCAGTTGTCTAGGGCGGCAAATTATTGGGGGTGGAAAAATATACGAATATATTACAATTATTACATTGATAATACTGTACGTGAATATAATAATTCACAACAGATATATTCAGATGTAAATATATTATCACATTACACACATTTATAAACAGTGCGGCAAGTCATCGCCCCTAGAGTACTTCACGCTTGATTGGTTTTCAACAATATGTGCTGCTTAGCGCTTCTTTTAGTTATCTGTCTCGCTTAGTATGGAGGACTAGGCTTTGTCTGTGCAATTTTTTATTAATCTTTGTTCGGTTTGCTTCACTGTTAGTAAATTTAAAGGAGCCTAGAAAAAATGTTTTTAGTCAATGTTAGGTTGATGGAAAAGTTACAGACTATTTTGTGTACTTGCCTTGATGCTTAAAGTATGTAAACAAGCCAAAAAGTAAGATTAGTTTACGAAAGAACTTTAGCTTCATGAAGTTTTATAAAAATGGCGGCAATGAGGACAAGTGCCTGTAGTGCATCGAAACATTGAAAATCACCATCAAAAAATTTTTTTGGTGGGCAACACTTTTATCTGCCTAGGGCAGCACTTAGGCTAAATCCGGCCCTGACTATAAACACGATGTCAACCTGCTACACCACTTACCGTACTAAAAGTACCCATATCCTTCCAATGTTTCCATATGGCAACAGGCCATTTTGATTTTTTGGATCCATTGCAAAGCACCCAAGAGCATAAACTAGATATGTTTAATTATTTTCTTAATTTGAGCATTGAAGGGTTAAAGCAATGTTAAAATGGGAATAACCTTGAGCCAACGACGTGTGTTTTCAGATGTTCGATTGAATACAAGCAATCCTGGACTAACAAAGCTGTTGATAAAGATCATCCACCTCATTCCTTGTAACAAGTAAGCCAAGTTTACTTTAAGTCGGTGGCAGGACATGTCATTAGTGTCACTTGGGCTCATCACGTATAAGTGTTTCTCCGACCCATGCGACAGGTGGAATTGCCTGTACTGAAAATTTCACTTACTGAGGATCAGGAAAATGAATTCCTCTCGCTGGAACCAGGGCCGAGGGTTTATCTTTTTACTAGGCCTACCATATTTTCATCGCCTAAAAAGAGGACACGTTTCGCCAGCGAGTAAAATACAAGTAGAATGTTACGTACGGTATGAAGAGTTTTTTACATCTTTTTGGATAATTATAGACGTATGCAGCAAAAAAACAGACAAATTTGTTTTTTGCAAGCCGATTTGTTAGATTTAATAAAAAAGTGACAAATCAGGCAGTAGGCTATCTGCAGGTAGCCATGCCTTAACTTTTTTCAGAAAAAAAAGCATCAGCTTTAACGAAATCATCAAATTATTTGCATGAAATATAGCCTAATTGAAGTTGTGTAATGTATATATACAGCTGTTAATGAGATGCTAAGGACAGACTCAACTAAACGCCTGTTATCTTCGTTGTACTATTGTGACTGCATCATAGATTAAATTCATTCTACATTTGCGCCCACATAAGTTGTAAGTAGGCCTATCCATGCCACGATTTATTTTAAAAATAATTATTTTTGAAATACTTATGTTATTCACAGTGCACATTGGATATTTTTTTCGATTTGCTTCACTTGAAAAATTAGCCAAACTATTAAGTTGGTAATCAGCAACGTCTACAAGCGCTGAATTAATACAAAATAGATCTGGGTAAAACAATAATTTATTGTAAAAGTGTGAGAAGCTTAAAATGTAGCTTAAATATGTCAAACTCTTTTGCAAGTTTTTGCGTTTTTTAATGTTTTATTTCTTTGTGATTTACTCCATTTTTTAATTTTCTTTTTTTTTGATTTTGTCCCAATTTTTCATTTTCACAAGTTTGTTGATCAGATCTCCTCAAATGAGGAAATTTTCTCACAAGTAGATTTGCAGTTCCACTAGCATTCATCGCTGACCACTATTTGGCTACTTAAGACAATCGCAAAGCAATGTAGTGTGTTTCAATGAACGTCTGAGATTGTTTAGAACAGCAGATCAAATAGTACGTCAATGTTTTTTTGAAAATCTATAAATCAGCATGTTGCATTGGTACAAACAGAAATGGTTAGAAATTGCGAAAAAGTCACATAACAATGAAATCCTGTTGAAAATATGAGCAAGAAAACTGAAAATGTAAAAAAATAGGACATTTGAGCATTTTTGGGTGTCCTCGGAGCACAATTTATTTTTTTTCAAAAAAAAAGGACAAATCCTCTTAAAAGAGGACATATGGTAACCCTATTTTTACGGCACCGGATGCCCTGTGACTTGCAGTCTCTGGTTGTTGCCATTCGCTACAAAAATTTGAATCAGCATAAGGCTACCAAAGACTACCATATGCCCTCTTTTAAGAGGATTTGTCCTCTTTTTTCAAGAAAAATAAATTGTCCTCCGAGGACACTCAAAAATGCTCAAATGTCCTCTTTATATTTGACATTTTCAGTTTTCTTGCTTATGTTTTCAACAGGATTTTATTGTGATGTAACTTTTTGGTAAAGATTTGTATTTGATTTCTAAAATTTTCTGTACCGTACCAATGTAACATGCTGATTCATAAATACTCAAAAAAAAATTGGCGTAGGCTACCCGTTTGATCTGTTGTTGTGAACAATCTTAGCAGTTCATTGTAACATAGACCTACAGTACTATACGTTGCTTTGCGGTTGTTGCAAGTAGCCTAATGGCGGTCAGCGATGAGTGCGAGTGGATCTGCAAATTCACTTGTGAGGAAATCTGATCATTGAATTTATGAAAAAGGAAAATTGCTGACGAAATAAAAAATAATGGAAAAATTGAATACGCCTAATGAGTAAATCACGAAGAAATCAAAAAACGCAAAAAATTGGAAAAAAGTTTGCTGTATTTACATTTTATGTAGGTACAAGTGTGGAATTTTTTTTTATCTATGATGCAGCTACAATGGTACAAGGAAAGAAACAGTTTTTTAGTTACTATGCAAAAAATGGGGTAGGCAATTTAACGTATTAGAGAACAATTACACGCCCAGTCAAGCTGGTGCAAGAGAGAAGCCCAATTATGGATCAAAAGATACATTGCCTGGAAATTCAATGTTCAAAATAAATGTATGACAAAGTCCAATTTGAAATTCTTCTGTTGCAGATCGCGATTTCGGGTATTGAACCCTCTTCAGACTTCAGTACAACTTTATCCACGCATAGCACAGTAAACTTGACAGCAGTTCACTTTAGAAAATGACTAAAAGCATGCTAAAAGTGTTATGTGGTTGCCAAGAAACAAATCAGTCTGCGAAATTAGTCTGCGAGCAGTAATAATGACAATTTTTATGCAAATTGTGAAAGTAATTAGGTCCGTTTTTAGCATCTTATTAACGGCTGTGTGAAAGCTCAATAACTGAGTATGAGATCTTTACCTACCAACTTCAAACATATTTTTGTGAAATGTAACAAACCAAGCCTTATTTCTAGGAAGCCAAGCTAAGGGAGCTGCAAAATATTCAAAGGCCAAATCTAACAAAATCGGCTGCTAGAAACAAATATATATATATATTTTTTTGCTGTAACTTTTGCTGCATAGGCCCATTATCCAAAAAGATGTAAAAAACTCTTCATACGTAACATCCTACTTGTAACACCCTATCGCGTAAAACAAGGTTGTGTCTTGTTACCCACCATAGAGGCATGGAAGGTTTGGTAGCCTACATCATTTGATGACTATAACACTTTAACGTTGATACCAAATACGCATGACTTTATTAGCCTGATAATTTGTTCTCATGAAAATCAATCTTCCTTTAAGTAAAGCGTGTGTAGGCCTAGTTTACAGAAATCGAGATGACACTATTATTTTGACAAACTGGGCTACTGCTCTTTTATGAAACTGGGTGACTGCTCTCTTGCGACAAATTAATTTCCTTCTGCCATCAAACGACAAGTATTACACATATATTTCATTTTACCGTACTTCTAATGCCAACTAGTACTTTAATAACATACAGTAACATTTACATTTGAGCAATGAGCATGCGGCTGTGTCTTTGACTAGACACTTAAAGATTAGCTTCCTTGCCTTCCTGTCCACTTAATTTAAATCTTCAACCACTGCGCGTAAGCCTGGAATCCTGGATACGACAAAACATTGAGATAATTGAAATTGATATTGCTTGTCCAAAGTCCGACCGATGGATCAATTCCAGCTCGTGATACTGAAAAGCCCGGCGAGAACTTAGAATCATTATTGCGTCATAATTGCGAAATTAACTATCATTGTCTTGAAGAGTATAGCATTAGCAATGAGTGATACCGTGATAGTCGAAACTAAGGTTGCCAGATTGGGCGCTTTTACGCCCAATTGGGCTACTTTTGATTTCTCCAGGCGCCAAAATTCGCGTTGGGTGCGCTTTTTTGGCTGGCGCCCAATTGGGTTACTTTTTTTTGAAAATATAATGTAACTTTTTATGTAAAAATTGAATCCTAGGCTGAATCCGCAAGATATTTCTGAATCCGCCGCTGTTATATAGTGAAAGAGATCTGAAAATAACTAATCAAGAAGCGGTTTGATATTTTATGCGAGATGGAAAGAGAAAAAAACATTTCATAGCAACAAAGACGATACACGTACGAGGTATATTGCATTTTAGGTCAGTCCAATTCAACTAACTCATGGTTGGTTGTTTACTCTGATATTTATGAGCTGTTTGTAAGAAAGATTTCCAATGAGTGCTAGGCTTTTTGAAAATAAATTGCACAACAAAAAATTCCATCTTTTTTTATTTGCAAACTGGAGAGCAGTTGCATTTGTTCCAGCTTTTGAAACTTGCATTCTAGGCCTACCTGCAAGTTGCAATAAACAACTGTAAAAATAAACAAGCAAACCCCATTGGTGGCACGAACATACAGTATACATATTGTAAATACTGTGTCCAAAAATGTTTAGTACTGCAGAACACATTCTTGTTGCATTTAAAGAAAAATTGAACAGTAAGTTCTTTTAAAAAACATCCTTAATATTTTTAATAATAATCTTTCTAGAAATACTTGCAATCTTTAAAAAAAAATTAAAACAAAACAACGAATTGTACTGGCACAAATGAATTATAATATCTAAACATTTGCCAAGACAACAGCCCTACATTTAAGGCATTTTCTGCAATTGTACATTTTGCAGTGGTACAATTTCTGTCCTGTCATGAAGCGAAAGCAGAAGTTCAGCTCGTTTTATGTGGCGTAGATCGTAAACCATCGTAAAAAGGAACATAAGAGCAAAATATATGAGACACCATTCCGAAATGGTTGAAAAGTTGTAGAACTTCCGGTCACTCTGTGGAAATCATTTATAGAAGTTAAAAAGGCGACTTCAAGTTGACATGTTGTGCTTATTTTAATGCTTACGCGTCTAATATATTTTCGAAATAATCACAGTGCAATCATTTTTTAACAAACTAGTTTATTTTGGCAAATATTCAATTTAGACTTTGCTGCAGATAACAGAAACCACATCTTTGACTAAATTATGATATGAATTCAGGGCTTTACTTACAACTTTTTAATAACTATGTGACCTAAACGGTTTTATCTCTTTGCATTAGTCAAGTATTTTTTTAATTAAAAAGTTAAAATTTGGAAAAAGATTTTCAGTTCCTCATTCCTGGTTTTAGTATCTAGTGTTTATAGGGAGTGGGTTAAATACTTTCCTAGCAACATGTTACCAAAACTAGAATGAAAATTCTCACCTGCAAAAGTGCTGATCCAATAATGACTATAAATTATTTCTTGTTAAAGAAAATGCTTTTGAAGCATCATTGTATAATATATCAGTCTAGAATCATTGTATAATATATCTATGTCATATAATATATCATTGTATAATACATCAGTCAGATAATTTTTAATGTTTAAACGTATGGTTCTGAAACAGTTATTTCAGTTTAAGAAGAACAACTGTACTGTAGTCTAATCAGTGCTCTTCAACCTTTTTGTCCGTGATACAACTTTTTTCAATTTTTAATAATTTCGTACACCTCACAAATCATCATCATTTTCAGCCTGTGAGAGCCCACTGCAGAGCGTAAGCTTTCCCCTTTTCATGCCAATTTACATGATTATGTGCTAGTTGGTACCAATTTGTTGTATTGCATTGTTTGTCAATGTCGTCCCTCCATCTCACTTTTGGTTTTCCTTTCTTTCTTTTGGTTTCTCGTGGTGTCCATGTTGTTAATTTTTTAGTCCATCTATTGTCCTGATATCTTGCTATATGACCTGCCCAGGACCATTTTAGTTTCTTGATTGTGCTTAATATATCTCGTAATTTCGTTTGGTTTCTGATCCATTCGGCAGTCTTTTTATCTCGCCATGCTAAACCCATCATGATTCGTTCATGTGCTCTCTGCATAATTCTTAGTTTAAGTGTTAATTTCTTTGTAAGGTTCCAAGTTTCTGCACCATATGTAGCGGTTGGAAGGATGCATTGATCGTAGACTTGTTTCTTGAGAGAAAGAGGCAGTTTTGACTTAAATATCGAACTTGCTCTTCCGAAGGCTTGCCATCCAAGAGATATTCTTCTTTTGATTTCCTCTTCTTTATTGGAGTTGGTTGTAATTTTTTGGCCAAGATATATATAGTGATCAACTTTTTCGATAGTCGCTCCGTCCACAAGAATATTGCTGCCGATGTCTGCCAGTTTGTTAAACATAACTTTCGTTTTGTTAAGGTTCATATGGAGGCCAATCTTTTTGCTTTCTGTATTGAGTTCACTTAGCATTGTTTGTAGTTGTTTAGGTTGCTCAGATGTAAGGATGGTGTCATCAGCAAAACGTAAATGGTTTATGTATTCACCATCAATTTTGATTCCTTTTTCTTCCCAGTTAAGTTGCTTAAAAATTTCTTCTAAGGTTGTAAAGACAAGATACCTCACAAATAGCAATGCTTAATTGTTCACAGGAAGTAAAAAAAACTAATAATTAATTAATTGTTTGTTAAAGTGATTATAGTAGTCTTGAACTGGGCACAAGAAACTACGCATGCAAAAGTGCAAAAAACGTCAAAATTGAAGTTGATTTTAATGGCTAGCTTGTTGTTGCATTGTTTCGGCAAGTTGGACATAACGTGGTGTTAGCTCTTTCTCTATTCCTGCCCGCATTAAAGAATCAATGTCAAGTACCGGTATCGAGTTTCGTTTGTTTGACTTGATCTCAACAAGACTGGAAAATCCTTCTTCACACAAATAAGTGGTAGGGGAGATGTGAGACCAGTGGACCATAGGGACCAGTGACTCAGGAGCTTTTTTCCCCTTTCCATTTAAAATAGATATTTGAAATTTTGACTGTGGTATCGACATATAACGCCATCTTTATCTACGAGTTTTTGAACAAAACAGAAGTCTGTGTAAGATTTGAGACAGTATAACGATTTTTGAGGCAAAAAAGTAAAATTTTCACATCTAATAAAATTTGTATTTTGTACTAGAGCAAAGTGCTTATGGAATGTGGTTTAATAGGAAAAATCCTCATTGCATTTTAGTTAGGTTATGGCAAATAGCAGACCTGAAAATCTAGTCCAAGTTTCAACTGAGGCCATGCTAAGTGCAAGTGGCCGCCATGGGGACCAATGGTTCACAACCTGGTGGGGACCAATGGATCAGCTGAATGCTGAATCAGCAATATTGTTCGCCTACCGAGTAAACAAACCACAGAGATAAGCAAATTTCTGAACAAATTCTACGGCATCTCTAAACTTTAAAGTTGGTTGTAGCCTTAAAAGTATTAACAGACCACCATGCAATCATTAACTCAAAAGTGATGACGTCAAAATGGCTTCTAAGGGACATAAGCAAGTACTTTAATTTCCTAATATACTTTGATTGCTAGAAATATAAATTAAACTGCCAGACCATGTAAATAGTAATAAAAATAAATAATGCAGATAAAAATTACATTTGTATTGGACGGTGCTTGAGTTCTTCTTCAAAAAGATGTTGTGAACCAATGGTCCCCAACCCTTGAACCAATGGTCTCCATGGTTGGGGACCAATGGTTCACTTGAGCTGCAATTTTTGAAAGCAAAATAAACAACTTTTATCTTCTTACATTTTGAGTAAAATGCTGTGGTATGTTGAAGGATAGACTAAAGTTCATGTTAAGACTTTTAAATCCCATTTTACGAGGCAAATAAAACCTGTACATGCAAAAACGTCAAAAGTGACCCACTGGTCCCGCATCTCCCCTAGGCATCTGCACCAAGACATCAATGGCTTTCTGCGCGAGATTTTTGTATTCGGGAAATTCAAGAAGAGAAACCCAACATTCTGTGTAATCCACTTCTCGGAATGAGTGTTTTTGATTTAAATCAGCCCGTAGTTCCAATAATTCCTCATCCTCAGTTGGTTCTTCATTAAATGGTTGGATAATCCACGAGTTTGCTTCCAGACATTGGTCGTTATCTTCATCAAAATACGTAGTCAAATTGTCGGCAAGTAATTTCAGGTGACCAACAATAAAGGTAGACAAGTTATCTTCAGTAGAAAAGTCCTCAAACTCCTAGCTAGACTCTTTCATGTATTGACTTAATACAGGAAAGTCATTAAAGTTTCTCGACAAAGCATTCTCTTTCCAGAGTGCAATTTTCATCTTTAGCGCATTGACCTTGCTAGTTGACCGAAATATATCACCCCTTCTCCCTTAAAGTCTGATGTTACGATCAAAAATCGACGCCAAGTATGCCAATTTTGCAATCCAGAATATGTCACGAAACTTGGAAGCCCTTGGGTCTCCGTGTTCAGTGTAAAATGCCTCTAATTGTTCGCGAAGTTCAAACACACGGAAAAGAACTTTTCCTCGCGATAGCCACCGTACCTCTGTTGTGACTTCCACTATCACAGATCTAAGCTGTATACCCTTCGTATACCCTTCTCCAGCTGTATACACTAGCTTTGATCTGGTATACACTTGAGTATACAGTATACCCGGTTGAAGAGCACTCAATCAACAACATAAAACAAATGTACGTTCTTTTAACTACTTTGCAACACTCTCAATAGAATCTGCAAATGCTTGCAATGTAACTTCATTAGATGTTGAACATTTTTTAAGTGGTTTTATTAAGGTAGCCATTACATTTTCTTAAAACTCGTTAGCCAGTCTTTACATCTGAATATTACAAAAACCGATTGCTTTTTACTGTCTGCTTTAGCTTGAACATTAATCCTTGAATGCCTAGGTGGGTCATTTAAGGATCCAAATTAATTTTTCTAGGCGCGTCGCCTATCCACCACACTATACACCTGACCACCGCATTACTCTGTATATTCCCACAAGTTACTACTCACCTTAATTTTATAAATGCCAAGTCTTCTAATTTGTAACTTGGTCAAAAAGAACTCAACGTTTAGTGCAAAAACGTTAAAGGCGCTAGCGAACCATGTTCGGTAACAGCGTAACAAAGATTTTCTAGGCAGCAATGATAAAAATAACAGATATAACTACGTATCACAAACGTAAAAAGTATTTTTAAAATATATATATCGAAACTCGTAATAATAACATCCTTTTAAAAAAAATATAGGCTATAAAGAAAGCTAAAAAAAAAAAAAAAAAAAAAAAAAAGAAAGCTAAATATTGCTGACACGTCATTAACAGCTTCATGTAAAAATGAAAAATGTATATATGGTCACTAGCGAATCATATAGGCTACAGTAGGTATAGGCCTAATATTGATTAGGAAACACCCAGGCGTTTAAGTTTAACCTACGTAATTGTCTAAGTGTTAATTGTAAAAACTTTAGCGTTAAAGTTGGTTCTATGATCAAAATACCGTAGCGAAAGTGATGGATTGTTTAAGTTTTAATGAGGGTAGACGTGAAGTTAATGCTATTGCAAATCAATCCTAGATCAAAGGATACGAACTAACAAAGACACAGTTTCCAAAATTGCTAGGAAGATTCTGAAGTATACAATTGATTTTCTGTGCACATTTTGGGCCATATGGTTCCAACAAATATAGACTATAATCCAACTATAAACCACAGCTCCTATGAAAGCTAGAAACGCACCAACCAAATGGGGAATTTCAACATTTGTCCACTGAAAAAAAAACAAAAAAAAACGAGTCAATTACAGCTAATGCAACGTATCTTTCAAATGTTTGTAATATACTGTACTTCAAATATTTTTTCACTGTTGAACGTATGGTCGTTAGTTAAATGCACAGTGACCACTGACCACTCAGGTCCATTGTAGCCTGTAACGTCCGCTTTGTCTATTTGATTGCTACGTTACAGTGACGTATTTTGTTTGTCGTTGACCTTCGCTCTATTGAACTGCCTGGTCAGTTTCTTCTGTCTAGATTGCTTCCAACAACACGACACATGAATTTGAATTGGTTTTCACGTGTTCTTTTAATGTGCGTTTTTAGACAATCTTTTAAACACAGGTAACTTTGAGATTTCTTAATTTGCGACCGTCCAGAGAAAAGCAATTTTGTAGAATGAAATAAATCGATTTACAGTACAATTTACGAATTCCCTTTCTCAAGGATTGACAATTATTGAAAAAACGAATAGGTCATAATGGTTGTATAATTCAATGAAAACTGACGTTGTATCGTCGACTAATAAGTTACTGATTTAACGAAAACAGACCACAGGTGCCAAACGCAGATGCGAAAGAGGCCAAACAATATAAAAGAGAAACAAAAACAGGTGGCTTTTTTAGTACAGTGGTCGGCAAAAGAGAAAAAATCCAAATATTAACAAACGAGTCACAAATGAACGCAGAGGGCTTAACTTAAGAAAATTGGCAGTAACATTCCCTCCCCTTTAAGGCCTCGTACATTTGTTCAAATACACAGGTATAAACAACATGAGAAAACAAAATCAGCACAAATTTACATTGGTTTTGCAGGAACGATCAAGCATAACTTTTGAATTGGTCTGACAATCAAGGACTGTTTAGTTTGAACGCTAACGCTACGGACAATGCCATTTTTGTCGGGAAACGTTTGAATTACGCGACCCATGAGCCAATTGTTTCGGGGTGTGTTATCTGCGATTAAAACTATGTCCCCCACAGTCAGATTAGGAGATTTTTTGGTCCACCTTTGTTTTTGCTGGAGCAAAGGTAAGTACTCTTTTACCCACCGTGTCCAAAAGACGTCGGCCATGTATTGGACTTGTCTCCAGCGTTTTCGAGAGTAAAGCTCTTTTTTGTTTGTGAATGAGCCTGGAGGAAGGTTTATTTGCTGTTTTAGAAGAAGCAAATGGTTCGGTGTGAGAGCCTCCATGTCATTAGGATCGTCTGACGATTTTGTAAGTGGACGACTGTTAATAATGTTTTCTACTTCACACATGAAGGTAGTCAGCGTTTCATCTGTTAAAGTTTGGCCTTTACAGATAGCTGATAAGATTTTCCTAATGGATCTGATTTGTCTTTCCCACACACCTCCATGATGGGATGCACTTGGAGAGTTAAAGATCCACTTGATGCTTTTCTGTGTTAAAGCATCTTCGATTTGACTGTTGTTCCATGATTTGATGGCTTCTCTCATTTCTCGTTCGCCACCAACAAAGTTTGAACCATTGTCAGATCTAATTTCTTCTACTTGCCCTCTTCTTGCGATGAATCGTCGTAGAGCGAGTATAAAAGATGAAGTGTCAAGAGAGTTTGCGATTTCAATGTGTACGGCTCTTATTACAAGGCAAGTAAAAATGACACCGTATCTTTTATGTTCTGTTCTACCCTTTTTAATAATAAATGGGCCAAAATAGTCTACACCAACATAGGTGAATGGAGGTTTGTCTGGTGTCAATCTGTTTTTAGGAAGATCAGCCATTTTTTGTGTGCTGAGTTTTCCGCTTCTTTTGCGGCAATCAACACATTTGGATAAAACCTTGCGGACTGCTGAATTGGCTTTTATAATCCATAGATTTTCGCGCAGGGCAGACAGGACGTGTTCCTTGCCACTGTGACCAAATGTGTCGTGCATTTCTTGAATGATGAGAGGAACTATTTGGGAGCGATTTGGAAGGATAATTTGATGTTTTGCATCGTGTTTGAGAGGTGCAGCTTTGATGCGGCCACCAATTCTTAGTAAATTGTTTTCTAAGAAAGGGTCGAATTTTATTAAGCTACTGCAGTTGTTTAATGGCTTTTGTGCTTTCAGTTGGCTGATTTCGTTGGCAAAGTGTTTTGACTGAACAAAGGTAAAAATAAAGTCTTGTGCCTTTGTGAGCTCATCTGGAGACAAGCAAAGATTGTGTGCTGGGGCATTTTGTTTATTTGCAAGGTTAGTGAGTCTTAAAGTCAGAAATTTATGCTTACAACGGAAAAGCCAAGCAACGATTCTTTTCAGCTTGTACCAAGAAGAATACTTACCCAAAAGATCTTCCAGAAAGTGGGATTCGCTTTGGATTGCAAAACACGTTTGCTTTGGTTGTTTAATTTCTGGGTCATTGTCCACGACTTCGAGAAATTCTGGTTGCTTAGGCCATTGAGGATTGTGGTTTCCATAGAAATTCAGGGCCGTTTTTCCATGTATTCCAGGGACATCAGTAACGTTTTCGGCGTATTGATTCATGATCATGTCATCAACAGATCTTTTATAGTCCATGTAAAAATTAGCGTCCCTTTTTAAACTTTCGTTTCAAGCAATTAATTCTTTGGAGAGCTTGAGATTTGTTAAAGGGTAATTTTAGGTCCGGATTTCGAACGGGCAAGTCGATTTGGTAGTGCGAGTCTTCCAAAAGTTTGATACTAGAGTTAACAGATTTCATGAATTGAGCTTGTTGGACAGATAATTCGGGTTTACAGTTAACAATCGAGTCAACAGCGTCAAAGCACATGTCGCACATTGGATGGGTAGAAGTTTTGGTAAAGAAATTTTTAGTTTTACTTTGATCCTGTTTGCTGTTAGGACAATTCACTAGCCAGCCAATGGCCGTTTTGATGGCATAATAGCCACCTTTTGCTTGGATTACTTCTTGTGGTTGGAGAACGTACGGATTGTCATTGCCAATAAGGAGTCCTACCTCTGCGTCAACATCGGGAATCGAGATGTTTGCAAATTCTGGAAAGTGTTTAGTGTCTTCTAGGGTAGGAATATCTGTATTTGAAACAGGAATTTGAAAAGTGGAGTAAAGAGAGCTTAGAGAAATGTATTTGTTTTCGTCAAAATCTGACATTTCGACATTTGTGACCACCTTTACCTTGTTACGTTTGCCAGTGTTGTTTAGCGTGGTGGTACAAATATTAGTTTCTTGACAGTCGGCAATTTGCAACTTTTCTATCAAATCATTTGTTATGAAAGATGTTGTACTTCCACTGTCCAAAAACGCTTGTGTAGTGATAGTTTGATTACTTCCTTGCAGGCGAACCTTTACTGGGATTATGGGAAGCAGACTGCGAGAATTTGTTCGTGTGTTGACAAACCCATTGCGTATTGCTTGTGTAGGTTGATTGATATTAATTTTTTGAGTTGTGTCTTTAGGTGTGATATTTGTGGTGATTTGTGTTGCATCTGGGGGATGCAAGAGAGTAGTGTGGCGTTCAGTGCATCCTAGTTTTATGCAAGGGTCCTTCCTTTTACATTGATATGCCCAGTGACCAGCATTTAAACAGCACTTGCAGAGTTTGTTGTCGATTACAAATTTAAGCCTTTGGTCAATATTCATCATTCGAAATTGTTTGCATTGATTGAGAAAATGTTTATCTCTGCACAGATGGCATGTCCTTTCATGGTTCGACGATTTTATTAGCGTTGCAAAGGTTACGCTGCTCCTACGTTTGGAGTTGGAATCATCGAATTGTTTTTTAGTAGATTTTAGAATATCGCATGCCAAATTGGTCGTTTCTCTCGTTTTGCGCGAGACGTACCGTGAGAGATCTGAAAGGCTTATTTCTTGATTTCTTTCATGCAAAATTACGTCAACTTCGCGTAACCAGCCAGAATACCAGCCACTTGGCAAGCGTCTTATTATTTTTGTTATGGTATCCATGTTGTCCATTTTCTGTAAGTAATTCATGCCAGACAAAGTACATATGCAGGAAGTTAGTTCCGAAGAGAACTTGATTAGAGAATCCTTGTTAGAATTTTGAAGAGATGGGCCGTTTATGACGGAATCAACACATGCGCGAGCTATTTGAAATTTTTGACCGAAGGTTTGTTGTAGCAAAGCTCTTGCTTTTGTGTAACCTTCGTGGGGAAGCATGTATTGACACCCTTTTACCAAAGTGTGCGCAGAGCCTTTGGTGTATTGCAACAGATAAAAAAGTTTACGTTTAGGCTCTGTGAAATTACAATCAATTAACGTATCAAATGCGTCTATAAAACCACAGTATTCAGCAGAATTTCCATCAAAGATTGGGGGTTCTACAGACAACAGTGGGGACGGGTTGATAGTAATATTTGGAATTTGTTTCGAGTTTACTGATTGATTATTGTTTATTTGATTTAGTACAGGGGTCTGGGCATACGACGTACTCGGCTCATGTCTCACAAACGATTTATTTGTTACTGTTTGTGAAGGATTAATTTTGTTTGAAACGACAATAGATTCGTGAATGTTAGACCTGGCTTCTACGCCACTCAACGTTAATTGGGATAACATAGGATACACAGAATTATTGTTTACATTAGTTGCTAAATTCGATTGAAATTGTCCGTTTATATCAACATTGTCTTTAGACATTTTATAGCGCTCACCAGCATCTTCTTCCGATTCTTCCGAAAGTTGGGCAATTGTCTCTTGGAGCTCTGCCTTTAGTTTAGCTTCCTGGACTTGTTGCAGGAATTTTCTTTCTTGTTCTTCACGTAGCTGACTTTGTTTTAGGACCATTGTTTCAAATTCTGCCCTTGCTTTCGCTTGCTCTTGTTCCAACTCGCAGATCCTTTTTTGTGATTCCAATCGAGCTAATATTACCGCCTTCTTAATTTTAGCGCTCATTGTAGAGGAGCGGCTTTTGCTGGAAACTTTGCTGGTGCTGTCGCTTGGGTGCAGACTGCCATTTTCTGCTTGGTAGAGCATTTTTGATTGTGATCTTGTTGTCACCTTTGATGTTTGGGGTTCTGGATTTGTTGATTCTTCGGCATTTGATTTATCTGCCACGTCTGTCTCCTTTACAGAATTTGTTGCCATTTTCTTGACATTCAACTTCGCTCACTGTCAACAACGACGACTTTCTTGATTGAAATGTCTAAAAACTGAATGTAACGTCCGCTTTGTCTATTTGATTGCTACGTTACAGTGACGTATTTTGTTTGTCGTTGACCTTCGCTCTATTGAACTGCCTGGTCAGTTTCTTCTGTCTAGATTGCTTCCAACAACACGACACATGAATTTGAATTGGTTTTCACGTGTTCTTTTAATGTGCGTTTTTAGACAATCTTTTAAACACAGGTAACTTTGAGATTTCTTAATTTGCGACCGTCCAGAGAAAAGCAATTTTGTAGAATGAAATAAATCGATTTACAGTACAATTTACGAATTCCCTTTCTCAAGGATTGACAATTATTGAAAAAACGAATAGGTCATAATGGTTGTATAATTCAATGAAAACTGACGTTGTATCGTCGACTAATAAGTTACTGATTTAACGAAAACAGACCACAGGTGCCAAACGCAGATGCGAAAGAGGCCAAACAATATAAAAGAGAAACAAAAACAGGTGGCTTTTTTAGTACAGTGGTCGGCAAAAGAGAAAAAATCCAAATATTAACAAACGAGTCACAAATGAACGCAGAGGGCTTAACTTAAGAAAATTGGCAGTAACATAGCCTAAGTGACAACTAGTAAAACTGCTTTAAGTTTAATCAACAATATTGTGCTTGCCGGCAATGGCTTCTCAACATTCCTTTTTGTAAAATAGCAAAAGCACTTTCTTACACGTTTGCCTCGAAGTTTTTGGGCTTTTGGCATGAAACTTTTTACAGACAGACCTATTCTTTAAGACAAGTGAAGGCACAAGGCATTTGCTTCTGTCTAATTTGGAAAGAAAATGTTAGAACATCATTGAAAAGCTATTAAAGTGACAAGGTTCCCCAGGTGTGTCCTCCCACTGACGCTGTGGGCTATGTGAAAAGGAGCTTGCCAAATTTGCATTTTTTTATTTACAAATTAGAGCAGTTTATAAATTTTTGACTGAATGCATGTCAAATTGAAAAAAGTTAAAATCTTAAACTGACAAGAAGGGAAGGAAGAAAATACAGCATATGACTTGTAAAAAAGTATCCTATGGAACAAAATATATTCCGCAACCGCGTAGAAATGTAAAATTTTTAGAAACGCTACTGTTTTACCCTCTATGCAAAGTTTAAAGGCAAAAACATAGATTTGTTATAAATCACAAGAAATACCTGAAATGATCCAACAAGGGTAATGCCAAAACTTGCAATGCATCCTATAATCAAAGCAGCAGTATTGCATTTGGAATCATGACCGTGATGGATGACGTATCTGCAAATAAAAGATATGTTGGTTGCCCGAAACTTTTAAAGGCAAAAAAGGGTTTTCAATATTATTATTTTTAATCTCATTTTCTGTGGTTTGTTCATAACTGCTGTGATTATGTAAGTAGGTTTTTATAAAAAAAAAATCCTTCTTTAAAAGACTTGCAAAAGATGGTGTAAGATTTAAACCATTTTGGTGCTGTGACCTGTAAATTTGAATGTTTTGACAGTGGTTGCTATATTTTGTTGGTAGAATAGAATATGAAAAAGTATATTGTGTCCTTTTATACTCTTAGAAATGCGGCTTAACTGTCTCAACCATAATAATTAGATACGTTAGGCATATTCTATTTATATTGCTTGTAAATCAATAGGCTATAATGGCGTTTATTCGTTTGGCACGTTAGCATATTTTTATCATGAAAATAAAAAAAAAACCTATTGCAATAGAAGCAATTAATAAATAGGTTAAAACCTTCAAGCAGAAACGTGTCTTACTTGTAATATAATACCATCGTCGTAAGAATAGTAAAGGCACCCCAAGTTAGAAAGAGTGTAAAAATACAACTTTCTGGGGGGTTGGCCCCGGTATCACTGACGTACGGCCAGTCAGGTAAGCTTACAACATGACCAGAGCTAACAGCTATTCCGTAACTGAAAAAAGAACAGCGTCAAATTGAGGTTGTTGTAAAAAGAGAAATCTTCTGCCTTAAAAGTTCAAACGACGATAAATGTTGAAGCAAAAATTCTACGTACCGTAAATAAGACGAATTTTATACTACAGAAAGCCTAACAAAGTAAAAAAAGACAATAATAAGAAGATGAGCAAACCCGATGAGTCGGTTTCACAACTTGTCACAAAACAAGCCCCAATAGGCTATTGGCTGGATTATCTAAATTCTAATTATTAACATGAAAAGATAAAAATCTCACATTATAGTATGATACAGAAGGACAAATATAATATGCCCAGAATTGTACGGAAAATGCACTTTCTCCATACCGTAACAGAAAAGTAAAGGAAGCCGAAATACATTACGTTTTATTCATAGACTCATAGCCAACTAAAGTTTGTAGCCTATAGCCTATAACTCATTCAGTTTTACTTTAGCAACTTACCAAATGAAGAATCCGCCAGGCATTAAAATAAGAAATGCAATCGGAAGATAAACAAAAGATTTCCAACAGTTGTTCATTGTTCTTGAAGATTAACCAAATGAACCAATAGCCTATAACTTAATGTCCTGAAAATTGGTTTCGACGGGGATGCTATACATAATGACAAACTATGAATTTGTAGTGGAAAATCTGCACATGACCAGTTCTGATAGTAGGCTATTACAAATAATAACTGTGGTAATTGTGATATATGGTGCAGTTGCGATTGTTTCTGTAATATTCATTTTTAAAAGAAATAAGTTACAAGTAAAAATATGAATCATCAATGACCTTGTTGATGATAGGTCAGCAGGTTAGCGCATGACTTCATGAACGAAGAAGCTTTAAGATCAAGCGGCGCTGGTTCGACTCTTTGGGTGTGTGCTTGAGCAAAGCACGTTATGGACTGCTCTCCATTCAGCGAGCACCTAATGAATGGAATAATTTTCCGGCAACAACACTCCAGCAATGGAAAACTTCACTCTGTCAATCTCGGGAACCGGCACTGTGTCAAAAGCCTCTACAAGAATGCGAATCCCCTATCAAGTCCGAAGATACAGATTCAAAACCAAGCCAATTAAGTTACCAGTACTAAAATTTCCTACCAACACGCCACCCGCCTGGGGAATCATATCTATGCTAAAATAAAAATTTATACTAAAGTAGCCTACCTTGATAGCCTGTCACGTATGGAGCTTGAAACTTAAAAAATTAGCTTACGACTACATAAGCGTAAATGAAACTTCAATAATCTAGTCACTTGCTCTACTGTATTTCATAGCCTATAAGCAACCGAAATACCTTCCCAGCACAAAGATGCAACATTTGACTTTGTAGAAAAAAGTATTTGAGTAGAAAGAAGGTGTTGTACTTAACCTTCTTTCTGACTTGTGTGTGCAAGCACTGCCTTTTCCAGACCAGCCTTAATTGTTTACCAACAGCAAATAGACAGTTAATTTATAACTTTTCACAGACAAATCAGTGCTAAATTGGGAATAACCTTGAGCAAACGATGACGTATGTTTTTAAATGTTCCATTGATTACAAACAACCCTGGATTAATTAAGCTGTTGATAAAGATCACCTACTTCACTCCTTGAAAAACGTAAGTCAGGTCTACTTTAAGTCTCTGCATAACCATAGGAGATAGAGGGCAAGGGGGATGATCGATTTCCCGCTGAAAACTAAAAACGTCGAGAATTTGAGCAAATTGTCCAAGTATTTGGGCAAATCAACTTTACCATGATGTTTCGACATCTCACCAGTTTACAAAGTTTCTATAATTGTTATAAGCTATGAAATACGTATTTTTCAATGAATGCAAAATGTATGATTATCAATTTTGGAAACTATTGCATGTGGTATTGCAATTTGGGCAGAATGATAAGTTTCGATTCAACATCTGCAAAAAGTAAGTGTTAAAAAGTACAATTGGCGAGCAGAGGTAAGCTTATTTACCAGCTTGTAGGCTACATTTTTTTACCGGTAGAATTCTAAAGCCTGCTGGGTACTGGTAACTTTATGAGTTTTTTTTGCTTTTTTCTCTATATCCTACTAATGCAGTTATTTGTAAAATCATTTGGGCAAAAATGTTTACTTATTTGGACAATTAAATTTTCCCCATGATTTTTCAACATTTAACCAGTTTAGAAACTTTGTAGCTTACCTCTGCTCAGACACAGACAGGTCTATAAATGTAAAGTTACGTCAGCCTTATTTACCTGGGTTGAACGTTTTGTTGCCTGTGTTTTCGTAGCCTACACTGCCAAGTTGATGACTGTGGAGTTATTAGACTACACTACCTTAGGAATTGTGAGCATAGCCGTGCAAGCCACGTGGGCAGGGGGCAGCTGCTCCTACTATTGTCAAAAAACGTCGCATGTTGTAGTCGGCAAAAATGTAAAAGTATTTGGCCAAAAATGTACAATATTTGGAAGAACTATGTTATACATAAAAAGCGGGGACATAGTGAGTATCCGATAAAAAGCTATATTAACTACCTCTTTGATCTTTCTATGAAACTGTTAAATTCAATATGTTAATTTTGCACCAACAAAATATGAAATTATCTGAATCTGATCAATCCTTTTATTAAACTATCCAAATCAACATGTTAATTTGGGCACTGACAAAATATTAATTTATCTGGATCTGATTATCATTTCAATGAAACTGTTCAAATCAACATGTTAATTTGAGCACAACAAGAAATGAAGTTATCTGAATCTGCTTAATCTTTCTAAGAAACTGTCCAAATCAACATGTGAGGCTACAGTAATATAGCCTATTGGGTCCCAAAAAATATGAAATTACCTGAATCTAATTAATCCTTCCATGAAACTGTAGTCCCATGCGGCTATGATTGCGAGTAACGTTGCGTTTTTTAAAATATATTTGTAAAGACAAAGTTTGGGCGAATTTTGTTTCCCCCCCAAAAAAATGTTTTACTCACCTACGGCTATGAGTCTGTGGCAGGAGTAGGACACGCCATTAACGTCGCTTGGGCTTATCACTTATGAGGAGCGCCAATGAGACTTTCTTAAATGACTCAAATGCACATTAAATGAAAAAACAGATATATATTTGTTTTTTCAAGTTAATTTTACTTTTTATAGACAACATTTCTCTTCATCTACTGTAGATGCCTAGAGGCTAGCGATATGTCACGCAGTGCAAGTCTTTATTCACATGTGCAACAAATGCAATGCAAGCTCGAGCTTTCTATGCAAGAGCTCAACAGATTTCTTTGCAGTTTTTTTAATAGATTTTTTTTCTTTCTGCTGTAAAAAGATAAAGGTAGCCACATACTTTTCACCAAGCGCTGAGAGACAATACTAAATACACTATTCATGAATCATGACATTTATGCTTTCAGCACTAACGAAAGTATTAGGTGCTGGGCAGTTCCTTTCTTTCGACCGTTTTTCCTCCAGAAACTACACCCATCCAATTTACTACACCCAGGATAAACCGATAAAGGCGGTGTTTTGCAACAACTAAGTCCATTTATACTCTTGGCAAGCCCGTGTTTAGAATTATTTTGTCACCAAGTGTTTCGTGAGCTAAAATGATAAGATTTAAAAAAAATTGAGGAACCCTGCCTTTGAGTAACACTGATCAGGTTACTCACAAGTCACAACCACCTACAGCCACCATGCAAAAAGTTAACATGGCCTATCTCCGCTTAACAAAGGCATCCGAGTGGGGAAAATTGGGATGCAAGTGCTAGCACTTTGTGCACGGCAAATCTTTATCTTATTCACTCGACAGCTGAATACTATGCACCCACTTGGTGCCATAGTGCTGCCCGCCCGACTAACGCTGTGTTGCGTATGGTGACTGCTGGGTGCTTACGCCAAACTCCAACGAACTACTTTTCTATATTTGCAGACATCCCACCACTGGGATTTAATGAAAGGAAGCCATTACTCACTTGGCTTGTCCGAAAAAGCATCCCAAACAGCCACTCTGCACAAAATTTAATAGGCCTGTACCCAGTGCTGTATTCGTAAAAAAAGCACAGGGTATACTGTCAGATTCGCCACAATGATAAATAATACACAACTTGTAAAACACTAATCTTTATTCTATTTCTACCATAACATGAATTATCAAAATTGGACGAGAGGTACAAAATTGTTTATTTTTCTATAAATACATTCCAAACAGTATACATCTTTAAACTCTTTACAAATTTTGGATCTAGTATTCTTAGCTTGTTGTTGTCGCATCCAGGCTTAGACCTGGTGGTTGAAGATTTAGATTAAGTGGACGGGAAGACAAGGAAGCCAATCTTCGTGTCCACCTTCAAACATGCCTTAAAATGTCCTGCCAAAGACACAGCCGCATGCTCTTAAGCGGTATCGAACCGGCGCCTTTCGAGTGCCGTTCCAGGGCTCTCACCACTCGGCAATGCAGCCAGCTATGCAGTCAGCTTAGCTGTATATTGTTCGCTGATCAGTGGTTTAGCAACCATGATCTTACATATTTTTTAGCGCTAAATTGATAGCCACAGGTAGTCCATTGCAATTAATAAACATCAAACAGCTCACATTATTAATGGTCCTCAAAGGGTTAAGTAGTTAGTAGTTGTCAAGAATTAAGGATAGCATACGCACTCTCTTTGGAAAACCGGAGGGTATACTCATAGTTGCTCGAAAAAGCAGAGAGTATACTGCGTATACCGCCGTATACCTTCGAATACAGCACTGCCTATACCACGAATATTTGTCCGGCATGTGAAGTTCTTATACGACAGCTGCCAATAACCCAGTGTAATCATTTAGCAGACATAACACCAGCGCATCACACTGGATGGAAGATCTTTGAATGCAGATTGGTGTGTCATCAACACCAGCCTCCACATAATACCAAGCAACACGGACAAATAGAGAAGCTACATCGCCTCAAATGATTCAATCGATTACGAATATTTATAAAATTGAGCCACTTTTATCCTAGTATAAACAAGCGGCGTTTGGCTTCTTAAGCGGCCTAAAAATGTCAGGCGGAACCACAAACTGCAGACAATGCCTTTCTTGAATTCCCCATTTATTGTCATCAAAAAGTCTGAGTCTCTGTATGAAATTCCCTCAATTTTTTAACTACAAAAAATCGTCTAAGGCTTGCAATGAGCGGTGCACTATCGCTCCCATAACAAGCTTCATGATGTACAAAGCAACGTAGCGATAGTTGATTTTCTGTGCTCATCTACAAAGTTTCAGCTGATTTGCATTCACGCGACCATGTTGCATGTTTTTAAAAGAAAAAAAAAACTTAACCACCATTCTGCCAAGATTAAAAATCTAAATTGTCCGCTAAGTAGCGCTAAAAACACGCCATTTAAATTAATTAAATGGACATTTATAGCAGTGAAGATAAAAGTAGTTAAGTTTTCGAAACGTTTACTGAACATGAGTTTAGTGTCTACATTCGGAGTTATTTATTTCTTGCTTAAAATAACAAGCATTCTTTTTAAACTTCGCAAACTTTGAATTTCCATAGTTTGATCGCTGTGAAAAACTTTATTTTTACTTGTGGTTAATTTTGCATAACCAAGCTTTTTCTCCAACAAAGCACTTTGCGGCATGCAAAGACAAAATTAAGTGTATTAAACGAACAAAAAAGTTAGTTTTTGAAAGTGTTGGGTGAGACCAACGTATTTGAAATAGGCAAAAGCCGTAGCCTAGCAGACTTAACTGAGTACAAAAAAAAGCACCAAGAAACGAATTTGAATTTGGTTCGCTTTTTTTGCAAAAACCCTAAGGGACATTGTTTGTAATGCAGAACCTTCATTAAAGTTTATAATCTCGAAATTATGGGTGTTTCCCACTAGTTCTTAGTTTGGGTTGCCATTAAGTGTCTTTGCCTATACACAACCGCGTGCTCTGGAGCGGAGTCAAGCCCGCGTCCTTTCGAACATCGCGCAGACGTTCTCACCACTCGGCTACGCAGCCGACAACAATAATTAAATGAAAAGTAATTGAAGACTGTTATTTTATGTGAGCTCTTATTCGACAGCTGCAGTAAGCGTAATACAATTTAAGTTATATACATTTTGAGTAATATTGTTTGATTTTGGCAGGCTACATTTGTGAAAAAGTCACAAAAACTGTACGTAGAATAAAAATATTAGCTTTTGTCAATATTTATTTTAATAAGTTCTTCTAAACTCCGATGACAGATTTTTTTTTCATTGTCAATAACTGATTCATTCATTTTTTTTTTTTTTTGATATTCAGCTTCGGTAGAGAGTTTGTCTTGTTGAACCATAGACATACGAAGCCGAGCAACGTTATCAAGTTTAACATATTAGAGATTATTATATTTACAAAAAACACAAAACTACGCATGTCTTTTATCTCGTGCCCGTTTGGTTTGCTCGACGGACTTATTGTTCCACAATGAAACTAACAAGTTGAAAAATATGCTACATTTAAATGGATACCCATCATACTTTTTTGATAAAATATTAAAAGCTTTTTTGGATACGAAACCGAAAGATAAACCCGAAGAAGACGATTTTAGCAACTTTTTTTTATGTACCATTCTTGGGAAAAGATTCGGTAAGATTTTCAAAAAATCTAGCTAAAATTGTCAAAAAGAAATTTGATTGTGACATTTACCCTGCATATAGAACGTTCAAAGTAGGCAGATATTTCCAGCTGAAGTAGCCTACGCCCTTTGCTCTATGTTCTAATGTCGTTTATTAATTTAGTTGTTTGCGTGATGCAAGCCTGACGTACATCGGTATGTCAACAAGCCATTTATCGACTAGAGCTGGGGAACACCTCAATTTGAATTCTGTACAGAAAAGCGCAATTAAAGATCACATTTTCTCATGTACAGAATGTCAAAACAACGTTTCTATCAAGCAATTTGAGATCATGTCCAGAGGCAGGTCTGAGTATCAAATTAAGATCTTGGAAGCCTTGTACATAAAACGTCACAATCCACTTTTGAACAGACAATTGTTTGCTTGCGGGTCGTCTTTCTTGCTCTCTGTATTTTAAAATTAGTTTTTTCGCACCTTGCCTTTCTACCATATCATGTGATCTATTAACACCTTTTGATGCAGTTACCTTTGATTCTCATGGAGATCGTTGAGTTTGAGCTAGTCAGAAGTACTGTGCAGTTTTTGTCTTTTCCTGTTTATAGATTTAGTTAACCATTGTATTTTATTCAGATGTAGTTAAGTTGTATGTATATTATTCCTGAAGAGGACATCTTGTGATGTCGAAAACGTTCGATATTTAATTGTTGCGTAGTTTTGTGTTTTTTGTAAATATAATAATCTTAAATATAAAAACAGAGAGAGACTGTTCACCAGGCATTTGGTAATAAAATTAGTTTGCGTTCTTCTGGTGACTATATACTAGGTTACCTCGTGATGTTAAAGATGATAACTAGCTTTTGTATTTCCGACGTTTCGTCAGTCAGCACGACTGACTTTATCAAGGTGGCTAAAACAGGTTAACACAACCTGTTCAGCAACGATGGCACAACACAAAAACATACTGATAAAATGAGTAAAGTAAAGCAGCAAGAATCAGAATTAAAACACGCAACGATACCTAGAGGTTAAACTAAATGCAGTGAATGCCTAAAACCAGTAGGCTACTTTCCAACAGCGTAAATTTATCTATCTATTGGGCCACTGTCAAGAAACGTTGAAAAAACATCAGACGAGACAGAAAACAATGGGATTAGCAATAACAATGGTAGAGAAGACGCACTGAGAATGGAAAAGGTGAAGCTGAAGTTAAAGTAATTTTTTGTACACAGAGGGGAAATTCTGACCATCTTTTTGGTTAAGAGCATGTTGTGCCTTCTGGTTTATGTACCATTTTTCTGTGAACAATCTTTTTGTATAATCCTTTTCAGTTTTAAGAATGGTGGCGTTGGTCCAAGTAATTTTATGGTCTGAATTTATACAGTGTTTGCAAAGAGCGGAATGCTCTGGACGTTGAAATTTAATAGCTCTTTGGTGCTCGTTGATTCTAGATTTAAGATCACGTTTTGTCTGTCCAATGTAGATTAAATCACAGTCATGACACGGAATTTGGTAGATCAATCCGGAAACTTCACCTTCTTTCATGGGGTCTTTAGCGGAGGGAAGGTATTTACCTATTGTCAGATAGGGTTTCATCGCAACCTTGATTCCTATGTCATAGAGGATACGCTGAATTTTGTCGGTTACCCCCCTTATGTAAGGAAGACAAGTAAAAGATTTATAAGGAGGAAGTGAAGGTTTCGGTTTGGGTCGCTGTATGCAAGCAAGTTTTCGTGGAAAGCCGTTGAGCATTAAAGTGTTGTGAATGTTTTTCTTGTGGTGTGAACGTTCAGAATCATCCGTTATGTGAGTGTCCAGTCTGTTGTACAATGTTTTGGCCACTGTGAGTTTTTGATGCTTGGGGTGATGTGAGTTGAACTGCAGGTATCTGTCTGTATGTGTTGGTTTTTTGTGTATGGTAGTGGTTAGTTTCTTGTTGTTGCTATGGCGAACCACTTTAACATCCAAAAATGAAATTGTGCCAGTGACTTCATGTTCTATGGTAAATTGAATGGATGATGAAATGCTGTTAAGATGCTTGTGAAAATCATTAACTGCAGTTTTTTTGATGATGCAAAACGTGTCGTCAACATATCTAACCCATAATTGTGGAGGAGTGTGAAAAGTGCTGATGGCTTTGCGTTCAACGAATTCCATGAAGATGTTAGCAACAACTGGAGAGATGCAGGAGCCCATCGGCGTACCATAAATTTGGCGATACAACACATCTTTATAACAAAAAACAGTAGATTGAAAACACACTTTTAAAGCTTGAATCACATCATCTGCAAACCCTATCTGACAATAGGTAAATACCTTCCCTCCGCTAAAGACCCCATGAAAGAAGGTGAAGTTTCTGGATTGATCTACCAAGTTCCGTGTCATGACTGTGATTTAATCTACATTGGACAGACAAAACGTGATCTTAAATCTAGAATCAACGAGCACCAAAGAGCTATTAAATTTCAACGTCCAGAGCATTCCGCTCTTTGCAAACACTGTATAAATTCAGACCATAAAATTACTTGGACCAACGCCACCATTCTTAAAACTGAAAAGGATTATACAAAAAGATTGTTCACAGAAAAATGGTACATAAACCAGAAGGCACAACATGCTCTTAACCAAAAAGATGGTCAGAATTTCCCCTCTGTGTACAAAAAATTACTTTAACTTCAGCTTCACCTTTTCCATTCTCAGTGCGTCTTCTCTACCATTGTTATTGCTAATCCCATTGTTTTCTGTCTCGTCTGATGTTTTTTCAACGTTTCTTGACAGTGGCCCAATAGATAGATAAATTTACGCTGTTGGAAAGTAGCCTACTGGTTTTAGGCATTCACTGCATTTAGTTTAACCTCTAGGTATCGTTGCGTGTTTTAATTCTGATTCTTGCTGCTTTACTTTACTCATTTTATCAGTATGTTTTTGTGTTGTGCCATCGTTGCTGAACAGGTTGTGTTAACCTGTTTTAGCCACCTTGATAAAGTCAGTCGTGCTGACTGACGAAACGTCGGAAATACAAAAGCTAGTTATCATCTTTAACATCACGAGGTAACCTAGTATATAGTCACCAGAAGAACGCAAACTAATCTTAAATATGTTAAACTTGATAACGTTGCTTGGCTTCGTATATTTTGATATTCATTTCATCAGGGTCCGCATGTTTGAAACCACCTAGCCAAAGAACATCTCACCTAAAGGCGTTTCCGCAAAACATCTGATACTGGAATAAACTAGGTAAAATAAAAATACTTACATGTGTTAACACTGTTGTAAATGCAACAAGCATGCAATAACAAGGTAAACAAAAATTACCATGGGTGCTTTCACAGGATACTTTGTTGTGGTGTCTGACAAGCTTCAAAGGAAATTGTTCTCACCGCCGTTCATTCAGCTCGTTTTTGGACATTCCATAAAGACTGTTAAGCAAAGCCAATTCACCAAGACAAATTCCTTCATGAGGCTGATGTGAATCTTTCTCAAATGATAAAGTACCCCCATGGCCACCTGGAGATGCGGCCTGATTTGTCACATTTTGGAGATTTTGATTACAGCTACTGCTAGTGCTTGACTGACATTTTTTGAGATGTTTTTACTTTTTGCGGTTTCCTAATGACATAAAACTTTTTTGTTGCCTTGGGGAAGCAGTAGCAAATGAAAAAAAGTAAGTTGAAAAACGCTAAATCAGACTGTTGTTGAAAATTAACAGTCTGACTAAAATCTTCGAAATCAAATTTTCTTTGTTTTTCAACATGTGAGGATGTTAAAACCTATTATGTCATCTGGGGAAAAGAGTAAAGAAAGCGTAAAAATCTAATCTTTAGAAAAATTTATTTAAACGTTCGCTCAAAGTTAGAAAAACCTGGAAATTTCTGCAAAATATGACAAATCAGGCCATATCTTTAGGTGGCCATGGTACCCCCGATACACATATAAATTTTATGTAGGGATACAATTATTATACACTCGAAAAAACGGATTGTGGACTCATAAACAGGATTTCATTTAAACTCCGCTATCTGTAGCTTTTGGTGATAAAATCTTAGTCAGTTTAGATTCCTGTTCCTTTGTTGGTTGATTAGTTTCACTTGATGAAGCAATCCCAAGAGACCGCATTGATTCTTAATATGTTTGTCGGGTATGTTGACAATTTGCGCAGGCCTATTCCTTTTGTGTCAATATTCTATCGGAGCATTGTTTGATAGCTTGCCAGCAAATCAGTCCATTTTCATATTTATTTAACCTGTGCACAGCAATTTGTTGACTGTAGCCTAATATGTGGAAAATGACGTTGTTTTTGAAAGACTGTGATTGCATTCAAAATGAATAACAATTCGAAGATTTGCGAACAAAAATTGGCATTGTTTTAATTTAACCAGGTGGTCACAAGGGTAAACCATAATCTCTTCGTGGGAAAATTGTAACACGAAATTCCCGGATCCGTTCGTCTGTATGCAATGACCGAAAGAAACACTCTTCTGAAAACGTCTATTCAAGAATTGTATTTCTGTAAAAATATCCCCAAGGCTGTCGAAGAATGGGAGAAACCCCGTACCCACTAAAACTTGTCACTACAATACAAATTACTGAGATAAAGACGGAAATTTAGTCTAGTTGGTAAGCACAAGCAAAACCGTTTTAATATGCGACCAACTTTTCAAGCAACAATTTTAAGAATGAGAGAACAGATTACGATGTTTCAAACGCACGTAACCATCTTCTGTGACGTAATAATGATAAGCATTATGAAGCTATTCAAGCACCTGTTAAATTTGGCTTACACCATATCTCGTAATTCAAGATTTAACGATTATGTAATGTTTCACAAGTGTGACAAAGGTGATGCAATCTTTGCTTATTTCTAGCAACAGTCCATGACGTAAGACGTCAGGTTCAGCAGACAACGGTTCTATGTGACGTTTGATTTGAAGATTGTCCGTAACACCAGGCATATAACAACTTCGCCGTTATGTAACTCAAGGCTAATCAAGGAATCAAAATCTTATCTTTGTTTAACCATACTGTATTTTGTGGAACTTATAATCAGTGGTGCCGAAGTTAGTTGAGGATTGGGGGGAATAAATCAGCATTTTATTAAATTTTAGACGATTTTGAACATTGGGGGGATGCATATTTTTATAGTCTACACAATTTTAGTGGTACCGGTATTAAGTTTATTAAACAATCACCGAACCTCGGTAAATTAGCTTCTAACGGCATAATATAGGCTACGGATAAGAAATCATGGAGATAAAAGTGCTACCAGTGCTCTTGTGAATGACTGCTACAAGATTAAGAAACAAGCAAAGAAAAATTGGTACCTCCACCAAGATTCGAGCCTATGACCTTCCAATGAATACTTAGTTTTTCAAAAAAAGAAAAAAAAACAGAAGTTATACTTTTCTTCTTGTCCTCACCTTCAATAGAATGATTACACTTAGTAGCCTACACTATAGGACAAAGTCAGTAGTTAAATCGAAGCTACAGAAGAATTAACATCTGCAAATTTATAATAAAAATAATAACTTTCAAACACATCACAACTCACAAGAGCTTGTTACAACCGAATATATTGCGTCTTACGGTAGTGCGCATTGAAAACTCATTGGCAATGTCATTTATGCGGATGTCATTAAAAACATTTTGGTGAATGTTGCAAACAATGCAAGCATTCAACCTTTCCTGCCCCAAAGTATTTCTCAGCCAGGTTTTCAATCTACGAAGATTGGAAAATAGGAAAACTAAAATGATCTTAATCTGCTGGAGTATTTGAGAATAGAGACTAGAGAGGTTTTTACAACTTGGACAATACCGGTAAGCTCTTTTAGCATCGTACAGAGATTTTACTCCTGTTGCCTTTCTGAATGAATCAATTTGATAACTTATCGATTGTCTTTTCAGCTTTGGATAATTTTTGACCATTTCAGTAACTATAAGCTGGTCCTGAAAATTCGTGCAAGTTTTTTATACTTTGTCGAAATGGAATTCAGGCTACTTTCAAACCGTTTGGTCAGTTCAGAGATAACTCTGTCCATGAACTGATTGTAAAGTATTTAATAATGCAGTTGAGTGTCTGCAGTAGCTGCCATCGAGCCTCCCCCAAATCTTTCAGAGTCTCTTCTTTGCCGTGGTGCTTGCAAAGTCGTGATGAAATTAGGAGCAAATTTTTCTGGAAGTGAAACTGCATTTTTGTAATTGTTTTCAAACTCTAAATCACGATATTTCTCTAAAGTGATTTTCAGGGTCTCAAACAGCTCTTCACAAGAGTCAATGTCAAGCTTTTTTCCTTGCAACGTGACACTAAATTGCTCCGTAAGTGCCAAAGGCTTCAAAATCAGCACAAGTCCTAAATATGTTTCAGCTTTAACTAAGCTTGTTACAATTCCTTAATGCTTTTATTTTTGCTTCTAGCGTAGACAGTAGACCAGAAGCAACAATTTTTGACAAACTTTTTGTGATGACATGACAGTTGACCACCGTTGACTGTAATTTTGATAGAAAATATTTTTTTCTAAATTATTGGGGGGGATACTGCCAAAATATTGGGGGGGGGGGGGGGATACATCCCTACCCATTCCCCCCTACTTCAGCACCACTGCTTATAATGTAAATTTAATTTAACTTTTTGTTATCAGAATGGACAGGAAAAGATGTTGTCATTATTGTGGAAATAAAATACAGCGACAAAACCAACAAAAGATAAAGGTGGAAAAACCGTAATAGTTTATGCATGGCCGTGTTAACCGCTCCCGTACCCCGGCTGAGGGGAACCCATGGCCCTGGGGTCTCCTCATTTTAGTCTGTCTGTTTTTTGACTGTTTTAAAAAGTAAAACAAATACCACAGAAGCTCGATAATCAATAGCTAATTAAATCATGCATGGCCGTATTTACTGCTTTCCAAACCCCCGACTGGGAGCCTACCTCTAACTAGGGGCCCACTCATATTTAGTTCATGCAGCGTTTTTCGGCTTGTAATTTTACATTCTTTCCATTTTTTATAAAAACTTTTCTTTTGCTTAACCATATTTCGTTCATCTCGGCGATGTTGGGCATGCACAGTTGGGGATTAGGGGAGTGAGAAGTTTTTGCGTCTAAAAAAAAAAACGAACAAAATGATGCAATATTTCGACGTGAACACTGCTCACTCAAATAGCCTAGTTAATGGATAATATTTAAATTATTAAATTTCAATGTGATTCGAGATAAGTTATGAAGTGAAAATGTCATCTGTGAAGATGGGGACACTTTCTAGCCAGCTCCTGCTGAAAGGCTACAACACATCACTAAGCTAGAAATGTCCAACCTTTTATTATAGTGGCTGTCAATTGTCATTTGAAATAATCGTCACTTTAAATAATTCAATGGGCCGCAGAACCTATAAAATTTCAAGAAAAATGGGTACATAAAGAAGCAATTAAAAACAATTACTTTCATCTTTGAAAATAGGAACAAATAACACACACATAGAAAGAAACAAAAATTTATTTCTACAATACAAAGCCAACGAGATTTTTGACATTGTTTTCCAGCTAAGATGTTATCAACATTTGCATTGAAGGACGTTGTCTTGATTTTTAGGATGTTTGCTGATTGTTTGTTGGTCAGTCTGTTTTTTTCGGCAATTTTGATGTTTTTCATGGATGAAAATAATTCGGGGAGACGATATAAAACAGTGGGCTGAATTGTCAAACGTGGAAGAAGCAAAAAGAGTAGCGGAAGAACGTGACGTGTAGAAACAATTGACAGCCAACCTTCGTCTCTGAGATTGCACGTGATGATTATGCTCTTTGTTTATCTTTATGACGCTGAATTTTATATTTGCTCTTCTTGCTGAGAACACTATAATATAATAATAATTCAATTCACATCAGTTCGGTGTGAAATTGCGTCAATAAAAAGTCTCCATAATTGGCGATTTTCAGCCAACTGTCGCAGTTCTTCCGAGCGTTGCTTTGTAAGAGATCAAACTTTTCACATGAATGTTTCTGCTGGTTTTCCTTGATTTGGTTTGCCATTGACACTATAATGTGCCAAAAACCTTAGATATGAATACTTTATAATGTATTTTTATGTGTGTGTTTGATATCAATACTCTGGATCCGATAAAGTTACTTAGGATTGCCTGATTAGAAAAAAGGTGTGGAAAAGAATAAAGGCAAAAAGTCAAACATACTATAAAATACTAATGATATGTGAACATAAAAAAATTTCTATAGCGCTGAATCTGTAATTACAGTCTTAAGTACATTTAAAACGTCACAAATCTGTCCAGATATTCGAAAACAAAAAAGCACTAATTTGCGCTCCAGTAATGTCCTGCGAACCAATGTCGAGTCAGGCCCTACGGTTGTCAACCCCTTGGATATATGCTTGAGAGTGATGTAGTCTACAAAGACAAAATCGTTCACGGATTATATTTATCATTTTTATTGGTGGATATTATTCAAGAATATAAAAAAGGAAACACTGCTTTTCGATTTTAGAAAAGATATCACGGATCAACAGATAAATTCTATAAAAATGTTTCCATTAGAAAATGACTTATTAGGCTACACAAAGAAACATATGATCCTTCATTTGCTCTGAAAATGGATATGCGATCAAGTGATTAGATGGTTTTGTCATAGAACACGACCGTTAATTGCGGTTTCGATCGAATTTGTCCTTGCTAGATTTCAAAAAAACTACGTGTGCTTTTTACGTCGACTAAACGGTATTAAATATGCATGTTCAGTAAACACAAAGTTTTGGTTTTTCAGAAAATCATCTGTGCCCAAAGTCACTCAGAATTGGTTTTCTCATATAAACGGTTTGCCTTTCTTATTCCCTGATCAATTTACATACAGCTGATCGGAAGAAACCACCAAATGCTTTTTTCTTTTTCTTTTTTAGGAAACGTCAAATCGATGTAAAGTAATACAAAATACATTGCTTGCTCTCCCCAATCTGCTTTATTTTTTCAACGACTTCCTATATAAAAGAGCACTTGCAGATCGTTTTTCAGTTTTACTTCGGCAATTTCAGATGCAGGGTACGATAAAGAAAACTCAACTAATATCTTTTGGGTATCAGAATAACTGAGCAGTAAAATTTTTGATGATTTTCTTATTTTAAATGTAAATATTAAGAATAGCGTCTGACAGCGGTCGGTTGTTAAGCGCTTCGGCGTTAAAAATGTAACAAAATAAGAAAAACCCTCTTTTAAATTTTTTTTCATCGAACTTGACATTTTGTCATTGAAAGCACTGCAACAGCTATGGTTATTTTACAAACTACTTTAAAGTATTTTTAAGATATTAAACGCATGTACTTTATTTTCTTCAGAGTTTAATCTGTTGTCCGTTGGCAAAGTGAACATAAATAAAAAGTGACAGTAGAATTTGCAAGGGGGCAGGTATTGGGCCATGCTCCCTCCTTCCAAAAATGTTGCTATAGCTTGCGCAGGCTATAAGATACTAAAGTGTTAATTTTCTCAAAAAGTGCAAAATTGCATCGAGTGCCCCCTCCCACCATAGAAAATTCTGCGTACGCCCCTGGAAGATGTTATTTTGTTTCCAATAATTGCGTGGATTTGTATGATATGCACATTAGTATGAAAATTAATTTGAAAACATATAAAAGACGGACCATAATATTCAATCCGTTATGAAAACAACGATGAATTGCAATATAATGCAACACTGAAGTTCGGCTATCAATATTAATTTTTTTTACTTTTGTATTTGAATAATCAAATTTTCTTTATTGATTTCAATTAATTAAAATAAGCTGCAAGAACAGTTTAAAAAGCACAGCGGTTTGCTCTATTTTTGTAGTAGGCCTACGGCATAGGCGCAGGGGTGGGCAATGTGCGGCCCGCGTGCCGCATGTGGCCCTTTTCCAGTTTTTGTGCGGCCCTTCATCTTCTTCAAGCTATTTTTTCCCAAATAAGGCTTTTTAAATTAAGGCTATTTTCATCTCGATTTGCACAATTTCGAAGCTTAAGAAATGGTATGACCGTCTTTTCACTCCCCTCCTACCTGTGAAATAAGTTTTGCGCCTGTAGAAATCCAGCTTGAATTGAATTCACTGCAGGAGCATGACATTCTTGTACAAAATTTCAATAAGATAAACTCCATTGCTGAAAATATGAATTAGTGTTTATTTGATGTGCGGCCCTCCTATAAGCATTACATTTTCTTAACTGGCCCTTGTGTTAAAAAGGTTGCTCACCCCTGGATAGGGTATGAGCTGTGTAGCCGTTAGTGTTGGCCTGGTCTGCTTAAAACGTTTGAATTTTTAACTAATAGGAAAATTTTTGTATTGCACAGTATCGAATTTTCGTGTATACGTTAAGAGTTCATCATATTCCGAAATTTGTGAATATTTTAATGTTTGACAGCTTCCACTTGGATGGATACATGAGCGGCAGCTTGGGCGACCTTCAAATAAAGAACCATTAAACTGAAACATTTTTCAGTTTTACTGTAAATAAGATCTTTTTTTAAGGAATGCAGATACCAATATGTAGTAATTTGCAAAGGGAATATATATTTTTTATCTAAAATTTTGTTGACAACTTTACCGATTTTTAAAACAAGCCCAATCTGTGGATGACTGTGTCGGCAGGGCCCACAAGAGGGGGGGGGGGGACAACCGCTGCATTGCACCGGGGCCCGGTGAGTTCAAGGGGGACAAAATGTCTAAATTTACGCGATAAAAAGATTAATTTCAACGATTTTGCATGAAATATTGTTTTTATATTAGTTCCGTATGTCGAATGGAGCCCCCTTATGGGTAGCCTAGGCTATGCCCTTTTTTCAAATTACAGAATTATCAATTTTTTTGAGTTTAAGGGGGCCCGACAAAATGTTTAAATTTGCGTGCTCAGGTCGATTTTGCATAAAATATTTATTTTTATATGAATATTAGTTTTATATTTTGAATGGACCCCCCTCATGGGTATGCTCTTTTTTAGAACAACAAAATTTTCATTTTTTTGCGTTCAGGGGGCCAATAAATTGTTTAAATTTGCATGTTGAGGTCAATTTTGCATAAAATGTTTTTTTATATTTTGAAGTTGGTATTCCTTATATGAAGTTGGTATTTCTTAATGTCATGAACAATAGCAATGCATTCATCCTAAGTTTGCTGCCCTAGTCTCTGCAGATTTCAAGGTCAGAAATGGTATTGTATGTTAATGTAAAGCTGTAAGCACACATATGCAATGCTATGTCAGCCATGTCGGATAGTATTGCAATTTTTATCTTCGAAATGGCAGATTTTACCCACTTGTTGCCATGGTTACAATCAGGGGTTGCTAGAGTTAGGAAGGGTTAGAGTTAGGAAAGGTTAGGGTTTTGGTCTTTGCCCAGGACTAAAAAAAATTTCCAAAATACAAGTTTTTGTTTTCAACAGCTATAAACTTTTCCTCAAATTAGGGCAGAATTCCATATCTGACAACGCTATTGAAGCTATATTTACGCAATGTAGTGTTTTAGCATTTTACAACATTTTATCTTTGTGTATAACTAGTGTGTATCTGTAAATTTAAAGTTATATTTACAATAGTGCATTGTTTGTGAAATAATGGAGTGTTAATACTTTAACCTAATTTATCCTTTGTAAGAACGCGCACTGCAAATTTTGCTTGTGATTGGTAAGATATCACGCGACACGTCGCGCTGGGGGGCCCGGCAGCAACATCTGCACCGGGGCCCGGCAGGGCTCTTGGAGGCCCTGTGTGTCGGTATGAACGTTGTAGATCACATCCTACGCAGAAGCACTCTTATCGTTATGCATTGAGCTAGGACTTTTTTAAACAAAAATATTCTGAAACTATTCGTTTCAAAGATTATTATTCTTGGTTTTATTTCGCCTTGATAAACAGCAATTATGTACTGATGGAATCTTTATCCTCGGACTGAGAAAGCTTCTTTGACAGCTCAACCCTGACAGTTTTGCATGTTTGTAGTGGAAGCTTTGAACCACTGACACAGGCCGGGTTACCGAGTTTGACAGAGTGACGTTTCCCATTGTTGATCGTTGAAGAGTTGTTGTGTTGTTGTCTATGAATTATTCCATCCAACAGACGCTGCTGAACAGTGATGGTGCGTTGTCCTTGAAATGCGTTGCTCAAAAGCACACACCGAGAGTCAAACCAGCTCAAGTTGATCCAGCAGTAACTTCGTTCGTGAAGCGAGCGCTTAACCAACTGAGCTCTTGGGGCGAAAGTTGTTGTGAAATAAAAAAGTAAGCGAAACTCAAATCTGAACTTTATCAAGTACTAGGGCTTACACAAAATATTTCGGTTTTTCTTTTGACCAAAATTATTTGTCACGGTTTTATTTTGTTTCAGATTTATTTTCTCTGTTAAGAATTTCGTTTTATTTAGTTCTGTAAAGGGGTATTAAAGGAAAAACCTGACTTGGCGATTTTCCACGTTCTTTGTGTTTAACATGCTACCATAAAACGATTTTCAATAAAATTTTGCCCCATTGCGGTCTGACCACCATTGTGCGCGTGCTTTTGTCAGAGCTTTCAAAACGAGATTGGCCTGAGCAACGAAGCGTGCGACTGTAAAGAACGTCATAAAGTCTACGTCATAAAGTCTAGCAATCAACCGATCACGCAATAATTGTTACTGCGGGCGATTTGACTGTAGGCTATGTATGTATTTACATCAAAACAGCACATTTTAACATCAAAACAGCAGACAGTTTGCTCAAAACATCAGATTGGTAACGTGGCTCTTGTTATTGCTGGACTTTATGACGTATTCTTGAGCTGTGTTTGCACGTTTTGGTCATTTTGAAAAAAATGAAAATAAATGAAACACTGGACTTTGGGCCTTGCCAGCGCCATTGAAAACAAATTTTTTTGGGTAATTGTTTTTGAAATGTATTCTTGAATGTTCAGTTTACTCATTTTAATGCTTAATTCCGGTTTGAAATTTTCCTTTAGTATGCCTTTAACACTGAAAACGTTTGTTTCCAACTGCTCTAGAAAGTAAGCGTCAACTCAGTCCTGTGTGCCATTTCTAAAGGAATTTTGCATATAAAATTTAAAGTATTTCTTGAAGGTTCCTAATTAATTATTAATCATCACATGCAATCACAAAGTGAAACATCAGATCACACGACCCTTAACTTCTATGTATTTTCCTGTTGAGTCGATTTCTCAGCTTTAGCGCATCCTTATCTATATTTAATCATGTTCAAACTGACAACTGCATGCAAAAAAATCTTGTCAAACAACAAGATAAGCAAGATCTTAAAAGCAAACCTTCTCTCTGAAAACGTAAAATTAATAACGGAAAATTTTTGTGTCATTTCTGCAACGTCAAGCTGAATATATATTTATTTTTTTTATGAAAAATAATCTCTTATTTTGTAAAATCGCGTATCGATCTGGTAGCTTTTCTTTGAGCAAAATAAAAGGTTTGATAAAAATCACATAACTTCACAACAACAAAAGAAATCGTTTTATTTGAGTGCATGTGAAGGAAAGAAATTTGCCCAACCCCAACTAGCCTACATTTAATCCAAGGGTCTCCAACTGAAATTGGCTCTATGAGGGCAAAATATTCATATCCCAAGGGCCGCAATACACAATACAAGAAGTCAATAAACAAAATAACGCAGCTAAAACGCAATAAAAAAGGTAGTAAGAACGCATCAAGAACGGTAGATCGCAAAAAAAAGTAGTAGAAACAAAGCGATGCAAAACGCTGTACGTGCACAAAAATCGCAAACGAAAAAGAAAAAAAAACGCCAAAGAAACGATAGACCTGGAGAGTAAAAACCTTACAATCAAATTTCAGAAAGCGTGGGAAAAACTGAACCCTTGAAGAGCTGATTAGCAATACCAAGGTTACTGTTGCAAAACGACACAATAAGTAAATAGGAAATGTGATTGTGATGTAACAATACAAGTTTCTCGCGCGCAATAAAAGGCGCCACAATAATGCTAAAAATCGTCTGAAATTTGATGGACATTTTCATATTGTTTGAGCAATTTTAGAGTGAATTTTACTTTTCTAAATCTATAGAAAAAGTAAGTACTGCAATTTTTAATCATTTTAAAGTTTGAAAATGCATCGCGGGCAGCACCAAAAGTCCTCGCGGGCCGCGTGTTTGAGACCCTTGATCTAATCAGATATGTAAACAGCTTCTTAATTCAAATCAATTCTTCATATTTGTTTTAATAGCCTGAAATCATTTATCAAAAGCCCATTTCTGCAATACCATTCAAGTTAATGTATAATGTATTCACATACCACTGAAGATAGTGTTAATGCATTCACATATTTTTTATTTGTTCTACTAACGACAAGTCATTACAACATTAGGATGGAGAATGAATACAATGGCATATTTAGATTTTTCATTAAACTTGAATGAGTCATTAAAGTGGGCCACAAGTTGGGGGAAAGAGTTTTTGTCTATTTTGCTTCGCTTACAGTAGTTTAATAAACCAGTTAAGAAGTTCGATGCTGCAAAAAAAGAAATTTGCTCCTTAAAAATGCCAACCCACTCAGCAAATCAGTCGTTATTCACATTGATTCAAAGTTTGCAGACGTTGAATCAATGTAAAAAAAGACTGAGTTACTGTCTGGGAAGGATTTTTTTTTCAATGCATATTTGCATAACCAACGATGTTTTATTCGGTTAGTTCACGATATATTTCTTATAAACTGATGCGCGTAATTGGCTACATTGACGTTTTCCAGTTCAACATCAGCAGTAGCCTACAGCAGGGTTTCCTAAACTGTGTGCCGCAGGAGAGTCGCAAGTGTGCTGAAATAGTCTCGTGATTTTAATGTTGCAACTATAGTGCAAAGCTAAGATATGTCAAATTAATATTTTCTAACATCGTGCTTTCGAATTATAGCAGATCGAAATTAACAGCATCAATCGCTTGATCATCAGACTATTCCCACCTGATGTCAAGTCCTTATCAAGGCGACTTTTCAGTTTTTCTACAGCATAAGGTTTGCTAGCTAACATTAAACTAATTGGATCAATCAAACAATTAGAGATACCTCCTTGCTGCAGTGCAATAAAAGGATAGATGTGACGAAAAAGCATAACTTTAATAATTTTTGGAAAGGAAGTGTGGCAAATTGTTTCCGTAGTTGCCTTTCAGCATTGATACTACTTTTATTAGGAAATAGTTCACCTGCTTTTTTACACAGTTATGTGGATTAGGGTATTTCAGGTTTGATCAAAATTTGTTAGAAAAAAAGTAAACAGCCGATTTGCTTCTACACGACAAAATATCATCGGAGTATGGCGAAGGTGAGATGTTATCATTTCGTGATTTTGTGCGTTAAGCTACAAATACTCTCCATGTAATTCCTGAGTAAATGTGATGCAAGAAAAGAGTTTTTAAATCTCAAACAAAGTTAAAATAAGCAACTCCCCAAAAAATAATGTTTTTTTAACAAGACTGTTTTCATTATTTATTCTAAAGTAGGCCTATATACCAAGTGCAGCCCATAACTTTAATAATGGCTAGGCCTATCACTTTGTGTCAAAACTGAAATCGAAATGCTGCGTAAAAAATACAAACTTGTCAAACACTTGACTGTTTCCAAATTGATTAGTTTCTAGAAGCATAACCGAATTGCTTTGACTTATAACTCATTATTTATTAATAAAGCTAAGACACAAGTAAACACAAAGACAAAATAAGTTTGACACAATGTGCAGCTATTTTAAATAAAATGCACTTTTTGTACTAAGCGTTTGACAGTTTTCAATTTGTGTTTTTTCTTGGAAAATTCTCTACAAAATTTTACTAGAGATCTATTACAACTCTATGCTGGTGGTGTCGTTGGTTTGAAATAGCCAAACCAAATGATGACCGACAATACAAAACTCTAGTCTATGATGCAATGTTAACTTACCAATACTGATCTTTGTAGCAGTGCAGTATAGCCTACTTTTCATTTTGTTAATGTTTCAAATAACTAACAATCGCTAAACAGACTAAAAATAGGTGGGCTGGGCTCCTAGACCGCAGTGAGTCCCACAGGGGTCGTGAAAGGCGGTTGACGCAGCCCTGTGTGATATAAGTTATTGAATAGCAAGCTTTTGTAACAGTAGGCTGCATGATTTCATCTTTCTGCTTTTTCAAAAAACATTGGTCTGACCGGAAATGGGTGGACTCCTAGACGGCGGTGCTTCCCCTGGCCGAGAAGTACATGAATCGGACAGGCATATTACACTCCATTCCTTTATAAAAAAACATTATTCTGAAAGAATGTTACCTTCGAAGCTTAACTTTAATGTCCTTCCATTGGCTACTTATAGGGAGACACTTTCACAAGTCCGATAACGAAAGTTTCTAGTATGACGAACCCACCGATAAAGTGTATACTGTATAAGGCTTTGAATGGAATATTTTGGGTTCCGCTAAGCAGAGACCTATTAATTATATTGTGTGTCCGTTCAACTGCAAAAAGGAGATTAACTACATCAAAACTTGTACTGAAAATGGGTCAACATGTTCTCTTCGTGTGGAGGCTTGCGAGCACCAAAGAATCTATCAGGCAAGCAAGGTCATGAAACTCCCATACTTGATTTGACTACAGATGAGCTGCAAAATCAAGATTGACCCAACACCGACAGCGATACAAATCTATTACTACCCTACTGTACTTATTTTGTTTGCGATCCCAGAACAAATTCAATTTTTCAATTTTTGCTGACCGAATAATGCTAAACAAGGCAATTTGTCCAAATTGCACCTTTTATGAGGTTCATGTTGTCTCGGAGAAGGAAAGACTCTGTCATTCCAGGTGAATCTTTGAGTATTGGAGAACGTGGTGTTGAACTGCACTCCACTATGTTTCATCGAACTCCAACAGCCGTGCTTCCAATCTAAACTGCCATGCTGCATTTTAGATTATTTTGTTCGAGGACGAAAATTTTGGAGGACGAACATTGGAATTGACTTCCGAAGCAGGAAAGCTTTCAGCTCACATGTTCAACGACATCACTTCGTCTATCAAAGTAGAAAGCGGAATGTAAGTAGCTTACAGAGTAAAAGTAGATGCGGAATTAGACCCGGAGCAGATCCAACAAATAGTCTTAGGGAGGGTGGTTTCAACAAAACAGAGTGATGTTAGAACCACAAAAAACATTGGTTTATTTTAATCCGACTTTGTTAATACACCGAAAATAAAGTCATTTATCTGCGTTTTAAGGGAGCGATACTCTCAGTTGCCTCTCCATGGATCGGCAACTGAATTGGACACAAATAGTGCTTAAAACACCTGGAATTTGACATTATCGAGTTAGAAATGAGGTTTTTCTTACTGTGGTGTTCTTAATTTCTAGCTTTGTGCAATTTTATTCTAAAAGTAATTAAAAAAGTTGGAGTTAGGCTACACTAATACAGCATTATGCTGTACTACTGCAATTAAAAATTATATTAAAACTGATCCTACGATGATTAGGATTATCGCTTCCCTTTTGCAGTATACATTTTTTGATAATCTGTTTTACATTGTTTTGTAATTATGTTTCAGCTGGACAGTTTATGATGACGAAGAGTTTTCAGGTCCTGAATACAGATTAGCTCCAGGAGAATACCCAAACCCATCCGCATGGGGAGGAAAAGACGACGAATTGTCGTCAGTGAAGCCGCAATAATAGACAAGAAAAACTTTATTTGTGTTAAACCAGAAGAAGATCTCCTTAAAAAAGGATAACAATTCGGCTACCTACCTTTATGAACTTTTTTACAGCTGCATTTTAACATTAAAGTGAAATTGACAGACTACAATTTTTGCAGCATCATTGTACCGATGACTTTAGTCTCTGCGTTTCAGATTTTGTTGTAAATATTAAATAATTTCAACTACCGGTAACCGTTTGAGCCATTTTGGAACTTTGACAATTTCATGAAAAAATGACTGACGTGATATAATTAGCTTAGGCTACAGGAAATGTACGGTAAAGTAGCCTACTGATAACGATTTTTTTTTTGTCCCAGAGAGCCACTTTGTCTGGTCCAGAGATTGACCAGGTCGGGTACGAATCTGACCAGATCTTTACCACACCTGGACCAGATAAAGTGGCTTTCTGGGCTTGTAGTTTGTTAAACGAGATTGTAACTTATTGTAATATTACTTAAATATAATTAACAAATGAACCATCCCAGACAAGATAAAAAATGTTACTAAAATATTATATGAACATACAGGTAATTATTTTTGCAAAGTATACCGTAAGAAATCCATAACGCAGCAAATAATATTGGCATAGTCACTAGTCACTTATCTTTTCCCACAAGCTGCCAGGGTTAAAACAAAAAACACTTAGCAAGCATTTTTAAAAGTATTTCAGTAGAGCTATTTTTCCATTTGAGATTTTCTCAGTTTTATGAACGATCCAGAAATCATATTTCACACAAGGTCACTTGTCTCTTTGTAGACTAAGTTACAGTTTTTTGTTTCTTCTTTCATTGTAACTGTAAACATATATATTCTGATTTTTACGAAAGCCTGATCAAATCAAAACACTGCACCAAACATTTCCATTGCCCAGCAATCGGAAATAGATTTATATATCACATTGAAACACTGCGTAAAAAGAGTTATCAAAAAAGCATATTATCGATACCATTTTAACAATCTTTGGTAGGCTATAAACCGACTGTGGAATCAAAATAAGAATTGTCAGATTTCTACACAACTGGTCCACAGTGCAAAAAGGTTGTCAACTACTGGCCTCTATCCTACACGAAGTCTAGGTGTATAACAATATCACTAATCAACTTATGCGTCTAATTATACATCATTGCTCTGACCAAAAAATAATAACAATAGCCCACCATGATGATCAAAGTCAACACTTCGTCGTATAAATGCTTATTTTCACATGCGTATTCAAAGAGGCGACGTTTGATGTTACTATCTAACTAACTATTCCTCGCATAATAGACAGAGTTGTTGTAAGGTTGAGCGTATTAAAAAAAAATATATATATTAAAGTAGCCTAACTGTAAAATTTGTTGGTGTTGTTTGGTAGTATCCCGCAAATAAACAATATTTTTTATTACCGATCCAAGACATCGTCAAATCAGACATATAAGCACCCAGCATTTATTTTTGTAACAAAATTAAGACTATTTTGCTTAACCATTTTCTGATGTCCCGATAGAATGTTTTCCGTGGACTATTGTCCTCTCCTACATGTGTGGCGCTAAAGAGCAGATTGCAAATTGTAAAAGGCATGATTTCATTCCAGCCAACGACATTCTATCGCAGGAAGAATGGGAGTAGGCTACACCAAATCGATACGTTATGGAAGAGCTGTGTTGACAAGTGATATAACCTTACATTATAGGTTACTATCAGACACCTTCACTTAATGTAGTCTTTTATTAACTTAAAATGGAGTTATCTTGCCAATTGAAAACAAAACGCTAAAAAAGTTAACAGAAATTATTGAATAGCAAAACCAAACAAAACTCTGAAAAAACTGCTGATCGCACCACAGCACTGTCAGCTAAACAACGAACAATAATAAAGTTATAGTTTATTTATTGTCGATCTACCAAAGCTAAGGTTTTTCAGCGACAGGGCTCATTGTTACTTTTGTTTCATAATAATGTTGATCAGTAGCGCACACAAAAAAAAAAAATTAGGAGTGGGGGCTAATTATGAAATGTCGCCCGAGTGATTTGCGACAATAGCTCAGTCACTGTCACTATTGATTGATCAGCTCAGTTGGTTAGTGCGTGACTTCTGGAACGAAGAAACTTCAAGATCAAGCTGCGGCAGTTCGACTCTCGGGGTGTGCGCTTGAGCAACGCACGTTAAGGATTGCTCTCCATTCAGCGGCATTTAATGGATGGAATATTTCCCCGGCAACAACACTTCAATAATAATCGGAAACTTCACTTTGTCAATCTCGGTGACCGGGCCTGCGTCAGTCATTCAAAGCCTCTACAAGTATGCGAAACTGCCATGATTAAGCTCTGCAAGAAGCTTTCCCAGTCCGAGGATAAAGATTCAATCAATCAATAGTGACAGTGACAATAGGCCAATGGCCAGCCCTTTGATTATTACTTAAAGGCACTCACGGCCCACAACCCACCAGTAGCCGATACATCAGGATTCGTTCTCTCAATCAGATTAGAAGTTAGCCTCATTTGAAGTAAACCCCATGCTACTAGCACCATCAGCATCCTCATCCCCACGTCCACTCTCACAATCTTCTACAGATCTCGACTTTTTTCTCAAGTATGAAAAAATAGAATCGGCTTTCCGTTTGCCAACACAAATAAGTGCGAAAACAACAACTAGCACAAAAATAGTTTGAAACGCAACACTAATTTTGTAAACAGTAAATTTGATGTAGACGTTTTTCCTATTTACAAAACATTCAAAGTAGTTCGTAATTTCAATTAAAGTCCCAGACGCCTTTGTCTCTCAAATGTCGCAGGCCTATATAGTTTTACATGTCGCGTGATTCGGCATTGACGTACGGTACATCAGTATTTCCACCAGCCATTTGACCACGAGAGTACGGGACCATCTGAACTTTAGGGAGTTGAAGAAAAGTGCCATCAAAGACCATATCATGGAGTGTTCTTTTTGCACAGATCGAAAATTCTCTGCTGACTCATTTAAAATGTTACGCAAAGGCAAATGCCAGTGTGACACCAAAATTCAGGAAGCACTGTTAATCAAACGCTACTAATCCTGTGGTGCAAATTTTTATGTAGCTATTTATGTAGGCTAGTTGCCCTTTCCTAATGTAATTTTACCTTCAAGAAGAAATTTTTTGCATTTTTGTAAATATTTTTGGATTCCTGATGAGGGCTTAAGTTAAGTCGAAAACGTTCGACTGTTAAGACTATTTGTAAATATGTAAAATATATTGTTATAATGCTCAGCCCTGTTGTATTGTAGTGTCTTATTTATATCTAACCTGTAAGCAAAAGGTATAAATTAACGAATGAACCAACACATAAAAACAAACGCAATTTAAAAAGACACAATCGGTGAATCTCACACTGTGTTGTCGACAAGAAAGACGGGGGTTGCCGACGATCAAGCGCCACCTTACTATGCCAATTCCAACTTTTCTAATTTAATAGTCTTGAGCGTCACTATGTTTCAGTAATTTCTAGTTGCTTTATTTGTGATGTGTTGGCAGTTTTTGTACATTTGTTTTACTTTAAATTGTGCATGGCATGCCTAGCATTTCATTAAATAATGAGGTTGATAAATAGAAAAATGCGCAAACTATTGCTTGAATCTAAATACAGTACATGGGTTTCCATAATATTATTATAACTTATGTTATACACTGCCAGCTGTATAATGCCAGCAATATGCATTTTCAGGCAGCAGTGACCGAGTGGTTAGCGTGTTGGGCTTGCAGTCGAGAGCCTGCATGTTCGACTCCAGCCACCCGCACTTGCTGTTGTTTCTCTGGGCAAGAAACTTTACGATAATTGTCTCTACCCAGTAATCGATTTCGAGAAATGGGTAGTACCAAATTTAAGTCATAAGTAGAGTAGACAACCGGATACAGACATTGCCGTCGGCTGCAGCGTGGGTCAGGTGTACGTCGGAAGGCGTACACCGATGCATAGCGCTCAAGACCGCTTTCCCGCAATGCAGGATAAAACAATGAAAAACAAACAAAACAAACAAACTTCATGCATTATGCGACACAGTGCCAGTTCACCAAGGATATAAAACTAGTCGTAAACAATTGCCGTAAACTGATCCGCAGATCTTTTAAGTTAATCATTTTACAATGTGCCAGTCGACACTCGTTACCTGATGGTGATTGCGCAACGAGAAAGTAAATAAATACAGTAGGCTACCTCAATGGAGGAATCCGACTCTGTAAACGAAGAAAAGGCGAAACTAAACCAGCATCGTTCAACTCCAGACGTGCGCAGTTGATGACAAAATGCATCTTTACATCTGAGCACCTCTACGGTTTCAATGCCTATTCTCTGTAAAAGTTTTACTTTGTCAAAAATTTAGTGCTCCGGTTTGTTTTCTAGCTCTGCTGCTGTTTCAAGAACATATAGGCCTACTAGTATCTTTTTTTTTCACCTCAAGGTTATTTACCGGATCGCAAAGTTTTTCTGTCACGTAAAATTAAATTACAGTAAACATTTACTTTTGGTTGGAACTCCTCTCCTTATAATTATCCTGATCTAACAACAAACTTTTGGACTACAAATGAGGAATTCTGGTCACGGAATGAGAACATTCAGATTGAATTTTATCTAACCTCAAGGGTTTCGTTTATTTAGTAGGCTAATGGATCCAGGGGGCTTAATAACGAGCACTCACTCAGCAAAGTTGAACTACGTGTTCAAACAAAAAAGGTGCACTAAAATTATCAAAATTATGCAGGCCACACTCCACATTAAACCTTACTTTTTAGGAAGCGTTTTTCTGCTGTTATTCTTTCTTACAATGCTTTGCACCTTTCTACTCCAAAAAAAAACGAGTTTTTTTGCTTGTTTTTACACCACAATAGTTATGTAATAACATCAATAAGAAATAACGCATAACTTAAGTGATAAAGTTGTAAACTTGGTAACAGCATGTTCACCAGTTGGTTCAGTTGTCAATTCGAAAATTACATAATTTTTTATTACTAGTCTTATGTTGTAAAGTTACATAAACAAAATGGTTTACATGCTTTCGATTGGAACGCGTGATTTGAAAGCTATGTTGTCTCGTTGGTTTATTAGATTAAAAGTTAATAGCTAATCTTTGAAAAATAAAATTTTACAAAGTATATTTACTGCAATAAAACTGTGTTTGCAAGCTTACATTAAATTGTTATCGGTTTATGCCATTAGTGTGTCATCAATGCATGTCACCAAATGTGGTTTTACCGGGAGAAAAAAGAAGAGAAATTCTAGAACTGTGGCTAAAATGTACATTTTCGGGAACATCACTGCGTTTTTAAATTCAAAGCATGAACTCAAGACCTGTACTTCCAGAAAAGTAGGTTATTTAACAGATGAAGACTATGCAAGTTAGTAAATTATGTGTCTTTGACTTTCTGCTGAGTGGTGATTATTATTGATTCCAGTTTACTTCGAGTTCATGAATCAGAATCAGCTAGGAAAAGATGTAACAGGTGCTCTTGCCAAAAAGTTTTCTGATTCATTTTTTACAAAGCACAGTCAAGAAGTTTCCTAAAAAAGCAATCTTGGAGTCTTTCAAGGTCATTAATAATATTAGAAAAAATAATTATCGAAGATGCAAACTAAACTTCGTCCTTAAAATCTTCTGCTTTGTGTATTGTTTTGCAGCTATCGTAGGCACTGTCAACTGGACAGGTTTCCAAATGAAAATCGCCCTTATTTATATAATATTGGTAAAGAGGTGATTTTCTTTAACCATAGACAAATAAAACCTAACCACCACACGGCATTTAACATCATACAATAACAGAAAAATAATTATAAATGACGAATGTTTTCGGCCATAGCCTACCCATGCTAGTTTTATTTTCATTTGCAATTTATGTATAGCATCAGACATTTTGTTACTTGAAAAGGGCTAACGTGAGTATGACCGAGAACGTTCGTAATTTAAGTTATAGTTATTTTCCTGTTATTGTATTATGTTAAATACTGTGTGTTTGCTAGGTTGTATTTGTCTATGACCCTTATTCATGTCATTTACTCAGCCTCCTGATTGTGAATTGTCTAGAACAGTGGTTCCCAACCGGGGTGCCACTGCACCCTGGGGTGCCGCAAACTGTTTCTCCTATTCATCTTTTGTCTGTGTTCAACTTTTCCAAAAATAACAGCAAAGAAACCATTCCATTGATCACCCAAAATTTTAAATGTTTATTGAAAATTATTTTCCAACTTTGTGAAATAAAAATTATAGCTTACATGGCTAAGGGATTCATTTTCATCACCGGACTCTCATGTTATTTTGCACCTCAAAAAAAAAAAGAAAAACTACCAGACATGCGTAGACCAGACAAACGACAGAAATACCAGACAAACGACAGAAATATAAAGCTGTTGCACTGAAAGGTGCAGCTCCGTTGAGTTCTGGATAAAAATTCGAAATAAATATCCTTGCACTGGAGAAAGGGCAATTAGTGATTTTACTACAGTTTTTCAAATCATACTGAATGCGAGATTAACAAACATTAAAACAAACAAATAGAAAGGATACTTATATAGTCGAGGAAGAAATGGAGGTACCTTTATCGAATGTGCACTCAGATATAGCCTAAAGGGGATTGGCAAAAAAAAAAAAAAAACAAACTTTACACTGACTTTGAAATACTTAAACTGTAGCCTACCCTACTTTACTTTCATTTCAAAATGCCATTTCTCAGTGGCATTTAATCTCCAAGTAAAACTGCTATGTTATAATGTTTTTATGATGTTGATTTCTGAAGATGTTATTATTAATTGGACTTTCTAAAAAGCAGAACAAGCCAACGTGCTAACTTTCCCCCACACTGCACCGGAGCTGAACGTCAAGCAGAGAAAGTATGAATACCGTTTTTATAGTTTTTAATATAAAACGGGTTTGTTCCATTTCCAATAAACTGCTGTATTCGGAGTGAAAGATCTCTGGTCTGCCACGGAGTACCACAAAACATTTTTCTTTTCTGTAGAGTGCCGTAAGCCCAAAGAGGTTGGGAACCACTGGCTCTAGAAATATGCTATTGTGAAATTCGCCAGCTGAAATGCGTGTGTCAAACGCTTTCCGCCCGTAAAACAACTACTTCGTGCTTTTTTTCTAGTAAGCCTACATATTTTTCGAAGTGGTATTTACTTTATAGCCTATTCATATGTTTAATTTCGCTAAAAAAATGAACTTCAACCAAAATAGTCACCGCCACGAAGTGTTGCTTTATAAAATTGGTTCAAAAATTGTTAAATTGAGTTTTCGAAGCAAACGTTGAACTCTTTTTTTACAAGATCGTTATATCTACTGTAGCCTACAAGAAGTACCTTCAGGGGCGCCAGAACGACTTTTGACTGGAGGGGGGGGGGGGCAGGATTATGAAAAAAGGCACTTTTGTTGCTGAAAGGCCATTTTTTTAAGTTTTAAGATATAGCAATAATCCTCATCTATCAGCTCATTATCGAGTAATGATATAATAAGTGTCCGGTATACAAAGAACAATGGCACGAAAGAGCATCATGCTGTGTTATAATGATGTAACCTACTGTGATACAGACTTTTGTGTGATGAATATTATTTTGAGGCAATAATGAAAGATTACAATTGGCTAAAAGCGAATAGCTGAAATTGTTATATTGCAAAATGTGCGGTAGCTTACATGACCTTAAAAGGGCACCATTGCTCCCTCTGCCCCCCCCCCATCCACAGAAATATTGAGTACCCTCTTGACTCTCTTGAGTACTTATTGAATCCGCCCCTCCCTTCCCCCCCGCTTTCGGCACCCCTGAGTACTTTACCGCATCTGACCGCATCAATTATACGCATTAATATTGATAAAACTGTAGGGACCCGAATGAATTTCCATTGTTTTTAGCTCTCTACAAAATCAGCCAAAGTCACGTTAGTTCAAGAAATTAACTTTGACAAGCGCACATTGCTAAATAAAGTTGCTAAAAGCATTTATATTTGTTCCATTGAATGTTGGAATGGTTCTTCGCTATTGTGTAATTGTTTTGCATTGTTACTTATTTGTGTGTTATTCTGAAAGTGATCGTCAAATTGCAAACTGATAGTAAGTTAAATCAAACTGAACAAAAGGGTAGGGTAGCCTAAATGTAGCGTGGAATATTTGATTGACTGCCTGTTAAGTTAAGAAAACAATCAAACTTTATTTCACATAAAAAGTAATAATATGCCGGTAGGCAACTGAAACAAGTAACCTACAAAAGAAAGCGATATAACATCAAATAAAACATCAAGTTTTCTTGAGGCTATATAAAATGCTCGTTTGAAAACGCAGTAACCTAAACTAGTTTATGAAGCAGATAGGTTGTATCTTATTATTAAACAAATGTGAAGTTTGGTTTTGTTTTGAATCTTTATCCTCGGACTGACAATGCCTTAGGTTTAGGTTATTCTTGATTGTTTCTCATACTTGTAGAGCAGGGGTTCTTAAACTTTTTAAGTTGCGCCCCTTTGGCTATAGCCTACTTGTAAAACTTTGTGCTCCTTCCTCCTTTTTTGTTTAAGTTATAAATCAAAGTCAAACTAAATAAATTTTACACATTTTGGCTTTTGAAAAACGCAAAGTTTATTTTCTATATAGCCTACAGTATAAATCAAAAGATCAAGCGGATCGCAATCTACTTTGCCTCTACTTTGCCCCGCTCATTAATGAGAAGGAGATGTAGGCTAGCTGCTTTTTCGAAGCCAGCAGTTTAATTAGTGGTTTAGTTGAAGACAACTCACATCATCGCATGCCAGACTAAATTCACAGTTTAGTTTGTTTCGAGCTTAGCCTATGGCTACGTTTACATGACGTTTCATTGCGCCCGAAATGAAAGATTTCCATTTCGGTTCGTTTGGTGGACGCGTAATCTGTTTACACGCGGCGACCGAAGTGAGATTCATGGCGGTCTGGATTTCACATCGGTAGTTTTGACAGAAATGAAACCGATATCAACTGGTTGCGGCTATGTAAACACGCCGCAATGAGATCCTAGCAATGAAATTAGCCCTAGTAGTTTGATTATAGTCAGTTAACTGGTAGTGTAGTAATTTGTAGTGTAACACGTAAAAAGAACTTGAATATAACATAAATAAAATAGTTTTGTTTTTGAAGTCATAATAATAAAACTTTTCCACTGGTTTAGAATGTCGGTTGCGCTTTAGAACCAGCCATCTGCATGATATAGCCTACATTTTCAACTGGGACTAGTCTAGAACGTTGGCTGTTTTTTAGACTGAGTACAAAGACTTATTGTCAATGTCATCTGTAATCATTTGAGACATGCATTGGACTGGTGCACTAGTAGTAGGCTAAATAGCAATATAGCCAATAAATTAAGCTAGTCCATTCTTGAAGAACACAAGTAAATTATTGGCTCTGAACTTGTGATGTCAGTCTATTGACCCAAAAGAATTTTGAAAATACTTGTGGTATTTCAGTAGTGGTTAATGTACCCTTTCCCTTTGGAATTGCATGTTTTATTGTACAATCTATGTTGTTCTTTTTTTGGTAGAAGAACCAGCTTTATTTTCAGCGTACTCAGTAGCCTAGTTACAGGCACGAAAATCACTCATGCGTAGAGGCTGTATTCCTTTCGCCGAAACCAAAAGCCGCCGCAATGAGATGGCATGTGAACAAAACCTTTTTCACGCCGCTTTGAGATTTCATTTCGGTCATTTTCATTTCGCCTATCATGTAAACGTAGCCTATGTCTTCACACAGACAAGTGCAGAAAAGCTACTTTCATACCAAAATGCTATAAACAACCATTGTTATCAAACAATGAACTAAAAAAATGCAAGAATAAGCGCCGGAAAGCAAAGTCAAAACTAAATCACAGTTCCAGTAAATAATCGTGACACGAGCAAAGGTGCGATACCAAAATTTCTGTTTACCACTTGTGCAATAGCCTACAGTAGCATACTAGTGCGTGCAACAACCCACCATCTTTGCTTCCCTTTTGGAAAAACTTCACGCCCCCCAAGAGGAGCGGGCCCCAGTTTAATAACCAATGTTGTAGAAGCTTTTGATGCATGGCCGGTTACCGAGATCGACAAAGTGAAGTTTTCTGATTGTTGAAATGTTTTTGCCGGGGAATTATTCCATCCATTAGGTGCAGCTGAAGTATGCTATTTCATGAATAGCCTAATTAGGCTACTAATTAGCCTATTAGTATAGGCCAATGTTTATTGTCATTCTAAGAAAAACTTCGACACTCGATGTCTGTAAAGACACTGAATTACGATTTACCGGTATGTTTTAAGCTTATTAGTGCGTTAGGCTGCATTTGATATGGAATAAATGGTATTGCAAAAAAAAACATCAAATCAAAATGCATTATTCAAATGGGATTTTGTTGATTGGTTTATTGTTGACAACACAGTGTTTTTGCAAGTCTGAAAAAATCAAATCAAATCAAGAGAGAAAAGAAGATGAGTCCATTGCTCTGCAAGGATATTCGGAGAAGGATCCGTTTTCAGCATCTTTATACACAATAGAAGCACAGTAAGTAGCCTAGGCTAGGCTTAAGTTTTTGCTATTAAAATGTTCAGTGTAGGCTATTAAACGAAAGCTGTCCAACGTAATGGTAAAGTAAGTTTTTATGAGCAATAGGCCTACTGATAGACGAAACAGGTTGTGATAGGCTAAAACCAATCGTAACATTGTAACCTACTATCCTGTTCTTTCGATTTAGGCCAAAGATGTACACAAATGGAGGTCATTTATTTTTCCAAACCGGAACAAGTTACAATATATCTTTCAAAACTGCTGGTTCTGGGAGAGTTAACTTAAACGACATGGATTTAACAAATATAGCTAATCAGGTATGAGAAAGTGGTACAACTTTGTGGTAGCTTACATATCGAGCAAGAATAGTTTTGATATTAGTTTTACTTATCTGCATTTGCTTATTTACGTAATTGTAGTCTAGGTTGACATTGGTAATATGTAGCCCATACCCAAGATCTACAAATGTTAAAGTTGTTCAGGTGTCGTTAAATTTATTAAAAAAATATATTGAATCATATCATCGATTAAGTTCACCAAAAGTCCTTAACAAAAAAAATCTTATTTCACAACTAAAAGATATTGCAAGTTAGGGTATCTCCCGTATGCAAAAGTATAATAACAACAATAATTTTGAATTTGCTGGCTGTTTGCTTTGGCTGTTTCCTGTTTTTGCTGGGTTGGATAAATTCACTCGTACAAGTTTTTTCAACTTTGTATTTTGTTTAAATCAACGTTTGGTTGTTTTGTATAAAGCTGCATACAATTTGTAGTTGTGACTCTTGTGCCAGGTACAAAAAAATCAAGATGACATTACTGATATTCAACAAACTGGCGGTGGCACTTTACCACCTGGACTGCAAGATCAAGTGGATCAAAACACTAATACAATTGGTCTTATTCAAGATCAAATCAATCAACATAATTCCAGACTAAAAAACCTTGAAGACGATGTAAGTTGATTTATCTGGAGTAGTCCATAAAGTTGTTTAAGAAATAGCCTAGTTTCGTCCTGTTTAACTCCTGCAAGTTTAACTTCTGCAAGCTATTATTAGTGTAACCACATCATATCATTTTATTTTTCATCATAAATGTATCTGGAACAAAAATTCTAGTACCAGCTACAACAATTGATATATCAGCATGTCAATGGATGGACTCAGTTGGTTAGCGCATGACTTCTGGAACGAAGAAGCTTCAAGGTCAAGCGGCGCTGGTTCGAATCTCGGGGTGGGCGCTTGAGCAACGCACGTTAAGGACTGCTCTCCATTCAGTGGCATCTAATGGATGGAATAGTTCCCCGGCAACAAGACTTCAACAATCAGAAACTTCATTCTGTCAATCTCGGTGACCGGGCCTGCGTCAGTGATTCAAAGCCTCTACAAGTATGCGAAACTGCCAGGATTAAGCTCTGCAAGAAGCTTTCCCAGTCCGAGGATAAAGATTCAATCAATCAATATCATTCTGGGACAAATTATTTTCTTTTAAACTATTTTGTAACATTTTTTTTTATTAGTTTTACGTTTTTATGCTTGTTACCACTTTGGCTTCAAAGTTTCTTGGCAAAAGTTAAAATAAAACTCAAGTTGATAGCAGGTGTTCACTGTTCATTGTTCACTTTTGTTACCTTTGCCATAAATGTTGTACGTTTTAACAACTATAGTGTTGTTTTCAGTGCTAGTGGTATACACAAGGTTAATGTTTTGGTGTGAACCACTTATGCAACTAACTGGACTAATTTTCATTGGTGGAAAATTTTCAGTAGGCTATAATGTTCTACCATTGTTTGCTTTAATCAGATCAACTTGACTTAGTTGTGCTAAGAAGGCATTTTTTTGGAAATGAATCAATTGTATCATGGCATGTCAAAAAGTTTTGAAACTTTTTGTTTCATTTTGACCCAACATATTTTTTTCTGCAGACAAAATTAAACATGTACGACAATCTCCACGTATCAAAAGCATCATTTAGTGCAAATTTATGACCTTGTATATAAAATCCTAGGCTAATGTAATGAATTGTTATCTCTGAGAGGTGTTTCACAAAAAGAAAAAAAAATTGACAAAATATTGCAAAATTGAAGATCAGGCAGTCCTACATAATTTTATTTCCGGTCGTTTAAAAGTGTGTTTGTGTGCCAATAATAATGTTGGCTTCAGTAAGAATTGCAAATGCTTGGTTATATTTGAAAACTTGGTTTTATAATGCTGGTGGGATAACAGGGATATACATGGTCATGACAACAACAAGGATGAAAGATATTTTCAGGTTTTGTGTACATGTGTTTATCATATTGAGTTCAAACTTACCTTTTCTGTCATAGAGTAAAAGTGAACTAGCCCACTAGTTTAGTAGGTAGGCCTACCATAGTTAAGATAGGCTACCATAATGACGAGATCTGAAAACCTAACCTCATGAAGCTGCTTTGCGTGCTGTATAGCTGTGCTACATATTTGCATTGTATTCATAACTACATTGGGATATGCACATTGCACAAAGCCAACAAAAGTCAAAATTTTTAATCAAAAACGTGATGCCGATTAGAACTATTTTGGGAGTTATCACAGACCTGTTTTTGTAATTAACTATAAGTATAAGAAATAATTAAGTAAAATAACTATAAGAAACTATATTTTTCCAACTAGGAAGTGAATCATATATATATTTGGTTATGAATCTGAATTGTTCCTGCATTGCTGGCTATGTGTCACTTTAATGATCTATTTGAATTATGATAACACTATTTTTAATAAATTTGTAAACATTTTTCCAGGTTGGCACACTGCAAACTGATGTTTCCGACATTCAAAGTGTAAGTAATATTTTTTTGTATGTCAATACATGTTTCTGTTATCAGATTTAACTTTAAAATATATTATATATGTTTTGTCAAAAGTGAAAAAAGCTAACTGGAAAAGATGATTTGGTACTAAAACACTTCCTCAAATGGGCAATCTATCTAAAACAGAAGCATCATCATCAGTCGTCATCTCCGCCTGCAGCAGATTGCGCATCAACATGGGTTATTTGCTTCCAGGAGTGGCGATTTTGAGCCAACTTGCCCAGTGTCGCCAAGTTGAGTCCGGTTCATGATTGGATGTTGTTTGCCACGTTTTTTTTTCCTTCTACTTTGCCTTTTGTGCAAACTTTGCTGATTCCGAATTGTGATCTTTTAGTGTGGCCGAACAGTTTTAAAACTTTTGATTTTATTATTGCTGCAATTGGTTGTAGTTTTGTCATAGTTAAAAGATCTTCTGTTTTCGTGTGGTCAAGTAGCCTTTTGTTGGTCATGCTTCTCATGATGTGATTTTGGAAGGTAGTGAGTTTTTTCATTGTTGATGATGTCCAAATTACGCATTCTAGACTGTACAGCACGACTGGTATCACGTAGGTGCTGAAGATTTTTGATTTCAGTTTTATTGGGAGTCTATTGAATGTTAAAATCTTTTTGTTCTTTTCAAATGCTGCCCAGCCTAAGCCAATTCGGTGTTGCATTGCAGTCTTTCCATCGTTGGTCGCGGATAGTCGGTGGCCAAGGTATATGAATTTTGGTACTTGTTCTATTTTTTTTTCGTAGAGAGTGAGATTGAGTGTGTTGTTAGTTTTGTTGGTTGTCATACATTTGGTTTTGGACACATTTATTTGGAGGCCAAATTTAGCAGCATTTTTTGACAGGCCATCTAGGTATTCCTGCATTTTCAGTTCAGAATTATTCAAAATGGCCATATCGTCTGCGTAGCTTAAGTTGGATATTACATGACCGCCGATGGTGAATCCAGTTGTACTCTCCTTTTCTGTTTCTGAGATTATTGCAGCAGCTACGATGCAAAACAGGATAGCAGACAAGACATCTCCTTGCTTAACAGCTTTTATAATATCGATTCGTCTGGTTGTTCGGATGTTTGTTTTGATTAGCGCTTTCGAGTCATCGTACGTTGCTTTCAAGAGGTTGTTTGTTCTTTCGAGTCGTTCGTACGTTGCTTTCAAGAAAACACTAAGAAAACAAATCAATTTTGTTTCTTCTTTAAGGCTAAACCTTAAAATCAGTTGGCCAGGCTATCACTCCACTCACAACATTCAGAACTTTATGATGATCCCAATAAGGGTGAAACAGCCTGTTGTGTTAGAAATGTGTGAAAGGTAACTGTATTTAATACAATTCACTCTGCTTGGCATTGAGAACTTTTTTGTAGTATTACTAGTATATAACATTTATATTTTGTATATGTTTAATATGTTGTAGGATCTGGCTATCAAACAATGTTCATCTAATCCTTGTGAGAATGGAGGGACTTGTGTTAATTTATATAAGTCATTTCTGTGCCAATGTGTAGAACAATGGCAGGTGAGAATATTTATTTTTTATTCGTCATCTAAACATATGCTTTTTAGTTGCTGCAAATGATATATATATGCCCAGTGAATAAAACATATGCCAGTGTTTTAAAACTGTATAATAAAAAAACACAGAAATTCTGACTGTATTGAATTTGTTTAAATGATATGAATAGAAGGAGCATTTGTATGTAATAAAATCTTTGTTAAGGCAATAAATGCAAAATTAGCGTATAGGCTACAAGAATGTGTATGCATATCCATTAAATGAGACTTCACATAAAGTATTTGTCAACATTCCGACACTGAGGAATTAGGTGGTAACAACATGCTATTCAATATTTAAAAATACACAGATAAATACCAAAGGACACTGCTAAAAAAGTTAAATCTAATAGTAAATATCATAGTCTAGCCAAAGACATTTCACTATAAAACAATTTCAGCAGCAGTAATACTAGATTTTCAAGCATAGTGCTATTTTCATAATTTAAATAAACACTAAAAGCTATTAGATTGGGTTTTGGATGATCGCATTGGATGCAGAAAAATAACCTGAAGAAAAGTTTAAACTTTACCGCAATTTGGAAAACTGCTATAAAATGACCTGATGATGTTATTTACATGTAGGTACAGTTATTTTTAAGTCCAAAAAAAGCAATTTTTACTGTGAAGTTTTATTATATAATTTATATTTAGGCTAAAAGATGGTTTTTATAGTTTTAACTTAATAAACTTGATGAAACTGTGAAATTAATACAGTAATTCATACAAGCGTCTTATTTAAGGGACCAACTTGCGGTGTAAATGTGAATGAATGCAGTAGATTTGCTAGTTCTGGTTGGGGTTGTCAAAACGGAGGAACATGTGTTGATTCGCCTGGAAGTTTCAGGTTAAAAATAAATCTAGTTGTGAAAGAAATGTTTTATATATGTGTTATAGTTACATTCAAAGGTTAAATAAAACTATTGATTTAGCATAAACGTTAGAAAAGTAGTTTACAAAATATTGTTCATCCTTTCTGGTCCTAATCTTCTAGTAGATCAAGACATTAGAAATTTTGGCCTTTTGACAGTGGAAATCTGTTGAATTATCGTACTTGCATGAACCTTATTTGTTTTTTTTTATTGTCATGGTTTTAGTCGCATTCAACTTCTCAAGTATTAATGTAATACTCGTGTATGATACCAGTTATGCTAATGTGTTGTATTCACCGAAATAAGAACACAGTAATTGCAAAGCTCTCACCATTTTATTTTAGCTTCATTTTTCCATCATAAATGTTTTTCACATATGGTACTCTTGTTTTTCGTGGATAATGTTTTCGAGCGACATTAACTTGATTTGTGTTATAAAACTAGTAGCCTATAGTCTCAAAAAAGTCCAGCAATTCAATTTTGACATTTATGGATGTATGTAACGGTAAAGCTCTATCTTTTTTGAAGTTGACAACATCTTTTGTTGACACAGCTGTACCTGCCCGCCCGAATTTTATGGAAGTTTTTGCACTTCCAAATACGATGATTGCACTGATGGCAGCAGCAAGTGTCAGCATGGCATATGCATCGACTCTCCAAGAGAGCAGAACAATGTTCCAAAGTACACATGCGTTTGTGAGGTACAAGTTTGGTTGAAAAACTGTCTGTTGTAAACTCTTAGGAAGACACTCTTACATAAAAAAAGGATTAATAACTGAGACTGTCAGTTACTAATTAACTAATACTATTATACTTAGACGAAACTGATTTTCGTAAATCTTTCTAAATCATTTCACTCTTGTCTTGAAAAAGTAGCATTGGTTTTGCACTTGCCAGCGAGGTTAGGAAACTTATCACAGTATTCACGATTCGAATGCCGTTTTTTTCATAGGATGGCTGGCAAACAGTGCAAGGCAGCAGTGACCCCGCGTGTAGCCAAGACGTCAATGAATGTGATGAGAAACCTTGCTCGAAAAACCCGGAAGTCACTTGCTACAACAATCCGGGGTCATACACCTGTGGCCCTTGTCCAAGTGGTGAGGTTGAAATTCACTGTTTTTTGCTAAAATGTAGTAAAATTATTAAACAACTCACCATGAAAAGCTACATTAAAAAAAAATTGTATTCAACATCACACTTGCATTTTTTTTTAGAAAACTTGTATAATTTTTATGAAATCTATCCACCTTTTTAGGACGTGAATGATGCTGTTACTATTTTGATAAAACTTGTAGTTCTTGGGGTGAAAAAGTTTTTTCAAGTTCAACCCTACGAATTGTTGTTGCATGCCGTTAGAGCAGTCTGGTCACCAATTGTGTTTTTTCTCTTGTAGTTAACGTATTGTTACCTGTGAGCGATATCAATCGTTTCAAGTTCAAATTGTAGGCAAAAAATGTTGAAATGGAAAAAAAGTAGCCTAGTTGTCGTCTATCATGTCTGATAATTATCACATTCTTGTAATAGTTAGGATAAAGTCTAAACTGGTCGTTCTCAGGTTTCATTGGAAACGGCTGGGCGTGCACTGATGTCGATGAATGTGCCACCAACAATGGAGGTTGCTCTACCTCCCCTCTTGTCACCTGCATCAACACTCCTGGCTCCTCCACATGTGGACCGTGTCCTTCAGGTATTTGTTAACATCTTGCATAGAAAAGCTAGAAACATCTGGAGATTGAGTTGATATATTTGAAGTTGTATTTTTGACATCAATGTTCAACCAAATATACATGATATTCTTGAGAAGAAAAATATGTAATATGGTGGCTTATACTTTGCTTAACGACAATTAACTATCATGCAAACTTGTAATATTTACCTACAGTATTTCCTGAACTTATGTTCAGCAAACGTTTCGAAAACTAAACTGTCTTCATCTTCAGTACTTTTTATAGCTTTGTTAGTTTTCAAAAGCGTGGAAGAAAACAATAGGAGTCATGTGTTGCAGAAGTGCCAGAAAAAGCTGAGGAAAAATTATAAAACGATGGCAAGACCAGCAATGTTGTATGGGATGCAGGCGGTAGCCCTGACGAAAACGCAGGATTGGAAATGCTAGGGGCAAAAATGATAATGTTGCGATGGTCTCTAAGGTTGGCAAAGCAGGACAGTGTAAGAAATGAAATCATCAGAGAGCGAATGCAAGTCGGAGAGCTGGAAGACGAGTTGAGAGAGACACGTCTTAAATGGTTGGTTCACATCGTAAGGAGAGACGAAGATTATGTTGGAAGAAGAATAATACAATTGGAAGTGGGTAAAAGAAAGCGAGGAAGGTCGAAGAGGAGACGGATAGATTGTGTGGCAGAAGATATGGAAATAGTGGAAGTGAGGGAGGAAGATGTTGCTTACAGAGTGATGTGGAGGACTGCAATCTGCACCGGCGACCCCACTAGAAGTGGGAATAAAGCCAGAAGAAAAAGTTTTCGAAACTTTTGCTAAACATGAGTTTAATATCTACAGTTTGGGCTCTTTTTTTTGATGAAGTGTTTTTAATTGCTCAACTTTATGCAGTGTTTCTGTTCAATTACTTATTTTTCGTGTTGTAGGTTACACTGGAAATGGGAAAACATGCACTGCCCAAGATGCGTGCGCTGCTAATAACGGTGGCTGCCATCCTATCGCAACTTGCACTGTCAATCCAGGTGCAATTTAATCATCAGCAGATCAATAATTTGTGATTTTTTTCAGTGTTCATAGTCACCTTGTTGCCTTTTTGTATTTAATTTCACTCGATAAGAGATTTTTTAGCAAACAATCTGTTCACATTTGTTCATTGATTTTTATATTTCCCTTCCAGCTGTTGGGTCATCTTCGCTCACCTGCACCTGCCCACAGGGTTACACCGGGAATGGTTATGGTCCTAACGGTTGCACTCTTCTGCCGACCGATTGTACTGGAACATGTCAAAATGGCCAGTGCTTGGTAAGAAATTTTCAGTTTTTAAGTCGTTAAATGCATTTGAAAAAGTTACATTTTTTAAATTGATTTAATGTTTTTTTTAGTATTTCGGTTCCCGTGGCGCTGACAAAGCCAAAATGCTTTAGTTGTCTGCCACTGCATTGTTTTCACTGTCGCCTGCAAATGCGCTTTGTTTTTCGATGTGGATTTAGGAACTTGTAAAAGGTTTGATGAAAAAGTTTTCTCTTTGAAGTGTGTCTAATTTTGGCTGCATTTTCGAAGGACGACGGCAGCGGGACACAAGTGTGCACGTGTGACCCGGGCTGGGGTGGCGTCTCCTGCGACACGAACATCGACGAGTGCGTCAGTTCGCCTTGCCAGAACGGAGGATCATGCATTGACGCCGTAAACGGATATTTCTGTGACTGCGCGAATAACTACGGAGGAAAGAATTGCGAGACGGACCAGTCGGGTCAGTGTTTTTTTTCCATTCTGCAATTACTGGCTACCCTACTTACCAGCTACCTTCAGAAAGTGTCTACCCCCAAGTGACAGTATTGCATTGAAATTGTAACAAAAAGGGATAATTGTAGAATGTTAAATCCACAGTGTTGAATTGGTGCACAACACCTCAAGAAAACAGTTTTGTTCAAACACAGGTTGTGGTGGTTATTACAAGCAAGACTCCGGCTCGTTCAGTTTGCCATCAGACACCAGCATTGGAAACTATCCCAATGGCGTCAGCTGCGGTTGGGTGATTGAAGTATCCCTTGGAAAGGCATGTACTCACCTAGCAAAACTTTGTCTTTTTTACGTTGATTTAACGTCTACAGATGTGGTTTAGCTTTAAAATTACTATAAGATTTTTTTTTTAAGGAGTAAAGTTTAAAACGTTAAATATTTCCCAATTTAAATGCAAGTATACAGTAATTGAGATGTGTCTCTAAAATTTATTCAGGTGATTCAAGTCACTTTTCCTTTATTCGATATCGAATTATCTACTGACTGCGTAAACGATTTCTTGCAAATTCACGACGGAAACTCTGCATCTGCTCATCTAATCGGTCAGCATTTAAATAAGTAAAGCTTTGGTAGAGATTTTGTTTTGTTGGAACGGGCATACGAAGCCAAGTAACTTAATCAGATTTAATATATCTAAGTTTATTACAACATTTAAAGAAAGCAGAAAAAACATTGAAACAAATTTAAATAAGTGGCAAAAACATTTGCTGTTTCATAGTAACTGTTTGGTTGTTGTCCCAGCTAATGTTAAAAAAACATTTTGTAAACATAAAACATATTTTGTATAACATTTTGTAAAAATAAAACATATGTGCAACTTTTGTACATAGTTACCACTTGGGTTTTAGGGCCTGCTTGCGTTGGCGTTTGACTCTTAGGTGTATTTTACCGTAACTATTGAATTCTATTCAGTTTTTAATCACGTTTTTGATCTTGTCATTTTTTCATCTTGTTGAGCAATGTCACATAATCGGCCTTGTTCAATGCGCCTCATCGCCATGGAATGATTTTGTTCATTTTTTTCCACCAATTCATGGTCCAAATTAAGATTTCAACTGCTGTGCATTTTCAGGCAAATACTGCGGCACTACAAAGCCAGGAGATCCACTTATATCAACCCATAACTTGCTGTATTTTTGGTTCCTTTCCAACTCCCAAGTCACCGGAGAAGGATTCCAAGTAGTTTGGCAACCACGTGAACCGGGTCAGTCTCTTTGAACATTAAACAGCAAACTTACGTCAGAGTGGGTTCTTCATTTGCTTTATCACGTAGTATCAAGCATTTTATGCTTAGCATGTCATCACACCATAGAGTTGTATGAAATCACTTTTTTGGCCGAAACGAAATTCTTTACAAATAATAACTATTGAAATAAATCTAAGACGTGTGAAATGAAACGAAATATTTTTGTGCTGAACACTAATTTCATACGAAAGAAGTATCATTTGAAGTCACTTAGTCAATGACAAGTAACTCTGTTGTGTTTATTGCCCAGAATGTGGCGCTGATGTCACTGGGTTAACATACGGAGATGTAACTTCGCCTGGCTATCCTGGCGACTACCCTGCAAGTAGAGATTGTTATTGGACCATTCAAGTTGAACCTGGCAACGTGGTACAACTTCTTTTCGGGACGTTGGCTTTAGAAACCCACGAGAACTGCACGTACGACTTCTTGGAGGTAAACGGACATACGTTTTTGTGCAGCGTTTAAACGTATCGCCATTTTTGTTTTTCATATCATGATAAATGTCGTGTTATTTTTCGGTTTCGTGTTTCTTATGACTTAATAAATTAATCTTTCTAATTGAACTGTGTCAACGTCATTTTGGCCCAAAAAAGAACGGTTCAATATCAGCTGCTGTGAATCCCAATAGGTGAGGAACGGCCTTTCAGACACGGATCCTGTTTTAGCGAGGTATTGCAGCACGCAGTCACCCCCTCCTCTTCTGTCCACTGCACCAGCCGTGTGGATATATTTTCATTCTGATCCTTTCGTTAGCGACACCGGTTTCCATATCGTATGGTCAAGCCAACCAGGTGACGAAACGATTTGAGTTAGGCCTAATGTCGATTTAACACTTGTCGTACGTTTGTTATTTACAAAACAAGTAGAATTTTGTGATTTTCTAACTGTAGTCTTAGTAAATTTAGACAGGGGGAGTCATGTCGTATATCTTCGAGAAACTTAACATTTATTCAGCCATGCGGTTTCCTACTTGTGAAAAAGTCTTTTTATCTTTTTATTGAGTGTCATGTTTGTTGTTTTGTTTAAATAATGTCTGTGTCAATCATGTGTTGCATAAAAAAATCATTGACAAGAGCTTGCTGACGCAATAACGCATTTGGGACAGAATTAACGTTAAACAATTTTGTTCACGGTTCAGTTGACATCACTGGCTGTGGTGGCTACTTTTCGGACGATGATGGAATTATCATATCTCCTAACTGGCCGAATCCTTACGACCAAAATCAGGTACAGACTTGGGTTGTTCGAAATAAAAATATCTTGAAGTTTCGAAATATCTCCTGCAAAATTGCGATTTTGTTTCATTTCGAATTAGGTTCTGTGCTTAGCGAAAGGTTTCATTCTGTTTTGTTCTAAAATAAAGGCAGTTTTGTCCATTCAAAACGAAACTTTTGAGACTGTCCAAAACGAAGCCATTACAGTTAAAAGTGGGTGGTCTAGACTCGTGTTCTTTTAAGAATCGTGTAACTAATTATCCAGGGTTAAAAGTGTGTAAAAGTATTTCGAGAAAATTTCCAATCTAAACATTATTTTATTTCGACGCAAATTTTCTATGCTAAGCACCCGTGTTTTATTTCACGGCATACCGAAGTGAAAATTGAATATAGCATTTTATAACTTTAATTTTATAGCCAAGTTTCTTTGTTTGACAGGAGTGTTTTTGGCAAATCCACGTCGGGCAGTTGGGTCAAATCCTACTCAACTTCACCCACATGGACGTTGAAGATCACGAAAACTGTGAATTCGATTATGTCGAAGTAAACTATTTTATAAATGATATGGAGTTACATCATTGACAAGATTATAAATGTGTTTGTTATGCTTGAACTTGGCAGGAACATAGACGTCTGAACATACGAAATAGTATGAATTTACTTTTCCAATACGTGAACGTGTACATACAAGAATGTATTTCTGAGTGAGACAGAAATAACTTTATTTGCTAGTCAGATTCTATATTACCGCCCAATAAGCTTACATGACAATAACATACAATTCACAAAATAGAGGAACGCTTGAACAATTCAATCACATTGAAATAAAACGTGTGGTATACGACAAGCCATGCGTGTATCTGCTAATAAAGAAGTCAATTGCAATTGATTTTTACAAAAACGGACGTTATCGTTATCTTATGGTATTTGCTTAATTTCAAACTGAAAAGATCATTGTTGTCGCGAATTAGGTTCGAGACGGCCCAGATGAAACAGCACCTCTTGTGGCAAGACACTGCGGCCGGGAATTGCCCCCGGCCTACACGTCGTCAGCAAACAACCTGTGGATGAAGTTTAGATCGGACGAGGCTCAAACAGGGAGCGGCTTCAGAGCGACGTACACAGTTGCTTGTGGCGGTACCTACACTGGTATGTGCAAAGTTGTGTTTGTAAAATTCAAGAAATTATGATGTGTTGGTTGATGTTACGGAGTGGATTAAGTTCAGTATTTGCTTAGGAAAATCTTTAAGCTCACTTCACTTCTATGTGTTTTCGTTGCAGTTTGTTCAAGAATGCATGCTATGTTTAACAGTTTTCTTCTTGTCATGCTTGCAACCTTTTTTTATCGAAAGCAAACGGTGAGCTGTATGTGTTTTTCATCTTTTTATCGCAAGTTAATGTTATAAATGATGTTTCAGCTGAAAGCGGGGTTCTTCAATCCCCGTACTACCCGTCCCGTTACCCCGACAACAAAGATTGTTTCTACCTCATCAGGCAGACCCCTGGTCACGTGATAACCCTTACCTTCACTGATTTCAATCTTGAGCACGAGGCTAATTGTAACTACGATTATATTGAGGCAAGTCTTGACTGCACTTACACAAGTGTCTTCAGTAAATTTAAATACGGTTAATGTACGCTGTATGCGTTACGTTCATCTTTAATGGCTTTCCATGAAGTGGTGCTGATATGTTTTTGTTAGGTATGTATTATTTTAAAAATGCAAAAACCACGACGGAAAAAATAGAAAATACATAAAAGAAACACTGTTCAACGTAGTTTTTCTGCATAGTTCTATTTGCAGATAAAATCCGGCAACGACACGGCATTTAACATCATCGTCATTCAAATTTGGTTTTGTCCCCACTATTGGAGGGGGCCGATTTTTTCCTTGCAGCGATTGCCTTCACTCCTATTCTCCATCTCATTTGTCCATCGCATCTTCTTCCTTTACTCCGACTTTGTTTGCCTCATTCTTCACCTGTTTTCCATGTTCTTTTTAGTCGTCCCCGTTTCCCCTTTCCATCTATCTTTAAAGTTATTTCGTCAATAAAGTCATTTTTTAATTCCTGTCAAAGAATACTTCCTTCTTCCCTTCTTAGTACATGTCCATACCATCTTACACCATTATTTAACGTTACTCTGTAAAAGTTGTACATGTATATTCGGACACTTTTCTCAAACTTGACGGCGACACAATAAAACACCAACTGCTCGATTTCTTTTTGTCATTCCGTCGTGTCACTATTGTATATTTGATCACTTTTAAACGTTGAATCAGCATTATAAAATGCTAAGTTTAACGTATTGTGCAGGTTCGAGACGGCTCTAGCGAAGACAGTCCACTACTTGCTAAGTTGTGCGGAGACAGTGTCCCTGTTCCCATCATGAGCACCCAGAATTACATGTGGGTCCACTTTCTAACCGACCCATTCCAAGGAGGTTCAGGATTCAAAGCGAATTATATTTCTGAGTTTACCGGTGGGTGACATTTGCGTATAGGAAGCAACCAATGTACTGTAAAACATTTCAATATCAAATGTAGAAAAGATGTATACTTCAGAGCAAATTTTTACCGTTTATTGCGTTGATACGTGCTCAACTGCTCATATTCATACGTTTTAAAACAATTAGAAATTTTTGAAATTTTAAACTATTTTTAACTATTTAGTTTGAGCTATGCAGAGATTGAAGTCATGAAGTAGTTTTTGTTCTTGATTGGTTTTATGACGTTTTCACAACGTAATTATGATTTTTGATGGTAAGAATATCGGGTTGAGAAAGAAATTGCTACCAACACTGTTAAAAGGTGGAAGACTACCGACCATAAGAGGCTACCGGCCACTTCTCATGCAGCAAATCAGTCCTTTTTTTTGTTCATTCAATGTCTGTAGATGTTGAATCAAAGTAAAAAGAACTGATTTTCTGACTATTTTTCCACTAAATCGCTATCGATTCTAACAGATTTGATGTTTGCAACTTCTAAATGTATTTTTCATTTGAGACCACACAGTAAATGATCGATGCCAATTACATCGTCTGAACAATTCGTTTTGAAATAGGTTGCGGAGGGGTTTACACGGACCCAGTGGGCTCCCTTCAAAGCCCTGGTCACCCCTCTCCGTACCCGCATGGGGCCAACTGCACCTACTTCATCGCTGTGGACCCTGCTTTCATCATTAACCTCCAGTTTATTGCCTTCTCGTTGCAAGCAGCCTCCAGTGATGGAGCATGCGTGGACTATGTCGAGTTATTTGATGGTAGTGACATCACCGCCCCGTCCCTTGGAAGGTAAGCTGCTGCTTTCTGTTGGTAAATTCGTTAAATTACACAAATTGTTGAGCATTTTTAAATGTAAATTTAAGTATTTTTAGTATTAATATTTCAATGTGTTTAAAACTAAAAATTATATTCGTTTTATAAATTCAATGAAGTAGGGTCACTTTAATGTGCAGCCTTCGATCTGACTTGAGAACGTACACGGCATCTTATTTATAGGACGACTTGTATCGAGTCGTTTACATCGAGCGTTGTTGCAGGCTTTGTCAACTATTCGCAGATGGGTCTTCGTTTTGTCTAACCATGGTGCATTTTGATGGCACTGAATCTGTGCGTTTCTCAACGTCTGTAACATGTACTACTGTGAACAAAATAACACTTTAAAATTGTTATCAAATTTTTCGTTTGTTTTTGATATCCTTTATGATTTAATGACGTCAAAACAATGTAAAAGCGCATCTCGTCTTCCAGATACTGCGGCTCGATCACACCACCGCTCACTGTCAGCAGCAGTTACCATTTGACTTTATTCTTTTCTGCGGATGACTCCATCAATTCCGACGGGTTTGCTGCAGCTTATTCAACCATCAATGCAACTACAGGTGTGTGACAACTGATAGTAGCTTGCATGGTTGCAAAAACGTACTTCGAATCAAATAAGAGCATTACGGATTTGGCACTATAGCTGGCGTCAGACGACGTTACAGCTTCGTGCATAGCTATGACCTTGATGAGAAGCACTCATTGAATTACACATGGCTACCTGAAGATACGGCCTGATTTGTCACATTTTGCAGAAATTTTTAGGTTTTTTTCTAACTTTGGGCGAACGTTTAAATAAATTTTTCTAAAAATTAGATTTTTACGCTTTCTTTACTCTTTTCCCCAGATGACACAATAGGTTTTAACATCCTCACATGTTGAAAAACAAAGAAATTTTGATTTCGAAGATTTAAGTAAGACTGTTAATTTTTCAATAACAGTCTGATTTTGCGTTTTTCAACTTACTTTTTCTCATTTGCTACTGCTTCCCCAAGGCAACAAAAAAGTTTTATGTCATTATGAAATAACAAAAAGTAAAAACATCTCAAAAAATATCAGTCAAGCACTAGCAGTAGCTGTAATCAAAATCTGCAAAGTGTGACAAATTAGGCCGCATCTCCAGGTGGCCATGAATTACACACACAGTTACTAGAAAGCTTTTTTTTCTTTCAAAACAATAAAAATATAGATTGAGTTTCGCTTTTAGCAGCACGATCGTTACTTATATCACAACTGTAAATAGAACCATCTGTTTCAGCCTTGTGCTGCGGCTTCTCTGTGTTTATCACGAGCTTTCAGAACAGAGTTTCCTATGACGAGTGAGGTTGAAGTCAGAGTATTCCGATATGTTTTTTACAAAATTTTCTCTTTGTTTTCAGCTTGTGGCAAACGACTTACAGACAATCAAGGTTTAGTTTCGTCACCGAACTACCCCAACAACTATTATGACATGCGAACTTGCATATGGACGCTAACCGTAGATTCCAGCATGCAGATACAGGTACGCTGTATTCACTTGTACACGGTACGGTAGCCTACCCTACTGGTATGTATTGTTCAACTTGTTTTTTTTATGAAACATTTTGTTTAAATGGTAAACATTCATTAAATTGTTTGAATCAATTGTTTGAATTTGCTGTTTTGTGGCATGCGCTTTCGTCTAAATGCCAATAAAATCACATCAAAAGGATCGTTTGAGTTTAGTGCATTTTTAACAAGGGGTAATTGCAATAGGAGCTTGAACGGATGTGAAAATAAACATGCTCACATTGTTCATTGCACGGTTTTGAAAATTGCCTTTTAATGTTTAACTATGTTTTTTATTGCAACGCAATAACTTATAACTTGCACTGTGATTACCATGTAAAATTAAATGCGTTTTATAGTGATAGAAAAAGAATACAAAGACTTTATAGCCTGCCTGGAACATTTAAATTGTCAAACTATGAAACTGTTTTTTGAATTGCACCGTTAAAATTGAATTTGGCGTGATAGGTTCATTTAATGCAAAATTATCGATTGTGTTTCTGTGCTTGACCTTTATAAAGTTGTCTATTGAAATGATCTCGGTAAAGGGACCTTTTCTGCTTTACTATACAATATATGTATCATTTCCAACCAGAAATAAGTTATTGGTGCAAATTAAGAGAGTAAAAATGATAAAGCGAAAAGATAGAATCATGGTCGACGATTAGATTCTGGCAAGAAAATTTACCTTTCGAAAGTAAACCTGGGATGAACGGGAGTAAAGTTATCGTGCAGTACCAATGAACATCTCCGCTTATTAGTAACAGGTTTGACAAAGGAAATCCAGCTTCAATACAATTTTTACGAATGTTGAAATATTTTTGAATACTTGCAACAACTTAACGTTCTCGTGCTTGGACAACGTTGATGAATCGTGTCATACGACGCAGGTAAACTTCACCGATTTCATTTTGGAGGGAAAGGATGGGGAAGGTGTGTGTGTGTTCGACTACTTGGAAATAAGGTAAAACAGAGTGGTTTATTGGCGAAAGAGTTTAACGAGCACACAGGCTGTGTCGGGTGGATTCTGTTGAATGAAAAGCGTAAAGGAATAACCTAAAATCTTACCTCCACCACAACGAAAAGCAAATATTTTGTAGATTTAATTTACTGTAGAATGTGCTTTAAAAGATTGCTATCTTAGATAAACTGAAGTTGTTTAAACCGTTTCAAATAAAACATGGCTAATCAGTAATCACTAAAGAATTAAATGAAAATAGATTGAAAGATTTTCCATTTATTGTTAGCATATAATATGAAAAGTGATGGTAGTTTTTCCTAAAAATTAGCTTGAAATTTTAGTCTATGACTCTACAGAAACGGTGGTTATGATGACTCAGCACTTATCGGCCAATACTGTGGAAGTGACAGTCCAGGCTCTTTCACTACCCACAGCAACCAGTTGTACATGAAGCTATCTACAGATCCCTTTATAAACGATCGTGGATTTCTGATGGAATATGATGGAACCTTAACTGGTTAGATTATTTCTGTTTCAACATTGTTAGTTCTTTTTTACATTGAAACAACGTCTGCAGACGTTGACTCAATGTGAAAAAGCACTGGTTTGTCGGCTGGGATTCAATTGAAAGTTAAAGGGCACTTCACAATACGTCTGATCTACAATATAACTTCTCCCTCTAGTGAATAAGCAACATGCAATGTCAAATATCTCATGACGTTTGCTTTAATTTTTATCATTGACGTATCTGGGGGAAAAGTAAGCACCAGCTACAACAAGCGATATATCAGCTCCCGAATGGGGAAAGGAGACAAAATCTTGTGTATGTTGTAAAATGTAAATATCTAGATGTATCTTGTAGAATGTAATACGTGAACTAACAATTGGAGTGAAGTTCATATATGCAGTTAGCACGACCACAAAACCTAATGTTTCATAAATAAATGTCGTTCATAAATGTATAAAATTGTGGATATGATTTGAGTTTAAAAAGTATTGCAATGCATGCTTAAATTCACCTCCAAGTCATAATTACTAGAAGAACCAGTGATGTTGAAAGGAAAGTTAATTGTGTCACCTTACACATTTTGCTATGCTGTTTTTAGGTTGTGGTGGAACCCTTACATCCGCGGACGGCTACTTTCAATCGCCCAACTATCCTTTCTCTTATAACCACAATTCCGAGTGTTTTTGGCTCATTCAAGTGTCTGAGGGATCCTCCATTCGACTTACTTTCACAACGTTTGACATTGAAACCCATGGATACTGCGAGTTTGACTACGTGGAAGTGAGTAACGGTTATTTTACACCCATTTGCTGTTACCATTACTAACACTCATCAATACTCACCCCAGATAGCCCGCCCCACACTTGTTCGCTTCGATAGCTCGGTTAGTTAAGCTCTCGACTTTGTGATTAAAGAAGCGACAAGACTAAGCAGCGCTGGTTCGAATCTTGGAGTGTGTGCTTGAACAACACACTTCATGGACAACTCCCCGTTCAATGGCATCAAGAGGATGGAATAACTTACATACAAAAATACTTCAACAATAGGAAACCTCACTTTGTCAATTTCAGTGACCTGGCCTGCGTCAGTGGCTCAAAGGCTCTACTAGTATGCGAAGCTTCCAGGATTAAGCTTTCAAAGACGCTTGAAGAGGATGAGGATGGAGATTCCTGCAATCAATCAATATTTACACATATTTTAATGACATTTGATGCACAGACTGCAATCTGTTCAAGCAAACTTGTTTAACAGGTGTACGATGGCCCCACAACTGGATACCCATCTCTCGGGCGTCAGTGCGGGTCAAGGTTACCACCCCCCTACGAAAGCAGCGACAATACCATGTTGGTGAAGTTTCGAAGCGACGAATACACTGCTGGAACGGGTTTCTTGGCTCAGTACCATGTTGGTAAGTTCGCTCAAACTACTGTAGTGTATAACGCCATTTGTTGAGTAGTTTGATTCAAATGTTGCGACAATTTACCAAAGGTTTAGAGAATTTGTCATCTTATATGGCGGGCGATTGTTGTATAAAAGTCTCGATTTAATTTCATACACTCATGCATCAACAATGGAGATTTTGCAAATTCTTTTTTATGACAAGGATGCGTGAGTGACGGATTACTAGTTCCAGAACACATTTTTATTGGGATCATAATGCATCAATTACACATATCCAACTTGGAATAATTCTAATTATTAGGAGACGTTTCTAAAAGCCGTAATCGAAGAAGGGAGTATTTCTAGCTTGTAGCCTTTTTCCAGTGTGGCTGCTTACCAAATCTTGATAAACAAAAAGGCTACTGGTGATCTGACAAAATTTTTACCAGAGTTGGTTTAACTTTAGTAATGTAACGTAGTTCTAACAACACTTTTAATTTCAGTCGTTCTTGCAACTTACAAAACTTTTAAGCTATTTTTTTGCGTTTGATTTTTATTTGCCCTATACAAAAACAACAACTGCGCATGGCCATTACTTATTTGCAAGCTTGACGTAGTAATCTTATGTTTACGTTCTTACGTAGGCTACATTTTTGCTTTTACTTGTAGAATGTTCTCGAACAATCACTACAAAATCATCGGGATACATTCAATCACTTGATTTTCCTAAAAATTACCCACCCAACCGTGACTGCACGTGGAAGGTGCAAGGAACTGTTGGTAACAGAATCAACGTCACATTTACCTACTTTGCCATGGAAGCATGCGACGATTGCGCTTGTGACTACGTCCAGGTACAAATAGTTAAACAACGAAAACAATTTTATGTCTGGAAAATGTGTTGTAGTATTCACGTTTCGTATAGTGTTTCAGTATACATCTTCTGAAAAATAGCAAACGAAAAATAGTTTTTATTTTCTAACTGCAAACACAAGCTCATAACAAGAGTATACAACGCAGTGGCAACAAAAATATTTTTTCTGCAACAGTACTTACTGTGATTTAACTTTTATAAATACGAGATGGGTTCCAAAAATCAACGTTTGCCGGCTGTACTTAAGATTCGTTGAAAACGCTTATGGTTTATATCTTAACGCACGTTTCGACTCTCATTCACTCTAAAATCTTTCAGTTATATGATGGTGACGATGTGACCTCTGACCCTTCCTTGGGAAAGTTTTGCAACGAATATCCTGGTGCCTTCCGTACAGCCTCCAATAACTTGGCTGTTGTATTTCACTCTGACCCCTACTTTCAATCTCCAGGCTTCGAGATACTCTGGGAAGTTGATGGGTGAGCGTTTTCACAAGCTTCGTATAATTTTATGGCCATTTTCAAGAACAAGAGACGGACTTCATACATCATTGAAAAAAAAACTTACTATTTATAACTTATGTTTTTACTAATGTGAATGCTGAATAGGTTATTTCTCTGTTCTGATCTGAAATTGCACTTGCTTGTAAAGTTGCAACGGCTGTGTCATGTCAACTCGTGTGAACCGTATTAATATTATTGTAGCAAAGCAAAATTGATTTTCATCTGATTTGAAAGCGTACAGGTCGCTACGAGAAAAAGTGTAGGCAATTAAAGCCTTGAAGTTAAAAGGCTGCACATATTTTGCATTGACTTCAGCAACTAAACTAGATCTTTTATGTGAGCACCTATGTCGAAGCAAACTTATTGTGTTTGTTTGTCTACCAGCTGCGGAGACACTAGAACAGAACCGACTGGCACAATCACGAGTCCTAACTTCCCGAACAACTATGACGACAACAGAGAGTGCATATGGCAAATCACGACCAGTCCAGGCACAAGTGTCGAGTTGACCATCACGCTGTTCGACGTAGAACATCACCAGCAATGTAAGGATTTTTGAAAGTTCTGGGAGATGTTACAAGTTACCATAGGCTACCTGTAGTGGTGCTTCTTGACTTGGCATTGTACGATTCATGGTGACCTATGCAATGTAGGCCTATAAATATTTTAATGCAGGGTTTTTGTTGCTTGTGTTGTTGTGCAACAAACATTTATCTTTTGCAAGGTTTTTGTTGTCAAATGACCCTAGGTTACTTTTTTGTAACATCACGATGATGATAAAAGAAAGATATTCATAGAAGTGTATGGCGTTGTATCAAACGGTTACTTTTGCTTACCAACATGCTGAGCACTTTCTTGTACTAAATTGTAAATTTGCTGATTTTGTTGTAGCCGAGAGAATAGTTTTTCTACAATTTTCGAGAGCTTATGGCTGCGCTTTTGGCAAAGACACTTAAAGTTATGCCTGCAGATGAGCAAGAAGATTGGATTTCTTTTCTTCCTGTCTAAATAAACAAACAAACTTTCAAACTAACTTACTAAATTCAAATCTTCGCAGGCCGAGCATCAGCCTATACGCAACAATAGCAAAAAAAGCAATCTATTGCACTTTCTAACACAACTCTCTTACAAAGGTGACTTTGACGTGCTTGAAATCTACAACGGGTTGTCTGTGGATTCAAATTATCAACTGGCGAAGTTGTGCAACGCTCCGGATAACAGTCATCCGATCCCGATGGTGGTCACTTCCACCTCTACGTTTATGACTCTACGATTTATAACCGGTAGGACTTAATATAAAGGTCCCCCTTATGAATATTGTTTGGTTTTGTTATGCATTTTTAGCTGGTCACATTATTAATCGATTCTCTTCATCCCAGGAGGTCCGCTGCTTATCTCTTTGTCACATATTCTAGCTTCGGATTTCCCTTTCATTTCACGATATCTGTTAACTAGTCTCTCTTACCATAAAATCTAACATTTTCATCCTTTTTGTTCTTTCTCTACGCTTTACGTCATCTTTGCATCCTTCGAAAAGTAGAAGACAAAGGTTATAAACACCCAAAATCAATTAATGACCATAAAACTTTTCGCTTACCTCCTTTTTGTTGTGCAGTCTGAAGTTTATTTGATCAGACTTTTTTTTGCTGCAGATGCTCTCGTCAATGGCAAGGGTTTCAGTTCTACGTACAAAGAAGTGCCTGGCGCATGTGGCGGCAGTTTTGTGGCGTTAAGTGGATCGATCACGTCGCCAAACTACCCAAACAACTACCCGTCCATGCAAGATTGCGAATGGTACATCAACGTTGGGGAAGGTAAGCACCCAGACGGCCAAATCCGCCATTTTCACATTGATTCAACGTCTGCAGACGTTGAATCAATATAAAATGACGGATTTTGTTGTCTGGGTACTTGGCGTGTGTTGCCTTGTGCAGGGGGCGTAACACCAGATGTGGGATTTGATTTAATAAAATTGTGATCTCAATTTTAATTTAAGTTTGAAAGTGATAGAGCTAAACTTTTATTAAACTTTTGCCTTTCATGTAAATGATTGCCGAGTATTTATGCCTTATACGTAGGTTGCTATTTTTTAGAATACTTCTCACAAGTTTACTAACTTCAGAACTTTTCAAGAGTTTAATAGTTTTTCAGTGCAGATTCACTACTGCTCTATCTTCATTTCTTCAAGTGCAACGTTTCTTTTATTTTCTGCCTGTTTCTAATAAGCATTAGCTATTTCAGTGCAAACTTTGCCAGCCCCAACCTAAAAAGTCAAATATACCATAAATTTTTTCTATCAATGGACAAAGATCGTTTTTAGGAAAAACTGCTATGATCACGTTCGAGGCTTTCGACATCGAGCCAGAGCCGTTGTGTGACTTCGACTACGTTGCTATCTACGATGGACAGAACATGTCATCGCCTCTCTTGTTGAAAGCTTGTGGCTCCAGTCTACCTGCTCCCATCCAAAGCACTGGCCATAATGTGTTGTTCCAATTTCACTCTGATCCATACTCAACTCATACGGTATTAGTTTGTTGTTGGATCGTATAGTAGTGAAAATATGTTTTTCGCACTTTGTTTCAAGGTTAAGCTTACAATGACATGATTTCTTGTTGATAATTATTTCATTTTACACAGTATCTTTAACGTATACAGACGTTACATTATTGTAAATGGGGCTGTTGTTTGGTTAGAATAAGTTTCTATTCTTAACGAACAACTTTAAATTGATGCGGAAAGCCCACTTAAAAATAAAGTTATTGAATTGTCATTCAGTTAACAACAAACTTAATGTTTTTTATTTAGATTTTAGACCATACAATAAATGCGTTGAATGATAGAAGTAAGAGATAGCCAACTCGGCTGCTATATCCGATGAGTAGAAGTAGAGTTGCCAGATGAGTAGAGTTGCCAGATATTTTTTAAATTTTTAGAAAAACATCATTTTGGAATTTTTAAAGTAGTGGTCGTCCAAAGGTTGCACGTAAACAACTATACTAAATTTTATTGTTTACTTATAAGACTACTATATTTTTTTTGCAAATTTAACCTCTCCTGCGCATAAAACATATATCTAAAAAAAATTACTGGTTTTAACACTTAAAGCAGGAAGCTTTATATTCTTAAGGTGAATTTTTAGTTCTCAAGTATTTTTTGTTCTTAAATGCATAGTAATATACTTTTTAAAGCTGTAAGTTTTATTCAATTTAAGTTTTGTACATAAATTGATTTCATATTGCAAAGCAACACAACTACAAATTGCTTTAACTCAATCTTATACAACTTTAAACTTCATGTTAGTTTTAAACAAACATGAGCGATCACTACTTTAAAAAGGACAAATTTTTTATAAAAACTTTAAAAACATCTGGCAGCACTTTCACCTCCACTTGTCTAATATCGCAGCCGAGTTGGTCATCCCGTAGTAAATGCAATCTTCTAGTTGTAATCACTGCAATTAAATTTTGTTGATTTTTGATTCAACAAGGTCTGACTACAGCTAACTTTCTTTGCTGCCACGTTGTAACAATGTACTTTTTCTTCAGGGATTCAAAGCCAATTTCAACAGTGCATGCGGTGGGCAGATTAAAATAACACAGGTAACAAAAGCTTAGATAAAATCCTTTCCATAGAGTAAAGTTTGATGAAGGCAGCTCCTTTGAGCGGTGACTGACAATATTGTGTTTATGAAAGTATTTCACTCACTGCAGTTAACTTAAAAGCTTGTTTAAGACATCGCACATTTCAGGATGGCGAAATTGCGTCACCGAACTATCCGAACGTATACCCAGCGGATACCAATTGCACCTGGATACTTCAAGCACCCATTACAGACGGTCGTGTATCCCTTACGTTCACTCACTTGGATATGTATTATGACCCTTATACGGACGTCAATGCTTGTGAAAAGTAAGATTTTGTGGAAATTATGTTAAAACTGGTGGGAATGCAGTCATACTGTTGCTGTCATACATACATATTACATATGCTGCATAAATCGCCGTCTGAATACGAGAATTTCGAACATTTTCAGCTTACACTATCTTATTGTATGACTCTCCGAAATATCTACCCAAACAGCAGAATCCGCCATTTTACGTTGATTTAACATCTGTAGACGTTAGATCAATGTAAAAATGACGAATTTTGCTGTCTGGTAGAAGCTGAAACCAAGGTTGCAAACCCCAACGTCTACTTTACTACCCAGTTCATTTTGCTTGTTGTTCAAACGAAGCTTTTTTAAATAATCAGTTGGAAATGACGATAATAATTTTGCTTTCGACCTATGTTTTTAGTTATGATTACATTGAAATTCTGGACGGACCTTCGTTAACATCCCCACCTTATGCAAAATACTGCGGTACATCCCTCCCACCTCCAATCACCTCGTTCAGTGACGCCTTCACTCTTACCATGTATTCGAAGGTAAGGTGTTTACATGTGACAATGCACAATACAACGATGTGTTCTGCTTTATCGCTTGCACCTTATCAACTTCCCAAAAGTTCAGGGGACACCCATTACCACTCTGGAGACTGTGGTGGTGCCTTATGATAAACGTATTGAGTGCTGCTGTGTGCCAAGTGTGATCATTCTTTTGCATTGCTATTAGTTGTTTAGTAACTTTTGTTGAAAATTATAGAATGTATTAGTTAAATGCAATTTCTTTGGTAGCTATGTAGCACAATATACATTTTCTTTTGTTCTTTTTAACTTTTTTTCTTGTTTTTAAATTGCAAGGTGACGCGAATAGTAATCAAGAAAAAAACTGTGTTAATGTAACGCTAATCCTTTGACTACCCTCGGATGCTATGCTTTGACTCGGATAGCAACCCAGAAAAAAAGAGTTATTGTAATCCTTTGACTGGCCTTCAATCTACTTCTTAGTTCTCAGCCGAACCCTGAAACCGTTTCATGTCACCACCGTCATATTTGTTTGAGATTAACTTACAGTGACTTGGATTTCATTTTCTGCAGAGTTTGTACCAGAGGAGTGGGTTCCGAGCCTTGTACACCACTTCGACGTCTCGATGCGGTGGGGATCTGACGGCACAAAGCGGATACTTCAATTCCCCAAGTTATCCTGATCCTTATCCGTCGGAATCGACTTGCGTGTGGACAATTAAGTTAGTGAGGACAACACCCCTAATATTTAAGGTGTAATTATAACTTAGTTTAGAGCATGGCGACCTATTAGATAGCTATGGTTTGGAGGATCACAGTATCTTTTTATCTCATCCCAATCTTTTGTGGCTCTTGTGTTGCACATCAGATCTTCTCCTGGGAACGGAATCCATCTTCGATTCATCTCGTTTGATCTTGAGGATCACGTGGCATGCCTATTTGATTACGTACAAGTCCGAGAAGGTATTTTTGATTGCTTTTAGTACGTAAAAGTAACGTCACGCTCAAGACACTAGTTATGAGCAGTAAGATATTGTTATTCCTTGGGCAAATTTTCAATCTAAGCACTACTTTTATTTTTTAAACTCACTTCTACTGTAAACTTGCAAAATTTATGTTTTCAGTTACCTTTATTTGTAAACCATTCAGCTGCCATTTTCCTTGTCAAGCTACCACACACATCACCAACGACGTCAGCTAAACTTAGCCTCTTCAATCTTCATATATGTGCTTTATTTTTTTGTGATTTGATTGCTTTTTTTTGAAACTGAACGAATCCAGCAAGCGGTTAATCGATTTCTATTCTACAACGCTTGCTTCAGGATCTGCAAACGGACCAATTCTTGCCCAAGTTTGTGGGTCGGAGATTCCTTCCAACCTGACAACCATAGATGGTCACGTGCTATACGTCACGTTCGTCAGCGATCTGTCTGGAGGCGGCACTGGTTTCCAAGCTGCTTACGAGCATACCTACGGGAGTGTGTCCGTTGGGTCAGTGTCAAAGTTGTTAGAATTCTTAGTAAAAAGTACATGAATTGAACATAAGATTTAGAAAATCAAACTGTTTTCATTTTTAATGCTAAAATTGGATAGCAGAAGTCTCCACTTTGCAACCAAACTTCTGAGCTGTGACTTCAGTTTACTTATTTGGGAATTTATTCTTCTTATTTTGATTGACTGAGAGTTCCATTAATTTTTAGTATGATTTTTTTTTTTATCGGTGTTGTAAAATGAAGCAAAAGCTTTCTCTATCAATTTCGAAATTCCTATCCCTATCCAAGCATTCACAATTAAAACTTTATAACAAAATACTACTACTACAGTATCATAGCCGATGCGGCCTTTGATAACAAAATAGAATGGTGGTTAAAATAGGAATTTTTAGTCTTGATTCAAACTTGAAAGCAAAAGTATTTTCTTATCGACTTGTTTTGAACATGTATTCTTACACTTCTTACAGCTGTAAAGTATAAATTCTGACAATTTTATCTCAGAACTTTGACTAACTCGACTTCATGTGACATCTCAGATCATTCAGCGGCATCATATCCTCACCTATGTACCCTGGGGTATACCCGAACTTGGTGGATGCTTATTATTACGTGTACGCTCCAGTCGGTCGAATTATAACTTACCACTTCTTGTTTTTTGAGTTTGAGCAGGCAACAGATGCGGGGTAAGCCTCAGTGTAAGCTTCAGTTGATCACAAAGTTCTACTCAAAGAATTTTAATCCAAAAAAATAAATAAATTTCATGCCTTCCTAGGTCTTGAAAGTGCATAAAGATTTTGATTACGTGATGATTTGTTTATAGTTTGTGTTTAGCTTCTTTTCACTATTTATTTTGTGTGTTTTCAAATGTACAATTATTATGGGTAGATCACGCAGTACTTAACATGCACTTGCCTGTTCCGGGCATTTTATTTTATGTAGAAGAAAGCACTTGATTTTCTGCAAGTCTAGACTACGCACTAGCTAGAATACTTTATGCTTGTATGACTCAACCTTTGCTTTAAGACCGTCATAAAACTTGGGAATAAAAAATGTTATCCACCTCGATAGCTCAGTTTGTTGATCGCCCACTTTCTAAACAAAGATACGGCAAACTTTGGGATGTAGCCCACGCATGAACAACTCATTTTAAAGACTGTTTAGTGTGCACCATTCAACGGCACCTAATGAATAAAATAATTCACAGACAACAACTCTTCAACAAGCCGAAATGCGTCAATGGTTTACAGCCTCTAGATTCCAGAAGTATGCGAAACTGCCAGGATTGAGTTGTCGAAGAAGCTTTCTCAGTCCAAGGATATTAATATTCCCGCGTCGGCTGCATAGCCGAGTGGTGAGAGCCCTGGAACGGCAATCGAAAGGGCGCCGCTTCGACACCGCTCAAGAGCATACAGCTGTGTCTTTGGCAGGACACTTAAAGGCATGCCTGAAGGTGGACACGAAGATTGGCTTCCTTGCCTTCCCGTCCACTTAATCCAAATCTTCAACCACCGGGCGTAAGCCTGGATACGACAAACAAAAAAAATATTCCCGCAATCAATTGATAACCTATGGTGGTGCGGGATTTTGTTAGTAAAATGCTGAGTCAGGTTTTTCTTTCTGCAGTTGCGAGTACGATTACTTGGCAATATATGACGGCGACGCAACGTCATTTCCGTTCCTATTCTTAGGATGTGGAACAGATTTCTTGCCTCCGGATGGTGCTACATCACAGGTAAGCATTTTTATTCAGTGGCGTGGTTGCATTTCAACTGAAATTACGATTTTTCTAATTTCTTTTAGTTTTAATTTGCAACACCAGAGTTTTTTTCGCCACAATGCAAATGTGTGTAATAATAGCTCGTTATACTTACTTAGAGTTTTTAAGAAAAATTTTCACTGTGATTTTTCTTGTCCCTATTAAGGGAGCTATGCTGATGTGGTTCCACACCGATTGGGGCGCCTACGGGAGAGGATTCTACATGACTTGGGAGGCCGCTGATGGGGCTGGTATTCCCCCGAACCCCACCAATGTTCCAACCGTATCCCCAGGTAAAATTCTTTGTTGAAATTAATGACATCGTCTGTTGTTTGATGTCCCGTTTAAAATGGAATGAAGCATCTTTACGTTGAAAGAAAAGATCGAGAAACCTCAAGTTCTAACTTGAAATCCTAAACGTTTATTTTCATTCAGTGAACAGCCATCAAATTTGTACAGCAGCCACGCACGAACTTACTGAAATGAATGGATTTTAGTCTTTTAAAACTGGGATTTTAAAGTTTCAATAGTTTAGTTGGTCAAATGGTCAATTTTTATTCACGATAAGTAACTTACAATCAAAATTTAAGTCGTTGGAATTTAGTGCATATTAGCTTAATGTTTTATCATTTTTATACTCAGGTTCATGTGGAGCAAACCACTTGGTGGCAGCAGTGTACCCCGTATCCATCGTATCCCCCGGGTGGCCAGGGGTTTACCCAAACAACTTGAATTGCGTGTGGGTCATTGAGGCCGCAGAGGGATACAGGTGAGAAATTACCGGAAAATCTTTGATTTTTATATCAGCGTTATCAAAGTCATCAGCTAAAGTCATGTATTGGACGGTGCTTTGTCGTGCTGGGTTCGAGCTTGGTTGAAATGCAGTAGGAACAGATTTTGCATAGATTCTATAGATTTCGTAAATTTTTATGTTGGCCTGATTGCTTCAATCGATTATTGTTGTAGCACAATTTAACGTTTGGCCTATTTTGAACTTTACGTACATTTTCGTGTCGGGTTCAACTTTGCATTTCGATTTTTACATAAAATATAGAGGAAATTCCTTGAGACAAATACCGTGTGGTTGTTAGGTTTTGTTTGTCTACGGTTTAAAATATAGGGTCCGTTCACAAATCACAACTCTATTAACAACTATCACGGCTCATTAATATAAGCGTTAGCGCTCCTTGGTTGATGTTTAATTTAGCTTATTTTACCCATACGTTAAAGTTTTTTTTTTTTATGAACTTGCTTCTAAAAAAGATATTTAACTACTATTGGTCTTTCTTCTGTCTGTAATGAGCCAAAACACTTTTGATGCCAAAGCAAATCAACCAGGCATTTGTTTCCAGGGTATCTGCCACAGTTAACTACATTGACATTGAAAACATCGGCTCTTGCGAATACGACTACCTCGCCTTTTACAACGGTGAGATATTTTTCGAACTTTGATGCATGTCTTGGATTGTATCTTCTCTGAGGCACTTATGAAGTTTTGACTAACCTTGTTCTTTTTGTGTGAATACTTTTAAGAAACAAAATCTTCATAAACTTCACATAATAAACACTGAGCTTTAAAGTTTATTTTGTATTAGTTTGTATTTTTTAACATGTCATATTCATTGATGCACATTCCCTAGCCTAACAATGACATCTGTTCCAACAGGTCCTAACGTAACATCTCCTGAATTGGGTAGATATTGCGGAAGACGCGGTCCACCAGGTCCAGTAACATCCTCTGGATCATACATGTCAATCTTTTTTGCGTCCGACAACAGTGTTGGATATGCAGGGTTCAATGCCAGCTACCAACAAGGTATGCTAAGTTTGTACGTTTCTATCAAGTTGTATGATTGCTATAAATATCAAACTACGCGCTGTTTTATATTTGCGACTTCATTTTTTTTGCTTGTCTGTGTTTTGACGCGAGTGATCAGACTGTGGAGTTGAAAGTTAATGGCTGCCAGTTCGATACCAGCTGACGACTCTTGCAGTACCTAGCTAGCAAAATCCGTTCTTCACAATATTCAACGCCTTCTGCAGACGAATTTTGCCAGTCGGTTATTACTCTTGAACAAGATAGTTGTAGAAGTATCAACCAGAAGAGATGTAGCTTCAATAGTCGTTTCTGCAAGCAGTTGAAGCTTACTGAGAAATTTAACAATCTGTGTATTGGCAGATCAAACAAATAGAGAATTATTCAAGCATTGTGATAATTTTTAGTTAAATCTTGTCTACTTTCAGCATGTGGAGGCGTTATTCAAGGAGACATTGGAGCAATTACGTCGCCAAACTACCCCAACAACTATCCCGTGTCAACAACCTGTGATTGGGAGATTATTTCAACCATTGGTAGCAACATAACGCTGACGTTTGAGTCGCCATTCATGGTTGCTAACAGCGACATCCAGTGTGGAGACGACGGTGATTACGTAATGGTGAGTGGTGCTGTTTCTTATTTAACCAGCTTTGGAAATGAGCTTTGGTCTGAAAAAGGACTTGGAGTTTTACCCCAGCTAACCGAATGGGGTTCGTTTTCAAATCTTTCAACATCTGACAACAGTGAAGAGATGTGAAGAGGACAAGATTTGTTATTTTACGAAGAAAAGATGACAAAACTGCCTTCCGTGTTGTGTTTGTCCCAGGTGTTGAACAGGAGTTAGTTCAATTATATTTAATATTTTTGTCAGTATAAAAATTACAAAAAAATTTTTTCTAGGCCAAATCATTCTAGTGCATTGTTTGATATTGATTGCAACAAGTAAAATTTGACAATTTAGATATATCTTTGTCCCATTCGGGACTTGGTTATCACTGGTAAACTTACGAAGATATCTAATCGGTACATTGCATGGTAGATCAACCAGAAATTAGTTTTCGTTGATTTTTTGCCGATTTTTAATTTTTTTCTTTTAATTTAAAAATAACTTTAAAAAAAGTTAGAAAATGCTTTATCTCTTTCAAATCGCTTCATGTTTTTTTTTTAGTTATTGAACGGGCGAGACTCTGATTCTCCCCCTCTCAACCCCAACGGGGGAAACGGCAATGGGCGCTACTGCGGCAACACGCCCCCACAAGATTTGGCAACACTCTCTAACGGCCTCTTTGCCCGCTTCCGATCGGATGGCGCCAACGTTGGCTCTGGATTCAAGTAATTTCCCATACAGCAAAATCCGTTATTTTTACATTGATTCAACGTCTACAGACGTCTACAACAGATTTTGCTATCTGGGTCATTCTTGGTTTTGCGTTTCACGTGACTTTAACACTTATGCTATTCGTGCTCCAGCTGAAAATAACTTTGAGATATTGCCTTCATCAATCTGGGCTGTATTGGAAAGTACAGTCTTCTCTACGTCATTGTTAGAATTCAGGTTCCGAAGAACCCTGTTTTTATCAAGTCTAACATATTTGCCAATAAGAGCGTTTTTGAACTTGGATTTCGATCAGAAAAACAATGTTTTAATTATTTTTCAGGATGACCTTCACGTCACGTGATGCCGCTTGCGGCAGCAGATTGCTGCTCACTGACGATGTGAGGTCAGCAATTTTCACCTCACCAAACTACCCAAATGTAAGATATGTTCAAGTTACAGCATATCACACAGATATTTTTTACCGATTTTAAGAATGTTTCTTCACAATGTAGATTTTAACGACCTGTTTTAGCCTGATGCTGCGAGTTTGCTGTGATAATAGCGAATTGCACAATGCACCAATTAAGAATGTTTCTTTAAAATGTTTGCAATACAAAAAAATACATTGATTTCATCAAAAATACTATTTTAGAATCAAAAGAAAACTTAACTTTTACATTTTCTTCGCAGCCTTACCCGTTGGGCATTGATTGTTATTGGATCATATCTTGTCCTGCCACTGAATCTGTGCAGCTTGATTTTACGGCCTTCCAACTGGAAGAACATCCCAGGTAATTTAATAAACTAACTAGTTTGTAAAAACTGGATCTATTCAAGTGGCTCGAATGGAACAGTTATTTTCATCAGAATTTTAAAATCAGCTTTTTAATTGAAAAATCAAAAATGCGTTATCTGTATAAATAAAATCTACGTAAAATGACGTAACTTTATAAAAACGGTAAACACAGCTGCGAAATGATTGCTTTTCTGTTTCCCGAAAAAAAAACCTGAAATGTCGATGTCGTCACTCTTAAGCTAACTTTGCAAACAACTCATTGCAGCTGCGACTACGATTACGTCATGTTGATCGAGGGCCACACTGGTGACGGCCAGGTGCTGGGAAAGTTTTGTGGAAGCGACCAACCTCCGACTACCAAGTCTGCGGGCAACGAAATGGCTGTCAGGTTTAGATCGGACCCCTTCACGGCCGGTTTCGGATTTCAAGCAACTTACAGCATTGGTATGGGGATGTGTTAGATTGTTGTTTGAACAAACATTTTATTAAATCAATGTTGCACAAGAAAGACTGTCTAATATGCTTCTACATTGATTTAGCTTGGTTTATAACAAGTTGACCAGACTTGTTTTCTGCTTCTATGTTTTCAATGTTTCCTTAAGCTTATTAAACTGGCACTACTTTGGCGTACCACTGGTTTGAAATCAAAGCTTCAGTTCCATTTCAAAGGACAATACTAAGGTGTTCCATCTTTTGTGGCTGTACCTTCCTTCAGTTCTATATTTGAGTTAAATTCTGCATGTAGAATTAAAGATTCTTCTGCTTGCTCACTGCCCAGTTGCACTCTGTGTAAAATATTCAGGCTACGTTGATTTTGATGGATATCACAGCTTGAATATGTTAATTTTTAGCCTGTTGTATCTTTCTTCCATCGCGATAATGACATCCTTTTCTAATTTCATCCACAGCTGCCTGCGGTGGCACACTGGTTGGCACATCTGGCACGATTATCTCGCCAAACTACCCAATGAACTACCCCACAGCTACCTCGTGCCAGTGGGTTATACGAGGGCCGATCTATCATTTTCTGTCGTTCACATTCAACGCGCTCAATCTCGCTGTGACTGACGGTTCTACATGCGGAGACGGGACCGGAGATTACGTTGAAATCAGATCAAATAACTTTACCGGTAAGGAAAGGCAGTGACCGCCATGGTTAGTTTTTTTCGTTTACCAAGGCATTGTGCCTCATTGTATTGTTATAAGTTGTAAAACGATGCTCATGTGATATATTCGACTGCAATGCGAAGTGGAAACAGTTGTTTTATGCTGTTCAGCGAAAAAACGTTGAACTAAAACGTTGTTTTTGCAGGGCCAGTGTTGAAGACTGTCTGTGGGGTCTTCATACCTCTGGTCGTCGACACACTAACAAACGAAGCTTACGTGACGTTTAAGAGCGACGCAACCGACGTTGCGTCAGGATTCAGCATGAACTTCATTGCCAGTGAAGACGGTAGGCTTCGATGGTTTCCTTGAATGTGATGTCACGTAGAACTACAAAGTACCTACGGCTAAATATGCACAAAATGACATATTTTGTTATCTTGATTTTTCTATGGCCCCACTCATACGTTCAAAAGGATGACCACCGTTCTTTCAGACGTTTCGTCAAGCATCCCAACTGATTTCCTCACGGAACTGTAGAAGCTTGTTGAATTCGATTTTTAGTAGCCTAGTTGTTTAAAATTGATAAACGTTGCAAAAATTGGCATGTAACATAATGTTGAAGTAATGTATAAAGGAATCATCTATTAGTTCGTTTATTACCTCTTTCGTTATGTATTTCTTTTTCTTTCAGCTTGTGGAGCTGACCTCGAGGATGCCGGTGGTACGATCTCAACTCCGAACTTTCCGAATGCTTACGATCATTCCCGATCTTGTACGTGGAACATCAAGGTGGCAGACGACCGCAGTGTGACGTTGACATTCAACACCTTCAACATAGAGAACCCCTACGAAGATGGCGTTTGCTACTTTGACTATGTGGAGGTTAGATATGACATTGCTTAGTAAGATCACCAAAAGTTGTTATTATTTACTTGCTGTAAAATTTGCAATGTCTGGTCAGGACTTCATTGCAAAACTGCTATAGAAAAATTTCACAAGAGAGAGACTTGATATTTCATTCTCTCCAATCCTCGACGAGAGGAAGGAACTTGATGATGATGATGAGTGTAATCGATAGCCTACTTTGTAGGCCGAGCGACTTGCTACTTTGTGATGATGCTTGTTATGTAACTATTTTTTGAGTATGCGTATCATCGTTTCAATTTTTATGTCAATTGTAGCCTACATACTACGTAGACATTGTATTATAGAATATGTTTCAAGAATAATTAAAACCCCGTAACGCCCAAAGAAAAAAAAAATTAGATTTTGTTTTTTAAAAAGGTGTAGTGCAACCAACACAGAATATTTACAAGTGCAACTTGTTGCAAATTTGTAGCATCGGGCTATCAACGGTCAATTAAAAGTATTTTTTCGTTTTATTTTCTTTACAAATTCATTCTAATCTCCCAAAGTCCTGTCCCAGACAGCAAATCAGGCTTTTTTACATTGATTCAACGTTGAGTCATTGTAAAAATCGGCTGATTTGCTGTCTGGCGTTTTAACCATAAGTCGTTGTCTTATATATGCAACATGGGGTGTTACAGGGTTTTAACCTTAAGAGCAAAGTGGTTGGAACGCCTGGTCAATTTATAAAAAAATAAAGCACACAAAATGTAGATACTAAACTCCTGTTCAGCAAACGCTTTGAAAACCAAACTGTTTTCATCTTCAATGCTGTTGAATAAAAAACAGTTGACGAGAGTTTCTCGCAGTTGCAGCGCAAGATGACGTAATAGTTGTTGACAGACCATGTGCTCTGACAATGTAAATGCAGTTTCGACGACTTCAACTTAGTAACGATTGCGTAATAATGTCCCAAACCTCTTCATTATTCAGGTGTTTAATGGAATTAATTCCAACTCTCCCTCAATAAGCGGGCGTCGTTGCGGGGGAAACATGCCCCCTCCATATACCTCCAGCGGCAACACCATGAGGGTTGTCTTTTCTACCGACGCTTCAGTGGCCAATGGCGGATTTCTTGCCACATATGATTCCAACCAACCAAGAGGTAATGTTTCCACAATTTTTGATGTAAATGAATGAACTTAAATTAGAAAGGTTATTGAAAGAACTTAAATTAGATTTTTGAGCTTTTTAGGCAGAATATTTGCAGCCGGATGTCCTCCCAGTTGTTAAGCTATAATAATAAACACCAAGCCTTTGAGTAAAAAAGGATATTACATGGAGCACTTAGAGTTTCGATCAGCGTTACCTTTTCCTGGGTGTATTGCCCTGCCAGATTAACTAGTCCGACCATTGTACTTAAGCTTGTATGAAAATTAAGCCGAGACGCGACAACTGTTTTCATCTTGTTTTTGATTTTGAAGGAATGAAGTTTACATTTTTCTCTTTTTAAAACACGAGTGGCGATGGGGGTCTTGTGCAAGGCTGGTCATAAAATTTAATTTCGGTGTTTTAACATTTTTCTTTTTTTATTCATTTGTTGAAATATTCAGTATGCGGGGGGAGACTCAACCTTCCCGGAGGTGGCAACTTCACATCGCCCAACTATCCACAACCCTACGATAACCGCATGGAGTGCATGTGGACGATTGAGAACCCTAACGCTGTCAACTCGACCATCTACATCCAATTCGAGACGTTTGCCTTGGAGAATCACGTCGAGTGCGAATACGATTATCTCGCCTTTAGTCTAGGTTTGTCAAAAAGTTACGATAACTATTTTGCAGTATTAGTTAACGTAGTGGAAGGTCTGCTCTTGAATGATGAAACTAAAGACTGGCTGCTCTCTAGTAGCCTTTCAGTGTAGCCGGGAACATCGTGAATCCGGGGTGGTAAAAGGTTAGAACTTCGTCCCCAGAGGCTCATACGAAGAAGTTAACGTTTTAGCAACATCTTTTTTATCTGATATTCGGTATAAAGTTAATTTTCATAAACTAAATGATACATCCGAAGCAAAAAATGATTTTGTCAATTATTGTCACTACCACAGGATCGATATACGATGGTTACCCAGTGGCGACACTATGCGGACGCTCCAAACCTGCTCCTTTTGGCGTCCCGTTCACCGAAGCCGTCGCTCAGTTCGTGTCGGATCCTTACACAACTGACACCGGCTTCTTCGCCAAGTACTCGTTTAGTGGTGAGTTATTTACAGAATCAAACCGTGTTCGTTTTCTTCGTCAATCTGATGCCATTCCTAATCGTAAACAAATGCGTTTTCGTTGAAAAGCAGTTGTTTTTAAAATGCTCAGCAAAAAAGTTTGATTAATATACACCCAGACAGCAAAATCTGTATTCTTTGCCAAAGTAGTTTTATGAAGTCAATATTACTACATTTAGATCCTTGAGTGAAACTGTTCAATAGGCATTTGATAGATAAAGTGACTTGGGTTCTTCTGATGATCTAGCAGCTTATACTCACCAAAAGAACGCAAGTCACTTTATTCAGATTCTTGATAAATGCATTGTGTAACTGTGGTAATTTTTTTTCGAATTTTCTTGATTTGTTGTCTATTAGTTTGCATTGCCAGATAGAAAGCCGAATAGATACTGTAAATTGGGGGTAAAAGTGCACGCCTGTTTTGAAGAGTAACCAGTTGCTTTTGAGCTGTCAAGCATCGAAGCTATTTACAATAAATAAACAAAAATATTCGTTACTGACCTGTATGTTATTGTATAGATTTTAACAGAAAAGTTTAGGAACATATGTTGTTTGCAGCTTGTGGTGGCTTGGTCACCGGGACAACCAGTGGAGTGATCACTAGCCCCAATTTCCCAGACGTGTATAACCACAACGACTATTGTTTGTGGACGATAGCGGTCACTGAGGAACATAAAATTAATGTAGGTAGTCATGTAAAGATTGATGTGTGTGTGTGTGTGTGTGTGTGTATTTACAACAGTTGGTTTGGTACCAACAGTAAGCGAAGGCCTTGTCAACGTGTGAGCCTACAGAGTACAGTAATGACTGTGACTTGATGTAATTTTAATTACAAACTTCATTTTTCTTGCAAGTGATATTTACTAGATCAAATGTTAATTTGCAATTTTTAAAATGATTCTTCTTATTATTTTTTTAAACTAATTAGAATTAAATCTTAAAAAAACAATTGCTTTACAAATTCATCCGTTTTCGTATTGTTTGTGTTTAGTTGCGCTGGACTGACTTCACAATAGAAGAACACAACAGCTGCATATACGACTATCTCAAACTTTATAATGGACCCACCATCGACTCGCCTCTCATTGACACTTACTGCGGCACCAACGCCCCCACAGAATTCCAATCTGGCACCAACACTGTGACTATTCTATTCCAAAGTGACTTTTCAGTTTCAGCCGGAGGTTGGAGAGTCGAGTGGTCGGCAGATAATTCAGGTATTGTTTTTGAAAGGACGCTTGCTTTGTTTGTTTTATGTAAAAAGTTTTAATGATTGCACCTTGAAGTGCAGTGTAAATACACCTAGTTTATCTTACAGTTACTCTTTTCCATAAAAACGATTTATGGATAACGTCGCATGTTTAACTCTTTTGCAACCACCGAGGTCACGACGTTTTAATCTAAATAACCAGACATTTTTCACAAAAACCTGTGGGATTTACGCCGTAGTAACATCTCATGTGATCGACGTAGACGCACAATCTTGACATCAAATGAAAGCATACATCTTCAGCTACCCGAAGATGCAAAGCTTTGCAACAAAATTTAAAACATTCAATGTACAATTAGCAACTTGCCAAACGGAATTTTTTCTAATTTCTAAAAAAATTAAAAATTGGCAGATAAGTATACTTCATTATAATCTTTACTACTCAAGCATGATACAATAATATGAAAATATATGTAGTTTAATCGAATGCCAAAACAATTCTGCACATGAGAAAAATTTTACTTTGTTTCTGCGCGCAATGCTTTAGAAGATACAGCAGAATGAATACGGACAGGTAAAGACTATGGATGGATCTGCCATCTTTTACATTTTTTTTTTGCTTGAAACACCTTTTAACCTTTGGACGTATGGGTACGTCCTTGGTCATCATGGCAAAAACCTCAAGACGTGTGTATACGTCCGTGGTCGCGAAAGAGTTAAAAGCAACTTTTGCTCGCATTTGGGTCGTTTTGTATGAAATCATAATTGTGGAGGAGAGATTCTCATTATACAGATATTGGAGAGAGATATAAAGCACTTCCTCGCTGACTAAATGACTCCCCACTTAGGTTGTGGAAATATTATCTACCACGATCATGCTGGAACAATCACGTCACCCGGTTACCCTGGAAACTACCCACGTAACTCAGACTGCGTATGGTCAGTCATAGCAGACCCAGCTTATCACATTGAAGTTACATTTGAACAAGATTTCTACATCGAATACCACGATGGCTGTCAGTATGACTATGTTGCTGTAAGTCTAATTTTTAAGTTTCTTTTTGTAACAAATTTTGAATCAAACTGTACTATTTCAAAAAAGAAATGCTGTTCTTAAAATTTTGACAAATTATGATTTTTTTTTTACTTTATTGGCTGCAGCCATGTTATTAAAAAAATTGCATGACTCTTCTAGTGATGCAGAACTATGAGGAATCTCAACATAGTAAAACAATTTAAAGCTTTTATGTTTACGCTTATTTCCTTCAGAACCTTATTGTTTTAAGCATTAAACTCGAACAGTTGGCATGCAGATTTTTTTATTTGTAGCTGTTTGACGGAACGTCAGAATTGTCTCCAGAGATATCTCGGTATTGTGGCACGTTTGGTGATGTCTCCTTCCCACCTGAAGATCCCATCAAGAGCTCGTTGCAGGACATGGCGCTGAGATTTAGAAGTGATTTCTCTACTGAAAGGAAAGGTACGAAAACAAGACTGAATATATCTTCCCTTCTTGAATAGCCTGTTTAACAAACACTTTTCAAACTCAGAACCCTGTATTTCATTGTGGATGTAGCCCACTTGTATTTACTCATCTTCTAAGACTCTAATAAACCATGCGCAGAAGAAAACCTTTTGTCAGCGTCAGAATTCTGGTCATTTTTTGACGTAAACAGTTTTGGACGTTATTCGACGCCATTTTGACTTATTTAGAATGTGTCGGATTTTAGGGTTTAAAGCAAATTGGCTTGCCCAGTGTGGACAGCAGATCACAGCCGAAAGTGGCACGATACAATCGCCCAACTACCCGTCTGCATACAACGTCAATGAATACTGTGAATTTCTCATCACATATGACAGCCAGTTCAAGTTCATAAGGCTAACGTAAGTACCCTTGCAGTTTGAAAAACATATTTATTACTTTCGCGAATGTTGTTAAAATGTGTGGTATCGCAACCATGAGATGGATCACGTTTTATTTGATTTTGTTACGGTTTTCAAGGTTAACACTTTGAAACAAAGTCCAATGCAGCTTTCTGTGCTGGATTACTGAAAAGTTCTGTGTATTTTTCAGCACTGCAGCAGTGCAGATACAAATTATACTTTGTCCAATTAGATTTTCTTTCAACTGTCTAAGTTGTACTGAATTCTGATAACTAGAAACTTTCCCAGGCTAATAGCGACAATCAGAAGCAGAAACTGCAAGTCACAGACAAACCAATTTGATAAGCGTGATGCTTCTCCTGAGCATGTGCCCCCGTTGGGGCAGGTATGTTCTAACGTCGTAAGGGAAGGCGTCACGCTGCTACAACTAAACTAACCGTAGTTCACACCAAGACATGGATGGACTACGCTGACAATATTGTTGATTACAACTGCTTGTCTTTTCGCAACTGTGATTACTCCGACTTAAAAGCAATTAATTGCAATAACTGAATATTTGCCAAGTTGGCAGAAGGTCATGGCGTTGTGCAAGAGTCTATGATTTGTCCTTATGTTGGTCAAAAAAACTCAATCTGCTCATGACATTAGCAGGCAATTCGAAAAGGTTCCGGCATATTACGTCATGCCCTTTCATTCAGATTCACTTCATTCAACATCGAGGCTGGTTCCACGGCGAGCGTGTGTGACTTTGACTATGTTCGAGTTTATGGTGATCCTTCTTCGAGTGGAAATCGTCCATTAATTGGAAGTTTCTGTGGAAATCTTCGTCCTACTACTCCACTGTCGTCAGAGGTAAGCTCAATGTTGGGAAAAATAAAAATGTCACCATATAGTTATCTTTTAAGCCTATGCTAGGCTTCAGATTGAACTATAAAGATATTTACAACCAAATGTCTAGTAGTTTTTGTCTGATTTGGAAGTTAAGCAAGATTTAGTTGCTGTAAAATAACTGATGGTATGATTGCGTTGCTTTAGGGCAGCATACTCGTGGTGTTTAAGTCTGATGAAGACATTGTTGACTACGGATTTGAAGCTGTGTTTGAAAGCTCAGACTGCGGTGGAATGCTCACAGATTCATCTGGTAAGTCCTGCCATGTAACCTTTGGTTTTGTACCCAGTAGACATTGTGGTTGTACATTTTTAATTTTTTGACAAAGTTGTTATAAAAGTTTTCATTTACTTTCGTAATTAAACAATAAATACTATTAATACTACAAAATAGTGCTCAATGCTAAGCAAAAATACCTATTACATCTAATACAGACTCTATTTACTAAAAACCTCAACAGGCTGTTTCACCCTGATTGGGATCATCATCATCATAATCCATCGTCGGTTTGTTCCCCACTAGTGGGGGTGGCCCGATCATAATTTCTATTTGAATAAGAACCTTCGAATGATGTCAGTCAGGTTGATCAAGGCTTTTAGTGAATGGTAACTGTATTTGATGTACTTTCAAAATTATGTTGTTTGTTCGACCATCTTCAGCTGATCCGAGCCACGTTGGACTATTTTCCTTAGTTATCAACAAATGTGTTTGGCAGCACTCCGACCAGAGAGTGTGGCACTGAATGCCTGGTGGCAGACTATATGAGCAATGACTTTGCAAATATAGAGTATTGACTGTACATTGTACAATGCTAACTTGCGGTGTGATGTGGGATTAATCTTCTGCTCCGGGATGATGAACTGCATGAATCCATGATCTGAAATTACAAGAATTGTGCAAACAATATTTTCGTTGATGAAAACACACTTTTTAATTTTTATACTATTTGTCCGCACCATGCTTTAAATGCTTGAGACTAATCGTTGGTAGTAGAGCCGTACGGTGTGCACTGCACATCTCACATGCGGTGGCTTTGGTGCTTCAACCACTGTTTAAAAATGTCGCCACATACGTGTAGTGCTCCATAACCGCCACTGATTTTGGTGGCTGGGCAATGCTTGGCCATGTGACTAATCGTTGGTCATATAGATAAATAAATTTAACCATGTGAGTGACGCTTTATCGACTTTCTTATGATGATTGACAGGTTCCATCAACGCTTTCACTCATTCTGACCTCCACAACAACCGCAACTGCACCTGGCAAATCAGTGTTTCCCCACCTGAAAAAATTGTTGAGTTGAAATTCAGTAGTTTTGATTTGGAAGCACACTCAAGCTGCCTCTACGATTACGTCAAGGTAGAATCCGTTTTGAGTGTGTATTGTTTTCTTTCAGCACTTAGCATGGATGGTTTCAACAATTGTGATGGCATTTCCGTCATGAAATGATGGTAATTTTTCTATTAACACAGGAAGCAACGATAACATGCATGCAGCAAATTTGCAGGTTGAAATACATAATCACAAGTAAAATCACAGTATCTTGAAATGTTTGCACAACGCTAGCAAACTCAAAAGCGGTAAACGAAAAGCCTTATTTTCTGTAAATTCTTTGTTGAGTATGCTACTCTCTTAACTTTTCACTTAAATTGTTTGGCATAAAATATTTTTTTTATTTGCACATGTCTTATCTAGGGTATCTCACATGGATTATAACTCATAACTTGTTATTATTTTATCACTCTTACCACAATATCGCTTTATTTATTGGAACTTTAATCGAAACAAATTTTGAGCTGCTACGTGTGCCCAATCACAATAGGTTAGTTTTAGCTGCGTGCGCAAATCATCTAGATTCTAGAATTATGTTAAACCAATCGAAACTTAAAGTTTTAACTTCATAGATATGTAATTAATCGAACTAGTGCCTCAGTTTTACTCTAGTTTTGCTAATTTCTTATTTGAAGTTCTTCTGTATACTCTTGGTAAGGTTTATGACGGAATAGACACGCACTCCCCTCTTATCGGCACATTCTGTGGCTCCCGAGTGCTGGATTACATCACTAGCACCGGAAGCAAGATGACGATTGAATATATCACTGATGACATCATTACAGGTTAGTTGGCATTTTGCGCACATGTCAATTTTGTATTAAGTGGAATTACTGTTTAATACAGTAATCATCATGAACTTAAATTTAACTTTAAGTGCCATACAAGTGATTAAATTTATGATGTTTCTGTCCACCTTCATTAGGGGATGGCTTTACCGCGTCTTATAGAGCAATGGCAGGCCCAGCTGAGGGATGTGGTGGGACTTTGGAAGGAACTGAAGGAACGTTTTCTTCTCCAGATCTGGATAATTCCGGTAAGAACTGGAATTTACACTCTGCGGATCAAATAACCACAATTTTCTCAAACACTTTTTCTACCATAGAAATCTACAGTACTGTAAAAATATTTTTCCCTAAAGTTACCAGTAGATTACTTTTTATTATGCTGAGCTGCAGCAGAAGATATTGGAATTGCAGACTTTGTGTTTTTTTAGCTTTAGGTCGTTGCTGAAAAGTTAATGCGGTTTCTCGATATGTTTTTTAATTTTTTATTTTCAGGTAACTACGATTCCAACCTGAACTGCCTCTGGATAATCCAAGCCCCAGTTAACACCAACATTAAAATCAGGTTCGATTCATTCAGACTTGAGAACCAGACTGCATCTGGAGGTTGCGACTATGATAGAGTGGAGGTAAATTTGAAGTTGTTTTATTGTTTTTATCTTTGCTTTTTTTCTGGATTAGTCAAAGCTTGTTTGATAAGCGATATTCGTGCATTCTATCTGAATCTGGCGTGTGTTTGAAAGTCAGGAACAACTTTGTCTGCCGCTAGCCGGTCATTTGTCTGGTATGAGGTGTTAAAAATTGATTTTCTAAAGTGACATATAGATCATCTTTCTTTGCGTGATCATATTGTAACCAGAATGATTGACTTTTGCGCAAGTGTATTGCAAGACACTGGGACATTGTGGTGTCAAATTAAGTACGGTCTTTCTTCTGAGAAGGGTTAGGGCAAACTTTTCATTTCAAACAGTTTTAAAGAGCTAGAACACTTCAACAATTGATTTTCAATTTTACAATTATTCACTAAAAGTGCAGCTTTGTCTCTAATAATTCGTGAATCGAATCGCAAACACAAATCACCCAAAGGAACAAAGCGGTTTCTACAATTTTGTTGCGCATTAGTTTGTTACCAACACATCACTCCCCAATCCCCATGTGTATTACTCAGCATAACCTAAACTTTCTTTGTACGCAGATTCGTGACGGCTCAACTGAGTACGATCCCCTTGTTCTTACTGCTTGTGGCGTCAACTTACCTGCCAACTACCAATCTTCTGGCAACACATTGTTTTTCCGTTTCATCTCTGACGTATTGGTTGAAGATACCGGTTAGTAGCCGTGACGTTTTTTGATGTGAAGCTGCAAACAATTTCCACCTTGTTGTCTAGCGATAACGCATAGCATTAAAGTGCTGATTTTTTAGAAGTTTGCAATTTTCACGGATACGGCCAAATAGAACACACGGAGCGAATGCTTTTGCATGATAATACTAATAATCATATTTTTACGCTCATTGCGACAACACACAGTACTCTGCGATCACAGAGGCAACACAACTGAAAGCAGCAAAGGGACGTATTGTATGTCGAGTCAGCTGCTCTCATTATTTTGGCATGCTGCTTAGTGTCTTGCCGAGACACAGACGCGTGCTCTGGAGCGGTGTTGAACCCACGTCCTTTCGAACGTCGCGCCTGCGTTACCAGCTTGAAACGCATGTATCCTCATCAAAAAGCAATGACTAAAAACTTTCAATGAAAACACTTTTGATTTACAGTAGACAAGCAATGTAATTTGAAGGTATTGTGCCCTTTAGTTTTTTCATAAAATTTAGCAGTTATTCCCAACCGTTTTGCAACTGCTTGGTCATGCGACCACTGTTACAGTAAAAACTGTTTTCGAAATTCCAACTGATTATATTCCTCCTTAGAATCCGCATTACCCTGTGTACAGTTTTCTTTAGTTCAATCAGTTCATGTAACTCTGATATTTATGATTATAATCTACTGTGATTTACAGCTTACAAATAACATTGGTTTTATTAGGTTTTACCGCTATTTTCAAAACACAACCACAAATATGCGGAGGGGCTTATGATGTTACCGAAAGCTATACTCATTTGCCATCACCAGTCATATCCACAAGCACGCAAGCTTTGAACTGCAGGTACTGGGTACTTGTGTATATTATTGTCTGGATGTTTTATACTTACGTTCTACAGTGTGTAAAGTTTTGACCATTAAATGAGAAGCGTTTTGCTTCGAAACGAAATGAAACTTGGTTTATTTTTTTTTTAAATAGTGACTCTTCTATAGCGTTAGGTTATGCTCTTGCTATTTACCCCAATTTTTTCGTTCTGAGAGGCTCATGCTCTTTCGTTGTCGTTTCGAGTGCATGGCAAAGTGAAGTTGCTTGCTTGTCAAAATAAAACTGAAATTTGTTTCGTTTCGAAAAAGAGTCGAAATACTTATGTTAAGAACAGTCGTACTCACGGTAGGCAGGTTTGTATTGTTGTGCTACAACAGTTGATTCTGACAGTTAATTCCGACGATATTGAGTTACATAAGGCAAACACTGCACTAGTCGAGCAAGCAAAAGTTTTTTATTGGTACGTCGCTTCACTACCTACGATGGCTCTAACAGTCAGGGAAAAGAACAGAAACTTTCAATTGTTTCAAGTCGTGATCTTCGTTTCATACTTCAGATGGACGCTGGATGCCGGTACCGTGACAAACCGATATGTTGAGATCAAATTTGACGTCATGGACATCCAATCTTCATCCAACTCTGCCACGACTTGCATTGGAGCTTATGTTGAGCTACGTGATTATCCACTGGGTGTGTAACTGTGTATTGCTTCACTTTAGCTTTTTTCATTTTAACGTAGAGAAGTAAAAAAGGAACAAACATGCGATGAACTATAGTCCAATCCGCCATTGATATGTACGCTTTTGCTTTTGGAAGATATCCAAAATTAAATTTGCTTGCTAGTCGTTTGGATAAAATAGGCAGGTCACTTTGGTTTTGCATGGCTGATGAAATGCGAACTATTCTTCGCTGACGTAGTGGTTGGCGGCCAGTGGCGTATTCTATTGATGTGGAAAATTGTTTATTTTTATGTGGCACTAACACAGTGCATTAACTAACTAAAGTTTTGAAATAGTCAGTTTTTTTACTTCACCTGAAAACTTTAATCACGTAGTTTGTTAATTATCCGCGTATTTTAATGCTAGTTTGAAATTCGTTGTGAGCGTACCTCACCGAGATTGTTGATGTTCTCAGATTTTGAAACGTGTGATAGCTTGAAACCCAGTCTTGAAAACCGGTTTGAAACCCAAACGATTCTATTTGAACAAAATAACATCTCGACCCTGGAGTGGTAAAAAAGATTGACTCTCGGCCTTAAAAGCTCAAACGAAGAAATTATGAAGTAATAAGCGAAAAACATTTTAACATGTTTCCATTTTGATAGATCTGTTATTTTCATATTCGATGTTTTGCAGGTGATTATGGTCAAGTGTTCCAATATTGTGGTTCTGACTTGCCTCCCGACTTCTATAGTTTCAGACAAATAGTGCAGGTAGTCCATGTGCATTGCGCAAGTTATGTTTTATCAAAAAATAAAAAGGCCAAAATGTAGATACTAGACTCATGTTGAGAAAATCGTTTCGAATCACTTAATACCACTGTAGATGAAAACAGTTTAGTTTACGAACCGTTTACTGAACATGAGTTGCGTCTTATGGTTGAATATGTATTTATCGTGGCAACCAAATGATGTGATATCAGTTTTAGTTATGTTTTGTGCACTTTTCGAGAAAAACAAAGATTCTTAAGTTAAGAATTTATTAGATTAACTTAACCATTTACTACATTTCAGATTTCAGTAGTCATATTAGGGGTTTAGGATAAAGTCAGTAAACACAATCAGGTTAATGTCGAAAGTAGGTTAAAAGAATCATGGTACAGGCTAAAAATTGGATCTTTTTCGGTGCCAGCCATATGAACTACGTTTTTGTTGCAGATTAACTTCCGCACAGACATCGGTGCTACAGGAACGGGATTTTCGCTTCAATACAAGCTAGCAACCTGTTCAAGGACACTAACCCAGAACCAAGGACAACTGTTCAGGTGACAGAAAAAAAAAATTTTCGTGCAACTTACTTTTCAGTATTAGCTTTCTTGGCTTCTTTTAGCAAATTGTTTAATGAGACGCTTTGCCCGATCTTTTAAATGGTTATTAAAGGTCTAATATAACTTGTCTGGTCGATCGTAATAAATTTTGCTCTTAAATTTCACTTAAAGCTACTTGAATAAACTGGTTGCAGAGATTCAAATTTTCAAGCCAAACTACGTTTAATTACAGTGTATAAAGCGAGCAAAGGAAAAATCATCCTAAATTAGTGCTACTGCTTAAGTACCGTGTTCTTTTGGTAAGTTACAAAGAGAGCCATACCTTCTCTCTGCCAACTGTCGAACGAATGTTTCCTTAGATCACATTTACAGTAAACGTCATGTCTGTGTTGAAGTAACCTGAAGCTGACAATGGGTCATCGTAGCGAACTTATTTATTTTGTATTTTCAAACAGCCCTGGATGGCCTGATCCATACGTGCACGACTTGACCTGCGAGACTGTTCTTCATGCGGACCCCGGCAACAAGATTCAACTTTTCTTCAATTTTTTCGATGTGGAATTCGAAAATAATTGCAATTATGATTATCTCGAAATCAGGTGCTTTCAATAAGTAACTTCTTTGCGTACCAGTTACCTGTGGGTCAAACTGGGCTTGTTTGCAAAGGTTTCCTTTGCAAATATTCTGCCTAATGCGTAAGATTTTCTTAATTTTCTCAAAATACAAATAATCTAACCAATAATTTCAAATCAGGTTTGACGATTGATGTCCGTCCTAACTAGACGTGCCAGTTAAACAAGGTTCAAAGATTACAACTAAATTGCGGTTCTATATACATAGCCAAAAACGTTTGCAAGATTGTTTTGGTTTTTATGGCGTTAAATGTTGTGTTATTGCTCAGTGATGTCTGTTTATATAGTAAAAAAAACAATGGCTGGTGACAAATTAATTAGGTGCCATTATTGAGAAGAAAACCATGCATGAAGAGGGAATTAATTGTACTTTCTCTTTCCGGGGTCTGGTTAGTCACCCTTTACTACTTAACAGTGATACCCCTAGTTATCTCCTCTTTAATCTAGCCTGAGTTTTGTGGTAATTGTTTTTATTGCTGTATGCTGTGCGGTATGATAAATTACTGGGACTCTATCCTTGGCTTCAGCACAACTTGTAAACCGTTGTAGCCTACTCCTGTGCTACTAAGAAGATCATTATGATATTGATATGTAAGCCTACTGCATTTATAAACCGGCTTTTTGTGCATATTGTCAAGGCCTAGCCATCAAGAACCAATTGTTGATTTTGTACAGAAATGGAAGCACAGCAGATAGCGAAGAACTACAACGATTGTGTGGAAATTACATTCCAGACCCGATCTTCCCCCAAAACAACGCTGTGTACATGAAGCTGGCAACCGACCCTTACATCGTTGGCAAAGGGTGAGAAAATCGTTCGCTCTAATTTTTACCAAGGAGATTCATCAATTGTTGAGTGTTGTTGCCGTATTTTTTGCAGCTTAATGTCCTCCTACTCAGCTGATTGCCCAATGGCCGTGCAGGTTTTAAACGTTTCACTTGCCACTTTTTCGTGGTTATTAGCTTACTGGATATCACATTTTGAGCCGATACTTTGTTGTTTGTCCCCGACAGCCTGATAATGAAAAGTAAAATGAGGGGTATTTATCACGTAATGAACACAAGCACCAACTGCTTCTCTATTTCCTTACTATTATGAAGTTTATGAGTCTGAATACCAAATCTATAAACATTCGTTGCTGTTTAAGTGTTCGAAGATTACTGTAGCGTTGTTTCAAGCGATGAAAATTTGCCTGGATAGTTAGTTAAGTTTTTAAAGGTTGCCAGGCTTTGTTGAGTCACTGAAAGCTAACGCAGCTATCATCTCGTTATGTGCTTGTAGGTAGATTGTTGTATATGCTTTATCGTTGTCACTGTTCACTGTCAATTCATCGGTAAGCCAATTCTTTGGCTTAAATTTACTCTGCGTCAAAAACGAACGTCGCTACAGTTGCTTCACAAAATGTAAGCCGTTGAAAATCTTTTTTTGAAGAAATGAATTAGTTCCGCAATATGCAGGCGACTAATTTCAAAGCATGTTTATTTGTTTATCCTATTTTGATATACAAAAAGTATTCCAACTGCTTTTCTTAAAAAAACTAACAAGCCTTTATGACGTAGACATGACATCACATATACATCATCTCCCTCTGGATGTGGCGGAAATATAACTGGAGACCACGGCAGCGTGTATAGTGAGATGTACCCACAGGTGAATCAAATTTCCGACTGGGATAACAGTCTTGAAATTCGGCTGTGGTGCTTTCTTTAGTGATTCTCTACAGTTGGTGTGACTTGTAGCTTATTTGATAACGTTTCTTCTTGTTTTGTGTAAATGTGAGGTCCTTTTTTAAGGTTAAAAGATATCGAACAGTCCGCTAAATCTCCAGTATAGTTTCTATAATCTATAATTGCTTGTAAGTAAAGAATCAACGTTCATTTAAACTTTACCAGGAGCTTATTGGTACTGAAGTATAACAAACTACCAATTTGTTGATTTTATGGCGTTTTTGCAAAACACATGCCGTGTTGTGCATATGAACGAGTACGATTATTATTTGCTTTCAGCCATACGCTCCAAACTTGGAATGCGTCTTCGTTATCAGGGCTCCTGTCGGAAGGCCAATCACTGTCCACATCACTTACATTGATATCAACTATTCTGTAAGTTACTTGTCAGTTTTGTCATGTTCCAACGGCGTAAACATTAGTTTATAACTCTGCATCGACGATCTACTTCTGACGTACACTTCTCATCATTCTTTGATGGGGTTTTTGACTCAAGATCTGTGAAAATGTCTCTACGAATAGTTCGTCGACGGATACTTTTAATTACAAACCATCATGTGCAATCGCTAAATCGAAATAAACATTGCCAAAGTGAGCCTATTGATCGGATTTTTTTTTAATTTTCCTTGTTTTATTTTTTTATGCTTTGTCTGTCAGTAGGAAGGGCGATTGACGCCCTGTTTGCTGCACCTCTCGCGGTCCCATTGCGTAATATGATTAAATGTGGCAAGAAAGTCGAAATTACCGTAATAATGCCTTGTAGAATTACTCAATCATCCACCTACCGAAAGTGTTTCCGCTGAAACTTTGAGGTTTAGATTAACCTTTTATGTCATAACAGTGCAACGACAATGGATGCTTCTGTGGTGACGACTTGCTTTGGATATATGGGGGACCCTCAACCTCATCTGTAGTGATGGGGATATACTGTGGTCGCGGTACTCTGTCTGATCTTAAAAGTCCAACGAACTCAGCGACCGTGAGGTGAGCCTGGCAACCTACTTTACATTTGTTCTTTTCTTGCTTTGATCTGTCAAACGCGTTTTTTCAAAGCAATCCAGGCCACGATGTGCTAGTTTATTCATCGTATGTCAATCAAAACAAAACATATATGGTACACAGAACTTAGAAGTCGTTGTTGTTTTCAAACCTTGTCATTAAAGTCATGCAAGAACAAATGCTAATTCCTTCATGATCAATTTTTTTCTTCATTATGTTGTTTGCAAACATTTCCATTAGATTACATCTGTAGCCGTCCAATCGATATGTAGGTTACAGTTGCTGTCTGAGCTTTTACTTAGATTTAAGTCACCATGGCACTTAGTCAAACAAACCCATTAACAAGATTAAGTTGTCCTATCATTTTCTTTACTAATTTCCACATATGAGCTTAATACCTGGATTTTTTTGGTCATACTGTGACTGAGTTACCAGTTTATCGTCAAGTTGTAACAGCGATTCTGGGCTTATTTTTACCTGTGATCTACCGATTATAATTTGGTTTGTTTGTAAATCTTGGCGATTGGGCAAGGTAATTTAGCTAACTTTCAAAAATTCTTTCCTTCACCGAATTAAGTTAATATTTCATGACAATAAATTGTCGTTGTTTTCTATTCTCAGGTTTATAACTGGCGATTTTGTCCCGGGAAGCCAAACCAGTGCTGGGTTCAGAGTGGAATATGAAAGCTGATTGCTTTCGTCGACGTGTCGTATATTTTTGTACAAACTTATTGCTTTCTACTCAAATTTAATTTTTCTTTGAGCTTTATGTGCGTGTGCAATATTAGGCTACTTCTTCGTATCTTAATCTACCATAATCGTACTTTTTTCATGTCACTTTATTGCGAAAAGCTTGTTATGTTGGAAAAATTGATCGGATAGAATCTTTTAGTTATCTTGTAGTCTAGAAAGGTAGGCCCACGTCGATAAAAAAGGTAAAGGTGGTCCCATACTTAGTAGGCTAACATTTTTTTTTAAATAAAACGGGTGTAATTTTATCACTTTCCTTTGTGTTACGCTATATTGTTTGTATAAGTAAATTTAACACCGTCTGTGCTCTGTGGTATATGCGTCGATATGTGACCCACAAGTAGGTAATCATGCAGGAAAAATAATCATTGTTTAAATGCATTTACCAATAAGCTATCTCAAACAACATTCATTTTAGACCTTCTGCAACCTCGAAAATAAACTGTCAACCGTGCTTTGTTTTGCCAAATTAGCCTACGTTTAGATATTAATAATTCGAGATTGTCTACTTTTTTTTTTGCTCGCCATGTATGTTCTAATTATGATTTTTTGAATACACTTCAGTCTTTAAAGTTATATGTTTGTGAGTTCATGACCTTTGATTTTTGGGACATATTGTTGATGTTTTTACAATTTTAGGTGTCTTTCAATAAACAAAATGTTCAGTTACATTTTCATTTATTGATGTCAAATGCTCGCCCACATAGGCTAGTCTGCTGTAATTTAAGTCTGTTTGAATCGATTTATCTGATGAGCGGAACAAAACTTTGTTTTAAACGATGACCGGAAGCTCCAATGGAACAATATTACAAAAACCAATACCAACTATTTTCTGCCAAAACGAGACAAGATTTTGTTTCGAACTATTTATCATTTGCCCACCCTGATAGCTCAGTTGGTTAGACGCCTGACTTAACGAACAAAAAAAACTGTAAGATCAAGCCATGTAGGCTACTTCTGGAGTCTAACAGTAGGCTACATGATCAAGTGGCGCTGGTTCGACTATCGGGGTGTGCGGTGTTGAGTTCAATCTGCTTTCTTCTGACGTGATAAACATGGAGATGTCCAGTCTACACTAAGCTTCTATTTTGGTAAAAATATTATTGATATAAACTGAATTTTCGTGCACCTGTGAAAGTCTTTGCTTGTGAATAGGCTATAGTTTCATGCCAAATCGATAAATAACTTAGTTTCATGCCAAATTGATACAGATAATATTTTGTAGTTGTTTGCCTGAGTCAGCTATCACAACGGTGTCGTCAACATATCGTAACTTATATGTGGTTAATGCTGTTTCTTCCAATACAAATAGCCTAAGTTAGTCTTTACATATATCTTGGAAATATGAGACATAAATCCGTAGCCTATTGGCACTGATTTTTTTCTGGGTGATGGCTAATTTATTTCTAACTCTGTTCATGATGACTCTCAACAGTCGGCTAGTTTGTATGGACATTAAGCTAATTGTTCAAATTTTGCAGCCTAGCCTACCAGCTTTTTTTTTTTTAGTAAACTATTGCAATGAAATCAGTTTTTTTTATTTTTTCAGTTGGTAGGCCTATTTAGCTGTAGGCTACAGTACCGCAATTTTAAAGCTTCAGCAATCCTATCAAAACTTTTATTATGTTGTAATAATAGCAACTATAACAGGCAACAGCATTCTTGATTCACTTAGGGAACGTTCAAATATTACGTAACGCTTTTTTTCCGAATTTTTGACCCCCCCCCTCCCCCATGTAACGCCAACGTAACGCTTTTTTCAATCCCCCCCTCCCCCATGTAACGCTTTTTCACTACAAATTCAGGTATTTAATTTGCACTTAATTATTTGCATTTAATTTGCACAAAAAACCACCATTCCGTACTCGAAAGCGTTACGTAACGTTTTGCTTGAACCCCCTCCCCCCCGATGTGACGCTAACGTAACGCTTTGCATAAACCCCCCCTCCCCCTCGAAGGCGTTACGTAATATTTGAACGTTCCCTTACGCCGAATTCTCACTTCTCCCGCCTGCGCGATTTGACTGTTCACATACCGGTAGTTTTGTTGTAACTTAGCCTACTTTCTGAATCCCCATGCAAATTACAACCAATCAAGTTTATTTCGGCATAGCTCCACACTCATTTCAGTTTAATAAACTTATAGCCTAGCATAGGCTATTATTTTTATTCATGTGGAAGCTACGTCAATGAGGCACCAAAAAAAATCATGCTGTTAAAACTCTTTAATGCATTTCTTCCATCTGTTATAGGCGTTGTATCGAATCAGCTACCCGCTCATATCAGGTCCGTCCGGCAAGATGGTAGGCCTACTTGGCCTGGTCGCAAGGGGTGATCCGAGCACAAGACCTTCGTTTGATCATTGACTGTGTAACTTATATTCAAATAACGCAAGGATCAGGGATATCTAGAGAAGGGGTACAGTGGCGGCTGGTGGCCTCCTGAATTGGGGGGGCTGCAAGGCAGCATATCCAAGAATTGTTGGAGGGCGATATCAGGCGAACCTTGCGGGCGTGTCGCCGAAGGCGACACCCACGGCGGGGGGTCTGGGGGGCCTCCCCCAGAAAATTTTTTACAATTACATTTAATTTGGTGCATTTTGAGAGCATTTTCAAAAGAAATTTGGGAGTGGAATAACAGTCAAAAATGCTGCTGTAGAGCTTGAAAAATACTAATATTTCAAATTTTTATATTCAAAATCAGTGCTAAATACAAATCAAACTATGTTCTATGCACTTCGTCGTTTTCTCAATAGTTCGCTCAGTTTGTTGTCTGCAAATATTTATTGTCGATCGCCGGCATCGCACACGATTGTCCACATACGATCCACACAAAAAAATACACAGAAACAAAAGACAAACAGAAGTACATTCACAGGAATGACGCTGAAGTAAGCAATAAATTTATTAATCAATCGTCCATTTCAGATCATGCGATCCATATCACACAAATTAAACATGCGAAACAAAAATCAATATTCAAAATGAAATATCATACTTAATCTGTTCAAACACCCAACTATAAAAAGAAATTTAAACTTTATCAATCGATGAATGTTGATATCACTGCTGTGCCATAGCAGCCATCAAGGCTAGGTAACGGCATAGCCTACATAGTGGTATTATAATGAAGGAGGTAGTTTGAGTTACGATAGCAGTCATACCTTATCAGGGAATCAACAATAGAGTTTGACGATGATTCACATTACCCAACAAAAAAAAGGCCCTTTTCCGTTGTAATGCATCAAATGTTATACGACATACAATGTTACACAAGACTTGATGTTCACGTAGCCTACGCTATAATGTTTGGGCAAATGGTGAATAATTCTAAATGCATTATTGAATGCAACACGCAAGCGATTAATTCACGTTGGTGATAATTTTCCCATGGTGACATGCATACATTGGGGTACAATATGAACGGAAGAGAACATTTTTAACTTCACTGGAGCTCTTGTAAAATTTTAATTTATTGGTAAAACAGTATAATGATCGTACTTGTCGGTTTATATCCTTGTCATCACACATTGCCGTGTCAAGAAATACACCCAAGTATCTGACGCTATCTACAGATTTGATTTGACTTCCGTTGAGCCGTGAAATTGGATTTAAATTTAACTTTAAGTGATTAGTTAGAAAATACATAGCAAACGACTTTTTGCAGTTAAAAACGATCTCATTACAAAGTACATAATCTTCGCACACACACAGTATATTGCAGTATACATGTAGTATAACCGTAGCTACATCTTTTTTGGAGCACCCTGCATGTATGCACCCACTGCTCCAGAACTAAAAATGCTTGGAAGTTAACATTTTTTATTCTTTCCTACAAAAATTATCTTTTGCCAGCTGAAGCCAGCTAGCAACCCTGCATGTATCACAATACAGAAGGACAAAGACAAAATCTCAATTCTATCACAAGTATAAATGCCCACTGGATGGCAAGTATAATTCAGTTCAATTCAAATTATTTTTCTTTGACAGAATGCAAAAGAAATGATATTGTAAAAAAGAAATACAGTAACAAAACCAACAAAAGGAAAAGGTGGCAAAACCTTAATGGTTTAAGACGTGCATGAAAGGATCTAATATTGCGGTATATGCATCGATAAATATAGTTAAGCACGGCCACCAAACCTGACACTTTAAAACAAGTAGATGAATTAGTTAAGAATCAGTCGCCTCCTCATTCCAGAAACAATTGGAGCGCCAATTCTTAAAGCAATGAGAACACGACTGAACCTAACATTACAAAAACAAACAAATACACACACACATATTGTAATTATAACCATTGATCTCGCTCAAGCCATAGGTGCCACATTTACTCTTTGCTACACATTACTGAGCATCACATATAAAGGACAGCGGACCTTTATTTATAGATGAATTCCATTCGGCGACTTTTTGCCATGGCAAAATGGTCAATTACCCTCTCGTTGAAATCTTTGGTTTCAGTTATTAAGCGATTTTCTATTGACACCATGGCTAATGCAGAAAGTCTTTCAGTACACATGGTGCTGCGGGAAAAGGTTTTAATCCTTTTCAGTGATGAAAAGCAACGTTCTGGTTCTGCTGTTGACATTGGAGTGGTAAGTAGAATTTTAGCTAGCTTTATTACTTCAGAAAAAGTTGATTGCATTCCTTCCAGGTTTAGCAACGAAAGCAGCTGCACAAGTCCACTCACTGAATGCATGTCATTTCTAGAATAGAGAACAGACAGCTCCGGTTTGAGCTTGTCTTTGATTAACATAGGGTATGCTTCACAACATTTTTCTAAAGCTTTTTCTGGAAACTGTCTTGCATATTGTGAAGCATTTTTCAAATTAAATAAAGTGCTTGCTTCAAGATGATTGGTGAACTTGAACCTTTCTTGACACTGCATTAAGACAACATCACATACTTCTTTAGCATCAATGATTTGGGATTCAGGCATTCTCCGTGTGGGTGAAGGTGACTCATTGTCTGCAGCAATGCCTTCCCTTATTCTTTGTATTGCTGACAGAAAATTATCCAGAGAGCACTGCACTTTGAATGACTCAAGCTCCACAGACTGCAGCTGAGCAAACAGTATGTCAACATGAGGCATGATTTTCGAAAAGAAATCTAACCAAAACACAAATTTTGGATCTATGAGCATTCGTTTTATACCAGCAGCAGCAAAGCCAGTCACCGAAGAGTTGCTTTGTTCCAAAGTTGAGCAGCATTCTATAAGTGCGTCTTTTACCTCCGATACAGCATTCACCGTCCTGCTTTTAAAATTCCATCGTGTTGCTGATGGGCGAGGAATACGCCTTTGAGCAACTTGGTCCAAAGCAGCCATTCTTTGAGGAGATTTGGAGAAAAAACTTGGGATTCCCGAAAGACTGTTAAAAAAGACTCTGACACTGGTATTCTGCGAAGTGGCTTTTTGTATAACCAAGTTTAGCTGGTGTGCATAACAATGGACAAAGTGTGCATTGCTATATACTTGCTTGATTCTTGATTGCACACCATTTCTTGCACCACTCATAGCAGCAGCACCATCATAAGTTTGTGCTACAAGTTTGGATGTATTGCTCCCAAGCAAAACTTTAAGTTCCTGAAATAGGATTGAAGACAGAGCTTCTGCTGTCTGGTTAGCAGGATTAAAAAAACCCCAAAATCTTTCAACAGGCTTCCCATGACTTTCATACCGTAGTACAATCACCATCTGTGTCTTCTCTGAGATGTCAGTAGTTTCATCACACATGATTGCTACAAATTCAGACTGTGATATTTCTTCTTTAATTTTGCTTTTGCAAAGCTCAAGAATCGTTTCCAAAAGCTCATTTTGAATAGTTTTGGATGTACCTTTGAATACCTTTGCAGAATTAAAATGATTTTGGAAGCGTGAGTCAAGATTGGAAGCAAAATCAATTAACCCCATGAACACACCAGGATTTTTTGAGCCTTGACTTTCATCATGTCCCCTTAATGGCAATTCAAATCTGCCACAAAATTTTATACAATCTATAATCTTTGACAATACTGTTCTGTTCTTCGTTACTTCTTCATTATGTTTAGTAATGGAGAGTTGATATCCAGAATCTATAAGTGTAGCAATATTAACTCTGCCAAGCACTGAAAGACTCAAAGTATTGTTCATGTGGAAAGTTGATCTACTATGCTTCTCTGTCTTTCTACTGAGATGTTTCAGGTCTTTCACACCTACTTTGGTCCAGGAATGTTCTTGATCTCCACCAAACAGTAAACAGGGAAAGCAAAAGAAAGCATTTTCACTGTTGCAGCCACACAGCCAGTCATGATCATCATACACATTTCTGTTAAACTTCCTTGCATAAGGGTTACCTCTACTGGTGGATGATTGGGAAATGTCAAGGTTTGGAGTGGGTCTTCCTTGTGCTTTGATGCTAAGTTTTTCTTGCAGAGACAACTGGGAAAACCTAATTTTTTTCAATGACATTACAGAATTATCCATTGTATATAAATTGCAAAATGTTCCAATTAAAGTGTAAATTATTATAGCATAAACCTGTTAAGACAAATGAAATCATTGTCAATTTTTTTAAATGAAGGTAGATTCAGAGTCAAAATAAGAGTATCCATATATATATGATATTTTTTTTTTATTTATTTGCATCAGACTCAAGATGAAAGTAGAAACAAAGCAGATACTCAACTCCGAAGAGCTGAGTCGTAATGTACCAAATACAAAGATTGAGTGTAACAGTCTGTTCGCATTAGTTCATATATCCATTGGTTGGAAGACAAGTTACAGCGGGTTACAAACTGATATAATTTTTTACAAATGAAAGCTTGAAAAATGGTGATATTGTTATCAACGAATGCAGAGGTGATGCTGCATCGTCTCTGCAGATTAAACAACATTCGGTGCAAGTATAGAATCCGCCACCCTTGTCAACATGACGTCACAAAACGGACGCAACTACTACATAAAGGGTGAAAAAAAGGATGCTTAAAAGCGGCGGAATGAAGGTGACAAAGCGGAATGGATATGGATTTTTTGACAATTTTACTGTCTTTTTACAATAAAAACATTAAACCAACGCCGAGTGTTGAATATAACTACCTAGAATGACATAAAATTTACCAAATTGCATCAATTCAGCTAAAAATTTACCGAATTAAACTTTAAAAATAAAAATATGAAACGTTTGCAACTAAATGTGTTGTAGCTATCTAATTTCAGCTCGCATTTTAATTTTTACAATAAAAGTAGCCTACCAATCTAACGCAACTGCAAAGAGTATGTCTTGCTTTATGCACCTGGAAAGTTTCAGGTTTATATCTTATCTACAAAATGGGCAATCGTCGTTCAAACGTAGCCGCTCGGCGACACTTTTTCCCAATGCATTGTAAAGGCGAATCGATCCTTATTCAGTATAAGCCACCCCCAGTTTGCAGTGATCGGTAAATAGTGCTTCCACTAAACTTTCTGTAGTTTTCTCGTTTCTGCTCGGATTTTAACAAATTTTGCCATTGTTGGAAAGCACGATCATACATCTACACGAAGCAATTAAACAGTAGCACAAAATAGGTACTAGCTTTATTTTGTGATAACTTAAACTTCACCAACTTGTTACGATTCTCGGCAATTTAATTTTTGCAATAAAATCATTAAATCTTTGCAAACTAAAAGAATATGTCTTGCTTTATGCACATGAAAACTTTCAGGTTGATATCTTATCCACAAAACTGGCAATCGTCGTTCAAACGTAGCCGCTCGGCGACACTTTTTTCCAATGCATTGTAAAGGCAAATCGATCCTTATTCAGTATACGCCACCCCCTGTTTGCAGTGATCGGTAAATAGTGCTTCCACTAAACTTGCTGTAGTTTTCTCGTTTCTGCTCGGATTTGAACAATTTTACCATCGTTGGAAAGCACAATTATACATCTACCCCAATCAATTGGCTACAAATCCAAAACAAGTACTATCTTTATCTTGTAATAATTTAAACTTCACCAACTTGTAACGATTCTCAGCAATTTAATTTTTACAATAAAATCATTAATATTCTGCAAATTGAAAGAGTATGTCTTGCTTTATTCACCTGAAAAGTTTCAGGTTTATATCTCATCTACCAAACGAGCAATCGTCGTTCAAACTTAACCGCCCAGCAAAGCTTTTTTTCAATGCATTGTAAAGGCGAATCGATCCTTATTCAGTATACGCCACCCCCTGTTTGCAGTGATCGGTAAATAGTGCTTCCACTAAACTTGCTGTAGTTTTCTCGTTTCTGCTCGGATATTAACAATTTTACCACCGTTGGAAAGTACAATTATATATCTACCTGAATCAATTAAACACAAGCACAAAGCAAGTACTAACTTTATCTTGTGATAACTTAAACTTCACCAACTTGCACCAATTCTCAGCAATTTAATTTTTACAATAAAATCATTAATATTCTGCAAATGGAAAGAGTATGTCTTGCTTTATTCACCTGAAAAGTTTCAGGTTTATATTTCATCTACCAAACGAGCAATCGTCGTTCAAACTTAACCGCCCAGCGAAGCTTTTTTTCAATGCATTGTAAAGGCGAATCGATCCTTATTCAGTATACGCCACCCCTTGTTTGCAGTGATCGGTAAATAGTGCTTCCACTAAACTTGCTGTAGTTTTCTCGTTTCTGCTCGGACTTCAACAATTTTGCCATCGTTGGAAAGCACAATCATACATCTACCCGAATCAATTGGCTACAAATCCAAAACAAGTACTATCTTTATCTTGTAACAACTTAAACTTCACCAACTTGGACCGATTCTCAGCAATTTAATTTTTACAATAAAATCATTAAGTCTTTGCAAATTGAAAGGGTATGTCTTGCTTTATTCACCTGAAAAGTTTCAGGTTTATATCTCATCTACCAAACGAGCAATCGTCGTTCAAACTTAACCGCCCAGCGAAGCTTTTTTTCAATGCATTGTAAAGGCGAATCGATCCTTATTCAGTATACGCCACCCCCTGTTTGCAGTGATCGGTAAATAGTGCTTCCACTTAACTTGCTGTAGTTTTCTCGTTTCTGCTCGGATTTTAACAATTTTGCCATTGTTGGAAAGCACGATCATACATCTACACGAATCAATTAAACAGTAGCACAAAATAGGTACTAGCTTTGTCTTGTGATAACTTAAACTTCACCAACTTGTTACGATTCTGAGCAATTTAATTTTTGCAATAAAATCATTAAATCTTTGCAAACTAAAAGAATATGTCTTGCTTTATGCACATGGAAACTTTCAGGTTTATATCGTATCCACAAAACTGGTAATCGTCGTTCAAACGTAGACGCTCGGCGACACTTTTTTCCAATGCATTGTAAAGGCAAATCGATCCTTATTCAGTATACGCCACCCCCTGTTTGCAGTGATCGGTAAATAGTGCTTCCACTAAACTTGCTGTAGTTTTCTCGTTTCTGCTCGGATTTTAACAATTTTGCCATCGTTGGAAAGCACAATCATACATCTACCCGAATCAATGGGCTACAAATCCAAAACAAGTACTATCTTTATCTTGTAATAATTTAAACTTCACCAACTTGTACCGATTCTCAGCAATTTAATTTTTACAATAAAATCATTAATATTCTGCAAATTGAAAGAGTATGTCTTGCTTTATTCACCTGAAAAGTTTCAGGTTCATATCTCATCTACCAAACGAGCAATCGTCGTTCAAACTTAACCGCCCAGCAAAGCTTTTTTTCAATGCATTGTAAAGGCGAATCGATCCTTATTCAGTATACGCCACCCCTTGTTTGCAGTGATCGGTAAATAGTGCTTCCACTAAACTTGCTGTAATTTTCTCGTTTCTGCTCGGATTTTAACAATTTTGCCATCGTTGGAAAGCACGATCATACATCTACCCGAATCAATGGGCTACAAATCCAGAACAAGTACTATCTTTATCTTGTAATAACTTAAACTTTACCAAATTGTACAAATTCTCAGCAATTTAATTTTTACAATAAAATCTTTAATCCTTTGCAAATGGAAAGAGTATGTCTTGCTTTATTCACCTGCAAAGTTTCAGATTGATATCTCATCTACCAAACGAGCAATCGTCGTTCAAACTTAACCGCCCAGCGAAGCTTTTTTCCAATGCATTGTAAAGGCGAATCGATCCTTATTCAGTATACGCCACCCCCTGTTTGCAGTGATCGGTAAATAGTCCTTCCACTGAAAGTGCTGTAGTTTTCTCATTTCTGCTCGGATTTTAACAATTTTGCCATCGTTGGAAAGCACAATTATATATCTACCCGAATCAATTCAACACAAGCACAAAGTAAGTACTATCTTTATCTTGTGATAACTTAAACCTCACCAACTTGTACCGATTCTCAAAAATTTAATTTTTGCAATAAAATCATTAATATTTTGCAAATTGAAAGAGTATGTCTTGCTTTATTTACCTGAAAAGTTTCAGGTTTATATCTCATCTACCAAACGAGCAATCGTCGTTCAAACGTAGACGCTCGGCGAAGCTTTTTTTCAATGCATTGTAAAGGCGAATCGATCCTTATTGAGTATACGCCACCCCCTGTTTGCTGTGATCGGTAAATAGTGCTTCCACTAAACTTGCTGTAGTTTTCTTGTTTCAGCTCAGATTTTAACAATTTTGCCATCGTTGGAAAGCACGATCATACATCTACACGAAGAAATTAAACAGTAGCACAAAGTAAGTATTAGCTTTATCTTGTGATCAGTGGCGGCTCGTGGTATTTATAACAGGGGTGCTGCAACCGGAGGTATAGGCTACGTGAAAGAGCGAGCGCCAAATCTGCGATGCCAAGCTAGGGAGGTATGGGGCATGCGCCCAATAAAATTTTACCTTATTTTAGTGGTATTTTGTGCATTCTGAGGTTATTTGAGCAGTTAAAACTGCCACGCTTTTTTGATGCATTTTTCAGAAATTAGCTTGAGCAAGGCTTTGATTTTGAACTGCAGTGTTTTGCGAACGGTAGGGCTAACTGCCAGAAAAAAATCAAAACATGAAATTTGTTGCATTTTCAACAGTCTTTTACAATATGTTTACAAATTTTGAGTATTTTTTTTTTGAAAATGACTAAAATTTCTGACAAACTACAAAAATGTTGTGTGTTTTCTTTTATTTCTTTGTTTCGGTTTAGATGTCTGAAAAAACTTTTAAACTGCGGTAAACGTTACCGCTAGATGTCAGGCAAGTGTTAAGCTTTCTACGTTGTCACGGTGATATTGATGCGTTACCGATACATTGTACGCGAAGAGAGAATCACATAAACTTCGCTTTGCACAAAAAAATTCTCTATAAATGATTAAAAACAGCAGAAAAAATCCAAATACAAACCTAGTAGATTTTTTTCAACTTTTAGACAATACAAGCCTTCTTCTTTCTAAAAAAGTAAGACCCACGTAGTTTGGCAAACAAAAACCAGAGTTATGGTGATTGCAAACAGTGTGTAATGTTTAGGGCTTGGGCCCTTTAAAGAGCTCGTGGCAGTTAAAGGGTTATTCCTGATGTTCAACAAGTTTAAATAGGCTGTTTTAGCATGTGACCTTTGGCCTTAACTTATTATCGTAATTAACATTAACAATGAACCTAGGTGTAACAACAATAATGATAATTTAATTCAATTCCACTCAACTTTATTTTTTGCTGCTGGAGCAAATATGTACAGAACGACACAGTAAACATACGAATTTGACACCAACAAAAGGGAAAGATGGCAAAACCCAAAAGTTTAAAATATACATCGATAAAACAGTAGCCTACCGGTACTAGCTAAACTACTAGCCTACTATCTTAAAATTGTACAGCGACCAAACCTAGTAACCTAGTCTAAGCTTTATGTTTTTGTGCAGAAAGCAAAGCACATTAGTCTAACCATGTAACAGCATAAGTCGCAGCCACCTAATATCGTGCTTGAAAACGATGAAGTATACTTGCTACAGCAACTAGCCTGACCAGCAACTGCAAAATTTGCAGTTCGGAATTGTGGGATTTTAAAGCAACCTCAGCCAAAAATGACGTCACAATTTATCTTTGTTCTTCTTTTATAAGACCGCAACTGCAGAGCTTGCAGTTCAGAGCTTCCAAATATAAAACTTGAAAAATCATAATATTTTTTAAAATCCAGAAATCATGAAACTTCTAGTCCGTAGGATTTATAGAGAAAATGAGAAAAAAAAACGTGAAATTAATAAAAAAAAGAAAATGCTGAAATGTGCAGGGGGTGCTGCAGTTGTGCAGTTTCTATGCACGAGCCGCCACTGCTTGTGATAACTTAAACTTTACCAAATTGTACCAATTCTCAGCAATTTACTTTATACAATAAAATTATTAAGCCTTTGCAAATTGAAAAGGTATGTCTTGCTTTATGCACCTAGAAAATTTCAAGTTTATATCTTATCAACAAAACTGGCAATCGTCGTTCAAACGTAACATTTTTTGGTAATAGAGCTAAGGAAATGACAAAGGAAATTGGAAATGACAAAATTTACTGCATTTTTTGAGTAGCCTAAATTGCGGGGCCCCCTAATTTTCGGGCACTGTGCGATCGCACGATTTGCACACCCCAAAGACCGGCACTGAATGTAGGCTACTGTTAAAATGAAATTAGGTTGAGGAAAAAGTTTTGTCTCAAAACGATTTTAACAATATAGCCTAGCCTACAAAAACTTATGATGAGAATGTTTTTCAAGTTTTAAAATTTGAAATATTATGTATAATTACAAGCTACAAGGGTATCCAGTGGTTCTAGATATCCCTGTATAATATTTAAAATACATTTCATTTTTATCAATGAAATAATTTTTTTATTTCAAAAACAGGGCACGGCCGCCAACACATGCTTATTAAATTACCTGTTAACGGCCGCATAATTATTCATCGACGGCCGCATGCGGCCGTACGGCTGCAAGTTGAACACCGTTGGTGTAGATGTATGCAGAAACGAGAAAACTACCGCACGTTCAGTGGAAGCACTATTTACCGATCACTGCAAACAGGGGGTGGCGTATACTGAATAAGGATCGATTCGCCTTTACAATGCATTAAAAAAGCTTCGCTGGGCGGTTAAGTTTGGTAGATGAGATATAAACCTACTACTTTTAAGACATACTCTTTCCATATGCAAAAGTTTAATAATTTTATTGTATAAAGTAAATTGCTCAGAATCGGTACAAGTTGGTGAAGTTTAAGTTATCACAAGAAAAAGATGGTACTTGTTTTGGATTTGTAGCCAATTGATTCGTGTAGATGTATGCTCTTACTTTCCAACGATGGCAAAATTGTTAAAATCCGAGCAGAAACGAGAAAACTACAGCAAGTTTAGTAGAAGCACTATTTACCGATCACTGCAAACAGGGGGTGGCGTATATTGAATAAGGATCGATTCGCCTTTACAATGCATTGAAAAAAAGCTTCGCTGGGCGGTTAAGTTTGAACGACGATTGCCAGTTTTGTTGATAAGATATGAACTTGAAACTTTCTAGGTGCATAAAGCAAGACATACCCTTTCCATTTGCAGAATATTAATGATTTTATTGTATAAAGTAAATTGCTGAGAATTGGTACAAGTTGGTGAAGTTTAAGTTATCACAAGATAAAGTTAGTACTTACTTTGTGCTTGTGTTTAATTTCTTCGTGTAGATGTATGATCGTGCTTTCCAACGATGGCAAAGTTGTTAAAATCTGAGCAGAAACGAGAAAACTACAGCAAGTTTAGTGGAAGCACTATTTACCGATCACTGCAAGCAGGGGGTGGCGTATACTGAATAAGGATCGATTCGCCTTTACAATGCATTGAAAAAAAAGCTTCGCCGAGCGTCTACGTTTGAACGACGATTGCTCGTTTGGTAGATGAGATATAAACCTGAAACTTTTCAGATGAATAAAGCAAGACATACTCTTTCCATTTGCAAAGGATTAAAGACTTTATTGTAAAAATTAAATTGCTGAGAATTGGTACAAGTTGATGAGGTTTAAGTTAACACAAGATAAAGTTAGTGCTTACTTTGTGCTTGAATTTATTCGATTAGGGTAGATATATAATTGTACTTTCCAACGATGGCAAAATTGTTAAAATCCGAGCAGAAATGAGAAAACTACAGCACTTTCAGTGGAAGGACTATTTACCGATCACTGTAAACAGGGGGTGGCGTAGGCTATACTGAATAAGGATCGATTCGCCTTTACAATGCATTGAAAAAAAGCTTCGCTGGGCGGTTAAGTTTGAACGACGATTGCTCGTTTGGTAGATGAGATATCAACCTGAAACTTTTCAGGTGAATAAAGCAAGACATGCTCTTTCCATTTGAAGAATATTAATGATTTTATTGTAAAAATTAAATTGCTGAGAATTGGTGCAAGTTGGTGAAGTTTAAGTTATCACAAGATAAAGTTAGTACTTACTTTGTGCTTGTGTTTAATTGATTCGGGTAGATATATAATTGTACTTTCCAACGGTGGTAAAATTGTTAAAATCCTAGCAGAAACGAGAAAACTACAGCAAGTTTAGTGGAAGCACTATTTACCGATCACTGCAAACAGGGGGTGGCGTATACTGAATAAGGATCGATTCGCCTTTACAATGCATTGAATAAAAGCTTTGCTGGGCGGTTAAGTTTGAACGACGATTGCTCGTTTGGTAGATGAGATATAAACCTGAAACTTTTCAGGTGCATAAAGCAAGACATACTCTTTCCATTTGCAGAATATTAATGATTTTATTGTAAAAATGAAATTGCTGAGAATTGGTACAATTTGGTAAAGTTTAAATTATTACAAGATAAAGATAGTACTTGTTTTGGATTTGTAGCCAATTGATTCGGGTAGATGTATGATCGTGCTTTCCAACAATGGCAAAATTGTTAAAATCCGAGCAGAAACGAGAAAACTACAGCAAGTTTAGTGGAAGCACTATTTACCGATCACTGCAAACAGGGGGTGGCGCATACTGAATAAGGATCGATTCGCCTTTACAATGCATTGAAAAAAAGCTTCGCTGGGCGGTTAAGTTTGAACGACGATTGCTCGTTTGGTAGATGAGATATAAACCTGAAACTTTGCAGGTGAATAAAGCAAGACATACTCTTTCCATTTGCAAAGGATTAAAGATTTTATTGTAAAAATTAAATTGCTGAGAATTGGTGCAAGTTGGTGAAGTTTAAGTTATCACAAGATAAAGTTAGTACTTACTTTGTGCTTGTGTTTAATTGATTCGGGTAGATATATAATTGTACTTTCCAACGGGGGTAAAATTGTTAAAATCCGAGCAGAAACGAGAAAACTACAGCAAGTTTAGTGGAAGCACTATTTACCGATCACTGCAAACAGGGGGTGGCGTATACTGAATAAGGATCGATTCGCCTTTACAATGCATTGAATAAAAGCTTTGCTGGGCGGTTAAGTTTGAACGACGATTGCTCGTTTGGTAGATGAGATATCAATCTGAAACTTTTCAGGTGAATAAAGCAAGACATACTCTTTCCATTTGCAAAGGATTAAAGATTTTATTGTAAAAATTAAATTGCTGAGAATTGGTACAATTTGGTAAAGTTTAAGTTATTACAAGATAAAGATAATACTTGTTCTGGATTTGTAGCCAATTGATTCGGGTAGATGTATGATTGTGCTTTCCAACGATGGCAAAATTGTTAAAATCCGAGCAGAAACGAGAAAACTACAGCAAGTTTAGTGGAAGCACTATTTACCGATCACAGCAAACAAGGGGTGGCGTATACTGAATAAGGATCGATTCGCCTTTGCAATGCATTGAAAAAAAGCTTCGCTGGGCGGTTAAGTTTGAACGACGATTGCTCGTTTGGTAGATGAGATATGAACCTGAAACTTTTCAGGTGAATAAAGCAAGACATACTCTTTCCATTTGCAAAGGATTAATGATTTTATTGTAAAAATTAAATTGCTGAGAATCGGTACAAGTTGGTAAAGTTTAAATTATTACAAGATAAAGATAGTACTTGTTTTGGATTTGTAGCCAATTGATTCGGGTAGATGTATGATTGTGCTTTCCAACGATGGCAAAATTGTTAAAATCCGAGCAGAAACGAGAAAACTACAGCAAGTTTAGTGGAAGCACTATTTACCGATCACTGCAAACAAGGGGTGGCGTATACTGAATAAGGATCGATTTGCCTTTACAATGCATTGGAAAAAAGTGTCGCCGAGCGTCTACGTTTGAACGACGATTGCCAGTTTTGTGGATAAGATATAAACCTGAAAGTTTTCATGTGCATAAAGCAAGACATATTCTTTTAGTTTGCAAAGATTTAATTATTTTATTGCAAAAATTAATTTGCTCAGAATCGGTACAAGTTGGTGAAGTTTAAGTTATCACAAAATAAAGCTAGTACCTATTTTGTGCTACTGTTTAATTGATTCGTGTAGATGTATGATTGTGCTTTCCAACAATGGCAAAATTGTTAAAATCCGAGCAGAAACGAGAAAACTACAGCAAGTTTAGTGGAAGCACTATTTAACGATCACTGCAAACAGGGGGTGGCTTATACTGAATAAGGATCGATTCGCCTTTACAATGCATTGGGAAAAAGTGTCGCCGAGCGGCTACGTTTGAACGACGATTGCCCATTTTGTAGATAAGATATAAACCTGAAACTTTCCAGGTGCATAAAGCAAGACATACTCTTTGCAGTTGCGTTAGATTGGTAGGCTACTTTTATTGTAAAAGTTAAAATGCGAGCTGAAATTAGATAGCTACAACACATTTAGTTGCAAACGTTTCTTATTTTTATTTTTAAAGTTTAATTCGGTAAATTTTTAGCTGAATTGATGCAATTTGGTAAATTTTATGTCATTCTAGGTAGTTATATTCAACACTCGGCGTTGGTTTAATGTTTTTATTGTAAAAAGACAGTAAAATTGTCAAAAAATCCATATCCATTCCGCTTTATCACCTTCATTCCGCCGCTTTTCAGCATCCTTTTTTTCACCCTTTATGTAGTAGTTGCGTCCGTTTTGTGACGTCATGTTGACAAGGGTGGCGGATTCTATACTTGCACCCAACATTCTGTAACAATTATTGTATCCAACACGTAAGCGATTACTACTGGATAGAAGATAGTTACACCATAGTTGACAGGCATATAAAGGCATACAATAGGAACGAAACAACACATTTTTAACAGCAATCAAACGTTTGGAAAACCTTGCTTTTAACATGTTTTCAGAACAATACAATGACCGTAATTGTCGTTTCATGTCTTTATCATCAGGTAGAAGCGTTAATTATTACTCCAATATATTTCAAGGGTCTCAAAGCAGATACGATTTTTATTTAAATACCGTATTATATATGATCGGATTATAGCCAAATTTCAACATCTAGGCTTTATATAAAATACCAACAGTTTTGTTGCAATTAAATATAATGTCATGAGAAACTACATACATTTGACAAACATTGATGAGTTTCTGGAGTCCCTTGACACTTGATGCAAAACAACACAAGCCTTCAGCATACATTAAATGATTGAAGACAGGAGTTGCCAATGCAGCAGCCAACAGAAAGACCGTTTAATTCAGAAGATAAATCATTCATGTAGATGCACTTCTGCAGCATACCGGTACTAGACCTAGAGGGCAGACACTAGTGAAGCACCTAACTTAACTATCTATCACTCCTGACGGATCACTGAGTGGAAACAATTATCGTTCCTTGCCCTAGAAAATACTATACCAACCCTCAGCAGCATGGAGTCACATGCAAAGATCAAAACTGGGCAAAGATCAAAACCCTAACCTTATTCCTAACTCTAACCCTTACCTTAATTAACCCTACCTAACTTTAATCCTAACTCTGGCAACACCTGATTGTAACTATGGCAACAAGTGTGTAAAAATAGCCACTTTGTAATAACAATAATAGGATGGATAAAGAAAACCGGACATAAAAGAAACCCATCCTCAGGCAAAAGCAGGTTTCGATGTGGCCCAGGAGAGCAGGTGTTGAGCTCTTTTTATGGTCAGACTGCACATCACAGTCACACAGTAGCCTAAGACGATTGAGGTTCGAGATCCAGTGTAAGTTATTGTTTCTTGTCCTAGCACTATTGTTTCTTGTCCTAGCACTGTTGTTTTCTTGCCCTAGTACCGGTACATCCTATAACCTGTTGAATACCCTAATCCTACAGCTATCACATTTACAGTCATGTCTCATCGCTACTCTGCGAAACAAAACTTAACTTTAAAAAGTCTGTAGAATTATTCGGTTAGGGGGGGGGGCTGTTTTCCATGCAGCCCCAACAGATTCAAAAATTGCTGTTATGTATTCTGTAAAATACCAAAAGAGGTGGAGCTTCAAGGATATTTTTTAGCCAATCAGAGCACTTGAAATCCAAAATCTGGGGCTGCAAAGAATGTTGTCCCAAAGCCATGTTTCCAAACAAATTTTTAAATATTTTAATTTTCAATCCGCAATCCATAAGTGAAAAAAGTAATCGGGTCGGACAAACACAGAGGAAAACATATCTTCCCTTTTTTCTCTTTCTTTCAGAGGGGGCTGCAGCCCTGCAGCCCCATGGCACGAGCCGCCACTGGAAGGGGATATGAAGGCTCGCAGCGATTGCCTTATTCTCGTGACACTACCAGGGCGGTAGTTTGTGGTGCTTTAAACATGTGGTTCTTTTTAAAATCGTAGAAAGTTTTGTAGTGCAGCTGGTACAATGAGCTACAGTAAGCAGTTAGCAAATGTTACGTAGAGCATATTTAAAGAATACTTGTTTACAAAAACAGCTAAAAAGTTACTAGTCCTAAGCTGTTTTTTTAACAAAGCCTTTGTAGTAGGCTAGATGTAAAGAAAGTATATGGGTAGTTGAATTAACAAGCAACCATAAGCATGCTGTGAATATCCAGGCCTGATGCTAATAGCGCAATGCAAGTTATCATAACAAGATTTATTAAACTAGTGCCAATTGTCATTTTACGATAAACACAGATTATTTATGATAAACAAAAGCCCTTCTATTGTCAGACGCAATAAAAGCCTTCGTATCCCCTTCTTTAGATATCCCTGCGCAAGGATACAGCCAGAACTGGTAATAAAGCAAGTATAGGCTATAGGCTACAAACGACCGGCAACTCAAACAATTGAGTCAGAAATAAACAGGGATATCTAAAGAAGGGGCTACGAAGGCTCAGAGCGATTGCTGATTCTCATGACACTAGAAGGGCGGTAGTTGGTAGGCTACCGCGTTAAATATGCAGTTCTTTTTAAAATTGCAGAAAGTTTTGTAGTGCAGCTGGTAGGCTACACTCAGCTACACAAGGCAGTTAGCAATTGTTAGGCCTATGTAGAACATATTTAAAAAATACTTGTTTGAAAAGACAGTTGAAAGGTTACCAGTTAGCTGGGGGTTTTTTTGACAAAACCTTTGCAGTTGGCTAGGTGTAAAGCAAGTATACAGGTAGTTGAATTATCAAGTGATTATAAGCATTCATAGAATTTCCATACCTGGTTGTAATAGTGCAATGCAGGTTGTCATAAAAAAGTGAGTCAAAATAAGAATCATACTGTAGCCTACGACCTTCTTCAACTGATTCAAAATGAGAATGAAAAGAAGCGTCTAGAAGCAGCCACTGAACAGAAAGAGCATGACATCGAAAGCCTCTACCTTCTTTCAGCTGAAATGTAACAAACGCACGTGTCGATTAAGGAATCCGAGTAACACACTCGTGCAGCATTGGAAACAATAGACGAATCGCCCAGGCGTGGGAACCGTGGGAATTCGGAGTAGGAAGTGGATTGAAGAAGCGATTGCTCCGAAACTTGTTGATGTTCTAGGTGTATTGAAGGTTTTGATAGGTTCACTGAAGCTTTAAAATGGTGCTTTGAGAAAAATTATGTGATTTTTTTTGTTTTACATGGATTATGAGTTAAGCTATTCGTTTTTTCAGGAATTTATAGTTAACCAGCATCGAGATTTTGCGATGACACAAACCTAGTACCGTCCTGTGCAGTAAAATTATTTGCCTACTATCACTGCTACAGCTGATCAATAGCACTGATATTTGATAAGTAGGCTATTGCTTTCTAACAAAAATATTTATATCATATGATATATTGACTTTTTGATCACTTCATCATCTTATCATACGTTTTAGCTGTTGATAACACTATCTCAATTTAGTATTCAGTATGAATGAAGACAAACATCATATTCATGACTTGCAAGTTTTATCCACTTGGAAAGTAGACAGTTTGAAGGATTTTTGCAAACGTTATGGTTTAAGTGTTAGCAAAAAGACCAAGGATCAACTGATTGCTTTGGCATATTCTGCCCAAGTTATGAAAGTGGAGCCTTCGACAGATAAGCAAAATTCATTGCTTCAATTAAAGAAAGAATACACTGACATTTTAAACCTTTCAAACGGAGACACAATTGTAAATCCACTTGGTCTTCCTGATGATGTGTGGATGGCAGAAAGTGCTGCAGTACCTCTGTGGCCCTACATTCAAGAAGCTGAAATAATGGAATTTTTGTCCACCACCTCAACCAAGGCATATGAGTATTTGGAAAGTGAGTGGATGAAACAGGTTTACTTCTTTCGGTGGGGCAAATATTGTTTGTTCAAGTCAAAGTGTACTCCATCACAACGACTTAATGACATTCCCCACTGCATGTGGATTTGTGTGAAGCATGCGACTGGCTCTATAATGCAGGCATATTGTTCCTGTACTGCTGGGTAAGTTGTGCACGAAATAAGATTATTTGTTGAAGTCTTACTTTTACCAATCATGATGAGTCTTCTACTTCCTTGTTGTGTAACACATTCAAGCTAGTTTGGTTGGTTTGGTTTTAATTAAATCTTTATCCTTGGCCTGACAAAGCCTTTGATAGGTTATTCCTGGTAGTTTTGTATCCTTGTAGATGCTTTTAACACAGCGCCGGTCACCGAGGTCTGAGATTGACAGAGTGAAGTTTTCCGATACCGTTACTTAAAGTGTTGTTGCTGGAGAATTATTCCATCCACCAGGTGCAGCTGAATGGAGAGCCGTCCTTAAAATGCGTTGCTTAAGTGCACATCCCGAGAACTGAACCAGTGCCGCTTGATTTTGAGTCGGGCGCTAACATTAACCACTGGGTCAAAGAGGCGGATTAGGTAGTTTCAAGTTAAACAAAAATCCATTGCCAGAAGATATAATTTTGTATTTTTTGCAGTCTTTCTGGAACTTGTAATCATATCACTGCCATGTTGTTTCGGATTGAACAAAAAAATTCATTACCGTGCACCTCCTTGCCGTGCATGTGGGATGTTCCTGCTGACAAAACCAAGGTGTCGCCTATTATGATCAATGATATGAACTTCAAAAAGAGCATTCGTGGAAAAACAAGTAGGTTAAATATTGTAATTACTCTATTGGTTTTGTCATTGAAATTAATGAAAAAGAGTATAAGTGCCTACAACATTAACTTAATGCCTGATGGAAAAGTTTAGAATTGTCTGGATTGGGAAGACAATTCAGCTATATTCATTCTTTTGTGATCGTAGCCACTACACATTTCATCACTTCATTGGCTTGTTTTCAATCTTTTAGATACTAGAGTTCTTGCGGATAAAAAGAAAAAAGAGTTCAACCCTTCTGCTTGTCAAGCAACAACAACACAAGAATGGGTCACTCTGCTACAGAAGGTTGTCCCAGAAAGCTGCTTCGTGTCAGCCTTCTCAAAACCCAAATCAACAATGCCTGAAGATACCCTGCAGTTGGTTGACATGCACAAATGTGTAAACTATAATTTACTCCCTCTTCCCATACTTTCATGCAGCACGGTTAATGCTATTGAAGTTGCTACAAGAGGGCAGTCATCAAATCCGCTATGGAAGAAAGCAAGGACAGGGAGAATTACTGCTTCTGCTTTTCATGAAGTCTCAACGAAGATCATGAAAATGAATGCAAGCCAAGCAGCAAACTTTGACCCATTGCTTTGTAAAATTATGAATACAAGCAAACCATTGAACCATATTCCAGCTGTGCAACATGGTTGTGATATGGAACCCACAGCAAAATGTGTATATACTAAGATGTTGCAGTCGCAAGGTCACATCTATGTTGTGGTGAAGAATTGTGGCATATTCCTTGATTGCAAGAACATTTACATAGGTGCAAGCCCAAACGCAGCAGTGAGCTGCACATGCTGTGGAAGTGGGCTGGTAGAAATTAAATGCCCATACAGCTGCAAAGACTCTTCCTTGCAGGAAAAGTTACCGCCATATTTGCAAAGAATAAATTACAGCTTTTCTTTAAAACGTAGCCATCCTTACTACACGCAGATTCAAGGACAGTTGGCTGTAACTAAAAGAAATTGGTGTGACTTATTTGTTTATTGCGAACATGACTACATAGTTGAGCGTATATACTTTGATGAAATGTTTTGGAACAATCTAAAGCCAAAGCTGGATTGTTTTTTCACAAATTACCTTTATCCATTACTTCGACAAACTGAGTGATTATTATATCGATTGGCAACAAGTTACGGACATTTGTATGGAATCATTGCCATTCACTGCATGAGTAGCTGTTTTCATCACCTGAGCATGTAAAATTGTTTTTGATTTATTAATGTATATACTTTGTAGAATGTTTTTGGAAACTTTTTGCCTCTTTCGCTATGTGCTACATCTTAAAGCTTGGTCACTTCTGATTTGCACAATAATTACTGTCTTGTTTGACATGAATAAAATCCAGATTAAAGAATTCAGATAAATTTTGTATTGTGTTGAAACTGCAAGTGCAGTAGCCTACAGATGCAAAGACATCACTAGTAAGCATGGAACAAGACACAACATCTAAGCAAAGTATAATTCTTGTAATGTGAGCATATGTCCACAATACATTCAAAACAAGCAACATCACTACTTGCCATGTGACAAGGTAAAACTCAGCCAAAGCCCAAAATCTGGCTACTGCAAGTGCAGTGGCCTACAGATGCAAAGACATCACTGGTAAACATGGAAACAACACACAGCATCTAAACAAAGTATAATACTTGTAACGTAAGCATATGCCTACATTAAAACCAAGCAACATCACTACCGTACTTGTCATAATAAGGTAAAACTAAGCCAAAATCTACTGCGATGCCGGACACTCTTTACATAAACAAGGCATTAAATTGCATACTGCAGCACATATTTTAACAATGTCATCAGCTAGATGGACCAACGTGATTGGCAGTTCATGTTTGATGAGTCTGAAGGTTTTCAACCGTCGAATGGCATTTTCAACGTAAATGCGGCGATTTGCAATCTCTTTTGTTTTGCGTATATCTGCAGAAGTCATTTGTTCTTTTCCTCTTTTGCCTGGTGGCATAATTAAGGTAACATGTCTTATGAGTGCATCCTCTCGTATGGGGAATCCTCGATCAGCCAATATTAAATCACCAGGCTCGAGTAGGTCCATGAACCCACAGTTTAGAGTCAAGTGCTTGCCTGTGACACGGCCACCCCAGCCATTCGAAACAAAATTGAATAGGCCATTTGGATATATACTTACAAGGTATTTGATAGTGCAGTGGTGCTTGTACTCACTCCAGCATGCACTCTGAAGACTGAGATTTTTCGGGGTTTCGACAAAAATTTCTGTTCCATCTATGATATACCGAACTTTGTTGTAAGGTTATACCAAAAAGCTATGTGGCAATGCAGCGGCTGCGGTATCTTTAGGTGGATTGCAAATTAATGATGACATATTTGCTGATATAAATTTTATTAAAGTTGTTAAAATCCTTGATACTGTAGTGGGTGATATACAAAATCTTCGGGCCAAGTCGTATTGTACAAGACCAAGCCTAAGGTACATGAATGTCATTAAAACCTCATCTTCAAAACAAAGCGAACGAATTGCAACAGGTGCTTCTGAAAATGTTTGTGTAGGGGTTGTGCCATAGCGCTTTGGCCCATGCCAGTAACTAATGCCTTTACTTTTACTCTTCAAAAGGTTCAACACTGCACACCATGCATTTGTAGATGGAAATCCTGTATATGATTTCACATCATCATCATTGAACAAATTTGCGCAGCCAAACCTTTGTTGAGATAGTTGTTTTAATAAGATCATGTGGGATTCCTTTAAATTCACAATCTTTGAATCTTGTGTTTTGCATCGCTTGCAGTTCTCCACATCAGCAATGGTAGGATCAGGGTGTTTTTTTGTTGGCTTCTTATCTGGAAAATGCTTAGAACAAATTCTAGTGTCATTGTTTGGTTTCCAATCTCCTTTTCCTAACATTTTCTTTCGTTTCACATTGTTGGTCCATCTTCCCCTGGCTTCCTTGTTCTTTCTCACCGTAGGAAATGGAAACAGTTGAAATGGTGGTAAACATAAACAGTCATAATCCCCATAACAACAATTATGTAATGAACACATCAGCTTCTTCCATTTATTTAACTTAAAACCGCTATTGTGACAACCAATCACACAACACGTTCGTAAAGACATTTGTAGAACTAAAGTTTTCTTTCATAGCTGAAAAAATAAATAATTTTGTTTGTTTTTATATTACAACTACCGGTAGCCTACATGATGCCATAAGAAATCCGGAAAGCAACAAAAATCCTAGCAGCAAGCCTAATTACTTCACTTTTAAAGAGTGACTTGACTTTCTTGTAGTTGCGGATCCAGGGGAGGGGGCAATCATCCCACCAAAAAGAAACTTTATTCACGGTGTATTTGTATTGTCGGTTTCATTTTCATGTAGACCTATCATTGTGTTAGGCAGAAATCGCCCCCCTAAGACTGCTTGCTGGATCCGCCCCTGCTTTCTTATATTCTACTCTAAGCTTCCTTGCCCAAACCTGATTTATAAAAGCTCAGTACATGCATGTAGACCTAACACATCACTGTGTTATGTGTGTTAAGCAGAAATCGCCCCCCTAAGACTGCCTGCTGAATCCACCCCTGCTTTCTTATATTCTACTCTAAGCTTTCTTGCCCAAACCTGACAAGCACATCAACCACCTAGTTACAGAAGTAGTATAAAGAATTGATCACTAAGCAATAACAAAAACTATCCATTGAAACTCCACTTGACTACATGAACATGAATGCATGTTAAAAATCAGCCAAACACTCACATCACATCTACTCCGAGTTTGCAAGCATAACTTAAATGTAGCGGTTGGTGGGCGATTCGTCTATTACCGTATAACTTTAATGTAAAGGATCTTACAAGGGTCTCATTTTCATCCAAAAAAATTCACCTTAGCCTATTTAGAATTTACACAGGTTTATCTAAGGCTAGGCTAACTAATTTGAATTGTCTTGCTACTGCTTTGATCTTCTGGCTTCTGATGTGGCTTTTTTCGTGTGAGGTTGTGAATTATTTCTATCTTAGCCTGCTGCAGCCTGCAGCTCATTTTTTGTGAAGAAAGTTTTCCTTTGATTCAATCATCAATCAATCATTTTATTTTTCGTCATTTTATTGATTCGTTGCAAGACTTCTTTGTTTCGTTTGTTTTTCATATCTTTACCCTGCATTGCGGGAAAGCGGACTTGAGCGCTATGCATCGGTGTACGCCTTCCGACGTACACCTGACCCACGCTGCAGCCGACTGCAATGTCTGTTTCCGGTTGTCTACTCTACTTATGACTTAAACTTGGTACTACCCATTTCTCGAAATCGATCACTGGGTAGAGGCAATTATCGTAAAAGCTTTCATATTTCAAGTCTTCCTTGTTTTTATAGTTTCTTCTCTCTTTTATTCTATCTAGAGTTTTGGGTTCCATTCAACCCTTATACTTTGAACATGAAGCTTCTTCAACAGAAAAAATTTCGCTGCTTTGACCGAAAATTATCACCTTCTGGCTTCTGCTGATTTTGTGTTTCTATTGATAATTTTTGAGTTGTTGATTTCATTTTCGAATTGTTGTTGATAGACCCAATTTTTTGGTTTTTGTTTTTTTAAAGGTTCGACTTGTTGTAGTCGGTCACCACTTTTTTACAGCAGATTTCCCCGTTTTTAACCACAAAAACAAAACAAATACAGGTGACTAAAATATTAATGACTGTATTTTCATGCAAGAGCGTGCATCTAGGGAATGCCCCTTTCTACTTTTTTGTTGAGCCACTGTTGACTTTTCATTGCTGATTACTAGCCAGTAAGCCAGCTTCGCCTTATCTGTGGTTTTATAAACTGCCAGCATGCTTCTGGTGATGACAAATACATTAGATGTTGTAAGCACCGAGATGCTTTGTCATCTTTCTGATGTATACAATGCAGTTGTGTGGTGGTCAGAAATAAAAACAAACTGAACTGACAACTGAGCAGTTGCTGTCGCCATTAGGTTGACATTTAGGCTACACTTTCGTATCGTAACTAATAATATCTGATAACATACGGTACCATAAATAAACTTTCATAAGAGATAATTATGGGAGCACAACATGTAAAAAAACACAGTCACGTACAGTATATATGAAAAAGACATAGCACAATAATACGGTAACTTAAATTTAATGTACAATACATCATAAGATGATTCCAAGGTAAATTTTAATGGATCACTTTTCCAGTGATTGTCAAAGCCAGCCTTGAATGCATTTAGGCTAAGTGCATTTATGACTGTTGGTGGGAAATTATTCCAGGCATTTATCACACGACTAGACGTACTGTGAAAAGTTACCGTACTTAATGAATTGGTTTTCTTATTTGGTATGCATATTATGCACATGCAGTATATATACATAATGAAGCAAAAGTTCTCGGAAATTGTTTCGGAAACTAGAATACGCTTTATTACAGTCCAATACAAAAGTTTTCTTCTTCTTCTTTCGTTTGAGACCAGATTAAATCAAATTTCAGGGCAGGTGATGGAGAGCCAGGTGAGTGTAGCTTCGTCCAGCGTTGCTATACCATGCGTTCCATTTGGTGCCTTATAGATCGGACATTCGAGAACGACATGGTCAGCAGTTTGTTCCTCCGCGCCGCATTCGCAGGCCGGTGAGGGAGCCAAGCCCCACTTGTGCATGTTCGAATGGAAGCGACCGACTCCGGTTCGGATTCTGTTGAGCTTGACCCAAGTCGGCCGAGGCAGGTCCATACCAGGGGGGCGCGCCACCGGGTGAGGTATAAAACGATGTAGTTTCGTGTCGGTGGCACACCACGCTGCATTCCAATTGTCTTCCATGAAGTGTGCTGCGCTGATGGCATGATCGCTGAATGGATGTAGTAATTCAACAGCAGCTGGCACAAAGGGGTGTCTTGACTTTAATTGCCGGGGAGATTCCTGAGGTGGGATGTTGAGTTTTGCATGAAGCAAGTGGTTAGGATCCCCCGCCCGGCGAGCCAGGTGTATAAGGGCTCCCTTTCGGCGAAGCTCAGCAGGTTGGATGCCTGCGAGGATTGGTAAATACTCTGTTGGAGTTGGGCGCAGGCATCCAGTTACAGTTCGCAATGCGTCGTTGATTGGGCTGTCGATGAGACGGGTGTGGGCACTGCGGCACCAGGCAGGGGCGCAGTATTCAGCAGTGGAGTGGACCAACGCCAGGGTTGCAGTGCGCAAGGTGTCAGCACCTGCACCCCAAGTTGTGCCTGCCAAACGTCTCAGCAGGGCGACGCGAGATGTCAGCTTTTTGCGTAGTGACTGTAAATGGTGACGGTATGTGAATGACCTGTCAAGTGTAACCCCAAGGTATGTAGGTTCTGGGCAGGGCGGCAAAATTTTGCCGTTAACGGTCACTTTCAGGTCACGTTTTGCCTCCCTGTTGTTGAGATGGAAGGCTGCCGTCACAGTTTTACTTTCGCTGAGCTTCAGTTTCCATTGGTGAAGGTATCCAGATACAGAGGTGGGCAGTAACTAGTTACAAAAGTAACTAGTTACTGTAACTAGTTACTTTTTGAGTAACTGTAACGGTAACTTCGTTACTATTTTCCAAAAGTAACGAAACGCGGTAACTAGTTCCTATTTTGGCACTTTTTCAACAGTTACAGTTACAAGTTACTTTTGTATTGAAATTTCAGTTTTTAATTGCAGTTTATTTCTCTGCACGTGTTTGTGTCTTGCTTAATGCGTGTTTGCTGCGTTTTGCGCAATAATGCATTTTTCTCGCAGATGTATCGGCGCAGCACTGCGCATGCGCGGTTGTACTTTTGTTTTGTGGTCTGGTGGAGAAGGGTTGCCATGTTGGCGATTTTTTAAGACGTTTAGCTTCATATTTATGATTTGGCTCTTTTTTGGCGATTTTTGATAACTGATGTGGCTAAATTAATTGTTTTTGGCGATTAATCAATATGTACCAAAGAGGGGCAAGACACAACAATACAACAGGGTTGATCATTATAATAATATATTTTACATATTTACAAATGAGTTTAACAGTCAAACGTTTTCGGTTTAACTTAAACCCTCATCAGGAACCTGAAAACATTTATAAAAATGCAGTAAATTTCAACTTCTTGAAGGTAATTAACTAACTGACTATAAGCATCAAAAACACGCAGCAATTAAAAGCAATTTCTTGATGCTTATAGTCAGTTAGTTAGTTACCTTCATGAAGTTGAAATTTATTGCATTTAGTGTAACGCTTGCAATGCCTCTAAAAAGAGTGTCTGACATTAAAACCAGCAACAGCATTGCTGTTTGCTTGCCGTTGGTGGACGTTCTTGTGGAAGCAATAAAACCAGATTTGGTCATTGGTTCGAGGACAGCGACTTTCAGCTTGCGACTGCATTCCACCCACAATTTAGACTTATCTGTGTTTAATGCCTGATCATTAAGCGACACTGTTGAATTGAAGACCAAAATAAAACAGAACATGCTTCAAGCAATTGAAGAAGCAAACTGCTCTGCTGAAGAGGGGAGTAGCAGCAACACTGAAGTGGATGGAGGTAGGTAGAGCCACGGAGGACTTTTTGCACCACTTTACGCAAAAACCAAGAAAGCAATGCACGTTGAATCTGTTACAGGAGTATTTGGAAGCGGACCCTGAGGACAAGTTAAGCGGATCCAGATTCACAATTGGACCGATGAAAAAACTGTTTTAAAAACATAACACTCCCATTCTGTCAAGTGATGCATTGGAAAGATTGTTTTCATTGCAGCCAGGCCCGGATTTAGGGGGGGGGGGGGGGGCAGAGGGGGCAGGTGCCCCGGGCCCCCCGAATTTTGAAGGGCCTCCCTAGGTGGAAAAAATGTGATTTTTTGTTATTTTTTCTTCCTTTCAACCTTTCAAGTTTCTGCAAAATGCTGTGCAGTGCTGGATTGATGCTACTGTAGACGCAGAGGTGTTTTTTCGCGCCGTAGGCTTGAAAAAAATTTTTGCCGGGGGGGCCCCCTGATCTAAAAGTGCCCCGGGCCCCCCATCAGCTAAATCCGGCCCTGATTGCAGCACTTGTTCATCACCAGACTTTACTCGTTCATCCCCGACGCCGACACACGCTCGATCGACCTGACACTACCAAGACAGGCATGGGTGCGCCTCAACCGTCTCCGTACTGGCGTCGGGCTTTTCCGCTCAACCATGCACCAATGGGAAATGGCCTCTTCCTCCTCCTGTGAATGTGGTGTCGAGGAACAGACCGCAGACCACATCATTCATTGATTGATTGCATAGCCGTACGAGCCAGGGGGGCAGGGGGGGCAGCCGCCCCCCCTGTTGTTTCAAAACGTCGCAAATTCGGGCAAAATCTTGAAATTATTAGGGCAAAAATTGCTATATAAAAAGCTACAAAATTGCATGAATTAAGAAAAACTATAAATTAGTAACTTTTACCTATCAAACTAAGTACAGCCTCTTATTTGCACAAGAAATGTGCCGCAAAATTGTCATTTGGCACACCCGTATTGATGTATTGTATTCCATGGTGATCAAATTGTAGTACGAAATGCATTTAACCAACTGCATCATGCCAATTTGGGCAGCCACCAAAATATGTCTCTAATAGTTTTGTGAAACTGCCCAAATCAAATGGCAAAATTTGCCATATAGCTAATTTTATTAATTTTCACAAATGCATCGTGTTGATTTGGGCAGCTGAAAACATGAAATTAGGCTATTTGATGAAACTGATTAGTCTGTTTATGCAACTGCCCAAATTAGCGTGAGGCAGTTTCCTCAAAATGAACAAATTCCTTAATTTTTCCCATTTACATAACTGTATCGTTTAGATTTGGGCAACAAAAAAATATGAAATTATCTGATCATAGTCTATTTATAAAACTGCCCAAATTGGCATGATGCAGTTGCCTCGGCATCAAAATTTACTAAGTCTTTAATTTTTTTCATAATATCAATAAATGCATTATCTTGATTTGGGCAACTACAAAATATGAATTTATATAAATCTGGTGAATAGCCTACTTTTATAAAACAATTCGTGTTGGAAGGTCACTGTACTTTTTCAACCATAAACGGACATAGCTAAGCAACACCACAACATTTAACAAAAACATGTTATACCTGTTAAAAGTAATGTTAAGGTGTTGCTTAGCTTTGTTTATTTGCTTTTATAAAAGGTTCTGCTACTATTCGGCGAGTTCCCTATTCGGCAAGAGCCTTTTTGGGCGAGTTGCCTATTCGGCGATTTTTTGAAAATCCAACGATGCCTTCTGCAAATCCGATGATTGAATATTATTCAATATTCAGACATTGAATCAATGTAAATACGTACTGTTAGGCTAATTGGGTTCTTTGAATCCTACGTCATCGTCTGTATGCAAACTTAGAATACTGTATATTAGTTATTTTTGTCATCAAATTACCTAGCCTAACTATATTTTTAGTAGTAGTGCTGCCAGACCTTTTTATTTTTGTACTAAAATTCGTATCATCAAAACTACTTTAATTGATTGAACAAAGTTTATTTGAACAGAAGTAGTATGTCTGTGTTTTATTACATTTAATTATAACTTATCTATTGTTATGTAGTTTTTTCTGAATCCGCATGGTCACCCTGAGCCGGTTTCCTGCAATGTTTATTTTTCTGAGTCTTTTATGACATCACAACTGCATATTTAAGTGGCACTGTTTATTATTTGTGGTGTGTAAAACAATATTTGTTACTCTTACTTACTATGCCAAAGTGCAGAAGCATCGAGCAATGCACAAGCAAGGTATCTTCAAAGATGAATTCAGTTGTTCTATCTTGATTAGCCTACTTTGGTAAGAAATTCTAGCTAGCTGGTGATCAGTGGCGTAGCCAGGGGGGGGGGGGGGGGGGGTATTGCAAAGAGCGAGTTTTGCCATTACCAAACATTCAAATATCTCAGCCAGGAATTAGCAACAAGAAATCATAGAGACTTGTAGCTTTATTTCCGAAACATGCCGAAGAAAACATGATCTTATTCTTTTGCTATGCCACCGGACAGCACCCTTTTACAGGAATATTCATAACCACATTTTTGTTGAAAATGCTCTCAGAATGCACCAAATTCAAAGTAATTTTTCAAAACTTTCTGGGGGAGGCCCCCCAGACCCCCACTGCTGGGTGTCGCCATAAGCGAAACACACCGTCAACCCCCTCCCTTTCAAAATTACTGGCTACGCCACTGCTGGTAATCTTGTTATGTTAGTTTTTCACTGTTATCACGCACCGCATACATTATATTTGGGCAATTTCTATAAAAGCGTGCACATTTGGGCAAATTTACGTTCTGCCCCCCCAAAATGGTTTGATCTCGTACGGCTATGATTGATTGATTAAATCTTTATCCTCGGACTGGGAAAGCTTCTTGCAGAACTTAATCCTGGCAGTTTCGCATACTTGTAGACTATAAAAGGCTTTGCACTGACGCAGGCCCGGTCACCGAGATTGACAGAGTGAAGTTTCCGATTGTTGAAGTCTTGTTGCCGGGAAATTATTCCATCTATTAGTTGCCGCTAAATGGAGAGCAGTCCTTAACGTGCGTTGCTCAAGCGCATGCCCTGAGAGTCGAACCAGTGCCGCTTGATCTTGAAGCTTCTTCGTTCCAGAAGTGACGCGCTAACCAATTGAACTATTGGGGCGGACATCATCAATGACTGTAACATCTTCAAGCCACCTATTCCGGGAACATCGTGAATCTGGGGCTGTAAAAGGATAGACTCTCGGCCCCAGAGGCTCACACGACGACGACGATTGGGCAAGGACATTTTAAAGCCCAAAAGGGCAGGCCTGAGTGACGAGCACTTTGAAATGCTCGTATTTCTCATAGGAAATAAACATATAAGCCACTGAGAATTTTTTTTAAATAAAACCTTGTTGGTTTTGTACTTGTGCTGTTATGTTAGCATGGATGGCTCTAACACAATATATCAAACATTGCGGTTAAACTGGACTTGCATGCAGAGCTGGCCAGGTGCAGAATTTTATGTTCAGATTTGTGAGTAACCAAAAGTAACTAGTAACTGTAACTAGTAACGGTAACTAGTTACTTTTTAAAATCGGTAACTGTAACGGTAACTCAGTTACTATTTTGGCCAAGTAACTGTAACTCAGTTACTTTTGAAAGTAACTTTGCCCACCTATGTCAGAGGTGGGCAGTAACTAGTTACAAAAGTAACTAGTTACTGTAACTAGTTACTTTTTGAGTAACTGTAACGGTAACTTCGTTACTATTTTCCAAAAGTAACGAAACGCGGTAACTAGTTCCTATTTTAGCAGTTTTTCAACAGTTCCAGTTACAAGTTACTTTTGTATTGAAATTTCAGTTTTTAATTGCAGTTTATTTCTCTGCACGTGTTTGTGTCTTGCTTAGTGCGTGTTTGCTGCGTTTTGTGCAATAATGCATTTTTCTTGCAGATGTATCGGCGCAGCACTGCGCATGCGCGGTTGTACTTTTGTTTTGTGGTCTGGTGGAGAAGGGTTGCCATATTGGCGAATTTATCGCCAAAGTCCAGAAATCTGGCGATATTTTAAGACGTTTAGCTTCATATTCATGATTTGGCTCTTTTTTGGCGATTTTTGATAACTGATTTGGCTAAATTAATTGTTTTTGGCGATTAATCAATATGTACCAAAGAGGGGCAAGACACAACAATACAACAGGGTTGGGCATCATAATAATATATTTTACATATTTACAAATAAGTTTAACAGTCAAACGTTTTCGATTTAACTTAAGCCCTCATCAGGAACCTGAAAACATTTATAAAAATGCAGTAAATTTCAACTTGTTGAAGGTAACTAACTAACTGACTATAAGCATCAAGAAACACGCAGCGATTAAAAGCAATTTCTTGATGCTTATAGTCAGTTAGTTATTTACCTTCATGAAGTTGAAATTTATTGCATTTAGTGTAACGCTTGCAATGCCTCTAAAAAGAGTGTCTGACATTAAAACCAGCAACAGCATTGCTGTTTGCTTGCCGTTGTTGGACGTTCTTGTGGAAGCAATACAAACCAGATTTGGTCATTGGTTCGAGGACAGCGACTTTCAGCTTGCGACTGCATTCCACCCACAATTTAGACTTATCTGTGTTTAATGCCTGATCATTAAGCGACACTGCTGAATTGAAGACCAAAATAAAACAGAACATGCTTCAAGCAATTGAAAAAGCAAACTGCTCTGCTGAAGAGGGAAGTAGCAGCGACACTGAAGTGGATGGTGGTAGGTAGAGCCATGGAGGACTTTTTGCACCACTTTACGCAAAAACCAAGAAAAGAAAGCAATGGGGGTTGAATCTGTTACAGGAGTATTTGGAAGCGGACCCTGAGGACAAGTTAAGCGGATCCAGATTCACAATTGGACCGATGAAAAAAACTGTTTTAAAAACATAACACTCCCATTCCGTCAAGTGATGCAGTAGAAATATTGTTTTCATTGCAGCACTTGTTCATCACCAGACTTTATTCGTTCATTCCCGACGCCGACACACGCTCCATCGCCCTGACACTACCAAGACAGGCATGGATGCGCCTCAACCGTCTCCATGCGGGCGTCGGGCTTTTCCGCTCAACCATGCATCAATGGGAAATGGCCTCTTCCTCCTCCTGTGAATGTGGTGCCGAGGATCAGACCGCAGACCACATCATTGATTGATTGATTGATTTAATCTTTATCCTCGGACTGGGAAAGCTTCTTGCAGAACTTAATCCTGGCAGTTTCGCATACTTGTAGACTACAGGCTTTAAATCACTGGCGCAAGCCCGGTCACCGAGATTGACAGAGTGAAGTTTCCGATTGTTGAAGTCTCGTTGCCGGGAAATTATTCCATCTATTAGATGCCGCTAAATGGAGAGCAGTCCTTAACGTGCGTTGCTCAAGTGCATGCCCTGAGAGTCGAACCAGTGCCGCTTGATCTTGAAGCTGTTTCGTTCCAGAAGTGACGCGCCAACCAATTGAACTATTGGGGCGGACATCATCAATGACTGTAACATCTTCAAGCCACCTAACGGAGTGGAAGGTCTGCGTGTCATGAATGATGAAACCAAAAACTAGCTGCTCTCTAGTAGCCTTCCAGTGTAGTCCGAGAACATCGTGAATCTGGGGCGGTAAAAGAATAGACTCTCGGCCCCAGAGGCTCACACGACGACGACGATTGGGCAAGGACATTTTAAAGCCCAAAAGGGCAGGCCTGAGTGACGAGCACTTTGAAATGCTCGTATTTCTCAAAGGAAATAAACATATAAGCCACTGAGAATTTTTTTTAAATAAAACCTTGTTGGTTTTGTGTTAGCATGGATGGCTCTAACACTATATATCAAACATTGCGGTTAAACTGGACGTGCATGCAGAGCTGGCCAGGTGCAGAATTTTATGTTCAGGTTTGTGAGTAGGCTGACTGAAAGTAACTAGTAACTGTAACTAGTAACGATAACTAGTTACTTTTTAAAATCGGTAACTGTAACGGTAACTCAGTTACTATTTTGGCCATGTAACTGTAACTCAGTTACTTTTGAAAGTAACTTTGCCCACCTATGGATGTTGTTGATGGTAGGTCATGCATATAGACATTGAAAAGGAGGGGAGCCAAGACTGATCCCTGTGGGACACCGTTTTTGAGTCGCCGCAGTCTACTTGGCTTTCCGCTTCCGGTGGTAAGGGTAAAACTCCTGTTGTGGATGAGTTCCATGATCATTTTGACCATGTGCCTGTCAGGGAGTAGGCGGAGTAGTTTGTAGACTAGGCCACGGTGCCAAACAGTGTCATAGGCTGCTGTTAGGTCGATAAAGACAGCCCCCGCTTTCTTTTTTGCCGAGAAACTCTCCTCAATATCCTGAGTTTATAGTAGTGTGACTTGGTCTACAGTTGACCTCCCGTGTCGGAATCCAGCTTGTTCTTTGGGAAGCAGTGGGTCAATTATTGGTTCGACACGAGCGTAGATCAGTCTCTCAAGGATCTTGAAAGGGATGCAGAGCAAGGAGATGGGGCGATAGCTCTTTGCATCGTCTAGTGGTTTGTTTGGCTTAGGAATCGCGACGACCAGAGATCTTCTCCATACTTTAGGAATCTTGAGGCGGCGCAGGCAGGACGACAGGAAATCGCATAACCAGGACTTTAGAACATAACCAGCGTGCATGATAAGCTCTGGACATATCCTATCTGGACCAGGGGCCTTACCAGGTTTTAGGTGCTTGAGGGCAGCATTAAATTCGCTCCGTGAGAAGGAGCTAGAAATGCTCTCCTGGTCGGGTGTGTTGATCTTCCATAGCTTTTTCACTTCTTTGGTAACAAACCGATCGGAGGTACGATCACACGGCTTATATATCCCATTTTTTATTACCTGCGATGCGATCTTATTAGCAGGAATGGGACATTGTCGGGGTGATTGTCTTGATCGTCCCGTAAGGTTATTGAGTGTGCTCCACGCTGTACGGCTTGAGTGCGAGAGATCGATAGATTGGATAGTCTCTGTCCAGCGTTCTTTTCTTTTTGCATCGAGTCTTTCCAGAAGAGCCTTGGCGGCTGAGGGTGTTGTTTGACCATCTGAACAGCTAACAAAAGATTGGTAGAGGCGCTCGCACTCTGCATCCCAGCATGGAGTGTAGTTACTTCTACGACCTCGAGGGATGGCTTGTTTGGCACATGTTAAGATGGTGTTGCAAAAGTCCTGGTAGGCCTCGTCCACATTGTGACAGTTAGGTGGAGGTAACTCATTTGTGAACTTGTTGGTAAGGAGGCTAAAGCGATTCCAGTCGGCTTTACGGAAGTTCCACCGCTTGACTGGTTCACTCGGAATTGGTGTCTTGAGCGGTATTGCGGTAATGAGAGAAGGTCGGTGTTGGGACCGAGGGAACTTCTGTAGCACACGTCTGTCCGGAAGCTGATTGTCGTTGCCAGTGCTAGGAAAGGCCATGTCTGGGTTTGTTCCAGTGCCCCATCGCCCGGATGTAAAGCTGGCTTCATCTATGGGGTTGTACAGTGGGGCATAGTTGTTATTTGATGCCCAGTTAGCCAGACATGCACCAGAAGGGCTGGTGATGCGGTATCCCCAGTCGACGTGCTGGCAATTAAAATCGCCAGCATAGAGGCAGGGGTGGGGGTACACTGGGATGGCCGTCGGAGTGAATGGCGAGGGAGGTGGCTTGTAGATGTTTACGATTTTGTAGCCGTTGACATCCACACTTAGCCATTCAATCTCTGAGTCTGAAGGGGATTGTTCAACCAGTCTCCAGTTCAGCTTCTCGTGGACAAATGTGGCTAAGCCGTGTGTCCTGCTTAGGATTGACCCAGCTAGTGAGTAATTTGGGATCACTAGCCTATCTGCGCTGTGGCAGTGGGTCTCCTGGAGGATGATGATAAGGGCATTTTGTCGTTGAGCTATTCTTTGTACGACGTCGATTTTAGCAGTCGTAAGGCCTTCAACGTTAAGCTGTAGGATGTTGGGACTTCTGGCTTCTTTCTTCGAACTCTGGGGCCGAGGGTTTATCCTTTTACCACCCCAGAGACGCCCTGATGTGTCTCTGTTTGTTGTCATTAGCCTGTTTTGTGCAGTTACCGGGACTCACCACGAGGAGGTTGACAACATGAGTCCCGACTTTCAAAACAAAAGTTTTCTGATAGGCAATTATAGAATATTATTTTTTCAAAGTAGGTAATTGACAATAGGTATGGTGAGCTAGGTTATTGCTGCCAAAAATCAATCACATTCAAAGTTGAATAAATGCTGGGAGGTTTACAACATATAGGCTACTTTTTTTACATCAATTGGTATTTGATTCTATGTACAGCGGTTCAATTTACAATGTTGTATACAAATCATTTTTTAGTATGGTGGTTATCAAAATAAAATCTAAAAGCCATTTGTTAGCAGAGAGTCAATAACATTTGAGTGAGAGCAGTAGAATGAACAGGTCTACACAGTTGAAACAAGAAGCAAATTTCATATTGACTAAGAAAGTAATTCTTTGTTATCGGACCCGGTTGTGTGAAATTTGTAATCAATAATGTCTATTAAAGTAGAAAAGCAGAATTTCTATTAAAGTAGAAAGCCATGGACATTATTTTTTCATTAGAGGGCCACAAAGCAAGAGAATCACTGCATAAACAAGAATAAAACCGATCAAGAAAAGTGTGCTACTACACTATTTTAAGAATTTTGAATAGCAGATGTGGTGTAGACTATGACATATTGCAAATTTATTTCAGATTTTGTGCAGTTTTAATGTAGTCTGAGCTAAGCTTGACGTTTTAAGTGTTTTTGTGTTTTATTTGTATAAAATGGCGGGAAAAATGAAGGCGTTGCAAATGTGGTGTAAGAATAACACTGTTGGATACAAGGATGTGAATGTTGTGAATATGACCACTTCATGGAGAGATGGTCTTGCGTTTTGTGCTCTAATACATCATTTCAGACCTGACTTAATGTAAGTGAATAGTAATGATACTAATAATCATATCTTGTGCCCTTTGCAATAAAAACAGAACATTGCACATCAAAGATACAATACAGGGCAGCTGGCAGGAGTGAAGAAATGCTAAGTCAGCTGACACCATTTCTTTTGCATGTTATTTATTGTATTTTTATGACACAGCTGCATGCTTTAGAACAATTTCTAACTTATTTTTCTGATTCCTTTCAAGTGTCATTCAGGCCCTCCCACCACTCGGCCACATAGTCGATAATAACAAATAAAAATTACTGGTACCAGTAATGCAGTATGTTTTAAATTATAACTGATAGACATTACGTACCGCATTTGACTCCAACACTATTTTTTATTAAATAAATAATATCAAACAGTCAAACCTTAAGCTGTGAAATTGGTTTTGTTTTTATAAACTGCTTAATTTATATACTGTTTGTTTTTATTTTAGAGACTTTAATTCTTTGTCAAAAGAAAATGTTCTTCACAACAATCAGCTTGCTTTTCGTACAGCAGAAGAGGAGTTGGGTATTGCAGCATTACTTGATGCAGAGGACATGGTTGCTATGAAAGTCCCAGACAAATTAAGCATAATTACTTACGTTTCACAGTATTACAACTGCTTACATAGCATGAAGCCTGCTGGTATGTTAGTAACAATTTTGTTTGTTAACTTATATTTTTCACAGTTATATGCAAACTCTAACCTCCTTTTTAAACTATAGCTTTGGTTAATGTTTGCTTGGTTTATTATAGAGGCTAAACATGTGCAACTGGCGGTCGTACTGGCCCGCATAATACTCGGCATAATACTGAAAGTGTATGCTGTATACTAGCCTTTTCAAATTATATTTCATTGTTTCCGGAATGCAAGACTGCGAGAGTAATGAATCGTAAAAACTTTGTGAATAACTGACCGCACTTTTTGATGTAGTTCACAATAAAGCAAGTGTAAATTTTTATGCGCTGTGTATTAATGTTGCGCTGAAGCTTTGTTATATAATAATGCTGGCTCGCAATTTCACAATGCGAATTTAGCACACAGTTCTAAGTGTGTTGCCAACCTTGCATTTTCCCTTTTCCCCAAATAAAAACTTGGCTTTTATTTTTTGAGTTTGTGTCATTTTTTTCTAATTTGCGGTTGTATGTTTTGGTGCTTGGTTTTTGCAACTAGCTTTTTAGTTTTTGGGCTTAATTTGAGGCTGAACTTGAGAATGTTTTGCTGTAGTCAATATTTCTCCATTTCTAAATTTTTTCTTGTTTTCAAAAAAAACTGATGCGGCCCGTGTTATCATTCAAAGTTTCATGTTTGGTCCACATATAAAAAAAGGTTTCACATGCCTGATACAGGCTAATACATGTAAAAAAAAAACTTTGTTCATAATCTTGTTCCTGCAAATTAGGAGAAAACTTTTGCATGAGAACTTCTATTTCATGAACCAGTACAAATAATAATAACTTTTATCTATGGGCACTCACAGGGTGGTTTTTAGTACAAATGTGGTGCTTTGTTATTATCTTGAGTGAAACATATATTAAAGTTACTTAAATTTTAAACTTGTTTTACAGAAGATAAAGCTTTAAAGCGCAGTAGTTCACCAACCAATACTCCAGACCTCGTTGAAGCAAAAAGAAAATCTACTCCAGAATCAACTGAATCAAAGGTACGAAGGCTATATATACTTTAAAACAAACTAAACAATTTCTTAACATTGCTTAATGCTTATTTAATGCTATGATATGAAAAACATTGCGCAATAGTCCCTAGACTGCAGTTTATTGTAGGTAAATAAACTGCTGTTTATCCAGGTTCCAATTTCACCTACTCCAGTACTGGTGGAGAAAAAGCAAATCTTCAGTGTTTGTGAAATTTGCAAGAAAAAGGTTCACTTGGTGGAGCGTTATGTCGATGAAGGAAAGATATATCATCGTCAATGCCATAGGTTAGAAAAGCTTCTTTATTGTTTATATATGTGATATCAAGTGTGCAACTATGTGTGATAAAATAAAACTCAATAGGTTATGTGTGGGAAAGGTTAAAAGGTATATAAGTAATTATTTGTGTAAGTGAATTGTAGTATTCTGCTAATTAAGCTAATTTTTTTATTGATGCACAGTTTTTAGTTTTTGCAATCAAATTGATATTTTTTCAGAACTAAATCACTTAGCGGAATGTATCAAAGGAACAGGTCTTCCCCATTCCATGACGAAACAAACGATAACACAGGCAAAAACCCATTTAAAGCTCCAGAAAAATTGATTGTAGATAAACCAACGGTTTCACCAAACAGCTCGTCTAAAAAGACAGCAAAAGAATCTCCGAAGCCTCCATCACCAATGATAAATGTGTCAACTGTACACAAGCCGACTACTTCACCGAATAATTCCCCAAAAAAGAAAGCGAATGAATCTCCAAAACGTGCATCAAGGGTATTAGACATGGCATTGAGTTATGATGAAACCACAAAGTTTGACTCCAAAGAAGCTCATTCTTCCACTGGTAACAAAGTTGTAGTGAGTAATACTCGACAAAACACAGCTAATGCTGCATCAACTGCGCGTAATAAAAACGAAAGTAAGAGTGCCAAACAAGATACTGTGCCGACTGACGTCACCACCAGTAGCCATGTCGTTTCACCCAAGCCATCCCAAGCCTCACACAAAAGTGAAGATGCTAACCAGTTGTCTAAAAAACCTTCAGAACAGCACAAAACCGGTGCAGAATTTGCAGATGGAATACAAGACAAAAGCCATACCGTTAGTTCAACGTCCAAAAGTGAAATAGGTGCAAAGCATCAGTCATTTAATGAAAACGAAAAAGTTAGTAAAGACGCAAACAAGCAAATGCTGCCTTCCTTGCTGAAGAGTCTTGCTGACGTGAAGCAGACACGTGTCGTATCCTCAAGCGAACAAAGTTCAACAGGTGGCAAAGATGATTCACAATTACCAGCAATTAGTCCACTGATCAGTGAAATTCCAAAGCCACCACAAGCTAAACCGAGGTAGATTGAAAATGGCTTGATTTAAATGTATAGATATTTCCTATTTCGGATGGTTGACTTTCTCATTTCTCTGAATCTCGGAAGGTTCACTATTCTCTTCTTTATTTCATGATAAGACTTCTCGTTCTTCACAAAGTTTTTCGTTTTGGCCTTTTTCTTCTGTGCGGATACCAATCACATCCTTCAGTAGCCCACCATTACAAAAGGTGTTTGCCTTTGATATTGCCTTTTTATGCTTTCAATCAAACTTATTTTCGTCCACCATCTTCAACATCTCATTTACAATTACATGTTCTATCTGTAACCTATGGCACTTTTTCCAACTGTCTTATATGTCACACACCACAAGTCTTTTTGATGTGTCTTATATTTAGGTAGTAGTTTCTGACAACTACAACAACCAGCCCACTTCATATCAGGATCTTTCACTTTTTCTTACGATTTTTTCATTTTTTTTCCAACTTTCTGATTAATTGTTTTGTGAATATAGTTCTTTTCCATTGGTTGTAGGATAGATACCGTACTTGTTTTTTTTACAGCATTAGCCGGTCAACTTGTTTGACCAACCATAACAGTTATACATTTATTTGTTTTCCTACCATGTTGTTCTATAACTTCACTGATTTCGTTTGTTATATTATGTCGTCCATTGTCCGACTCATCCATCGTGGTCAGATCTTTAAACTAATATCTCATCGCCCCATAATTTTAATTCTCCGTTTTTTTTTTGTTTTTTTTTTCAACGTAGTTTTGACATAGGCTACCGTTAAATAAAACTAGTAAAATCAGGCATCCTTGCAGTGCGTTTCTCTCAATAGCACGTGGTTGCATAATGCATATCCTTTATAATTGCTGTTTGTTCTACTCAATACTGCAAAAGTTTATGTTTTTACATTCAGCCACGTAAAAAAAATTCAACGTCTAGTAATGTAAAATAGACATTTTTTGGCTGAGATGGACAATCGTTGAATGGTTTCTTGTCTGAAATATCAAGTGATGCCATTGTGCCCGTCTTTCAATGTTTACTGAAAAAGATTTCCGTTTATATCGTATACATTCCATTTGATCAGTTGCACATGATATTACTTCACTTTTGTGGATATAGTTATTAATTGCTGTTATTTTCTTTCAGGAGTCGAGCCAGCTCATCGAATGAGCCAAGTGAAGATAAGCCTAAAACCCGTCCGCGTTCCAATAATTCATCTTTTGGTTCTGAAGCAAATCATAGCCAGTTTAGTGAAACCAACGTCAGCACAGGTGACTCGAACTGCAGTTTGAAGCCATTTGCTGCCTCATCAGAATCGACATCCACGAAAACAACTCCATCTCTTGATGGACGTGCCGACAGCAAGCTTAACGCCGATGCTAAAGAGTTACATGCTAATAACAGCACCAATCTGTCTGGTGATGAATTAGTAGAAAAACAATGCGTAGCCACAACAGGTCTAAACTCCTCGCCCAAGAAAAAAACTCTCGCCGAAACAGGGGATGTGAAAATGGATCAAAAACAAGACGTTCCAGTCAAAGTTGACAACGACGCAAAACTAGAATCTAAGTCTGTTGAGTCCAGGACAATGACCATAAACACGGTCAGTGCCGACGACGCTCGATTGAACCCTTTTACTGATGAATATGAAGACAAAAAAAAGACTGTTCATACGCCTTTGCCCCCAACTCGTAAAAAAAATCAGGGAGCTTCAGTAAAAACCCATGACGTTAAAAGTTTAACCAACCCCTCGCCTACTAAAACCCCCACATCTTCACCCCTTTCTGAGCCCAAATCTCATGTACCGGTTCGTCCCAAGTTGCCAAACTTGTCTGAATCCAACTCGCCACATCCTTCTGCCAAAGTTGCCAAACAGGAACCTGCTTTGTCAACCCATGCCAAACAAAATACTTCAAAAGTTGCAGAGAATAAGGGCAAAGAAATGGTACAACTTGCTAAAAAGTAGGTGATCACTGAGCATTAACTTGTTTTTTTTTATCAGCCAGTTTTATAAGGCGCATATTTAGTAGCCTACACGCCACAGGCCAGGTCATTCATAGTTGCGCATTTCTACTTAAGTTTGCAGTACAAATCATTTGTTTCGACGAAACTTTGTTGAGCGAAGTGTGATCCTTTAATTATACTGCTCAGTGCTCATGCTTCACAATCAATGTTCTTTAGCTTTGTTCTTTTGTCTTTATAGCAAAAAGTCAAGAGGTTTTGTATTTATGTAAAACTTAAGCAAAGTTAGATTTTTTAGATTGTGCTGGATGACATGTCGAAGTACGAATGTGAAAAGTTAAGTTGTTAAAGCTTATCATTTCACCATCAGTTGATGTTGCAGTTTTGCAACGGTTTTGGTTATGCAAAGTTTTAGAACATGATTCTAAGTTCCATTGTTATTTTGAAACTTGTTGAAGCTGTTGGCAAACGCTTCAATATCCTGCAGTTGACTAGTAGTTTCGAAAATGCATCTCACCCACATGGTGCAATTCTCATCTGCCACTTTATGACAGATACTGGAATAGCTTTAACAACTTTCAGTTTCACTTTACCTTTATTCATTAGGCAAGTGAAAAAAACGCAAGATACGGCCGTGAGAGTTCAATCGTCAATGCCACAAAATAACACAACGATTATAAAAAGTAAGTACTTTAAATCTGTCATTTATAAGTATAGTGTGTTTTTTCGATTTTATTCTTTGTTGAAACAATCGTGTCTTTTCATATTGACAATCAAACTTGGCTTTTTATCAGCAGTGCACCCAGAATTTTGCCAGGGAGGATGAAGCTAAAGTTAGCTTGCGGCCTACATTTTGCTTCTTCAAATGCTGTTTTTTTGGCACAAAAAGACCCCAGTTTCCTGATTTAGCTTTGTTGGAAAGGAGGCATTTTGCCCCTGTCAGCTATTTCCCGCTTAATCTTAAACCTATTGAGAAACTAAGTTTTTATACTGTTTGCATCTGTAGCTAAGATAGAACGGTGGAGCAGCTGTTACGAAAGTAACGATTTGCTAGCAAGATAGCCATGGTTATAACACCTCAAATGTCGCGGAGCGTTTGATTTTTGATATTTACTTATTTCCGTCTTTATACGTTGCAATAACGCTCTTTTTTGCTTTCAAAATTAAATTCGTGCATGAAATTATGACGCAGATTTAGATTATTAATCGTTTAATTAATCGCTCGAGGAAGTTGTCAAGAGACTGCTATTGCGCCTCAATGCGTAAAAAAGGTTGCAATTTGGCTGGAACTTGCTGGAAGTTTGATCACATGCATTCTGGTTGCTTGGCACGTGACAGCTTGTCCCTTGACAATAAGTATGAGTGACATCACGAGCCATGGCTTTTCAGCTCACAAAGCAGCCACTTTGCGTCGTTTCAACATCGCCAGACGTTGAAACCATGTCAAAATAGAAAATTTGCAAGCTGGGCTACAACATATCTGGACGGGTTCTAATATTAATTATTTTCGTTTAACTAAAACTGCACACTTGTGTGCTTCCAAGAAAAAAATGTCATATTATGTTATCAAAACGTCTTGAATTCTCTGACATTGGCAATGTGGTCCGTTAAAATCGAAAAAAGAAAAGCATAAGAATGAAATGGCAAAGAAGCGGAGAGTCAAAATCACATGACGCTTAATTGCCTAGGAAAAAGCATGTGTGTAATGTGCATGTCAATCGCAGATGTTTTAGGTAAATTGGAAACACAATTTTGTCTTCTTACAATAATGCAACGATGCTGGATGTTGAAATGACAAAAAGCGGCAAATCAAAGCAATTGAGCCCACGCAGGAAGCCATCTGTGTAAATGAAATCAGCAATCTGCACGGAAAACATCACGGACCGTGTGTTGTTGCACCAGTCAATCACCTTCATGTGGAATATGAAATACATTTGTAAGATGCAATTGATCTTAGCTTTCAGCATAAACATTACGGTCATTTCCCAGTCTGTAAATCCCTCTATGTGTGAACGTATTATTACCAAAATAAAAAAGGACTACTGTTCTGGTTAGGAAAGTGTATTTGAATTTTGTACAGCTTGCTCAATGTCAAACCAAAGGCCATGGCCAAACTAGTTTTGATGCAAGTAAAGGTGCTAAAATTGCGAATCGGAGAAAGTGTTAAAAGTATTGACCTTTTGTAAATTGACTTAACACATTAAAATGAAGTTTCATTCAACAGGGTTATGTCATTTCTCGGCCGTCGAGTGTAGCAGGAACTTAGCGATAGACACGTGTTCGCTCATGAGGCTGGGCTCATCAGTACCGCACCACTAGTTCCTGCCACATAGTTCTCAACCGCTGCTTTTTTCAGTGAATTGAATTCTTACCTTTGTGGAAAGAAAACAACTAAACCAACTGTCGCCAAGGATATGCACTGTTGAAAAGAAGCGATCTTCCTGGCGTCACCACCACCTGACTACTCACTATAGAACAGCGAGCATTGTGTTTCGCTAACCATACCGGTGTAGCCTCCACACTAGCCATCAAGACAATTCCAAAAACACGTGTTTCTCGGCAGTCGAGTGTAGCAGGAACTCAGCGATCGACACGTGTTTCGCCCATGAGGCTGGGCTCATCAGTACCGCACCACTAGTTCCTGCCACATAGTTCTCAACCGCTGCTTTTGTCAGTCAATTGAATGATCGCTCCTTTTCAACAGGGTTATGTCAAGTGTCCATTTGCGTTAGTAGACATTTTAAGTAACTTTTTTCTGGGCAGCATTACAACTGGGCTATATCTCGGTTTCAGCGCTGCGAAAGCAGTGCTCACATCCACAAGTTTGAAAAAACCTAGATTTTATCTAACAAAAAACAAATTACCTAAAAAAAAACACATGTTTATAATAGCTAAGAGAAAAGCTTCGAGATGTCTACTGCACTTTCTGCTATCTTTAAATTTTGTACCACCCATCGGATTCAGACATCGTAAATATTTGTACCGGTACGCGTTAATGACGAAACATAAAAGGATTGATTGATTGGTATATCAATTAATTAATCAGCAGGCAAACCACTATTCATTTATTTAAAACAATCAGTCCTACACTGTAGAAACAAAACTAGCAATTGAACCAAAACTAGTGGTATTCACTCAGTAGAGCATCCTGGTAAAACTGCAATTGAACTTGACTGAAAGTCATTACCGGTACTCAAACTGAAAACTGAATGCTTCATTTGTGATCAAGAGGGAGAACTAGCCTATAGCTGTCAAATCAGACAGAATTTATTTTAATTAGGCTATATTTTGTAGCAAAATAATTTCTTTGAATGGTAATTCAGCTCGCAATTCCTATAATTTTCTGCAAAATCAATTGATATTTAAGAAAAGTTAAAAATGCAGAAAACAAGCCAGATATCCCCATTTTATAAAAAAAAAAAAAAAAAGACTTAAAAACCCAGACTGGTAGCAAAAAACCCAGATCTGGGTTTAAAAAACCAGGAATGGGAGCCCTGCGAAAGTACTATTGGCAGAACATCAATTCTTGTTGAATTTTATTTGCCTTTATTCAGGTCCGACACAGCAGGTGAAGTCACCTGTTCAAAAGCAATTCTTCAAGCCTTCCCGTCCCGCCCCCGGATTTGGTTTCCCCTTGGTTAAGCGAAGGGTAAGTGGGGTAATCTTTCAGTCAGCAAGTCAGACCTTTTTTCTATTGATTCAACGTCTACAGACCTGGAATCAATGTAATAAAGAGATAATTTGCTGACCTGATTGTATCAACAATTTTTGTCAACGCTCGAACGCATTTAAATTTGATTGGAGGCTGACCTGCTACGTTTGATAGAAGTTAGAAAGTTTCTAGTCGGATAGTAGTTGATAAATAGAGTTTTTGTGCATATTTATTTTTTTATGTTATTTTGTTGTGTTGTTATCATGCCAATACTAAACTAGGTTTGACACTTGTGCTCGACCACCCAAGACAATATGGCAACACTGGTACAAGTGAAAGGTGTTTTACAGTGATTTGAAATTCAGTGATCATACTTTGTTTTCTCGTAATTGTCATTTCAAAGAGTAAAAAAGTCCATTTAGCCTAAGGTTGGTTATCAAAAGTATATCAGCTTACAATGAAATTTAGATTCGCACTTTGGTAAAGCTTGTTGTCAACTCACCTGTGACAAATTTGTGACATTGCTCCTAAATTCTCGTGACTGCATCAATGGTTCATAATGCCATGTTATCTTGAATCTACTTTTATTTTCCAAGATCGCTTCGGCTTAAATTTGGTAAGATATGGCGTTTGTTTTCGTATGCTGGCCGGGTTATTTTAATCTTGACCGCTAACACTTTCGAGGCAAAAAGGTTCTATTTTCATGAATGCATGGCCGAGGCAATGTCGCCTGGATGATGAAATTAAATTGCTTCAAGATGTGAACGGCAATGCGTGAACGACGCATTGAAGCATGAACTGTTCCACTGTAGAATACATGTTTTTTGTTGTTGGCTTATAACATTGGGATCGATGTTGCAATCCATCGTTAATTCACTGCCTAGTTGGGAAAGTTATTTTGTATATACCTGGTGCTTTTCTTGTCCTGGATGTGTGAATAAATTCGTTCAAATATTACGTAACTCCTTCGAGGGGGAGGGGGGGTTTATGCAAAGCGTTACGTTAGCGTCACATCGGGGGGTTCAAGCAAAACGTTACGTAACGCTTTCGAGTACGGAATGGTAGTTTGTTGTGCTGAATTTGTAGTGAAAAAGCGTTACATGGAGGAGGGGGGTTAAAAAAAACGTTACGTTGGCGTTACATGGGGGAGGGGGGGTCAAAAATTTGGAAAAAAAGCGTTACATAATATTTGAACGTTCCCTAATAAAATAACATGTTTGCTATGTCTTAGGTAAATTTGTCAATTAAAGTACCTTCTCTGAAAGCGTTCATATTTATATGCTGCGCTAGACTAACCATCCGATTTGTCATGCAACTGAAGCAAAGAGAATGCATGTCACTTTGCGTCATGTGATGTGAGCAACAGGGCAATCAACTCGTGGAACGTTTTACTTTTGCTTTAGATTCAACACACCGATATGGTGGTTTTTGATCGTGGTATTTGCTGTCGTGTTTTGTGTCCTCGTTTTGCATACTTGCTTTCTCCAAAATTCGGCACTAACTAACCATTTGAATCCACCTAGGGGGTGATAACATGCATTGTGTATTGTACTGTGTATGCATAGTCTAGGTTTGTTGACGTTTGTCGGAAGTGGCGATACTAACGTCATCCTTCTATTCTATCGACACTGCACTTCGTTTAAACAGGCATGTGAGTACAATTGTCAAGGTCATGAGGCTTCAGTTGGCTTAATTTGCACACGTAGGATTGCAGAGAGATTGGAGACTGAAATTACCGTATCAATAAAAATGGAGCTTACTCCAGCTGTTTTGTTGAAGAACGGTGGGATGCTAGCGTCAGTTTTGACGTTGAAGTTACGTTATTTGTGACGTTAGTTCAGATAGGATCATTTCTTTGCATCTGAACGCTTGTTGCCAATGCTCAGACATCTTGTCAATGCAGCTGGTCATTGTATGACATATCTTGGCACATGTTTTTTATCAATGTTTGTTTGAGTTGTTGCATTGCTTTGCAAATGCAGCATTCGCATCTAGCGGAAAAAGTTCGCTGTGAAACTACAGTTTTTACATAACTATACTGTGATCCGTATTTTACAACCTGAAAGTTTTTGTAAAGTGGTGGTAAATTTCTAACAAAACATGGTCATTCGTTAGAGACTTCCTGGTTTATATATACGTAATCTCTGTACGACTGCCAAGCTCAGTTGTTTTGAACAATTTTGTAAACTCTACTTTCTTGTCGAATATTTGCTTTGTAGTTCATCTTTAACAGAAAAGAAGTGACCTCTTCATCAGGTTATGGCAAAGCAAGGTTTATGGCATAAAAGAAGCTCCCTAAATTGTCACATTAGCTTTGTGGCAAAAATCTTATGGCAAATTTTTCTAATTTCATTATTTTTTCATTTTGAATGCCGCAAATCTCCCAATCAATAATGAACGATCGATTTTTTGATTAAATGTGTCTGCTACTCTTTTTAAAGGATAGAATATAATGACGCATGTTTGAGGGTTGACTTATCACATCGATATGTATTTTTCAAGTTTATGCATTTGGCTCGGTTTAAAAACCTTTTTGGTATTAGAGTGCTACTGACTACTGAGCATGCGCGGCCTGCTACTATTCGGAGAATCCATTTCGGAGAATTTTCGAAAATTTGTAGGGATTTTAGGTAGGCATTTTTGCAGTTCGATCTAGCCTACTATGGAGCTATATCTAAGTTACGTTGGTTAGACTTGGTGGATATTTTTAGTTTGGAAGCAGTCCCACAATTTGGTCTATTCTAAAATGCTTTCAAGGACATTGCCTACTTGCTATCACATTGTTTAGAGAGAAATGTGCTGTGTTTCTTGTATCAATTGGTAATGGGTGCAGCAGAGGATGCGTAAACAAACTCAGGAAATTGTCATTTTATGACATGTATCGGCAAACATAAAATCACAAATACATTGATTTTCACTCACGGACATACGTGTCATTCTTGTTCGCTTTCCTATTTTCTTCTCCAACGTCAATGTATAATTTTTAGTTTCTTATGAAAAAGGTTTTATTTTAGAATAAGATGGCTTGAAGGAAGCTTCAATGCTGTTTGTAAGTTTGAAGTGTTAGAGAAAAAATGCTGTAACAGAAAAAGTACGCATGCCAATGTGTGGTAACGTTTTTTGTTGGAACAGTCAGGGCAAGCTATACTGGTGTAAGCTCAATAGTGTATCATAACTGTACCTTTGGCGTGTCATTGTTAGTACTAGCAATGATCTATGGTACTAGTCAGGCAACTCTATTATATAATTTTATCTTCAAATAAGTATGATTTAGTCAGTCTCCTGTCCATAAAAAACACATTGACTCTGTCAAGTCAACAGCATTGCAAGATCATTATTCCAGTAGACAACTCAATGGGAAAAAAGATTGATTTGTCAGCTGGGACAGATCATAGTGATGATCTTATGCTCCCAATTCAATTAGCCGACTGCAATTACATGTTTTCAACTTCTCGAACATTTTTTCTCGGTTTGTGTGGTTTCTTATGTTTTGTTACTAAATACAGAATGAGATACAGTTTACCAGACATGTGATTATAAAAAAAAAATATCTTGCATTCTCTGTGACTGCAGGCTCAGTTAACGTGCAATCATCAGAAAAACGCATTTTGTTATAATTTTAATGACGTATTGTTTTTACAGCAATAAAAATATTATTATGTTTACTACTGCAAAAAGAAATGTAAATTTACGACAATCTATTGAATAGATTTAATTTACTGTAAAGCATAGTAGCCTACAGCATGCCTTCACTGGGTGAAGATGTAGCTTTAGGAGCCCGAAAACCACGAACTGTGAGTTTCTTGCCATATTGGACTTGTCACCCTTCACTCACCTTGTTTACGAATTAAATTCTATAGTGTTGAACGATGCAATCCAGTAATTATTATGCAAACTATCGTTTGAGCCTGGCTAATTTTACCCCAGAATTTCGCTACATTGCCGCCGATGTTTGATTAGACCAGGCGTCAAAATATGTAACGTCGAAATGACATATGTGCCCATGAATGACAAGGATTAATTCATTGCTTCAAACTATAGAGATGAGACTACCTTGCAAGGCTTTTGATAAAGGCATAGTATAACACTGCTTCGGTGTTGTGTCACTTTTACATTGCTGCGCCAGCTTCAACTGCAAAGCCCTGGTTTGCATGCATGTTAAAATACACTTATTAAATTGAACTAAGTGCTAAATATTACTTTGATGTTTTATTGAATCTACCTCACTATAACTTATAGTATAAGGAAAGCTCAGTCAGAGAGGTTATTTTACCTCTATTAACGTGGCTACTGGCTTTCATCGTTTTGTTTTACTGGTTTAACTGATAAACTATTTATTTTCAAATCTATGAACCCATTTCCATTTCGTTTCATGTTTAGGTGAAAAATCAAATGACGGAAGATGAGATAATGAATGAAATGACAATTCTCGACATTCAATTGAAAGATTTAGAAAAGAAGGGAGTGAAATTGGAGGAAGTCCTCAGAGATGAAATGGATCTAGGTTCGAATATCAAACTACAATTGATTAGCTTTTATTGTATTTTTTATTATATACAAAATGTACATACCTGCAATGTTGCAGTGTGATATATTTTCTGCTCTGACTAGTTAAGCTGCTACTGTATGTTGGGCGCGGAATGGCCCGTTTCGGTGAGTCCGATCCCTTAACGGGGGATTTTTTCAATTTTTTTTTAAATTATCGGGTACCGTAGCCTAATTATCATTGCCGTTTTAGGGTTAGGGGTTTGGGGTTAGAGGTTAGGAACTCACTGAATCGGACTCATCGAATAGTAGCAGACCCTGTTGGGCGTGCAGCAGTATTTAATATTTTAGATATGATGGAATACCCGATATTAAATTTTTCTTGTAAGCTACTCAATTGGCTTTCCAATTATGCAACCTTAGTTCAACTTCCGGCTTCAGCTGGTTGTTGAAAAACACCGCTTACCTCTACCCAGGGTGTAAGAAATTGGCTGGGCATAGTTGCTAAAGGAAAGGCCGCAGAGAGAAAGAAACTGCCCACCGTACTCTCGTTAGTGCCGAATGCGAGTATAATGAGAACCTTATCATCCCATTTCCCAAAGCTCAATAACTAGTACGGGACCTTTGTCTTAACTCAAAGAGTTACAAAATGTCATTTTTATGCGATTAAAAATAATAGTTTTGCGAGTTACAGTAGACTGTCATATCCTGAACTATTGGTGCAAAAGTAAATCACTGCCACCATGGCACAAGGTTGCGTCTAGATCACTGAACTCCTTCTTGGGCAATAAAAAGATAACCAAAATCCACAACATAGTTTTTATTTTCAATTGCTTCGTCTCTTGTCGTCTGTATTCCCCATTGTTGAAACGAATCTGTTGTAAGTTTTGATGTTCTTACGTCAGTTCTTTGCCATTACATACCCTGGTGTTTATCATCTCATCATGACCGATGGAATGATTCGGCTAAAGCATGATTTGTAGATTTTTACGTGATTTAAAAAAAAAGCTTGTTGCGTCACCGTTCATGAGGTAAAATAATCGCCTTTCTAGGAGCTGAACTTAAGAGTGAGAGTGACCAGTTGCTTGGAGATTGGTTCGATCTCGTACAAGAGAAGAATGTTCTTGTGAGAAGGGAAACTGACCTTGTTTTCTTGTAAGTACACACTCTTTAACTAAGCAACAGTATAAACGAGAGACTTGTTCAACCTACTTTGCTGTGCGACCAGGCTGAGTGAACAGTCACTACCTCTACCCCTGACTGCAAAATTTAACTTTTTACACCGTTTTCACGTCGTAGACGATAAAACAACATAAAGAAACTTTTGCTTGCTGAGACTACAGTAAGCTGCATTATTTTCAGAATGCAACAACAACGTTTAGAGCAACAACACGCTGATGTCGAGTTTAAAATCCGAAAGCTCTTGAACAAACCAGGTACGTATAAACGTATTAAAGAGTATGGCAGTTCAACCACCGCTTCCTTTCCAACCACTTCTTTTTACGGATCGAAATTTTCCATGCATCTATAATTCCAAAGCAGCCCGGAAAACAACCCCCGTGCTGCACTTGGAATTAGAGATTCACAAACAACTTCGTTCGTTATTAAGCGTACAGAAGACCATTTAAAATTCAAACTGTAGGCTACAGCATGCGAACAAGGAGGGTATTATATAAGAAAGATATTCAATAGCATTGAAGATGAAAACAGTCTAGTTTTCAAAACGTTTCCTGAACATGAGTTTAGTATCATCATTTTGGGCTCTTTAATGTTTGATAAGAATATTTTATTGCCTGAAAAAATACTTAAAAGTACCACATTCCATCCTTCCACAACCACGCACTACAGTGCATTGATACATAACCATTCCTAAATGTGTGTAGACTTTTAATCATGCAGTCAATGTTTCTTATTAGACGTTAACAAGTCCGACAAAGAGAAGGAAGAAGAAAGTAAATTACTGGCACAACTGATGGACATCGTTGAGAGAAGGAACACAATCATCACCTCCATTGAAGAAGCCAGAGTCAAGTATGTTCCGTCTTGGTAGTTCAATTGTTAACTGGCATAAGATAATGGGTATGAGTATAACTCATTACTTGGTGTATCAGACAATTAGATGTCCAACTGCATTGTGCGTGGCGTTTGTTCATAACCAATCTCGTTCATGTACGTTGAATTTTACTTGAAAAAAACTTGTACATAGATAAAATTGGCTAGAACTTTTTGTTGTTTTTTTTTAACGATTGACAATCTCTGCCCATTTCTTGTCAAATGCGTCAGACATTTCTTTGTATGGCATCCTTGCCCACTATCTGCCCACTAAGAAAACGAAATTTCTATTTTACATCAGCTCTGCAAGCTGGGTACCCATTTTGAAACGTATTCACAACGTTATACATCATACCGACAATGTTCCCATTCTGTAAGAAACTGACCTTTCGGTTTAGTTTGTTTTTATTTCTGACCATCACAACGAAAAGCAGTATATGCACAGCAGAGGTCTAGAAAAAGGTAGAAGCGACAAAACGCGGACGTTGTAACGTGCATGATACCAAAGTAGGACAATCAGTTTAAAATATGGCACCGTCGCAACACCGTGCAAATGCTACTAGCTTTAATCTCTTGATCTTTAGGGAGGAAGAGGAGGATGCCGCTTATGACAGGATGAAGATGCTGCAGACCGATTCCCACAACGACTCAGAAGTAATGAAAAAGAAGAAGAAAAACAAAGTGAAGAGAATCTTCAGCAAGAGAAAGAAACCCCCGAAGTCCCCCAAAGGGGATTTGCCAACCTCCCCCAGCACATGACGCCATATTTCTTGATGACCCTTACTTTTGTCTGAATTTACATCTTCACATACTGTATTTTATAACTTCATCACACAGTCGTTTATAATGTGTACAGGTCAGCTCTGACTAATCATATCTTAGTTGCTTTTTAAATATTTGTTTGTTTTCACTTCCGATTACTCGTCTTTCACTTGTGGTAAAGTTCGTCTTTGTGCAAATGCTACTCGTGCAGCGCGAATTGGTTTAGCAATATTGCCGTCATGCAGTGTTTACGGTTACAAATTTTACAAGCTGCTGAATACTGATCATGCTTTTGGCGAAAGCTTCTCTTTTGTGTTTCTCTATTATAACACAACTTTAAATACTAACTGTTTTATTCACTTGCTTTTACAATACTTTTTTAACGCAGATATCATACAACTAAAACTGTACACGGAACACACCAGCTGCTAATTGCACCAAATCTTACTTGCACTTGCTGCTACAGTTTTTTCACAGTAACCATGGGATGAAAAGCAATCTTCATAATGATGTGCAATTTTTTGATTCCTGTGGTATAGAGATTAAATGAAATATAAAAATTCTAATCAACATGGTGTCCTCTTGTTGCTAGAGATTGCCAGTATCAGAATGTTTTCTCCCAGCAAATCTTCGGATGTTATACCTCGGTTTCGTTTCCTTGGGATTCGTGAATCTTAAGGCGAAGAGTGGTGACAAAAAAGTAAAGAAGGGAACATTCAACTTTTTTCTTTCTTCTCTTCAATGTTGTTTAGAACTTCAACCAGTTCGTTGGTTCGTTTCATATCAATGATTTCCATTTCTCGGATCAGCTGCGATATTTGTGAAGCAATTATAGGCCGGTATTTCTTTCCTTGCCCAGCTTTCTCCATCCTTTCCAAGAACTGCTTTCGTTCTTCTATTTCACTTTGAACTACAAATGATAAATATACTTCGCTATTCAACTTGCTATAGTAATTACGGCATTCTATATGAAATCAGAAATATCACATAACTTATTTGTTTGGTCGTAGGAATCTTTATCCTCAGACTGAGAAAGGCTGTTTGGGAGCTTAACCCTGGTAGTTTCACGCACGTGTAGACTTGAAGTTACTGGTGAAGACTGGGTTACCGAAATTGAGGGAGATTACGTTTATTATTTGTGAATTATTCTACCCACTAGGTGCTGCCCGTGAAACGCGTTGTTTAAGCGTCGAGAGTTGAATCTGTTGTTTTTTGTTCGCAAACGGATTTTACCAAATCGAAACGGACAAGTCACACGTACGTCTAGCGCTCAAATTGATGGCAACTAGCTTTTGCACATCGAACTGACGCAAGGACGGTCGTTTCAGCTAAAATTTAAAGTTCACGCTACACCACGATGAGTAAAAATTTATTCCCAACAAGCTCCACTGGATTGTGAGCTGAGTATCCAGAGTTCTAAAAACATGACATTTGTAGTGACGAGAAACCAGCAGGCGCTCACCTTCATCAAATCTGTCCACCTTTATTACACTTTCCTCTTTCTCTCGCCGTTCTTTTATAATTTGCTCGTGAGATTTTGGCTTGACGTCTTCTCCGTAGGCCATCATGTTCGATAATCTCTCTTTTTCCCGTTCTAATGAACCTAGGAAGAAAAGAACAATCGTGGTCTTAGGGGGAGATGTCTACGGACTAAAAAACTGAATACCGTAAGCAATTGGACAGCGAAAGAAGTTAAATCATTTATCAGTCATTAAGATCTTCGGGATCGACAGCTGTTCGGTGGAGTGGTAGTCACTAAAAAGTTGCTACCAACACAACGTAAAGTAGCAAATCATCGTTATCACTTTTCATCTCCGTAAAGTCGGCTGCATTGCCAAGTGGTGAGAGCTCTGGAACGACGTTCGATGGGGACACCGGTTCGACACCGCGCATGAGCATGCGGCTGTGTCTTTGGTAAGACACTTAAAGGCATGCCTGAAGGTGGTCACGAAGAGTGTCAATCACCGAGCGTAAGCCTGGATACGACAAACAAAATCTCCGTAAAAAGGTTCGTGGGCCGAATGTTGTGCACGCCTGGTATGTAGGCCTTGACTACAATATTACTGTTAGGGAAAGCGATTTTCACACAATTCAATGAGTTAGCCTTCGTTTTCGTTTCGTTTGTTTTATCTTTATCCTGCATTGCGGGAAAGCGGACTTGAGCGCTATGCATCGGTGTACGCCTTCCGACATACACCTGACCCACGCTGCAGCCGACGGCAATGTCTGTTTCCGGTTGTCTACTCTACTTATGACTTAAATTTGGTACTACCCATTACTCGAAATCGATCACTGGGTAGAGGCAATTATCGTAAAGTTTCTTGCCTAGAGAAACAACAGCAAGTGCGGATGGCAGGAGTCGAACATGCAGGCTTTCGACTGTGAGCCCAACGCGCTAACCACTCGGCCATTGCTTGCCCTACTAGCCTATTGTGGATTCGCAAGACTATGACCAAAAGGTGTGGTTGTCGAATAGCAGAGCCGAGAAGAGAACGAATTATTGGTACTATAGGCATGCAAATTGCATTGCATTGATCATGAGGTTCCGTTCTCAGCACTTTCTTTTGTCTTGTTAAAGTCATATGTTGTTTCTAAAAACTCGTCCCCGTCCAATAATACAAATTAATCTTCCCAAAGAATAGATAACATTCTGTGTACAGATAAAAGACAAACGTACTCGAGTACAACAATGTCTGAGATCCCGAGACACGATCAAAACTATCTTGATATTACAACCGACGAAGTTTTTAAAATAGTCAAATTGCGCGGCTATCCTAATGGGAGCAAATATGCACGTGCTTTAAGTATGGCACAGGAAAAAGTCAGACAGCTGTAGGCTATTGTGCATGGCCTACTAGTCATGTCAAATAGCATTGACCAATAAAGAAATGTTAATGTAAAACGAGCTTACGGGTTGGTTTAGGTGTGAATTGCGGGCGGTCATACGCTCCACTCTCTTCGATGTCCTCTCGACTTCTCATCGATGACATTGGAACTCCGACCATTGAGAAAGATTTTTGAGGAGGAGGAAAACTCTCCATGCGTTGCTGCTTTTCGCTGCAAGTAGGAGCCACCTTGACCGGGAGGGAGCGGCCGCCTGAAAACAGGATGAGAAGTTGGAGATATTTCAATAAAGTTTTTAACATATTTTTGTATCAGTAAGTTTAACTCATTTGCTAGCGATGACAAAGACCATAGACAACTTACAAGGGAAAGAAAACAAGACCGTATGAACATGTGCTACTGTGACGTTTGGCTTCGATCACCGCAAGCCCGCGCGAAAAACTAAATTAGTCTCGCGCTTGCCTTCAGATGATCTCACATTTTTTGTAAGTTACACGTTTCATTTTTTGACTACGTTGAGAAAAATTCGTCAGTTTTTAGTTTGGTTGAGGTAAAGAATGGTCGTTTGTTTGCTTCTCACTGCAGTTTGAGAAAAGGAAGAAATAAAACAAAAGGTGCACAATTGTTTCTATTTATTTTCATAGCGTCAAAACTTAGAACAAAGAAAACAGAGAAGAACAAGCCCGTTTACGCACACTACAGATCATGACGACTGGTACATGCTAAAGTATGCGAAGCATGGTCTATTTTCAATGGCTAACGTGTTGTCGGTTGTATCCAAGGCCGGATTTTGCCTAAGTGCTGCCCCAGGCGGATAAGAAAAGTGCTGCCCCCCCCAAAAAAAATTTTTGATGGTTATTTTCGATACAACACAGGCATTTGTCCTCAATGCCGCCATTTTTATAAAACTTCATGAAACTAAAGTTCTTTCGTAAATTAGTCTTACTTTTTGGCTTGTTTACATACTTTAAGCATCAATTAAGGCAAGTAGCCTACACAAAATAGCCTGCAACTTTTCCATCAACCTAACATTGACTAAAACATTTTTTCTAGGCTCCTTTAAATTTACTAACAGTGAAACAAACCGAACAAAGATTAATAAAAAATTGCACAAAGCCTAGTCCTCCACACTAAGCGAGACAGATAACTAAAAGAAGCGCTAAGCAGCACATATTGTTGAAAACCAATCAAGCGTGAAGTACTCTAGGGGCGATGACTTGCCGCACTGTTTATAAATGTGTGTGATGTGATAACAGATTTATTAATTGCTATATATCTGAATATATTTGTTGTGAATTATTATATTCACGTACAGTATTATCAATGCAATATATTCGTATATTTTGCCGCCCTAGGGCCTAGGCAACTGCCTACTCAGTGCTGTATTCGTAAGGTATACGGCGGTATACGCAGTACACTCTCTGCTTTTTCGAGCAACTATAGTATACCCTCTGGTTTTCCAAATAGAGTGCGTATGTTATCCTTAGGCTACTGATTCTTGACAACTAGCCTACTAACTAACTACTTAACCCTTTGAGGACCAATGGTATACAGGTGTACCATGAACCCGTTCTGAGAGTTTTATCATTCAATCAATTCATTCAGAGCATTGTTAGCAGAATGCAAATGAGACTTTGTGCTAATGCCGACACTAACAATGGTCAGCTACTGGTTGATATTGCTAACTTTGCAACCTGAAATAATGATACAAGGAAATTTGCGTCATGGAGAAGCAGAGGTGAGAAGAATTTGTAGACGCTTTGACATTGATGAAATACAGTCAATCCAACGGTTAAGAGACTTTAGTGAAAAAGTTGAAATTGTGTCCAATAATTTGAAGCCTCTCTTGACAGCTATTTCAACTTTCCTTGTTCTACAGCAGAATGTGAACGTGGTTTCAGTTTATTGAACGATATTATCACAAGTTCAAGAGCATCTTTGCTTATTGATAATGTGGGCTGTTCGATGTTTACTAAACTTAGGCTAATTGCAATGGACCACCTGTGGCTCAATTTACTGTTAAAAAATGTGTAAGATCCTGGCTGCCAAACCACCAATCAGCTAAGGATACTAAATCCCAAATTGTAAAGAGGATAAAGATGTAGATTCCTCTCGGCAGGCTGTTTGGAATGTAGGCCTATTCATAAAAAATAAACAATTGTGTACCTCTAGTCCAATTTTGATGTTGATAATTCATGTTGTGGTAGAATAAAGATTAGTATTTTGCAAGTTGTGTATTTATCACTTTATCAAATCTGAGACAGTATACCCTGTGCTTTTTTTACGAATACAGCACTGTGCCTACTGATAAATCCGGCCCTGGTTGTATCGTTAGAAATAGAACGAGCAGTTGAACCGCTAGCACTGTCATGATACAGCAGCCAACAAACGGCCATAATGTAACAGTAGCCATAGTCCTCTGGATAGATAAAGTTGCTGAAACACGTATGAATATGCTGTAGCAAAGCAGTGTGTAATACTGCAAACAACAATTCCGATGCACAGTGATGGTTTTTGACATTCAAATGACACCAAACAATTTCAACGACTGTGTGATGATCCTCACTTAATTAATTTATATCTCAGCATTACGACTGGTATGGCAACCTTTCACCTAACCACCACTGTTTAGTAATCAAACTTGCGAGCGATTTGGAAAGCTTTCCAACTCCTGGTGCGAATATAATCAGCAAAAGTAATTTGAAAAATTATAGATTGACTCTCGTTACAAAAATTTATTAGTTTGAATTAAATTATTTGTAATCATTTCTCAAAATAAACCTTTGAGCAAGTAATTAGTATTAAAAAGTGTCAAATCCTTACTTTTCACACTTTCATTCAATTTCCTTCTTTGAAAACTGCTTAGTTTGGATTCATCCATCATAACTGAAAAATAAACGCAAGTAATGATACATGAGAAATATTAACACAATTTCATATCATACCATATTTTTATATTTTCAGACACTCATTTCATATTACAGTAAAATATTTTCACAATATAAAAGTTTCGTTTTTAGTAGGCTACTAGTGCTTGTAAAGTATCTACCAAAAATTTTATGTGAATAAAGTTACCAAATAGAAATGTTTTCAAACAGTGCAAATTTGGGAGAACGTAGGATACAAAATTTACAGTTTTTAACGTGACGTTTTTGTAGTGAAAAGTTAAAAACTTAGTATGTCCACAATGTCCAGGTCTACTAGTGCATCATACACTCTGACAATGTGCTAGTCAGATAGGAGTTCATTCAAAATTTATTCCAATTGATCTAAATATGCTGTCAATGCAATCAGCAATAAAACACTCATTTCAAATATGACCTTCTATTAATTAGTCTTATCATTTCAAGTGTTCAAAACCCTTAAAAAACATACAAAAAAATTATAGAAACTTCTCCAGCCTACAGTATAGCCTACTGGCATTAATATCTAATTTATTTAGCCTTGATGGCTGCCATGGCACAAACATATCAACAGTCATCAACATATTCTCGAGCAACAGCTACAATTATAATGATTTTGCCCGTTTAAATTTTTTCGACCTCCCCTAAAAAAAAAGTTGACCCCCCCTTGCTCTGCGGTCTGGCTACGACCCTGCCCCCACGGCTTAGACGCCTATGGATTCGGTAAAAAATGGATAAAACTGCGACAAAGCTCAGCTTACACTTTCTGCTATTGCACAACCTAGCTATCTTCACTCTTGAGAGAAATTTGTAAAATTTGGCATTAAAAATGCCAACCTGGCATCCCTGGCCGTTGGACCCGCGAGAGCATGTGATAGTCACGTGATCGACGATGCGCATGCGTCGAAGTCTTTTTTCGCTTGCAAAATGTGACAAGACAGATTTCGCGCCACTCGAGTTACTTTCAACCGCGTTCAGCCGAAAGGGCGGCTATAATTTCGAATATGTCCGATACGAAAAATGAATTTCGAATATCACCTTAATCGAAATTGAACACCCCTAGCACTAGGGGTATTTAACTATGAGGCCTTCTTTCATAAATGAGTTTTAGTGCAGTACAAAGTGGCATTGCTTGATTTTTGTGTACAGAAATATCCACTGTGTTTTCAATTTATCCTTGGAAATTTCCTTCACAATCACATCCTTAAGTCCTAATTTGAAGTTTGTTTTAAGTACCTTGTAGTACTTTGGTTCATTTTTTCAATTTTCTGATAAAAAGTGGACAAATATGAAGCTCTGGGTTTTTTATGGGTCTTTTTAAGTGGGTTTTTAAAAAAAAAACACCCAGGTTTTTTTGGGTTGGGTAAAATACCGACAACCCTGCATAATAATGACCCTTTTCTACTTTTTGTGTACTGGTAGCCTTTTCGTTTCTTCCAGCTATTTTTCCGCAAATTAGGATTATGAGAGTGGTCATCATGTTGAGAGTTTTGCACTTTTAATTTCCTATCTATATATATACGGTAACTTCTATTTAAACATTCACACGTGTAAATATCTTTCATTTAATATGTCATTTAATATTATTTGTAGTTATCTATGTTTTTATTTAAAAGCAATAGATTAATTTCCTAATGAGGTATCAACTGACCTTTTAACAATTCTTTAGTTTGATTGCTTACTGATGGCATGGATGATGCACCAAACATGCCACCTTGGGCGACTGGTTGCCGTTGTGTCATTTTCATTTACACAGTCACCTAATACAGTTTGATGTACTAAATCTGTTGTTTTACTTTAAATAAAAAAAGCATGATTATTGAACATAAAAATAGTTATATGAGTGCAACTTATACTCAAATAAATATGGTGACTAGTTTAATATTCAATAGGCCTAGATAAATGTAGATAAATGTTTTTCAAATTGCTTGCACAAAACAGTTTAATATCAACCAGGCAAAATTAACCAAGAATACAAGATTTAGTAGGCTACCGTATGACACAAACAATCAAAATCTGTAAATATGTTTGATTTTTGCTAAGCATCTAAAACTGATTTTCAATGCACTTAAATAAAAATTGCTAGAATGGATTATGCAATACAACAGATAAAAGTTTGACACATATGAAAATTTTTGTAGAATTTTTATCATGATGGACGAGAAAGCACATTAAAAAAACAAGGACATTCAAAAAAGCATCCAACATGCCGTGTTGTTGTTCAGTTTGCTTTTAGTTCAACAAAGTAAACTCTCTACCAAAACTCAAAAGAATCATTAATATTAAGGAAAAAAAACAACTAGGTGCAACATCATTTTTTTGCATTTGATTCTCAATTTTCTTAGTTAGATACACAACCAAGTGAGTGTCCGACCAATGTTGGTTTATCGTAGGCTACAATTACACAATACTCACAATGAAGTTTGCAATTGGTATAAAAAATTGTGGAGCACATACCCAAACTACTAAATCCTGATTTGTTTTATGTGGTTTATATTTTTTAAACTTACCTCCAGTTGACATTTCTGTTACAAAAATGGAAGAAAAACGTTACTAGTAACCAAAGTCTTAATCTTACAAAGCTATGGAGAATCGTAAATTGTATGTTATGGAAATCTAGCCTAATCTTTGCTTATTTCTTGTAATTTTGTGTAAACTTTAACTAAAATAAATGTTGGTTTTCCTTTTGGTGTGTATTTTAAAGTGCGAAAACATTGTATTTCTCTGTTACATTTGTTTGTGTCTGAAGTGACAAAGTTATCATTTCTGTAAGGTGGCAATTTACTAGTAGACCGTATGGTCGTTTCGTTATCTCCCTGTCAGTATGGGAACTTGTGCCACTTTTGCAGTGTATAGACCAGTGGTTTTCAACCAGGGTTCTGCGGAATCCTAAGGTTCCGCCAGTAAGTCTAGGGGTTCCGCAAGTTTACATTCAAATCCGAGAGTCTATTTTATTATTATTATATTGTTAAGACTTGTGCAAGAAACACCAGGCTCAAGTTTCTCATTGAATTTTTTATGAGAATAAATGTAATTTTTTACAGTTTGTATTTTTATTGTACATAAATAAATCTGAACTTGAGTATTTTAATTTAGTTTTATTAATCAAACGATGTTTTTTGCATAAGGCAATTAAATTATTGAACAGGGGTTCCTCGAGCTTTTGGAATGTTTCATTGGGTTCCGTTCCACCAACAAGGTTGAAAACCACTGGTATAGACTATACAACTTGCATATTTCGACCATGCACTGTTTCTGTTTCTGGCAAATAAACCATTGATTGATTGAAAAACTTCTAATCAAAAACGACCACAAAAACAAACAAGTCCAAAGTATCCATAGAAATCAGTTACAACTTAATTTTGGCATTTACAATTTTGTGGCAGTAGTCAAGGCAAATAAAAAGGAGTTAGTTATGCCAAATCGCAAACATATGTAGCCCAATTTTAAACATTAATATAAGTTAATTTTATTTTTACAATAGTTGGCATACTATAAGTTTTAACCATTACAAAATAATTATGTCTAATTTTTTTTTGCTTTGATTACGTATTTCAAAGTATTCAAATTACATATAGGCTAATAATTCCTTGAAACAAGTTCATCAAACATTGCTAGCAAAAGTTATAGTCTACGTGTTTACAGGCATAACTATTAATCAGACTGTATAGCCTATAATCTTGACGCCACATCTCAAAAATAATAATACATCGTCTGCTACAAAGGTGTTGCGGCTGTGCCACATTTTAAACTGATTGTGTTTTTGTTTGCAAAAGTTTTTTTTTTCACTCCTTTGGCCAATCACTTTATTATCAGTAGCCTACCTACAGCTATAACTATGTTTCATTTTTCGATTTTTTTTTATGTAGGCTACCGTACCGGTACCGTAATCTTAAATTTTTTGTACATCTAACTTTGATGAAGGCCTAGCCCAGGGATGGAGGAACCACGTGGGCCTCGTGGGCCTGGTAGCCTGGGCCCACCTACTTTATTTTCTGGGTGGACCTGGCCCACCTACTTTTGAAAGCCAAATTTCTTTGAAAAGGTAGTGAAAACGGCAAATTAGAGAAGGAGTTCCAAAAAAAAAGCTCTTCACTTATTTGATACACACTAGTTTGATTGCAAAAAGCCAACAAAAAAAATTTGGCACAAAAGGTGAGAGTCATTTTAGAGTATTTCAGGGCCCCTGATTCCAAAAATGCACTTAGTTTTTTCGAATTTTTGAAACTATCAGGAATTGAATTTCGAACCAAGATTACATTCTTCCGTAACAAGGATAAAATTTTAAGCAGCTACTTTATTGAACAACACAACTTTGCATTCTGTAATTATATAAATGGCCTTCGTACCTTGATGGGTGTTGCTCAGTATATAGTAAGCCTATACCATAATAAAGAATTGCGTTTGTTCATCGATGGCTTTGTTTTGCTGATAAGCAAAACAAAATGTTTTGCTTATAAGCAAAACAATGTACCGGTATGTATTTTGTTTGTAGGCTACTTAGTATCTTAGTTAGTAGGCCTAAGTCTGATACTGTTGAGGTCAACAAATATATTAACGCAATCAGGCCCGGATTTAGGGGGGGCAGAGGAGGTAGTTGCCCCGGGCCCCCCGACTTTTGAAGGGTCCCCCTATGTGGAAAAAATGTGATTTTGTGTTGTTTTTTTCCCTTTGGCCTTTAAAGTTTCTGCAAAATGCTGTAGCCTACAGTACTGGACTGATGCTACTGTAGACGTAGAGATGGTTTTTCGCGCCGTAGGCTTGAAAAAATGTTTTGCACGGGGCCCCCTGATCTAAAAGTGCCCCGGGCCCCCGTCAGCTAAATTCGGCCCTGAACGCAATGCACAAGTTGTATATTCTACATCTTGCATCCTAAGGCTTGCTTCACGTCGTAGCCTATTTTGATTGTTACTAGGCCAGTAAACGGTAAATAGCCATTTGTTTGGGTTGTAATCAACGTGATTGGTTTCAAATGGCGTTTATACAACTCAGAAATGTGCCTGGGATTACTTTCAGTTTTGTCTATGTAATAAACGACACGACGTTAAATCTATATAACTTAGGGGCTCAAAATTGCAAAAAAATGTTTTTGCTGTAGGCTATCTTAAAAACTAGAGCCAACTCGAAAAAAACAAGTGCATTTTAGGAATCAGGGGCTTTGAAATACCCTAAAATGACTCTCCCATGCCGTGCCCTTTAAAAAAAAATTTTTTTTTTGCTTGTGTTATCTTTGATAGCTCAATGATGAAATCTAATCTTCAAACTTTTCTGTTGAGCCCACTGTTGATGGGCAGCACGTGTGGGTGTGGTTGCGTGTGATTGGTGGAGCAATCTATAAATCAATCTAATTCTTCTCCAAGGTTAAAACAATGATATCATAACATACTCGTATTATGCAGTGCATGCACGTAGGCCTACTGTATAATGCTGCAGATTATTTCCCCTAGGTAGGTATTATAACTGTGTGTATATTTTGCCTTTTTATTTGTGTGTAGGCTACATCGCCATATTTTGTACAGCGCTATAGAGCAATTCAACAATTTTGTAATTTGTTTGACCAAATCGGGCTCAAAAACGGAATTTTTTCGGTGGTTGGCACAAACGGCAACCATGAAAACACAATGTATAAGCGATTTGAAGTATTAGGAATGCAGCAATGCTATGGGAGGTCTGGGGGGCGAAGCCCCCCAGAAGTTTGATCAAGTTTGACTGCTACGGCTTTGGGCCCACCTACTTTTAAAATGGTTCCCCCATCCCTGGCCTAGCCTACAAGTAATTTTCTACATTTTGCAACATTTTCTCGCAGGCTTAATCCCCGGTCATTAATCTGACGGGTGGAATTGGGTACGGTACTTATGGTTTCAGCAGTGAACTTAAAAATAGCACCGGTAAAGTTCTAAGGACCCCCTAAAACCAAAATACGAATGAAATATTCAAAAAAAACCTTGTAGCCTAATAACTACATAACAGAGATATTCCACTGTCCCTAAATTGACCTATTTCAGATATGAGATAAAATCTGCCTTCTATAAGTATAAGATATAAGCCTGTACGAAAAGTGGGGGCACCTGAGATGGATTTTAGAAATTTTACTAGCCAAACAATGCTAACTTATACAAACCTTCGACTCATCTAAATAAATCCTTCTATTGTCTTAAAAACTATATATATTAAAAATAACTTTATTTCAAATCAAAACTTAGGCTATCACTCAAACTTTTAAACAAGTTTAATTTTAATTAGATGATATTAGTCAAACACAAAGCGTGTGTTTTGATGAAAAAATCATTAGGCTACTAGGCCACTAAAAGTGTACAGGAAGTGATCTAACCAACGTTAAATTAATCAAAATTTTCTGGAGAGCAATCCTTACAGACCCCTTGCTAAACTAGTTTCCTTTTCCATCCTCACTTAATACATTGTTTGTTTTACAAATCTTGCTTGAAGTGCATTCAAACCGGTCTAAAAAATTAGAGTGGTATTATGGCTTAGATTGATTGATTGCTTGAATCTTTATCCTCGGACTGGGAAAGCTTCTTGCAGAGCTTAATCCTGGCAGTTTTGCATACTTGTAAAGGCTTTAAATCACTGACGCAGGCCCGGTCACCGAGATTGACACAGTGAAGTTTCCGATTATTGAAGCGTTGTTGCTGGGGAGTTATTTCATCCATTAGATGCCGCTGAATGGAGAGCGGTTCTTAACGTGTGTTGCTCAAGCGCACGCCCCGAGAGTCGAACCAGCGCCGCTTGATCTTGAAGCTTCCTCGTTCCAGAAGTTACGCGCTAATCAACTGAGCTATCGGGGTGAGCTAGTGGGGTAGGCCTAGGTCTAGATATAAAACATTGTTTTTTTCGTCGCCAGTTCGCAAGGTTATATTCATTTTAAAACCGATCTGCGGGAGAAAAAAGGTTGGGGTTCGCTGACCTTCATAGCCAGCTTCTACTGCAGAGAGGTTATGTAAGCTATAGGCTACTGCTCTATTGCACTTGACGGCAAAAAAGACATTATGGATACAGAGCAGTTAGCTTTGTTTATCGGGGGAGTTAGGCTACGCCAGACGTTAACAATTGCTAGCAATTTCTGACTTTGCATTCCATTCACGACACAACAAAAGACATACCGGTATACAATATACCGTATGCTATTAATAACCTAGTACAAAAAGTGCTCAATGCCAAGCAAAAAGCCAAGCAGAGCGAATAACATCTAATATAGTTAGGCTACTATTCTCTACACGTCTACGCAGCCTGTTTCACCTTCAAAGGGGGATCATCAGGAGGTCCTTCAAACTCAATTTGAACTTCATCAGGAGGTCCTTATTTAAATTCTATTTTAATAAGGACTTCCTGATGATTCCCCTTTTGAGGCAAAACAGGCTGTAGAGGAGTAGAGAATAGTGCGGTATAAAATAATAGAGATAAGTTAGATATATTTGGTCAATTTCGTGCAACTCTTCTGAAAGCACATTTGGACTAGTCAAAAGTGTGTTCATTTTCAATAGATAAATGTCGTTCTGTGTTAAGAAAGAATCAAGATCTTCATGGACTCGTTAATAGATAGCGTGAAGAGGATAATTTTGCCATGTGATGTGGCAACACTGCATTTTACACCAAGAAAATATCGTTGCTAAGCCCCTGAAGACGTCTAACGTTATAGAAATTGTAACAACAGTAAATTGGATTCTTGCAAATGCCCGGCCTTAACCATCGTAAGTTGAAGCATTTCCTGGGGAATATTAATGATAACTAGGCCTATATGCCAACGTGCTCATATTTACTGCCATAGGATGATTAACAGATTAAGCCGTGCTACATGCCTCAAAAGATTCTTCATGCTTCTCCAGGAGAACAATATGTTGGCTGAAGGTAGAAAATCATCCCTCCGATGATGTTCAGCTGGAGCTGCTAGACTTGCAGTCAGACGTGGAACTGATATAACAAGCATTTCAATGTGATTATCTTTTAGAGTCGAGTTCAAGAGGGAAAGTATCCTACCTTGGTAGCCAATGTAGACTGAAAAATGTATAGGCTATCTGTATTTGGTTCAACCTACGTGTTCAGCAAAATGATTGAAATTAAAACCAAACAGTGCGACGGATTGATGAGCCATCACCTTAGTCAGCTTTTACGTAGCCTACTGCGTTTCCAAGATTACCGTAAGCCTACTCCTCGTTTTGGGAACCTATTGAAAGTCACGGCCGACATCAAGCTTCACATTTAATTGCTTGTTTGTGTTTTATAGTGATATTTTCTTTTACGACTTTTTGTTGTTGCGGCCCATTACAAAATTTAGGTTTTGAATTAGGCCCCCGAGCCATAAAAGGTTGAGAACCGTTGCTTTACAGTGTAGCCTAATGTAGTAACTTAATATGAAATGATAGCCTACAAAGCTACATCAATATCGAAAAAAGGTTCAAAAAATGTTTCATAAGGAAACATTTCAGCCAGTAGCGTATTTAAGGGGGAGGATAAAGGGCGATGGCCTCCCCTAATGATCAGGTAAAAAAATACAAATTTTGCAAAAAAAACTTTTTGGCAAGGCTTGCTCAGTTTTTGGCGAAGAAATCCCAATGTCCCGGAGAGCACCTAGACAACAACATCGGCCTAACATTCCAGCTGAAACTGCGGAGATCTATTTCAAACGACCAGTATTTCTTCCTTTTCTTGACAATTGAATGGCACAGATTCACGAGATTCAATGAGCGCTGCTCGCAAGCTTTTAAAGTCAGCACATTTCTGCCTTCATTGATTCATGAAGATGAGGACTGCCCGATTGACGAGATTTTCGACTTCTACCATTAAATGCTGGTTGTTGAACCAAGCAACTGCTTTGCAGCTATTGAATTACGAAGATGGAGAGCGAATTGGCATGCAGTTTCTGTGGATAAACGACCTGCAACTCTTGTGGATGCGTGTCAAGCTGCTGAACAACTCGGCACTTTTATCGCGATTATCCATAAATTACTTCGAATCTTTGCTACGCTTCCAGTTACAACTGCCTCCAATGAGCGATGTTTCAGTGAACACTAAAGTACTTGAAAAATTATTACCGCACGACCATGACCAAGCCACGTTTGAATGGTCTAGCTCAGATGTTCAATATTTAAACAAGGATATTGTAGGCTACTCGAGTGTGATGCAGTGATTGATATATTTGCCAAGCGCAGTCATCGCATTAAACTGTAAATTGTCATTGCAAATCGCTGAGAATGTTCAAAAGGTATTCGAGGTCGGAAGAACTATATAACTTATTGTTTATGTTTTGAAGTGTTTGATATCTTTTGTTGGTTCATTGATTGGAACAGTAACTTAATTCTGTGGATTCGCTCTTGATTTTTGACCCGCTCCCCCTATCTGATGGTTTCAGCTAACCCCCTCCCCCCGTTCTAACGCATAGTATGACATTTTGGTATAGTCCCCCCCCCCTATTTAAAGGGCCAAACAAGTTTAATTTTAACCCAAGTAGAAAAAAAATTTGAACCCATTAACAGCCATTTTCACCAAATTTGAGCTTTCTGTGTAGGCCTACTACCGATGAGACTACCCCGTATGTAGTCTACTAGTACTACCCCCATTGGCCTCCAGCCGCCGAGTCAGCCGCTACGCGGCTGAATGACACGACGTCTTAGCCCCCCCCCCCCCCCCCTAACAAACTTTCTAAATACGCCACTGATTCCAACCTATATTTTAGGGAACAGTTTCATTTTATTTGAGAATTTTGAATCGGATAGCTTTGATAGAGCCTGACTAAAAGATTGCTTTCAGCTCAGTTTGAGCCTTTGAGTCGCTAGATTTTTTAACGTCAAGAAGCTCTGACAAAATTAAAAAGGTTAGAGTTATAAAAGAGTAATTTAAAATCGCATCAATGGCGACATTTGCCGAAAACGCAGGCTACGGTACAGGCTACCTACTGTATGTCTACACGACTGAAAAATTTGATATCGATTACTGCAACCTACGAGGGTAGCCAGTGGTTGTAGATCATTTCCTAAATGCAATTAATCAATGACACAATCTGAACCTGTGTCCTTTTAGTGTACGCATGAAATAAATTAGCGTGTCGTTCCTACAAGAAAGAGCAAATGTGTTTTTGAAGAAAATAATTTTAGATACTCTACTCGGCATTGCAGCATTCCTTTCAAAGGCTAAAGCTGGGTTCAATGTCTTCGGTTGCGAGTTACCATCAGCAAACGAGTGATATGTGTGTGATTAATTTACCAAATAATAAGAGTATGCACAAGGTAGCACCCGCAGCAGCCTACTTCCATAACGAAATGATAAGTTAGAACAACTGGGGCATTATGTTTTGTATGTGATAGACTATGTAGGCTACAATAAGAGTAAAGAACCAGAAAGGCATTTAGCTTGATGGGCTTCCAAGTCATAAACAACAGTTTTAGTCTTAATGGTAATCACCGATCACATTGATTCTATGTTTCAACCAGCCTTCATATCATCCGATGTGTCTTGCAATCTAATGACATCGTGGCATTGGTGGCAATATCTCGGCGATTTACGTTACTCACAAGCAAATGAAAAGGTTCCAAGATTCCAGCCCAGACAATACAACTACACATTTTACATCGCTTTAATGTCGCCAGACGTTGGTTCGATATGAAAAAGACAACTGTAGTGAAAGTTTGTAGACTATTATCTGGGAGCTGTTAATAGCACCATTGTAGCTGCTTCAACTAGGTATTGGTTCTATTCCCGACCAAATCATGCTAAGCATTTCTTAATGTACGGTAATGTTTTTGTTTCGTGTTAAGCAGTAAAGGCAAGTCGATATCGTATTATTACATTACATTTACATGAAATAACACAAAAACTGAAAAGTATAGGCTACACTTACCTAATAGCCTACAGTCGACAAAAAAACACAAGTTTTGTTCAGAAAGTTTTTCTAGCCGTTTAAAGAGGGCAAAGCATCTAAAAAGTTTTTAGCTTACTTTTTGTGCAACCCTGTCTTCTTCAATGTAAATTTCTAAGCATCCCACTGAAACCAAACGTTGGATTCCTGCAGCACTAGAATAGTGGAATACTCAAGAAAAAAAAACAACCCTTGGCGAATCATTACTCATTAGCACCCCATCGAGCTAATTTTAACAACATTGATCTAATGCACTTAATCGTAATAGAAATATGTTTCATTTTAAACATCCACTTGTCAACCTCACTTTAAAAAAACGGTTAGGATTTATTTTATACTGTGTTTTAGGCTATAACAGCGACAGAAAAAAGGTATTGAAAGATGTCAACAATACATTTTCTATTTATTTTTAGATAAAGAGCCGTCTGCGAAGTGAGCAAAGATAAATCGATACGAATTTATAATATCTTTGTCCGCCATATCGGCAGAAGGTGGCAACACTGTGGTCTTGTTTTATTACAAAATTAGCTTCGTATTAATTTTTTGTGAACATATGCTACGCGAGCAAGCTTACGTCATAAAACAGTATAAGACTACTAGTGTTGGATAATTTTCTTTTCATTATCATCGGCAAAAATACTTTTATACAATTAGGCTACAGTTGTCGAAAGTAGGATAGCCTACAGTTGATCTTATATTTTTGAATGGATGCTTAGAAAAAAACATAGTACCGGTATTTTACTTTTTTTAGATTTCGATTTCCATTGCAGTATTTCACAAAAGTGTAAAATCAGCAAAACACAATTATTGAATTCTTCAAATTGCGCAAATGGAGTTTGAAACGGCGGTTTGCTGTGGGCTGAGCGTTATCTTATACAAGCTAATATAAACTATATAATCATAAGCCAATAACGGAGTTTAAGCTAAATACCCTACTAAGTGCCCTTTTAAAGGTTTTCTATGTTGCGTTAAAATTTAAGATTGCTGTCTTTATTTTATCTTGCTATTTCTGTATTTAAATATTTTGACTTGCTATAAGAGATTGTGATACCCGACTGCTTCAGTTTGTTGGAGATGAGCAAAGTGATACGCTTGTCGCTGGAATAGGTGCTTAGCAATACAGTTTAGTAATCTTGTTTGATTAACATATTAGCGCACTTTTTCTATTTTTCCACAGTGGTGATCACTGTCCAGACGTTTCAAAGCGCCTATAAAAAATGAACTGTGGCCTATTTTTTGAAGTAGACACACACGACGGTAAACAGTTTAAAGAAGAATCTTTGTTAAGCGTCGCTGACTTCTGGAACTAAACAAAACCAGCTTGCACTTGATCAAATTATGAGCCAAGAAACCGAAAGCCAGTTTCTGGCCATGTGTTTAATGTTTGTTGAAAGCGTGACGTCAATACGACGTGAACAAACAACGTTTCTCGAGAGACAGCTGCTTAGTTGTAGCCATGATAACTTCTTATTTTTTGTCCTCGTAGGTATCCAAAGTTATCAAAATTTTGTATGAACAACCTTAGTCTTCTTGTGAATTGGCCATGCAAGCAATCAAACAAAAACATTTCGAAATTTTCAAGCAAAATTCTTTGACATAACTTCGTTTAGTTTTATTTGGTTAGTTACATAACAGCAACATCGTTTCGTTGTTAATTCAGAATAATTCATAAAATATTTAGGCTTTTAGGTGGTTAGAATAAATTTTTTTTGAAAAGAGACAATTTGGAAATTTCAGAATGCTTCGGTTTGAAGAAAAATTTGTTGTTTTAGTTTTGTTAGGAAGTAATTTTTGTGAATAAAGGTTCGACTAAAAAGCTTTTTGAAACAACTGTATAGCAAGCAGACTAAGCAATTTTGAAACCTGTCTTTTTTCTTGTTGAACAAAATTTTTCGAAATGCAAGACATGTTTCGGACTCTCACTAGTAGGCCTAAACATGTAAACAATATTGTTGCAAGGACAGGCATTATGTAAATCTGCTGCTAAAAGCATGTGTCTAGTAATTGGTTTCTTCAACGTAATGTGACTTGGCGGGCAAGAAGGTTTAACAAAGACAGAAAAAAATTACGTTTTTTTCTTTGCACCCTTGGATCTGTTACTAATATGAAGTGAATTTTTGTTTTATCTTTACAGCCTACCGTATTACGACTTCGCATTTCATGTCGCCCATGGAAGCCTATTGGCGTGTCTTTCACAAATGGTTTTGTGGTCGTTTATTTAGAAATTTTCCAACCCATTTCATTGTTTGCAAACCAAACAGAAAAAAATGGCTAAGCATACGAAACAAAACTCCAGGCAAAGACGATTCCTCATGTTATCGATTTTTGAAGGATATTTAAACAAATCAACAGCAAAAAATATTCATTCTTTTCCCTGTTTTGTGGAAGAAGCTGTTAACTGAGTTGAGAAACGCTTTTAGGGTAACAGGTATTATCCATTGGAACTGCTCTGATCTATTTTTGTAAATAGCTTATGACCTATTTATGAATTAGTTTTTAGGCTGCAGGGACCAAGGATTTGGAAAAAGCAGTAAAACAGTCAGAAATTAAGTAGTACGAGCCTGAGGCTATTGATTTGTAGTAGGCTAATCAGTGCAAATGGGATACTCTGTCTAAAAAGAACAAAGTTTTAACAAAAATTTAAAACAAGCAACATGCTAGCAAATAATTTATAAAAAAGGCTATATTTCTGTTACCACTTGATAGGATATAGGCTATTACCATTTAAATTGCAAAATTCTCTAAAGCAGTCACTAAAAACGCGAGTTATAATCTTAAGTCTAAACGGTAAAGCAGTATTTTCCTCCAAGTAGACGCAAAGCTTTTCTGATTGCAATTTTCTTGTGACTTTAAATTTTTTTATCTTTTGACGGAATCATAGCCCACAAGAGGCCTACCTTTCAATCTGTGTTTTCAGATCTTTGCGTTTTTGCCATTTGTTGCCAATACATGCGTGGGTTCGACTGTAACTGCAGCAGTGGCCGAGTGGTTAGCGTGTTGGGCTCGCAGTCGAGAGCCTGCATGTTCGACTCCAGCCACCCGCACTTGCTGTTGTTTCTCTGGGCAAGAAACTTTACGATAATTGCCTCTACCCAGTGATCAATTTTAAGTAATGGGTAGTACCAAATTTAAGTCATAAGTAGAGTAGACAACCGGAAACAGACATTGCCGTCGGCTGCAGCGTGGGTCAGGTGTACGTCGGAAGGCGTACACCGATGCATAGCGCTCAAGTCCGCTTTCCCGCAATGCAGGATAAAGATAAAACAAACAAAAACAAACAAACAACTGTAACTTGACAAACTCAAAAGACCTAAGTAATCTTAATATCGTGACTGCGACTGCTACCATGCGTGTGGGCCTCCTCTAAGGTTTTCTATGTCTCGACTCGATCACTTCTTACAAAAAATTTCGCTTCCTCTATTGTTGCATTCTGTAGGCAACCGGCAGTGCCGGTCTTAGGGCCCTGTTTCGGGCCCTGTGCGGAATTTGCTTTGCGGGTCCCAATAACAATGATCCAATTCAGTAGCGTATTTAGGTATTTTGAAAGGGGAGGGGGGTGGTTTGACGGTCGGCGGGCGAGGCCTGACGGCGTGATCGGCGAAGGCGACACCCAGCGACGGGGGTCTGGGGGACTTCTCCAGAAAATTTTGAAAAATTACTTTCAAGTTGGGGCATTCTGAGAGCATGTTCAACAAAAATTTAGGTATGAATATTACGGTACTGTAAAATGGTGCTGTCTGGTGGCATAACAAAAGGACAAGATCATTCTTTCTTTGGCACTTTTCGGATATAAAGCTATGTTTCTATCTAGAGTCTGGATGCAACCTATTTCTTCCTCTGAAATCGGAGTATCAAAATCAAATTTCGACCTATTTCGTCCCCTGAAAAGATCGAGAGAAATTTTGAAATGTTTGCGGCAACTCCAATCAGCGACTTCGGCTCTGTTTTTTTCTCTCGATCTTTTCAGGGTACGAAATGTTCAGGGGACGAAATAGGTTGCACCCGTTGAGTCTCTATGTTTTCTCGTTGCTAATTCCTTTGTTTAATTTTTCCATTGGAAATGACAAAATTACTGCATTTTCTGAGTAAATTGCAGGCCCCCTAATTTGCGGGCCCTGTGCGATCGCACGGTTTGCACACCCCAAAGACCGGCACTGCAACCGGTACTTTATTTCTTACATGTAAGTTTTTTCATTGTAACTTTTCTACCATAGGTCATAGTTATCGGGAGAAAAATAATTAACAGTAGCAGCGGAATCAATAAAAGATTTGGAAGCATTGACCTAGCTGAAAGTACACAAAGTAGGCTATGTCACGCGGTGTTTTTGTCGATATTAAGTAATCACTAATCACGTCTTCGTTTTGTTAAACCTTTGAGGCTAAGTCGTTTTCAACAGCAAACTCTTATTCAGTGATAAACATTAAACATGCAAAAATATATGAATTCTGTAGGCCTAGCATATTAATAATATAGTCATCGAAATATCCTTGCATTGAAAAATGAAAGATTCTTTAACCTTGTGTAGCGTTGACTAGATTTCTGGTCGCACATTTGGGCAGGTAATTATTTTTGAGTCCTAGAGACGATTTTCTGCGGAATCTATTTTTTAATACGGCTAATGGTAATAATACTACAAAAGGGTGCTCAAAGCCTAGCGTACTGCTAAGCAGAGCTAATTCAAGTAGGTTGAATCACTATTATCAAAGTAACTTTTACACTTACAATCTGTTTCACCCTTGCGGGATCGTTAGAAGGGGCTTATTCAAAGGGTGAAACCGGCTGCAAAGGTTACTTTGATAATAAAGATTCAATTTACTTGAATCTATTTTTTGTTTTGTTTCACAGATAGCCTACATAAAGCCCACTTTCTTGAAAGGTGCAATTTACTCAAAAGAAGTAAATATGCCCCAGTTAAAAACCATATGGCAACAAGTGAAGCTGTAAGACAATAAGTTAATTTTCAGGCAAGACTATGGCACTAACAATAATAACTAATATACAGTAGAAGTTTTGCAATTCAGTTCAACTAGGCTATAATAATGTGGATCAGTGCTTCAAATAATTATAAAATAGCCAGGGCGTCTGTCACAGATTAACAACTTTGTTTGACAGAGTATCAAACATCTAAACATTTTTACCTTCGTCTGTCAAGGGAACGTCGGTCGGGCGACCAAAGCCTTTGTGACATGCAAGTCAAGTCACTATGACAACATGCCTTGTTCGTTCGGCTCGCGTCTTTATGACAGACACAAGCAACTCAGCTTCGAAGCAACTCTGCCTCGCATGCACAATTGATATGTTATGAATATGTAGTTCATAGAACTTTTGTAGGGAGCTCACTTTGTTGCACCACAGAAACACAAAACTTAGTAACATCAACCGTTTAGCAAATAGTAGCAGCAGTGATATCATGCTTTGTATTTTTGTTGTAGCCTACAATATTCAGTTCAGAAGAGAATTGTTTTCTTTTAAAGGTGGAAAAAACCTTCAGTCCAAAAATATGTTTGTCGTGTTTTTGTTTTCAGTAGATTTGTCGGATCTGAGGTCGGTTGCTGAAGTTCTGTTCTCAGACGATGAAAATGGGAAGGAAATTCCGCTTCGTGAACGAAAATAATCCACGAGACAATGCGTGCTTTTCTGAAGAGTATCCACTCTGGATTTCAAGACAGATCTATTTTCCTTGCTTTGCATGATTGTGATCAAGAAAAGAAAAGCACCTAAAAGAATCAACGTTGTACAAGTTAATTTTGTGTTCCATGCACTTTAATTTAACATGTTTAATAAGTTTTATTCAAATAAACAATATTAAGCCTATTTTGTAAAAAAATACTTCTCTGTTCTCTATGTCTCTGATTGCGAAAGTATTGTGGAATTGATATTATTATTATCATCTTAATCATGGTTAGCATAAAAAAACGTAAATTGAAACGTAAAAAACAAAAAGTAACTTATAAATTCCAATTACGTTATGTTGCCTTTCTTTAAATTTTTCGAGCCATAAAACATTGAAAAAGCCGGGAATGATAATACTAGTTAGGCCTATGTGTAATGATATAGTTTTGCATTTAGAAAATCATGTTAAACTTAACAGTATCGTACCTTGCATTCCATTTAAACATAAGTGAGCAACTTGCACGAAGCAGTAAATACTAGTTTGTTGGAAAAACACAACGATTATACTGAGCATCCACAAAATTCCTAAAGTTGGATAGAGCTTGCAAAACGCGAGCAGAGATTTCTTCAAAACTTTTATGTTGATCTGATTCACGTATGGAACTTCTGTAGACGGCTGTAACAAAAAATGCAAAGTCTAATCATCAAACTGACGACACAAGCTCATTTTGTAGCCTTTTAGTGCAGTTTATTTACAGCAGAGATTTTTCTTCTGAAGTAAATTTACCTACAGAAGTAAACCATTTAAAACAACTAATACTGGTAACACTTCAATGCATTCTGCTAAGTCACAGTTTAGTGCTGATATTGTATTGCATCTGATATCTTTATGTAATACAGGGCGGTAAAATAAACTATGCAACACTTCAAAGAATTAACCATTGTCAACTGTCACTTTTTATAATCAAAAATTTCTGAGAGAGTATTCGCTTGGTTTGAAATACAAAAGTTATTTTGCTTACCAGTTACCAAAGTCAATTTAAACTATTTGCGACTATAACTTATCCAAGCCTCACGTTTTCGGTCTAACTCTAAACCTTCAGCTTTGATCAAGTTTATTCAAGTAAAGGGTATGCCATAAGGCAAGCAGACGCTAAACGAGTCGTTTTCATCACACATTGTCAGGAGCTAGCTTGCGAGCAAAAAATAGTTATTTTTTTACCTTGAAAGAAGTGCTTTCTCTGGTTAATCGAGCTATAACTCTTGTGACCATAATGGTTATTATGATGTTGATTGTGATGCTGGTCATCATTGGAACAAAAGCCGCCCACACGAGGTCACGTGATAAATAACAAACAAACTGTGAAGAATTATCTAAAACATATGATCAACATTGTTATCATGGAAAAAAATTCCAAATTTTTATTGTTTTTCAGAAAAAACATTTTGAAGGTTGCAATGTTTTTATTTTTAAACATACTTCTTACATCTTTGTGGAAACTACCAAGCATCAGAAATTAATTGATGCACAAAACTATAATGAGCAGCAGTGCTTTGTACAACGACAACTAAGATGTTGCGCGAGTGTTTTACGGGTGAGACGTAATACAGTAGCCTACAGCAGCACTGCGTTATAAAATTTATTAAATGAATACACTGTTAACTTTTTTGGCAAATTATTCCGATCACTTTTATAAATACAGTTGAACTACTCTATATTTATTTCATTCAAGTTTTTATATTGTTTGATCTTATTTTCTTAAAAAACCCATTAGGCTGCAGTTGAATCATTTCAATAAATAAAATTGAGACGTTGCAATAGGCCTATTGAGGGGCAAGTATTTAAGAGTTAAGTGAGGCTTCCCGTGACGCACCGAGTATTGAACGCGGGCCGGTAGAGTGAGACACCACTCCACTGACCGCTACGCCACTCAATACGTTTCTTGGAAATTCTTTGTAATATTCCAGGAAAAATTAGCTTATAAACTAAAGTTGAAACATTGTGATCACGGTTGTCCTTTTGGGTTGGCTTACGGTAGTTGGTGAGTTAATTCCAAAAACTGTTAGGCCTAGCCTATGTTAGATAAATTGTAATAGAATGGTCGGCACAAGAGTGCGCATTGAACGTGCTTTCAAGAAACATATTCTGCACATTTGTCGCTCGTTGCACGCAGCCTGCATCGACAATATGATAAGGTCTAAAAACAAAACACAAATCGCCTACTTACATTTATATTCAAGCACGGTCAAAGTTGAATTTGGAGGAAGTTGGAGGTATGATTCTACAAAAACAAACAGGTTACACGTTATCAATTGAACGATGCATTTAAACCATGATTTAAACTGAAACGTCGTTGTTCTAAGTAACAAAACGTAATAATGTTTCCTAGCGGAAGCTACTGCTGTTCTAAACGAAACTTGAGCTTGGTCTTCCAGGCCCAATGAGTTTTAATACTTAAAGCTGCTTAAATTCAGCTTCAGCAAAACTTATCTTACTCCGAAAATAAAGAGTCCATTTCAGCAAAGTAATTATCGCAAAATACTGTATTGAAATAATGTTTGCAACTGTTCTTTTTTAGATAAAAAAAAAAAAACTTGCTAACTTTATTCAAAAAACATAAGATAAAGCTAAACGTCGAATAAAGTAAAGCACTAACTTTGTTAGACTTTCTAATGCTCTTCAACATCAAAATCGCAATTAATAGAAGCGATGAAAAGTAATTAGAAGCTAATACTAAATAAAATTTTCATCTCGTGCTAAGCAATACCATTAGGCTTAACCATCATCATATGTTTAACGACTTCTCTTTCTTGCAGTGATGCAAAATAGATTACTTGGAAACTCCCGATCGTACTCACCTTCTCTTGCCATTCCTGCGACCAAAGTAATTCCAGCAATTACTGCAGGAAGAGCCCAGCCAATCACAAATTTCCACTTTCCCAATAATTTCTTTCGTAAATTTCCGTCCACGACATATCGATAAAGTAAAATGCCTTCTACAGTCATCCAAGTGAAGTTGCAGAGGAGAAAAAAGTGAGTCAAGAAGGCAATGAGAGTGCACAACCAAATTGGTTTTGAAACCCCCTCTCCCGAAAATGCGTAAGTCAATATGTCATCCGCTATGAGCACAGCGTGCATCAGCAACATTGACAAAGCCAAACAGAAATGGACCATGTTTCGTTCGGCTATTCGTTGAGATCCATTTTTTGTGAAAGCAAAAAACACAACGCTGACTGTCAAAAAAGTGATTGACACAGCACCGGCAAAGTAACTGATCACCTGTAAACATTAAACAGCTATTGTTTACAAATCAAAATCTTTCACAAAGAAATCTCTTGTAAGCGATTTTACCTAGCCTGGTTATAGGCTATGCCAGGATGAATAGCTTAATAATAGTAACTCTCTACAGCATAAACATCATTAATAGAGAGGAAAGTAAATGGTAATAAACAAATGCAGACCAGGAATGATTTGAACAAATCTAAATGCATGAACTAAATTATAAAAGTGTGCTAAGACAAGCTCATGATCGTGAATAATGGCGCATTGCCTCCAACCCTCAATATTGTAAGAGGAAGAAACAAGATGATAACTTTAAACAGTATTATGTTTTCACGATAACAACGTTCTGTGGATATGCTTAAGTGAAACTAAAATCCCGTTTATGGGAAAGAGTTCAAATCGTGACGTAGCCTACGTTTTTTATGATTGACGCTCTCAAAGCTGAAGTTGTGAATCATTTGAACTTCAGAAAAGAAAAGTCACACTTAGATTTTAATTTTTAATTTTAGTCTAATTATAATTTTAATGCAATTCATACCTCCAGAACAAAATCACACTTGCTTGGGGCTCTTTCTTGACCATCAAAATTAATTGGAACAAGAACTAATATTGCAAAATTGGTTGTGTGGTTGCAAAAACAAGTGAACGTCTGATCATCCTTTGAAACAAAACTACATCCTTCATCGGACCATTTGTCTATTGTTGTATTGTAAAAAACACAAGCATGAGAGCTTAATTGATCCGAATCAAGAGCTGAATTTTTGTAGTCCAGAGCACTTGGAAACGTTTCAATATTGAATCTTACTGGAACTGATATTATTTGTTTGGTAGCATTGTGGTAGGCTGTTATCGATCGGACGCTTGAGTTTGGAAGAAAAGACCAAGCCAGTTTTGGTGATGATTTCAAACGGCGCAAACTTTTCTGAATCAGGTTATCTTTTTTCATTAAGCAAAGGGAGTCGCTCAATGAATAGCCCAAGTCTTGACACAAGCTTTCACCGGAATTGGCAAAAGGTTGCGATGCGTTTTGTAACGAACGTTTTGACCACGAAGCCAACACTAACGTTTTACCAATGATGGTCGGTAACGTTTTGTATGTAATCGAAACTACAGTATAGGCATCAGAGTTAGAAGAAGAGACTGACATTAAGTTCCGCTTGTGTCTGTTAAACCGATGGCTATTACTGCTTACGTTCACTACACCATTTTCACTAATAATTTCTAGGAAAGTGACGTCAATTTCTGAACTTTCGTAAAACAAGGACTGCACAGAATGCCCTCCATTGGCATCGACCAACAGAAGATGCTGCACAGTAAAATTCAATACGCTGTCTACGTCACGTAGTAATGACGTCGGTGTAAGTTCTGAAAAACAAATGGAAAACCCCTTAATATCCAATCAAAAGCAAAGAAAGTTATCCACTTTCAAATCTTCTGCTTTCATATTTAACTTAATATTAAACCGGAAACTATTTGTAGCTGATACGCATAGCAGTGTTATGTAACTAAATACCTGAGTTTTCTTGTCTTAGAATTTTCTCCCAGATTTCAATATTGTTAAGATTGAGCAGATCGCTAGTCACATTCATGAAGCTTTTCGCGTACTCAATAAACATTCCACTGGTTAATTCCTAAAATATCGTAATTTTAATGTTATAGTATACTACTATGCAACTGTGCAACCCAACGGTATTGCTACGACATAAAACAGCACAGAGGTGTGTTAAGAATTATTGCCAAATAATTGTTATTTAAATTCCTTACCGAAAAAAACTTTCCTATTTCGAAGTTTACAATATTTCAAAGCGATATTTGTGCAGTGGGCTATTTTAGACTTGGAAAATTACCGTTTCATCATCCAACATCAAAATTTAGCTACCTTATGCCTATTGTATTCCTGCGCGTATGTCATAAGAGCCTACCTGAAATAAATAATTTGCTTTCTGATTAAAAGCATTTACAGTACATTCACTTGTAAATATAAATAAACTCCTTAAAATAAACACGGCATTTATTGTGCAGTGAAAGGATATTTAGCTGTTCAGGTATGCTACAGTTTCCTTCACAATTAACTGACTTTTACAGTTTTGCAACAAAAATCTAGCTGACCTCGTTGAGTTCGTTGGAGGTTTTATTTGAAAGTTTCTGAATATGATCAGGTGTTGTTTGAGACAAATCTAAGAGATCACGACTCTGTTTCAAGGTTTGATTTTTAAACGATTCATGTAAATCCTTCAAACGTCTCGTAGCTGCAAACAAGCTGGCTCGTGTTATGACCGGTCGCACGGGCAGAGCTCTCCTATCTAAAAAAAAATAATTCAATAAGCAAAACTGCATTTCACAATGCATGAGTTACTATTAAAGTTTTAAAGAAGATAGATCTCATCAAAACACAAAAAGCCCAAAAAGTAGATACTAAACTCATATTCAGCAAACTTTTCGAAAACTATAGGCCTATACTGTCTTCATCTTCAGTGCTTTAAATTTTCAACATTTGTAGCACTGAAGATGAAGACAGTAAAGTTTTCACAACGTTTGCTGAACATAAGTTTAGTATCTACATTTTGGGCTCTGTTTTTTTATTTGATAGGTCTCATTTTTCAATTATTATTGCAGTTTGCTTCGAAGTCTCGTTACACGCATTGTAACAATATCAGAACGTCGTCTTCAGATATTAGAGTGACCACACTACTGCAAAATACAGTCCTCAATAACTGCAGAACAAATAACAAAAATAAATTCATCAAAACTTACTTGAAGCAAAGATATTGACATTTTGTGTCAGCAGAATTAGAAAGAAGATGATAATACTCATTTTCACCATTGATCAATGATAAGCTTCGAAGTAGAAAGTTTTCAGGTTGTATTGGAATTGTGCTGAAAGTTTTCTACAGAAAAATTTAATTCAACCTGCAACAATGATAAATGCACTGAGAACTTGTGTAAAATAACAGTTATAAGTCATGCTTTTTTTCGTGCATCCTACAGGGTTTACTACAAATTAACATTAAGAAAAAAAGAGCTCGATCAAAACTGTAAGTTATGTAAGGACATACGATAATGATTTAACAAAAGATGGCAAACTTGAATCAGGAAGTGTGTTTCCAGTAATCTATTTTTGTGTCTAAAGTTGCATTGACTCAAGTCAAGTACGTGTGAAATATAGCCTAAAAGAAAGTCACATATTTTAGTAGTGCTCGTAATTAAAGACGGACATACTGTTTTCAATTAAACAAGCACAGAAATTGTAACTAACGTTTTAATAAAACACAACAGCTCATAAAAATACATGTGCAAACCCAAAGTATGCAGGAAGATGGCGTGGTGGCACATTATGCTAAACTATATAAAAATCTTGACAATGTTTTTCCACATACCATTAGTGGTGAATTGACCAAGTGAAACAGCCAAAGAAATTTCGAAATAAAAGTGGCCTTGTTTTTGTAAAACCAGATGGTTTTAAGAAAAAAAAGATAGGCTACCCTGTTCATCTCTTTTACAGTAAACAGTAAAAACTTTTACTAAGATAGCCTTATTTGCTAAATACGGTGGACTGGTGCTTCTTCAATTTTTTTTAACGCATTTTGCACTTCTATTTTTTCCTCCATAAAGAACAAAAGCTGGCAAAAACAGTCAGATACATCATACAGTAGGCTACAGAAATAATAGAAAAATTTCCTAAAAAGATCTAGGCTAATTTCCTCAAAGAACCTTTGCTCCTCAAGCAATGTAAGGGTTTCGTCTGGTAAACATTGCAATAACCTAAGGCTAAAATACTATAACCAAAATGTATGAAACCGTATGTGTGATTCCTTACGGCTTACGCTGTCATATTTTCTTACTATTTAACTTTGCAAAACATTTTGAGGCTTAGATAACAGCCATGCAAGTTGAAAACCTCAGCTCTTGCATCAACCTTCTTTAACAACTAATTGCATTGATCAACAAACTTTAGATGCTAAGTCTTATCTGCTCTCTGAAGGTCTGCATCATTTCCTTAATATAATCTGCATAAGCGTTTCTATTCATTTCAGTTGCCTTTCGTGGTTGAATTGCAATCACACAAAGAATAGCTTGCTGCAACTTTCGTCAGTAGCATCATTTAATTTGACAACGCTGCGTACTGAAGGAATGATTTAACTTACAAACTTTTTCTGTATCATTGAATTGAAAGACGTATCCAATGGTACTTTTTGATAACCAGACGTGCTGTAATGTTGGTTCGCAGTTAGGAAACGTGATACAGTATTCTGTATGTAGCTTAGCTTTCAATGAAATAAACATGACTTAGCTTACGGTGCAATTATGTTGAAATTGAAATGTACTCTCGAACCTTGTATTGCGTAATACATTAGAAAACATCATTAAATTTTTGAAATATTATTCACGAGCTCGAAAAACTTTCATTACAGTATCCGTAACAAATTTATTTCATTTTACGCATTTGGAAAGTTTTCACTTCCTTATTTAAAAAACGCGCAATTAATTATGTCTAAATAAAGTGACTATGACAAAGACTTCTGCATTTGTTGTTTATGTACTTGCCTGCTTATATAAATATGATTTATTCATTTACACAATCTACCAATTGGTTTCATCACATCAGACTAACTTACCAGAAAAACTTTTTGCATTCGTCCTCAACAAATCGACTGTTGAAAAAGTCTGTTTTAACTACAGATCGGCTTATGAATAAGCTCTAAAATCCACATTCCAATTGTGAAGGGTTAGTTCAACGTCAGGGCTAACTGTTAGTAAATTCCACAATGCTTTTTAAAAGAAAGATATAATCACCACACTGCTACTCGCTAAACTGACATTACCAATTGTTAGGCAATAATAGTCATTGACTTTTTATCACGCTAGCAACCATTATGACATCATCGAACGTAACGAGACACGGAAATCGATTCCTCTGCTGCATAGTTTCACCAGATGACGTAAACCCCTCTCCACATTCGTCACTAGATTTTCAAATTTAGCCTCGATTCATACTAGCGACGCTTTGCAACGAGAAGTAGGCTACACTTGCTCACAAACTATGATTTCGCACTTTCTTGAAACTTGGATCCGGTAACACGCCCATATAACAATCATACACAGGAGCGTAGTCAAGGGGGGGGGGGGGGGGGGGGGCAAACAGGGCAATTGCCCCTCCTCCGCCAGAAACATTTTGAATAAAAATACTCTGTTACAGCACCTGACTTGTTGCACTTATCTGCTTACCCCCCCTCGAAATTTTGTGCTGGCTACACCCCTGATCATACAGTAAATATAAAGAAATAAAAATGCAGGGCTTTTACCGAATTTCGTGTATTTATTGTGCATGCGGAAACTAGAGAAATTGTAAGAATCAGATTGATATAAAGCACATTTTTTCCTGGATTTGTGAAAATTGTGTTGAAAAATTTGTTTGTTTCGCAAACTTGCCAACAAAGTCAAGTAGATGCCACTTATAATAACTTGTTCTTGTATTTTAGGGGCTTTAACAATGAGGGTGCTTTAATGAGTTGTAGCCTACATATTTCTCCTCAACATTTTGGGTAGGTTGAATACCTACTAGGCTTATCATTGCCAAAAGCTCACTACCATGCAACTATGATATCACTTAAATATTGTGCATCACACAAAGTTTGTTTCTTGCAAAGTTGTGTCACACACCATAGGCTATAAGCTCTTGCCAATAGCTATCCATAGTCCAACGGAGTGGCCTAACTACCAACGGAAACCGGAAGTAATGCATGCTTAACTTTTAGTCATCGTTTGGCTTGCGTACTTTTATTTCTAGTGAAACAGCTTTTACAAAGAAACGTTAAACTTAGCGGTAGGAATTACTGCAGAAAAGTTGTTTTGTAATAATTCCGTGTGTAACTAAAATCTTATTTGTAGTTTTAAGAAAATCAAAGCTTTCTGCAGCTATGAAAATTAATTTATATGTGTTTACAATTTCACAGCAATAAGTTAGAGTGCAAGGCTAACAAGATGAAAATACTACAACAATCTTTTTTTGCTTCCAAAGCGGATATGACGATATTTTAGTGAAAGCAGGCAAATAGTAGTAAAACTTGTCAGAAGTTCAAAACGGATGTGGGCTAAAATGTTTTCTGAAACCTTTTTTCGTCAAAGTATTGAAGAAACAAAAAAACCTGAATTGACTTCGTGACTTTTGCTGGAAATTCCAGACCTGTTTTAAACGAAAGTATTGTTCGATATGTTTGCTCTGTGTGACACTGACAACAACAACATTTTGAGCTTAAAAAGTTTAACAACTGTTCGCTTAAAGCTGGAAAGTACAAAAATAAACTATTTTCTTAAAACCTACAGTATTTTCACGGGATAGATTAGAATCACTGACGGCTCCAGTACTAACATTTTGATTATTGTTAGTTTACATCAGAATTTCACGTCGTTTCTTTTTTAACGAAATGTTTTAACGAGATGTTACAAAAAATTTATCTTTTTTTGTATAACAAAATCTTTTCCAACAAACTTTTTGTTCGTAAAGTGGAGGAATACATAAAACATAGCCTAATAAAAAAAAATTATCGATATTTTTTTCAACCACAGCAGACATGTTTATGTAGGCTGCAACTTTTGCTTAACCCTCGTCAGGCGGCATAATTTTACAATGCTACGCTACTGAAATAGGCGGCATAGGTACAATTGTAGGCTACCTTCATGTTGCATGACAATCATGGTTAGCTTAGCCTATACTTTCTGTAAGGTTTTTATTGGCCCGGACGTTTTAACCCACTACTCAGATGATTGCTAGCAATTGCTATGTCTGCCGAGACAACAAGTGGATACAACGTAAAACTAAGAAAAGCTGTGAGGTTTGCGTCCCACCTGTTTACGACGAACATTCACATGCAAAGACAACATGTGTTGTTTGGAAAAATGAAGAAAAAAGCTTCCTAAATTAACGTTGAATGTTAATGAACTATAAATAAGTTGGTTATTGGTTTGTATGTTTTTACTATAACAAAACATTATTTCTTCAAAAACAATAAAACATGCGATAGTACACTTGCAGGGTAGGCTACTTATGCCGTATGTTAATGGTGGAAAAACAACTTGGCCCTCTATCCCGAAAGACGTGTAGAGATTTTTTTCTGAAATTTGGCTTACGCAATCTAACTTAAAAATGTAGTGATGTCAGGAAACTTCAGGTCAATACGGCTTCCAGTAAAAAAGTTATAACAAATTAAAAACGCAAAGTTCTGTTTTAGCTATGCCGCCAAACGAAGGTTCTACTACGTTTGTTTTTCACTGTTGATAGCCTAATAATTTTATTCAGTGAAAGTGGAGTCACATTATACATTTTCAAATCGTAGCCTACATTTTGTCTTATTGTAGGCTAGGCCTAAGATATTGGAAATTTATTGAAAATCGGAAGGTACCACCACCGATCCTACCCTCTGGCACGATTGTTTTAGAGCTCTCATTTCAGTTTGTTTGGCTATTTGAAATGTAAAAAATGATGTAAATACCTGCCACAGAAGCTCGATATTCAACAGCTTAAATCACGTAAGGCCGTATTTAGAGCTTTTCTGGCAATTTGAGCACTTTCGTAAGATGGGTAAAAGTGCAGCAGCCTACTCAAATGTGATTCCTTGCGTATCACAAATGGAAAAATCACCACGCTGCGTTACTTAAGGTAATAATTAGTGCACTGAGGGGACGTTAAGGTCGAATCAGTGGCGTCCTGTCTGCAGTAATGATAGGACTATAGGCCTACCTCAACATCACATGGACACAAACTCAAATGAATTCAAAAATTTACTAAACCATCTCAAAAATGTCGTGTATTTTTTACAAAAAGCAAAGTTCGAAACCAAACAGCAGTCGTCGTAATATGATTGATCCAAAAGAACCACGATGATGACAAAACAAATTACGTATGAACTGGGCCACCCAATCACATAGAAAACAGTGTGGAAGTCAGGACAATACGCATTTTTGATCTTGTGAAGAACTCGCTACATAAGATACAGATCATTTATTTTTTTTAAATGGGAGTAGTCAGTGTTTTTCGGAAAATGCTGCCTATATTTTCAACTTAAAACAACGGATACGTCGCATCCAAAGGTTATTACTGTGTTGCAAAGCTTGCACAAAATTTCATAAACAGAAAACACTTGACATGCTGCGTAGAGAGTAGACTACAAGAAAAACAATTCAAAATCGCCTGTGAGTCCACTAATCATATGTGATTAAAAACATGCGACGGTTGCTGTCAGGCGTGGATCTATGGGGGGGGGGCCCAAGGGGCCCGGGCCCCCCCCCCGAAATTTGGTGAGAAATTGTTGAATGGTTTGATATGCTTCTAAACAGCTGATATTAGTCCCACAGCGGACTTACAACCCCCCTTTGTCACGCGTGTGACGTCACGATATTGAGAATGATGCTTTCAGTCTCCATGTCTCTAAAACAAAGTTTGCCTAGTTTTAAGCGAAACTGCATTAAAAGAGCGAGTTTTGCCAATACCAAACATTCAAACATCTCAGCCAGGAATTAGCAACAAGAAAACATAGAGACTTAGCTTTATTACCGAAAAAAACACGATCTTATCCTTTTGCTATGCCACCGGACAGCACCATTTCACAGGAATATTTATACCCATATTTTTGTTGAAAATGCTCTCAGAATGCACCAAATTCAAAGTAATTTTTCAAAATTTTCTGGGGGAGGTCCCCCAGGCCCCCCGCCGCTGGGTGTCGCGGCGCTGGCCCCCCGCCGCTGGGTGCCGCATGGCCCTGGGTGCCGCATGGCCCCGCCGCTGGGTGTCGCCTTTGGCGAACACGCCGTCGGGCTTCGCCCGCCGGCCTTCAAACCCCCCAAACTCCTGGCTACGCCACTGGTTGGTCACAGCTGTTTTTTCTTTTTCTTACTTTTTAATTCATTTTCAAATTTTCTGGCCCCCCCCAAAAAAAACTCCTACATCCGCGCCTGGTTGCTGTAGAATAAAAGGCATGCAAGATTACGAAGTAGCTTGCAAAGGCGTGCGGTTAAACGTTGGCTAAAGTTCTTTCTGTAGAGCAGAGCTTTCCATAGCTATGCGCCACGGCACACGAGTGTACCACAAGAGGGTCGAAAGTGTGCCGCGAAGTCTGATATGTTGCGGCCGTAGCGGAAAGCTGCAAAGTGACGCCTTTGTTTAGAAGAGAGCATTTGCTTTCATGCTACGGTAGGCTACTAAAGTATAAATTGCCGACAATAAACTGCATAGATCGCTTGATCATAAGACCTTTGCAAAACGGAGCTGCCACCAAAAATGTCTACATCAGTTACTCGACAGTATCGCGACAATTATTTGCAATGCGAATTCACGTGGACAGGAATTTCCACCCTGCCATCACTGCTCGCATTGCAGTAAAAATAAATGATTTTACTGGCATACATTGATTAGAATACAGCTTAAAACCTCTTATAGTTTGTTCAACGTAGCAGCTTCGACTAAAGCGTGGGTGAAAAGCGCTATTTCGACAAAAAACAATCACGTAGGAAGGCAATGTACCGCGATAGATTCCGAAATTCTTTGGGTGTGCCGTAGATCAAAAAAGTTTGAAAACCGCTGGCATAAGGTAATAAATCATAATTTTCTGAACTAAAAAGAAGTTAAAATATCTGTAGATTTGAAGAAACCAAGCCACAAACCAACAACGTACATCAGTTCGTTGTTGTGTGACGTCATAATAGCTCTTTTAAATCTGAAATATTTCCGACAGGCAACTGACACGTGAAGTTTTCACAGACAAAAACTTTAGGCTCTTCATCGTCATCACCAGACTCCATCAAGCCGGATATATTGTTCTCGAGATGGCGGTAGAGGTAACTATCAGGGGAACTGATTTCAGGTGGAATTAAAATCTGCACAGAAAATTGAAGATGTCAAATCTCACATAGACTAAATTATAAGACAATTTCATGTCTTTTCAATTGCTTTGTCGTATACAAGCTTATCCCAATAAGATTTAAATTAACACCGAATGGCCCAAATAAGTCAATCTTCGTGTCAACCTTCAGACATGTCACCAAGTGTCTTTTTAAAGATAAGCGAGTGCTCTCGCTGGGTGTCGAACCGACGTCCTTCCGAATGTCGTACCAGAACCCTTACCACTCGGCTACGTAGTCGAGGTTACGTCATTTTGTTACTAAAAAAGTAGAAAGCACAGAGACAACACTGACCTTAAATGGTAAAAACTTGGAATTCAAATACTTCATAAACTCTTGCGTGGTTTCGTTTTCAGCCTTGCCACGAACAACGATCTGCAACATGTTGCGTCATAACTTCCAGTCTTAACGTGACTACAACTTTTCTGGTTCAAATAAAGTTACGTAATAACGATTTGGCAGGCAGTGAAAAAGCAATGATTTTTACTTTAGTTTAAAACAAGGCACTGCCACAAGGAATAAAAACAAAAATCTACGTCCATTTTGCTGTTTTCCGACTAACTCCCAGATAACGACCAACTGACGAAAAAAATAGATAACACAAACCAAAAAGTACAGCACTGCTGCAGTACAATACAAAAATTGAATAAAAAAATAAATGGCAACTCTCCTGAATTTAATAGGCACAGTCGGAGAAGAACGTAAGTTAACTAACCTGTTTATGGCCTTGTAGTAACCACAGCAATGCCGACACCATCTCCGGCAATGCAAATGGTGAGTTTGTCAACCTGGTTGAAAAAGCCTTGAATATCTTTTCACCTTGTTCCCGCAGTTCCGGTTTGTTGAGATAAGCAGATAATCGCAATAGGTTGGCGGCAGAGATCGAGTTGGCACTTGGCTCAGCCCCGTCTTGATCTGATAGAAAAAGAAAGCGTTGCAAACACTCCGTACCTGAGCCGAAACGACCTACAATTCTTCGCAAACGTACCAGTTAAAAAAGAATATTGCTTTCCAGACGCCTGGGTAAATGACTGAACTTTTCAGAACCTACAGTGTTGCCCATTACCTAACGTCGTTCTTTGTTGAAAATAATTTCGGGTTTTCTGACATGTTGGTAAATTTTTTACCAATGTTTTTGCCTCAGAAAACCGGACGCATAATTTAATACCAATCAATTGGGATCTCAAAGGGATACAAAGACATCCAATCTATTTCTTAATTCAAAACTATTTTTAATAATGATATAGATTAGAGAGAATTGGTTTTACGCGTGTAGTAAACTATCAACAATTCCAAAGCAACATGAATATGTTTTTCCATTACTGGTAGTTAAACACCGTGAAAACAAGATTTCGTAGATAGAAAAGGCGTGTCTTTGCACAAAAAGAAGTACAGTACGTATTAAACGACCTTTACACGGACGGTGGATAAGAACACCTTACCTTCTTTCATGCGGAGCAGAATAGATGAATCCGCTTGTGTGACGCTGTAGAATCCGCCGTTTTCCGCATCCCAAAACAACTCAGTTAGCTTTTTCTAAAAGAAAACATATCTTAGCGGTGCGAACTGTGGATAAAGAAAATATGAAAGAAGGCTTAAAGCGAAGCAATAGAATTTCAAGATTTTATGAACAGGAAAATGTCAAATCACCAAATTGACTAATTGTGACAATGCTTATCCTCAAAAGTAAAAATTACACATACCTGCAAATTGGCGGCTAATTCCACCCAGGAATCATCATGAGTTACTTCATACAAGTCAAGAAACGCTTTCACAGTGTAAGCATAATCGGCATCGAATCCATTTATGGCAGTCCCTCTGAACACAAACAAACAAACAATATTTGTAATGTAAACAGTAATCTAGGGTTGAACCATTCCGCACTTTCGTGTGACGTTAGCCGGTTTTCAATTTAAAAGTCGTTAAAACAATTCGTTGAATACCATTAAAAATAAATGTTGTTTAATGAAAGGCTATCGACTTTGAGGAAAGAAAAATCAAATAAACATTGCACAAATAAGGCTTGTGACATCAATGGCAATGGCCAGTTTCAATTAAATTTTCAAATTTGCCTTCATAATGGGGATTTTAGATCATGGGGATGCAAGACTACATCCGCTTTTGGCTTATCCGCCACAAAAGAAAGATTACGTTTTTCCCTGATTTACAAAATAATGTACTTTTTATGGGTTATACAAGAGTAGTGGGGTTGGTTTTTTGTTGAAAGCAAGCTTGTAAAAAGGATAAAAAATTGTCAAATTGGCACTTTTAATGTGGATGGAAAAGCAGAGCTGCGTGCCTCGTACTTCAGAAATTAACAATTTGCGCCAAACTGAGACGTTGATACACTGTCTACAGACCTATTCTTTCAACGACACACAAAACAGGGAAAAACAATTTGCCTTTTGAGTTACAGTAAAGTGCACTGGGTGAATGAGGTTATGCAAACAAGCATACATTTGCGCGATGGTGTTGTTCTCGCCGGAGTAACAGCTCCGGAGAAGAGTGTTTGTTTCTTTATTATACAAATGTTCCTTGATGAACCGCGCAGCTGCGGTCGCGGTGGCTTCGTAGTCTTTGTTTCCCGTCACACTGGCAGCTCGACAGAAACCAGATACCATCAAAGCTGAAATTATATAACAGTCGTGAAGTAACTCACAATGTGCAAACAAAAGCCTAGATACAGAAATAGGTGCACAGATTCAGTTCGTTGTGAAACGCACTGTTCTGTAGCAATGATCAAAAATGAAAGGGACTGTTTTCAAACCTTGATAATGAAAAAAGTTCTTTCCAACAAATGGTTATTCAATAAACTATTTTCAACAAAATTCTTCAAGAGAAAGTTTCATTCGAAACGAAACTAAGACAAGGTATTTTGTCTGAAAACAAATATTTTTATTTCAAACAAGCCTACTTGGGGTAGGCAAACCACATCAAAACAAATTTCTTAACCACGAATAAGGAAATTTATTCATACAAAATGCATACAAAATTGACCAACTTGAATGTGAAAACATCTCACCATTCCACGCAGTAATCATTTTATTGTCCAGGTGAGGACGGGGCCGTTTGTCTCTTTCCTCCATCAATTTCTTCCGAGCAGACTCAAGAGACTGCGATACTTCCTCGGGAGCTAAATCCATCTTCTCGGTAATCTCACCAATAGTTGCACGAATGATGAAGACGTTTTTCTCTTTAAGTTCCCCGTGTGGGTCCTAACGACCGCGGCAAAGCAAAACAGCGTTAATTTTTCCTTATGTGACATAAAAACGACACAGAAAGTTTACATTCAATAACAGAAAATCACCTGATCAAAAGAAACATTTCCAGATTTTCGTACCCCGTAGCGCATTTCCACTATATCCGCTAAGGTAACGTTGCCAACAACATCACTACCCAGGACGTTTCTTATCTGAATGAGAACACGTGATATAATCCTAAGTTTCCATTCTATACGATTAGCCTTTGTCACTCTGACATAGGCCTGGCAGTCTGAAGTTGGGTTACACACAGAACAGAAATGATAAAAATGAAGTCCAAGCAGAAAAAATAGAAAGTTGTCAAGATCAAACTTGTAGCAGATACATTAACTCTAACGTCAAAACTAAAAAGATAACTAAACATTATACACACAAATCATTTCAGGATACAAATGTGTGTCAGTGTCTCGACTACACTGACAAAAGGCAGTAGAAAAAAATACAAATGTATGCCACGCATTATGAATCGGCTTTCTGTTGATCTTGGTTACGACTGAGAGAGATGTGAGCTGAGCACTGTACGTCACTTTGTAAGGCTGTTATTCGTTCATTTTTTAAAAGCAAATATTTAACCTCGTGGTACGTCCAAACGTAAAATGCCCCTTCGGTTTTATGCAAGTCATCCGCAGTGGGCAAAGAATCGGCGTCTTCGGCGCTGTAAAATCCTCCGGCCTGTTAATAAATGAGAATTTCATCATTAAATTGCGTCTGATTGCGTGTGGTGTAAGATGAAGTGTCAAAAAACAATCGGAATTTTAAACGAAAAACAGAACTTACTGGATGCTTAAAGTCTCTTTCGATGTAAGATAAAAGTTTTTCTAACGTGTCTTTATATTTTTCGTCCTTGGTGATGGCGTAGCAATCGGCGTACGCTACAGCGAGCTGGCCTTGGTCGTAAAGCATCTTTTCAAAGTGAGGAACATGCCAATACTGATCAGTTGAATACCTGTGGAACCCCTTGAAGACAAATAACTTCTGTTAGTGTTCTTTAACAACAGCAGAATGCAGCGCAAGTCACCTAGACAGCAATCCAGTCCCTTTTGACGTTGATTCAATATTTGCAAGCATTTTCCTCAATTAACGCAACTTAAGGGCTACTGGTTCAAGCTGGGAAAGATTTGGCTTTCGTGGCATTCAAAAAAACTTCAAGGACCGCAACAAGATTATTTGAACATTCAAAAGGATAACTTCTAAGACATTGCTGGCAAAAATAAAGGGCCCACTACCATCCATTTAAAAAAAAAACACGGCCAACGTGGCATGCATGCGATTTATGGTTATTGAGTTATACACGAGCCTTTAAAATTACGTTTAGTATAATATATAAGTCATTTAATACCAACTATTTGATTTCTTCAATAATTATTACTAAATTAAGAATTTTAGCTTTCACCTTGTAAAAAACACAACCCTTTTTTGCGACATTATAACGAGATTTCAGTGTACAAAAATGAATATCAGTTCATTTCAGATTGTAGTTCTAAGCTTAAACCAAATCTCTGTCAAAAGGTAATCTGTTTAAACTTTGCCTCAATACAACGAAGATGGACAGAGAATTAGTCCCTGGACAGTGAACAAGCTCTCTGTAAGTATGTCGGCTGTATAGACGAGCGGTGAAAGCCATGGTTCAACGGACGAAAAACCGCTGGTACGACACTGCGGAAGAGAATGCGTCTGTGTCTTCGACAAGACACTAAAAGGCATGCCTGAAGGTGAATACGAAGATTGGCTTCCTTGCCTTCCCGTCCAGTTAATCTAAATGTTCAATGACAGTTACAGTGTAAGCCTGGATACGACAAAAACAACTTACGTAGCCAATGTGGTCGTGAATTCCGCCGTTGGCCATGGCCGACAATGTCTTGGTGACCATCGCCAATGCTTGTTTTCCCAGCTCCGTGTTAGGAAAGCAGGAATAATACTTCAAGAGAAAGTTGAAAATGACTAAAATGAAAAAGCATGCAGCGTGAGTTTGAAGAATTTTCAAAGGCATGTGATTCATAAACTACTCATTAAGGGAAGTCATAATAAACAGTAATTAGTAGCATGCTAGATCAAAATGGACACAACAACGTGAAATGACACTAATCAATAATAAATACCATTAATTAACGCTTTCTTTTAATATAAAATTGTTAAAGTAGTGTACAACTACAGTGCTTTATCATAGTTGTATGTCAGTCCAGTTTTGGCCATAAGTTAATAAAATTCACGCTTGAAGTTTGCAGGTTGCGTAGATCTTTCCATTGAGCCACCACCCTTTGTCAAGTTGATTCTAAAAACTTTGCGTTAAAGGCCTACTAAATGAAAATTTCAAACGGGAATTAAGCATTAAAATGCGTAAACTGAACATTCAAGAATACATTTCAAGAAAAATTACCGAAAAAAAATTGTTTTCAATAGCGCTGGCAAGGCCCAAAGTCCAATGTTTCATTTATTTTCATTTTTTTTCAAAATAACCAAAAGTGCAAACACTGCTCGAGAATACGTCACAAAAGACAGCAATAACAAAAGCCACGTTACCACATCTGATGTTTTGAGCAAACTGTCTGATGTTTTGATGTTGAAATCTGATGTTTTGATGTACATACAACATACATAGCCTACAGTCAAATCGCCCGCAGTAACAATTATTGCGAGATCAGCTGATTGCTAGTCTCTAGTGACGCAGACTGTACAGTCGCACGCTTCGCTGCTCAAGCCCAATCTCGTTTTGAAAGCTCTGCCAAAAGCACGCGCGCAATGGTGGTCAGACCGCAATGGGGCAAAATTTTATTGAAAATCGTTTTATGGTAGCATGTTAAACAGAAAGAGCGTGGAAAATCGCCAAGTCAGGTTTTTCCTTTAGTATCCCTTTAAGACATATTAAATTCGAGACGCCCAGTAGTAGAGAACATTTGATATTCCATGAAAAGAAATAAGTTTTACGAGTAGCCAGGCGGAAATACCCTTTTTTTAAGTGCGATAGTGTTGGTAGCATGATTGTAGCAAAAGAAAGGCATCGTGCTGCACATACACACATGCAAAGTTATACGAACAACTTGATTACTTCTTTGGAATAAATACAACAAGGATGCGTAAATTTCCGGAAAAAAAAAACACGACGGCGCGTATCAAGAGACATTTTTTGCGTCTTTTACAAATACGCACTACTATATTAATCTTAAAGCAATGTCTTCATAGGAATTCAAATTGGATAGGCTATAGCAGATTCATATAATAATTTCCACTTTGTCCAGATATATGTCTTGCAACGGAGCAAGAAAGCCAATTATGTCTACCTTCATGCATTCCATTAAAGTGCCTTTTTAGAGGACATACTCAAACGCTTTTGATAGTTCTCGAATTGACAATCTTCAAGTGTCGATCATACCTTACCATTATGGTCACGTAATAAATAAGGAAGTGGCTATATTTACGACGCCTTTGGCCATGAGTGTTTTCAGATATGGAATTGTATCCGAATTTTATACAACTTCACAGCCGTTGAAGACAACAACTTGTGATTTGAGAAATTTTGAAGTCCTGGGAAAAGAGCAAACCTAACTAGGGAATTTTTCCACATGTCAAAACTTTTCAAAATTTGAAATAAGACCTTATCTGCCAACACTGCCACGGAATGAATGCTCTTTGATACACACCTTGATGAAAAACACCGTAAATATAATCACTTGCAATAATTAAATACGTATTGTATAATTTAGCAAGCCACCTGGTTGTGGAAATTTTGGAGATCCACTGAATCCACCTAAGTCTTCATCGAACCTTTGGAGCATTTGTTCCGCGCATTTGTCACAGGATGATATTTGGGGTACTTCCGTGGAAACGTCAGTTTTAACTTCAACTGCTTTCTGGAAACACGAGCAAGCTTTTAGTTTGTTAAAGATCGATAAATGCATGCAGATTGCAGAAGCTATGACCTATACCTGATAAAGCAAAACACGTAAATCTAAATACATCAAATTTAGATTTGATCTGCTTGGCTTTTTGCTTGGCATTGAGCACATTTTGTAGTATTAATAGTATTCATTGCATAAATGTAAGTACGTTCTTTTGACCGACTGAAACACATATGCTGTTAGATCACTGTTAAATTCAAAAGACTTTTAATGAAAGAATTAGTGACGAAGTTTCGTTTTGGAAAAATATATGAGTCTGTGAAAAAATGTCGCAAATTGTAATTAAAACATTAACACATATCGATGTACAGTTGTACACTGTACAAGTGTACAGTATTACAGCAGTTGCCAACGAATCTTTACCTGAATTGAATCCATTATCTTATTAGCACTTGCATTGCATGAATCTTTGTCTTCATTCCACTATAAAATTAGTAAACCTTGTAAGACAATAAATACACACATAGAAGCAATTCAAAATGAAAGAATTGTATTGTTATGCCACACAGAAGATTAAAATGTTACCCAAAATATAATGGCTGAATAAAAAAATAATAAAAGCATGACAGATTGTCTTACTTTTTCAGCAATAACTTTCAGTATAGACTTGAATCCTCTTCTGTGATTAGAATCATTGGGTGGAAAATATGTTCCCCCGATGTACGGCTTAAGTGCAGGGGTAAGCCACACACTCATCGGCCAACCACCATGTCCACTTGTAGCCTGAAAAAATAGTTTATTTGTTGTTTGTCGTATCCAGGCTTACACCCGGTGGTTGAAGATTTAGATTAAGTGGACGAGAAGGCAAGGAAGCCAATCTTTGTGTCCACCTTCAGCGGAATGGCCCGTTTCGGTGAGTCCGATTCGGTGAGTTCGATCCCTTAACGGAGGATTTTTTCAATTTTTTTTTTTAATTATCGGGTACCGTAGCCTAATTATCATTGCCGTTTTAGGGTTAGGGGTTTGGGTTAGGGGTTAGAGGATAGAAACTCACCAAATCGGACTCACCGAATAGTAGCAGACCCACCTTCAGGCATGTCTTCGAGTGTCCTGCCACAGACACAGCCGCATGCTCTTGAGTGGTGTCGAACCGGCGCCCTTTCGATTGCCGTTCCAGTGTTCTCACCACTTGGCTATGCAGCCGACAAAAAAGTTTATTGTATTTGTATTTTATTTAATAGTGTATAGTTTATTGTATTTTATTTAAAAAAAGCTTAGTAAAAACTGCACTTATGATCTGCTGCCATCACTAACATAAATAAAAGGTCGAGATTATGATTTTTATGAGAGTTCATTAAAATCAGAATTTGGTATAGTTTGAGTCTTAAAACTTGGAAAGCAATCATAAAAGTTAATATTTTTACCTGCACAAATGTCATATAAACCCTGTCAACATCTGGACGTTCTTCTCTGTCAACCTTAATGGGGACAAAGTCTTTGTTCAATATTTCGGCTATTTCGTTGTTTTCAAATGACTCTTTCTCCATCACATGGCACCAGTGACATGTCGAATAACCAACCGAAAGAAAAATAAGCTTTGATTCAATCCGTGCTTTTTCGAAGGCCTCATCACACCAGGGGTACCTGAATATATAAGAAAATATTTAGGTTAAAATAAACTTTTAACAAAGCTTTAGTGAGTTTACATAAAACATACCGGTATACATTTATAATATAAATAATTTATCATGTATGGTTAAAAAGCACTACTGTGCTTGCAACACCATTACTATTAAAACATAAATGTACATTGAAATTAAATTTGTTTAATATATATATATACTGTAATTGAAATTTTTGTGTAATAGTGTAGTGTGCTTCAATAGAATAATGAAAAATCACTTTATAAACAAAGAAATAAGGAAGTTAAGTAAGAATGTTTCAGCAGTGTGTGCACTTTAGCAATGCACTTCAAAGGCCTCTCTTCATTCAGTGACAAATAGTGGATTAAATAACTTGAATCGACAATGCTACAACAATTGATCATTCACTTAGTCAACCTCAGTAACCAGGCCTGCATCAGTGTCAAATCTTTTGCATCTAAACAGCCAAGATTGAGCTTCCAAAACTCAAGGGGTTGTCAATCCGTAAATGAAAGTTGTTACAATCTATGACACATTTTAGATTCTACACTAATTTAAATCAAAAACAATTATCTTGATGTAATATTAAACAGACATATAGGCTATATATAACTAAGCAACAACACTATAAAAACAATAAGCAAATGTTTTCAGATAGTCATATAGCCCTTTTCAAGCCTATAATACAAACAAATTTATTACACACGAGTCAGTTCAATCATAAACAGCTAAAAATTGATTTCGATCAGCTAGCACCTAGATCATCTTCAGTTAAGCTTATTCAAATACCTATTCTAAAACGTTTGCTTATTGTTTTTATCATGCTAAATGTAATGTTGTTGCTTGATTAATGATTATGTCTTCTTATGGTTTAAAAAAGCAACCTCTCTACCCAAATTGTAATGTAATATTATATCAGTAATAATGAGAAGCTTAAAAAGGTTACAAGCACTAAAAAATACACTACACAGTACACACCATATCTTTCCAGAACCGATTAAGTCTCTGCATACTGATAGTTAAACCACAAGTTCAATCTCAAGAAAAACGCAAAAATGTAAAACATCATAAAGGTGTATAGATTGTAAGAATTTTGCAAACAAGCCTTTAGGTTCTTTGCATAGAACAATTAACTTACCATTGAACAGGATTGTAAGCATGCTGCAGCAAATAAGGAGACTGTTCATTTATTAAGCGGTTTGGGTTATTTTCAGACGCAGTGCTCATCTTATTAAACTTTACATTCGAAAACACACATAACCTTGGGTATAGAAAAGAGTAATTCCTTAGTGTTGGTATCAAATTTAGCATGAAGCTTTGCCTGCACATAGCCTACTTCAGGTAAGCTGAAAGAAAACAGAATTACGTTGTCATTTAGACTATATTTTGAATAGATGAGTGCTAGACTATCTCTACTAGATAATGAGTCCATATCAGCTTCACATAGCCAAGTCAAATATACATTAAGCTGGTGTAACCTATATTTATGAAGTGAAAAAGCAACTATGTTTGTATGTTGACATGTATTGTTTTTGCTGTGATGGTCAGAAATAATAACAGTTAAACTGAAGAGTACCGTAATTAGGTCAATCTGAACTCACAAACAAGAGTCTACAACAAAAATAGTTTAAAAACCCAAAATAGATTCATAAACTCGACAACAAGAAAAAGATAAATTCTTGCATTATTTACATACACATTACTGACAAAGACCTGGGCAAACCTTATCATACAATACATCCAACTACGATTCCCAAAATGCTGCAAAAACGAAAAATGCAAAACCCAACTGGCAATCAATTAGCAATACCAGCACCCTAGCCAGAGGTGCCATAGGTGTGCGGAGTCCGGTTTTTTTTTTCTGGGCACTTGCTCCACTCCGACGTCTGTGACTTCAAACTGCACTCTTGCTCTTAATGTTTTGGCAATATTGACTTTAAGCTCCATTCAGATCGCAAATCACAAACCACAATCAATGTTTGTTTGTTGTTTTTTTTTTTACCATGACAGTCGATATATAGCCTAGGGCTAGGCTATACCAGTCACCAGTACGTCTTAAATCACCAAGTCTCTGCCACCTTTTCCTTTTGTAGCTGTCTTTTATTTTTACAATATAATTTCTTTTGCGTTCTAACAAACAATTGAATTGTTGCGAAATTATTGCGATGCAGGTATAAAAAATACAAATAGACCATAACGACTACACCATAACAAACTAGATTTCACATCTCTCTTTCTCTAGATTTTATTTTTACCAGAATTTCAGACTTTAATTCCTGTCTCACTGCGCCGCACTCCAAGACTCCGGCTCCCAAATATTTCAAAATCCGACTCCTGCACGCTGCGTCGCTGTCTATAAGTGCAGAAATTTCTGCTCGAAATTTAAAGAGGATTTGGCAACACATACTAACTGTGTTCCCAGTATTATTTTTTAGTGAGCAATGAGCGTTGGTATTTTTGGTTGCGTTTGCAAAGTTGCAAGTAAATTACGAACATAGTAAGGGTTAGAAATAATCTCAAAGTATCGTGTCTGCCCCGTTAGCTCCGTGGTTACGCGCTCGGCTCAAGATCACGCTGCGCTGCCTGGTTCGACTCTGGGGGTGTGCGCTTGAACAACGCATTTCAGAACTGCTCTCCATTCAGCGGCACCTAGTGAATGGAATACTTCCCCGGTAACAATACTTAACAATCGGAATCGGAAACCTTCGGATGCAACCTAATTCGTACCATGAACAATTCGTACCGTCAGTTTGTACTGTAGGGACCCGAATGAATTTCCATTGTTTTTAGCTCTCTACAAAACGTAATTCTCACATAACATTTACGTTTCTTAAAAACTCACTGAACCCAACAGTGAGAATAAATAGGCTAGTTGCGTTTCTTAAGAAAACTCACTTGTTGTGCACTGGGATAATTTTGATGGATCATTTTTTACTCAAATAACCTACCACCCGCAGCTTTCTCAAGTGAGTCTGTTAAAATGGCCATTTATTGCTTATTCAGTATGTATATCCGCGATTCACCTCTGCAATGGAATCTCACTAGCAGGAGTTCAACCTAGTTTGTAAACATTGTTGGAATTTGCCAATTTTAAATTACGAAACTGTTTCTTTTTCCTTTTTCTGAAAGTGCTTTATATACCTCTGCACAAAACAATTTTGACTCATAATATAAGATTTACTCATAAAATTCAATTTTAACAGAAACTCTTAATATTACTGAAAATTAACAGAGAACTCGAACTCACGAATAAAAGAACTTGAGACTCATTGCGTTATCTCTACGCCATCGAAGCTTTGTTACGCCAGCAGCGGTTCTGCTGTTATCAGGGGAATAAACATTTAAATCAACAATAAAACCTCAAACCCCTGCATCAACAATAAAAACCGAGAACCCCTGCAGTACCTTGAAAAGATCAAGAGAAAAAATTAAAAAAAAGCCGAACTCGCTGATCGCAGTTTCCGTAAACATTTTAAAATTTTCCGCAAACGAACAAAAACTCTTAGGATCATTACCAGGAATTTTAAAATGTTTGCGGAAACTCCGATCAACCCTAACCCTTTAAAATGTTTGCGGAAACTGCGATCAGCGACTTCGGCAAACTCTTAGGATCATTACCGGAAATTTTAAAATGTTTGCGGAAACTGCGATCAGCAATGTTCTATTTTTTTCTCTCGATTATTTCAGTTTGTTTGTTTGCGGATACCAGTAGTCCAGTACTCCGATACCGTAACCCTTTTAAAATGTTTGCGGAAACTGCAATCAGCGACTTCGGCTTTTTTAAATTTTTTCCCTCGATCTTTTCAAGGTACGAATTGTTCGTGGTACGAATTAGGTAGGTACACACTTCACTATGCCAATCTATTGTAAATATTGGAAACAGAACCGAACTTGCCGGTGGTAAGCTCAAACAAAACAAAACATGAAAATTAGAAACATTGTGGGGTATAGGCTACATAATATCTCGGTTTTGGAAAAGTTTATTTAACGAAGCCTTAAACGAATTTACACTCGATGAAGCAACCACATATTCTGGGAGAAGGTTCCATTCAGTAATTACATTACATACCGTAGTTATGGCAAGTAAAAAAGTTGCCAAGTTTTCTTGATTTGGGCTTTGGCTTTTCCAGCTTAAGGCTGTGTCCTCTTATAGCGATGTTTTTCAGGTCCAGTGTGAATAAATTCTTGAAATCGACGTTATACAAGTTATGCATTGCATACGGTATATTAGAATGTTTCAATGAGGTCACCTCGGAGTTTTCTGTATTCAATGGTGGGCAGATCAAGATTTTGCAGCCTTTCTGGATAGGTTAACTCTTAAAATCCATGTACAAGTTTCATGGCACTGCGCTGAACTGTTTCTATTTTTGCAAGTTGATAATTGGAACTTGGCCACCAGATGATGTTATCATATTCCACTATTGTTCTGACTAGTGCTTTATGTAGTATGAGAAAGACATTTATATCCAGAAAAGGGAATAATAATAATTAATACTAAGTTTATTCATTGAACACATTGTGAATATAGCAATGAAACAATCATGTCAACTGTGACAGAAGTTTACAACAAACCATATTACCGTATCATACTTTTGCACATAAAGCAGGTAGCCTTTCTTGACAGTTTAAGATTGGCTAAGGGAAAAAATCTTTTTTTCAAATTTGAAATATGGGGCATTAAAATGAAGTCCAATCTTCATTGTTTCCCAATAGGAATAGTTCTTACATATTCAATTCTGAGAAGGTGGGTTACAAAAATTAAAAATTTTAACTGTATTGTGATAGAATGACCTTCTCATGGTTTTGACAATATGGGAAATTAGAAAATAACAACTAATTTGTTCTCAGATGATGGGATACCCTGCCTCAAGAGCCCTAAACATTTCCTGTCTATTATTTGCCAAAATCAAACTACTGAAGCCTATGACAAGAAACTACACCTTTACTTTTATATTTTGCTGATTTAGTTTAGACAACTGTACAAGCTTTGAATGATGGTAACTTTTGAAAAGTTGCAGTAAACCAGGCAAATCTATACTGTGAAATGGCTGTACATTTGAAAAAACGAGCATATGAAGAATTTAGCCATGTCATACAAGAACCAGCAAAAGTGCAGGTACATTGCTTAATATGATGTTTTATCTGCAAGTAATTTTGTATAGAAGTTTTTGACATTAAAATTATATGTTTGTAACTTTAAAACATATTTTAAAGTTTTGAGTAAACAAACTTCAAGATCAAGTGGCGCTAGTTCGACTCTCAGATTGTGCGCTTGAGCAACACACGTTAAGGACTGCTGTCTGTCCATTCACCGCCATCTAATGAATAGAATAACTCTGTGGCAACAACACTTCAACAGTGGGAAACTTTGCTTTGTCAATCTCGGTAACCGGGCTTACATCAGTGATTCAAAACCTCTACAAGTATGCAAAACTGCCAAGATTAAGCTCTCAAAGAAGCTTTCCCAGTCCGAGGATAAAGATTCAATCCAATTTAATCCAATCCATAATCAAAATGTGCTTTGCTTAAAGCCTGTTTTATTGTCACTTTCAAGTGTTATTTTGGATTTCATGAAAGCTATTTAAGCAATATTATATGTAATATTGAATAACTCTAAATGCAAATTTCAAAACTGAGTAGAAAGTATAATATAATAGTAAAGGAATTAGTTTTACTGTGAACTGTAAATGTATTTGGTTCCAACAATGCAACCATACAGTTTGAGTAAAAAGGTTATATAATTATATTGAAATTAATATATAGCAATTAAAAAGATTATGGTATGGTACATTGAAGGTTAAATTAATTTCAACCACCTGTCCTGAACTTCAAAAAAAATGTTTCATGTAAAGAAGAAAAACATTTACAAACGCTTTTGTCCTATAACCTATCAATTAGCAGATCATTTTCTTTCAAATTTTAAGCAGTAATGGAGGTCTATCACTCTATGGTTGGTTATAATTGGATTAGTGTAAAAAAAAATTATATTCATGTTGATTATATTGTCTATTGAATGTTTGGTAAGGCTGGAATAGGAAGTTTTTTAAAAATGCTTAAGTTTATATTCATTAATAGAAAGTGTGCTTCTGACAGTGATTGAAATTCAAATTTTATATTACCTCACTAATTGCTTATGTAAATATTACATAAAATATACAAATATCTTACAAGTACTACTAGTATTGTTAATCATTTGATAATCATATTGCTTTTTTTTAGTTGAAAAAACTGCGTCTATCAAAACGTCCTCTTGGCGAGACATCTGTCAAAGCTGAAGAATTTCAATTAAAGTTAGAAGGAAAAACTTCTCAGCAAATTCACCAAATTTTGATGGAATTTTCTAGGTATCAATAAAACAGTACTGTATATGATTCTTCTCGTTATGTCTAGTTTTATTGTTGTTGCAGCCAGGTTTATGGCCAATGTTTGAAGGTTTAGATAACGTGAACTTTAAGGCAAGGAACTTTTTTAAGATTTGATCTACATCTTTGGGTGGTTTCTAGAAGATTGTAGTTTTAGTTTAAAACTTGGATCGCAATCTTTGGATTTTGTTGTTTTGTGATTAAGTAGCTTCACATTGACAGAATTATCTTTTGCAGGAAGCTGCCGATTCCTCTGGAATGTGTCGAACAGTGCTGCAACACACTTCTCAAACATTTTCGTACTGAAACTGACAGCACTGTTCGAACGAAAATTGCTCGTTTATTGGGCCAGCTTTGCTCTACCTTGGGATTTCATCCTATTCATGTTGTTGAAGATATAATTTCTTTACTAGAAACAGAAGGTGATCTTTTGTGCATTTTTTTATTTATATTTATATATATATTATTGACATTACAAAAATTGAAATGATGCATTACGAGTAGATGGAGTGCCAAAACCGAAGAAATAATTTCTCACAGCAAGTCACAATGATAAAAGTCAACTCGGTTAAACGCTTTCTGCAAACGTTAATTTACCAAACTCAATGCAGAATGCAACAAACGTTTTTGCATCATAATAGCAATTCTTGACATATTTGAAGATAGCAAATGATTAATTTTTTTGTCTGCAGTGTCCGGAAAAGTACTTGCACAATTGTGGTCTTCGGTACTTTCTGCCGCTCTCCGATTACCTTGTGAAAAAGCGTTACATCAACGTCTTGTCACCGTCGCATGCTCCTCACTTACTGACCACCATCAAGAAGTATGCACTATGCATTATTATGTTTTCAGTTGCTAGGTTGAATTTAAACCGGATCTTAGACCAGACAGCAAAATTCGTCATTTTTACATAGATTCAATGTCTGTTGACGTTGAATTAATGTAAAAATGACAAATTTTTCTGGCTGGGGTGTTGGAAGTAGAAAAGTTACAAAGAACCGCTACTCTAAATTGGCAAAAACGTTGGATTTGACTTTGATGCAAAGGGACCACTGCATTTCATTGTTGCTACTTTGACATTTGAATATGGGAGTTAAGATCTGATAGCCTTCCAAAATGACAAAAAAGCCTAACGCTTACAAGTCAAACAACGAAATGAACCAACATCACGATGTTTCAACATGAAAGTGAACCAATGCTGAATTAGCAACACCGCAATGTCGTGGACCTGTCTTTCATGTTAATGAACGTGGGCTATACCCTATCTGCAGGGTTGGGACTATCGATTGCGAATCGATATTCGATAGCGTTATTCTTTACTTTGTCACTATCGAATCCGTGTTTTCTTTTCTTTTTCAAATAAGTATCGATTAGCTGCTTTTCTTTACTTTTTTGTGCGTTGAATCCGATATTCGATATTCGGTACTTTTCTGTAAAGTTTACAAATAAACAACGTAAAATATTAACCGAATTCCACAATTTTATTAGGCAGACTTTGAAATTCTATTGAAAGGAGGAGCGATTTTTTTTTGCGGGGAAACCCTGGTTGATCGCATTCAGCTCGAACCCTTCTGGAATTTGAACAAGCCCAAGCCTCTTGTTCTCAAATGAGTTCTAACTCTGAAGTTGTAAAGAAAAAAATCGTTTTTTCTGGAGATTTGAAGAGAGAGCGAAAAAGAGATTAGCAGAAGGTTCCAAGTCTGTAAGAAACTTGTGGCTTTCATGGTGCAACACTGATGATGAATTTGTGAATTACCGAAGGATTTGTACAAGCCCTTTATAATGTACAATACAACATTGCCTTCATCGGCACCTGTAGAAAGACTGTTTTCTTTGGGTAAGAGGGTGTTGAGCCCAACACGTACTCAACTCTCTGATTCCAACTGAGAAAATGGTAATGCTTGCTTCAGCAGTTAGGTACATTACATGACTGCATTTAAAACTGTGTTTGGGACTCTTCTCAGAAGGATTATTATTGTATGACTGCATTTAAAACTATGTTTTGTTACTCCTAGTCCTTTGAGTGGGAAGTATTTTTCACTTATTTGAATTTTTTTCAATTTGTTACTGCCTTGAGCATTCAGAAAGAGTGGTGGAATAATTTTTTTTTTCAATATCGATTACTACATTCTTTATTCTTTACTTTTTTATCTAGTATCGAAATCGGTTAATTCTTTACTTTTTTTGGCACTATCGAATATCGGAATATTCTTTACTTTTTCACTATCGACTCCCATGCCTGCCTATCTGTGTGTACAGTGCACTTAGTATGCTTTGCGATAAAGTAGGCTATAAACCCTTGTGCCTTTAAGTTTAACTTTACTTTTTACACTTTTTTAGAATGCAAAAATATTTTTTTAAGCACACAAATCATATACTTTGATATAGTATTTTTCATACAATTATCAGGTGAGATGCCAATGTTTGAAAGTGATAGGAAACCTGAGTACTAACAAGAACGTGTCAAAGACAGCTTCTGAAAAACGTTGGGATAAGATTAATGTCCCTACCCTTGTTGCTGATTACTTTGCTGATCCTGAACCGCGTGTACGAAGCAGCTCTCTTCAAGCTCTGGTAATTCAATAAATATGTTAGTTTTGTCACTTTGTAAAATTAGTCGTTTTCATATATATACCGTACTTATTTTATTCGAACGCATGATTAACTTTTGTTTGAGATCCAGAATTCAACATAAAATTTGTGATAATTTTCCAATTTATGAACTACTCCCTAACACATATCTCCTGTATTTTGGAACACTTAGTAACGCTCTTCGAGTTAAGATCGAGAAAAATATGTGCAGACTTTCTTGGTCCTTTCCAGTGAAATTCTGCTGAAAAAAAAGTATTCGTATATATATGATTAACAGCAAGGCAACGCTTGTCCAATGTCCATCAATAAAGTTTATTTCGGCGTAGCTCCACATACCGCATTGATTTCAATGTGCAAAAGCAAGAAATATATCATAGTATTTTCATTCATATGGAAGCTACACTCGTAAGTACAAAATAGTCGTCTAGTAGTATCGATGTGTGTGGTGAAATTTGGCTTGTTGGACACTGAATAACAACTTGGCTTTATAACAAAAGTACGTTAGTTCATTTCCAACAGCGTAACTGGAATAACATTTGTAGTTACAGTGTTAAACATGACAACATCACTGATCAGTCAAACAAGCAATACCTTATCTTGATAAATGCTTCATTGTTGTAACTTGAATATTTCATTGAAGATCATGATGCACCAACGAGGACAGCGGTTGGAAATGTCTGTCTATGAGCAAGCCTGCTCGGCCCTTCATGACGATTACGAGCAAGTTCGATTCACGGCCGCAGAATTGGTTTGGATTCTCAGTTATATATACCCTGAAAGGTGAACGTTTGAACTGGTGGTTGCAGTGTCACTGGTGGACGTAACGAATCACAATTTGCGTTTTGAAGAGTTTCATCCAACTGCCAGAGCGTGAAGCTACACACTAACTTTTACAACGATTCAGGAGATAGTTTAACGTTTATTGTGTATCATTGGTTTGGGTTTTTTATGTTTTGTCAAGAAAGCCACTATTCAACGCCTATGTGTTGTTGGGTAAAATTTTATACAATTAAAAGTTTGCTTCATTTCCTTGACCAATGCTCGTATTTTTAGTCTCATCAAGGCTCCATACTCGGACGAAAAGCTTCGTTTGGTGGACGACGCTTTTGCTAAGATTTGCAACATGTTCAACGACAGCTCTTATAAGGTGAATACTCGCGCAATAGCATGGTGGAAGCTGTGACCTGTAGCATTTCTGTGGATAGCAATTACTGATGAAGCTTCGACTGTATATCCGAGTGGTGAGAATCCTGGCACCGTGCTCGAAGAGGCGCCGGTTCGACACCGCTCAAGGGCATGCGACTGTGTTTTTGGCATGCCTGAAAGTAAACATGGACATTGGCTTCCTTGCCCTCCCGTCCACTCCTTCTAAATCTTCTACCATCGGGCATAAGCCTGGATACGAAAAAAGCTGATTAAGCAAGGTTTACGTTGTCGCCAAACATATCGAAAAAACTCTATTTGACTGCCACTTAACTATCTTGGCATACAACATATTATTTAAAGTTTATCAAAAACGTTGGTAGAAGCTCTGGTAAGATTTGAAAAGTTTTATCACTCCTCATTAGAAGCTTTCAAGTTGTAATTCACAATGCAAAATTTTGTTCAATGTATGCAGAAACAAAAACGTTTCATGTAATTTTATAAGTTGCCTAGTGTTTGTCGTGAGGAAAACTTTTGGCTTTCATTTGTTCATGCGTAGCAGTAGAGTTGTTACACTTCCATGCACGTAAAAAAAAAAAAAAAAAACATTTTTTTTTATTTTCACCCAGGTTCGTGCGGAGGCTGCCAGGCTCCTCGGTTCGATGCATCTCGTCAGTGATTCGTTTCTTTTCCAAACCCTCGACAAAAAGCTCATGTCTGATTTGCGGGTTAGTTCGAGATTGCTGATTGCCGAATGGGGCTTTTGCTGCGATTGGCTGCAGTTTTTTGAGTTCCTGCAAAACCTTAAGGCTTATCTTTTAAGAAAGACAGGGCTTGTTTAATTTTTACAAACTACATTCATTAAGGCCTCGATTAACTACTACTGCGAAAACCCCGAAAAACATTGTTTTTTCGTTTCTTCTTGTTGAACTGTAAGCTTTTGCTTAGATTCAATCATTTTATCCAAACGTGTAAATCCCATACCAACCTAGTTTCATCCACTGTATATCACTTAAAGCTGAAGTCCAACATCGGATCACGAAAGATGGCCAAAATTTTCATCCAATGATTTTCACAGAGAAAAAAGTCTCTGAACGAGCAAGCCAAGGAGGGATTTGTTGAAGAGTTTTCCTCCGGAGCAAAATGGGCTGATGATGCTCCTACTCGTGATCACAATCCGGACTCAACCACCCTGATGAACAGTGGAGCTTGCGGGGCGTTTGTCCATGGCTTGGAAGATGAAATGATGGGTAAGAATTGGATTTCCATTTCCTTACCAATCACCTTTTGCACCCGTTTCGGCAATATTGACCAATCAGCTTTTCTTCCACAATATTTGCGGCTTCTCTTAACGCACAAATGCGGCCAAGGCTTAAATAAACTGCACAGTGCGATATTTAGACGATAGCGAGTGTTTTAGTTTTTAAGAATTTGTTCAGAGACATTATGCTTTGGGTGCTATAGCTATTAGCTAATGCCGTAACTTTCCCTTTAATAAGTCCATCTTCGTCGTTAAACTTTAATAGCAGTCTTGGATGTAATAATTAAATCATCACAACAAAAACGAATTTTTCATGCAATTCCAAAAAATTGTGCTTCAAAGTTACGTAGCCACCACTTCTGCAAAATCCAATTTAAACTGAGTATGGTTTAACTTTAGCATGACACTAAAAAAATAACTTTAGCATACATGTTGTGAGCTGCAATCTGTTTTACTGGTTCGTAAAGCGCTCTTTATTTGTTTAACTTTATCTTTTACACAGAGGTTCGAAGCGCGGCCGTTGATTCACTGACAGAGCTTGCCGCACAAAGAAGCAACTCCAATTTCGCTCAGGTAATTTACAAAAAAAATTTTAATAGCAATTTGGTTCTATTCTTACTGTAATTGTATTGTACATCACGCAATGGTAAGCGCGTACAGATGATGATGCAAACGACGCTTTTGTATCACAGGCCGCGTTAGATTTTCTGGTGGATTGCCTGAATGATGAAATCGAGTCAGTTCGACTGAACGCTGTCAATTCTCTGCATAAGATAGTTGAGGTATGATCTTTTCGTTAGTTTTTATTTATTTTAATTTAGACAGTTTCCCAATACGCTTTTAAACAGTTTCCCAATACGCTTTGATCGCCACTTTTGCTATCAAAGGAAAGTCACATTTTCTTAGTCTTGCTTTTTTAATAGTTCAAGTTGTAAACGACATTGCCCTTCAACTGCTAAGTGCTTTAAAATTTGAATACATGAATTCAAGAAGGGCCCAATTCCTACAAAGGTGTTTTCGACATATAATAAATGTATTTTAATTATTTTGGTCTGTTACTTTTGTGGTGGAATTTCGATAATGATTACATTCTTAGATATTCTGGTAAGAAATATTATGTGTGAAAACGTCACGTGCTGAAGATTATGTGAAGAAACTATGGAGAGGTATAAGCCCAACTGCTGGAGTTGGGCGTTTCTGAAAATCAATGGAAATATTGAAAGTTTTTTTTTTTTTTGATTAGGCTTGAAAAAACTGGTTGTTTTGTCAGGTTACGTTTAAAGGACATTGAAAGGAACTGGAAAAGCACAAAAAGTGAATTTTGAAAAATATCGAGTTGGGCCTTTTTTGAATTTACGTATTCAATTGTCCAAGTCTGCTCAAAACAGGTTTTCACCGCACCATAAAATCAGTGCAAACACTCTCAGCACACCAAGCCACTTTAGCCTTTCAGCTGTTCTCTGCTCATGCCGGTTTTGTGTGCATCATAGCCCATGCTTTTGATAAACTAGATGCACAGTTCGTATTTTTTTCCAGCGTTTCCTATGTCGTGTAGAGTAGCCAAAGTGTTCTTCGTTGACTGATTAATTTATTTTCCTGAAAATGAAATAGAAATTTTATTCTTCGTACGTCACGTATCGTCATGTCACATGACAAAACGTGGCATGTCGCTTATGTTCCTTTTTTACGAAAGCACGTCACGTTGCTGGAGGATCAACTAGACAATGTCCATGCGGCGATGGAGGATTCAGGGAGGGAGATCAGAGAAGGAATCCATCAGCTTTTGAGCAGTTGCAGGTTGAATATGACAGCTTCAGTCGGAATCTAGTGATCAGTGATGTGCTGCTCTGTAGTTAATATAATCTCATCCAATTTTGGTGGTTTGGTGATCTTGAATGTTAAATTCAACAACTTACTACTTTGCTTGGTGATTATAATTTGCTGATTCATGTTCTGTATGGCTGCATTTACTTGCTGAGTCATGTCCGTATGCCTAGGTGTGACAGAAATTTATATAACCGATTGCCTGAGACTGCACAATTTAACTTTATATTGTTTCCAGCCTAATGTCGAAGTCTTGCTTGTACGGCACAGTGATGATGTTGCTCAAGAACCTCAATAAATATCCGCAAGATCGACGCTCTATTTGGAAGTAATTATCTTGTTTAAATTTTGTTAGATTTCTTTATGTTTAAATCATTTTTCTTTGTGGTGAAGTTTTTTTTGTATAATTTACTGGAAATATAACCTCCAAAATCATTATTTTTCTTTATCCAACGAATACATTTGCCTCCACTGGCGAGCATTCATGCAATCTAGCTGTTTTAAGTTTCTTCCATTATAAAATGAAAATAATAATTTTTAGCATCGTCCCGAAGGCTACTGTGTTCTTTTCCTAGAGCACGCTTTCGATTGTATTTTTTTTTCTCATTAATATGAACCGACTCACATTACAGGACTCAGCAACAGCTAGGACAACACCACAGTGAACTGGTATATCTTCTTGTGCCACAATTGCTGTCTTGCCATCCTTACTTTGACTCGTCAGAACCTGAAATGGACGACCCAAGCTGTATCCTCTTTATTTTTTCTTTAAAACCAGCCATCGTCATAAAATTATATCATGTTACGCTTCCACTACATGCACTAATGCAGTGGTTCGTAACCTTTTTTACTCTGTGGACCCTTTTAGTCGATATTCAAATCTAACTTCCCCCCTACAAATTTAGTTTGTTAAAAACTTGTTTACATTAATATTTTAATCTAAGTCTTAGAGAAACTAAACTTTCACTAGTAATAAGCATTTAGCCTCTAATATTCCTCTTCATACTAAAATAATTAATTAATGATGAACTTTGCTGAAAAATATTGTATTCAAAGAATATATTCAAAATATAGGAGTCAATGCATTTAATGCGAAGGTTTAGTTAGTGTGTGAAAACATGTTCATTCGAAAATGATTTGAACAAGCTCTAGTCTAGGCCAACTTACTAGCCTTAAAAAGCTTTACAATCCTAAAACCAAATTCCCCCGGCCAATTGCAAAATTTCCTCCCGGTTGGGAGCCCCTGCACTAATTGTTTTGCCTATAATGTACCTACCGCGTGTCATGTTATTTAAAAGTCTATCAGTGCTTTCTGACAACTGTGAAAGTTATATGCAAATTTCCGATCTGTTGTTCAGAGGGTTTCTCGCAGAGCCGGTAGGTTTAGGTTCGAAACCCCGTCAGATTGTGCTGGATAGTTTATAAACATACATAACATTTGGCTTCAGCTTAGCACTAGAGTTTCTTGGATTTGTTTCGTGCAATATTGCACTTGGCTGCAATGAAGCTGTTCGTTATTGTATCCCATGCTGGTGTAATATACAGGAAAACATGAGTACACAGTTTGCTGTCGCTATGTAATGAGACCACCGCTAAATTCCCCCTTTTGTTAAAAGGAAGTTTATTAAGGTCATTGTCTTTGGGAAAATAATAATCGCGTATTTTCGCGTGAAAACTGCATTGAGAATTATTTAGAGAAAGTGTCAAAAATCCTTGATGGTGACTTTTTTTAGAAACATTGCATTCGCTCTATTTGACTTAACTTTTTTAATCATTAGACATTTCCATATTGATTCTGGTTTTTAACGCTGCCCAGTCATGCCCACAAATGACTCAGCTTTTTCCAGAACACGTCATCAGACACTACCAGTATCTCCGTGACAGCATACCCGAACTCGTCCCTCAAAACATAAAGGTAACCTTTGAACCTGCGGTGGTAGCTATTTTGTAGTTTTACATAAGATGTTTGTGCGTTGTTTATTAAAAGCTGGCTCGAGAAGTAGTACTTCCTGTTTTAAAGATGCGATTCAATAAAAAAAAACTGTTTCGACCTGTCAGCTGACCACCTTCACGGCCGGAGTGAACTCTTGCGTGAGAATTCCTTCCAACCAATCTGACGACAACTCTGATGCTGCAACTTTCCTATCTCGCACCATGAGTAGAGTCAAGGACTTGCAAGTGAGCGACTGGCCGCTTTTTTGTCTAACTAATGTAAATTTTTTGGTTTGTGATTATGAACACTTCAAACATATACTACGCAGAATCAAGAGCCAGGTACACAACGGTCGCTACTCGAGTGCACGATACGTGATCTTCGGCACGCGGCCACCATTGCGCCAGAACTCTCATCCACAGCTCAGTGCTCGGCCGACTTCTTGCAAGCTCAACTTCTCTTAGCAAAGGTACATTTTAAAGCTTTATCCAACAACTAAGACGACATTTTCACATTGTTTTAACGTCGCCGGACGTTGCAACTGTGTGAAAACGGCAGCTTTTGCTTGCCGGGTATGCATTTAAGCAGTCTTGAACCCAACCAACAAAAACTTCTGTTCTTACATTGTTTTAACGTATCTAGACGTTGAAACGATGTAAAATATTGATTAGGAAAGCTTTTCTTGATAAAACCTCATAATATAATTTGGGTAGAGAGGTTACTTTTTTAACCATAAGCGGACATAGCTGTGCAACACCACTATTATAACAAACAAAAGTAAATTAAACCGAACGTTTTCGGCTACACATATAGCCCTTATCCAGCCTAAAAGAAAATATTACTTTGTACAGTATAAGAAGTACTTGGGAAACATGCAGTATAACAAAAATATGCTCTGATCTAAACAATTGAATAAACTGCTTATCTTGCTTACATAAACTGAAAATTGGATTACGCAGCACAACCGGTGTATTTGAAAGACGAAAAAATAATTGTTCAGAGAGAAAGTGTCCAAACATATTATGCAAGACCGACAGAAGCACAACACGAGACATTTGCACAAACAAAAAAAGCACAGCACGTGCCAAATTAATTAAAGACGGTTCACAGATAGTTGGCTTCGCTGGCGAACAATTATTGCCTCGTGAATCTTGGTGTCGAACTCGGTCAAACAATTGCGAACAATCTGAAAATAGTCCAACGAGAGTTTATTGTTTGAACACGATCGACAGTTCCGAATATGATCTTTAATGGCACTATTTTTGCTAAAATTACTTAAACTCAGATGCTCTCTTATTCTCGCGATCATGTCGCGTGTTCATACCAATGTATGTAGAACTCGCATCATGCGAGCAAGTGAACTTATACGCGACATTTGAACATAAGCGGAAAGGAGTTTTAGACTTCAATTAAACATAATAACCCGCTTAAAATGTTTTATAGACGGGAAAAATCTTGACGTTAAATTTCAAAGCAATAAATCTGGACACATTTGTGGGAAAACGTTTGGATTCCTTACATATAAACGGAGATCAGACCATATTTTTGTTATACTGTATGTTTCTCAAGTACTTCTTATACAATGTAATATTTTCTTTTAGGCTTGAAAATGGCTAGGCCTATATTTGTAGCCGAAATCGTTTGTAACACGTTTTCTTTATTTTATTTTTGTTTTTTATATAATGTTGAATGTTGTGGTGTTGCTCAGCTATGTCTGTTTATGGTTAAGAAGCTAATAATGGCGCAAGAAAGATGTAAATAATCGTCTGTATTTCAGGCTGTTGACAGACAAGGCTGGTCCAGCTCATCACACATGAGTTCTCAGCGGACAGCATTTGCCAAGCCCGCCGCCACTCAGATCATACAGCTCACATACGAGGTACCGCATCAAGAATACAACGCTGCGTCTAGCGCAGTTGTATTACCATCAGCAATACAGAAAGTTTGAGCGCAGATTGTATTTCTATCAAAAAGTTTGAAATTTTGACATATTTCACAGCTAGATTCATTCAATTCTAATTCAATTGTTATAACTATTTACAGTTGGATCATTTGTATCTTGGGTTGAGCTCTGAAGAAAAGGCACTTGTTCGTCAGTTGCGGCTTAAAGCACAAGCTCTTTTGTTTGTCTTGGAAATGCAGGGAATTACAAGCTCCAAGAAAAGGCAACTTCTATTTGAATTATATAATGAACAAGCCACATTTACGATGGTTAAAGCTTTGTTCAAAATTTGACAAGTTTTCAAACCTGACTGATTTTTGTTGTTTTTAATGTTTGAATAAGTTTGTTTGTTCCCGTGCAATGAAATTTGTTTTTTTTTCCACAAAACCTCTGGCCCTAATCTGATGTTTATTTTTGGGAACTGAAACCCTTCTGAAAATCAAATGTATTTTCACAGCAAGTCTCAAGGCGATTCTGAGAAAATTCAGTCGGGAAAGCTGTGTAAGAATTTCTTCAAAATGGTAGAAGAAGTTCACACCTTTCTCAGCGAGAACGAAATATCGCCCGATTCGTTTTCCCAAACTCTTTTCAACGAACTCTTCAAGCTTTCTTCCTCACAAAAGTCTTCTCTCGTAGTGAAGCTTTTACAACCTCTGCTATCAAACTACTGCGTCACAGAAGTCGACCTCAACAACAAGGTATTGGTCATATGACGATTACCAGAAAAATCTTTAAACGTTTTTTTTTTTTTTCTTAAATATGTTCATTGTTCACCGAATCGGTTGTAATTCAGTTTTATTTATCACTTTGCTTATCAATTTTGGAATTTTTACTATAATATAAAGTTGTTTTGTTAGAATCAATTTTGGAATGGTACTAGACTACTAGCTATGGTACTAACCATTAGATCTTCTGTGGCAAGGATTTGCAAATACTTGTTGGCGCGACCCACAAAACAATAGTTCTAAATCTTCGCGATCAAAACGTTTCGCAAACATAATTTTGCGCAAAACACTTTGTAATTTACCCTCATTTTCATTCCTATTAGGCTGCTATTGACAGTATGAACTTTATGGCACAAAATTGTATGAAACTTCGCACATGTTTTATGGTACTACAATAATTGCAGTTCAATCCCTCCATTCGGTACATATTACATATCATATATTACATAATACATATCAAAAAGTATATGATTGTATTTATTTTTTCCAAATGGGTTATATTTTAGTAAGTTTAAATTATTGTGGACGCAGAGTGAATGGTCTTGCGACCCAAGTTTTAGGCCGCAATCCACTATTTGCGGACCCCTGTATTATGGCACCACGTAGTTCAATACCTCCATTCGGTACATATCATACTGTACTTTAGGGTGTTTCAAAATTTCACCACTTTTAAATTTCAAAACGAGTACCTTTTTTTCTGATGGAGTTTTGGCCGCTGATTACGAATCTGGCATTATTTTTTCATTATGACGTCATCTTGAGGGTGTCCCACGCGATTTTTCACGATTTTTCGCGTTTTTTCAATATCTCGAAAACTACTTGGGCTAGACGTATGGAATTTGTATCAAATGATGCAGAATATACGATTTCCTATCTATACTTACGAGAGTTTAAAGTCGTATCTGTTTCAGAAAAAAGTAATTTGAGAAAAACACTTTTTTATTGTTTTTATATCCATATCTATAATCTTCGAGCTATATGACAATTACAATTGTGACGTCATTTGAAGGATGGGTTCAAATTTAAAAAGCGTTTCTACTTTTAAATTTGATTTTATAACCTGTAGTCGTTCTAAGTCAATATTATACAATACCATATTAAGTAAAATACACCGCAATATTATAAAAAAAATATTAGCAACTAAAGAGCTTATAGATAGATTGGCCAGGAAAAATCACATGCTAAGAAAATTCCACTGACATAAACAATCGCGAGTAGTATAATCAGGAATAAAAGAGCATACAGTGTATCCCACTCAGCTGTATCTTAACCAAAACAACAAACTATAAACTAACATAACACTAAAATTATTTTCAACGTTCATGATGGTCGTTTGCTAATTACAAAGAAACGCACGGAAGCGAGCATCTGTCTTTTCTGCTTGTGATGGGTTATCGATAATCCTGTTGTTAACGACACCTTTAATCTCCCAATCATCCTTTCCGTCGCTCTGTTGTTGTTCTCAATTTTTTTCTAAAATGTCTCCGGAACATCGCAACACATCATACAAGGAGCAGTTTTGCTCTTTGCGGTAAAAAAGTTTCGAAGTCCGGCTTTGCGATCTCGCAGTAAACTTCTGGCATCTACTGACTGCGGAAACGCTACTGTTTTTACAGCTTCAACAGAATAAGGTGGTACTTCAGAGAAAACGCTTAATGAGATGTTTATTGGTGTCAGCCATTGCAGAGCATGGTCGTAAAAGTACTTCAAAGCGACATCTGCAAGTTCTGAATCGAGGTCTCTGTACGCAAGTAAAAAATTTCGTTGCACAATCATGATACCCGGGCCTTCAGCAGCGGAAGGCATCAGGTGAATAAGCAAAAACGAAGGTAGATAGACTGAAACTATGTAAGATACCAATCTATTAAGTTTTTCTTTTTGGTTACCATCCAGTTTACAGACGTTGAAAATCAACAGACGAAGATATCCGCTGGCTGTTGTAATCCATCGGGCATGGCATGTCGGCTCTTGCTTGTAAACCAAAAGATTTCTCATGTTTTCTGGAACATCCTTTACAAGGTAACCAGCCAAAGCAAGTAAACACACGTGATCGTTCCTAAACGAATGGTCGTTACTGCCATTTTCTATCTGACTAGAGAACCATTCTGCTTTCTTTCTCAAATGCAGAGCAGCTAATCCTGTGATAGGAACGCTAAGTTTAACTCTGTCAACAATGTGACTCAAATCAGGCTTCTTGATTTCACTAAAGTGATTCATCAGTGCTCCATCTTGCATTGCTCCAGGTCCCTTCTTTTACCCTTCGATTTTTGAGATGACATGAGTGAAATATATTTCATTAACATGAAATAAGCATTTTAATGTGTGGATGCCTCGACCATGCCGTTCCATGAAGAAATCGGCCAGGCGCTTATTTATACCAGATTTTTTTCCCTGTGTTTAATGCAGTAGTATCTGACATAACTGAATATATTTTACTCAAAGTATCCTCACAAATTTGCTCGGTAACACAGTTAAAAATGATCTGAGAAGTTACCGAAATTCCTTCCAAAAAAGTTTTTACAGCTATAACTTTTTCACACTTGACTCCTGTATCCACAAATTGTCCCAAAAAGATGTACCTGTCCATTTTGTTTATGACATTTCCATCATAGCATAATTGAATTGCCTTAGCATGTTTCAGCTCTTCCTCACATTGATTTAAAGCTTCAAGTCGACACTGCTCGCGCTTTCGAAGTACAGTTGTTGGCAAAGCAGAAGTATTTTTTTCTCCAACGGTTGATCGCTGCAAATCGGATTGTTGGCGAATCGACACTAAACGACGGTCTGCTTTAACACAGTCATTGGTACTGATCGAAAATGAACGTTTTTTAAGGTAAGCTTTTCCTCCTGCAAGATGCTTGGGAGCAGGTTGGTAATCCAGGTCGAAATAGGTTGACGTGTCCCTAACATTATCACTCGTCTCTGCTTCCAAAACATCATCGTTGCTCTCATTAGAATTTATATTTAAATCGAACTGGCGCGGTCTCAACGAATTGAATAAAACTTTAGAATTGGATAGGCCTCCGTTTATTGTAGCTCTTAATTTACTGGATGTGGGGTTCTCAATATCATCTTCCGCCGTGGTGCGTCGCTTGAGCTTGATTACACTCTGCAGCTTGTGTATATTAAACAGTGCATCTTTGGATGAAGATAAAATCATTCTTCTATCGGACCTTTGATCTTTCAGAAACATAATTTCTTTTTCTGGAACTCTGTGGTCAAAACTGCAACTACAAATCAGCTTACCTTTATACGTTTGAAATATATCTGGTATTTCACACCGGCACTTGGTTATATCAAAGAGCTGGTCGAGCCAGCCATCGTTGATTGAAATAAGTTTCAATTTCTTGGCACGTTTTCTTGCCACAGCAAACTTGTGAATAAGTTGCTTCAGTTTTGTGTGGATACTTCTCAACTCGATAGCAGGCAAGCTGGCTCTTCTCCACAGTTGAACTATGTCATTCATAACTACATCTTTGATATCATTGAATCCTGGAGTTTTCTTCAAAAATTTAGTGTCTGTATCTATTAAAAGCTGCTGAATATAATGATAGTGCTCTATAACTTCTCTACACGTTGGTAATGTATTTCCAAGTAACTTTTTCGAGACTATCAGAGACTTAACCTCAACAGATCTCAGCCATGCCATATCCCTACTTATACTGCATTTAAAACTGACCAACTAAATTCAAATTGGAAATTGTTTTTATCCCTTAAGACCCGTATTGTCAGCAAACAATTATCATTGTTGATTTACAAACAATTACCATTGTTATTACCAATTACCGAATTGACGTCACAATGTATTGTCATATAGCTCGAAGATTATAGAAATGGAATGGATGTAAAAACAATAAAAAAGTGTTTTTCTCAAATAACTTTTTTTCTGAAGCAGATACGACTTTAAACACTCTTAAGTAGAGATAGGAAATCGTATATTCTGCATCATTATTGTACTATTTTTAATAGTGCTATTGTCTGTAGTACTATCGTGTGGAGACGTTGAATCAATGTAAAAATGACGGATTTTTCTGTCTGGGATGTCCTTTTCTAATTCATTACTTGGTTTTGATGATGTTTAGGTTCAAAGGTCACACGTAGTAGTTCACGAACCACAATCACGATTCGACGCACCAATTACATTCAGCGCCGGCCTTGCAGCATGCGTGCACGTTGATATTACAGCCGATAACGTTGTGGATCCACTTTCAGAGATGAGGTAGGCATTTAAAGTACACTGTGTTTCTATGCAGCCCTGCATCCAACCCAAATTGCATGGGTCTCTGCTCTTTACAAAGCAGGCTATGTCAGCGCAGCCATATATAGGCTCAACCGAGTACATTATTACCCTGAATCGACTCTTTTGCTGAGTGCGAAGCAGGAATAAGTTTTAACACCACTTGTTAAAAGTTCGACCGACAGAGTATCGAACCATGCCTACCGAGCATTCATCACTGTTGACACTTAAAATAGAACAATTGACTAAAATAGGAAAAGATAGCACCAGAGATTATTATTATCAATGTTCTTACGTACCTCCAGGTTTGTGCCATAGGGAGCTGTTTAATTCCCTAATGATTGATACAAAATAATGTGATAACATATATGAGAGCGGCAGTTTCTGCAATTTTCTTACCCTCGGGGTGTTCGGCTCTCCCTTGTCAGCTATAACCCTACGCCAAAACAATGAAGTTATCTGCTACATATTCTTTCACTGGGGAACATTTCCCTCAGCTGTTTTTCTGCAACACACAAGGTCGTACATGACTCGGACTCTAACTCTTCTGTGGTCTTGAAACAGAGTTATTTTCACAGGATTCAAGTGACGTATCCCGATTGCACAACCCAGTTATTCGAGCACCTTCCAAACGACATAAAGCAGTTGTCTGCATTCCGTTTCAACATTCGATCGAAGGTGAGCTAACAAAAATGCATAGTTTCAACGTTGTTAGAAAAAATGTATAAGGATAATAACTGTTGTAAATTGGAAAGGAACAAAACATTATCGCGGCCTAATCAAGGTTTGCGAAAGTTGAGCCTTTCACGTACTACGCCAAGTTCAAGTGACGTATGCTAACGTGGCCTATCGTTGGCGTTTGTATTGCAAGGAACTGCAACTATTAAGGTAACCTGTTAAACGTTGTAAACTATTAAACGTTGAGAATAATTTTTTTTATGCTTCTTGTACGGTAGGCTAGTTAACTAGTTATTTCATTTAAAATTGACTACAAAAATAATAAGTTCTTAATAAAATTCTTGTCTTCCTTTAGCCTACATGAATCTGATTTGCGATACAAAAAAGCGAATCGTCTGTTGCAAAGCGTCTATTCTGCAATAATGTTGCTGACAACAGCGCATCAATATTTTCCAGATCTACTTGAGCCACTCACAATGGACGGATTCGTGCGTTTTAAAAATATCTTTCGTTAAAATCTACAACCACAAGATGGCAGCGCAGAGCAATAAAGACGTCTCTTTTCACGGGAGTGGATTGTTGCCGTTGTGCAAACCGGTTGAAATCACCGTGCACCCAAAACCACCGGCTCGCATATGATGGTCGTCTTCTTGTTTCTGATTTCCAATACATTTTTTATCACCATTCTGCACGTTGTGCCGATACGTCCGACGTTTTTCTTTTCTGCATTCGTACAATTCAGTGACAGAAAAGGAAATAAATGACCAAGTGCTTGATTTGCTGGGATAGCCAGTTAAACATACTGGTTTCCAGTAAGATTCCAATTGCTGTAAGGACACCGCGAACCAATCAGAACATGTTTAATAGGGTGTCCCACTTTTTGGCGACTTTTCAGGAAAATTAGGTTCGGGTCAAATTCTGAATGGATTTTCGTCACTGATTTCAAAAATGACGTTATTTTTTCATTATGACGTCATCTTGATGTGCCAGCTAGCGGATTTTTGCTATTTTGGCCTTATCACGAATATGGCAAGAGCTAGAGACTTGGAACTTGCGCCAAAATGACCGGAAGGGACGATTTCCTATTTGTTGTCAATACAATATGAAACGCTAACTGCAACAGAAAAGAAGTTATTTTGAAAAAACATGTTTTTTCTCATTTTGGACAAAAATATGAGAAACACGGCAATTTTGCTACTGTGACGCTTTTATTTCGGTTGTTAAGTTGCTGTGCTGCGCCACATTGTTTAACAATTAAGTACAGTGGTAGTTACTCTAGCATATTGTATTTACAATTGATTATATACCTCAGCATTGGTTTTTACATGCATATTGCAATTACTAATACTAGCTAACTTTAAACCCTTGATCATTTCGTTCAAAGATCTATCAAACAAAACCACCGTTCAACAACACAACACAGTTCAATGGGATTATTTATCACACCATACTGTGCAAAGCAGCACAAATGCGCAAGTCTGTTTTGGCCAAATCATCTTGGACATCTCGAATCAAGCCGTTCACAACGCGTTTCAGTCTGCCAATAAAGCGCTCTGTTCCTCGACTGTTGTTGTTGATCATACGCAAAAACACTGATGGAGATGAAAAACATGCAATGCGTGGAGCCATCTTACTTTCTTCGGAGAAAAAAATCACTTAAGTTGTCACGCTTCAAAAGTAGTCCAGTCGTTGAAGGGTTTTACCTTGACTTAATTGGTGTAAAGCTGAAATTTTGTAGATTGGTTCTGTTCATTATGTACAATGACCAAAAAAAAATCCCCGTCAAAATTTTTTGGTGAAAAAAAGTTATCCGCTATTTTCGAAATTCCGCCATTTTTTTCAAAATGGCGGATATACAATTACTGAATTATTCAATTTTTATGAAATTATTGTTAGTGTTAGTGCTCATTTAAAAGTAAATTTCATACTGCAATTATTTCACACTGGCAAAGTTTTGGTCCACCGTGATTGCCGGAGGAAGTTTACGGATACACGGAAAAAGGGTTCAGAAAAAATGCCTGCAAAGAAATTACGGTCTGTGACAAGGAAATTCAAGCTTCTGAAGCCTCCAGTAGGCTATACTGCGTCAAAAGGGTGCTGATAGGATTAATGCTGCCAGTACTAATAGAGGGGACAATACTGTTGCGACAGCTGGTCGAAAAGTACACATAGACTGTCGTAAACGTTATACCAACCCAATCCATATACACTACAGCTTAAGACGAACAGAGAGGAAAGTGGGTCCTGCCTCACGGGGAAACGAAGTGTTCGAATTTTTGATGGCAATTTCCACAGTAAGACTCATTGTTTGTTTTGTGGGACTGGAGTTCTCACGGACAGACCTGGCATTAGTTTTGTTAAAACAGATGTTTTTGCAAGGACTATATTAGAGTGTTGTGAGAGACGTTCTGACAATTGGTCATGCGCCATGAAAGGTCGTATTGAATATTACGGTAGCGATTTGCATGCTGCAGACTGTTTATACCATCATTCTTGTAGTGTTAATTTTATATGTGGATTTAACGTACCCTTGCAATGCGGCAGAGTACCTGAGGCAAAACGTCTAAAATCTGGGCGACCTAAGGATGAAGAACAGGACCAGGCATTTCTAAAGATGTGTTCCCATCTTGAACGCAATGATGAAGAACAGTTAACGATATCAGACTTCAGATCTAAAATGAAGGAGTTTTTAGCAAATGATGATTGCCTTCCTTAAGGATCAAAATATCTGAAGACCCAATTATAGAAACAGTGTGGTGAATCTATTTATATAGCTGAAGGTCAGGGCCTTCATTGCATTGTCACTATGAGAGAGAAGACATCCGAAATCCTCCGATCTCATTACCTAAAAACAAGACATGAGGATGATGAAGAGTCACAATAGTTAAAACTGCGGCAAGGCTCATCAATAATGGTGTTCCAACTGTTAATGATCACTATCCAAGCACAGACGCACTCCTAAATAATAATAATAATCGTGTTTCATTTGCGCCCAAGGCGATACATAACATACAATGACACTGCGATCACAGATGTGATAGCCTACAACAGACGACAGGAGGCAGCGAAGTGACATATAGGCTTAGTCTTCGAGTCAGCTTCTCTCCTTATTTTGGGTTGCCATTAAGTGTCTGTGTCTAGACACAGCCGCGTGCTCTGGAGCGGTGTCGAACCCACATCCTTTCGAACGTCGCGCAGACGTTCTCACCACTTCGCTACGCAACCGACACTCAATCTCGGTCCTGAAGACGCAGAAGACATCCTGAAGCGCAGAAGGCATCCTGAAGCGCAGAATACATCACTGGCTGGTTATGTACCTTTTTCTCAGAATCAATCCCTGAGGAATATTGTGAATGGTGTTGTGGCCGAGGATGACGTTAATGTAGGCATAAACAAACGAAAAATGATCGACTTGATCAGTAAAACACTTCGGGGTAGTCAAAAGGCTGCAAAGTGATCAATGTCCCAGGGGATGCTGATGTTCCGATTGTGAAGGCTACTGTTGTTAATGTAGTGTCATACTCGACAACGTTGATTGGAGAAGACACAGATCTGTTGGTCCTGCTTCTTCATTATGCGCAACAAGCAAACAAAGATCTATATTTCCGTTCCGACAAGGAAAATGCTGACAAAGTGTATCAAATAAACGAACTGAAAATGGTGATGGGTGAAGAATTATGTTCCCAATTACTTTTTCTACATGCCTACACTGGATGTGACACAGCATCAAGAATCTTTGGTGTTGGTAAGCAATTTGTCTTTCACAAGCTGGTAAAGGGTGCTGCTACTCTGAAAGACTGTGCCAATTACTTCCTTCTTCCAAAGCAGACAGCAGCATCCATTGTGAACAAAGATTGTCAAGCGATGGTTGTGATTTTTGGGGGCACGCGGACGGATTCCCTCTCGTCATTGCTACAGATTACTAATAAAAAAGTAGTCTCTTCCCAATCATTTGTGACGCCTACCAGAACGCCCAGAACGCCTACCACCTACTGAGTCATCGACAAAATTTCACTGTCTAAGGGTTTACTACCAAATAATGGTCTGGCTAGGACAGGAGGTGATATGGAAACTTACGGGTGGGGTTGGAAACTGGAAGGCAGTCAGTTTGTGACAACAGAGTCGGACATGGATGCTGACCCAGAATCTCTCTTATAGAACCCACAGCAACTGTACAACTGGCTGTAGCACTGCCAGGTGGAGCTGTAGGCAGAATAATCTACCCTGTACCGCATCATGTGGACAGTGCAACTTGATGCCTGTAACAATACGTACAATCAGTCATTACTGGATGAAGATGATGACCAGGACTAATTGATGGAGGTTTTTACGTAATTTAACGTGGAAAGTAACCGCTCACACATCATTGGCCAGTTGTTCAATTTTAAGTTATCTGTTATTTTTTCTTGCCTTCAACCGCACTACAGTATATAACCTTGTGAAGTTTTATTTTGTATGTTATTCGCTCTGAGGATGCGCATTCTCATGGTGCGCGAAACGTCAGTGAAGCAATAAACCATCCTGTTTGTTGTAGCTTTTACTTTCAATTTCATCAGATGAACGTTGCAACTAGTACTAGGAGCGATAATTGTCCTAATAAGCACCCAAACGTTTCAGTATCCAACTGAATGTAAATAACTTAATAAGTGGTCTGCCATTCCTGTACTGCCAATGTTTCACGTTATTGGTTTTGTTTCATATAAGTCTTTCCATTAAACTAATGAGTTAATTTCATTTTGAATTGTTTTAATGAATTCTTTACCACCTTAAACTTAGGGATAGACGCCAGAATTAAAGCTCTAGCATGAATATACTATTAAGTGAATTATTGTCATTACACTGTTTTGTCGGCCATCTTGAAAATGACAACTTTCCGGTGCTCTGATTCTCCTAGATTTTTAATATATTATTCTTGATGATAAATAGGCCTACTAGAAAAAACCTTTTGTAGAAATTTTTTTTTGTTTTTAAATTTTTGTTTGAAAAGTTTGTTTATCCGCCAATTTGAGAAAAAAATTGGCGGATTTTCAAAAAAAGCGGATAACTTTTTTTCACCAAAAGATTTTCACGGGGATTTTTTTTTTGGTCAATGTACATAATCAACAGAAGCAATGTGCAAAGTTTCAGCTTTACACCAATTAAGTCAAGGTTCGACCCTTTTTTTCGCTTCAACGACTGGACTAAAGCGTCTGCTCGATATCAACGTTTCTTGGAAAACTTTTCTGTCTTGCCGCATCAGCAGCAAAAGGCGGAGCTTCAGCGTGGAGAACTTAAAGCAACGTTTTTAGGGCTCAACCATTGGGATGCATGCTTAACGAAATGTTTCAGAACAGCGTTGAATACTGGTTCATCCACAGATTTATATGCAAGTAATAAATCTCTTGTAAGCAGTACCAATTGAGGGACCTTCAGCAGCGGAAGGTTTAAGATGGATGACTAAAAATGCTGGCAAATAAACACAAACAATGAAAGAACCATACGTTGAAGTTTGGGGATATCCTGAGGCCCAACACAATACCCAAAAATTAGCATTCTTAAGTAACCACTCGCTGTTGTTATTCAACGCGCATGGGACAACCTTTCTTGACGATAAAAAAGTAGGGGTTTCAAATTTCCTGGAACATTCATCACTAAATGAACTGCCATAGCAAGAAGACACATATGGTCGCTCCGAAAAGATGAATCTTAGCTTCTTTCTTGTGCTCAGAAAATCATAAGATCTTGACTTTAAATGATTTGCGGCTATAGCTGTGATGAAACTTTACAATATTGTCGGATTTTCAGATGTTGGGGCTTAAGTTTTGATATTTTCTTAATTATGTTCATCAAACCACCATCTTCGTATGCATTAGGGCCTTTCACTTTGCCTTCCAAAAAGCTTTTTGCGTGTGTAAAATAAATCTCATTTACATGGAAGAGACATTCAAGAGTGTGTACCAGACATTCAAGAGATGGATTATGATGATGATGATGTACCACTACTACCACCACTGTACTTAATTGCTAAACAAGGTGGAGCAACTTAACAATCGAAATAAAAGCATCACTGTAGCAAAATTGCCGTGTTTCTCATTTTTTTGTCCAAAAATGAGCAAAAACATGTTTTTTCAAAATAACTCCTTTTCTGTTGCAGTTAGCGTTTCATATTGTATTGACAACAAATAGGAAATCGTCCCTTCCGGTCATTTTGGCACAAGTTCCAAGTCTATAGCTCTTGCCATATTCGTGATAAGGCCAAAATATCAAAAATCCGCTAGCTGGCACATTAAGATGACGTCATAATGAAAAAATAACGTCATTTTTGAAATCAGTGACGAAAATCCATTCAGAATTTGACCCGAACCTAATTTTCCTGAAAAGTCGCCTAAAAGTGGGACACCCTAATGTTTAAGGCGGCTACCGTCCAATTGTGACCCTTCTAGCAGTCAGAGTTGATTTTTACTTTGAACTTTGGTAATTACAAAAGAAAAAAGACAATGGCAGCCAGTGGCGTATTTAGAAAGTTTGTTAGGGGGAGGCCAAGACATTGTGTCAGTCAGCCGCATAGCGACTGGAGGCCAATGGGGGTCTGGGGGTAGTAGGCTACACACGGAGTAGTCTCAACGGTAGTACCGTACACAGAAAGCTCAAATGGCTAATATAATTGGTTCAAATGTTTTCTACTTGGGTTAAAATTAGACTTGTTTGACCCTATAAATAGGGGGGAGGAGTATACCAAAATGTCATATGCTGCGTCAGAACGGTGAGAGGGGGTTAGCTGAAACCGTCAGAATACCATCAGATAGGGGAGAGGGGGTCCAAAATCAAGAGCGAATCCGCATAAGTAAGTTACTGTTCCAATTAATGAACCAACACAGCGATTTGCAATGACAATTTACAGTTTAATGCGATGGCTGCGCTTGGCAAATATATGCCTATCAATGACTGCATCATACTCGAGTAGGCTACAATATCCTTTTAAATACATCTGAGCTAGACCATCCAAAAGTGGCTCGGTCATGGTCGTGCGGTAATAATTTTTCAGCTACTTTAGTGAACTGAAACATCGCTCATTGGAGGCAGTTGTAACTGGAAGCGTAGAAAAGATTCGAAGTAATTTATGGTCTATGGATATATAATCGGATAAGTGCCAAGTTGTTCAGCAGCTTGACACGCATCCACAAGAGTCGCAGGTCGTTTATCCACAGCAACTGCATGCTAATTCGCTCTCCATCTTCGCAATTCAATAGTAGCTGCAAAGCAATTGCTTGGTTCAACATCCAGCATTTCGTGGTAGAAGTCGAAAATCTCGTCGATCGGGCAGTCTTCATGAATCAATGAAGGCAGAAATGTGCTGACTTTAAAGGCTAGCAAGCAGTGCTTATTGAATTTCTCGTGAATTTGTGTCACGCAATTGTCAAGAAAAGGAAGAAAAACTGTTTATTTGAAATAGATCTCTGCAGTTTCAGCTGGAATGTTAGGTCGATGTTGTTGTCTTGGTGCTCTCCGGGGCATTCGGATTTCTTCGAATATTATTGACAAATTACATAGCAAAAAGTATACCCCCCCCCCCCCCCGCGCGCTAGGATGAATCATCCAAGTAATTATGTCTTGCGCTACAACTTTTTTTTTGCAAAATTTTTATTTTTTTTGCTTGATTAAGGGGGGCATCGCCCTTTATCCTCCCTCCTAAATACGCTACTGATGGCAGCGGTTGGAATAGAACCCACGTCAACGAAATGACTACTATCGCCCTCAGCGCTAACTCAGCCGATGGCAAAACGATGACTTTATTTAGTTTAATATTACGTTTTTTCGATGTTCTTGCTAGAAACACAACGTTGATGACGTCATGAACAGCGTAGCTTTTGATAGGTTGGCGGCAGCAATTGGGATCTTACTGGGAACTAGCATGTTTAAGTGGCTAACATTTACCGGTTGCCTTGTCTGAACGATACCCTCAGCTCATCGTAGAAATGCTATTTGAGTCTACAATGACTAGCAAGTCCCTCAACAACTCTATTTTTTCTTATCAAACGGCAATGACAACGAAAAATACCCAATTCAGCGACAAAAAAACACAACTGCTAGAAAAAAATACCGAAAATTATTCTGGAATTGACAAAAAGCCAGCCAGCAAAATCCGTCCTTTTTACATTGATTCGACATCTTCAGACGTTGAATCAATGTAAAAAGGACGGATTTTACTGCCTGGAAAGCATAAACATCAAACACTCGTTGCTTTTAGAACTAAAATGTTAAGGTAGAGGAAACATTTGTTTCAATCGAACAGGACATCGAAAGCGTGGCAATACAACACCCCAGACAGCAAATCAGTCGTTTTTTTATTGATTTAACGTTTGCAGATGTTGAATCAATGTAAAAAATGACCAATTTGCAGTCTGGGAACACTTTTTGCAATACATTTCACAAATCAAAATTCGCATTCGGCAACATGAACCTTATGATTGTTATCAAGATCCTTTGGCATGTACGTTCCTTCAGAAATACGAAATAAAACGACTCACGTAAAAGATTCACAGCAAGGAAGTCTGGGATTGTTAATGTGCCCGAGAACTGCATCGAATGTCAAGCAGAGCCAAATAATAATGATATGCGTTGCTACAGAGTAACAGTGATGATCTTACCTTTCGTCAATTGTTACATAGCATATGATTGAACTACGGCGACCTCGCTATGGATTGTACACTCTGAGTTATCGAATGCACGTATTACGAGAAATGCTATTCTGTATTGAAGGGATAAGTCTAACGTGGATGATACAGACTAGATGCTGTATGCCGACTAATAGCAATTCACTTCTTCGCAGTTCAAGAAAACGTTCAGAAAGTGTAGCCTAGATATCAAGAAATTGTTTTCCAATTTAGGGTTTCTGGTAAATACGTCGTATTGCTTTTTGGTCACGTGTTATCAAATCAACAGCTGATATTGGTTGGACTTGCAACGCTGAATTCAGAAGTTTACAGGAGAAATCAATACTAGCAGCACAAACGAATTAAAAAAACATCTTTTTAAAACTGAAGGCATGCCGAAGAAAGAAGCATCAATTAACACCACGCATTCAGAAGGCAGTTTGTAAAAAAAACTTCCAATAGCAACGGAAGGATGTGAGAAAACATATTGTACTACATAAACTCAGCCCACAACAGTTCAATTCATGGTCACTCATAATTAACACTGGCGCTTTTTTCACCTGGCGTGATCTTAAAACAGAACATATCCCCACATTTTAATTTTTGCGATAATTATTTTTGGCCAACAAAAAATATTTCAGGTAACTGAAAAAGATCAAGAATTCTTTTGGAAATCTTAGGCATTGTTCCATCTTTCACAGGCCACCATCTCCGTACAAGGCAGGTTGAACAGGAACTTGTGTCGAGTTGGGTTTATTGTGCAAGTTTTCTACACCGGACAAGTACGCCTTGTGTATGGCGTCGATAAACCCGCTGTCATTCTGTAACGAGGTATTTTCAATTGATTTCTACATTAAATCATTAGATTGGGCCATTTATCGTCGAAAAAAGTCGCAGTTTTCCGCCATTAATTAAATAAATATTATATACTATGTAACGCAGCTCCCTAGTCATTCGTCATAGCACATGACTAGGGAAATGTGTTCCGAAAGCTAGTGCAAACCGCAATTACCACAGCGAACTCGCAGCATCAGGCTAAAACTGGTCGTTAGTGAACAGAACATTGCGAAGTAAGCAACGATCATGATGTCAAAAGCGAAACTCAATCCATTGCAATTGAATATAACTAATGATTAAGAGAAAGAATTAAAAGTTTTACCCTGCAACACAGATCGAGTTTTGTCTTCTGGTGCTCTAGTTAAATTAAACTCTCAATGCTGCATTCCATGAGCTACGGTAGCCAGTCTACGTTGCATGACGCTCACATGCTGAAAGTTTCGTGATAAACGAAACAAAGAACCTGTTTTCTTGGCGGGATTACCTGCAGTAACGTGACAAGTGCCGATGCCAACTGATTTTTGTCGAGCAGCGGCCGACAGTCGCCCAAAGAGTCCTCGGAAAGCAAGCGCTGACGTAACTCCATTGCTTTTTGCGGGGTGGAGTGTTCAAAGTCTTCGGGAGAAATCAATGTTTTCGGCTCCGAAGGGTTGGACTAGAATGTAGAAAGAGGCAGATTTCATATCACTTATGAGATTAGCATAGCACATATCAGATTATCATAGATATCAGCACAGATATCAGATTATCATATTATAGATAGATATTAGGGTGTCCCACTTTTAGGCGACTTTTCAGGAAAATTAGGTTCGGGTCAAATTCTGAATGGATTTTCGTTACTGATTTCAAAAATGACGTTATTTTTTCATTATGACGTCATCTTGATGTGCCAGCTAGCGGATTTTTGCTATTTTGGCCTTATCACGAATATGGTAAGAGCTAGAGAGTTGGAACTTGCGCCAAAATGACCGGAAGGGACGATTTCCTATTTGTTGTCAATACAATATGAAACGCTAACTGCAACAGAAAAGAAGTTATTTTGAAAAAACATGTTTTTTCTAATTTTTGGACCAAAAAATGAGAAAAACGGCGATTTTGCTTGGGTTTTGCTACAGTGATGCTTTTATATCGATTGTTAAGCTGCGCCACCTTGTTTAACTATTAAGTACAGTGGTGGTAGCTAGTGTAGTAGTGGTACACACTCTTGAATGTCTCTTCCATGTAAATGAGATTTATTTTACATACGCAAAAAGCTTTTTGGAAGGCAAAGTGAAAGGCCCTAAATGCATACGAAGATGGTGGTTTGATGAATATAATTAAGAAAATACCAAAACTTAAGCCCCAACATCTGAAATCCGACAAGATTGTAAAGTTTCCATCACAGCTATAGCCGCAAATCATTTAAAAGCCAAGATCTAATGGTTTTCTGAGCACAAGAAAGAAGCTAAAGATTCATCTTTTCGTAGCGACCATATGTGTCTTCTTGCTCTGGCAGCTCATTTAGTGATGGATGTTCCAGGAAATTTGAACCCCTACTTTTTTTATCGTCAAGAAAGCGTGTCCCATGCACGTTAAATAACAACAGCGAGTGGTTACTTAAGAATGCTAATTTTTGGGTATTGTGTTGGGCCTCAGGATATCCCCAAACTTCAACGTATGGTTCTTTCATTGTTTGTGTTTATTTGCCAGCATTTTTAGTCATTCATCTTAAACCTTCCGCTGCTGAAGGCCCCTCAATATTGTACTGTTTACAAGAGATTAATTACTTGCATATAAATCTGTTGATGAACCAGTATTCAACGCTGTTCTGAATCATTTCGTTAAGCATGCATCCCAATGGTTGAGCCCTAAAAACGTTGCTTTAGGTTCTCACGGTGAAGCTCCGCCTTTTGCTGCTGATGCGGTAAGACAGAAAAGTTTTCCAAGAAACGTTGATGTCGAGCAGACGCTTTTGAAGCGTGGCAACTTACGTGATTTTTTCTACGAAGAAAGTAAGATGGCTCCATGCATTGCATGTTTTTCATCTCCATCAGTGTTTTGGCGTATGATCAACAACAACAATCGAGGAACTGAGCGCTTCATTGGCAGAATGAAGCGCGTTGTGAAAGGCTTGATTCGAGATGACCAAGATGATTTGGCCAAAACAGACTTGCGCATTTGCGCTGCTTTGCACAGTGTGGTGTGATAAATAATCCCATTGAACTGTGTTGTGTTGTTGAATGATGTTTTTTTTTTGATAGATCTTTGAACGAAATGATCAAGGGTTTAAAGTTAGCTAGTAGGCTATTAGTAATTGCAACATGCATGTAAATATTAATGCTGAGGTATAATCAATGTAAATACAATATGCTAGACTACTACCACTGTACTTAATTGTTAAACAATGTAGCGCAGCACAGCAACTTAACTATCGAAATAAAAGCGTCACTGTAACAAAATTGCCGTTTTTCTCATTATTTTGTCCAAAAATTAGAAAAACATGTTTTTTCAAAATAACTCCTTTTCTGTTGCAGTTGGCGTTTCATACTGTATTGACAACAAATAGGAAATCGTCCCTTCCGGTCATTTTGGCGCAAGTTCCAACTCTCTAGCTCTTACCATATTCGTAATAAGGCCAAAATAGCAAAAATCCGCTAGCTGGCACATCAAGATGACGTCATAATGAAAAAATAATGTCATTTTTGAAATCAGTGACAAAAATCCAGTCAGAATTTGACCCGAACCTAATTTTCCTGAAAAGTCGCCTAAAAGTGGGACACCCTAATAGATATCATGTATAGATAATTAGATATAAAACAATGAAAACTATTATTACTACAAAAAGTGCTCAATGCTAAGCAAAAAGGAAAAGCAGAGCAAATTAAATCAAATATAGTTATTACTATCTGAAGCCTTTACAAATTGTTTCACCTAACGGATCATCAGAAGGTCTGAAAAAACATGCAAACAGTAATGAATCGATAATTCTGAAAAGATATTAAATATTACAACTGTAATTTAATCTGCAAAAAAAATCTCTAAACCTGTAATTCCTGAGAAGATATTAAATATTACAACTGTAATTTAATCTGCAAAAAAACCTCTAAACCTGAATTCCTGAAAAGATATTAAATATTATATCCGTAATCCAATCTGCAGAAAAAAAAACCTCAGAATTACTGAGGGCTACCTTCATCCGTTACGACAAAGTTTCAATCAATTTGTCCAAATGGAAACCAAGCAACAATGATGGCAACATCTGTGACATCACAAAGAAGCAAAATGCATTTGTGATGATCAGCGCAACCTGTAGTAACCTGAACAAAATGAATAAAAATTGTTTTTAAACCTGTAAAAATTAAATGAGATTTATAACCTGTAAAAATCAAATGAAATTTAGTTTTTTCAAAATTATAACCTGTGAAAATCCCAAGGAATTGTAATGATGTAACCTGTAGTGAACTGAACAAATAAAATAAAATCTGTTTTCAAATTTCATAAAGGTGCATTGACGTTTAGATGGAATAGCCTTAAACCAGGATAACACAGGTCTTTTGAACGAACTTTCTGCTATTGTTGACAGAGACATGCTTGGCTTATATCGTGATGATGGTCTGGCTATTTTGCGTAATTTATCCGGCCCTAAAGTTGATCGTTTGAGGAAAAATGTCATTCAATTATTTAAACAACATGGCTTAAATATTACTATAGACACTGGACTAATTGAAACTGATTTTCTTGATGTCACTTTGAATTTGCTATCTGGTAAATTCTGGCCTTATCGAAAACCCAACAATGATCCAATTTACATCCATGCCCAGTCTAATCACCCACCCAATATTAAGAGACAAATCCCGACTATGATTGCAAAGCGATTGTCCGCCACATCATTTGGCCAAAATGAATTTGACAAGACCGCATCTGTTTATAATGATGCCCTTTTGAAAAGTTGTTTAAATAATTGAATGACATTTTTCCTCAAACGATCAACTTTAGGGCCGGATAAATTACGCAAAATAGCCAGACCATCATCACGATATAAGCCAAGCATGTCTCTGTCAACAATAGCAGAAAGTTCGTTCAAAAGACCTGTGTTATCCTGGTTTAAGGCTATTCCATCTAAACGTCAATGCACCTTTATGAAATTTGAAAACAGATTTTATTTTATTTGTTCAGTTCACTACAGGTTACATCATTACAATTCCTTGGGATTTTCACAGGTTATAATTTTGAAAAAACTAAATTTCATTTGATTTTTACAGGTTATAAATCTCATTTAATTTTTACAGGTTAAAAAACAATTTTCATTCATTTTGTTCAGGTTACTACAGGTTGCGCTGATCATCACAAATGCATTTTGCTTCTTTGTGATGTCACAGATGTTGCCATCATTGTTGCTTGGTTTCCATTTGGACAAATTGATTGAAACTTTGTCGTAACGGATGAAGGTAGCCCTCAGTAATTCTGAGGTTTGTTTTTCTGCAGATTGGATTACGGATATAATATTTAATATCTTTTCAGGAATTCAGGTTTAGAGGTTTTTTTTGCAGATTAAATTACAGTTGTAATATTTAATATCTTCTCAGGAATTACAGGTTTAGAGATTTTTTTTGCAGATTAAATTACAGTTGTAATATTTAATATCTTTTCAGAATTATCGATTCATTACTGTTTGCATGTTTTTTCAGACCTTCTTATGATCCGTTAGGTGAAACAATTTGTAAAAGCTTTAGATAGTAATAACTATATTTGATAATTAGATATATATATAGATAGATATCAAACCGAATATAGTTATTACTATCTGAATCCTTAACAGCCTGTTTCACCTAACGGATCATCAGAAGGTCTTATTCAAATAGAATGATAGATAAATTCAAATACAAATAGATAGATATCATATATCATAGATATCAGATTATCATAGATTAGCACATATCAGATTAGCAGTCACTTAGCGAAGTAAAAGTAGAATGCAATCACCCCTTCCCCAATCCCCATCTTACATTATAAAACACCGTCACAATGTCACTACCAAACTAAATGATAGAAATTAATGCTCTCGTAATATATTCAGTTATTCATCTTCTACGACGAGCCGTTAACACAAGCTCAATTATGGTGATGTGCTTCTAAAGCACTAGAAACAATGGAAACACACTTACAACTGAGTTAACAGTGGACGATGTTGAACTGGTGGTTGGGATAGGTGCCATTTTAGAATCTGCAAAAATTAAAAATATACCGGTATTGGAATAATTTACAATTATGACGATAATAAATCGTTTTTCACACCACTGTCATGTGTTGAAATCATAGTTTACATTATGGATGTGGTGCTGCAAAGGTTATTAATTAATTATTAATGTGAAGTTATAAACTTCAGTTGTCGACATAAAAACGCAAAACTAACGCAAGCTTACACATGCGAGATGTCGTTGATGTGACTGCAGCAGTGGCCTGGGCGTTCAATTGCAGGACGTTTGGTAAGAGCAGAGGCATGGATTCTTGCTTGTTGGTCCCATGAAGTGAGGCAGCTACTTGCACGGTTCGATACTTTGGCGGGTTTGAGAGCCGTGAAAGACCACTGGACACAGATGCGCTCTTCATTGTGGATACAGGGACCGCGTTCTCATGAAGAGTTGGCATGGAAGGATTGATTGATGAAGTGGATGCGATGCTTGATAAGGAAAACGTGCCGTTTGGAGCGGAAGGGGTTACGGCTGTTTTTGCGTTGCTGTATTTCCCCACGCCACTCGGGATCGAAAAAGAACGTTGCAGATTTGACTTTGAGTGGTTATTGTCTTGAGATGAGGAAGTCGCCAGTGAGGAATTCATGGCGTTGTTTCGGTCGGTGCGTTCTCGTCCATTCTTCGGCTTGGCTACAGATTGCGCATCACTAGTGGCAAGATTGGTCATTTTTCCGAGCAGTTTATGAAAAGAGGCGATGTCGTCAATGGCAGGTAAACTGGGAGAGCGAGCGTTGCGAGAGCCTGTTTCACTGATCGAGTGATAACGCGCCCTCTGCGCCGGCAAGCCGAGCACTGGACTTTCGAGCTCTTCTACAGAAATGGCGCCGTTGACTATGTTACGAGTGGCGCCACGAGGTGCCTGCTGATCATTGGCGAGCGAAAGCGACTGGGAGCGGTTCGCGTATCGACGGTGACCTTGCGGAAGTTGATTTTGTGAACTTTCGACATTGGTTGCGATTGCAGCGGCCGCAAAGACGTCAGCTGATGAAGATCTTTTCGTTTCCTCAGCTTGTGAGATACTAGGTTGGCCAAACAACGAGGCGATATTCAACTGCAAATAGAAAGTAAAATACGATGATTGGGTTGTAACCAACAGACCATTCATAAGTTAAGTATCCAGCATCATTCTTTCAGGTACCCAAATATTAAAATATCATAGTTTAGCCAAAATCCCCATATACAGTTGCTGCTCAGGTAGTAGATGCAAAGGTTAACATAAATTTTCTTAGTGCAGTGGGCAAGCTGCTGGACGAGGTGGCTTCAGCAGTGAGTAATCAATGTTTTCAATCAAGGCATACGAGGTAAAAAGTCATGTCAAGTAAAATCTCAAAAATTAAGAACCCATCACCTTTAAGATTTCTAGTAGGACTGTGTTAAAAAACATTCTGTTCAAGACGAGATTGTTAATCTTGTTGACGTTTCGCAATAGTTTTGTTTGTGAAGAATTTCGTTTTGAATTTAAAGCTATTTCGTTTCATTATGCATTCGAAACAAAACGTATAAGATTCTGAGAATGCACTAAAAACTTACACTTTGAACACACAAAACTAAACAAAGTTTGTTGTCACGACTTCGTGAGCTCAAGCGAATGAGTTTTTTACACCTTCACGTACTCTGCTTTTAAATAAAAGTGTGGATTCGAAAAGTTTTTAAACTAGTTTGAAAATTTTTGTTTCATCTTGTTATTTCAAACTATTGCTTCGTTTCGACGCAAAATTACTTGTCTTTATTTCGTTTCGAATTAAGTTTGTTGTGAAAGATTTCGTTTCGAACAAGAAAGTTCACTTCGAACAGACCTAGTTTCTGGTTGAAATTGAGACAGAGAATGAAGGCAAAGTATTCAGAAACACGATTGTTTGTTTCAAACAGTTCGACTTCCGAAAACTGTCTCACAATTTTTCAACTTCAACGTCCACTAAAAGCGACAACCATATTGCTAAATGCTAGCAATCAGGGCATATTCACATTATTTAAAAACATACAAACTACCTTTTTCGCGTCGGATTTCACCGACACAGGCTTAAAAACTTTGCGGTTGGTTTTCGTATTGTTTGGTTCATGGTTCCCTTTGTTGTACCTGCCTCGATTCTGTACAAAAAGTTGATTGTGCATCAATGAACTGAAATACATTTTTTAGTACGGTACCTACTATTGAAACGTCTAAAACAGATATTAAAATAATTTAACTTTCATTTAAGCGTACGGCCATGGCATGATATTGAGGCTTAATAAACATTCCATTAAAACAGGGTAAAAGTCAAGAACAGCAAATATATACATTAATTGAAAGAAGCTAAGGTAAGACAAGGATGAATATTACATTGCATTCACGTATAAGAACAGTATTTTATACTCTACCTTATCGTAAACATCTTGGGCTTTACAGAGGATATTTATGATGTCAGCTGATGAGTGACTGTTGCTTGGAACTTTCATTATTATGCCCCCTTCTTCTGACGAGGCTCGATTATCTGCTAGCTCCTCTTCAATTACAGGATCAGACATTGATGAGGAAGAGGTTGAGTTGCTGGAGTTTGGCGTTGGAAGTAATAAAATGTTCTTAGACGATGGGATGCTCACTGGAGCTGTCTTGCTGTTCTTGCACAATCTAATAAGATAACATTTAGATGCTTGAACTTGGGTGAGTGTTTGACTAAGATAACAGCAACTTACACACAGCTCTCCTTTTCATCGAGTTACAAAGAAAAGTCTTTACAGACAGTCTAAATTATTAATTTATATATAGCAACAACTGACCCAAGGGAGATAATGATTATAGAAATACCACATTGACATATACGCTCTTCATGCTTTAAAGATAACAGTGTAAAACTGTTCGTTCAGCAATAAAACACTGCTTGGCATTGATGAAATAGAATTTTTGTTTCTACATTACCAGTATTGACAGAAAAATTCACATTCAGCTATCATTTTCATGTTTTAATATCAACTAATAACACTTTGTTGGACCACAGATGTGTAACACCAAGTACAATAACAAAGTTTTGGATACTGTATGTTAACTCAAAATACAAAGTAAATATATAAACTTGTCTGGATTTTGTGTTAAATCAAGATAATATGCTGAAGCTTACGGTATTGTAACACAGTGCGTGGTTTTATATGTTTTTAATACTGCACGACAAAGCAAATCCCAGCAAAGGTGTAATAACTATTCGTCAAACAATATTCTCATAGTTAGACAGATAGCTGAAAAAAAAACAAGGATAAAGACATGATAACTCAGCTTACATATCGGATTTTTTGTGTGCAACTGCTTAAAAGGATTTAAAAGAAATCCTTCTGTTGCACTGCTTCTCATAATGAATGCATCAACCAACCAACCTATGCTTCCAAAATAAACTTTTAAAAGCAGCTTTGTTTGTCCAAAACAAAAAATATGCATATTAATTCAAAAAATATGTATATATATATCAATTCTCTGAAGATAAGTCAACGTGTGATAGATGGAAAAGGAATGCCAAATGAATGGAAGACGAGCGTGGTGACACCCATCTTCAAGGGAAAGAGTGATGCAATGAAATATGGGTCATACAGGGGAGTAAAGCTGTTAGAGCATACAATGACGGTAGTAGAAAGGGTGTTGGAGAAAAGAATAATTTCTTTAGTGAAGCTAGACGAGATGCAGTGTGGATTAAAGAGGAATATCAAGACAAGGGAAAGAGTGTTTCGTGGACATGAAAAAGGCATTTGAAAGAGTTCTAAGAAGAGTGATGAAATAGGAGATAAGAAAAAAGAAATACCAGAAACACTCGTGCGAGCAGTAATAAGTCTTTATGACGGTGCACGAACGAGAGTTCGCATTGGATCTGCCCTCTCAGACGAGTTTCCGGTGAAGGTTGGTGTACACCAGGGTTCTGTCTTCATTCCTAAAATCTTTGCCATTGTGATTGATGTGATTACTGAATGTGTAAGAAAAGATTCATTGATGGAGACACTGTACGCTGATGATTTGATTTTGAGTGACACAATGAAAAATCTGAGAGAGAAATTTGAGAAGTGGAAGAAGTCGCTTCAACGTAAAGGTATACATGTCATTACAGGGTTCGATCTTAGCGGTAGTCCGCTAGCCAATGGCTAGTGAAAATTTGCGCGGACTAGTAGAAATGTTGAAGTACTAGTCCGATTGGCTAGTGAAAATATTCGCCGGTGAAAAGTTTTGGTTTACAAAATGGCGATTGGCGACGTCACTCTCACTCTGAAATACTGCAGAAATTTGCTTGCCAGAGGCAAAATTGCACGAAGAAGGCTGCAAAGTCAGTCAACTGAGCATGTGACTACTTTTTTCTCGCATTTTCGCACGCCAGGTCGCCAGAGTTGCCAATTTGGCTTTTTTGAAGCCAGATTTTGAGAATCTGGCTGTTTTTCAACTCGCTTGGCTTATTTTTTTTTAAATAGAAAAAGCCAGAAAAATTAGGTTTTTTCTGGCTTTTTTTCATGTTTCATCAATTTTTTGTCAAATTAATAAAAAGCCAACATAATTTTGGCTTGTTTTGGCTAGAGATGTACCGATATATCGGTATCGGTGATATCGGCCATTTTTTAAGTATCGATATCGGCAAAATTTGGCCGATACTGTGGCCGATACTAAACACGTAAAAAAGGCGTTTGCTGCGGATTTTCTGCAGAAGCAAATATATAGATTTTTTTAAAGTGGTAACTAACGTCACATTGAAGTAGAAAAATAACAACCTTTTCAAATTTTTGATACCTCACACTCCCATGACTTCATGCGTGCAGTGCCGCGCACCTTTTGGCATTGTTTGCTTACAGTGATTCTTTCACTCAAACAAAACATTTTGTTTCAGCAGTTTTGCGTTGTTCGATTCTTAAGTTGTGAAGGAGGCTCAATTTCTCCAATATTTATCATTTGTGTGTCTTTTTTCTCTCAGCAGAGGATAAAACCAGGCCAAGACTACCCAGGTGGCGGAAATTTGTAGTTTTGCATCGTTTTTGCGTTGCTGGACGTTTGAGGGACCCGTGTGGCTTGGTTGTTTTTGGTGGGCTGGTTCTGTCAGTTTATGATTTGGTTTCCGCCTTTCGTTGTGGTGGACTCACCAGGCTTGAACAAAGTTGTGGCGGAGTGGGTGGGCTCGGCGTGGGGGCGGTGGGACTGCGAATCTTCACTGAACTAATCAATAAGTGGTCTTGTTGCGCCTGGGATGGCGCCTCATTGTAAGGGGGGAGTGTCCTTCCCTGCTGTCGGCATGGGGCTGGGCGCTCACTGGTGCAGCGGGCTGTTGCGATTCGCTGGCCATAACGGTGTAGCTTCCACGTTAGCCATTTAGACCATCCAATCAACTATATGTTTCTCGGCAGCCGTTTTGTAGCAAGAATTGACATCGACAAGAATTGAAATGGCTAGTGTGGAAGCTGCACCGTTGTGGTTGGTGGGTCACAGCAGCTCGCTGTGCTGGTGAGTGCTCAGCCTTGTGCTGGTGGCCGGGGGGGGGGACGCTCCTTTCTTTGCAATGAGGTTGTCATCTTGGGCGCAACGGGACCATTTTGATTGGTTTGGTGAGGATTCGTGGTCCCATTGCTTTCTTTTTGGGCCTACTTATTCTGCCGTGACATTGTTTGGGCTTGGTGAGTTTGTTGCGGCTAAGAGTGGAAGTTAATTCGCCGACTGGTGGAGCCGGCTTGCTGGGGGCAGCCGAGTTGCCTGGGTTTTGAGCGTTTGGCAGGGTGGGAGCGATGCAGAATTGTGCATTTTTGCTACCTGGGTAGTCTTGGCCTGGCAAAAGCTTTTCAACCAAACGAAAAGCGCCCTTAGGTTGCACATTACTTGTCGAATAGTTTTTGTACGACTACACAAATCACTTGGTTTACATTTTACATCTTATTATCAATTATGATAGCCTATTTGGAGAGTTTGCGCCAACATTTTTTTTCAGAAACCCCAATTATGATGTACGGTAAGGTTTCTTCCCTTATACCCCAATCCTCAATTACGGTGGCCTTATATTACTAAAACCTACTATTATGACACAGCAATGCGGTTGAGATTGGATTCTTGAATCTTTAATAAATTATGCCAATTGAAAGCTTTTTTTAAGAGTTTTATGCAAATAAGGTAAAACTTAGCATTTGATATAATTCCTTGTAAATACCAAAATTGCTTCTTTTTGTAACACCAAAGTATCGGCCAAAATATCGGTATCAGTATCGGCCTAAAAAAGTGATATCGGTATCGGGATCGGTATCGGCCAAAATATTGGTATCGGTACATCTCTAGTTTTGGCTTAATTTTATCTTTCGCAATTTTTTTTAGGAAAAAATTCGGTCTGCGTCAATTCGAGCAGCAATTTCTACCTTATATTTGGTTGTAGTGTCCGACCGAATTTCGTTTTGAAGCCGAAACTAGAAAATTTTCTAGTTGTTTGTCTTTTCATTAACTATGTTTCTGCGTTGTCGCTGAAGTCAAAGTTCGGTGGGACACTATTTGGTTGTACACTTTTTATATGTGTATGTTTAATGAATACTAATTGGCCTTTTCTTGGCTTTTTCAGCTATTTTTTGCTGGCTTTTTTAGGCTTTTTTGTGACTAGGTCTGGCTTTTTTTTGGTGAAGACAGGTTGGCAACCCTACAGGTCGCCAGCACGAAGCCAGCATCCCAGCAAGCAGCAGTTAGCGAAATTAACGTTTTTTTTGTTGATATATTGTGATCAAATGCTGATTCAACGTTACTACAAAGTGTCTAACGCTGGGTGTTAGCTGGGTAGTTATCGCTATTGTTAATACGTCATCAGACAAGTGAAAAGTCAGTAAACTGGTCGGACTAGTGAAAAATCGTGCGGGCTAGTGAAAACGGAGAGCAACTAGTCCGGCGGCTAGTGAAAAAAAAAGTTAAGATCGACCCCTGTGTCAACATCAAAAAAATAAAGGTCGTAATAAGTCGAACGGAAGGGGAAGCTACAATGAGCAAAATCGAACCTTGTGGCGTATTTGGAAGAAGTGTATCGGATATTTCTGTTATGTGTACGAAATGCAGGAAGTGGGTACATGGAAGATGTGCAAAGGTGAAGAGGGTGACATGTAGATGATCCAAAGATTGTTTTGAATGTGACAGATGCAAGAAAATTGAAGAAAGTATGGTTGATCCTGTTGAAAAGCTGAATTGGTGATATCATGCCTTTTGCTATCTAGGGGATAGGTTTGGTCGAGAGTTACTATGTGGTAGAAAATTTCCATTGAAAATGAGAGGAAGAGTTTATGCTAGTTGTGTGAGATCTGCAATGCTGTACAGAAGTGAGACATGGTGCTTACAAGAAAAAAAATTGGCGATTTTAAGAAGAATTGAGAGAGCGATGGTGAGGGCAATGTGTGGTGTGAAGCTGATGGACAAAAGGAATACCAAAGAACATGAACTTGCTTGGGTTGAAGGAGAATGTTAAGTTGGCGAAGGTGAATGGAGTAAGGAAGTATGGGCATGTTTTGAAAAGGGTGAAGATGACGTTTTGAGAAAAGCGCTGGAGTTGCAAGTGGAGGGGCGAAGGAAACAAGGAAGATCCAAGAAAACGTAGAAAAGGCAAGTTGAGGAGGAAAGCAGCAAGGTGGGCTTGAGAAGAGAGGATGCATTAGATAGATCGATGTGGAGGCAGGGTATGAAGGTGATTGTGGCTCTTGGAGGTGAATCTGGCCACCTTCGGTAATAGGGACATCACCAGATTAAAAATGGATTACTAAGCTACTACAGCAGCTACTTACTCCACAAGAAGCTTTCCTATGCGATGGCAGTCGAACATGTCATAAAACCAAATTCCAAATATCGCCACTGAAAAAATGATAGTTTGTCAAGTAGGCTACTAAGTGAAAGCAAGAATGCGATTCTGGATTCTTATCTGCTCTGTACGAGCCTGCAACATGTTAAAAGATTACATTTAGCCTACCATTTTCCTTAAAATGAGATAAAAATGTGTATATAAATAGTTTAGTAAGCCCTGTATTACAATTCACTAAAGGTTATTAAAAAATACTGTCATCATTCACTTGACATTATTTTTTGACTCTCTGACACTTGTCAAAGCCCAAGATTACATGTTTAACACCAATAGATGAAAAATAATATGTTCAAGTCATACATTTTGCGTTTCTATACAGCAAGAAAGGATCTTGATTCTGAAAGTCCATTTCACTTGTTAAAGGTTCAGTTAAATTATTCATGCTGAGACGATTCATGATGGTAAATCCGGCCACAGGGGGTGCCAATCTGCAGAAAATGTGTTTTTCTTAAAGCATGACCACTTTTAAAAATTGTGCTACAAATTGGCAATATTAATAACTATATACAATTAGTTATAGTCTAATTTAGCTCCTTATCAAAATCTCATAATGCAGATTACTATATACATTCAATACAACATCTTGAAATTAATGACAATACTCTACAAAAAAATTGCCTGTTGGCTAGCATAGAGATAGCCTATTAGAAAACTGCACAACATACGTGAACTACCTAACTTACCGTGAATATACAAATAGTGCTCCTTCAACACCAGTTTTCTCCTGAGAAGCAATAAAAAAAGCAAACTGTAAAATGATACACAAATAGCAGGCTACTAATTAATCTCCGTCAATCACATGCGATTTTATTAGAGTGCAAAGACAAAGGATTTTTGTAAAAAATGTATGGTCAGTTAAATTAAATGTCACTGTTAGCAAATGGTTGCGCAAAAGCTCATAATCACCTTGCTGGACAATGCAATCATTGAACATTTTTAAAGAAATCAATGTACTATTGGTGATATTTGAAATCAAATAATTGCACTTCTTACCCATTGTTCAGTTTGATGATTGAAGGTATAAACAGCAACTTGAGTGGAGGAGTCTATTATATCAGAAATATATGGATCCTGTCGCTTCAGAGCAGTCAAATTGATCCTTGTTTCAGCAGAAGCCATTTGTTTCTTTTATCATTCTTCAATAAATTTTCAATTAAAAAAATAAGTCTGTTACAATATAAAATCGTGGTATCTTACAGCTCAGGTATATTTGCGTATAAAAAGGATTAATAAATAAAGTGATGTATGGTATTGGTAGCCTTGGCCCAATTGTGAGATTTTAATATTGAATTAGACTAGGGGTCGGCAACCTGCGACTCTTTAGCTCTCCTAAAGCGATTCTCTCTAGATTTTACAAGACTTGCAATATAAACTTGCATTTGATCATTATTATTGTTGAGTTGAAGAATGATTTAGCCTTTTAACCACACATACAAAATTAAACGGCATCAAAACATTGTTGCCTAGCTCTACAATATGTTTTGTTGCTGCAACTTTCGCCTTTTAAAGTTTAGACTTTATCAGGTCTGTGTACACTTTACAGCTTTTAGGGCTAACAGCATATGGCACCTTTTCTATCAGTAGGCTACAATATGCAGCTTGTATTGTATTCCTTCTTTCTTGAGTAAATAGACTACCAATCAGTGCTTCCACTTCTGACAATTGATAAATCCTCTTCAATTTCCTTTTTTGTCCTGAAAAATCCCTTTTTCTCAGTCGGAAATCCTTCAAAATTTCCTTGATAGGCGATGTTATTTTTGATGTTATTTAAGTTAAAAAGGTGCCAATAATACAACTTTAAAGTTTTTAATCTCACCTAAGTTACGTTTTAACCTGAAAGAACAGAAAATCAGTGAATTGAAGAAGTGTTACGGTAGGCTATTCAAATTGCTACAAAAAACAACACCTTGCAGGCAGTAGCATGGCTGATTTAGTTGACAAACCCAATCTAATACCATAAATTTGACATATTAATGTCCAGTGGCATTATGGCAGGAAATATAAATAATACACGGTGCTCTTCCACAAGACGCCCTGTTGGTCAACCGGAAAAAATGATGACGTCAGACACATTGGAATGGACTATTATGAAGGAGGAAGTGCGGGGTGGAAATGCAATGAAACACACCAGAAGGAAATTGTCTCCCATTTATTCATTTCTTGCTCAATTTCAACAGATTTGCTATCGTTGAAAAGCACAAGCATAGATCTAACCAACTAAGTTAATACTAAGTCCCAAAATACTACTAGCTCCATCTGGTGGCCACCTAAACTTGACCAAATTCAAACCATTATCAAAAGTTTATTTGCAATGATAAACACATTAAACGACAACCAAATAAAAGAACATGTTACTGTTTATTGAAGTGCTAACTTTCATTGTTATATCTTATTCAATATGCGCGCAATCGTTGTTCGAAGACAGCCCCCCAACGAAGCTTTTGCCCAATGCATTTCAATGGTGAATCGATCGTCTTCCAGTTTACGCCCTGCATGTTTACGATAATTAATTGTCTCCCATTTATTCATTTCTTGCTCAATTTCAACAGATTTGCTATCGTTGAAAAGCACAAGCATAGATCTAACCAACTAAGTTAATACCAAGTCCCAAAATACTACTAGCTCCATCTGGTGGCCACCTAAACTTGACCAAATTCAAATCATTATCAAAAGTTTATTTGCAATGATAAAAACATTAAACGACAACCAATTAAAAGAACATGGTACTGCTTATTGAAGTGCTAACTTTCATTTTTATATCTTATTCAATATGCGCGCAATCGTTGTTTGAAGACAGCCCCCCAACGAAGCTTTTGCCCAATGCATTTCAATGGCGAGTCGATCGTCTTCCAGTTCACGCCCTGCGTGTTCACGATAATTAATTGTCTCCCATTTATTCATTTCTTGCTCAATTTCAACAGATTTGCTATCGTTGAAAAGCACAAGCATACATCTAACAAACTAAGTTAATATCAAGTCCCAAAATAATACTAGCTCCATCTGGTGGCCACTTAAACTTGACCAAATTCAAACCATTATCAAAAGTTTATTTGCAAATGATAAAAACATTAAACGACAGCCAATTAAAAGAACATGTTACTGTTTATTGAAGTGCTAACTTTCATTTTTATATCTTATTCCATATGCGCGCAATCGTTGTTCGAAGACAGCCCCTCAACGAAGCTTTTGCCCAATGCATTTCAATGGCGAATCGATCGTCTTCCAGTTCACGCCCTGCATGTTCACGATAATTAATTGTCTCCCATTTATTCATTTCTTGCTCAATTTCAACAGATTTGCTATCGTTGAAAAGCACAAGCATAGATCTAACCAACTAAATTAATATCAAGTCCCAAAATACTACTAGCTCCATCTGGTCGCCACCTAAACTTGACCACATGCAAACCATCACTTGTCGATTGTTGTAGAAAAATTAAATCTTCGTGTTTCTTAATAGTTGCACTGAGGTCTCCACAGGGCCTCTGAGAAAAATTTTCAGTAAGGGTACGAAGAGTCATTCCGGGCCCCCCTCTCACTCCGGGCCCTCTTTGTCTTTGGCAAAGCGCGTGATTTTACTTAGGCGTATTGCACACCATACAACATTTTACTGCAGAATTGGTCATCTGTGCGCAATAATAGCATCAGGCTGCAATAAAACTATTATTTAGTGTTTTGTGTTGTGTATAGCCTATCATGTGATCTGTCCCTCGCCAATTTGCGTAGGCTATCCTGCATTGGATTCGTGTGTCAGTTGTTGATGCCGGTGCTGTTGAGAGGTGTCGCTTGTAGCTTACAGCTTTAATGCAAAATTTTCAAATTCATTCATTTATTTCTCTTAGATGTAGCCTATAATTAGTCCTGATGAGGACACTATGATTTGGTGTCGAAAACGTTGGATTTAGTAGTGTTTCTTGTTTTTTTGTGTGTTTAATAAAAAATGTTAAATCCACTAACGTTACTGAGTGTTATATGTATCTGGTACAACAAGTCAAGCTCTCTACCAAGGCTCAAACATAACATCTTGTCAAAACATCATCAAATTAATCGTCTGACCAATAAGCTTTCTTCATTAACTTTTGTATTCACCACATGCCTAGCAGAGGTGAACGAAGTTACTTTTTTTTGACTCGGTTCCGTTCCTGCTCCGAAAGTATTGACTCCGGCTCTTGCTCCAACTCCGAAATTCATTTTGAAGTGAAATAAGCGTGAAACTACCTTTTTCAAATAATTTTTAAAAAACACAAAAAAGCCCAAAATCACCCGAGCTTTTTAAAAAAGCCCGGGTTTTTCTCAACCCTGCTTTTGCTTCCCTATGTCCTCCCCCCCCCCGAACAGGAGAAAAACCAACTTTTACGATTTAATTTTGGGTGCTTTAAAACGAAACATTTTTGCACGTAAAGCATTAAATCACCACTTTGGGCCCCTAATTTGCGTGCAATGCACTCAATTACTTTTCCGGGCCCTTTTGCTACATTACGGGCCCCCAGGACTAGAGGATAACAACTTTTATGCTTGAATTTAGTCGTTTAGAGTGGTTTTAACCATCATTTTTTCGCGTAAAGTATAAAATTACAATTTGGGGCTTCCCAACAATCACAGGCCTGGGCCCTCAAGGGTATGCCGTACCCTCAGTACCCTCTTCTCATAGGCCCTACGAGTCTCCAAGCAAAATATTCAAACACAAACGGTTTTGAAACAACAAATATTCGTGCTTGTACGAAAAGCATACTATGTGGCTTCAGGCCACATCATCACTATTGATGAACACGAATATTTGCCATTTGTTGATAACGTACAGATCTGTTCGGAGGATTTGTTGAGGAATCAGCATCAAATCGGTGGACCTGGCCAGTGGCCACATCGTCGCTATCGGTGAGTCCTTGGTGGCCAGACGAAAACGAGGAAATTCACAAGGGCGCCCAGTGCCACAGCAGTGGATCTTCGGCGGGATTGACACCACAACAAAGTAAGTTATATAATATGTGCATGTTTACGCACTACAACTAGGCCTACGCCTAGTCAACTACGTTCGAGCAGGTGAGCAATATCACTTGGGCTTGGGATTTGAAGGAATATTTGACACTTTTATTTAACCCACCCTACTTAGGGCACTTTCTTTTGCTTCTCAATGCCTGTAGATATCCCTAGTAAATTGTGCTATTAGAGAATGCTTCATCGTAATGGTACCGCGGCGGGACAGGGCTACACTGGAGGCAGAAATTCTACGCCACATCGCACAGGAACAGAGATTCATTCCGATGAATGGGGTGCATACTCTAATTTGTCTAGTGAGTGTTTCTTGTAGTTCTATTTTAAAATGACATACACTAACATGTAAACACAACTGTTTCGCGCCCAGCATCATTTTAAAATGATTTGCGGTTTAATGCGAAACGCCCAGCATCATTTTAAAATGATCTGAGGTTTAATGCGAAATGCCCAGCATCATTTTAAAATGATGCTGTTTGATGCGTGATATAAAACTTTGTGTTTGTAGCAAAATATCTATAAATTTACTGGTCCCTTGTAACATGCTTATTTTATTGATATTCTCGTGTTTTTCAAAAAAAAAAAATTGCTCAAATTGGACAAAGTGTGCTTACTTTAACCAACAGTTAAAATAAAAGTATGTATATAAAGGAACAAGGCATGTTTGATTTTTCCTTGACACTTCATATCATTAGGAAGTCCACTGAAGAAAAAAAATCTTTTTTAGGTTCTACAGAAAAGGTGGGAGTATTTTTTTTGTAAGATGCTTCATTTTCACAAAATTTTCAACAAACAAAAAAGTTAAAAAAGTGCACATTTTGAAAACACTGTATCTTCAAATATGTTGTATTAGGAAAGTAGGTTCTAACATTTATAGTCAGAACTTGAAATTATCTTTCCAATGAGATATTCCATGTCAAAATACACAATCGGTGTTACGCGTGTCAACTCGTTAAAGTTAAAGAAAAAAAAGAGAAAATGGCTGGGTTTTGCGGTCAAACCGTGCAAAATCGCTGGGCGCGAAAGAGTTAACGTGGATTATGTTAAACATTAAATGGATTAGATGAAGTACATAAAATGCATGTAGATTAAACATTTGTGTATACTAGGTGTACTGAGAGTAAAAATGTGTAGGGGAGATGTGGCACCCATGGGACGAATATGACATTATTTCTAATAAAACGTTATTTTAAAGCAAATCATGAACTAAAGCAATTTTATTGCAAAGTTTAGTCATTGTTTCATAACATGAAATCAAAACAGTGATGACTGTAGGCTAATATTCTTTATTGTTTTTTTTATCATCATTAAAAAGTGTCAGACAACTGTCCCATAGGTTGCTTACACACATGATCAATGGGACAAGGGGCTATGTCCCAGGGGACACTTTGCTAGATAGGCTACATCAATTGATTGTCAAGGGTATGATGGAATGAAAGAGACTCAAGAGAAAAGAAGCAGAACGTGGTTTCTTGGTTTTCATCAATAAATAGACCCGCTTTTCTTTTCAGACATGATAAAATAAGACACTTTAAAGGTTCAATGAATTGAAATCTAAAAAGGTAGGCTATATACTTTTGCCATGATCTATAGCAAAGTGTAGTGTAATAAGGCTTTTTAAGATTGTACAAAATAAAGCAGTAGCTCTTATCTACATTCCTAGTGAAAAATACTTTTTAAGTGAAAAAAATTCCTTTCAGCCTTAAAATAACGTAGGATTATGTCCCAAAAGTGATTGCTTGCACAGTCCCATTGGTCATTCAAACACCAGTTTGTGTTTAGCTTGTCTGAAGACATATCACAGTACAATGTGTACTTTTCTGTTGTGATAGCATCAGACCCAACCATATGGCTTAAACTGTCATGCCAGGTCCCACTTGATACAACTTATTCATAGTGTAGAAATTGTTAACAAAAGTTAACCATTTAAAGTTACTTTGGGAGCAGAAAAAACAATCAACTGCTTTTTATTATTTGCAGAGGTTTCTCCATCCAAATAGGAACAATTTTCTGGCTCCTGCACTTGGAGCTGACATCACTTGCTTCCTCAACCGAGCTTTTCCAGTTGATGTCGACTGAGGGCCGAGTGACAAGAATTCTTCCACCACCTCCGAAAGGATCAAAGTTCTACACCGCTCTAGAGCACACATCGCTTTCCTATTGATCAGTGTTTGTTACATCACTTGATTCGGACAAGCCATTACACCACAAATTAGGCTATTTGTGTGCCTGATCCTAATCCTTTCTATGACTTTAGCATTTTATCAATATAAATGGGAGACAATTAATTATCGTAATCACGCCATGTGAATCCAGAAAGACGATCGATTCGTCATTGAAATGCATTGTGCAAAAGCTTCGTTGGGAGGCTGTCTTCGAACAACGATTGCTCGTATATTCAATAAGGTATAACAATGAAAGTTAGCACTTCAATAAACCGTAACATGTTCTTTTAATTGGCTGTCGTTTAATGTCTTTATCATTGTAAATAAACTTTTGATAATGGTTTGAATTTGGTCAAGTTTAGGTGGCCACCAGATGGAGCTAGTATTATTTTGGGACTTGGTATTAATTTAGTTGGTTAGATTTATGCTTGTGCTTTTCAACGATAGCAAATCTGTTGAAATTGAGCAAGAAATGAATAAATGGGAGACAATTAATTATCGTGATCTCAAATGCAAGAAGAAGAATCGTGATCACGCAGGGCGTGAACTGGAAGACGATCGATTCGCCATTGAAATGCATTGGGCAAAAGCTTCGTTGGGGGGCTGTCTTCGAACAACGATTACGCGCATATTAAATAAGATACAAAAATGGAAGTTAACCCTTCAATAAACAGTAACATGTTCTTTTAATTAAATTTAATTTAGATTGTTTATCATTTAAAATGAAGTTTTGGTGATGGTTTGAATTTGGTCAAGTTTAGGTGGCCACCAGATGGAGCTAGTAGTATTTTGGGACTTGGTATTAATTTAGTTGGTTAGATCTAAGCTTGTGCTTTTTAACGATAGCAAATCTGTTGAAATTGAGCAAGAAATGAATAAATGGGAGACAATTAATTATCGTGAACATGCAGGGCGTGAACTGGAAGACGATCGATTCGCCATTGAAATGCAATGGTTTGCATGTGATCAAGTTTAGGTGGCCACTAGATGGAGCTAGTAGTATTTTGGGACTTGGTATTAATTTAATTGGTTAGATCTATGCTTGTGCTTTTCAACGATAGCAAATCTGTTGAAATTGAGCAAGAAATGAATAAATGGGAGACAATTTCCTTCTGGTGTGTTTCATTGCATTTCCACCCCGCATTTCCTCCTTCATAATAGTCCATTCTAATGTGTGTGACGTATTATGACGTCAACATTTTGTCTGGTTGACCAACAGGGCGTCTTGTGGAAGAGCACCTAATACACCACACAAGAAGTATCTCAACACATTCACACCTGCTGTAGTATAAACACCACATGATATACATCATAGGAGCACAGTAACACTCAGTTAATACTCTTAACACTCAGACTCAGTTATTAATAAAAACATTAGCCTACTAATTGTGAACAGTGAACACTGGCACTGCATATGTAGCCTAAGTGGTGAAAAAAAAGGCAAAATGAACCAAATTACACTCATTCAGGCTACAGAGGAACAATAGTCATTGGAACAGACTGAATAGGTGATAATCTTGATACAAAATTAAATTTCTAAGACTGACTCTGCATCAGCGTTGCCCTTGCTGTTCATGAAATTTATTACCGACTGGTACTTCAAAAGTATGACCTGAATAAAGGTTGTCATTTTAGTTATTACAAGAAATTACACATATTTCATAACTTTATGAATCAGAACATACTGTTGAGTAGGCCTGCTATAGGATGAAATCTGAGCATCATTTTATTTCAATGTCATTAGATTTGGTGTCATTATTTCTTTCGAACATTGCCGAGACCCCTACAGTGTTTCTTGCCGAATTAAAGTTAGCTTGATGCTTTTCTGTAGCAGCGTACCGAATTAGCCCTGTTTTGGTACAGTACACAAAAGTGCCACATACTTTGCAATATGGTTTGCTGTCTTTATTCAATATCCAGCCTGAAAACCGCTTGTCAGTTTGCCATCCTTTAACAAATTTATTTTTGTATGCAGTTTTGGTTTTATTTGATGCACTAACTTTATCAACTCTACATCTTTTTTCTCTGTCTTCATCAGTAACATATTCACAATCACCTGAAGCTGATGAAAATTCAGGCCTAGGTAGGCCTATTCATGCCTATTGTTTATACGTAGCTCAATATGTCGAAGCAACGTTGTTTTACTAGAATAGTAGGCTACACATACTTTACAATAACATGGTTTACTTCCTTTGTTCACTGTCCAGCCAAAAAACTGCTTGTCAGTTAGTCGGTTCTGGGACATTTACCACCCGGAGTCCTGGACATCATTTACCAATTACAGTGCCGGTACCACTCTAATCTTTCCCAACCAGACTCCTAACTTTTCCCTAACACTGAAAATGTACAGGTGGTAAATGTCCAGTAACGAATTACCGTATCCAATATCCATCCATTAATAAATTTATTTTTTGTGTCTAGTTTGGTTTTCCTTGATGTGCTAACTTGTTCAACTCTATGGGCTAGGCTATCTCTTTTTTCTCCTTGTCAGTAACATCTTCACAATCATCTGAGACTGATGAAAAACTTTAAGATACTAGGCCTATTCATGATACTGACTCGGTCTGACTTTGTACACTATACATATCCTACACACAGCCTAGCTAGCTCTAGTATTATCACGCCATAATAGATTAGCATAGACTATAACTAACTTTTCTAAACCGGAAGGATACCACTAGCCTAAGCTTATCATGCCACTGTACGTCGAAGCTCACTAAACTTTGTCATTGCTATTCAAATTCAACCGTAAATCAACGGACTACCAAATTTAAACTAAAAGAATTAAAACTAACTCACTCACTGAACTTACGTCTAAACTCCAATTCCCAAAATGCCGAGAATAGAAATCAACCAAGCGAGAAGCGACGGAAAGGCGAGAATGGGTGAAAGAAGAGAGAATGAGAGGGTTTCCGGATGGCGAGTGGCGACGGAAACCAGCTGATCATCGTTATTCCAGTCGTTTTTAGAACTTTTGAAAGGGAATATGAATAAAATTTTCTTTAAAATTTTGCTAAAAAGAACAAATCCCTTTTTAAGACAAAATTTCCTTGTAAAATTGTTAAAAATCCCTAAAAAATCCTTCTTTTCTTCAAATCCCTTTTTTATCCTTCGAAGCGTTGAAAAATCCCGATTTCGGGATAAAATCCTTCAAAGTGGAAGCACTGCTACCAATACCAAACTAACCAAAGAGAATAAAAAAAAATAAAAATCGACTTAAAACGTGTTTCCACAAAATTTAATTAGATCACGAAAAATAGAAAATAAGATATACTGCAGTTTAAGCTATTTGTATTGTTTGACTGTGAGAATTTTTATCCTCGAATTGCGAAAGGTTCATTGATAGCTTACGAGTAATCTTGGCTTAATCGGACCACCAGCTTATTGGACTATTTATTGATGGTCCTGAATCTAAATGTCAGCACAGTTTTTCTCGCTTAATGGGGTTGTGCGACAGGATACCACGAAACCACTAGCGGCGGTACAACTGGGTCCTTCTAGACGAGAACTAGCCTTGCGCAACATATAGACGATGCGTTGTACAGCGCTTGGTTATACGTGGGCGAAAGAATAACTTAAAATATGATTCGGATATGCATTGTAGTTATCAAAACATGTTTGTTTTTAGAAAGTTGGAACGAAGAGTGATATAAAAATAAAGAAAACATCTCATAAAGTTGCAAAAGTGCTTGTAATTAACTAAGTGTACAGTAGGGAGGGCCGTCAGAAACAGATCGCTTAGCAACTAGAGTTTCTTAGGAGGTTTGTCGAGTAAATGGCGAAATCGAAAACCATTTTTTAATTGAACGCCAGGAAGACGGTACACAACACGGACCTAATCGGTAAATCACCCCATTCCAGGGATATTGCCAGGGTTGCCATACCGTCCTTATTTCTAAGATTTGTCCTTATTTTGAAGAACTCTATCTTAGAAAATATTACTGTCCTTATTGCTAGGAAATGTCCTTCTTTTTGATTTGAGTCCTTATTTTGTCTTATTTTCAACAATTAGTGAATAAACTTAGTAGAATGACAGCCAAATCCCCACTACAGTAAAAGTAAACCTAGACCTGAGTTGTCGTGAGATGCACAAAGTATTTTTTTACGAACAATGAGTTGCTGGAACACATTGTTTCTGGCAAACAATATGGCATGTGATATATAATGGCTCGTATAAATGCTGAGATTTGTTCAAAAACGTTTGTTTTATTTTGTATGAAAATTTAATTTTTCTGTTGTCCTTATTTTGGGGTCCATGTCGATGGCAACCCTGGATATTGCAGAGGCGTATATTCAGAGTGTGTGCTCCGCACACCCATCAAACATGGTTGATTCATCAATCATCATACAGTTAAACATGCAAGTAGGCTACTTGGTAGCCTATATAAATGGTTGTATGCAAGTAGCCTATAAGTACTTGGTAGCCTATATAAAAGGTGATGGCAGGGTATGCAAGTTTCACTATCCAACAAAAGTGCAGAGACAAATTTTTGAAATGGCAGACAATGTTAAGGAGACTGTTGTGAAGGAAATTAAAGAATCTGGCTTGTTCAGCATTGCAGTGGATGAGTCCACTGGAGTTCGATCTTGTGCACAGATGCTAGTTTACGTCCATTACAAAATAAAAGATGACATTAAAGAAGAGTTTTTATTTAATGTCATCAAAAGACAAATGCTTTGAATCAAAAGGCAATGCTTTGAATCGATTATTTCAGCTAAGAAGAGAAGTAAAGGCATTTATGCAGCATAAAATTGATAGTGAAATGCAAAAGAAGCAAACTGCCAAACAAATCCAAAAACAAAATGGCATGATTGAAAAAAAATTGATTGATGTGATGAATGCTGATAATTTTGAAGAAAATCTTGCTTATTTAACTGACATGTTTACGGAGTTAAATCATCTCAATTTATTATTACAAGGAAGGGACAGCACAATCATAGACTTCAAGGACATTATTAAAGGATTATAGCTTCAAAAACTGCTCTGTCTCCCTCTCTGCCTGTCACCACAAGTCGATACCTTGTCATGCAATGTGTTCGAAAAGCCTGTTTACTTATTTGCTTTTATAGCCACAGCAACGTTAATCAAGCCTAACATGTATCAAACTTTGTAATATGCACCTTCTTGCCTTCACATCAACACAACACTGCACTCCCATCCCACCCATATCAGCTATACGCGCGTTACGCAAAGCGTGCTAAAGCTTGAAGCAATCACTGCGAGCGTGTTGCTAGGACCCAGTTGTAGCGCCACCGAGTGGATCGCACAACCCCATTGGACCACTACCCTTGCTCAAACGAATTGAAATCCTTCAAAAGCAGCCCTATGATCAACGACTTTTGCTTTTGTAGCCTACACCTGCTTTGAAAACCCTTCAATGAATCGATGTCAGCATCGTACTAGCTTACGCTACGTAATTTCAAGACTATTTTTAATAGAAAGATGACCGTGTCTTTGTGTTAAAAGATTATTGCGTTAATTTTACAGACATAAAGCTTGCGTTTACCTGAATTCATATCTCTCTTTGGTGGTCCATCGCATTGTACAAAAACACTTGCATTTTAGCAATCCTTTTTTCTTTCCAAACAACAAGTTTAAATAATGGATTGCTGTCAATTTTTAGACAAGAAATTGGGTCTACAAAGGACTGACTTATGAAAGGGTGGCAGAATTGATATTTGTCGTTTCAGAAACGCTATTTTTAACTTTTACTCCTGTAAAAAACAGTTTATGTCATACTGCGGCATGAGAATTAATTGACGTCCTTCATCATCCATTTAAACGTTGGCATAGCATGGCCAACGTTAATTCAACGTCTAAATGAGATTTGTCTGTATGTAAAATTGTAAATAGCCTACTGGCGTAGCGCTTTATCTCTTCGAGGCCTTTGCGGCATCTTGAAAGATGCAATATCAACGTTAGCAAACTTTTTAAGAGCGATTTTTTAATTGATGCGTAAGATAAGAATAAAACTTCACCCAAAACGTGTTTTATATAACGTTGAAATGGCAGTGTGAGCGAATATTGTAGGGTAGCCTACTAAATAATAGCCCACTTTTCCTTTTAGCGAGACAGACAGTTGACGCTGAGATTCCCGATTATTTAGATGGAAAGCGGAAATTGTTGTTTTTGACGCATTCAGTTTGAGCCTCCACTTGTCCAGATAGTCAGCCACCAGTTTCAGGTCAGTTTCAAGTTTTCTTTCCACCTCATGCCAGTTCCTGTGAGCGTATAGAAGAGAACTGAAACTGCCCACTGAAAGGCTATTAATCGTTTTCAAGGTTATTTGACTTCAAAAAGTAACCTGCTTGAACAACGCTTTTTAGTGTCAGCTAAAACAAAACACTTTTGATCCGAGTAACGGAAGAGGTAGGCACTATCGCAGCTTTTTCGACTTATTGTAGCGTAACGTTTTACTTTCAAAGGAACGAGTGTCCACCTCTGCCCCTCCCATTGAAGTTAATATCAGATTTTTTCTAATGCTCATCATGGGCGGCTATATATTGAATGCGTTATTCTCAATAGTCTATTATACTTCACCAACGCAGCTTATCAATGGTCATTCTGTAAAGCGAGTTTAGTAAACACTATTTTTGTTGTGATAAAGCAATTAGGGAACGTTCAAATATTACGTAACGCCTTTTTTCCGAATTTTTGACCCCCCCCTCCCCCATGTAACGCCAACGTAACGCTTTTTTCAATCCCCCCCTCCCCCATGTAACGCTTTTTCACTACAAATTCAGCACAAAAAACTACCATTCCGTACTCGAAAGCGTTACGTAACGTTTTGCTTGAATCCCCTCCCCCCCGATGTGACGCTAACGTAACGTTTTGCATAAACCCCCCCCCCCTCCCCCTCGAAGGCGTTACGTAATATTTGAACGTTCCCTTATAGCAAAGAAACTATCTGTGACTGAAAATAAAAGTAAAAAATTGATTTGCAAATCCATCTCATTCCAGTTCTTACCAGACCTGCGCTGGTCCACAGAGTTACACTGGCCTACTGCATTGATTCACGTCCACGCTCTAGGCTACCGTAGACAGCACCTGTTTTTGTTTCATAACTTCAGGAATTATCCAACTATCTAGCCTTCTGTCAGCTTTATGTAGTCAATTGAAACACTTTCAGCTACGAGACAAAGCTATCTCTAACCGACTAGACTAAAAGGCATTTCACGTTTATCGCTTTGCTGAACTTGACCGATAGCCGACTGTTACGGCCAATCTCTATACAAATCAAACGTCATATAAAACCGTTCAGGTCTACTGAATCTTACGTCATGGAATTTTTCCTCAAAATGAGCTAAAATTGCACCATCGTTCGTAAGAATTGTGTCAAACCTGTTTAAACATGAAACATTGCATCACCGCCTTTGAACACCTGTTTGAATTGCGTGACAATGTCTTTCACTATTACGTCACAGTACTGCGTACGTGAGTTTGAGATATTGATATCTATTCTGGTCATTCGTGAAATGGTTGCTTGAGAGTTAGTCGCAAATTTAACTGTTTGCTTAGTGCTTGCCAGCTGGACGAAAATTCCGTCTTTATCTAAGTAGTTTGTTCTGTAGTGACAGGTTTTAGTGGCGTACCGTCGTCCCATTTTCGACAGCCAGGTGGCTAATTTTACAGAAATACAATTTTGAATAGACGTTTCAGAAGAGTGTTTCTCTTTCGGTCATTACATACAGACGAACGGATTCGGGAATCTCATGTTACAATTTTCCCACGAAGAGATTATGGTTTACCGCTGTGACCACCGACCAATAACATATTTCTTTGTAACTGACAAACAATCACTTAGTCTAGATTCAGGTACTGCGTGTGAAAACAAATGTAATGCCAAATAGAAATAAATATGATAGCTTATGACGTCTTCTTTTACTTCCGAACCCTACTGCAGAAGATACTTCATTAAGATAGTATTTCAATTTATATTTGTCCCAAAATTGGAAACAAGCATATTATATACAGAACATGAATTATTCATCACACAATGCAATTTATAAAAAATAATATGCATTAAAAATTCAATTCACTATTATCGTGATTGAAATCACGTTAAGACTTAAAACAGAAAGTATTCCACCCAAATAGAGTTAGCTTACTTGCAGTAAATTAGACGTTATAATTGTTACCTTGCAGCAAGCACTTCAATAAACTACTGCTTTGGCAACACGACAGCCAGCACCTATCGTTAGCAGCATTTCGTGGAGACCGAAGCAGTTGTTTTCAATTTTCCTTAAACTTTAAAGTTTAAGAGATCAGAAAAACACGGCAGTTTTGAAGGCATGAAAGAAAGGGCATCTACAAATTAATTGCTGCATTCCTTATCACCGAGATGTGATTAACAGTGGTTTACACGAGCATAGTTTTCAAACCGTTTTAAAAGTAGGTTGCTTCCTCAACATTAATAAAAAAAAACGTGTGTAAAGTGACAAGAACAAAATGCATTCCAAGAAAACAATAATAGGAAAGCGGTATGAAGAGTTGAATTGTTAGCATTTGGCACATCGGTTGACTCATACTCGAGTGTGATATGAACAGATAAAAAGTCGTGTTGTCGAAATTTCTCATATGCCGTACAAGCGGGTCACGTTATCCCGAACACTCAGTAGGACTTCGTCAAGATCCATATCTTTGATGCTCGCAATTTCACAAGCGACACTGGATGCCATGCCAGGGTGGGACCACTTGACCAGTGCTTGACTTTCCTGCGAAATAAAAAAAATTGTATTGGTCAGCTCAGATCTGACGGTGGGAGTAAAAAAAATGATAACAATTCGAGCAGAAAAAAGAACGGATATAGTTGTTGCCAGGTTCAAAATCAAGCAATAATATTCATTTTACACTAAAAGAAAAAATCTTTAGAAAATTCTACAATACATTATTTCTTTAGACTTTTAAAACAGCCTTTTTAGAAAGGTCAGAGTAAGTTTTAAATATCCCAAATAGCAAAATACGTCAGCAAAACCCATCAAAAATAGCCTATTTTGCTATATGGATAGCAGTAGGTCTCGTACGAATGAAAAAACTTTCTCCTGCATTGGTTTATACTCACCTTAGTGGCACACCTCGGTAAGAAATAAGGTGCATCGGTTTCAAGCACAATGCGGTCCAACGGAATTTTAGCTACAGCGTCACGTGGTCGATAGGCGCTCCGATTGGTCAAGAGATTTGTGAAACCAACGTAACAATTAGGAAAGTGGTCTAGGAGTGGACGTACGTCTTTTTCTCTGAAAGAATCACGACATAAGAGTAAAAAACTTGAAGATGTGGTTTCTATTCGCAGATGATACAATCTTTTGGTAGCTTTAAAATTAGAGTTTAAAGATTTAAAGTTGGGATATGGGCGTCATTTAGGCTACAGATTGAACCACCGCAATCCTCAAATCAGTTTTTCAACAGTTCAATGCGTCGTTCAAATCAGTTCTATAGCGCTGATGTCATAAACGCAACAGACTAAAAACTATAAGAAAAAAATAAAGTAGGCCTATAGCTCCGTGATCTTTGTAAAAACCACAAACGTCTGACGGGTATGTAAACGACAACCTACTCTGTGGTTAAGCAATGCCGATGGATCTTTGTATCATGCGGTACGTGCTTCTTCATTATCTTGAGCAAATCTGGATCGGCGTCCCGACAGTGAATCACGAGAGGAAGGTTTCGTTTGCAAGCGACCTCTAATTGCCGGGCAAAAACTCGCTTCTGTAGCGCGTGATCAGTTGGACCAAACCTGAATAAATGAAAAAACAATATGTATTTGTATGTCTGTTGTACAAAAAAATTGGATTAAGAAAACGAAAAAGTCGTGGATGGGCCACTTCATTAACTGAATAACACGTAAGTTGCTTTTATCGGGTATCTTGTCATTTTATTTCATTAAATACCACAAACACACAGACTCTGTGCCAGTGTACAATCTCAAACAAATGCTTCATTGTTTATGATCCATGCGCAATGGCACAACATACTATTGTCAAAATTTCGGGCACATTTCACATCTCGGAAATTCGAGCTGAACATAAACGACGTCATGTTTAAAAACGACTTTATCACACAAATCTCGTTTAACTGAATAAATATATTTTCTATCGTAAAATACACAGCCACCTGTCAGAATAATCCAGTCCCATCTCGCCCCACGCGATCACATTGTCGTACTTGTCAATGTGATCCTCGATCCTCTTCTCAACCGCGTCATCGTAATCCTGAACGAAGTGTGGATGGCAACCAAATGCACCCCACAACTTAAATTTTGAGTTGGTCGCGTTCAGCTGATTGCGTGCTTGGTGGTAAAGGCTCGGCTGGCACCAATCAGCGATGCAGCCTTCGAAATTGGCAGGAAACTGAAACGAATGTTCAAAACGTGAGAAGTGAATGAAGAACAATTACAATCCAGACGTTAGATTTTAGATCACTTGACGTTGTATTTATGTTTTGTACTTAGTTGCTTGACAAGTAATGTGTGAGCTCAACAAAGTTAAAAAAATGACTATAGCGTAGTGTTTAGTAGCAGCCAAGAAATCAGTCCCTTAAGCATAAATTCTGCGTCTGCAGACGTTAAATTAAAGTGGTTTGCCTGCTAGGTGTTGTTGGAGAAACCAGTAACACAGTTGAAGGCCCAATCCACCAACTCACCTTAAAAAAGGTTTGGTCCATATACTCATCCATAGTATTATAAAACGACAACCGCTTGAACAGAAAGTCAATATGGCAATGGGTGTCAACGTAAGGTACATCGCTTCTCATCTGCACATAAAATAATATGTTCAAAAAAAGTGTATTTTTTCATTTTTGTTGTTGTATCCAGGCTTACCCCCGGATGTTGAAGATTTTGATTAAATGGACGAGAAGGCAAGGAAGTCAATCTTCGTGTCCACCTTCAGGCATCCTTTTCCGTGTCTAATACACAGCCGCACGGTCTTGAGCGGTGGCAAACTGGCAATCTTCGCACATCGCACAAAATGAATTGTTACGACAAAATAAATAGAAAATTTGGTTTGTTTCAACACCTCAAATATCATTGTTGTATTGGTAGTGGTAGCAACAATTTTATCTTTCTTTCACGTTATTACATGTCGTAATGTTGGTAATATTGGCATTAAAAACCTTCAGAAAAGCAAATGGCTCTAACCTTATATTTCAATTGGTTGCGATTTAAAAATGTCCTTCCATCAGGCATTTATAATTTTAAATTTATCAAACTTCCGACAAAGCTTCCATAAAAAAGGTCTTTTATTTTGAGTTTAGACTTCGTAGACTTGGACAAAGTCAACCTGAACTCTTAGAGTTTGCTCAAAGTAAGTTTCGTGCATAAACAACTTTTCTCAATACAAGGTGTGTACTGTGTAACTGTGTATGACTCTCCAATAGGACTTGAAGGCAGTACAGCACCTACTCTTGTAATCGACGCTTTGAAACTAACAACACTTGGCCTTTGCAAGGACGAAAATGAGAAAACAACGGATTACGTTAAACTTTTTTCGACTGATCTGTTTCTCCAAAACGCGAAAAAGTTTACGCCACGCAAATCAGGCATTGGCCCACTTCAAACCTGTCGCAAAAAACTATTACTATGTAAGAAAGCGCCATGATCGTCATCAAAGTATTAAAGTATTCTTTTTTGAAGGTTGATGAAGTCGGGTTGTTTTTTGTGCCTGTAGACAAACCCAAAAAAATTAAACCGCGGAGTGTTTTTTCTCAGCCACGATCAACTTACCTCTTGTTGAAGAGCACCACGAGCGCTTGCCAGCTGATCTTCATTTAAGTTTTTATAAAATGGAGATTTAAACTCTCGAGGAAATAATGATGCGCTTCCCAAACTTTGGCTTCGTGATGACGACGTTAACAGGTGCCCTGAGACAATTTTTTTTTGTAATTTATACTTATGTTAAGATTACTAAATTATGATGCTATTTGAAGAAGAATGACGTACTGATGAAGATGAAGTCACACTTGTGTGGAGAAAAGCTATAAAATAAATTTGATTTTATTAATTCAGTGTGACAGTCTGTGATATTTTAGTAGGCTTTAAAAAAACTTATAAACAAAATATCCGTTTACCATCAGATAATCTCTTTCTTCCAGCAATGCGTGGACTTGACACGGTTGACCAACTATCAGAAAAGCCACGTCGATGGTAATTATCGGTTGAGACGTTTCTTTGTTTTCTTTCCAACAAATTTGTAGATGATGATGAGAAACCAGTACGTGGGAAGGTCCGCTCGGTATCTAAAATGTCAGTTGAAGTTGATTAACGAAGAAGTTTGGATGACTGAATCTAACATAGGAACGCAAGTGATGCCACAGAATACAACACCACCCTTTTTTCAAAAACATAAAACATTGCTTGTTTTCTGTAGACCCTTTTCATCAACAAAAACATGATTTGAATAAGTGCACAATATAATCACAAATCAAAAACTGTTTGAAAAACTTTTTGCCAATGCAAAAAAAGAAATTTTGCGTTTAACTTTTAGAGACCCAAGAATTTCATTATAAAACACTGATTTCAACCCGGCAGTATAACAGAGTCATCTAACTGAAAAACAACCCACTCCAACTCTAAATTTAAGAAAATTTGCGTGATGAAATATCATTAGCCAGTAACGAACAAACCTGTAAAAGATGAAGTTGTCTTCTTCCTGCTTCGAACCTCATCATCATCATCGAACCGTCTATCGGAAGCTCTCTGAACAAACTAAAGAGAGAAACAATACATTAACACATCACGGAATGCGCCTAAAGGCGCGATGAAGATTCTTAACACCGGTGTTTTTCAACCTTTGTTGAGCCATGGAACACTTCGTGCATTGAAATAATCTTGCGGAACACCAAACGAAATGTTATAATGATGCAACAAAATAAAGAACACAACAACAATTTATTCACTTTTTTTCAGTACGATATCTGGGCCTGTTTGGATGAGCACAAAGTTGATATTCGGGCAGGAATTGCATAAAGACAAACGCGAAGCTCTTGTGATTTTCGACAGGTGTTCCATGGAACACTGGTCAAACCAATCAATTTCTTGCGGAACATTTGACGATCTTTTACATAACACCGGTTGAAATTCACTGCTTTATACAGTGTTAAAAACGTATGATGAATGTAAAAAATCAAAGCGTATCATTCCAAATCTAGCGAATTATTTACGATCCAAATAAACTGAAGGCGAAAACTATTTTATTTTTAAAACAATACGGACTAATGAAATAAAACCCAATTAAAAATCGTCACATAGAAATCATAACGTCATACAAGTAAATTGAAAGCTGTGGACTAGTTTCTTGTTTGATGGATAAACGACAAAACAAAAACCCATGACTGGCATCTATTAGAAAACATGTTTTCCACAGATTGGTCATGTCAGTGGAATTTACGTACCTTCCTTTGATCCACCATACGACGTTTGTAGAAGTCTTCGTCTTTGCTAGAGTGAAAGCTGTCTTTTTCATGCGAACGATTCGCAGGTTGATGACCAATGTCGATTCTCTGACGTTTACCCGGAGTTGCTTCATAGCTGTCGCTGTAGTGAATATCTTCGCTAGATTTGGAATGATACGAATCTCTGACATGCTCAGCCCCATTGGTTTCGCTATCAGATTTAGAAGAACAGCTTTCATCAGAAGAGTATCGACAGCTTAGAAATCTTTCTGATTGTTTTCTTTCATTGTGAGCACCACTGCTGGAGAGTTTCTCAAAATCAAGAGTAACATTTGTGCGTCGGTCCCTGCTGCTTCTAGAACTATCGCGGCTTCTGTCCAACTTTCTAGAAGATGATGTCTTTGAAGGTAAATACGGCGAAGATTCATAGGAGCTTTCAAAGAGTTTGTGACGGCTCGCTTTTTTGGAATCGGAAGACTTCTAACAAATAAATCATATGATGAGAGACGGTCTACTACTATTCGGAGTAGGCCTTTTCCGGAGGTTTCTAAAATCCCACACCGGCACTTGTTAATTCAAAGAAATTAGCTTTTAATAGAGGCTAATCAAATAAAGTCTCAGCGAGAAAAAAAAATCTATCAAACGGCGTTTCATGATTTAACAAGAGCTTAATCAATAATAAAGTCTCGGCAAAAAAGACTCAACTAGAAGTCTCAGCGAAAATAAAAACAGTTCATGATCCCTCCTCTGAACGCTACTAGCATGATCCACCACTGTAGCTTATACCTGTAAGATATCAGCTAATTCACATCTACCTCACTGAAACCGTTTCGTTTGCATGGGTTTGGATATGGGAAGGTAAACACAAATAACGCCTACCTAAATGATCCCTATAAATTCTTTAAATAAACAGAAGCCGTCGTTAGATTTTCAAGAAATCATTAAATCGGTCATCTCCGAAAAATGCTGTCTCCGAATTGGAATTTTTCCGAATCAGATTCTCCGAAACGAGCCATTTCGGATGAGAGAGATATCTAAGGATGCTGTTCAGTGTGCGATGGCGGTCTTAAAACCACAACTTACCGAATGTCGATGCCGTCGGTCAGAAGCTGAAGACGAGGATGGGGTAGAACTATCCAGATGTTCAATTATTTTGCTCTTAAAAGTTTTCGCAATCGGTGACCTTCGGGCATTGAAAGTGTCCTGACATGGAGTGGAAAAATCTGTGACCAAGAAACCACGGCTAAGCTAGGGATGGTAGATCATAGGGATGCGAAACTTCATCCGCTTTTGGCTTATCCGCAACACTAGAAGGGTTACGTTTTTTTCTAATTTACAAAATATTTTACTTTTTATGGGTTATATAAGAAGAGTTAAGTTGGTTTTAAAGTAATTTAAGGTTTTTAGTTGAAAGCAAGCCTGCAGTAAAGCGTAAAAAAATGTCAAATTGGCAATTGACCCTTCTAATGTTGAAGGAACAACGGAGTTGCGCGTCCCGTAATGTACCGTCCCTAGCTAAGCATAAACTAAACAACCAGTGGTGGCCTTTGGGGTGGGCAAACTGGACGACCGCCCAGGGCCGCAAATTTACGGGGCTCGCGCTTATCCAAAAACTGCACTAGCTGTTGTTTCAATTAAGCACAACGTGGGCAAAACAATAAACAATGCTTCTCTTATTAAAGAGTTTGCCGAAATACACCCTTCTCGCTTACCATCGCTGTTTGTTGTCGTATCATGTTAATTCCTTTCTTGTGTTATTGTGAATTATGGTTATTTGAGTTTGGGTACTTTAATTGGTCGATACCAGGCTGTAGGTGCCCACATATTACTTCTTGCCCAGGGCCGACAAAACCTTAAGACCACCACTGTACAGTGTACACAACTTTGATAAATTCGAAAAATAAACTTACATAAAGCAGGAACCAGATAAAATAAACCAGAAAACCAGAGATAACGCAAAAACCAGACTTCTTTGGAGCAAATAGGAAAGAGAGAGTTTAGATAAAGCAAAGCAGGCTAGTTTTTCATGGGCTATGAACGGTATAAAGAGTTTTCAAATAACCGGTTAACCACAACCTAAAAAATCATAATGAATAAAAAAGTGTGTTTCAAATAACGATCGTTAAGCTGAACACAATACTTAATGTCAATTTGTTGAAATAGCTGTAGCTAAAGAATGCGAGATGCAATAAAGATATACAGAATATACAACTTTACCTGTAGGTCTTTCAAAACTTCTGTCTCTAGGAGAAACATCTCGTTTGCTGCCGTGGACACCACTACGTTGAAACGACGATTGTTTTTTGTCATTTGTTACATTGAGCGATAACTTTCTTCTCAAGTCTGATCTCTCGATTCTTCTATGCCTTTTTTGTTCAGACATCCTTTTTTTCGATCCAATTCAAATAACAACTTTCCGATATCTTTCCGTTACACAGTCGAAACGCTACCCCGGTAAAAGTACTGCCAGGTGACTAAGAATAATAATTTACAATGCAACAAACAACTTCAAACCCTAACATTCATCTGCAACAACAAGCATATTGTAAAAAATAAAACAACTTTGAAGTGTGATTAGCTTGCTATTATTGCTACCATGTGCTGTGTCGTCTTTCATTTTAAATTCAACAGGGTTTTGCGTAAAGTCGATTAAACGTTTTGAGTATTCGCCACCACATCATATTACCAAACCAAAATTTGTCAATATGTAACGATGCAAAAATGTGTGCTACGTGACAATGCGTGACAAGTCGCCCATTTGTCAGAGTAAAATTGTGTCAAATCGACAAACCTTTGGTGGGCTAATACTGAAGTGGCTCTTACAACAGATATACAGCAAAATAAAAATATCTTGTTATGTTGAGTACACGATTCTAACACATGAAAGTGACAATTTCAAGTAAAAAACATCAAAATGTTAATAAACATTTCCCGTTAATCGGCCTACATGCCTCAATATGATTGATATTTAACGTAGTTGTGAAATTGGTATAAAGTCCACCGAAACACACAAATGCATTTTGCACAGTTACATACCTTTAGCAAGCGAATTATTTTCTGAATACAGTTTACATTGCTCATTAATAAATGACAATTACCTTTCATAAACTTTTGAAATATTCGATCGAAAACAACCGAAAGTAAATTTTACTTTAAGCCAAGGTTTGTGTTACTGTGCGAATACGTAGGCTACATTAACTCGTCAGCGCGGTGGTGCTAACCTTGCCGACAATAATTTTTTTCATTATTACTTAAAATATGCGGACGTCAATGTAAAAAAACTAATTTACTGGCTGAGCAAAGTCTTGAGTGGTATTTTTGGTATAACACAAATAAAATAATACAGATGACTATTCCTTTAAACCGTTTGAACATGACAGTGACACCTCAATAAGCACACGATTTCATTCTAGAATCTGCACTTTTCAAAACCTCAGTGTACGTATCATTGTATGAGGAAATAATCTGTATCACATAACAATGCGTTACAAATCCGTTTCGCTTTAACATCTTAAAAACATCCTTCACGATTAGTTTAGTCAAGTAAATGCTTTTCGGGAAATAATTCGTAGTTTAGTAACAGTCACAGTAGAACAAGTTTGTATTTCGTTGATCGTGCTTTTCCTAAATCGAATTAGGATATTTGCATCTATAGTTCAAAAGCATTTTGGTTCCTTCCGTCTTTCACAGACAATTTTCTTCGAAGAAAAGTTATTAGCAGCTCGTCAACAAGGAAGTACAATCGCATGCTGATAACGCATTGTGTCTCCACACTACAAACTTTTATCTCTTTTTTGAGTATGGCTTGCGATATGGATGCCTGCGCTTGCGTGCTTCCGCGATGGCTTCATTGGTTTTGGCTTGCTGTAGTAATGGATGTAAGCCACTTGAAGACGAAGCGGAGCATTTTTTGCTTTCTTCCATTTCTTTTAACTTTCGCTCAATCGAACTAATCATTGAAACTCTAAAAATGCAACAAGTATAACAATATTTTAACGTTCTATTATTTCTACACATATCTAACACACTATCAGTAGTATGCTATCTGCAGAGGAACTTGCAAACGTGTTATCACGCTATTTCATACCAAAACTTAACATAAGTGCTGCTTTATGCAACTGACAACCACGTGAAATCTTCGCGCAGCGTTGCGTTAACTCGGCTTGATCGTTTTACATTGATTCAATGTCTGCAAATGTAAAATAAATATAAAAGTGATCAAATTCTGGCTGGAAAATAGCAATAAGGTGCAATAACCATTCAGCCCATCCATTGGATAATCCCCTTGATCAGGTAATGAAACGCACTCTTCGTATAAACCAAAGCAAAACTAGTTAACAATCAAAACTATTCCTTATGTCCACCTTCAATCGAACCATTAATTCTTGAAACGTTTGCTAAACATCAGATTAGCATCTACATTTTGAGCTCTTTATTTTCTTGGTTAGAATAACTGACATTCATCTCAGTGCAATGATAACATGTGTGCAACAATAAGCTATAAATGACATTGTTGTTGCTATAACAGTATGTATACTGTAGTGTATATACCATAAACAGACATAGCTCAGCAACAATACGACATTTAACATAATAACACAAAAATAAAATAAAGCAAACGCTTTTGACTATGATGATGATTATGTGCCTAATCTGATGCAGAGATTGGCGACCATGGTCTACCAAACTTCTCTGCCATTTGACATCCTTATAAAAATGGTAGTATTGGTTGTCGTATTTATGGCCCATTGGTTCAACCTGTTTAAATACATTAATCTTTGCCGACCTCTGCTTCTTTTTCTTTGTATCATGCCCAACAGATCTCTATGTGGAGATTTCGACTGTACAATACATACGGTTTAAGTAGTCCCTTTCAAGCCTTTCAGTAAGAGAAAAATAATTACACATTGCATACGAAAATACTAGAAAAACACAATATAACATCAAAAATATTGTTTAATCCAATGATTGAAAAACTGACCTTATTTTTGTGTTATAATGTTAAATGTCGTATTATTGCTGAGCTGTGTCTGTTTATGGTTGAAAAAATAACCTCTTTACCCAAGCTATAACAGTATGCATCATATAACGTGTATATTTGTATAATTATAATTAATCAATCAGAATTACTTTGATGATTTCGGTCCGCCGTCTTCCGTAGGCGAACCTTGAGTTTTTAAAAGATCACTTTGCAGGGTAACCTTAACAGGTTTCTTATCAGGCGTTGGTTGTTCATGAGCCCACCGCACTTGCAAGGTCTTTGCGAAAAATTGCTTTCCGTTCAAACTTTGTATTACATTTTCGGCTTCCTAAGCAGAGCGATCAAATAACACATAATTTTAGCTGGTGCAGAAAGCCGGAATGGCCCGTTTCGGTGAGTCCGATCCCTATTCGGTGATTTTTTCAATTTTTTTTTTTTAATTATTGGGTACCGTAGCGTAGCCTAATTATCATTGCCGTTTTAGGGGTTAGAGGTTAGGAACTCACCGAATCGGACTCACCAAATAGTAGCAGACCCGCAGAAAGCAATGACAAAGAGTTTTCTTTGCCACAGACAGCAACTTCGTTTAAAGAAAATAAAGCATCAGATTTGACGTCAACTCATAAGTAAACACTAACACTATACATTAAACAATCAACTACTAAACATTGTTGCTTCAAATTTAAGTGAGGTAGAGGTGATCCCATGCTTGTTCAAGTGTCGGATATGAGAAGATAAGGTTCTCACTGTACTAAGCTTTCGACAGTAAAAAGAATAGCGTGGCCAGTTCCTTTCTCTGGCCGCCTTTCCCTCAGCAATTATGTCCATTGGCATTGTCCACCCAATTTATCACACCCCATAAACTAAGAAAATTGATGGTACAATAATAAAATAAATAAGCTGCTATGAAGAAAGTTGGTCTACAAATACCAGTAACTATTACTAAAAGGCTAAATATAGTTAGCAGGGCTGGTAGTGTGTCCGTGGTTAAAACGCATGCACATCACGCAAAAGCATGTTTGTTTAAAACCGTTCCAAAGCACACAGATGTGCTTTGGCAAGTCACTTAATAGCATTCCAAAAATGATTGGTATCAGCTGATTTGATGACTACATTAGGGTTGCCATACCGTCCGGAAAATTCCGGACATGTCCGGAATTTAGGGTTAAATTTTGTGTCCGGGAGGAATTTAAAAAAATGCTTAAATGTCCGGAATTCTATGATGGGCGTTTTGGGGGAATTAAAATTGCGGGAATAATCCTGTAAATTAGGGGTGTCCTAAAAAGTTCGCTCAGGCAGCTCATTTTACTGCATCTGCAATCGTACTGTGCACACTGCCAATCCAGAACATTGTTATTTCGTACCGTGTGCATTTTTTTTACTACGAGGTTGTACGGAATTATGATGTAACAGAGCGTTTTCCTTATCAATGATGTTTACCACTTAGAAGTCAGTGTTACCATTTTAGTCTTTTTAAAACCAAATCTGGTTTATTTTGCAACCGTTCAATTTTTTTCGATTTGGTTTATTATTTTTTTTTTGGTTTATAATTTGTTATTATTATATTGAAGAGAATTAAATCTTCAGAAAAATATGCATGGTCAGAAGAGTAAATTTGTAGTGACTTGACTTACAAGCGTGTCTTTAATTTGTTTTAAGCATGTAATTGCTGTTCTTCCTTTTTCGGCACAACCTAATTCTCATTATTATTTTTCACTTTGAAGTTGAGAGTTTTTTCAGTGACGGTTCGTAGCTATATTTAGAGAGTGCTTACCCTGCCTGGTGTGAGATTATTCTGCTCGTGACAGAAGACAATACTTTTCATTTCGGTAGCTGGCGCTTAGCATGAGTATCGTACAACGTTTGCAGCTTTAGCATTTCGGTAGCGCACATTAGCTTACGCAGGGGGGGGGGCATTGGGCCATGCCCCCCCCCCCCTTAAAAATATTTTAATAGTTAACTCAGGGATAAGTTAACTACGTAGATTAAGGCATTTAATATGTTTTGGATTGCACTGTCAAAGCAATTAACAATGTTTGTCTATAGACTAAGCCAATACAAAATACATGGCCCAATCCACCTACCCCACCCCAGGTATGCCAATGTAGCATAGTGTTCTGTAAGCCTATTATAGTGAGAAAGAAGTGGATAAAGTCTAAACTAAAACCATACTGGGATATCAAAGGCCAGTGGCGTAGCCAGGGGGGGTTTGGGGGTTACAACCCCTCCTTTGGCACGCGTGTGACGTCACGATATTGAGAATGATGCTTTCAGTCTCTTTATGCTTGGGAATGATGCTTTCAGTCTAAAAAAAACTTGCCTAATTATAAACAAAACAGCATTAAAAGAGCGAGTTTTGCCAATACCAAACATTCAAAGATCTCAGCCAGGAATTAGCAACAAGAAAACATAGAGACTTAGCTTTATTTCCGAAAAATGCCGAAGAAAACATGATCTTATCCTTTTGCTATGCCACCTGACAGCATCATTTTACAGGAATATTCATACCCACATTTTTGTTGAAAATGCTCTCAGAATGCACCAAATTCAAAGTAATTTTTCAAAATTTTCTGGGGGAGGCCCCCCAGACCCCCCGCCGCTGGGTGTCGTCTTAGGCGAAATCGCCATCTGGCTTTGCCCGCCGGTCGTCAACCCCCCCTTTCAAAATTCCTGGCTACGCCACTGTCAATGCCCCCCCCCCCTTGAGAAAATCCTGCGTACGCCACTGGTAGCGCATATATATGGTCTCAAGAAAATAGTCATGCACTGTCCGGAATTTTGCTTTTTCAAATATGGTAACCCTAGACTACATGCTCCTTTGCTGCTTCAGCTATTTGCTGCATTGCATGTGTGATTTGCAATGTACTGTATGGTTTGGCAATGGGTATATCATAAAACATGATTAATTATAAAAACAATTGCAACAGTAACTTTATAATACAATCCAAAATATAAGAATGACATTTGAAATGACATACAAGTTTTGAACAAAAGGTCACAAAGTGAAATCCCCTGGATTTTCCTTGACTTGGTCCAGATTTATGAAACAAAAAATCAATTTCCTTGATGGTTCCAAAACCTTTCAGAAGTTGCAGCAAGCTAAACCTAAAAAGAGTGTCACTAAAATGAAAGCTTCTAGGGTTCATCACATAGTTCAAAATAAAACACAAAATAAACAATAAAAGTCACGAGTCCTAATAAGAGAGCCTAATAATGGTTTGTTAGTGAATGGTGTGGATATTTATTTTCAAAGTGGAAAAATTCTTCTAAACTTATGAAATCTGACTCCAGAAAATACATGGAGAGTTTTTAGCATTGGTTAACGGTGTGAAGTTTTTAGTTGTAATACAAGTTGGTTGCAAATTATTCAACCCTCTAACTAAGCCTTCAAGCATTAGAAACCTCCACGACTTGAAATGTGTTGCTCAAGAGCACCTACCGAGAGTTGACCAATTGTTGCTCTATATTTGCTTTACTTGTTCACAAAGCGATGTGTTTGTCCATTTAAGTAAAAGGCAGACAACTTGTCTTGTGACCTCACAATAAGCATGATAGTAATACTGAATGATAGCGCCTGACTGGATGACCAAATGGTCTTTTGCTGCTCTTGGCTAATCAAATTGAATTCTTTAACACTGAGCGTTATCAAGTGTTTCTTTATTTTGTGAAATGTATGTTATTGTGATGTAAGCTTATTGTATATACAGTATACACTATTATAAAATCTGATTGGCAGATAAAATTGTTTCTCACTCTCTTTCGCACAGGCTTCTTGCTTATTTGAACACAGTTGGAAATGTTATTGTAATTTAACTTCATCTCGAATTACTGTTGGTATCCACTGCTGCAAATTTATGTTTAATGAATTGGAAGTTTCAATGTACGGTAATTTAATGTAAAAAGTAAACACTCACACATCTTTTGGCCAACTATTAAAATAAAGTGTGTTTTATTATTGCTTGCTTTCAACCGCACTGCAGTATATAACTTTGTAAAATTTTATTTTGTTTGTTATTCGATCTAAGGATGCACATTGTCATAGTGCAAGAAACGTCAGTGAAGCAATAGATCAACCTGTTTGTCGTTGCTTTTACTTTCATCAGATGAACGTTGCAACTAGTACTAGAAACGGTAATTGTCTTGATGAACACTCAAACTTTTCAGTGTTCAAAACTACATTAAAACCTAAAGACAATAATATTTATTTGCAATACAAAAACAAATGAAGGGTTAGTCTATGGTACTGATACTATCGGTACCTCCTTTAAATTATCTAAAATGCCTTGATTGCAAACTCACTCATTAACTGCAGGATCCACATTTCCAATCCATATGCGATAACTTGCTTCATTTGGTTGATCCTCTTTAGGTTGTTGTAGTGGTAAAGGGTTGCTAACTTTTTCATTTTGGGCAGTAACAAACTTTGTGGTCATATCATTAAGACAGCGTCATAACAAGGTTACCTGAAGATAAAACCAGTGCAGCAGACTAAACTAGGCTACTTTCCAACCATTAACTCACCTAAAACATTTAAAAATTGAAAGCATCTTTTCAAAACAAAAATTTTTTTTATGGTATTTTTTCATTGTGTTAAAAAACCTGTTTCATGAACTATAAAACTGTGCTTCTTATACAAATAACATTTTTGCTTTAATCTTTTTATTTAAAACGACTTTGTTGCGAATCAACCATAAAACTAGCAAGTTCAGCAAATAGGGGTGTACGGCGTGCGCTTGAGCAACACACGTTAAAGACTGCTCTCCATTCAGCGACATCTAATGGTGAAATAATTCCCGGCAACAAGACTTCAACAATCGGAAACTTTGTTCTGTCAATCTCAGTGACCGGGCCTGCATCAGTGCTTCAAAGCCTCTACTTCTATAAGTAGACTATGCAAAACTGTCAGGATTAAACTCTGCAAGAAGCTTTCCCAGTCCGAGCTTTGTGCTATTAAACTGCGATCAGCAACTTCGACTTTTTTAATTTTTTTTCTCGATTTTTTCAGGGTACGAACTGACTGTACGAATGGTTCAAGGTACGAACTAGGTTGCACCCGTTGTGCGGATATTGAAATTTGATAATCCAATCCAATCCGAATTTTTTTAGAAATATCCGAATCCAATCCTGATCCAAAAATAATAGGAAAAGCAATATCTAATCCAGATCCGAATATCCGAAAACTAGCATTATAGCAGACATATGTTACACTGTGTTTAGAGCTCGACCGATATATCGGTCAGCCGATATGTATCGGCCGATATCAGGTGTAGCTGATATATTGAATCGGCTATTTTTCGCCGATAAACATCGGCCAGCAAAAGCACACTCAAAACCAGCCATGCATGCCTTTAGAAGAAACACAAGTTTCTCAAACGTGCTTGCATAGCACAAACAATTGCTGTGAGAATATAATTTCCCGCCCATTCTAGTGCGAGCATCTAGAAAATGTTAATACTGTATCCCTTAGCTTCAATTCAAGCAGGAAAAATTTCGAGTTTTACGTTGCTTTAACGATTGATGACATTGAATCAGTGTAACAAAGGTGAATTTTTCGCTAAGAATCGATGGGAGTGCGGGTGTACTTCTACACTAACCACGCACAGCTTATTTCAAGTCTTACGTCACAATGCCTGGCTTTGATCTCCGAGTGATATTGATAAGGCAAGATTCGTTACAAAATGAGATCATACGAGTAGGCTATCGCAGCAAGATGCAGCAAAATTTGTCAAGTTTTGGTATTACAGTAAGAAAGAAAAGGTCCAGGGAAAATTAACTTTTGTTCACATGACACGCAAAAATAAACCCAAAGAAAAAATCCTAGTGAAACTTTGCACAGAAGAAAATAGTAGCGTCATTAAATAAGTTGCAAAAATAAACCCAAAGAAAAAAGCCTAGTGAAACTTTGCACAGAAGAAAATAGTAGCGTCATTATAGAAGTTTTCCGATTCGTGCCCAGAGCATTGTGACGCAAGAAGCCACACGACCTCTTTCGGTGGAAGTTATGCGACGTAATTAAGCAAGCAACCACCTGCGCCGAGTCCCGGGCGGGTGGGCCGCGCCTGCCGGACATTTCAGGAATTAAAAAAAAAATTAATTCAATTTTAAGTCCAAAAATTTCTGTAACCATCTGCCACCTTCTAATACTAGCCTACTTACCTTATTCGCAAGGTTTTGTCGCCATATGATAGGCCCTACTAGACCTACTAATTAAGCGATTAGTTTTCGTCAATTATTGCCATGTTACATTCATGCAACGTTAAACAACGTTGATTCACCGTTAAACGAGCAAAAGTGTCCAGCCGCGCCGTTTGTCTCCACTCTGCAACTCGTAAGCCCAGTGCTATAAATCAAGTAAATTGCGCAAACCTGTGAGGAACTTCATTCGCAGCAAAAGTCTGACCGCAATTTCCACTGCTGTTACATCGTTTTAACATCGCCAGATGTTAAATCGGTGTAAAAACTGTAGCATTGTTCTTCAAAGGAGTAATTTTCTCTCAAACGACGTCATCAATTAACTCTGCTGCTAAAATGCTCTATGTTGCCGTCTCAACCATCACACTTGCGTCTGTTACGTCACTGATATTAAACTGTGCACTACTGAACACTGTGAACAGTGCACACGTGTTGGTTTGGCCGGATGAAACCGTTAGTTGTCACTAATTAGTTGCAATTCAGCTCCTTCGTTAACTGTTCTATTGTAGATTCAATGTAAGCTCGGTTCAATAGCGCAGTTTATCGCTAGATATTTGCAATTTATAGTAGTAGGAACTAGGAAGCCTAGATCTTGGACCTTGGTGGCAGGAAAACAACAGTGGAGTTCTACATTATTATTGGTGATCACGACGTGACAGTATGTGTTCGCCCGCCCAGCTATTTTGAAAACTCGGCGCCTATGACAGCAGCCAATGCATAAACTTTCTTGGACTGGTTTGTTGCTTAATAACCTTGTTGGTAACAAATTTTTCGTAATTGATATATATCGGCCGATATATGTTGAGTTGAGTGTAATCGACACATATGCGTAGTTTGCCGTTTTTCTTTGGGACGACGACCATCCCTGAACACCAATCCGTTGGTTCATTAACTTCCGATATGACACCATCTTTTACCATTTGATCAATTTCACCTTTAACTTTTGGAAGTAGAGGGATAGCGACTCTTCTCGCTACGGACACTTGGTAAGGTTCGGCATTGTCACAAATTTTTATGTTGTACTCCCCCTCGAGATATCCCAATTTTCCGAACAAGTGTGGGAATGCCTTTTTGTATTTATCTGACTCTAGGTCGAGATTATCCACAAATTTAACTACATTTAATTCCTCTATGGCGGGTTTTCCGAGCAAGGCTCTGCTACCTGAATATGTAACATAAATTTTTGGCTGTGGCTATTCTTACAACATATTGTAAAAATAGCCTCAGAGGCTATTCTTACAAGCACCACTCAAGCATTACGTTTGACATCAATATGCGCTCATGCGTGATCTGGAACTGGTATACAAGTCGCGACCCTGGTTAAAAAGGCGATGACGTCACACAGGAGGAATCCACCATAAAATGGTGGAAAAGTGGGGTGAAATTAGTCAACCATGACAAAAAAAAGCGTGCAAGTGTCCGCTTTTACCTAATAGCTATGTAACACAAGCCCGAAAAACACCACATATCTCCTTAGAAAAGAATTAAACTTGACCAAGTTTAACTATTTATCCGAAGAATAGCCTACTTCTAAAGATACCAGCATTTAATCAATAATATATCTTTGTCGTTTCTGCTTCGATTTTTACAATTGAACCATTGCTGGAAAGCGCAAGCTATCGTTTATCCAAATGAAGGTCAGCCAGACTCTAAAAGTTAAAAATATTTCTTAGGTAAAGAGTTGAACTTGACCGACTTTAACCATTTATCCCAAAAATACTTGTAAAGATACCAGCATTTAATAAACGCTAATCTAAAGAACATATCTCTGTCTATTGACAAGCAAAAGTTGAGGTTGATAGCTTTTTCACAAAGCGAGCAACCGGGCTTCAAACACAAGCAAATAGCGCCCGATGACTCGTTGCATTTCCGAATCGAAGCAAGTATACAAGTCTCCCCGGTCTGCGATCATTATATGTCTTTATTAAATTAGTTGTAAGTTGCTTGTTTCTGCTTCGATTTTAACAATTGAACCATTGCTGGAAAGCACAAGCTATCGTCTATCCAAATTAAGGTCAGCCAGACTCTAAAAGTTAAAAATATTTCTTAGGTAAAGAGTTGAACTTGACCGACTTTAACCATTTATCCCACAAATATTTTTAAAGATAACAGCATTTAATAAACGCTAATCTAAACAACATATCTCTGTCTATTGACAAGCAAAAGTTGAGGTTGATAGCTTTTTCACAAAGCGAGCAACCGGGCTTCAAACACAAGCAAATAGCGCCAGATGACTCGTTGCATTTCCGAAAAGCTAGGCTATTTACAAAAAGTGAATACCGCACATGTTAAACAAAAACTGTACATATTTTGAGCACAGCACAGTAACTGTTAGGCCAGATCATCACCCATGTGTCCCTCCTCTCCTTGCCTAGATGAGACCTGCCATTTGTCCTCGCAACCCTTTTTGTTTCCCGACCAAACTGAGAAGTTTAGAGTTTCGTTATTTGTTGGATGCAAATAGACGCATGCTTACATTTTTGACCACCTTAAAACACTAAACCAGTTTCTGCTCGACATAGCCTACAGTGTTCAATTTTTGTCCCAGGAATCAACTCTTCAAGCAATACTTTCCCTACTTTGTGTGCACTAACATCCTAATTTATATGCCATTGTTAACAATTGCGATATTCGTGAATTCATTTGAGGCTTTGGGTACCGGAATTAATATACTTATTTGAACTAGCAAATTCAATCCACAACACTTTCCACTAGGCTGTTACTTAACACTAAGCACGCATATGCGCTGCGATTTGTGGCCGTGTTAGCAACTGAAAAAAAGCCTTGGTGTGAAGATCACTGAATTGTTCAAAATGTGAGCTCAGTAGCCTATTACTGTGCTTGCAACTGCATGGTGCTATCAACGTGCAAAACAACTCGGCTCCAGGTCCCCTGCGGTCACAGACACGCATATTATCCCTGAATAGGGGGGTATCGCGTTTGCCATTCGCTCATTGTCGCCTGGTTTGATTGCAAACAAGTCTGTTCTATGTAGTTGCTTTCCTCATTGCGTCTAGTATGTCAGCACAATTGCTTTATCATCGCGAACGCCATTGTCACTTTTCCTCATCCACCTTTCCCAGGCTTGTTCGCGATGAAAGGCACAGAGTAACACGTAGCAATCTGCGGAACAAGAAGTGGTGGGCACTGAGTGGTAAAGTACAGTAGCAACTTAACAGTGACGACACAAATGCATGAGCAATGGAGACAGCACACAAGCAACGAAAATGTTAATGCAATTCACTAACTTGAAAAAACGCTTTCGATGGCCTTGATTTCCGCCTCACATTTATCGGTCATGAAAAACGAAGGGTTCCAGTTTTCTGACCACCCTTTTACAACAGAAAGTGCTTCTGCTATGTCCGAAGCTTGTTCATTTTGGATAATAAACGTAGCAACAACCTGGTAACCAACATTCGTTCTGACGCAAAGAAAAAATAGAGGAAGGGAATACTTGGACGTCTTGTAAGTTGCATCCAAGAGGCAAATGCCTTGGCCGCAACGATGCAACAATCGTATTATCTTCATCTACGATGAGTTACAATCAACTAAATTTTCATCTTATGATAGTAGCCTACAGAAATAATATACGGTACTGTACGTAACATTGAAAACCACCAAGCCTACTACGTGAATATGGTAAAAAATAAATTGTCTCAAAAAGATTGGTTGTGACCCAAACCCTGCCTTTGGTTACCGCTGGACATGTTACTTGGTCCAATCAATAACACCACATAGGCGTATGGATTTGGCACACTAGATGGAAAAAATACAAAAGAGGTCAGTGAAGTAGGCTAGGCTACTTTGAATCAACAAAGCTTTTACACCTGAAAACTGAGTGTCTTTAAGAAACGAGATGAAAAGTTGATGAAACAGAACACATTTACATATGTTTATAGCATTTTTTGCAGTTAGTAAACCGTTTCCTCTTTTATGATGCCTAACCTCCACTTTGGTGAAAACACTGTGCTTTGCAGAAACCTTTTCAGAATCTTTGTCAACAAAGAAAAGGCTTATTATTGTAGTATGAATATCAACACTTAGTACACTAGTGAATTACAATGACAGGATGTTAAAAATCAACATTAACATGGCACCGTATGCTCGTTTCTGAACAACAAGCTTCGTTCCTGCTTTTGCTTCGTACTCTTCAATGGATCTCATGGCATCTTCAACTGAAGCCAACCACTTTCAACAATAAACAATTGATTTTTTACTGTTATAAACTTATGGATCTTCATCACCCATTTTTTGCCATAAGAAATCAAAGCATTTATGCCATAGCCTAAGATTACAGTGAAGAAATGTAAATACTACACACATGCAACAAATCTGGATTTAGCGAGTACAAGGTAGCTGATAATTTGAAGCTCCAGTTTTTCTTCTTTCCTTCTACTATAAGTACTTCACCACATTTAGGTTTGTTTTATTCTGATGACAGCTCCTGATGAGTCAGTCAAAAAAAAACTGCAGCTGTTGTTTGTTACATAATTTCCAATACATACACAATACATAATTTCACATACACAAGGCCAAAAACAATTGGAAATTATGTTACAAACTACCAAGATCTATCAAAAAAAATCCAATCTTCTGTTCTACAAAGAGGTTATTCTGCCCCTTGTGGTCGCTGTGCGTTGTGTGGTAACCATGGTCATCATCGTTTGTCAATGGTTTCACGTAAAACGACATTGAGCACTCCGCAAAGACTTTTTAAGTTAAAACAGGAACTCAATTGCAGCAATTATGGGATTTATGTAGCAACATGTTTACTTTGCCATGAACAATATGTTGGACAGACGGTTAATAAATTTTCGGTTCGCTGGTCAGGCCATCGTGCAACTTGGAACACTTTCGATTTTTCCTCTAATAATGACAGGGCTGCGTTATTAAAACATTTTGCTGTATTTCATGATCTAAGTACTGAACCGCAACTTTCCCAATGCTACAATGTCACATTTGTTGAACAACCCAATATTGATAATCTAGATGCTTGTGAAGATAAGTGGATACATAGGATACATGCCAAAATAAATATCCAAAAATTAATTCTGCCACAAGTTTAATTTTTTGACGCACCACTACATTTTTGGTATTTTTTCAATATTTTACTGCCTTATTATTCACTGCCGTCTTTGTCTACTCTTTTTTCCACAACGCTACATTTTGTGTTTTCCAAGACGCTCCATTTAATTATTTATCGCTGTACTTAGTTTGTTTATCACTGCCTTTGACTGCCGTGTTCCGCATATAATTTATTTTCTTTGCCGTAATTTGTCACAACGCTACATTTGCAGGCTTTGCTCATCGCTCTTTCATCATTTCTAGTTTATAATTTATATTTGATACGTAATTTACTTTACTGCCGGCTTGGTTTGGTTTTCATTCAGCATTTTTTCAATATTTACGCTTTTGCTTTTACAATTTTTTACGCTCATGTTTTGGCATTATTGCGTCACTGTAATGTTGTTTAAAACATTACTTGTAGGTTTTAACTGCCCTTTATCAGAACTGACGATGCACTGAATAAGTGCGAAATATATTTTCTGTAACATCTACTGACAACTGATCCCTGTTACCTTAGCAATTGAGGTTTTAGCTTTCTAGATATGGAACAGGGATCGTTTCAGAATAAGACTAGGTCAGAAAGCGAGGCAGACTCCGACGAAGCTCAGCATCAGCCAAGAGCAGTTAGCTACACTTCTCCATAAGGTTGCATTTCCTGCAGAACCAAGACTTCGTTTTTGGCGGCATTGTTCTACCAAGACATCTCAGATGGTGCCAATCCAGACACGAGTCGCACATGATGCTGTCGCCTGCATCAAGATCTAAATAACAGGAGATGCACAACCAGCGGCCTTTATTTCGCAAAGTGGTCAGTAGGTTCTCCATCAACGTCCAACCGTCAAAAGAAAAATGTCTTCGCACAGAAGCAATGGCAATGTTTTCATCTAAACACTTCATTGGAATTCTTTCGGGCAACGTTTCAATTTCATTTTCTTCGATCAGTCGATCGCTGAATGGACGCAAGACCTCTTCTACTACCTCAGAATCGACAAACCAACTGAGTATTGCTGAAAAATATGACCATGGGTGACTTTGTTTGATGTAGCCTACGTACGCTTTGACGTAGCCTATCGGCTAGGCAGACCCACAGAAGTCAAAGTGTAGTTTTTTAAACTAACGTAGGCTATAACAAAAATGAAGTCACACAAACATAAATGCAACAAACCTGCTTCTTTCTGAAAAGACGACTTCAGTCTGAATGGAATTGGTCCGCTCTTTTTTTGTCTCTTGCGTGGTAACCCAATGACTGTCAATCCAGCTCCTTTTGGCCTGCCACGTTTCATCATCTTCGGTGGAAATTTAATTGATCCTGCATCATCTGTTAATAAACACAACGAGAATCGAATATAGGCTACAACGTAGAAAACATCACTATTTCAACGTTTTTATTAAAAAATTAATAAACATAATGCATTATGCAATGCAAGAAAAAACAACTAATCAGAAATGAATGTTTCAGAAACAGCACATACTTGTAAAAGACTGAATAGAACTGGACGGTGTCTGCATCATAATCGCACTGGTATCAACGGTCGACAAGACGTCACCGGGTGTGTGCTGTGAACTACTACTTGAGACTGTAGGAAGTGCAATTCCAGGATCATTGCTGGAAGATGTTGCAGCAGCACTTCCAGTATCAGTGCCTGAAAAGGATCACCTCTGAGCAATGAAGAAACAATAGAAGCGTCGCACGAGTCTTTACTGGACAATTATTGGATGTGTTGCACTGTTGCAATGGGGGCCAAACTGACGAGGTTACGGTCCTGGGCGGAACATAATGTCGTATAATCGTAAATACGTGCACTGGCAGTAGATATTGTGATATACCGTATTTTGAGTTGGAAGCGAGCACTTGAGGTGTCAACAAATCTACATTAACCTTTTGAAAACAAGATTTTGTTGCAGCCAAAACATGCTTCTGGCGTGGTTACCGAATGCCAACCAATCCAGTATCTATCAAAATCTGCTAGGTGTTTCTCGATGATTATTTGCACAATGCTGCATCACCTGCCAATAAACTCATTACTTATCAAATAATGCAGACCGTGCTATAATCTTAAGAAACATGAAACGTAGTGTAAGCGCAGCATGCAATGCAAGAAAAAAAAAACAACTAATCAGAAATGAAGCTTTCAGAAACAGCATACTTCTAAAAGACTGAACAGAACTGGACGGAGTCTGCATCATAATCGCACTGGTATCAACGGTCGACAAGACGTCACAGGGTGTGTGCTGTAAAGTACTGTTTGAGACCGTAGGAAATACAATTCCAGGATCATTGCTGGAAGATGTTGCAGCAGCACTTCCAGTATCAGTGCCTGAAAAGGATCATGCAGTTGTTCACAAAAGCAGAATTACTGAGCATCTGCAACCTTGTATAATCGTAAATTAGTGCGCAACTGCGCATGCAGTACATATTAGCCCACATATTGGATAGCTCAACGCCATAAAAATCATTGCTCAAAAAAAATTGACTGCAAAATCACGACGCAAGTTGCAGTAACTAACCCATATCTCTTCAGATATTTGAAAAAGTAGGCTAGTTTTTCTGATTTAGTAAATAGTGCTAGCATATAGGCCTACCTTTCTGAGTTTGACCCAAAAAGTTCACAACTTGGAATTTCTTTCCTTCCTGCAAGAACTCTGCAATTTGTCGTAAATTATCCAGGTTGTATTGGAATTCATCCATTCCTTGTTCAGATATCATTAACGCAATCTTCTGGGAAATATCTTGAACACGGCGATACTTTTGCTGTTCTGATAAAACACATCTTCTTTGAGGCTTGTTAAGAATCTCAACAGCTGGTAATGTGGATGCAGGACCGTTGTCCAGTGAGTTTCTTGTCAGGCGATGGGATTTAAGAAAATATTGCATTGTCCACCGTTCTGAACAAAGATTGGGATTGTACTCTGACATATGGAGCTGCCTTCTAACTGCCAAGACATGCCTACAAGGTAGCAGCATTGATGATGTGAATCCACAAGGACATGCTGTTGTTGTGACTGCCAATTCCCCATGGACACGAGATTTTACTATGGCAGAATCATTCAAAATCTCTGACATGACAACCTTTTCCGCTAACTTGAATTGTTGTTGCACATGAATATATGCAAATGGTGTCAGTAGCTGTTGGTATTGTCTCTCCGCCACACTTGAAATCGCATCAATTGGAACCTTAAGGAAAGCATTTGACGCTTTGTGGTCACGTTCGGTGGAAAGAGATTGGATACATGCCATCAGATCTTTAAAAAACATGGTCATTCCTGAGTATCTTGTTATGACACTTTTCAACTTTCCATTGATGGATTCCAGTCGATTATTAGTTCTGTTCAAAAAATTAGCTTTCAAGTTGCTCAGTCCATCCACCCATTGATGTCGAATAGCATGCCAGTTATCGTTATAATATGTTGTGACAGCAATTGGGACTGTGTCAACGAATTGGTTATACAGTAAATTATAAGCTGACTCATTTTTGGCATTTGCCAGTTTTCCTAAAATTTCCAGTGATACCTGCCTTTGGGCTGAAGAAATGCCTAATTTTTCCATGGAAACTTCTCTACGAAAAGTGCGAAGGGTATGAAAATAGCAAATTAAAATTTCTGCAGTAGGCAGCATTTTCATCATGGCATCCCGCTCTGTCATGTCTTTGTCAGCCATTACAACCTCCACTTTATCCCAAGCTGGATTGTGGAGTTTAAACTGAGTTAACAGCTTGCTGATGGTCAGTTTGTCTTCAGTGGCTACAAGCCACAGACACACAATTTCACTCTGACCTAAGCCATCAACATTCAGCATCACATATAATGGCATTCTCAAGTCATTAAGTTTGTAGGTTGCATCAATCAGCAGCATTTCGGGATATGCCGCAAAGGTTTCCCGCATGTCTTTCGTTTGAAAGTATATCGCCTGCAATTGTTTGTCATTATCTGCAAACACATCTACTGCAGCACCTAAAATGAAAATAAACTGAGGATTAGTATACCCTACAAAGCAAGAATCTTGACAATCCTGGGCCAGACTAAAATAGCGCAAAACAATTAGGCCTATTAGGCACTCCATCAGATTTAAAAGCAAAAACATCAACTTTTAGTGAAATTTGTTTTCTATTCTATGTTATTTTAATTATTGGCCAGAGGAAGGATGTTTAGGCCTTTGGTAATATTTACATCATATAATCAATGTTCCAACTGAGCGGTTGTATACCACTCTCACCCCATTCTCTAAAAGATGCCACATTGCAATGCTTAGGGTCCGTTAAAAGGATCCATTAGGAGTAAACTTTTACGTAGATTTCAAATTTAGCAATGTTTTCTATTTCTATCCACTCAAAGTAGAATTGTTTCAAGATATTGAAGACCTTTGATTGAATTCCTTGATCCCGCTTTCAATCTTACAATCCCCATAGCGCCTTATGTTGCAACAAAAATCTTTGGAGCATGAGTTTGGGAAAGTAGAATGAATTCTTATGAAGAAAATGAAGCAAAAAATACTCTCAATTGACCCTTTATAGCTCAATGTTGCAAATTTTCCACACGTTGTAGGGTACTGCTAATATTCTGTGTTGGTTATACTAGACAAACGTTTTCTGAATAGAAAAACGTCTGAAAATTAGATAATTTTCTTGTGTAGCCTACTATGATGTGCGTACTGGTAATCCGCAGTTTGCTGCAGTAGACAGAGTCTATTGACCGGTAAACCAGGCGGTCAACACTTTAAATTGAACTGGCAATGGTGAGATTGAACCCACGTCATCGAAATAATTCATCTGCAGTCTAAACCATTACGGCAAGAGGTCAATCGCGAATTGCTTAATTGACATTATATCTGAAATGGTTCAAGAAGAATGCTCACAATATCATGTGACACTCAATCTGCAGCAGCGACCTGTAGATTGCAAATACGCCTACGGTGTTGACCAATGTTACAGGCAACCTGGTAGCCTATTCTTGCATTGCTGCAGTACTACAATGATGCAAAAAATTAGATTTTTCCAAGGTCATGACCCTGACCACAGCTTGCACACACACATCCGGCTCTAGGCCGGAGTCACATCACCTCCAGTACGGAGCCAGAATTTGACCGGAACCGGAGCTCATTCTATCTCTACTTATCATACTGCACATAGAAATTAGAAAGTCATCTCTACTATTTAGCATGAACATATCTTGTACTGTATAACAGACAAAAAAGTTTTGTCTGTCGACTAATCTTTTTCTTTGTTCATTTCATTAATAAGTTCATCATAGGTGTTTTCATACAAAGGTCTCTGTTTTGCGGCAATATTATGCAGATCTTTAAGAATAACTGTTTTTCCTGTAGAAGCTGCAATGTGCTTTTGTACCAACTTTTTATTTGCTTTGGTGGCAAGCATTTCTCCGATCACACTGCTTTCTGTTTCATTTAATCTTCGTTGTTTAGGCATCAAATTAAATGCATTCTGAAAAATAATTTATATGCACATAGTCAAGAAAATGACATATCTTTTGACAGGTGTCCACTGTCCAACCCACAGAGATGGGCAAGATCACCAGGTTTGGTGAATCGGCGGCTTGAATATGACCAGTTTCGCACAAACTGGTCATATTCAGCATGTGCGTAGTCATGCGCGCAAAGTGAAATGACCACTTTACCGTGTCTTACGATGAAGTCAAGATCAGAAAAACTGTCTTGCAACATTCTTAACGTGTTTTAGTACAGTAGCAAACAATATTTGAATTTCAAGTGTCATAATCAAAATGCAATTATACACGAAAAGTAATTTTTTGGATAAAGGGGGTTTTGGACGGAAATTTCAATTTTTTTTACTAGTGGTCTTAGAATGTACTGTTGTATCCTAAAACCTGGGTTAAAATTGAATTTGAAAAAAAAGCCGATTAACCCCCCCCCTAATGTTATTGCTCTTTTTTATCCTTCACATAATTTCTGATGAAAGCCTCCTTATCATATACAGGGCTAGTGTGACCATAGCTCAAAGGCTATGACTACTACAAAGGGTTATTTCCACTTACTTCATTGAAATCATGATTATGATCATTGACATTACTAATCTCAGTGATGCATAGCGCTTTTCCATCTGACGTTGCATTTACTTTGATTCCAAATGGACAACCTTTGATAAAAGTACTGAAAAACAACAAAGATGAGGTGACATAGGCCGTGTTGAATCACCCATAAGTACACCTAAATTAGCCATAACTCACGTTAAAGTAGCCTACCTGCAAGTCATGTCAAATTGCCCATAAGTTGCATCCAATTACCTATAAGCCCACCTGAATTACCCATAAAGTCACGTTGAATTACCACAAGTTCAGCCGAGCATTCTCATAAATCTAGTCGATTTACCCATAAGTGACGTCAAATTGCCAAAAAGCTGCGTTGAAGTACCCATAAGGCATGTCTTTATGGATAATTTCATGAGACTTACGGGTAATTCGACGAATTGTGCTGATGAGCAATTCGACGTAACATATGGGTAAATTGACAAAACTAATGGGTAATTCAATGCAACTTAGGAATAATTCTGGGCATGACAATTCAATGGAAATTACAATAGACAGCATGCGGGAATGCAGCAGAATATATGCATTTTGCTAAGTTCTAAGCATTCATAAGGAATGTAGGCAATTTGCACTTATGCAAAACTCAATCTATTAGCAAAACTTATTACAATAGACAGCATGCGGGAATGGTTCAGCAGAATATATGCATTTTGCTAAGTTCTTAGCATTCATAAGGAATGTAGGCAATTTGCACTTATGCAAAACTCAATCTATTAGCAAAACTTATGCATATAGGCTACATGAGTAGCTCAACCTATGGGCACCAAGGACAAAACCATCATTACTTACCTTTGATTTGGTCTTTTTCCTTGACTACATGATTTGGGTGTTCTTCCTCCATGCACACAAGCATACTGTATTGTACGATACTTCAACTGTTCATTCCAGGTTTTTGTGGATGTAAGTGCTAGACGTCGTTTTGCGCGTTCAATTGTTATGGAATTTCTCACATAAACATTGACAAAGTTTTCTTTTTCCCATTGCTTAATAGCCGAAGAAAGTGTCTCAAAACTGTAATATAATGCTCCCTTCGTAATCATGATGACGATGGATTCATTGACGTGTAGTTTCGATCAGCAAAATCAGCAACTACCGCGGTTCACTCTACGATCAAGTGTGCAGCAGGCTTGCCAGATTTTTTTTACAAAAAGTAGCAAAAAAGTAGCAAAATGGATTTGAAAGTAGCCCAATTTCTGCGCAATGTTTTTTTTTCAAGGAAAACTGTATTTTGTATGTTGCATAATTCTCCAAAATGTCCCAATTGTAAGATATTGCATTGTATGTCAGTTCCTACTGTACAATTAAACTTTACAACCTTAAATCACTTAAACAGAAAAAAGATTATAGGCTACAGTACAGTAGGCCAAGGCCAACTGTGTAAAACTCAGCAAGACGCTACTCGCTCATTGGCTAGGAACAGTACACGCGGTCACGTGGAAGGGGTTATCACGCCATTTTTACCAAAAAAGAGAGAAGAGAAAAAACGTAAAAACGCTCCAAAGTGAGAGATGTGGTGCAAGTCGATTATTCTGTGATTCTTTCCACTTTCATCTTTGTTAGGCATTGGGAAGTAAAAAGTAGCCCAAAAAGTCGCAAATTTCAAAAAATCGCAAACCTTCAAATTCAAGTCGCGAAGCGAATTAAAAGTAGCCCAATTCGCGATAAGTAGCCCAATCTGGCAACTCTGGTGTGCAGCACAAGCCAATACGCATGCGCGCGAAATTACGTATGAGCGTCGTCGGATGAAACGCCTGAGCGCATTAAGGTCTTGCTCGAGTAAACAACGTCTTGCTTGAGTGGTGCTTGTAAGAATAGCTTCAGAGGCTAGTTTTACAATATGTTGTAAGAATAGCCACTTCGTAAATTTTTTGCCATGCCGCACGTTTTTTGTAGGATACGTAGTAGTCAAAGTATCCGACAATGTTCAATGTTTGTCCATCGGGTCCTTCTAACCTTTGGTCAGGTTTTACCAATTGAAGCTTTTGGAAATCTTTAATTAAGGTTTTTGGTATAACTGTAACATCCGCTCCTGTATCTACTTTAAAATCAATGACGTCGTTGTAAATTTTAATAGGCACGGTCCAATTACTCGTTGAAGACTCATTTATTTCACCTAAGTAAGACGTCTTTTCTTCTTCGTAACTAGTTACGACTTTGTCAACTGATATCGACGAGACTTCCTGGTATTTATTGCTGCGGCATTGTCTTGCAAAGTGGCCTATCTTTGAACATTTAAAACAAGTAACGAATTCAGCTGGACATTTTAAAGTTTATTTCTACTACATCGTTGGCAGCATTCTCGCTTCGGGAAGACCTTATTGCGACGTTTTCTTTCAACCCTGTCCACGTAGTCGAAATTTTTCTCCACTCTACCTTGAAGTTCACCTTGTTGCTCTGATATTGATATATATATTGATATATATATATTGAGATATATCGGCCGATATATATCGGTATCGGCCTAAAAATTTCATAAATATCGGTATCGGCCTGAAAGTGATATCGGTCGAGCTCTAACTGTGTTCAACATTTTTTTCTTACCCTACCATCCTTGTCTCAATTGCAGCATAATGAATTTATACTGATATTAAGGTAGCACTCAGCCTACCAGTAATCAATCTGAAACACAACAATAAATGATAATAACAAAACAAAGAAAATAGCAGTGTAAGCATGCACAGTTGCACACACTTATCAAAAGCATACTGTTATTGAATATAATGATACAAATGTCATTTATAAGATCAGTGTATAATAAATTGTCACTATCACATGCTCACTTCCATGAACCCTGAACCATACAAAAATGTAAGTCGTTCAGAAAACTTTTCTTCCTCAGACCTAAACACAGAGTTGAGTACAAGTAAATCAACAGTTGATAATGTAAATATAATCTAAAATGTCATATCAAAAGCATAATAGTATACTGCACAGCAACAGAAGATCTACTACATGGAAAACTTTTTAGCTTCTGCTGGGCACCGGCCAGCACTTTCTAGTACCCAGGTAGGCTACATTCATCAATTTCTTAGCGTGGCGTGCCTGCCTTTGCTTAGTTGCTGGTTTGCTTCTGCTTCTGCTGACTGCGAGTACACTACATACATCGGTATCCGGTATCAGACTAGTGCTGCCACATCTACGGAGGCTAGCTTCCCTGAAACGAAGAATAGCAACTACATGGAATTTATGTCATTCAATTTATTAAACGTAACTAAACAAAGTTAAACAGATTCGGATAATCCGGCTCCAGCTTGGATAAAATTGAATCCAATCCAATCCGGATCCGAAAAATTTCTTCAAATCCGGCAGGATCAGACTCCAAAAATCCGGATCCTGAACAACACTGAACTGCAGCAGAGCAATTTTTATCAACAGTGTTGCCACTTACCAGACATCAAAGGAAGAATTTCACCAAAAGTGGAAAGGGATGCCACCGATGTCGTTGCCAAATGTTCAACTTTTTTGTCCATTTAATTAGGTAAAAATTAGGGTTGTTCTAAACGGACTTTTCATGTCGAAACGAAATTTTTCCACCTTTTCCTTTTGTTCCTGTACTCTATTGTAAGTTTATCATCACTGTTATAGCCTACTCGTTACTACATTGTTTAACTTACTTATACAAAAAAGAAAGAAATTGAATTGAAAACAAATAAACCCTTCTTGCCCTGTTCTGACTCCTCATGAATTTCGTATTGCTCTTTCATCCGAAGAACTTGGATTTTATGTTCCTGCAATTACCACTCAATTTCTTTTCATGAACATTTATTTTCAGTTCAGTTTGTTTTTATTTCTGATCATCACAACGAGAAAAAAACAATATATGACAAACATAGCAAAATACACATATCTAACATACAATCAATCAATCATTTTTTTACATACGACAAAGAACACAGAAACAGGCACAGCTAGAAAACATTAACTATGACATGAAGCAAGTGTGGTCTTACGTTATCTGGTAATGTAGACTAAACATGTGCTTAAGTGTTATTTCGAAGTACCGTAACTGTTACTTTGAAAATCTGAACTGCTACTTTTAACAAAACAATGAAAGCAGCAACATGCTACAGTAAACCTCAGATAGCTAAAAAAGGTCAACAGTTGAAGGCGATTAGGTTAACAGTTTTTTAACTGTTATCAATTTGCTTATCAATCTAATGTTATTTTTTGCACATCTCTAAAGTAGGCTAGACATTTTTATTGAAAACAAACATGATATAGCCTAACTTGAAGCAAGTGTAGTCTTACCTTATCTAGTAATGTAGACTAGACATGTGCTTGACTGTTATTTTGAAATAACCGTTACCTGTACTTTGAAAATCTGAACTGCTACTTTTAACCAAACAATGAAAGCAGCAATATGCTACAGTAGAAACCTCAGATAACTGAAAAGATAACGTGTGACTATAATAAAACAATTATGTGTAGCCTAAACGACATAATTTTAATCCATAGTTTGTCTAAAAAAAGGGTCAGCAGTTGAAGGCGATTAGGTTAACAGTTTTTTAACTGTACTTTTCAATTTGCTTATCAATCTAATACTGTATGTTATTCTTCGCACATCTCTAAAGTAGACATTTTTATTGAAAACAAACAATACGATATAGCGTAACTAGGGATGAGCGTAACTTAACCCTCTTGACGTCGCATAACTGTAATGTTTTACTTAGACGACGTATAGTTGGCTATAACTTAACCCAATGTAGGCTACTAACTACACGTACCGTAGGCTACCGTAGGCCTTTTGATTGTATTTTTGGTTGTGTGGCTTATGTATAGGATCGATATAATTTGACAATTTTTTAAGAATAAATGCTACTTCATAGTGTACCTACCCAAAGTTTAAGGTACCGGTGTATATTTTCACCATGTTTTAACGATTGGAGTAGACTAGTAGAAATTGAATGAAAATATAGCCAATTTGTTTTGAAGCATAGGCTATAGCTTAGGCTATAGCTTGCAAAAAAATACATTAACTATAATGTCCATAACAGGTCAACTATAGCCTAGGGCCTAGGCTATCCTACAGCTTGTTTGTTTGCTGTTCACTAAAAACTAAATCCGGCCTTACATGTCCCAAGTGTCGTCATTTGCCTGATTTTGATCAGTTACCAGGTCTCACCACGTGGAGGTTGACAACATGAGTGCCAAGAAGAAGAGAAAAAATTAAGTTTAGAATTTGATAGTTCTTGTAAAAATGTCTCAAAAAGGTAACAGTTCAAAAGAAAAAAAGGGAGTATGTTTTCAGGTTGAAAGCTCGTAAATAAACTTACAACTACAGTGAGAAAGTTATGACGAATTACACGGATAGTGTGCAAGGTGTCCGCAAGCAGATAAAAGTTGTTTTGCACTTTTTTCACCTCGTTCGTATTGATTCCAATAGTGGAAAATTTGCTTGTGCAAGTCTTTGTACACTTTTCTTTGCCGCCTCTTTAATTTCCCTTGATCGAGCAATTCTGACCTAAGAAAATTTCTAAGGATTTTTGGTGCAAAACGGAAACCAAAAAATAAAACAATGTGCTTGGACAGCATTTTCGTTTTAACTTGGTATGCCAACCTTCAACGTCGTTGTTAGTTTGGATTAACATTCCGTATAGGCCTACGGTACACTCCAGTCTTTGGGCTGCCATGTGGAAAACCATGTGTTTAACATAATCCATCAACTGCTCATTCTGCTACAGTCGCTCGCTTGTAGCTTTTTTGCAAAAGCGAACATGCCACGCGCATGATGTTCCGGTAGGAAACATAGCGCCATGATCTTACGAATACAGGCCTACTTCTTTACGGGAGGTTGTTCCATGTATGCTATTCGTTTTGTCAGCCCAAAGACGCGACCTATCTGAAAATTGCCTGCGTGAAATGGAATGAACATTCACGCAAACGCACAGCGAGAAAACATTGACGAAAAGTGCTCCATGCTGCTCTTTCAAAATCAAGCACGACATTGTTCATTGCCGGCGGTGTTGTAGCCTAAATATTGCTGCTACGGCCTGCAGTATTGCCAGGTAATCAGCTGCACTACATGAAATCATCATCACAAAGATAAAGAAAGCTGAATTACTTCGCTACTTTTCCGTGCAAAAGCGTGTAGCCTATAGAAAACAATTGATATAACTTAAAAATTTCTTTGCAGGAGAAAACGTCCCGTCAACATACCACGTCTTTGCTAGCCTACTTCAAAAGTTTCACCTTCTTTTTATTTGCAAACATGATATGTCTGTCTCTCTCTCTCTCCACCCAAGACAATATCGTTCACAAGAAAGTCGTCTGGCAAGTGTTCGATCAACAATTCAAAGTGTTTGGAATCCGGATCCCTTGGTCTCTGCTTACGCCTGTTGTAGTTTACAACATTGTCAGGTTGTTCAATCAGTGAAGGCAAAGCTTCACACATCGAAGCATCGATGGCCACTTTGGTTATAACATTTTTCACTACTTGTGCAGCAGAGTCGAACGGCGTATGTGACCTTCAGCCTTTGATTGCTTCGCAACAACTGTTGCTTCTTTGGTGCTGAACGTCCCTGGGTGGACTTGTGGTGTTGGGTTTCTTTGAAACATTGGAAGGCTACTGCGAGACTAGAACCTATTAGCACGCCAAGTAAATTTCTTATTCCTAATCGAACAAGTCCAAGTGGCAGAAGATGGCGTATTTTTTTTAAGAGTATACGAATAGCCATGGCTGTCGAATAGTTTATCTTCGCTTTTGATTGTGCCTCCTTTCAGAATCCAAAAGCTTAATTCTCCTGGTTGATATGGCCCAGGTCTACCAGTTGTCGTAGCATACAATCCTCAGGTTCTGAGTGAGTAAAAGACGTTTCTGATATCATTGCTTGCACAGGAAGAATTTCGCTGTAGGAACACTCTGTAAAAAAAGAATTCATAGAAGATCCGGGAATTACCTCTTCGGATATATCATTCTCCTAAAGACACGATTAGACCTACAAATGTTAATGCATTTGCATGCAGCTTAACGTCCGCCACCAACGTAAGCTGTGTAGGCTACTTTATATAGCTATCATACAGATCAGAAAATTTTTATCGCAGCCAAACATTCTTCAGTACATAAAAAATACAACAGCTTTGTAGGGTAGGTCTACGGTACCCGGTCATTTGATCAACAGACGTTTGGTCGACAGACATTCGGTCGACAGGACGTTTGGTCGACAGCACGTTTGGTCGACAGGACGTTTGGTCGACAGGACGTTTGGTCAGCAGACATTTGGTCGACAGACATTTGGTCGACAGGACATTTGGTCGACAAACATTTGGTCGACAGGACATTTGGTCGACTGGACATTTGGTCGACAGAAATAATTTCATTTTAGGGTCCTTTCGACCAAATGTCTTGTCGACCAAATGTCTTGTCGACCAAATGTTTGTCGATCAAATGTCTGTCGATCAAATGTCTGTCGACCAAATGTCTTGTCGACCAAACGACCGGCTACGAGGCCTACTGTAATTTAACAACCTCTGCATTTCGGTATCGTTTAAGTTTGCTTTCATTTACACACTTCTTCTTCGTCGTATGAGCTTTCTTCCGGACTATATGTTTGGGCATGAGGTCATCAGCCACTCGACAGTCTCATCATCCAGGACCTTCAGTCCAAGCGTTCCATGTGGTGGTTGATGGATTGGGCAGTCATGGACGACATGGTCTACTATCTGGTCTGTGGCACCACACTCGCATCCCGGTGAGGGAGCCAGGCCCCATCTGCACATGTCTGAACGAAAGCGACCGACGCCGGTTCGTAGGCGGTTAAACCGGACCCACGCAAGTCTTGCGAGGGACATTCCCGGAGGGTGGGGATCGACGTCGGGTAGGAAATCACGGAGTCGGGAGATGTTGTTTTGCCACTCCGTGTTCCATGTGTAGTTCGTCTAGTGTGCCGCACTTATTCCAAGATCTTCAACGTTGTTCAGAAGCTGTCGTGCGGCGGGCGCAAATAGGCGTCTTGATTTCAGTCGCTGCTGTTCTCCAGGTAGGTGCTGGAATGTACTGTGGAGGAGGTGGTCGGGGTCCAGTGCGCGACGAGCAAGGGAAATCATGGCTCCTTTATGGCGAAGCTCAGCAGGTTGGGTGCCTGCAAGGATGGGTAGGCATTCCGTTGGAGTGGGACGCAGGCATCCAGTCACAGTGCGCAGTGCGTCGTTGATGGCAGTGTCAATGTGGCGGGTGTGAGAGCTGCGGCACCACACTGGTGCGCAATACTCGGCGGTAAAATAGACGAGGGCCAAGGTAGCTGTGCGAAGGGTTTTCGCGTCAGCTCCCCAGCCGGAACCCGCCAGCCGCCTCAAAAGTGCAACGCGCGCAGATAGTTTTTTGCGCAGTGACTCCAGGTGTCGTCGGTACGTGAGTGACCTGTCCAGGGTAACGCCAAGGTAGGTGGGTTCGGCGCAGTATGGCAGGCGTTCGTCATCGGTGGTAATGTTGATCTCACGTTTTGCTTCCTTGTTGTTTAGATGAAAGGCCGCCGACACTGTCTTTGCCTTGCTGAGCTGTAGCTTCCATTTCTGGAGATATGTTAATATAGTTGACATGTGCTGGCTTAGGTTCCTCTCCATTGACTGCTAATCTCCGGCTGGATGTAGGAGAGCCAGGTCGTCTGCGTAAGCATACTTTCTGGAGATGGTGTCAGGCAGGTCATAGATGTAAGTGTTAAAGAGGAGGGGGGCCAGGACAGAGCCCTGTGGGACGCCGTTCCTGAGTCGAAGTAGTCTACTTCGTCGGCCGCTACCGGTGGAAAGGGTAAAGCTGCGGTTTTTCACAAGTTCCATAATCATATGGTCCATGTGCCTGTCAGGAAGGTGACGGAGTAGTTTGCAGGCAAGGCCGCTGTGCCATACAGTGTCGTAAGCAGCCGTGAGATCGAGAAACACGGCGCCAGCCTTCTTTTTTGCCGAAAAGCTATCCTCGATGTCTTGAGTCATCAGAGTGACCTGGTCTACAGTTGATCTTCCGTGGCGAAAGCCGGCTTGCTCTCGAGGGAGCTGAGGGTCTATTATCGGTTCGACACGGGCGTAGATAAGTCTCTCAAGTATCTTGAAGGAGATACAGAGCAAAGAGATGAAACGGTAGCTCTTCGGATCCCCTAGGGGCTTCTTCGGCTTTGGGACTGCAACCACTAGGGCTCTTCTCCAGATTCTTGGGATGCGCAGGTGACGCAAGCAGCAGGAAAGGAAGTCTTTTAACCAGGACCTCATAGGACTCTTTTAACTAGGACCTCATATTTACACACTGTTCACCTGCCTCACGACAGTGAGTTGATGGCGAGCTTTGATAAAGAACACCTTCATTTTCGGAATCAGGTATGTCAATGGAAGCATTTGATTAGACGATCCTTCCTGTAAAGTAAAAAAGTCAAATAGGTTGTTTTGTTTGAGCTTCCACTACTTTCATGAATAGACCAACTCTAGCAATTCTGTTTTGACTTAGCTGTTAATCTCTTACGCACTACAGCAACAATAGAATCAAAAGTTTTAAAACTGTATGGCCACACCCACACTAAAATATATCTCAGACTAAACTGAGATCAGAGATCACACCACAACTATCATCATACGCCAACCCAATGCTAAGAATAATTTCTATAACCTGTCAAAATAATATTTGCTATTCCTTAACTTATAGCCTACGTAGGCCTACCTTTTATTTAGAGAATATAATGCAATACCAACATTCCAAAGTTGTTATTTCTTTCACTAAACTGCGGTAGCCAGTGTTGTACGTTGACGCCGTCAATTTGACGGCGTCAACTTTTTGTTGATGCTGAGGCTAGCGCCGTCAATTTATTTTTCAGTTGACGGAAGTGATAGCGCCGTCAACTATTTTGCCAACTATTTTGCGGATGCCCCCCTGCCCTCAAATTCTGTCGATGGGGAGGGAAGAGGGGGCAATGGTGCCCTTTTAAAGTCATGTAAGCTACTGCACACTTTGCAATATAACAATTTCTGCTATTCGCTTTTAGCCTAATTATAATGTTCTATTTTTGCCTCAAAATAATATTCACGACACAAAATTCTCCATCACAGTAAGTTATATTACATCATTATAAAATAGCATGATGCCCTTCCGTGCCATTGTTCTTTGTATAGCGGACACTTGTATCATTACTCGATAATGAGCTGATAGATGAGCACTATCGCTATATCTTATCTTAAAAACTTACAAAAAAAATTGGCCTTTCAGCAACAAAAGTGCCCTTTTTTCATACTTCTGCCCATCCAGTCAAAAATCGCTCCAGCACCCCTGAATATGCGTCTCAAACACAGCAGATTGTCAGACAAACGTTTTGATATGCTTGTTTTTCTGCAAGGAAATAACTAATAGGCTGAGCAGCTAATTACAATACAATCTCAAAACATAATACCTGCTCTTTATTTATAGCTATTGTTAGCCTGAACTTGGTTGAAATATTTCCGTTTTATGAGACGCTGGCAAAAAATAGCGCTAGAAATTAGCCCTGACGCTGACGCCGTCAATTTCTTTAAGAGCTTACGCAGTTCTTTACGCCGTAAAGTTTTTAGGCAATTTGCGCTGACGCTGACGCCGTCAAATTATTTCAATGACGCGTACAACACTGGGTAGCCTACCGGTACATATTTCGTGATATTCCTGTTTTGCATACACGATGCTGCCATTTCTGACATGAGTCGCATTGCAGTGCTTCTTGTCGAGGACGAACAGATTTAGAACAGACGGGGCAAATATCTGACGTTTCGGCGAGTAGTTACCGAACGATTGAAATAACTAGAGCAAGTTTTTTAATCACCTAACTAAACCTTTTAAATAACCTAAGAAATAAAATAAAAAATCGAAAATTATTACTTTATATTTTTAAATCTATAACAATATATGACTATTTTTAAGCAACAAATTTATGCTGATCTCTGTAATTAACAACTCGCATGCAAGTTTTTACATGAAGCCTATTTAGAACAATAACATATTCTAATAGGGTTCAATCTTTGCATTTTAAAGTAAAAACTAACAGTCATAATTTATGAGCAAAAACAGAAAATAGCCTATTACTTTTTATGACTTTATAACCTCTTAAATAGAGCTCATAACAACGTAGTTCTTTCACTATTATAAGTTTTACAACTTTCTGTACGATCACCAAAAATATGACTTCAATGACAGTTACTGGCCCAAGTAGGCTAATAACTTGTTGTTGGCAGATCTACCTGAAGGAGCCAAGACCTTTTTATAGTGGTGTCTTGCTCGTTTTTTGTTTTTTATCCTTAAATAAATATTTAACACCACTCACCAGTAGGCCTACCTCACGTTGTTCCGTGTTTTGCTTCACGATGGGTGACGGTCTCTCCAAGGATTCCTCCAGTCTGGCTTCCTGTAATATTGATCTCCACATTAACACATTTTCCTCATTGGTTTGGCACCCAAGTGTTTTTGTCTTGGAAGAAAAGTTGATCCTATATGCAATGGATCATTTGCGAAATGAAAACCGATTAATTATCTCGATGTAAAATGTTGCACTATTATAATATTTTAAAATAGGCTACAGGTTAACAACAGTGGCGGCTCGTGATCTTTGTTAATGTAAATTAGAATTTTGAAAGGTGGAGTATGCAAAAAACAGTGGCGTAGCCAAGGGGGGGTTTTGGGGGTTACAACCCCCCCCCCCTTTGGCACACGTGTGACGTCACGATATTGAGAATGATGCTTTCAGTCTAAAAAATATTGCCTAATTTTAAACAAAACTGCATTAAAAGATCGAGTTTTGCCAATCCCAAACATCTCAGCCAGGAATTAGCAACAAGAAAACATAGAGACTTAGCTTTATTTCCGAAAAATGCCCTAGAAAACATGATCTTATCCTTCTGCTATGCCACCAGACAGCACCATTTTACAGGAATATTCATACTCACATTCTTGTTGAAAATGCTCTCAGAATGCACCAAATTCAAAGCAATTTTTCAAAATTTTCTGGGGGAGGCCCCCCAGACCCCCCGCCGTTGGGTCGTCAAACCCCCCTCCCCCCCCTTTCAAAACTCCTGGCTACGCTACTGGCAGAAAACATTGGTGAATTTTTACGTAGCCTATAACTTAGCTAAAACCTCTCACTAACTTACGTTTTGTTACCAACCGCGTGACAGTGTTTTTATCTCAGAAGCACTCAACACCTGGACGGCCATTTGATTGATAACACATTGCTCACAGGAACAACTAATCTTTTTAGCCTAAATTAATCTGCTTTTTAACTCACCCAAATGTAGATCAACACCAAACACAATTAATGGATCGTCCCTCAATGTTACTTAAGGAGACTTTCAAATTTAGGAAGCTTGTATCATAAGTCTCGCTATCCTTTTCCAAGACTTCTATTAACACACAACTTTTTGAAGCTTATTTGATTTTCTTTTTAAAGGATTAAAAATAGTTCTTTATAAACACTAAGCAATTAAATAACACCAAAAGATCTCAGCCATCCGGACGGCATTAACAAAAAACCGAAGTGATTGAAATAAAACCCTGCAACGATAAACCTACTGGCTCTACTTTTGAGATGGCGCCTTCCCCCTGGAAAAGCGCTAACGAATTAGGCAACGCGTGCGCAGAAACAATTAAGCAAATGAGCCTCAGGAACAATTAAATAGCTTAATTTTTCTGTATAGGTAAAGAATTCTTTTTTCATTCAATAAAAAAACTTTATTTGACTTGAGAAATTTAGTTCATTTAGATATTTCATTTGTGGTTTTGGTTTAGCTTCACCGAAAAAACTGTTTGTGCACGCTCAGGAAAATAGCCTAAGTAGGCCTGACTGGGATATTTTATATGTTGATCATCATTCAAAGCATTACTTTTTTTGCATTTGGCCTATTGCATGATAGAGAATCCAAGCAAAGGACATAGCGCTTCTGCTTAACAATAATGTTAAAAAAGATGCAATGTTACTGCACTGCATCGATGGTTCGCAAGCCAATATAGCACCACTAAGAAAACAAAGCTAATTGTTGTAAACGGACCGGTATTAGCTTAAAATTTACGCTATGGCTTTTACTATAGACTAGGTTAGGGGTCACCAACCTTTTTTGCATGCGGGCCACTTTGGCACTTAGGAGAGCTGTGGCGGGCCGCACTAATAAAATTTTAGGTAAGCTGACTCTTATGCTAGAAAATAACGCATTTCGTATCCAGTGGCAGTAGCCTATCCAACGTTACATGTTGTTAATATTTATCTTAGAATACCGCAGCAACAAAATTAGTCGAACAACATACTACCAGACTAAGCTCTTTTAACAACGCTTTCGACTTCTTTAACATTGCCTAATAAACGAGGCCACTTGTTTTGCGCACTTATAGTGAGGCGAGCTGTTTCATCAGAATTTCATCGCCAAGCAAGAGTGGTGTTGTCACTTCGCTTCACAACAGATATCTTGCCATTAACAGTTTCAATAAACATGGAAATGTTTGAATTGACACATCGCAATACAGGCAAATGTGGGCAAAGTTACTTTCAAAAGTAACTGAGTTACAGTTACAGTTACTTGACCAAAATAGTAACTGATGATGATGATGATGGCGTATGAGCGATCTTTCCAGGCTAGATTGGAGGGCAGGAAATCATCAGCCACTTAGCAGTCTCGTCGTCCAGGACCCTCAGACCATGCGCACCATGTGGAGGCCGGTGGGTTAGGCAGTGGTGGATGACATGGTCTGCGGTCTGTTCCGTGGCACCACACTCGCATTCTGATGAAGGAGCCAGGCCCCACTTGTGCATGTCCGAACGAAAGCGGCCGACGCCAGTTCGCAGGCGGTTAAGCCTGACTCACGCAAGCCTTGCGAGGGACATCCCTGGTGGACGGGGATCGGCGTCGGGTATGAAGTCACGGAGCGTGGAGGTGTGATTTTGCCACTCCGTGTTCCACATGTGGTTCGTCCAGTGTGCCGCACTTAAACCAAGTTCTTCTGCGTTCTTAAGGAGTTGTTGTGCGGCAGGCACAAAGGGGCGTCTTGATTTCAGCCGCTGCTTTATAGGTGGTGGTCTCTTGAATGTTGCATGGAGGAGATGGTCCGGGTCCAAAGCGCGGCGAGCGAGAGACATCGTGGCTCCTTTACGGCGTAGCTCAGCGGGTTGGATGCCTGCTAGGATGGGTACTGGGTAGGCAGTCCGTTGGAGTGGACGCAGGCATCCAGTCACAGTACGCAGTGCGTCGTTGATGGCGGTATCAATCTAGTGGGTGTGAGAACTACGACACCAGACCGGCGCGCAGTACTCAGCGGTGGAATGAACAAGGGCTAGGGTAGCTGTACGAAAAGTTTTAGCACCAGCTCCCCAGCCGGAACCGCCAATCGCCTCAAAAGTGCGACGCGTATAGATAGTTTTTTTTTGCGCAGTGACGTCAAGTGCCGGCGGTACGTGAGTGACCTGTCCAGGGTTATGCCGAGGTATGTAGGTTCGGCACATTAAAGCAGGCGTTCCCCATCAATCTTGATGTTTATCTCATGCTGTGCCTCCCGGTTGTTAAGGTGGAAGGCCGCCGACACTGTCTTTGACTTGCTGCGCTGTAGCTTCCATTTCTGGAGGTATGCTGATAGTGTTTGCATGTCTTGGCTGAGGTTCCTCTCCACTGACTGCCAGTTTCCTGCTGAGTGCAGGAGAGCCAGGTCGTCTGCGTAAGCATATTGCCTGGAGATGGTGGGGGCAAGTCGTAGGTGTAACTGAGTTACCGTTACGGTTACCGATTTTAAAAAGTAACTAGTTATCGTTACTAGTTACAGTTACTAGTTACTTTCAGTTACTCACAAACACAAAATTCTGCACCTGGCCAGCTCTGCATGCAAGTCCAGTTTAACCGCAATGTTTGATATAGTGTTAGAGTTAGAGCCATCATGCTAACATAACAGCACAAGTACAAAACCAACAATGTTTGATTTAAAAAAATTACTCAGTGGCTTATATGTTTATTTCCTTTGAGAAATACGAGCATTTCAAAGTGCTCGTCACTTAGGCCTGCCCTTTTGGGCTTTAAAATGTCCTTGCGCAATCGTCGTCGTCGTGTGAGCCTCGGGGGCCGAGGGTCTATCCTTCTACCGTCCCAGATTCACAATGTTCCCGAACTACACTGGAAGGCTACTAGAGAGCAGCCAGTCTTTGGTTTCATCATCCATGCAGACGTTCCATGACACGCAGACACATGACACGCAGACACATGACACGCAGACGTTCCACTCCGTTAGGTGGCTTGAAGATGGCACAGTCATTGATGATGTCCGCCCCGATAGTTCAATTAGTTGGCGCGTCACTTTTGGAACGAAGAAGCTTCAAGATAAAGCTGCGCTGGTTCGACTCTCAGGGCGTGCGCTTGACCAACGCACGTTAAGGACTGCTTAATCAATCAATCTCTCCGTTTAGCGGCATCTAGGCCTAATAGATGGAATAATTTCCCGGCAACAAGACTTCAACAATCGGAAACTTTACTCTGTCAATCTTGGTAACCGGGTCTGCGTCAGTGATTTAAAGCCTTTAGTCTACAAGTATGAGAAACTGCCAGGATTAAGCTCTGCAAGAAGCTTTCCCAGTCCGAGGATAAAGATTCAATCAATCAATGATGTGGTCTGCGGTATGTTCCTCGGCACCACATTCACAGGAGGAGGAAGAGGCCATTTCCCATTGGTGCATGGTTGAGCGGAAAAGCCCGACACTTGTACGGAGACGGTTGAGGCGCACTCATGCCTGTCTTGGTAGTGTCAGGCGATGGGGCGTGTGTCGACGTCGGGGATGAACAAATAAAGTCTCGTGATGAACAAGTGTTGCAATGAAAACAATATTTCCACTGCAGCACTTGACGAAATAGGAGTAGCCTATGGTTTTAAAACAGTTTTTTCATCCCTCCGCTTGTGAATCTGGATCCGCTTAACTTGGGCTCAGGGTCCGCTTTCAAAAACTCCTGTAACAGATTCAACGCGTATTGCTTTCTTTTTTTGGTTTTTGCGTAAAGTGGTGCAAAAAAGTCCTCTGTGTCTCTACCACCCAGGCCCGGATTTAGGGGGGGGGGCAGAGGGGGCAGTTGCCCCGGGCCCCCCGACTTTGAAGGGCCCCCCTATGTGGAAAAAAATGTGATTTTGTGTTATTTTATTCCTTTTGACCTTTAAAGTTTCTGCAAAATGCTGTGCTGTACTGGACTGATGCTACTGTAGACGTAGAGATGGCTTTTACGCGCCGTAGGCGCAAAAAAATTTTTTGCACGGGGCCCCCCCGATCTAAAAGTGCCCCGGGCCCCCCATCAGCTAAATCCGGCCCTGCTACCACCATCCACTTCAGTGTCGCTGCTACTCCCCTCTTCAGCAGAGCAGTCTGCTTCTTCAATTGCTTGAAGCATGTTCTGTTTAATTTTGGTCTTCAATTCAGCAGTGTCGCTTAATTTTCAGGTTCCTGATGAGGGCTTAAGTTAAACCGAAAACGTTTGACTGTTAAACTATTTGTAAATATGTAAAATATATCGTTATAATGCTCAACCCTGTTGTACTGTTGTGTCTTGCCTGTCTTTGGGACATAGGCTTATATTGATTAATCGCCAAAAAAGAGCCAAATCATAAATATGAAGCCAAACGTCTTAAAAAATCGCCAGATTTCTCGGTTTTGGCGATAAATTCGCCAATATGGCAACCTTTCTCCACGAGACCACAAAACAAAAGTAGAAACTCGAATGAGCAGTGCTGCGCCGATACAGCTACGAGGAAATGCATTATTGCGCAAAGCACAGCAAACACGCACAAAGCAAGACACAAACACGTGCAGAGAAACAAACGGCAATTTAGAGACTGAAATTTCAATGCAAAAGTAACTTGTAACTGTTGAAAAAGTGCTAAAATAAGACCTAGTTACCGCGTTTCGTTACTTTTGGAAAATAGTAACGAAGTTACCGTTAGCCTACAGTTACTCAAAAAGTAACTAGTTACAGTAGGCCTAACTAGTTACTTTTGTAACTAGTTACTGCCCACCTTTGAATACAGGCAACTAGTGACCTGCAAACATATCAGCTAAATGTAGACTCCAATAACAGGGAGAAAGAAACCAGGCGCCATGAAACAAAAACTTGTGGAAATCACCAAAAAAAAGTTTCTATCCTAACTCATGAACAGTGTTCCCTCTAAAAAAGCAATGAGTTGATTTTTCACTCTTTTTGTGAGAGTCTATAAAACTGTCTTTCTTTGATTAGGCCTATATTGTTGATTAACATCATTTTGCAGTACTGAGCTAAATAGCCTATTTTCATAATACCAGAAAAAGTCTTTAAATGTAGCCTATATATAATATTTTTCCAATTTATTATAAATTAAGTTGGCACATCGACCTATTTTGCCATCAAAAACTTGCAGAAAGGAACATTGCTCGTGTAACCCAATAACGGTGAAACGCACACTAGTGATTACAGGACATTTACAAACTTAAAATAAGCAACCCTCATATGCTCACAGACATTTTCGAAATTCGAAAACAGACGTTTTAATCAACCACTGGGGCAGTGTTGCTGGACATCGCATTGAAATAAGTTTAAACGACCCCCACCTAGAACTACAATCTGATTGGTCGGTAGGTGGAATAGTATGCAAAGCGAAAATATGCTTCCCGGAAAGTGTTTTTTTGCCTTCATGCTGTTTAACTCCTCAAGAAAAGTAGTTTTGGTTATACTTGTGCTCTTTAAAGCTTCCGCGGGCGCACATAACAGCGTTTTAAAAATGACTTTTAAAAATGGTAGCCTATACAAATTGATTGTTTTTTTCATTTGTTCATCAACTAATCCCACAAGTTGTAGCCTACCAAACTGGAAGAATAACGTAACAAACACCACAATAAATATTTAAAATGTAGCCTAAGTAGCCTAGTAGTCTACTTTCGTAATTCTGCTTTTGTGGCCTACGACTCAGCGAATATGAAGTCTTTTCGGCAGCGCTATAATGATTAATGAAGTCTTTTCGGCAACGCTATTCATTAATCACTCACTGGGAACGACATGGGCATACGCTCGAGCTGAAATGCAACAGCCCGCCGCATATGAAGTCTATTCGGCAGCGTGATTCATAATCACCTTGGAGCCTTGGAATGGCGTTCGAAAGGGCGCCGGTTCGACACCGCTCAAGAGCATGCTGCTGTGTCTTTGGCAAGACACTTAAAGGCACCAGGGACGTGCCGTCAGGGGAGGCAGGGGAGGCACTGCCTCACCTGCCAACATCTGGCAAAGCAAAAGTTATATCAAAGAATTGTTTATCACAGAATAAATATTATTTGTTAAAAAGGAGGAATATTGCACGTTTTTAGATGCTTTAATTTGTGTGAATTGCTGTAGTCGTGCCCCCTTTCCCGCAAATTTTAAGTTTCTACACCTAAACTGTGCTTTAATTTTTTATGTTTCTGTGGCGATATTCATATCGAGCGTTCACGTGGTCAAAACAGGGATATCTAGAGAAGGGGATACGAAGGCTTTTAATACGTCTGACAATAGAAGGGCTTTTGTTTATCGTAAATAATCTGTGTTTATCATAAAATGACAATTGGCACCGATAGTAGTTTAATGAATCTTGTTATAATAACCTGCATTGCGCTATTAGCATCAAGCCTGGACGCTCACTGCATGCTCATGGTTACTTGTTAATTCAACTACCCGTAGAGTTGCTTCACATCTCGCCTACTGTAAAGGCTTTGTTAAGAAAAACAGCTTACTGGTAACTTTTCAACTGTCGACAAGTATTCTTTAAATATGCATTATGTAACGTTTACTAACTGTCTTTGGTAGTTAACTGTACCAGCTGCACTGCAAAACTTTCTGCAATTTTGAAAAGAACGACATGTTTCACATGCTACAAACTACCGCACTGGTAGTGTCATAAGAATAAGGCAATCGCTGTGAGCCTTCACATCCCCTTCTCTAGATATCCCTGGGTCAAAATCATTGAAATACGTGAGGAGAGGCAGCGCCAAGCTGTGCCTCACTTCAGATCAGAAAACTTTCATACACTGCATTATGCATGCCTTTTTCTTTTGCAAAGTCGCCCAGAAATCATCATGAACGATTTAGCTATAATTTGAGGCATGCCTCAAATGTGACGTCACAGCTATGAAACCTTTTTTGTCAAGCTGGAATGCTCGCATAGTACTTGGTATGTGACTTTTTGCAGTGTAAAGGATTGTTTGTTATAAAATTTAACTAAAGTGGAGAAAGATTTAGTATCAAATCTGAGAGATTTTTAAAAACTAAACGTTCAATCCAAAGTTGAAGTCATAAATAAAGGAAGACCTGTTCCAAATTTATAAGATTTGCATCAGACGACTGAACAAAAAAAATAACTCCCAACTTTCAAAGAGATTGGTACGGTACCAAAAAAGTAGTGGCTGTGACTGTGTGAGTGTGTGGCTATGCTTTAAAAAAATCGCCTTTTCTGCTTTCCCTGTCTCTTGTTTTCAATATCTAGAGATAATGTTTGGACTAAAGAAGGGTCTCTACAACAAAGTCACAGATGTTTTAGTCCAAAAGGATAGGCGCATGGATTTTATTTTTAATCAATATGAAAGCATGCTGCTAATTTTTTTGATTAGTCTGATACCGTTTTTGTAGTTGTTAAAAAATTTTATTGTAAAAGTGACTTGAAACAATTAGTACCTCACCATCTAGGGGTGGCCGGTCGATTGGTCGAAAGACATTTGGTCAAACAGTCATGTGGTCGACAAACATTTGGTCGACAGGACGTTTGGTCGACAGGACGTTTGGTCGACAGACAATTGGTCGACAGACATTCGGTCGACAGGACATTTGGTCGACAGGACATTTGGTCGACAAGACATTTGGTCGACAGGACATTTGGGTTAGAGTTAGGGTAGGGTTAGGGTAAGGGTTAGGCTAGGGTTAGTTAACCCTAACCCTAAAATGAATCGTTCTGTCGACCAAATGTCCTGTCGACGAAATATCTTGTCGACCAAATGTCTGTCGACCAATTGTCTGTCGACCAAACGTCCTGTCGACCAAATGTCTGTCGACCAAACGTCCTGTCGACCAAATGTCCTGTCGACCAAATGTCTTGTCGACCAAATGTCCTGTCGACCAAACGTCCTGTCGACCAAATGTCTGTCGACCAAATGACTGTCGACCAATTGTCTTTCGACCAATTGACCGGGTACCCCATCTAGGAACCTCACCGCACGACACTGAAAGGCACGCTTGAAGGTGGACACGAAGATTGGCTTCCTTGCCTTCCCGTCCACTTAATCTAAATCTTCAACCACCGGGTGTAAGCCTGGATACGACAAAAAAAAATCATAACTCACTCACCGGGGACGACGTGGGCATCAACGCTCGAGCTGAAATCCAACCGCCCGCGGCATGTGAAGCTTTTTTTGGCGGCGTAAATGATTGCGTTTCCCGATGTATGAGGATACGACATCGGCAGAGGACGACATCGTCGCCACCCAGTCGAAAGTGCCTCGCAAACTTCTTAAACGCAACCTCCTGTCCCATACAATTTTATTCAACTTTTATTGCCAAGCTGAGCTTAATTTGAAAAATTTTAGACTATTTTTGAATCGTTTTGTTTTCGTGGTTTTCAAGATGATTTTTCACAGTGAAAATTGCGTCAATTACAATGTGATCTAAAAAAAAACATTGTAGTGAGAGGTTTCGCAGCCTGCTCTGAATTTTCAAAGCTAAAACTTTTCCTGAATTTCAAAATTTGCTCTTCACGATCATAACCTTGAAATTGTTACGACCATCAGCACTCTTGATAACGCACCATGGCCGATCTTCATAGCAACTGTCCATACAAATCTTAAATATATCAGCTAAAGCTATGTGGGCTAATAAAGCTATAGCCTAAATATATGTTGTTTATTTGTTTGGTTTTTTTTTTGTAACATTTTCTTTTTTTATTTTCCCTTTATATCTTAAATTTTTCTGAAGGTGTTGCGACCGTGCCAAACTTCTTTCAAATCAATAACTTACTTCGGTCTAATATGAAACCAAGGAACTTTCAGAAATAATTGAACTACCATTCAACGTTTTATAGGCAAAGAAAACTTTTTCTTGAACCGTAGAAAATTTCATTATCAGATCACCGCTTCAATGCGTGATGGAAATCTACAGATAAATCTGCATCAGGCATTGCAGAAAGCAGAGTGCAAAAAACAGTGTTGCAGAACGCGTTTTCGAATATTAAATTCTCATCAGTGCAACTACGTTTATGAACGCAATAACAACGGTTAAATTTAAACTCAATACAAACCATTACAAACATTATAAGGACATATTCTCAGTGTTCAATTGAATATTAATAAATCCAGAAACATCAGAAAATGACTTCCCGCATGCAATTCCAGACCGACATTACTCGCTTAAGTTTTTTTTGTTAAAACAAACTTAATGTTCAAAGCAAAAAAGCCATCACAATGAACATCTACCGAAGTATACTAATTTACAGTACTTAGATAAGCACTGAAAATTAATAGACGGTATTGTTATTGGTTACATGAGTAGGTGCTCACTGCCTACCTACAATCCCTCCTCGGTCTGCCTGAACCATACTTGCAATTGTTTCTTGTTGTTTTTTTGATTTATTGAGAGCGAGTTGGGATAAAAACTTGATTTTGTATAAACTTACAATGGCTTTAACACGACAACTTAAATCCGTGGTACACATTCATTTCTCTAGCTTGCTTTTTTCGATAATGAAATGAAACTCAACACACAATGGCAAATACTCTCCAGAAACCACGGCTCCCGGCACGCGGCAAATGCGACAATCAGAAATTAAACGTCTTGGTCAGAAGGCGGGCCACGTAACGTATAACAGTGAAAGAACGCAAATTCAACGTTGCTTAATTCAACCAACCAAGTTACAAAATTCATCACAATTTCAATTCTAATCAAGAGGGCAATCGACCCGCCGGAACATTGCGGCCCCTAATTATGGCACATAATTAAATAAAGGTTGAAGTAGAAGGGTCGATTCCCGACATGCAATACACAGAAAGTATGTACATTAAAACTACACAAAAACGGTGATTATCTTTTGATAGCAGTGCAAGGCACTTGGACACCCTGGCCACAATGGCCTGGCGAATACTTACACGATTAACGATTAATATCTACGTTAGCTTCATGAGACACACATAGTAGCAAACAACTCAGACGCACTACACAGTACCTAACTAGCTACTTATAATGACGCAAATTACTGAGATCGCTTGCGAATACTTACACGGTTAGCATTTACATCATTTGCATGAAACACACAGTAGCAAACAAATCAAATGCATTACACAGTAGGCCTAACTAACTAGCTACTTATAACGAGGCCGATGACTGAGATTGCTGTAGAGCATACGTTACTAAGACATGTTGTTGAGTTACGCATATTGGAGTCCTGCGGATGACACATAGAAATACGCAGGTTAATAACAGATTTGCGCGGTACATATCTACAATACACTACAAATTTAAATGAAAGGCAAGGGTGGTACAGATGCCTCGACGACACCAGCTAACAACAGACCAGGGCGTGGCCGGGTCCTGAACGCAGTCAAGCATTTCCCACAGGAGCAACGCACGATATATCCCTTAGGACCAGGTCCACTTTGACCTCACCCGATGCCTCATCCACCACTGAGACTGCCACCCTGACGCGCCTGACAATCGGTTTTCCTTTTCTAATTTGGGGGATGATCTCATGGACTCTCCCCAGACGGTACCTTCCTCTCTTAGTTATATCTTCTGGAGAACCAACCACCACTAATTGGCCAGGCTGTAGGTTTTCCACCAAACTGGCCCACTTTTTTCTACCCTGCAGGGAAGGTAAATAGAAAGAGATCCATTTCTCCCAGAAACTGTGAGATAGAGCCAGGTTGTACCTATAGTCTCTCCGTAACTCATCTCGGTCATGAGGATTTCCTACTGATGAAAATGGGCTCAAGAATGGGTTAAGGAGGGCGGCTGGGGTGATAACAGTAGAATCCTTAGGGTCATCACAGACAGGGACTAAAGGTCTTTCGTTGACTATTCTTGTGGCACTACCAGTAAATGTAAGAAGTTCAACAAAGTTGGGTTTCCGTGATGAGTTCCCAATAACGTGGGAAAAGGCAATTTTGAATTGCTTGACCATTGCTTCCCAGGCCCCTCCCTGGGCCGGGGCATACGGAGGAATGAACTCCCAGTTAATTCCCTTTTTTCGCAAAGAAGTTTGAATTTCAGAAGACTCCAAAATTTCTGGTAGTCTTTTAGCTGCCGCTTGAAATGTGGTCCCGTTATCTGAGTACATGTTACGTATAGATCCACGCAAGTCTACAAATCTGGTAAATGCTAAAACAAATTCACTGTAAGATAGTGACGTCACAAGTTCCACATGGATTGCTCTACTCGCAAGACAGGTAAATAACAATCCCCATGCTTTCTTTTGGCTTCTTCCTTCCACAAACGTCATTGGACCAAAATAATCTACGCCACTGTTGAAGAAGGGTTTGTTATAGGCCGTGGTTCGTGGTAATGGTATATCCGACATAAGCTGCCTGATAGGCTTCGCTTTCTCTAAGGCACATGGAGCGCAGTCATGCAAATAGTGTTTCACCGAGGAATTACCGTTTGCAATCCAAAAACGTTGACGAGTAGATAACAGTGTCTGTTGCACACCACAGTGATAGCTATCACAATGAGCGTCAAGGACAACTAGCCGTGTCAATGCGTGCCTCGAAGGCAAAATAAGAGGATGCTTCGCATCGACAGTTATTTCGGGAGACTTACTCAATCGACCTTCAATACGAAGTCTCCCCCGTGTGTCCACACAAGGACGATACTTTTTTAGAGAGCGCAACTCCTTCAGGCACTGTTTATCAGCGCCAGCTTCGCTCGAAGCAAGACGTTTTGTTACCACATCGATCGACTCCGGCAGGCCGTCACAACTTAACAAATCTCTATACACTACTTTTTGTACGTAAGAAACAACCCTATTTAAAGCGTCCTCAAGATAGGATGCATTTAACTTTGGTTTTACATACCCATGTTTCTTGCATTTGGATACAATGAACTCCGTGAAAGCTACAAGATAGGCGGCTCTTTTTTTCAACACGTACAAAGTAGGTGCGGTTTCGATCATCTTGCTAATGGAGCCAGCAGTTGCATTTTCACTTACCGTTATCGCCGGCGACAGTTCCATTTTACGAATAGCAGCATCTGCTCCATTCACCGTTGGGACCTCGCCCTCCTGCATGAGAAAAGATGGACCGCTCAACCACATCTCTCTGGAACCTGTTTTGGTGATGGCATTCGGTCTGGTTCCAACGTCTGCCGAGTTGAGATGTGTCGGACAAAAATGCCATTCTCTCACCTCTGACAAGAGTAAAATACGATTTAACCTACGAGTAACAAACTTGCATAATCGTAAATCAGGATTTCTGATCCACTGAAGGACAGTATTCGAGTCACACCAGAAATGTTTTCTAAGATCAGGCAGGTGTAGTGCATTAGCTGCCTGGTTTAACAGTTCCGTAGTATTAAGCGCGGCTACAAGCTCCTTTCTGGCAATCGGCCATGCACTTTGATGCTTGAGGACAACCCTACTTTTGCCAAAAACGAAGGATACGCAAGGGACTCCGTTACACAGCCTACGTATATACACAACGGAGGCAAAGGAGTGATTGGAGGCATCACTGAATCCATGTAACTGATATACGATATCATCGTCTGCACAACACGGCTCTGTGTTTACAAAATACCATCTAGGTATGGAAAATTCTTTTAGTAAATCTAATGAATGAATCCACGACTTCCACTCTTTTATGTAGCTTTGTGGCACTTCGGTGTCCCAATCGAGGCCTTCAATAGCCAAACGCTGCAGAATTAACTTAGCTTTAAGGAAGAATGGAGCGCCGAACCCTAGTGGATCGAAATTTTGGCCAAGTTGGCTTAACATTGAGCGACGTGTGTACTTCTCTAAAGGTTGGAGAGAGCACTTAATGAAGAATGAATCTGACTCGGTTTGCCACACACAACCTAGAGTTTTTGCTACTGGTAAGTCTGTGTCGTCTTTTTCGAGGTCGACATCGCGAAAGGAGGAAGCCAGCATCTCTTTTTTAAAGTCCGACAAAACATCCAACGCCCCTTTGTTGGCACTCCATTTCACCAAACTAAAGCCTCGGCTATCGAACAAGTCAATGGCTTGTTTAGCAATCTCACTGACCTCATCAAGGCTATTTCCAGAGAATATCAGATCGTCCATATACATATTTTTTCGAATGGCACGCAGGGTCAGGTCACTGGCTCCAGTGGGGTTTTGTTCAATCATCTTTTGAATGGCTAAGCAGGCGACGTATGGACTGCTTTTAATTCCCCAAGGGTGTACACAAAATCTAAACGGAATTACTTTGCCCTTTTCGATATCATTATTCTCAAACCACAGCAAACGGAACAAGTCGCGTTGTTCCATTGGTAATTGAATCTGGAAGAAGCACTTGGTTAGGTCTGCCATTAGGCCAAACTTTCCCAATCTAAAGCGAGCCAGAACTTGTGTTAAAGGGTTTAATATGTCTGGGCCCGACAAAATCACATCATTAACACACCTACCCTTAAACTCAGATTTGCCGTCATATACCACTCGCTTTTTTGCTTGGGATGTCACAAAATATGGTAAGTACCACACACATGCTGATGAGTCATCGTCTTTTACCGGCTCAATGTACTCACTGGACTGCATTTCAGTCATCGTTTCTACTAAGAATATTCGAACATCAAATTGCTTTAAAGCCTTTCGTCGTAAGCTCAGAACACGGTCAAAAGCCAAAGAGTGGTTATCCGGTAATTCAAAGTCGGTTTTTAAAGGTACGGGCATTTCAAATCTCCCATCTTCAACTTTCATTTGCGTCTCAACAAATTTTTGTGCTATGACATCATTGCGGGACAGTTCTATCGTTTCATCTGTTAGGGTTAAATCCTTTATTACATGTTTTAAACGACTGATTTCAATCTCCTGCGCATCAAAACTGTCAAGACTAAGTGACTCCTCAGCGACGTTACCATTAATGGCAACACGACGTACTTTAGAATCACCAGAGATCATAGAACCTCGACCTCCACTAGCCAGCCAGCCCAGTGGGGTTAAAATAGCATGGGGCTCTTCCCGAGTCATGCCAACACGTTCTTCTAATACTCGCATCAAGTAAGCATGGTCATTCCCGATTAGAATATCGACCGACATTTTGTTAGGTAACGAAATCAATTCAACATTATCGAAATGTGAAAACCTATTTAAGTCTTGATGCTGCGGCAATGTTTCGACATGGTCACTCCAAGGTGCATTTACCACTGCTTCCACATCACCATACAGTTCGTCAGTAACTAAGGATTGGATATTAAATTTAACCAGATCAGAGTGTATTTCTTGTTTGCCTGCTAGAGTGTCCATGCGGAAGGATGCATTATCCGTGGCTTTTAGATACAATTCTTTAGCCAATCGGCTTGAAACAAATGTGAGCTGAGAGCCTGGGTCGTGTTGACAGTAAACCAGAGTGGTCTCTCCATTAGATGGGTTTATGACCCGCGCAGCCGTGACACGATTAAACACTGCCCTCTTATGAGCGATGCTTACGCTACGATTAGTGACGGCAGGTGCCGTTTTAAGATCATTGCCATTGCCCGATGTTCCTTGAGGATTCACATAAGCGTCGTGCAGTAGATAATAGTGCTTAAATCGGAAATGTTCGCCGCAGCGCCTACAATTACATGATTGGGTGCAGTTTTTTGCTTCGTGTCCTAGACGTAGGCAGTTTAGACAACGACCAGTCGTGGCGATGACATCTCGGCGTCGCGACGGCGTCAAGTTTAGGAACTCAGGACAATTGGGTAGTCTGTGACGCTCTTGCTTATTCCTACTCTCACAATAGATACAAAGTATGTCCTTCCTCGTACCCTCAAAGGAGCGGCTACCAAACGTTTCTTCTCGGCTCCCAGAACTAAAGCCAGACCCGCGACTGCTACCTTGGGTGACATTTCTGACAGGCTGTGCTGAGGTTTGACGAATACGCATAATGTGATTATCACTTGCCGACCGTTTTGTATCTTTTCTAGCAACGACTTCCTCCATTAAGCGTATGGCGAAGTCCGTAGAGCGACACGTCTCTTCGCAATTTACGAAATCCATTAGGCTTTGGAAGCTTGGTTCCTCGGTGCTACCATATTGCTCTTTCAGATAGTACAAAAAGTCTTTCTTCGCATATCCAGGTAATCGACCTGCTAAGTCTAGTACAAAACGTCCTTCTAGCTGATGACGCTGGTTATACGCTCTAGCGAAGAGGGTACACTGAGCCAGCTCGTCTTTGAATTCCTTTATTGAGGATGATGACATCCCAGATAATTTATTGCCATGCCGTATCCGCCGAATCTCCGGCTCCGCGAGAAATCCGCCTCTAACACCAAAGCGCTGGGACAAGCGATCCAGCGACATATCGATCCTTTCCTTTTCGCTCCAACCAGAAGTATCCGATGCTAAGTTTGAGATGGTTTGCGCGGCGCTACGTACGCAGGCTGCCTGTAGCAAAGTCAGCCGATTTCCCTCAAATGGGCAACTCTCCATTAGTGATTCAATACGGTTTTTAAAAAATATAAATGGCATGTTGTTGCCGTCATAGTTGATCAATGCGGCCCTGTCATAGAAAGTGCGACAATTATGATATTTATAGAACCAGTTTTGTTGATCCTCAGCACCTCTGTTTGCATTAAGCCCTGGCGGGGATGTCATAACATGTCTAGTTTCACGGCCATCATCTTTAACTAGTGGTGAATTACATCTCTCACCTCTAAGATCTTTCCTTACAGTTAAGGGGCATGTTTGTGACGGTTTCACAACCTTCTCTCTATAAAAATCACGTTGATAATCATAATGAGGTTCTCTTTCAGCGGCCCCATGGGTCCCCCCGGGCGGTTTTGCCAAAAAATTATCTTTAGTCCACGTTCTATACTTGTTTGTGAGGGCGTTTCCTGGAAAGAGCTTTCTTAGGGGAGTTTCTCTATGTGGCGGTTCCATTAAATTCTCCTGTTTAGCCTGGCTCTGTTTAGGTTGGGCATCTATGCTAGCGGCCCCATGAATGTCATGGGATCTCCCAGGCGGATTGATAATGTCAGCGTCCCACCTCTGGACCTTTTCTATCGCTGTAGGGATGTAGTCGGTGACTCCGAGACTACTGGCCGTAGGCCGTCGTTGCCCGCGCTCCGACCCTTGGTCCGATCCACATTGTGAAAACAAGTCAAGCTTACTTTGCCTTGCTCTCAGTTCGGCTGCCTTGATCTGCATTTCAATTTCGGCTCTGGCTTCGGCTTCCTCTGCTTCGGCTTTGGCTTCCTCTGCTTTGGCTTTGTTCACCCGCATCTGTTTTTCCCACCGCAACTTTTCCATTTCGAGCCGGATTTCAATCTCTTCTTCTTTTGAACGGCGCGAGCGACTACTCGAGGCACTGGTGGTTGATTTTCCTTTTATTGTACCTAATTTTGTATCTACCTTGGAGATTTGCTTCTGTTTTATAGTACGTCTCAATTCCTCAATCTCTAACCTGACCTGTTCTGTAGCTTCAGATATCATAGTGCTATCCTTTAGTTTATTCGCAAGTTCTAACAGTTCTCCAAAGTTGCCCTCTAACTCCGCCATATCAACCAAGGCCCGCTCTAGCAACGCTTCAGCATGTACCATGGGGAGACCTCTCCTTAATTCTCCAACCCCCTGCAGCACCTCTCTTTTTTTGTGTCTGACGTCCCTGAGCACAGCTTCTGCACTGGAATCAGCATGGGTAAGGCTGCCATGAACCCCCTGAGGATACACCTGCCCAACGCCCGGGTGTTCCGCCGCACCACCCCCAGACGCAGCGCCCCCTGTCCCGCTGCCAACGGGAAGCGTACGAGACACCGGATGGCCACCGTCACCTTCCATTTATCAATTTAAGAAATTACACTACTGTATACTACAGCCTACACACAGTAACATCGACACACGTAACGTAATGGACAGCGTAACCAACATTAATTAGTAACTTACCGCTCTCTGAGTTACGGTGGAGCAAGCCTTTTGACAAACAATACAGTATTTTACACAAGTTATTATACACAATTAGGCTCCGGTACAATAGAGTTCCAGTTTACAACACAATTAAAGTACGGTTATATTAAAGTCCTTTCGTTGCAGGGATGTGCTGACCACCCCTTCAGAAGTCTTCCTTGGTTGAAATTTAAATTTGTTAGTCTTTAAGTTAGTCCTTTAGTTCTTGTTCTTTCAATTCTGTCAATTTTGTTAGTTCTTTTAATTCTTTTATTTCGTTATTTAGATACTTTATAGTTCTTTACTTCAGTTGTCCAATTATCAGGTTTTTATTTTTGGTTACATGAGTAGGTGCTCACTGCCTACCTACAATCCCTCCTCGGTCTGCCTGAACCATACTTGCAATTGTTTCTTGTTGTTTTTTTGATTTATTGAGAGCGAGTTGGGATAAAAACTTGATTTTGTATAAACTTACAATGGCTTTAACACGACAACTTAAATCCGTGGTACACATTCATTTCTCTAGCTTGCTTTTTTCGATAATGAAATGAAACTCAACACACAATGGCAAATACTCTCCAGAAACCACGGCTCCCGGCACGCGGCAAATGCGACAATCAGAAATTAAACGTCTTGGTCAGAAGGCGGGCCACGTAACGTATAACAGTGAAAGAACGCAAATTCAACGTTGCTTAATTCAACCAACCAAGTTACAAAATTCATCACAATTTCAATTCTAATCAAGAGGGCAATCGACCCGCCGGAACATTTATTAATATCAATTCAATATGATTTCAGTGATTATAATACAATGTAATACAGTAGCGTATCCAATTAATTAGCGACGACCTTTTAAAGTACACGTTAATTCGAACAGAAATAAGAATTTATCAAAAGTCTCAGTCATTTTAGAAGATTTCACCACCGGTTACAGGACCATCAATGATTGTTACCTTGACAGAGTCAACTCTGATAGATCAATCAGAGTCAGCTCTGATAGATCAATCCAGACAGACCAATCCAATCCACTGATAGATAAGATCAATCCTTGACAGAGTCAACTCTGATAGTGCTCTGTCATACGCTGTCATACGCGTAATTAACATACGCGTATTTCAACAAGGTGCTGTGACTAATGTAGTCATCAGCGTCATTGACATAGGCAATAAACAGCAGAGGCCCAAGGCAACTTCCCTGAGGCACACCGGATATCATGGGTTTCGAATCACTTTTCTCTCCATCCACCACAACGACTTCGCTCCTACCAGAAAGGAAGGAACGTATCCACAAATACAGCCAATAACATTCACTAACGTCATTGGCTGTCATTTTTGTACATTATGCATGTAACAGATCGTGTATAGGTAAAGCAACAAATGCGCGAAACCGTTAAAAGGCCTCGAATGCGCGGAGGCGTAAATTGTAATAAACAAACAAAAATATTTTAGGTTCCAACTGGTGAATTTTGTAGCACTAGCATCACTCTTGCAATGATACAAAATGTAACATCTTACCTTTTTGTTTTCGTAGAAAATTTTCTCTTCAAATCTAACTAAATCTAACTTTTCATTTTACTCCAATAACCAGTTTGCTGGTAGCAAAATTAACTTTGCCTGCGCTAACTCATCAGAAATCCTACCAACGCCATTTTTTCTTGATTTGCAGGGAAGAGCTGATACTGTCGTCATATCAAAAGAAACAAACCAAATCTCTCTATTTTCGTTTCTTTTTCACGAAACCACGTCATCGAGGTTCATTTGCTTGAGACGTTGTTATGGGTAGGCACTTTAACATTACCCACTGGTCGAAGAGGTACGCAATCATGCGTGACATGTTCATTCGCGATTCAGCTGATTTCAGTCATGTGACTCTTGACGTGATATTCTGATCAAAAATTTTGATACAAAGAAATTTAACTGAATGCTTCACCACAACCACCGTTGCCTAATGATTAGGGCAGAGGAGTATAGTAATTTCGATTTCGTGGGTTCGATTCCCACCCTCTGCTAATACTATTTTTTCTTCTGCAACTGAACTGAGTGCAAGAAGGATCTTAATGGTAGCCACTTTAACAAGTCGAAATTGTGACTAAAACACAAATATTGATTGAACATGTCACGCATGATTGCGTACCTCTTCGACCAGTGGATAATGTTAAAGTGCCTACCGTTGTTATGAGCACACGTGTTATGATCGCCTTTGAAAGTTAGCTAGAGTTGCCAGATTGGACTTTTTACGGCCAGATTCCACAATTTTTTTTTTTTAGATTTTTTTAGGGAACGTTCAAATATTACGTAACGCCTTCGAGGGGGAGGGGGGGTTTATGCAAAGCGTTACGTTAGCGTCACATCGGGGGGGAGGGGGTTCAAGCAAAACGTTACGTAACGCTTTCGAGTACGAAATGGTAGTTTTTTGCGCTGAATTCGTAGTGAAAAAGCGTTACATGGGGAAGGGGGGATTGAAAAAAGCGTTATGTTGGCGTTACATGGGGGAGGGGGGTCAAAAATTTGGAAAAAAAGCGTTACGTAATATTTGAACGTTCCCTTAGCCTTAGAAATTATACATTTAGCCTTTTTCCAGATTGAGAGTTGAAGTTAGAAATTATACAATTTATAGAAATTATATTGCAAAATTACAGAAATTATTATATTTCACATTTTTCTTGATTGAGAGTTGAAGTTATTGAATACGAGTTGATGAAAGTTTGTGCTATTATATATAAGTTGTGATCGAGATTAGAGTTATATGAGACAATTTATGCAAAAAAATAAAATAAAGCTACAGAAGTAAAACAGTTTTAATGATAATAAATATAATACAAAAGATCTGGCAGCACTACTTTCTCAAAATGCAGTGGTCTACAAGGTTGCCAACTGGTATATTTATATACCAAATTTCACAAATCTGGTATATTTTTTTTATGTTTGGTAGTCGAAATTTTCGTTTGGTATATTGGTATATATTTGGTATATTTTGTAGCATTTGGTAGGTGATTTTATGAGTTTGGTATATTTTATAATATTGTGTCAATTGACTAGTATTTTTTTCAATGTACAAATTTGGAGTGTGTTAACCAATAAAAACTTGTTTCTTCTTTAAAAAAGTTAAGTTGAAACACTAAAATGGATGTACCATTTGAGATTTAGCCTAATGACCACCTAAAGGTTTTCTAAAGCATGAGTGTCATTGGACTGGAGTTGCCTAACTGTAATACAATTTTGGTAAAGAGGTTACTTTCTTCAGCCACAGACATATACAACCAAGCAACCACACGGCATTTAACATAATGGATTAAAATTGAACATAAACTATAAGCTACAAACGTTTTCGGCCATACACACGTTAGCCCTTATCAAGTAACAAAAAATAACTGCTTATCATATCTACAATGAAAATGAATGACTGATCTAAACACTGAATTGAAAAACGAAATGCAAAATGAAACGGCAGAACAGAAGAAAGGCACATCACGTGGCGTTTAAATTACACCAGGCAAAGACGCAACATATGACGTATCAAGAAAAGACGTTGAGTAGATAAGAAGCACCTGAGGCAAACAACTGTGTATTGAGGCGAGGATTGTATGATTTTATTAGCAAAGCCTCGTGGATTTTAGTGTCGAATTCGGTGAAACATTTACGCATAATTCTAAAGGACTCCAAGGATGGTTTGTTATTTGAACATGTTTGACAATCGAATATGTGATCTTTAATGGCACTTTGCTTGTTCAAATTAGTTAAATCCAAGTGCTCCCTCACTCTCGTGGCCAAATGCCGCGTAGACATACAACGTATTGTTGTCTCAAGGTGTTAAAGAATTCTTCTCAGTGAGCAACATTGCAAGTGTTGTTGACTTATGACTTTTACTGTGCTGTTATGATGGAACGTAAATTTTGGTTTCAAAATGTTGAACAGTGTTGTTAATGTGTGACTAAAACTTTATTTATGTTTACTAATACCCCTATTGTGTTATATCGTATGTAATTATTGAATCATAATTACTTAATTCTTTTTATTACCCTGACGTTGATACTTTGGCAAAGTGAAAAATTTCCTAAATTTTCGGAGCAAGTCTATTAGGCGCAGACAGTGGCGTAGACAAGGGGGGGGGGTGGGGCTTACAACCCCCCTTTGGCACGCGTATGATGCTACAATATTGAGAATGATGCTTTCAATCTCTATGTCTCTAAGACAAAGTTGCCTTTAGAATTGTAAACGAAACTGCATTAAAAGAGGAAGTTTTGCCTATACAAAACATTTAAATATCTCCGCCAGGAATTAGCAACAAGAAAACATAGAGACTTAGCTTTATTACCAAAAAATTCCGAAAAAAAACATGATCTTATACTTTTGCTATGCCACCGGACAGCACCATTTTACAGGAATATTTATACCCACGTTTTTGTTAAAAATGATCTAAGAATGCACCAAATTTAAAGTAATTTTTCAAAATTTTCTGGGGGAGGTCCATACCCCCTGTCGCTGAGTCGTCAAAACCCCCCTTTCAAAATTCCTGGCTACGCCACTGGGTGAAGACAATTAGGTGCTTGCCAGATAGGTGCGCACACTGTGGCGTCTGGACATTTAGTGTGGCACGCGGTCATTTTGGTGCTATTCGGAGTAAAGTCTGTTTTGTTGGGTTCTTGATGATTGCATGGTGGGTTTTATGCATTAGCCACATGAGCGTAGTCTCGTCTGCATCACAGGAACCAATGCTCCAGCAACGTTTAGTTTTTTTGTTTTCTGAAACTTGATTAAATATTTTATGCGAAATCGCTGTGGTAATCAATTCATCTTCGAGTCATATATATTAAAATTGGCCCAAACTAAAACGTTCTTTGCCCAAGTTAAAAATTAAACATAATTCAGCTAGTTGATGTGTGCAAAACGTAATTTTTGTGAAAACTTTTGTTTTTCAGATCTTTTTGGTATAAACTTGGTATAACTTTTTAAGTTTGGTATATATTTGGTATATTTTTTTTTACTATTTGGTATATATTGCTCTGCAGAATCTGGCAACCCTGGACTGGTCTACCAGTCAACTTTTGATTTTGAACAATTTAGTGACACAAAGAACTATTTAGGTTGAGACGCTGTCAGCGAAGTAAGTTTAAGTCGAAAAATAAATGAATGAAGTATTCATTTAGCCTTTTGTTGTATTATTTTGGCTTTAAGACCCTGTCATAGTGTGGCAACCCTGATGTTAGTCAGCTAACGTAGGTCTTATTATTTCTTTTTAACAGATCATATTGATAAGTTATAAAGCGTTACACTGTATTATATATATATAATGGCTGACTGGTCGGAAAATGAGATGGCTCAAGCCATAGATGATGTAAAGGAAGGCTCCATGAGCATTCGACAAGCAGCTCGATTAGGGTGGTCCAAAAAAAAAATTTTTTTTTCTTTTTTAAGTGCTCATTTATTTTTGAGCTCTTAATGGTTAAAAAGTTAAGTTCCCAAAGTTTCATAGTGATTTGTTTACTGTAAGTACTGCCTAGAATTTTTCATTTTTTTAAAAATGTCAACCTTAAACCATGCAAGAGGAGACAATATATATGTCATTTTTTCAGTACAAAATTTTTTGGCAGTGGCTATTTGACCGGCTCCGGTCTTTGAATCTGAAACACTATTTGACCGGTCATGACGTCAATACACAAGCACTTTTTTCTTTTTCTCTTTCAAAGCAAAAGACGATAAGCACGTTAAGTTTTAAATTCAACACGTTTTCTTCAACTGAGTCCGTGGCGCATACGTAACGTCTCGGGCTGCCAATCTAGAGGGAATGAGTTCGATACTATCTGGAAGCGTTCTTTTTTTTTTTTTTTTTTGACTACAAAAGGATACAAACTGATATGAATGAATCAACAAGTGAATAAAAAAGTTTCAAAACGAATTAAAAAAGTTTTTTCTAGTCTTTATTTTTAACAAATTCCTTTCATTTCTTAGCACAAATTCTCTGAAAAAATCACACCTTCTAATAGGCTGTAAGATTATGTTTCGCTGAAGTCCGAAGTTAAAAATTAAATCCAGTCTCATTGTCGCACAACAATCAGTCAAGTTTCAAATCATCATCTCAACCAACCCTTCAAGACAACTTTCCACTTTCACTTTACTACGCTACGCTGAAGAGGTCGGGAGATCGAAACACTGGCCTTTGTCCGTAGTTGCTTTTCATAATGTCTTTTTAGACATTCTTTTTGGGTCAATAATGTCTTTTTAGATATTACTTTTAAAGAAATAAAAAGGAGTCAAAAGGCATGTAAATTTCACTCTGTGTGGAGCGGGTGCAACCTAGTTCGTACCTTGAACCATTCGTACAGTCAGTTCATACCCTGAAAAGATCGAGAGAAAAAATTAAAAAAAGCCGAAGTCGCTGACCGCAGTTTAATAGCACAAAGCCGAAGTCGCTGATCGGAGTTTCCCCATACAATTTGAAACAAACGCGAGGGTTAGCGGAAACTGTGGTTAGCGGAAATTGCAAAACTGCGGGAAAATGTTTGTGAAAACTGCGATCAGCGAGGGTTAGGGTTAGAGCATAGATTACTCTATGATTAGAGTTAGGGTAAGCGGAAACTGCGGAAAAATGTTTGCGGAAACTGCAATCAGCGAGGGTTAGGGTTAGAGCATAGATTACTCTATGGTTAAAGTTAGGGTAAGCGGAAACTGCGGTTAGCGGAAACTGCGGAAAAATGTTTGCGGAAACTGCGATCAGCGAGGGTTAGAGCAAAGATTACTCTATGGTTAGGGTAAAAGCGGAAACTGCGGAAAAATGTTTGTGGAAACTGCGATCAGCGAGGGTTAGGGTTAGAGCATAGATTACTCTATGGTTAGAAATTAGAATTAGGGTAAGGGGTAACGGAAACTGCGGAAAAAATTTTGTGGAAACTGCGATCAGCGAGGGTTAGGGTTAGAGCATAGATTACTCTATGGTTAGGGTTAGCGGAAACTGCGGAAAAATGTTTGCGGAAACTGCGATCAGCGGACTTCGGTTTTGAGCTATTTTTTCTCTCGATCTTTTCAGGGGGAAAATTTTAAAGCGATTGCGAAAACTGCGATCAGCGACTTCGGCTTTTTTTGTTTTTTTCTCGATCTTTTCAAGGTACGAACTGACGGTACGAACTGTTCATGGTACGAACTAGGTTGCATCCGTGTGGAGCTACATGTACTTGAGAGGTTAACTGTTATTCTTTTATTCACAAATTAAAAAAACTTAACTGTATTACTCACATTTGGAAAGATTTAAAAAAATGGGCTGTAGGCTACTCAAATTAAAAATTGACGACAAAAATGCACTTTGGGTCAAAATTTTGTAAAAAAAAAAAACGCTTCCGGATAGTATCGAACTCATTCCCTCTAGAATGGCAGCCCGAGACGTTACGTATGCGCCACGTACTCAGTTGAAGAAAACGTGTTGAATTTAAAACTTAAGGCGCTTATCGTCTTTTGCTTTGAAAGAGAAAAAGAAAAAGGTGCTTATGTAGTGACGTCATGACCGGTCAAATAGTGTTTCAGATTCAAAGACCGGAGCCGGTCAAATAGCCACTGCCAAATTTTTTATAGTCACTGTTCCCTATAAAGTAATTTAAATGAAAGGATGGATACTATAAACTACAAAGTAAAGATTACTATGAAGTAAAGAATTTTGCATATTTGTACATGATTTTAACCCCAGTTTGGACAAAAATCATGCTTGTTTGAAACTTAGAAGGAACACTGTTTACAGTTCATAAAACGCTTCACAAACAACGACTATTGCTGATCATTAAACTTTTGTTTTTAATTGATATAGGATATTGTTCTCTGTGTCTTTCCACAACTTGAATAGGCTAAACTGTTTTTGTGATTTATCCTGGGTCATCGACACATTGAAGTCGCTAAATAGTTTTCCAGCAGAGTCGTTTACTACTTGATAGCCTTTGACGATATCTTTTGCCACTTTATAGCTTTCCAGAGCAACCCACAGTTCAATATCTTGATGAAAAAAAATCAAGGCAAGCTATTTCATTTAATTTATCGAAAAATAACATAAATGATCTTGGCCATCCACCGTGCATGGTTGAAGGCACCTGGAAGCCGGAAGCGTATGCCATGCTGTGAGCTTTCTCCAAGGAAATTAGAGCAACTTTAATAAGCTCTCGATATTCATCCCTCGGTACTACTATTGAGTGTAAAATGAAGCAATTTTACGTTTTTTTTTTTCTTGAAATCCGCGAGAGTGGTTTGCAAATGAGGATCATCACAAACTTCATAATGCATCTTTGTTGAGGCTTGACCACTTCTCCTTGAATCTTTTAAACGACGAAATGGTTAGAGCTAAAGATGAACCAGAGACAGCAGAAAATACATCACCGCATATAATTTCGTGTATGTGATGCCTACAGGCTAACCAAACCAGTTTACATTCCATTTCCCTTTCCAGCAAGTGACAAGCTCCATTAATAGACCCAGTGTTTGAAGCTGTAGTGTCAAATGATATCCCAACAATCACATCATTTCAACTCCAATTTTTAACAGCCTTAAAAACACGCTTGGAAATCATAGCCCCTGTACCCCTTTCAACGTTCGAAACACCTAAAAGCTTTTCATCATTCTTACAGGTGGCGATTATTGTAATTCTATCTTTTTCTTCTTCATTCCCGTTTATTGATGGAACAATTTTTCCATCCCAATGAACTCCTTGCCATCTTTCAACGCTTCTTTTTAGTCACTCGGTTTTGTATTCTGGTTTGAGGGGACAATAGGTTTGAGGACTGCTATAGCAGCCAGCCTTTAAGAATGGATGAACTTCTAGTATCTGAGTGCCTTGAGAAGCACATTAATAGGTATCCACTATCCAATATCCATCCGTATGTTTAATCGCAGGATGCTGCGATGCCTCATCCAGTGCGCGGCAAAATAATTTTTCCCTTACATTTGAGTTTGTTATAGTTTCGTCATAAGTTATATACATGAAATTATTTATTTATATGTACAATTGTACATTATCCTCCACGCATGATATGATATAAAATATGCAGTTGGTATACTTGCTCCTAGGTCTAAAATCCGACAAATATATAATTCAAAAAGATGGTGCATCGCTATTCGCTAGGCAGTACTAAGTATAAAAGCATAGGCTGGAAACTTTGGGAAATGTTTTTTAGGGTACTGACATATCCAAATGAGCTATGAGCATCCAACCATCCATGCTACAGTAAACTTTAATTTTTCGTAAATGTTCTAAGTTGGACCACCCTACCACTTACCAGGATGGATTACAAAAACAGTTTCTTCTCCAAGTTGTGGAAAGACACAGAAAACAATATCCTGGTATCAATAAAAAAACAAAAACTTTAATAATCTGCAATAATCGTTGCTTGTGAAGCGTTTTATGAACTGTAAACAGTGTTCCTTCTAAGCTTCAAACAAGCATGATTTTTGTCCAAATTGGGGTTAAAATCATGAACAAATATGCAAAATTCTTTATTTTATAGCCTAGTAATCTTTACTTTATGGTATCCATCCTTTAATTTAAATTACTTTATAGGGAACAGTGACAGTAAAAAAGTTTGTACTGAAAAAATTACATATACTGTCTCGCATGGTTTAAGGTTGAGATTTTTAAACAAATGAAAAATTCTAGGCAGTACTTACAGTGAACGAATCACTATGAAACTTTGGCAACTTAACTTTTTAACCATTTGAAGCTCAAAAATAAATGAGCACTTAAAAAAGAAAAAAAAAATTTTTTTTGGACCACCCTAAGCTCGATGTTTTAATATACCGGAGAGTTCGATTCGAAGTTGGATCAACAAAATTGAAGACTTTGTGACTCTTGAAAAAGGTAGACGGCCAGAACTCGATAAACAGCAAGAAAAATTCCTAGCTGAATGCATTGCAGTTGTCTGTACTCATGGATTTAGTCCTCATCAGGTCGATGTTCTGGACATCGTTCAGGATTATTTCAAAACAAATGATTTACAAACTCGTTTTTGCGATAACAGGCCTGGAAAGCAATGGCTACAAAACTTTATGAAAAGAAACAATTTATCTTATGGTTGGTTTAAAACCATCCAATAATAATAATTGTGTTTTTATTTGCGCCCATTGCGATATCATACAATACACTGCGATCACAGATACGATACAACAGACGACTGGAAGCAGTGAAAGGAACCAACTAATCTTCTTAGTATGCAAAATAACATACTCCGTACTTGATGTCTGCCTGCTTGATGTCTACCTGCTTGATGTTCTGCCTGCTTGATGTACTCCGTGCTTGATGTCTGCTTCATTCAGTGAAGTAGCCAGTCTGTAAGGAAAAAGAATCACGTAGCCTAACAAGATCAGGAGAGCAATTTTCCTTTATACATTTAATGAAATACCACATCAACAAGGAGTTTCTCCTGGTCTTGGGGAAGTGCCGGTCTTTGGGGTGTGTAAACCGTGCGATCGCACAGGGTCCGCAATTTACTCAGAAAATGCAGAAAACATAGAGACAGCTTTATTTCCGAAAAATGCCAAAGAAAACATGATCTTATCCTTTTGCTATACGACCAGACAGCACCATTTTACAGTAATATTCATACCCAAATTTTTGTTGAACATGCTCTCAAAATGCACCAAATTCAAAGCAATTTTTCAAAATTTTCTGCGGGAGGCCTCCCAGACCCCCTACCACTAGGGGTCGCCCTTGGCAAACACGCCGCCAGGCTTCGCCCGCCGGCCGTCAAAACCCCTCCCCTTTCAAAACACCTAGCTACGCTACTGCATTGGATGATTTGGATAATTGTCATTGGGGCTCGCAAAGCATATTCCGCACAGGGCCCGAAATACCCTAAGACCGGCACTGCTGGGGTCACAGGAAGAGAGTTCCGACGTCCCTAAACTCTGTGTGCCATTATTCATTCATTTGATTGTGCAATAGGTGATGTAAACCTATTTATTTTAGTAGTCTTCGCGCAATGAAATTCCACGTGCGCATTACCGTAATAAGCGTCGCGCATTAATATTTTTGAGTGAAAATGAGCGTAGCGAGTCTTTAATTACGTGCTTAAAAACGCGAACCGGAAGTGACGTAATTTTTTGGGAGTACATACCCCAGATGTTAGGCTAGCTACAGGATAAAAATTACTTGAAATGAGCAAGAACTATTTAAGCTACATTAAAGTTTCTTCAAAACCTTCGCGCATTTGTCGCTTTACCTATATTTATCATACTAGTGTTTTTTGTGAATCTAGTGTTTTTTCAGTCAAATCTAGTACTTTTCCATAACAAGAGAGTGGCAAAATTGGTTTCTGGTAGCTCCGAATTACAACATAGAGCAAATTTTGACAGTGGTAAAATAAAATATTGAATTTAGTGGAACAATTGACACTCCAACAGTTGTTTGTTTTGAGGTTTCTCCTAAGTTTGATCTGCTTCTACAGTACCGGACTACCGGTACTTTTATATTTATATTCTTTCATATTTTGCACACAGCTTCTGTGATAGGCTGATACGTTAAATTGGAATAATTTGAAGAAATCAAAAACTGAAATATAAGTTAATGTCTGTAAAAAGCAAAGTTTTTAAAGACCATGTTGTTCGAAGGAGACAGCCTGCTCCCCAAACAGATCAAAGTTTGCAAGCTGATAGTTCTGAAACTGCAAAACTATTAGTGAAGCAGCAACAGAGTGGAATTCACAATACGAAAGAAGAGACTAAACAACTCTATTCTGCTTTGACAAGTGAAACCTCAAACAGTGCAGTGTGTCTTGAATCCTCCAATGCTGCATCAAAATATAAAAGTAAATTGGGGTTTTCTTGTTCAATAAATTTACAAAGTGCAACATACAAAAATGCAAAGTTGGGAAATTCCTCGATAGAAGTTGATGAAGATAGTTCAAATAATAAGTTTTCCTTGTTTTCTTGTGAAAAACCAAGCACCAAAAACCAATGGTTATCAGATTTCCATGATGTCACTATTTCTAGTAGAGACCACTCTTCTCAACAGTTGGAAAATGCTACTTCTATTGGTTTGCAAACATTTTTCCCATTCTTAATAGCTGGTTTAGGAATGGTTGCTGCAGGGATTGTCTTGGACAAAGTACAGGTAGGCCCTACTAGAATAATTATGTTCAATGCTACATAATAAATTTGGTATTTTTAAGAGTTCGAAGTCCTGCCAAATCAGCTAGGTTCCAACATATGCTGTCCTTTACACTTGTTGTTGTTGTGATAAGAATGTACTGTTGAGTTTTTGTGTGGCTCTTCATCTTCTTTCAGCCAACATTTACATGTGCATGTATTTGCAACGATCTTTCATGTACTGCATGAGTGCATGTATATACTTGCAGTAACTTTTTAATAAAAGTTGAAAGTATGAATCATCGTTTATTTACACTTCAGCCCCAGTAAGCACTACAATTTTTTTATGAGTTTTTGTGTTAAAATGGTTGCCCAATGCCCACCCCTGCTTAACCTTTTAATTATAATTTGTGTTCATATTTTTTGCTTTATTTTTATTGTTTATCTATTCTTCAAAATGATAAAGCCTGTTTATTTTAGTTGTTCAAGCTATATATATTAGGGTGGCTCATTTTCCTTGATGTGCTTTAAAATTTTTGTCAGTTTGGAATAGTGTTCCATTTTGCTCACTGATATTTGTAAACCAAAAATTTTTGTTGGGTTTTGACCTTTGACCCTGGTTCACCCAAGGAGAAATTCTGAATTTTTCTGAAAAATTAGTAAATTTCGAAGTGGTTTAGCAGTATCTGAAGAGAGGATTTCTCAAAATTTGACCACGTGATTTTGACGTCACTTCCTCTGTTAACTTCCACGTGGAACATCTTCACCCTACTCTAAGTCTGGGAGTCACTAATAGTGCATGCTTTTAGTGACATTTTAGTTGATTTTACAGCTTTTCCCAAGTCAGTGAATCTATAACATAGACCAACAAGAAAATTTTGGCACAAAAGATGAGAGTCATTTTAGAGTATTTCAGGGCCCCTGATTCCGAAACTACACTTAGTTTTTTCGAATTGGCTCTAATTTTCGAGATATTTGACAATGAAAATATTTTTGAAATCGTTTCTCAAAAGCTTTCAATTAGCAAACTACTTATTTTCAGCCCTGTTTACTATTATGATGTCATAATTGCACTTGTCTAGTTCAATTGGTTCATATTGCACAAAAGTTCAAAACGCAAGCAAAGGTTGAAATGAACTGTGTTTAACGCAAAGGAGACATAAATACTCAATGAAAACAGCTGTGAATCAGTAGGCCTACATCACAAGAAAAATATCCTGAAAGTCATGTGTTTATGAATGCAGCTTTATATTGAAAAGGTATAGGCCTACTGAAATGGATACTTGTACAAACGAAGTTTTATTCCAAGCCTTTGCTAAGGCCAAGTCTTTGCTGCAAGAAGTTTTTTTCTGGTCTATAGGCTAAATAAATGGCATATAGGCTAATAACATATGCCTTTGACAAGTAGGATGCTGTACAAACAACCCAGATATATTTTGCTGCATGAGGCACCGCAGAGGACCAACACATTCTGCGATAGATACAGCGCTATATAAAAACAAGCATTATTATCATTACTTTGACATGAAGCTGGGTGATCAAGATAAGTCCTGGGTTCCTCCTAAAGTATGCAAACATTGCACTCAAACCCGTTTTTGATGGGCTCAAGGCTAAGAAGTTTAGAGTGCCATGGCATAAAGAGAGTCGTGGAATCACCATGAAAATTGATACCTCTGCACGGTGAGGATGTTCGAAGGAAGTCGGAACATCATGTTTACATGGAGTGTGCAAGGCAGTCATTGCATGGATGTTGCTATTTCTGTTTTTTGTTTGCCCTATCTAGTTTCAAGTGGTGATTTGCTTGAAGCAATAGGAAAACGGGCATGAATGAGAGTAACCTCAATACCTTCAGTAATGTTTTGGAGCAAGGTCACGTTTTTTTCTTAAAACCATTTCTACCACCTCTGTAGTAGTTAAAGATTTAGTCATCAAAAGTGGTAGCTGCAATCTTGGCTCCTCATCTCGATAAACATGACATTCTTGACTCCAAGGCCAAGATTACGTTCTTCCGCAGCAAGGATAAAATTCTAAGCAGCTACTTTACTGAAGAACATAACTTTGTATTATGTAATTATATAAATGGCCTTCAAACCTTGATGGGTGTTGCTCAGTAGGCCAATCATAATAAAGAGTTGCGTTTGTTCATCGATAGCTTTGTTTTGCTTATTTCTCTAGTTTGTTAAGCAAAACAATGTATGCATTTTGTTTGTACTTAGTAGCTTACTTAGTATGTCTGAGACTGTTGAAATCAACAAATATATTAATGCAAAACGCAAGTTATATATTCTACATCTTGTATCCTCAGGCTTGCTTCACATCTTATTTTAATTGTTACTAGGCCAATTGGGCCAAGTTACAATTGTTACTGTAAACGTTAAATAGTTGTTTGTTTGGGTTGTAATCAGCGTGATTGGTTCCAAATAGCGTTTACACAACTCAGAAATGTGCCTGGGATTACTTCCAGTTTTGTCGATGTAGTAAACGACACGACGTTAAATCTATAGGGGCTCAAAATTGCGAAAAAAATATTTTTGCTGTAGCCTAACTCAAAATCTAAAGCCAATTCGAGAAAACTTAGTGCATTTTTAGAATCAGGGGCCTCGAAATACCTTAAAATGACTCTCACATGTCTTTATATAAAAAAAAGTTCTGTTGGCCTGTGAAAATCGATAAACATCGTCAAATGATTCAAGAAACTGAAAGCAGTAGATATTTATTACGTGAAGAGTGCACAAAGAAAATCATGTCTGAAATGTGGTAGAATTCGACATTTTGAGAGTAATACAGTAGCCTACATGTGTCAGTGTTCATGGAGTTGCTAATTAAACCAGTTTGCTTGCTACAAGTTTGTGTTACTGCCTCTTATTGTGTCCATTAAGATGCTAGAGTGCATTAGAAGATAGCGGGTGAGCAGTTTCAAGTATAAGCGAAAATTCAATATTTTGAAAAAATTCAAACCAGGTGAACCAGGGTCAAACGTTAATATTTTTTTGTGAAATTTGGTGTAGGAGATACATTTACCAAAAGGAACAATATTCCAAACTGACGAAAGATTTAAAAGAAAAAAATTTTTTTTTGGAGATTTTGCGCCAGCCTAATATATATATTAGTTGCAAAATTACATATATTGATTATGTATAGAAATCTTCATCCTTGTAGGTGAATCCTAACAATTGCGTACCGTACAGCTTTAATCCATTGACATACGCCTGGTCACAGAGATTAACAAAATGAAATATTCCTCATTGAAGTGTTGTTGATAAATTATTTCATTATAATTTGCTTCTGAATCAAGAGCTGTACTTAAAGTGCATTAGCCTACTCAAGCACGAGAGTTGTGCCATTATTACTTAACCTCACCATTGTGAACAGTAGCCGAAGTTAATCAACAAGCTAGTATAAAATGAGTTGGCTATTAATGTTTTTCAACTTTGGTTGAGCGTTTTGCTGTTAACTGCACCTTTTGTTGTCAACTAATCTTTTCCTTAATTACTCCGTAGCACTGGAATGTCTTTCAAACCATTCCTGAAATATTCATCCTTGTTCCTGCTCTCTTAGGCTTAAAGGGAAATCTTGAAATGACTTTGGCTTCTCGGCTGTCTACTTCTGTAAGTTGAATTCATTTTGATAAATGTGTCTTTCATGGTAAGGTTTTAACTGCCTATTAGTGGTCTTATTGCACGAATCTAATTAAGTATTTTTATAGGCAAATAAAGGATATTTTGAAGATTCTCAAAAGCGGTGGAGTATCATATGGGGAAATATGGTTGTCGTCGAAGCGCAAGCAATAGTTATTGCATTCTTAGCATCATTACTAGCAATGATGCTTCGCTGGCTAAGTGATGGGCATTGGGAGAGTGAGCATGCAGTCATTTTATGCTGTGGAAGCCTTCTTACAGGTGCCATAGCTTCAGGTGTCCTTGGTGAGTTGTTATTGCTAAATGCTGTGTTTCAAGTTGTTAACTTTATACTTCAGCCTTGGAATTCGGTGTTGACTATTATCAACAAGGTAAATGCCAAGTTTATTGAACAAAACAATGAATTGCATTGACATAAAAGTGCCAAGACGTACCAAAACGTATTCATTCTGAGGTGAAAAAATATATCCTGCATGGTTTGTGCTTTTGCGGAAAGTATATCTAGTTGGCGGTTGTTATTAATCTAAACAGGTGGAGAAATACTGCTCACAAAGAAAGATTGAAATCATTGCTGAATTTCAAAAAAAACTGGGTTGCTAAAATTTGCAATTAAGACTCTTCCAGTTCCGTTCTTGCCAAAGCAACAGACAACATAAAGATATGTGCACTGTGCAATGTATGGGTAATACATCGAAATTAAATGAAAACTTTTTGAAGGCCTGACTGAAAAACTAAATCACAACATTATCACATGTTCAGTATAAACTTATTTTACAAACAAATACGTATATACTTTTTTTTGATACTACATACGGTAGCCTATATTACAAACAATTTTTTAACATGTAATAATGAAGAAATTTGTTTACCCTTAACTTGGGAAAAGATAATCATTTATTAATATGTCACTTAGCTGTTTACAACATTTAATCAAATTTTAACATTTTAGGTTTGCTCATGATTCTTGTCATTATCTCTTCTACAAAGTTAGGAATAAATCCTGATAATGTGGCCACCCCGATTGCTGCTTCTCTCGGAGATTTAATAACGCTGTCGTTGCTGTCAACTTTTGTTTCAGTAAATTGCTTTTCTATTCCTAACGTATTGCAATAGGATAGCACAATTTACTACGGTACTTGTGAAATACCGTATGCTATGTCATTGGATAAATTTGTATTTACTCAGACAGTTATTTATGTGTAACTTTAAAAAAAAGTGTTAAAATTTTTAAGCTAATTGAATAGAGTACACCTCAGCATACGCGCCGACTTTCGGGGGGCCGGGGGCGGCGCCCCCCGTAAATTTCGGAATGGCCCGTTTCGGTGAGTCCGATTCGGTGAGTCTGATTCGGTGAGTCCGATTCGGTGAGTCCGATCCCTTAACAGGGGATTTTTTCAATTTTTTTTTTAAATTATCGGGTACCGTAGCCTAATTATCATTGCCGTTTTAGGGTTAGGGGTTTGGGGTTGGGGTTAGGGGTTAGAGGTTAGGAACTCACCGAATCAGACTCACCGAATCGGACTCACCGAATCGGATTCACCGAATAGTAGCAGACCCGTAAATTTATGGTTGAGGGGCAACAAAAATGGCTATTACAAGTGATGTTTCAAAGATAAAATACTTCGCAAAATAGATTTAGATAATTTAAATGGACTTAAGAATGCCGAACGCGAAAAACAGCCTTTGTTGTTCTTGTTCGCAAAACAGCTGATTGCACGGCTTTCTCGAACGTGAATTACTACTGAGATGCGCACGCTCACACACTGCTTATCTTCCCGCGCATGAGGAGCAACTTCGTAGTCAAAACGCGTGGTACCTGTAGCGAAACAACGAGGTTGAATGTTTATTCTCATTTCACGAGTTATCCAAGCGTCCCTTAGATTTTTTGTCACTTCAAACATGAAATCAATTTTAGTAAACTTTATCGAGTTGAAACTACGACATAACGAACAATTACGTGAATACAGTTTAAATAAAAAAATGCATTTTTCAAAACTGTAATCCGTGTTTTGTTTCAATAGGCACTGTATTGATGTATATAATTATGAGAAATCTGCACTATTCGATAAAAGACTGGCCACTTCCACTAACAGTTCTAAGAGAAAATACTTCACCGTTGTTAATGCTTTGAAGGTTAGCAACGGCGAAGAAGAGTAGAAACAGAGTAGTTACAGCGCATTTAAAGCAAGATGGATAATGTACGTTATTACGACGAAAAATGTCGATTAAACAACGGGAAGAAAAGACGCAGTAAAAAAGCTGTACTGATGGGCGAAAATATACAGCTGATACAAACTAGGCGCACTGCATGCATAAAACTAATCGTTTCAAGCAGCGGTTCTTATAAATTCGGTTTGCGATCTAGGTATCAATATAAACAAGACAGTAAGCTTAAATCAAAGTCTATTTTAATTGAGTAAAATAGCGTTATGGTTATGACGTCATCACCTTTCTCGCCCCCCAAGGTTTTTAGAAAAGTCGGCGCCTATGCACCTCAGCAATTATTAACATTGTGTAAATTTATTCTGGAGATACCGAGTTTTGTGTGTAAATCAGTTGCAATGATCACCAGTGGCAACCTAGTTAAGGAGTCCATTGTTTTGTTATTTATTGTTTTCAATGGCACTTGGTAAATCTGATAAGCTTGCGTGATAAAGGGGAAAAATTTATGAAACGATGAAAAACTACATATCACAACTGTGGCTCTCAGAATTCGACAAAGTAGTAATCCTAACAAATGACCGCATTTCTTTCAGTTGCTTTATTCGATTGTGTATGACTCCGACACTTTGTGGATAGGATTTGCCATAATTGCCTTGTTTTTGGTGCTTGCTCCTTTCTTAATATGGCTGGCCTATAGAAATCAATTCTCAAGAGATGTAATCACAAGTGGTTGGGTTCCTGTTATATCTGCCATGAGTATCAGCAGGTACGAGCAGTGATACTAAACTTGGAGCAAAACTTTTGTTTACTAGTGCAACTGATATAGGCTATGTAAATTGCCATTATGCAGGACACCTGTCGTAAGGTTAAGGTTTAAGCAATTGGCTATTTTTGTTGAGTGTTCTTCGTCGCGTGAGCCTCTGGGCCGAGGGTCTTTCCTTATACCTCCCCAGATTTACGATATTTCCATACTGCGACGGAAGGCCACTAGCGCGTCAATATAAAATTGAGTGGACGGTGTTGTTGAAGGAAAGGCGGCTAAAAGAAATGGACTGGCCACCCTGGTTAGTGCCAAAAGCTTGATACATGGCCACCTGGAGATGCGGCCTGATTTGTCACATTTGGCAGATTTTGATTGCAGCTACTGCTAGTGCTTGACTGACATTTTTTTAGATGTTTTTACTTTTTGCGGTTCCCTAATGACATAAAACTTTTTTGTTGCCTTGGGGAAGCAGTAGCAAATGAGAAAAAGTAAATTAAAAAACGCAAAATCAGACTGTTATTGAAAATTAACAGTCTGACTAAAATCTTTGAAATCAAATTTTCTTTGTTTTTCAACATGTGAGAATGTTAAAACCTATTGTGTCATCTGGGGAAAAGAATAAAGAAAGCGTAAGAATATAATTTTTAGAAAAATTTATTTAAACGTTCGCTCAAAGTTAGCAAAACCTGGAAATTTTTGCAAAATGTGACAAATCAGGCCGTATCTTTAGGTGGCCATGCTTGATATAATGACGTTTTCTTGTCACGTCATATTATTTTTCGTCATTACCGTGTCCGAAGCGAAACAGATAGTATTACTATTGGCTACATTAAGTGATATACCAGCACGTCACTGAACAAGAAAAGTTTTCCTTTTCCCCCCATATTATATGGAAACCTTTCCTAACTTTAGTAATTTCGTTAGTCTGAGAACCCATGGTGCATTTCGATGTCAACACTTTTTTTTCAGTTCTTGTTTTCATTTGCCACCCGTGCCGTCTCTGGTAGATTGTGGAGTCAAATTCCTTTCGTCATTCAACCAATAAGCGTTGCAAATTTAACTAAAGGATACTTTAACAACGTAAAATTCTTTGCGCATTCGCAACCCTGTGTCTTTTCAGCATAGGCATTTATCGGTTTAACTTTAAAATCATTGCATTTGTCTGTTTCAGCGCGGGTGGTTTCATACTCGATTTTGCTGTTTCTAAAAATCCCGGGATAGCTGTTTTCTCGCCGGTTGTAAATGGTGTTGGCGGCAATTTGGTTGCAGTGCAAGCCAGCAGAATATCAACATACCTGCACACGAGTGGTCAAGAGATTGGAGTTTTACCCGATAGAGACCAAATGGGATTTCTAACGCCCTGGAAGACATTTTGTTCGCCAGGTATGTCATACGTTTGAGCAGACGTTGTGTCTTATGGAAAAACAAATATTTGCTAGGCTGGTTTAAAAATCTTTATTCACTGCTTGTAAGCCCGACATTTGATCTGATTCTCTCACTTGCCGATTGTCTATTTTGATGGATCAAAACCCAAAAACTTGTGTTTATATCAATTTTAGAAAATCTGCATGCTGTCGGCGCCCGAGTTATGCTGTCAATGGTTATCCCTGGTCAACTTCTGTTTGTATTCATTATCCGAATATTACACGTCGGACATATTTCCATCACACCCCTATTTGTGGCAGTTTTTGTTTTTGTATCGTTAGTGCAGGTAAAAAAAAACTCATTTCCAGCATACAACTTACTTAAAATACATTTCACCATGTTGCTTTCTTACCATTGGTTTCCAGTCTTGCGAAGTGAACGATGGTTTTTTATTGTTGCGATGATGCTTAAAGACCGAATACGTATGCAGCGTAATGGTCATCGTTCGTATTGAAGTTCTAAAATGTAATTGTAATTCACTGCCACTAGTCCTTGTTGAGCAGCTACCGGTTACCAGGGTATGACAAATACTGCAACATAGCATCAATTGCATTTCGTAATTTTTAACTTTTATTATTTTTATTCGAAAAACTACTGCACCTTTCACTTGATGCCATTTCAATTGCAACAGTTGATTCACGCGATGCCATTTCAAAAAGCGTTTTTTTTTTACTATGTGAATCAATTCTTTCATACTTTTAGGTTGCCATGTTGTTGCAAATCTGTAACTGGTTGGTGTTTTATTTGTGGAAAGGAGGGAAAGACCCAGACAATTCGGCTATTCCTTATCTCACAGGCTTGGGTGATCTGTTGGGAACGGGGTTATTATCTTTGGGGTTTTTGTGTCTTGGGTTGGTTAAGGATGGCAACACAACAACTGTGTGAACTTGGTGAAGGAACCAACATGCTTGAATGTGACAAAGCTCCACATGATTTAAATAGTTTACGCATTGTAGCGGACCATTCAGTTGCTACAGACATCCTGCAAATGTTAAAGATTGTATTACTTGGAGACCTTGGAGTGGTAACTCCCTCTCTCTCTCTCTGACAACGTGTTTAGTGAGGAAACATTTATGCACGAAAACGAAAAAGTGTGACGCGGAAACGTAAATCCATAACACGTTGTCCACTTGGATCCTGTGAATCATGTTGAACCAGAAGAAATTGATTTGTTTCAATTAAATGTCTAATGTGTTTGATTCTTTCCCAAGGTTCACATCATCCTATTTTTGATTTTTACAATCCTGAAATAATCTATTTTGTTTCTCTAATTTTCAACAACTGATATATTTTTTAGTTTAACACTTTTTTAACTTAATATTACACGTATGTCATGTTGCTATATTATCCGCTCGCCTATTGCCCTATTATATATTTAGTAAACATATTGGTAGGCCTATTATGTGAAAACTACTTTGTGCAAAATTTCTCTGAATTTGATTTTTTTTTAAGCTATTGCTTTGTTTAGTATTTGACTTTTTCGGGTAGGCTACACCTGATATATACCTTTGTTTGGTTCCACTGTTTTCGTGATAATCTTTTACTTGTCGGTGCGTTTACACTGTTATCACACAAGATAAAATAATGTAGCTTCCCTTGGACACAGTACATAATGAAAAAATTGCCCGATAATGCACTAAAAATATTTAAATTGGTTGAGATCTACCGCTTTATTCTAAACTGAACAACGTGTTTTTTTATCTGCTTTATCTTAAAAAGACACTTAATGGCATGCCAAAATCATGGAAGTGGCTGACAAGATGGTTAGGTGTCTCTTTGCTGCTTCCTGTTGCGTTGTATCTGTAATCGCGGTTTGGCGTAGCCTATGTTGTCGTAATGGGCACAAACAAAGCGTCATTATTATTGTATAATGATGGGAATACAGCAATAAAATTTCACTGTAGCTGCTGCAGTAACTTGCTTTTCACTATTGATTGAATGAGTCCTTGCTTGAATGTTACATGTCTGAACTGCTCTATCGCATTTAGCCAACGTCCCGTAACTTTTCTGACTCATCGTGCGGTCAAATTTCGAGTTCTGTAAACAAATAAATCGCAAGATTAGGCGAGCGACCATGGTTAAGGTCCTGGAATGTTCAATCAAGCAACCACGATCCAGCGGCACTTATTGCAGAATAATTTAATGTGGCAATCGACTAAATCATTTGGGGCTGTACTAATCATATAGGCCTATGCTGTTCTTTACCATCTATATCGGGCTAAAAGTTTGCAGGTTACCCTACATGTAGCTATGCAATGTCTAGATTAATTTTCTAAAGGGCTCTCAGTCGGAGAACAAATATTTAGAGTGAATGCAGCAGTGGCCGAGTGGTTTAGTGCGTTGGCTCGCAGTCGAGAGCCTGCATGTTCGACACCAGCCACCCGCACTTGCTGTTGTTTCTCTGGGCAAGAAACTTTACGATGATTGCCTCTACCCAGTGATCGATTTCGAGTAATGGGTAGTACCAAATTTAAGTCATAAGTAGAGTAGACAACCGGAAACAGACATTGCCGTCGGCTGCAGCGTGCGTCAGGTGTACGTCAGAAGGCGTACACCGATGGATGGCACAAGTCCGCTTTCCCGCAATGTAGGATAAAGATATGAAAAACAAACAATTCATTCACTCTAAACTCGTTTCACCACAACTGCTGCCCATGTAATGAAATACCAGATGTTAATAAATGTGTATTTTAAGAGAGAAAACTTTTATTTCGTCTGTTGCGAGAAAAGTACGGTATAATAATAAACAATACGAATAAAATAGAAATCTAGATAGTCTGGTTTTTGAATCTTTATCCTCGGACTGACAAAACTTTGATAGGGTTTTTCCTGGTAGTTTCACATACTTGCTGAGTTTTTTGACGCAGGGCCGGTCACCGAGGTTGGCAGACTAAAGTTTCCAATTGCTGATGTGTTACCAGGAAATTATTCCATCCATTAGATGCCGCTGAATGGAAAGCAATCCTTAAAATGCATTGTTCAAGCGCACACCTCGAGAGTCGAACCAGCACCGCTTGATCTTGAAGCTTTTTTGTTCACGAAGTCACGCGCTAACCAACCGGGCGGATACCACCACAACTCCGTTAAAAGTACAAATTCCATGATCTGTGGCCTCCAGACTACCAAGCAACAAATCAACCATAGAGGAGTGGGTTTAAGGTAGGCTACTAATTTGCTTCCCCGAGGTCGTTCGTTACCGCTGAGCACTCGATATCGTTAGGAAAGTTTGCTGACTCTGTTCCTTTGCAGGCTAAGTGAATTATGTTCGGACAACTGGGATACCTCCTTCAAAATCCCGGCATTTGGTTGAGATTCAAGACACCTTCATCGTTACTCCTGGGAAGGAGCCCGAATTGCTCAACAAACATATCGATGAAATTAGCTGGCTCAGAACTCATCAGAAGCAGTATAACACTTCGCAAATAGCGGCTGTTAAAATTTTACATCATTTTAATGCAACCAGACACAACGGTGTGAAACTTACATAGCCCATTTTGCTTGTTGGGAATAGTTTTTGTTACATGTAGCCTAGGTAGGAAGATCTTTGCAGGCCTAGACTGCCCAGACAGCAAAATTCGTCATTTTTACATTGATTCAATGTACCTGGATACATATCGTATCGATTTCAGGCTACATCAAAAATGCAACAAAGTTAATCTTAAAAGAAAAGGAAATAAGAATAGGTCAAATAAGTTTACATTGCAACATCACAGAGCAGCATTGTGTGATATTCGTAAGATGGCACAGCAGGCCTATTTACTTTTGCTGAATGGCAAGCGGTCAGGTAATGTTTAGTTTATTTCTGACTATCACAACGAAAACAATACATGCCAAACTCAGCAAATGTCAAAAAAAGGCAGAAGTGACAAAACGCAAATCTCATGAAGTCCTTGAAACCGAAATAAAATAATCAGTTTATTGTGGTCTTTCATATTTGATTTCAGTAGTGCGGCTCACTCCGTAAAACTTTGTGTTAGGTTGGAATACGTTTCATCACCACCTTAGGCAAGTCACCAAATACCGTAGGCTACTGTGTAGAATCTATTGTGAGGTACGTAATGTATGTAAATAGCTTGTTTAGGACAGAGATTCAAACATTCAATTTGACATTAGCATCGATTAAATGTCACGCAAAAGGTAGACTTGGTTAAGAAACAATTGCCCCTGAGGGAGGTCGTAAAATGGCATCCAAAAATGACGCCGTAGTTTGCATTGGAACTTTTCTGGTCATCACATGATCCAATATGGCTGGAGAAGAAATATAGCGATGGCCGTGTGTTCGTCTCATTGTGATGGCGAATTCGTCACTGCATGGTGCCGCTAGAGAGGGAAGAAACAATATTTTTCTTTTGGGTGCAATTTCTGTGGTGACACAGTTTGAATTCTTCATCTTCTCCAGTAACATTTGACGGGCTTTTTGCAACACGCTAAGATGAGACCCAGTATTTTCGGAAAGATTTGATGAAACCTTGCTCTTGCGTGGAAGCTTTGGCAATCGGTAGGTTGAGTTGTAACCACGAGCTTGTCTAGATTGAATTTTGTGCATTAAACCTTGTGAATGATTATCAGAAAGCTTTTTCGTTTTGTGCTCGTGGTCAAACTGCTGCTTTCGACCAGGAAATGTATTTGCTTGTTCAGTGACTACATGATGACGTAGCAAAGAAGGTGAATCAATGGATTTTGTTGTTGTGTATTCTTGTTTTGTAACATTATACCTTCTCATGGGTATTGTAGATGAAACAACTTTCTCGTCAATTGACTTTGAATAATGATCGGTTTTCATTTCAATATGGTGGTGTCTTTCATCCGTTAACAAGGGTGAAATTGTAAAACTGACATGCTTTGAAGCACCTGAATCAGTGACTACGTTGTTGTTCCACGAAACTCCTCTATAAACTTTTGTTAGTATTGGTTTATGATGGGAACGAGGTGAATCAAAGTCATCAGATGCTTTGTTGCTATATGAAGAGTAATGTTTTTTAACTCTGTCGTCCTTTGGACTTGCTCGAATATGCGGTTCTGATGTTTTGTCAGTAATTTCGCGACTGTGTCTTTTCAAGTTTTTGCAAACATCTTGATCTTTTTTATTTTGATGTGCACTGGGATAAGAAATCGGAGGTAGTTTATCCTTCCCAGTGTGTACGGTGACTTCGTCAGCTTTATGCAAACCGTACTTTTTTCCACCGTGTTTCAATTCACTTTTGAGCAATGGTTCCAAATGGAAGTGCCTCTGAAATCTTGGCTTTGTCAGCGTCATTTTACAGAAACTTAGGTTACAAATTTTAAATAGCAATAACTTCTATGTAATTTTATTCTATGAACAAAAATTAAGTTATGTTAGAGCAAATAGATCATATTTTATTTTTATTTTCTGAAAATACAAGAGCTATAAATTAGGTCTTGATTCACTTTTTACCAACGGTGTAGCCCACATTTTTTTGCAATGTACCACATTTTGTAAATGTAGTCTACAAGTGATGAGGGCCACTGGATAATAAATTAAAATCAACGGACCTTGTACATCTCTGCTTTGTAGGTTATTCCCAGTTAAAAATATTGTTGACTTAACCGAAATCGAAAGCAAGTTGAATACTATCATTGCACGCACTCGCGCGGACGCGGTTACCATAATCAGCCAATAAGCTGCAGTATCTGAAAGTTAAAGTTATTGGAAATATAATTTACTTAACTACAGAACTTTTGAAAGGTCTACAGAAAAGCCATGGACTAGAAGGCTTCACAAGCTTTGTGTAGCCTTGATCTTTTTTTCTATATAGCCTAGCCTAGTAGCGTTAACTGGGGGGGGGGGGTCTAGGAGATAGTTTTTGACTGGACCCAGGATAATTTCAGGGGCCCGTAAGCTTTCCAAGGAGCCTGAAAACTTGAAGACACCACTTTGTATTGATTGAATACAGTGAGGTCTTTTTAAAATTGTCTTAATATGAGGGCTCGAGGATCTCATTGATATCGCCCCCAAATTATCCTCTTAACGGCCCTGGCCTAGCCTACTATCTTAATGCGCTATCTCGGGACCAGTCCACACTCTTGCATGTTAACGCTTATGCTTTCCTATGTTTAACAGACAACAGGCTACCAGCAACACTGTTTAAAAACGAAATCGATCGATTGTTTTATTGACGCAGACACCTGAAGGTTGTTTTCTTACACTACAAGTACAAGGCCTTCTTGAGAACGCAATATTGTGTATTGACGTTGCATTCTACAATCTACAGTATGCACTGCACAGCTAGCAAAACACGTGATCTGCATACGTTGAATCAATATAAAAAGACAAATGTTTTGGTTGGCTAGCACTTCTGTAAAACAAATAAATAATTCAAACAGTCTTGCGCTGACAGCCAGAAAGAACTCTTCTTTACACTCAAACCAGTCTGTTGGTAAAGATGTGAAAATGTTGATTCTGACTTGAAATTGAAGTCTCTGTAAGCAGTGGCGTAACCAAGGGGGTTGGGGGTTACAACCCCACTTTGGCACGCGTGTGACGTCACGATATTGAAAATGATGTTTTCAGTCTAAAAAAAAATTGCCTAATTTTAAACAAAATTGCATTAAAAGAGCGAGTTTTGCCAATACCAAACATTCAAACATCTCAGCCAGGAATTAGCAACAAGAAAGCAAAGAGACTTAACTTTATTTCCGAAAAATGCCCAAGAAAACATGATCTTATCCTTTTGCTATGCTACCGGACAGCACCATTTTACAGGAATATTCGTACCTACATTTTTGTTGAAAATGCTCTCAGAATGCATCAAATTCAAAGTAATTTTTCAAAAATTTCTGGGGAGGCCCCCCAGACCCCTCGCCGCTGGGTGGTCAAACCCTCCCCCCCCTTTCAAAATTCCTGGCTGCGTTACTGTCTGTAGGTCACTCATTATCACAACTCATGCTAAATGATGAACTAGCTTACAAACGGCTATCGCTCGACAGTAAAATGGCTCCGTTTCAGTGTTTTTTCAAATGAGCAACATGTTTTCATCGAAAAAGTCTTACACAAAAAATTGTTTTATGAAATGACTTTGAAAATAAAAAGTTTTATACTACAATATTGTACGATAGCCTACGTAGCATACTTGCAATGATGAGCACATTATTTCTCGTCTTCATGTTAATTTATCTTTTACACTGGGCGAACTTCGTAGGCCTACCATGACTAGGGACATTCAAACTACGGCTCCAGTCTCGCCTACATATGGTATAGAATGCAACATATTCGTGAGATTATTCTTTAAAGCAGTTTTCTGAGCATCCACAAAGACCGAGTTACTGCTGATTTTGAGGTGTAGGCTATATTTAGGCAGCCACTAGCCTACTTTGAAGAAAAAGAACCTTCTTTTTGTGCACAAATTTCACTGAAGCCGTTCTCACGACAAATCTTAATAAATTAATCTTTTTCCGACATGTAGAAGGTTGTATTTATCTCACCTTTGTTATTACGATATTGACGTCAGTTTCTTTAGACGACACACATTTGAAACAAAAGAGAATGGCTTCAGCACATGTCTGACATGCCAGGTTCATTTCAGTGAAAAGATTCCAGAATTGCGGCTGAACATCTGTGTTTGTTATGGACGTTTTTTTACACGGGTCGCTTTCTATTTCTATGGCCAGGAATGATGTCACTAATAACACTGTCTACAATCTTCAATTTCATAATAAATTAAGATGTGGAGTGCTTAACATAGCCTAACATCAAACAAAAGTTTAATATAGGCTAGGCCTATATTCCACAGTCCATCGATAAAATATGTCATATTATTTTTCGTCTTTGTAAATGAGGCTTTGTTTATGCAAATAGAGCACTAATGGGCAACCGATCATAAAAGTTAAAGTTAGTGTTTTAGTTTTTAGCATGCAGTGAGTTTTTCCAATCGATTTTTTTCATAACTTATCAGAAATATCTTTTTTTATTAAATACATCAATAACATTTTTTAAAGTTTGAAATGCTGTGGCACAATTGTGATGTTTTTTATACATTCGAAATCATCGCTCGTACAACAAGATTGAACACGAATCCATTGTGAAGTGAGGGTGTTGTGATCTGATTTACAAGGGCGGCAAATGACTTATTGGAATATACGACGTAGGCCTGGCCAACCTAACTTGTGTCTAAAATATTTAATTTAGACAACGTCATAGAGCTGTGGTGGAAACCGTCAACTACGTTCGCACTCATGTGCTCAATTTCGTTCGAACAATGTGAGAATCTCATCAGTGAGTAGGACTAAGAGCTGTCAGGTGACCTACGGAAGCAGTGTACGTACTCTAAGGTGGCTGTCAAAAAGCGTGATAAGCTATTCTCTTTCTTCTTACAGGTTTGAGATACGGTGAAACTGTTCATCACAGAAAAAAAACAAGGATCATCCTGAGCACTCGGGAACCTCATTGGATTATGGACCTGGCCTTTGATTGGACCTGACCTGCCCTTACGATCCTGGACCAAGTCGATTTAAAGTTTCAGCATATGGTAAAACTGCTACCTAACAGAGCGTAAAGCATGTTTGCGTTTGTCAATGAACTGAATCTGTTTAAGGTGCATATACAAAATTTATCACAGTTTAAGACATTTCATCATTCTGTTAAAAGTCAGTGAGAAAGTCACTAACGTCGCCCTGAATAGCTTGGGCAAAGTATTGGATATGCAACTCAAGAACGCTTTGTGCTCCTGTTCCGTAATTTACAACAGAAAAGGCAACTAATTTCGTTCCTCGTCAACCTGTTTAATTTAGTGAAGGACTGTTCGAAAGCCCCGCTAGTTCCAAATGAGGCTACAACTGAGTTGGATATGACTGATCTTTGTGAGGAGGATCAACTGAAAATGTTTTAGGAAAAGGAACCGCACTGAGTAACAAAAATACGTGCCAATGGAAAACCACCCTAAGGTCCAACGAACTGCATTTAAGTCTACCTAAAAATACATAACATCGAGACACTCACGTGAACAACGAGTTAGCCTACTTCGATTGGCAACAACGAATAATTCAGATTCGAAGAGGATTGTAAAAAATTCCACTTAGCCTAGTATTGTAACATGCATACCAATTAATTGAATATTTCTGTCATCTTCGTGTGTATAACACTTACCATAAATCCAGTTGAGCAAAAGTATGTGTATCAGTGAGGAAGAGGCGGGGTGATATTAGGCCTCAATGTGTTTCTATGTCCATGATGAGAGTGTGGCGCTTTGCAGTAGACAAAGAAAAGATGAGGCTCTTGGCCACCCCTGACATAAGCTAAGCAAGTGATCAACTAGCCAAAAGTAGGCTACAATAAGTAAAATGGCCTTCTAACAATTATAAGGCACGGGCCTTTAAAAAAGTTTCAATATTTAAGAGTTGAAAACTATATAAAAAACAAGGTTAATTGTTCTAATGCTGTTCAAGTTTCGTTAAACGGTATTAAAAAGTTTCATGGTCAATTTTTAATGAGCTTCGGCAATTCTTGCGTTAATTTTACCAGCAGTCAGTCAAGTTACTAGGCTGCTAGTTGGCTATGAGCAAAGTCAAGACGCAGCCTATTTCTGTAAAGTTTCTAAACACACTTTCAAAGCGCTTGTTTCAATTAATTGTCCTTCCATTAAATAACGCGAAAAAGACCAATTTTCCAAGAAAACAAAGGTAGAAGATTCCTCGAAGCCAATGGAAGCTTGCGGATGCGCATTGAGCAATTGGAGATTAGAGCAGGACACCGACTTTCCGAACATTCTTCATATGTGAGGTACCGTACACAAATGCAATGTTTTGTATGCTTCATAGGCGCATAAAGTGCAAAACAAGACTACAGTGAAGCCAAAAATAATTACACATAGGCAACTACAGTATACTCTAAGGTACAAAAGAAACCTTTTTGATAATACCACTATGCATAAAACCTCAAATTAGAAAACAGTAGTGCTTAAAACTGGTGAAAAACAAAAAACACAATCGTTTAGAAATATTAAGAAAAATACAAACTTCGATTTTACTCCACCCAGAGAAGTTCTTCCAACATATTAGTTATGGGCTGGCAGATGCCACATAAACAAGACTGTGGTGTTGGTTGATAGCTACTTGTTTCAGTTTGGTCGTTTGGTTTAATGAATTTAAACAAGCATCATTTACGAGAAAGAAACAACAGAACTGCATTCAGCATATGATTAAAAAAATCTGGGCACTGACTGGTAAAAAAGGAAAACAATAATAAAAACAAACAGGCAATACTAAAAAATCTGATATAAAATTGTATAAAATGCGGCAAAGAGAACAAAGGTAGCACTAAAACCCTGAAATTTGACACCAATATAAGTTACAGTATTATATCTGTACCGTAGGCTACATGTTTAGGTTATATCAATACAAAGGCTGCGGTGTATATTCAGGGGCGCGGTAAAATTTGACTACAACCGATTTCCATTTACAGGTCGCCTCACATCTCCAAGAAGTTATTGACTAAAAAAATGTCAAATTATGTATTTAAATTTGAGGAACCTTCTTTAGAAGTACCAGCTGATCTTGGCATAACATTGCTTTTGCTTTGGGAAGCTTGAAAGCTGGGCCACTGAAGCGAGCCCAGCTTCCAAGGTTGATCGTGCAAAGATTCCGTCTGAAGTCAAAGAGTTACGGCCGAGAAACTGCTCAATCTGCGAGTGAGTTGCCACTAAATGACATAGTTTTGTTGAAGTTGCTCACATTGTGATCCTACCATCTCCTGTCGCACGTTCAGATTTCTATCGTTTGAGCTATGGGCAAAGACCTTCATAAAAAGTTGACAATCAAGAAATATCTTCACTTGGAGCTATTCCTTTGAGAACTTTCTTTTTTCGGCCACGACTCTGCTTGGGGCGGAACTTCGTTAGAGGTTTAAGCTTTGAACGCTTGAGCGGTTTTTCATCAACCAACCGCGTTTCGTGTAATTGATGATTGACAGGACGCGTTGCAAATCCGTGCACGTCACCCCAACACACGGCAAACTCGGAAAGAATTTTTTTGGTTTCCACTTCACTTGCCGATTCTACACAAAAAAAAGTAATACAATAAACTCCACAAATTTTATGGTAATAATTCCAATGTTTGATGATATTTGTCCAACCACGCGAAAACTTTTGCATGTTACTTGTATTTATTTGGACGTTTGTGTATACAGATACGTATATAGAGAGTTAAATTAGCCTCGAAAACATACTTCTTTTGTAACTTGCAGAACTAAAAATTGTTTTCGTAGTCCAGTGGGAAGCTGTATTGTTCACTGCAAAGTGATCAAGTGTTTGTACACCAAATATCTAGCGGACACAGTGGCCTGGTAGTTAGAACGTTGGCGTTTGCAGAAGTACACGCGTTCAACACTTGTCGAGTTAATACCCCAATAACATCGGCAATCTTTCTTCTTCGCGCTCAGAATGTGTAAGTAGTGCAGAGCGAATGACACATTACAATGTCAATGCCCTACTGTGGCAAACATTGTACTTGAGGGGGTTAGGTCAAAAGAACCATACAACAAAAATTGGCGGCGTATTACGCGCCTAGCCTGGTAAGGGACAATATTTCTTTTTTTTTATATACAAAAATAAATTACTTGCCTCGATGTACTGCAGTTCTGACAACCTCCAGCATGTCATTTCGTTTCATTCCGATCAGCATCGCAAGTTTACAAACTACATTTCTGTCCAGTTCCTGATGAACAAAATGAAGTTTTTCACAGTGTATAAAGTACAGTAGGTAAGTTGCACACAGGAATATTTCAAACCACCAAACTGGAATTAGCCTATAACCTCACACCGAGACAATATACACAATTTTAACAACAGCGTAGCAAGATTGCATGGCCACATTATCAGCCTGTTTAGGCTTTGCTTCAGAGAACATGTGCCCCGTTTAAACGAACTATCCTAAATTTGTTTTCAAGACGCCATTACAAAGCTCTATCAGTTGTCAAGTACCAAACCACTTTCTCCAGTCTATAAGCAGGTGTGATGGATGAAAGACACAGTACTCTGCCACACAGGAGTGTAGAAGCGAAAGCGGTAAAAAGCCAACTTAAAATGGATGATCGCAGTTATTTTTTGACAATTCTATTGAAGTTTAAACAAATATTGGTTTGGTATCGGAAATAAATGTAGCAAGTATGACATTCAAGTCGCTGCAGTTTCTTGAATTTTGCTTGGAATAGAAGCGAATGTTGAAGAAATCGCTTCTATATTTTTGATGTCAATATTCTACCTGAAGTGTAATTTCCAGTTTGTTTTGAAACTTCATGCGCTCTAAGTAGACTTGCGTCATCGTTGTGACGTCAATGTCAGCTTTAGCCGATTCTACGTCACGTTTGTTCCTTTCATGACGTAACAACCTGTGCAATATTCAGCTTTGGGTAAATAATAATCAGCAATTTCATGCACAGAATGAACTGGTGTTGGCAGATAGATTTGAAGTAAAATTTAATCAAAACATATAGATTAAAGAATCCAAAATTTAGATACTCTGCTCATGTTCAGAAAACGCTTCGAAACGCAGTTTAGTAATCGAAACGTTTGCTGAACATGAGTATAGTATCGACATTTTGGGCTCTTTATATTTTTATCAGATTGATCGGGCGTTCCGATCACTTTGCTCTAAAGTATAATGCAGCCTACTTCTCCAAAGCTTCAGCTGTGGAAAACGATGAGGCGCTGTAGGGACGAACATCCAGCTCCTCCTCCAGCTTCTTCAACTTCGCTTCGTGTTCAGCTTTCATCCGTTCCTTGATGATCTGAGAAAGTGGGTCACTTTATACAGCACGGAATCATGACAGGATTAAACTTTATATTGTTATTGGCAAAAGGAAACAAAAATAAATGGAACGAAAGTAAAAGGACACAACAAAAAGGACAGTAAGAAGCAATTGGTAAGCTAAAAACGAAGAGATGATCGCCGCAATTAAGAACCTACTGAAATATATAACGTAAAGCATGAATTCACATCCGTACAAAATAAATTGGATCAATGTATATCAGAGAAATTTTAAAGCAGGAACCTACACAAAAGCACAGTAGAGTCAACCCACTTTGTTGGACACTTCTCGTGTTCAAGGTCTCAAGTTCTTGAGCTACTTTCAGCACAACTTCAACCCTATCAGAATTTTTAACAATATTATCACCGAATCTGCTTTAATTGTGCAAACATGCAAGTTTTTAAAATGAGATAAAACACACCTTGACTTGAATGTCATGCTCCTGGCGCAGTTTGGCCTCCAGTTGTTGCGCTGCTTCCCTTCCTTCATCAATAAGTCCTTGCAAACTCCTCTCATCAACGGACTCACTGTTACGGGCTTTGGAAAGCACACCTGCCTGAAGGGGGGGGGGGGTTATTTGATTTTTAAACTGCGGCTCAGACTTCATAAAGAAAGACCTTGTTAAAAGACGGACTGATGCCTGCAAGAAATGCTACTCATTTCGATGCAAATAAAAAATAAAACCTAGGACATAGCATTAAAGCAATTAACACACAAGAAAAAAAACAAAAAAACGTTATATTATATATGTTTCGATTTAATTTCGCGCCGTAGCTGGATACACACCGTTGTTGGATTAAGAATAGGCAATAACTACAAGGGTTAGACTACCTTGATTGCGGACTGATAGCGAGTTAGCTTGTCTGTGGACCTTGTTTCTGGGAGCAAGGTATTGAGAAGAGCGCTCGCCGTCAGATCACATAAAAATGATTGCTAAAAAGAGATACTGTAGTTTATTTTGCATGGTCTAACATACAACCTCCGTTGATGATGTCTTGGTAAAACATTTATAGCATGAAAAAATGACTGAAATAGACAATGCTGATTCAGCCCTTGGGCTGAACAAAACATTTAAAAAAGTCTCTATCTAGCCACATATAGTGGATAAAATAGTTCAGAGCCAACAACGACAACACTTCACCATTTAGCGGAAACTTCACTATGTAAATCTCGGTCACTTAGTCAGTCTGTATTTGTTGTTGTTGAAGTGGCTTCAAGCTAAACTCACTACAAGCATGCAATACACAAACGCCATGATTAAGCTTCTAAAGAGGTTCTTTCAACTCGAGGATATCGAGATAACGATTAACACAAGTATAATCAAGGCTTCTTTGAAGCAAAATGGATGATGGTAATCAAATCAGTATTCGAATGCAACCAGTTCCCCTGGAGCTGGCCAAGAGTGTGTGCGTAGCCCTCGCGTAGCCACGACGACCTTAAACAAGCGTACAAGCAAATGGCCTTTATCTCAATTTGGACCTGGACCAAACAAAGCCCAATGGCGATGATCTGGAGCCGACGACGACGATTCGAATGTTCTTTGGAGTTACAGTTTAGCCAAAGTCGACACCAAATCTCCGCTGGTCTAACGCAAACTAAAAGAAAAACAATTTACTTTGATGCCAAGCGAGGAACGGGTGTTGCAACCAGCTTCTGCATATGAGGTGGCGTTTTCCTGTTGGTGCTTTAGTCGAAAATCATCAAATCTCTTTACCTGAATAACATTCAACCAGTACAATCTCTCAATCGTAACACCAACCGGTGGAGTAAGCTGCAATTTTGTTATCTATGAGATGATTGTTTTGAAAGAGATACAATTCAAATTAAATAATTCTTCTATTTTTTTCTAGAAAACGTTTGGAAAACCTTCGACAAGACGTCGTATAGTTACAAGCAGCATTAAAACATGTAAGCTGGAAAAAAAAGTGAAAGTACAATTATTTGTCTTGTTCTATCTACGATGGCTTCATGCACCTCTTTTTAAATTACAGCTCCAGCAAATATGTAGAAAAAAGCTGAAAGTTTTTTTTCAGAAAAAAAGGGATTGACACAAAATTTGGAGTTTGGAGAAAAACACTACTTTTAAGACATCAAGGATACGCACCAAGTTACTGACGTCCTCATCAGAGTTTAATCGCTCTTCTTCCTTTTCCAGAAGCAACACCTTGATCTCTTTCTTCAGCAGTTCCGCATCCAACCCGTGATAAATCGTCACGCGACTTAGATCTTCACAGTTGCTCAGCAGCAAACCGAAGGCCTTGTACTCAATGCTAATTGCATGTCTGTCTCTGAAATGCAAGTTTCACTTATCCTTTAAAAAAAGCACCAAATTATTATACGAAGTACAAAACGTCAACTTTTAGCAGACGCAAGATTCAGTTTTTACAAGATAGATTAACTTGGCTTCCTATGAATTTGTATTCAGTTTTTTCTCGTTATGTTGATCGCTCTATTGGAAATTGGATATGTCAATCAGTCTTCGCTTAGTTAACTTTTTTATGTTGAGAGGAGTGTTCCTCCTGGCAGTCAGCACACGGCTGTACTCGCTAGAACAGCGAGCAACTTGCGATTCGCTAACCATCACTGTGTAGCTTCCATTTTCCATTAAGACTATTCATTATCCAATCAACTACATGTTTTTCGGCAACCGATTGTAACAAGAATTGACAGCGATAGACACCGGTGTTTCACCCAGTGGCGGCTCGTGCCATGGGGCTGCAGGGCTGCAGCCCCCCCTGAAAGAAAGAGAAAAAAGGGAAGATATGTTTTCCTCTGTGTTTGTCCGACCCGATTACTTTTTTCACTTATGGATTGCGGATTGAAAATTAAAATATTTAAAAATTTGTTTGGAAACATGGCTTTGGGACAACATTCTTTGCAGCCCCAGATTTTGGATTTCAAGTGCTCTGATTGGCTAAAAAATATCCTTGAAGCTCCACCTCTTTTGGTATTTTACAGAATACATAACAGCAATTTTTGAATCTGTTGGGGCTGCATGGAAAACAGCCCCCCCCCCCTAACCGAATAATTCTACAGACTTTTTAAAGTTAAGTTTTGTTTCGCAGAGTAGCGATGAGACATGACTGTAAATGTGATAGCTGTAGGATTAGGGTATTCAACAGGTTATAGGATGTACCGGTACTAGGGCAAGAAAACAACAGTGCTAGGACAAGAAACAATAGTGCTAGGACAAGAAACAATAACTTACACTGGATCTCGAACCTCAATCGTCTTAGGCTACTGTGTGACTGTGATGTGCAGTCTGACCATAAAAAGAGCTCAACACCTGCTCTCCTGGGCCACATCGAAACCTGCTTTTGCCTGAGGATGGGTTTCTTTTATGTCCGGTTTTCTTTATCCATCCTATTATTGTTATTACAAAGTGGCTATTTTTACACACTTGTTGCCATAGTTACAATCAGGTGTTGCCAGAGTTAGGATTAAAGTTAGGTAGGGTTAATTAAGGTAAGGGTTAGAGTTAGGAATAAGGTTAGGGTTTTGATCTTTGCCCAGTTTTGATCTTTGCATGTGACTCCATGCTGCTGAGGGTTGGTATAGTATTTTCTAGGGCAAGGAACGATAATTGTTTCCACTCAGTGATCCGTCAGGAGTGATAGATAGTTAAGTTAGGTGCTTCACTAGTGTCTGCCCTCTAGGTCTAGTACCGGTATGCTGCAGAAGTGCATCTACATGAATGATTTATCTTCTGAATTAAACGGTCTTTCTGTTGGCTGCTGCATTGGCAACTCCTGTCTTCAATCATTTAATGTATGCTGAAGGCTTGTGTTGTTTTGCATCAAGTGTCAAGGGACTCCAGAAACTCATCAATGTTTGTCAAATGTATGTAGTTTCTCATGACATTATATTTAATTGCAACAAAACTGTTGGTGTTTTATATAAAGCCTAGATGTTGAAATTTGGCTATAATCCGATCATATATAATACGGTATTTAAATAAAAATCGTATCTGCTTTGAGACCCTTGAAATATATTGGAGTAATAATTAACGCTTCTACCTGATGATAAAGACATGAAACGACAATTACGGTCATTGTATTGTTCTGAAAACATGTTAAAAGCAAGGTTTTCCAAACGTTTGATTGCTGTTAAAAATGTGTTGTTTCGTTCCTATTGTATGCCTTTATATGCCTGTCAACTATGGTGTAACTATCTTCTATCCAGTAGTAATCGCTTACGTGTTGGATACAATAATTGTTACAGAATGTTGTTTAATCTGCAGAGACGTTCACCTCTGCATTCGTTGATAACAATATCACCATTTTTCAAGCTTTCATTTGTAAAAAATTATATCAGTTTGTAACCCGCTGTAACTTGTCTTCCAACCAATGGATATATGAACTAATGCGAACAGACTGTTACACTCAATCTTTGTATTTGGTACATTACGACTCAGCTCTTCGGAGTTGAGTATCTGCTTTGTTTCTACTTTCATCTTGAGTCTGATGCAAATAAATAAAAAAAAAATATCATATATATATGGATACTCTTATTTTGACTCTGAATCTACCTTCATTTAAAAAAATTGACAATGATTTCATTTGTCTTAACAGGTTTATGCTATAATAATTTACACTTTAATTGGAACATTTTGCAATTTATATACAATGGATAATTCTGTAATGTCATTGAAAAAAATTAGGTTTTCCCAGTTGTCTCTGCAAGAAAAACTTAGCATCAAAGCACAAGGAAGACCCACTCCAAACCTTGACATTTCCCAATCATCCACCAGTAGAGGTAACCCTTATGCAAGGAAGTTTAACAGAAATGTGTATGATGATCATGACTGGCTGTGTGGCTGCAACAGTGAAAATGCTTTCTTTTGCTTTCCCTGTTTACTGTTTGGTGGAGATCAAGAACATTCCTGGACCAAAGTAGGTGTGAAAGACCTGAAACATCTCAGTAGAAAGACAGAGAAGCATAGTAGATCAACTTTCCACATGAACAATACTTTGAGTCTTTCAGTGCTTGGCAGAGTTAATATTGCTACACTTATAGATTCTGGATATCAACTCTCCATTACTAAACATAATGAAGAAGTAACGAAGAACAGAACAGTATTGTCAAAGATTATAGATTGTATAAAATTTTGTGGCAGATTTGAATTGCCATTAAGGGGACATGATGAAAGTCAAGGCTCAAAAAATCCTGGTGTGTTCATGGGGTTAATTGATTTTGCTTCCAATCTTGACTCACGCTTCCAAAATCATTTTAATTCTGCAAAGGTATTCAAAGGTACATCCAAAACTATTCAAAATGAGCTTTTGGAAACGATTCTTGAGCTTTGCAAAAGCAAAATTAAAGAAGAAATATCACAGTCTGAATTTGTAGCAATCATGTGTGATGAAACTACTGACATCTCAGAGAAGACACAGATGGTGATTGTACTACGGTATGAAAGTCATGGGAAGCCTGTTGAAAGATTTTGGGTTTTTTTTAATCCTGCTAACCAGACAGCAGAAGCTCTGTCTTCAATCCTATTTCAGGAACTTAAAGTTTTGCTTGGGAGCAATACATCCAAACTTGTAGCACAAACTTATGATGGTGCTGCTGCTATGAGTGGTGCAAGAAATGGTGTGCAATCAAGAATCAAGCAAGTATATAGCAATGCACACTTTGTCCATTGTTATGCACACCAGCTAAACTTGGTTATACAAAAAGCCACTTCGCAGAATACCAGTGTCAGAGTCTTTTTTAACAGTCTTTCGGGAATCCCAAGTTTTTTCTCCAAATCTCCTCAAAGAATGGCTGCTTTGGACCAAGTTGCTCAAAGGCGTATTCCTCGCCCATCAGCAACACGATGGAATTTTAAAAGCAGGACGGTGAATGCTGTATCGGAGGTAAAAGACGCACTTATAGAATGCTGCTCAACTTTGGAACAAAGCAACTCTTCGGTGACTGGCTTTGCTGCTGCTGGTATAAAACGAATGCTCATAGATCCAAAATTTGTGTTTTGGTTAGATTTCTTTTCGAAAATCATGCCTCATGTTGACATACTGTTTGCTCAGCTGCAGTCTGTGGAGCTTGAGTCATTCAAAGTGCAGTGCTCTCTGGATAATTTTCTGTCAGCAATACAAAGAATAAGGGAAGGCATTGCTGCAGACAATGAGTCACCTTCACCCACACGGAGAATGCCTGAATCCCAAATCATTGATGCTAAAGAAGTATGTGATGTTGTCTTAATGCAGTGTCAAGAAAGGTTCAAGTTCACCAATCATCTTGAAGCAAGCACTTTATTTAATTTGAAAAATGCTTCACAATATGCAAGACAGTTTCCAGAAAAAGCTTTAGAAAAATGTTGTGAAGCATACCCTATGTTAATCAAAGACAAGCTCAAACCGGAGCTGTCTGTTCTCTATTCTAGAAATGACATGCATTCAGTGAGTGGACTTGTGCAGCTGCTTTCGTTGCTAAACCTGGAAGGAATGCAATCAACTTTTTCTGAAGTAATAAAGCTAGCTAAAATTCTACTTACCACTCCAATGTCAACAGCAGAACCAGAACGTTGCTTTTCATCACTGAAAAGGATTAAAACCTTTTCCCGCAGCACCATGTGTACTGAAAGACTTTCTGCATTAGCCATGGTGTCAATAGAAAATCGCTTAATAACTGAAACCAAAGATTTCAACGAGAGGGTAATTGACCATTTTGCCATGGCAAAAAGTCGCCGAATGGAATTCATCTATAAATAAAGGTCCGCTGTCCTTTATATGTGATGCTCAGTAATGTGTAGCAAAGAGTAAATGTGGCACCTATGGCTTGAGCGAGATCAATGGTTATAATTACAATATGTGTGTGTGTATTTGTTTGTTTTTGTAATGTTAGGTTCAGTCGTGTTCTCATTGCTTTAAGAATTGGCGCTCCAATTGTTTCTGGAATGAGGAGGCGACTGATTCTTAACTAATTCATCTACTTGTTTTAAAGTGTCAGGTTTGGTGGCCGTGCTTAACTATATTTATCGATGCATATACCGCAATATTAGATCCTTTCATGCACGTCTTAAACCATTAAGGTTTTGCCACCTTTTCCTTTTGTTGGTTTTGTTACTGTATTTCTTTTTTACAATATCATTTCTTTTGCATTCTGTCAAAGAAAAATAATTTGAATTGAACTGAATTATACTTGCCATCCAGTGGGCATTTATACTTGTGATAGAATTGAGATTTTGTCTTTGTCCTTCTGTATTGTGATACATGCAGGGTTGCTAGCTGGCTTCAGCTGGCAAAAGATAATTTTTGTAGGAAAGAATAAAAAATGTTAACTTCCAAGCATTTTTAGTTCTGGAGCAGTGGGTGCATACATGCAGGGTGCTCCAAAAAAGATGTAGCTACGGTTATACTACATGTATACTGCAACATACTGTGTGTGTGCGAAGATTATGTACTTTGTAATGAGATCGTTTTTAACTGCAAAAAGTCGTTTGCTATGTATTTTCTAACTAATCACTTAAAGTTAAATTTAAATCCAATTTCACGGCTCAACGGAAGTCAAATCAAATCTGTAGATAGCGTCAGATACTTGGGTGTATTTCTTGACACGGCAATGTGTGATGGCAAGGATATAAACCGACAAGTACGATCATTATACTGTTTTACCAATAAATTAAAATTTTACAAGAGCTCCAGTGAAGTTAAAAATGTTCTCTTCCGTTCATATTGTACCCCAATGTATGCATGTCACCATGGGAAAATTATCACCAACGTGAATTAATCGCTTGCGTGTTGCATTCAATAATGCATTTAGAATTATTCACCATTTGCCCAAACATTATAGCGTAGGCTACGTGAACATCAAGTCTTGTGTAACATTGTATGTCATATAACATTTGATGCATTACAACGGAAAAGGGCCTTTTTTTTGTTGGGTAATGTGAATCATCGTCAAACTCTATTGTTGATTCCCTGATAAGGTATGACTGCTATCGTAACTCAAACTACCTCCTTCATTATAATACCACTATGTAGGCTATGCCGTTACCTAGCCTTGATGGCTGCTATGGCACAGCAGTGATATCAACATTCATCGATTGATAAAGTTTAAATTTCTTTTTATAGTTGGGTGTTTGAACAGATTAAGTATGATATTTCATTTTGAATATTGATTTTTGTTTCGCATGTTTAATTTGTGTGATATGGATCGCATGATCTGAAATGGACGATTGATTAATAAATTTATTGCTTACTTCAGCGTCATTCCTGTGAATGTACTTCTGTTTGTCTTTTGTTTCTGTGTATTTTTTTGTGTGGATCGTATGTGGACAATCGTGTCCGATGCCGGCGATCGACAATAAATATTTGCAGACAACAAACTGAGCGAACTATTGAGAAAACGACGAAGTGCATAGAACATAGTTTGATTTGTATTTAGCACTGATTTTGAATATAAAAATTTGAAATATTAGTATTTTTCAAGCTCTACAGCAGCATTTTTGACTGTTATTCCACTCCCAAATTTCTTTTGAAAATGCTCTCAAAATGCACCAAATTAAATGTAATTGTAAAAAATTTTCTGGGGGAGGCCCCCCAGACCCCCCCCCGTGGGTGTCGCCTTCGGCGACACGCCCGCAAGGTTCGCCTGATATCGCCCTCCAACAATTCTTGGATATGCTGCCTTGCAGCCCCCCCAATTCAGGAGGCCACCAGCCGCCACTGGTTTCACCCATGAGGCTGGGATCGATAGTGCGTGGCGTGAAGTAGTAGTACGATTCTAAACATGGTTACAATACAAAAACGTTTTTAAAAATTGGCATTAGGAAGGTCTCACTCGTCGTCCAGGAAAACTTGTTGGTTGAGAAAAGACTTAGCGTCGTTCATGTCTTCACGGGTTATTTGATCGCGAGCGTTTTTTTCAGTTTCCCCGTAATTGAAGCGTGATGGGTTAGCCGATTGAAAACTTCGACACGATGTTGATTCACGTTCTATTATTTTGGTTTGAATTTGAACAATTGAAGCCACATCCTCGTCAGCTTTCTGAAAACAAAAGTAGTTTTTGAAGCCTCAGTAGGCCAAAAGAAATATACCACCAGCAGCAGAACACCACACTACAGGCAAATGAAGTGCCGAGAGCGAAACTCATTCTATTTTAAGGAACTTTCTCAGGACATTTTTTATGGTCGATTTTACCATGAAGATTGTGGGGAAATAAAAATTGGATAAATTACGCGGGATCGACTATCAGCAAGCGGTCCAAAAGTTAAGTGTGTGAAAATTCATAAGTGCAACCTTGTTCTTCCTGAGGAGTTCGTTCATGATTAGTTGCCCTTCCTTCTCTGTCAAAGCTTCATGTGATGACAAGGATTCACAAAACCTCTCCTGCATTTCCTCATACTCGATGTCTAAACTCGATTTTGCTTCCTGGTGAAAACAAAAAAAACGTTCTCGCAGCATAAAGAAATCTGATAATAATAAGACAAACAAGCTAGTAATAATAATAAACATACAATTGAACTAGGTACAGTAATGAAAATAAAGTAATCCGCGTTGGAAAATTACAGGGTTGGGTTTACTACATTTACCGTAGTACTTATCTAACAAAGTCACAAAACCTTTTTCAAGTTAAAAGCAAAAAACTCAGGTGCACGTGCAACGGTTAACAAACGCGAGTGGCATGACAATGCACTGTCAAATACCTTTTGCAATTGTTCTACATCTCCGATTTCCCTTTTACTTAACGCTCCCAGAATAGCTTCTTCCTCTTGTCTGGTTCGCATCAGAAGAGCAAAATAACTCTGCACAAAGATGTTGAATGAACGTAAAGAAACTCACATAAATACGTTTCATTGAAGCAACCCGGTTGGTTGCCAGTTTTATCTCTAAGGTAACCTACAAAGTTGGTGATACTGTACTTTGCAACAAAGACTTCTTATAATTTATAGAAATGTAGCCAACCAACGTGTTTTTATTGGATAAATCATTATGCAAATTTCCCCCTACTGATCAATGAAATGAGGAATGAAATTAATACACAGAAGAAATTATTATCAGAAATTGAAACTTCCAGAATTTACAGCTCATAGGCATGATACAAGTGTTGTTGAAAAAAGGGTTATTTATGAAGATGGATACAAAATTTACTATTATGTACTCGATTGCATAGCTTTGATCGCCGAGTAACACGTGAGTTACTGTGATAAAAGGCAAAGCCTTCGACCGGTGCAAAAAGGTTACAGCAAAGATAAGCAGCGCATATTGCAGTTATACTTTAACGTCAGAGTTGCAGAAGGCAAACGGTTGACTCAAGACATCATAGATTAATTTAGTAAAGCCTGAAAAATCATTAACAATGAGCACTGACGTGGATACGTTGAGATGGAGAGTGCAACGTCGCATCTGATTTGTACTTTTTGAGGGCCTTTTTATTTTGGTCTTTAAATGATTGAATTGCTTTTCTTCTGCGCTCGTTTAGGCGTGACTGCAACGTCATGATCATATCTTGATGTCCTAAAAACGATCGGGCTTCATTATTTATTAAAATAAAAAATAAAAATAATTTAACAGAGGAAAAGTGATTTGCTGCAAAAATGGCGGCCAAAACAACGTTGTCAGGGTAAGCGCGGTAGACTACTACTGATGAGGTCCAGAGGTTAAAACAAGCAGCGCTGTCCAATCTGTCATTTTCTCAGCGGTTGAGTGTCAGGATGCATAAGAAAATAAAAACCATAAAAGAATATCTTGCGTTCTTCTGGTGACTGCAAACTAGGCTACCACGAGATGTTAAGAATGATAACCAGCTTTATTTCCGACACTTCGTCACTCAGCACAACTGACTTTATCACGAGGGGTGAAACAGGTAAAAACTACCAGTTCAGCAGCAAACTGGCACAACACAGAAACAAACTGACGAAAAAAGAAAACTGCTTCCTTTCTCCAAAAACAAAATCCAACTAATAGAGAAACGATAAAACACGCATTAAATCTTACATAGCCTTGAATCACAATTTTCCAAACCTTTTTCCCCAACAATCCCGGAAAAAAATGGATTAATACACTTGTATTGTTAAAATACCAGTTGTTATTTTGTTGTATTTGTCTTCAATCGCATCTTTTATGCCATCCCACAATGCTTTACTTTCCTCCTGACCAATCCGATCCGATTCTTCTAATCGACGAAGCATGACTTCGAAGTAATGACGTCGTTTCCTGCGTAGTAAAAAGCCAAATCCGTCAGGTCACCGATCTATAAACAAGAGCTGCAGAGGCAAACTTTAAACTAGCTTGATAATTTCTTATATAAAAGATTCCTGACAAAAAAGTAACAAAAAGTTTCTCGAGCAGATTTTTGAAAAGTGGGATTTATAGATGTTGGGTAATATCTGTTAAAGATAGACAGATAAAACCAAGCAACCACACGGCATATAACATCATACATTAGAGTGAACATAAAACTATAAACTACGAACGTTTTCGGCCATGCTCAAGTTATCCCTTCTCAAGTAACGAAAATAACTGATTTTACAATAACATCTACATTGAAAATAACTGATCTACACAATGAATTGAAAAAAGAAATGCACAAGAATGAAACTGCAAAGCAGAGGAGAAAGGCACATCACATTGCGGTTAATTACGCGCGGCAAAAATTCCTGTGCATTTCGTTTTTCAATTCATTGTGTGGATCAGTTATTTTCAATGTAGATGTTATTGTAAAATCAGTTATTTGCATTACTTGAGAAAGGCTAACTTGAGTATGGCCGAAAACGTTCGTAGTTTATAGTTTTATGTTCACTCTAATATATTATGTTAAATGCCGTGTGGTTGCTTGGGTTTTATCTGTCTATGGTTAAAGAAAGTCACCTCGCTACCAAAATTGTATCTATTAAAGAAGAATCCAATTTGACGCTTTGCAGGTAACTAATAAATCATTAAAAAAATCTAAAATATCATCCAAACACACGCGCTGATAGTTGCTCTAAACATTTTTAAAAACAAATTCAATTCTTTTACACAGCCATAGTTATCAACGATTCAAACAAATTCTTGAAGTTTTTGCTTCGAATCGTTGATTTTCAGCTAAATAAAGACACAGTCAGTCACTTGATAAAATTCGCTTCGTATTGATTTGACATTATCAATAATTACACCAGTGCTTCCCAACCAGTGGGTCATATTTGGTATATTATATATTTGTAATATCTCGTTGTGGGTCGCGAACTGAAAAAAGTTGGAAAGCACCGGGTTACACAATACCGATGATTCGAAAAGAAAACTTTGTGCAAGTGGTTTCACTATAGTTTTCAATGTAACGACTCACTTCATCAATTCTCTCATGGCAAACATACCACTGTGATAAGCCTGGGCTATCAGCAAGTTTCGGTGGAAGGAATCCGCTGCTATCTGTGAAGATTTGAAGGAATTCGAATGTCAGTAAACACTACAGTCCAAAGAAACAAGGTACTACCGTATGTCACTGCAGGTAGAAAAACAGCGCTGATGAAAGTATACTAAACGGTGTGATCAGTGGCCTAATGATGTGTCTCCAAATGTACATCACAGCCAACAAAAGTCACCATTTTCACGTTGTTTCAACATCGCCAGACGGCCACGATGTAAATTTCTACAAAAATCTGCATTGGCGAGGGGTTTCAGTACCAGCAAAGGTGAAGTAATGACATAAACGTCAAAACCAAAAAAAAAATTGGTTTGAACAAGCGGTAGCAAATGCGAAGTATAATACTAAATGGTACAAATTGTATTTGATTAAATTCAGAACAAACTTGCTCTTATGCAAAAAGAGCAAGAAATAGGCAGCAAATTTATTAAATAAATGCAAACAAACGTCAAAACAACCGCAAAATCACAGTTCAATTGCATTAACCTTTATTTCGTATTCTTGAACAAGTTGAATATTTTCTTCAATGGTTTTGAAAGACTTGACCAAAACGTCATGAATTGTCGAAGCATTTTTAAGTCCAATACATTCCAATAAAGCATCTTCAAATCTTGCCTGTACTTCAAGATAGGTTGAAGCCTAGGAATAAACATGAGTTTTAAGCAGGGTCGGATTTAGCCTAAGTGCTGCCCTAGGCAGATAAGAAAAGTGCTGCCCCTCAAAAAAAAATTTTCGATGGTGCGCTACGATTTATATTTTCAATTCCTTACAAAAAAGTTATTTGCACTGTTTATTTGAATACATCAATGAATGTCAAATTGTATAATGAACTAATTGTTTAAAATCGCTTCCGACGGGCTTTTTCTCTTGCAAACAAATCAATAATTTCTTATTGATTTGATTTCTATTATTATCAATAAATTAATATTAGCACATATTGTTGAAAACCAATCAAGCGTGAAGTACTCTAGGGGCGATGACTTGCCATACACGACTTGCCGCACTGTTTATAAATGTGTGTGATGTGATAACATATTTATTAATTGCTATATATCTGAATATATCTGTTGTGAATTATTATATTCACGTACAGTATTATCAATGTAATTATATTCGTATATTTTGCCGCCCTAGGCAACTGCCTACTGATAAATCCGGCCCTGGTTTTAAGTAAAAACGTCGCCGATGTTTAATAGAATAATTCTGTTGCTTATATTTTGCACTGTCTATACATAGACTGCTCTAATAAATCAGGTCATGACCGTTGCCACAAAATAGTGCTTTTAAAGAGCCATTATAAAGTAGCCATTATAGATGTGAGTTGCTTTAGGTTTACATACTTTACAAGACAGACAGTTATAGCGCAGGTGTATAGACCTAGAGCTAAATTAATAGTTTCTCCAAATCCATTCATTAACGTTGAGTGCTAAAGGGCAAACAAAACTTTGTGTCATTTTTATAAAGTTTTTGTATGACCTGACAGGGCATCGAATATACGTCTGTCAACTCAAAGGTGGACACTCCATTCACCAAGCCACTAAGTGTTTTTGAGAAATGATGAAATACAATTTTCGTTAGAGAGGTGATTTTTTTAAACCATAGACAAATAAAACTTAACAACCAGACGGCTTTAACATACTAACATAAAAATAAACTAAAAATTACAAACGTTTTCGGCTATACTCATGTCAGCCCTTTTCAAGTAACCAACTGACTGATGTTCTTCATAAATTTAAATTACAGAACTGATCTACATACACAAAAAGAGCTAACATGAGTATAGCCGAAAACGGTTGTAATTTTTAGTTTATTTTCATGTTATTATGTTAAATGCCATCTGGTTGTTAGGTTTTATTTGTAAATAATAAAATATAACATTGCGAATTTCAATTCACATCGGAAACTACGCTTTATCCTTAAGAGCATACCAGTGTTTGCGAGATACCCGACGAGTTCAAATCTTTTACTGCTTCACCGTCGATGCTATTGTCCAGGTATTTGTCACCCTCATCATGCTCTTCTTTTCTCTCAAGCGTGAAAATGCTCAAAGATGAATCCAGTTTCTAAGAACAATAATATGAACAGATAATGAGGGGGTGTGTGATGTGTACTGTTGCTCTTCCGCATATTGCATGTTATGGTAGGGCTGTGCGGGCTACGAAAAAGATCTTCATATTCCAAAAGACGACCTCTATGATATAATTCCCTACTGGGTCAACAGAGTGAAGAGATACAGCGACTCATGTACATTACAGGTCGCCATGTGTGAAGGATGACAATTACCAACAAAGTTAAGAATGCAACCATTGTGAGCATGACGATTTCACAAATGATATTTTTCCTGAAAAGTATTATGTTATCATACAAAACTGACAATTCCATTTATTTCTTCAATACATTTGTTTCTGAAAATCAACCTTATCACCTTCGTGGCTGCTTCAAGAATCTCCTCATGGTCCGTTTGGCTCAGTTGCTTTTTCGAGCGATATTCTTCCAAGATCAATTGAAATATCTGAAAAAATTTGCACAAAAATAATATTGATTTTTTTTTTTGCACAATGAGGAAAATAACAGCTGTGGTTAAGTGAGGTCATGCGATTAAGAATATCTTTAAAAATCTCTGTCTTAGCAGTGTCACATGGGCTCCGCAACTCTTAAATTCATGCATAGAAACGTACAGCACTTAAAGGTAATCCAGAAAAAGATGTAAATGAACAAGAAAATTCAACATATGCATGAAATAGGTACCACGACCAAATACTTTACTTCAAACTTGTAAGTTATGAGAGCCATTAGTAAAGTCGTCAAGATAACTAAAACCCAATAAACTGGTCTAACATTAACTTCAGAATAGTTGAACTTTGTCACATAAAAACAACACAGATAAAGTTAAATAATGTAGAACGGATCTAGTCGAGCTGTCAACCGGAAAATGTACAAAGAAATGAATAAGTATACAAAAAATGGTATGTTGGTCCATAACGGTAAAGGTTAGCTTGGAGTGTGCTTTTTCAAGTTCTTTTAATGATATTTGGGTTTTTTACAAGTGATTCTGAAAGTTACGCAAAATGTATGAATGCAGTAAATTTCTATCACAAGGACTCTCTTGAACCTACCTGTACCATGCAAAAATGTCTACAATGCCAAGACTGTGCAGTGGCTTTCTTGAGCTGGGATAACTTTTGGCTCACAAGTTTGTGAAACATGATTTCCAAAGAAGGTGAGCACAAAACATTGATGATAGACCCGTTAATGTCATCTGTGCAGAAATGGTAAGAAACTGTTACAGACACATGACAACTCAGCTTCATGAAAATAGTAGCTTAACTAATGTTAGCCTACTATCACTGTGAGTATCTATTCTTCAATACATACTGTTTTGTCCTAAATAGATAACATTATTTTTCAAATTCTAATGTAGAATTACACTGATTACCATTATTTCTGGGCTCATCATCGACACAATCTTCATTTAGTGAGCTTAGATCTGTGTTTGATGATTTTTTATTTTCATTTCTGAGTCTAACTGAAGTCGTAAGTGCTTTCTTCTTAGATACATTCTGTAAATAGTTGTAGAGGATAAAAAAGAAAACAAACAAAGTTAAAGGTTTAAATATATTATGATATAGTATAAAGATACACAAAAAAAAAACAAATATAAAATAATGCCATGCTTTGTTGACAAGATTCATGGTACAGTCCTACACCATTGCAACCTAAAATATGATAAAACTTTGATGCAAAATAATAAAATGCATGGCATTGACAAAACCTTTCTGATTCCACAGGCCTGGTAAGTGGAACTTGTTGGAAACACTTATATAGGTTATGCTTTTTTTAAGAATAGGCAAACTATGACCAACGGGCCAGATCCGGCCAGTTTCACCGATTATCCCGCCCACCAAACCATGCTACAAATATTTCTAGAAAAATAATAATGTAAGAACGAATAGCTAATGCTATGATAAGCAGCCAATTGGGTCTGCATTTTAAATTTCATAATTTTTGGTTTGCATAAGCATTTTCCACTCCTAATACATATCGACAGTGGATTATTTTGTGATAATATTGATAATAAATACTTTACCTCCTCATCATTGCTTTGATGGTCTGCATAATTTGTTTGTTCAATGTGAGAAGGGTGAATGTTTTTGGAGTACAAGCGACGTTTGATTGTTTGCAAAAAGAAACATTTAAGGATAACAACTGTTATGATAAAACCAAGAAGTGCCCCGATCCCACCACCGACACCGGAAATGATGGGATCAAACACGACATCATTGCTCTCTACTCCAACTGATACTTCATGGCAGGATGCTGAAAATTTAAGCACATTAAATGAACTAAAAAACATTGTTTACCCAAGAAATGTTTAGAACATGAAGCACACTGAAGAAAACTATCACAAATATTTTGAGTGGCCTATATGATACTATTTAAAAAATAAACTAAAAAAATGTATTTGTTTTCTTTGTATCGTACTGAAAAACACTATTTGACATTTGCATATGAAATGTGATGATGAATGATGATGCCATCAGGATTGGTAGCACATAGGGGTGTTCAATTTTGATTATTTGAATATTCGGAATTCGAAATTCAATTTATTTTCGATTTCCGATTTTGATTTCGAATATCACAACTATTCACCACACTGCAAAATGTGATTTTATTGAAAGAAACGCCATGAAAATTCGCTAGAAAACACGAAAAAATGCCGTGAAAATTTGCGAAAAAGAACACAAAATAACGTCTACAGCTCCAGGCCCATGTTGGTGTTTAACAACACAAGCTGATCGACATGGTCACCCGTCAGTCGGGATCTCAGCTTCGTGACGGTCAGGCCAGCTTTTGAAAACGTCGCTCCGCTGGAGCCGAGGTCGCTGGGGTCACAAACACCTTCTCGGCTACCTTTTTCAGCAGCGGTAGCTCGCCTTTGTTTGCTTTCCACCAGGAAAGCGGATCAGCTTGCCCAGAAGCAAGCTTCTGCTTCATAAAATAGGAAATCTCATTTGAGATTGAGCTGATTTCATCATCATCACTGTTGTTGGAGTCTTCCGTCTGGACCCTGCCCATGGAGAAGAGTTCCGTCAGAGTGGTCTGGCGTCTTCGCTCATCGCCTGTGTTGCCTCAACGTCGGGGCTATCGGAATCGGAAGAGCTGACACCTCCCGTTGGCTGCACGCACGTGGAAGACAACGACGTTGCGCACGACTTTCCTCAACGCACATGTGCAGGACTGGCCGTTGGACCCGCGAGAGCGTGTGATAGTCACATGATCGACGATGCACATGTGTCGAAGTCTTTTTTTGCTTGCAAAATGCAACAAGACAGGTTTCGCGCCACTCGCGTTACTTTCAACCTCGTTCAGTCGAAAGGGCAGCTACAATTTCGAATATGTCTGATACGAAAACGAATACCACTTTAATCGAAATCAAATCAAACCGAAATTGAACACCCCTAGTAGCACAACTCTTGGAAAAAAGATCAACATTAATATGTTTTGGACTGTAAAACATGTCATTGATTAAAAGTCTCTTGCATTACTAAATGCTGAGCTTTGTACTAGATGGCCTGGTAAAACGCTCTTTTTCTAGATTTCCTAAAATCTTTTGGCATATTTTTATATGTAATAATAGCATTGGATAATTTGGTTTTGTTTGAATCTGTATCCTCAAACTGACAAAGCCTTGATAGGTTATTCCTGGTAGTTTCGCGTACTTGTAGAGGCTTTTGACACAGGGCCGAATACCGAAATTGACAGGGCGAATTTTTTTCAATTGTTGCGAGGGAATTATTCCATCCATTAGGTACTGATAAATCAGGAGAGCAGTCCTTAGAATGCGTTGCTCAAGCACACACCCCAAGAGTCAAAACAGCGCCGCTTGAACTTGAAGTTTCTTGTTGACGAAGTCTCGAGCTAACCAAGTGAGCTAGCAGGATAGTGAGTTGAAATACAACGGCTAATGGTAATGAGTTAATATACAATAGTTACTCTGTCCAGTTAAATACTTACACATCTATGCTGCTTCCCTGAGTTACAATGTGATCAACACAGAACACAACCATGCAGGAATAAGCGACTGTACATTTTGAAAAGGTTTACACTACTTGAAACTTTCATTTTACTGCAAAACCAAGTGATGAAGAATTTATTATATTTCTATTTCTTGTAACAATATACCATTTCAAACAACATTTATAATAACCCAACAGTACAGCTGAAAGTAATAGTGATTATAATCTCGAAATAACGTAACTTACATAGCCTGAACGTTAAAGCTATTTCTTTAGCTTTATGCCTACCGTACTGGTATGACTAATTTTGGTTAAAAATTAAGTCTGATTAGACATATGTACAGTTTTATTTTAAAAGGAAACCAGTATTTTGTATACAAATGTTTCACTTACATTAAATATTAATGCAGTTTTATACCTTTAATATAGACTAGCGCAAGGTTTTGGAGGACATGTCCTAATTACGAATAAAAATTTGTTGTCCTTCGAGGTCTAAAAAATGCCTAAATGTTCTCCTTTTAAATGTTTTCCTAATAAAACTCACAGCACTCAAGCAGCCAAAAAATATCTACCAGTTGTAAGGTAGAACATATCGACAAAAAAGTTGAAAATGCTAAAACTCATTTTTTGCGCTACCTTGTAATTTTGCTCTTTCAGTTATTTGCTGTTTTGCTTATTTGTAAAAGAAAGGCAGTGGCTATTTGACCGACGCCGGTCTTTGAATCTGAAACACTATTTGACCGGTCATGACGTTACTATATAGGCACTTTTTTCTTTTTCTCTTTCAAAGCAAAAGACGAGAAGAGTGCCTATATAAGTTCTAAATTTTACAATTATGTTCAACTGATTTGGTGGCGCGTAAAATACGTCTCGGGCTGGTGTTTCAGAGGGAATGAGTTCGATACTACGTGGAAGCGTTCTTTTATTTTTAAATAAATTTTGACCCAAAGTGACTCAATCGTTAGGCTGCTGCATTTTTGTGGTCAATTTTTAATTGGAGTAGCCTATAGCCCAATTTTTTATGTTTTTTCAAATATGAACAGGCCTAATAAAGTTAGAGTTTTTTATTTTTCTTGAATTTGAGAATTTCTCTGGATAATTTTCCGTTCGTCATAAGAGGATGTGACCGTGTTTGCAGAACGACGCAATGCAAATTGCCCAATGCGTCGTTTGGCAAACACGGTCACATCTCAAATTCAAGAAAAATAAAAACTCTAACTTTATTACTCATATTTGAGAAGACATAATTGGGCTTAATTGGGCTGTAGGCTACTCAAATTAAAAATTGACCACAAAAATGCAGCAGCCTAACGATTGAGTCAATTCGGGTCAAAAGTTAGTTTAAAAATTAAAAAAAAAGAACGCTTCCGTGTAGTATCGAACTCATTCCCTTTGGAACACCAGCACGAGACGTATCCTACGCGCCACCGAATCAGTTGAACATTATTGTCAAATTTAGAACTTATATAGGCACTCTTCTCGTCTTTTGCTTTGAAAGAGAAAAAGAAAAAAGTGCCTGTATAGTGACGTCATGACTGGTCAAATAGTGTTTCAGATTCAAAGACCGGTGCCGGTCAAATAGCCACTGCCTGAAAGAAAACAGCTTGAAACTAATGAAATATGGTGTATCACAAAATGATAGCACATGGAGAAAATAGGATACGTCCAAGTTTTCCACATTATTGAATTTTAAAACAAGTTATTAAAAGTCTTACTAAACTCATACATACGTGGGCTATACCAATGATCTTCAAGTATCGTACAAGCTTTTTCTCAATCAAATTTTGTTTGAATTTAATTTTATTTCAGTCAGCTTGCTTAATGTGATCACTGGTGTAGGTCTGCATCCAAGTTTTTTTGTTCAGTAGGCTATACCGTACTTGTTTTATTATTATCTTTATATGTTATCTGTATATATGTTTTTCTGTTGTTGTTGCTTGTTTTTCTCTCTGCAGTTATTTGAACATGGACATTCTTGTCTCATGCAAATAAATAATAATAATAACGACTGCTCAGTCTAACTTTAGCATCATAATAAGTTGTCTTTTATTGATTTTTTTAGGATACTGCATTTAAATTTTGGAATGAAAAATCCTTGTGATCTTCTCAATTTCTTGTCAATATTCCTGCAATTGATCACATAAATATTTGTTTCATATCTTTTTACAAATTCAGTATTAAAATTTACAAGCTTGTTTAGAAAAGTCCACTTTGCTTAGTAGGCTACGCATCAGAAAAAAGACTAACCATCATTGTCAAGACTCAGACTAAAATCGCTTCTTCCCTTGTCAAAACATAACTTCTGATTTTAACCACTGGCGGCGCATTGCTATGACGCAGCTTTTGTAAAGGCGCTAGAACGAATTAATGAGCAGTTTGTTTTCCCAAAGCTACTATTTTCAATCAAGCGTACGGTATCCACAAAAAGGAAAGAAAATCTCTAGTAATTTAAATATATCTTTCAACTGGTATAATGTGTTTAATTTGCATTAGACTCAATATGGTGCACATTACGATCAAACGCAAGAAATGAAAACATAAAAGATGAGAAGTCAGGTCAACTTATTTTTTTCGATTGGGCCATATAGCAAACAAGAAAGTAAATATTTTAATCAAAACAATACATTGTATAACAGTTGGTTGAATTATGACACAATCAAGATGTTAGCAAAAGGCCATAAGAGGTCATTTTGTCAGTTACGTACCACCCCATAAAAATAATTCTAGTTACACATTGTGACATTCATACAACAACCAGAAACAGACGTACCGTACGAAAGAAATAATTACAAAAGTAAAAAGTATAAATTTGAAAACAAAGAAGGTAATGAAATAAAATTATCAACTAAACGGCAGTCCATATAGCTTAATATTATCACAAGTTTACATTTGACATATGAATCAGGTGCGTGTTCCTCATAGCCTATGAATTTTCAAACCTCAATTTAATGGCTGCACTGTGGCGGTATATCAAAATGCTTTTAAAACTGTTGAAGCATTTATAGAAAAACATAAAAGTGTAGTCGTTTTTTTTTTAATTTGACTGATACAATGCGAAAATTGTCTTTATTTTTTTAGCAAAAATTGTAATGGTTTAATGTTTAGTGGCAAACATCAATTAAAATAAAGGCTTAGCCTATGTACAATAATCCTAGTTTACAGAAATAATTTAATCTAATTTATTAAATTGTCTAGTGTTTTTAAAAAAAATAATAATTTATTATTATGCACAATTTCATTTCTTATTGTTTTTCAACTTTCTGTTCTGATTGTAGAGAAAAAAATAGAGAAATTTCACTTTTATAGCCTACTGTACTTTCATTTCGTGAAGAAACTCCTTCGTATTATTTTGAAGCCGTAGATTTGTTAAACAGTTTGTGTGGTAGTAGGCTATTAGGCTAACTGATTGATCATAACGTAATAATTAACCTGTTTTATGACCAAAATAGCCCTATACCACTATGCACAAGTGGGGTTTTGCTCCTTAATCGGTCTGCGAATGCGGCGCGGAGGAACAAACGGCTGGCTGTGTCGTTCTTGAATTGAATGTCCCGTTCATTTTCAAGGCACCTAATGGATACAGCAACACGAGACGAAGCAACACCAACCTATTAGCATTCTACCACCCCCTCTAAAATCTGAATAATTTTGTCTCATACGAAAGAATTTGGGGCTCAAGTTGTCAACCTCCTAGTGGTGAGCCCTGGTAATTGATTCTTGCAATCAAGCGAATGACAATAGCTCTCCCTCATTAGCAAGAAAAAGAACATAGCCTACGAAAGAAGAAGCCAACTATTGTAGCTAGCAGTATCTTTTTCGTTCCGGATGCGATGATGAGGGAAAATGATATTAGAAAAAACTACTGTTGAATGCTGGACTAAACTGTGAAAATGATATGAATGATAAATGTTGAAAAACAAAAGATTAGTTTGAAGACGGTCAATGAACCGGGACAGTTTCTTGGATATCATTTAAAAAACTTCATTCAAATCAACTTTTAAAAACATTGCCTGTATTAACAATCCAAACATCTACAATTATGTGCCATATGCCAAGCCCCAAATGTGAAACAACTACGCCTCAAAAGAGCATTTTCAGCTCGAAAAACAATTAGCCTACCATAATTAAAGTATTCAAATGTATTTAAATACGATAAAAATTGGACGTATGTGGCCCACTGTTTGTTTTTAGTTGCTGATTGGATAATAAAAAAGATTCATTCGCTTAATTTCCGCATTTCATACTCCTTTCAATCGACCCTCCGTTTGCGAGAAGAGGAAGCAAAGGAACACTGAGCAGCCAACTCTGAACTGACAGATAGCACGTCGTTCTTTTTTCTTGGAACGTCGTGACGTTCAAGTCTCGCTTGCAATGGTGAAGCGATCGTAGAACTCGTAGTGAATCGGCCGGCTGTGTTGGTAAGCAAAGCATCGAAGTGGTTTGGCGCAGCATATGTTTACTATCTTACTGGAACTTCGGGTTCTTGTGGTAAAGTTAATACTATGTAGAACTACAATTAAAAGCGAAATTCAATCAATTGTACAACTAAAAGGTGCTGTTCAAAGATAATCACAAAAATTAAAAAGTGTTTTTTTAAGTAAGGTTATAAATCTAATAGACTTGTAGCCCAATGTTTTTGTGCAAGTTGTTGATTTAGCTGTAAGCTTGATATTTTACTACAAGGAAGTAAGTCTTTGTTTTTGTTTGGCTCTACTAATTACTAAGGGTATGCTAATTACTATAATATTTTTTTTTTATAAATAAATAATACTTGTTGCAGTTTTAAAATGTCAACAGTTTTCCTTGCTATAAATGTAGATTTAATCAGCTGATGATAAGGAAATAACAAGACTGTGTTAACACAACTAATTACTAAAGTTCAATATTTGCTGCTGTTGTTGAAAACTAGCCTGATAGAGAAAAGCAACAAACCTTGCTGGAGTACCAGGCTCTTGATATTGTCACAGTGATTCAAACTGTCAGTGCTTTTGATTTGGTCTTTTTTTGGCCTTAGATATTGCATTGTTTAATTCTGGATACAATATTTGTACGTTAAATTTTATTTTTGTACTGTGTTGCAATTATCATACAAAATTTAGAAAGCACTTCTGATGAAATACTATCTCTTCAATAAGTTTTCAATAACACTTATCACTGAATTATCGTAACATATTGATTTATCAACATTCTTAAATTTAAAATGTCTTATGCAGCCGAGTTTAAGATTTGTGTCTGAAAGCATGAAAGTTGTTTAATTATGGAATGGAAGGTTTCACAGACTGCAGCCTACAATGTAAAATATTTTTATTTTATAGTATAGGCCTATCCTTGTTATAGGGTACTAACATGATCAGATGTTGCCTTATAAAATTATAAAGCAATTTCTTTTGTGAAAGTTCTTTTAAATTGTTGTGCATCTATCGGTTAGTCATTTTCTTGTATCATAAATGAAACTAGGCCTTCCACATTATCGGGGAGGTCTGTGCAGCTTGTCCTGTGATTACATGGCCTGCTGTCTGTACATCACTCAAAGGCAGCACTCTCTGCCAAGCCCTCAACACAACATATCTGACTCAAAGCGCCCATCCCAGTGAGCAAAATAGTTAAATAACATATTTGATGTAAGTACCAAGGTGCTTTTTCATCCTTATGCTGTACACAATGCAGTTGCTTCCTTGGCAGCTGATTGTAGCAAAGTTGACACCATGTTACGCCCATGAGGTTATTGAGTACTCAGCCTTGTGCTGATAGCCAGGAAGAACGCTCCCTTCATAATATAGTTGCTGTTAACTTAGGTTAACAGCTACATTTTTATCATTAGTAATTGCTAATAACAAAGACTATTAATAATACAGTATCTAATAACATACCATAAGTAACTTTTTAGAAGAGATAATAATGGGAGCACAGCATGAAAGAATACAGATACACAAAAAATACATGGCGCAATACTACCTTCTCTTAATATAATACCTCATAAGATGATTCCAAGATAAAATAAATGGAAAACTGCTCTATTGATCGTCAAGCCTTGCCTTGAATACATTCAAGCTAAGTGCATTTATGACTGTTATCGTAGTTGCAAATTATTCCAGGTATTTATTACACATACCTACTGTAAAACAGTTATTTTTTGCCTTGACATAGTTTGTGACTTATACAATAAATTGTCATGGCTGTGCATTAGGCTGGCGCAAAATCTCCAAAAAAAATTTTTTTTCTTTTAAATTTTTCGTCAGTTTGGAATATTGTTCCTTTTGGTAAATGTATCTCCTACACCAAATTTTACAAAAAAATATTAACGTTTGACCCTGGTTCACCTGATTTGAATTTTTTCAAAATATCGAATTTTCGCTTATCCCTGAAACTGCTCACTCGCTATCTTCTAATGTACTCTAGCATCTTAATGGACACAATAAGAGGCAGTAACACAAACTTGTAGCAAGCAAAGTAGTTTAATTAGCAATTCCATGAACACTAACACATGTATTACTCTCAAAATGTCGAATTCTACCACATTTCAGACATGATTTTCTTTGTGCACTCTTCACGTAGTAAATATCTACTGCTTTCAGTTTCTTGAATCATTTGACGATGTTTATCGATTTTCACAGGCCAACAAAACTTTTTTTTATATAAAGACATGTGAGAGTCATTTTAAGGTATTTCAAGGCCCCTGATTCTAAAAATGCACTAAGTTTTCTCGAATTGGCTTTAGTTTTTGAGTTACAGCAAAAACATTTTTTTCGCAATTTTGAGCCCCTATAGATTTAACGTCGTGTCGTTTACTACATAGACAAAACTGGAAGTAATCCCAGGCACATTTCTGAGTTGTATAAACGCTATTTGGAACCAATCACGTTGATTACAACCCAAACAAACAGCTATTTAACGTTTACTGGCCTAGTAACAATCAAAATATGATGCGAAGTAAGCCTGAGGATACAAGATGTACCGGTACAATATATAACTTGCGTTTTGCATTAATGTATTTGTTGATTTCAACAGTCTCAGACTTACTAAGTAAGCTACTAAGTACAAACAAAATGCATACATTGTTTTGCTTAACAAACTAGACAAATAAACAAAACAAAGCTATCGATGAGCAAACGCAACTCTTTATTTTGATTGGCCTACTGAGCAACACCCATCAAGGTACTAAGGCCATTTATATAATTACAGAATACAAAGTTATGTTCTTCAGTAAAGTAGCTGCATTTATTCTTGCTGCGGAAGAACGTAATCTTGGCCTTGGAGTTAAGAATGCCATGTTGATCGAGATGAGGAGCCAAGATTGCAGCTACCACTTTTGATAACTAAATCTTTAACTACTACAGTAGGTGGTAGAAATGGTTTTGAGAAAAAAACTTGACCTTGCTCCAAAACATTACTAAAGGTATTGAGGTTACTCTCAGTAATGCCCGTTTTCCTATTGTTTCAAGCAAATCACCACTTGAAACTATAGAGAGGGCAAACAAAAAACAGAAATAGCAACGTCCATGCAATGACTGCCTTGCACACTCCATGTAAACATGATGTTCCAACTTCCTTCGAACATCCTCACCGTGCAGAAGTATCAGTTTTCATGGTGATTCCACGGCTCTCTTTATGTCATGGCACTCTGAACTTCTTAGTCTTGAGCCCAGAAACGCGTTTGAGTGCAATGTTTGCATACTTTAGGAGGAACTCAGGACTTATCTTGATCACCCAGCTTCATGTCAAAGTAATAATAATAAATAAAGTAAACAATATCACACCAAATCAGAAGAATCGGTTTATTTAAATACAGAGCTTTCGCCACACAAGTGTGGCTTCATCAGTATAAACTTGTATTCAAATAGAATAATATATTTGAATAATATTCTATTTGAATACAATTGGACTATTTGAATACTATTTGAATACAAGTTTATACTGATGAAGCCACACTTGTGTGGCGAAAGCTCTGTATTTAAATAAACCGATTCTTCTGATTTGGTGTGATATTGTTTACTTTATTTAAAATGTTTTGTCACACCGTGCATCCCAGTGGATCATCAGTTGAATTATAGGAAAATTTGATGAAAAGTTTAGGAACGAAGCTTTGTTTTGTAATAATAATAATGCTTGTTTTTATATAGCGCTGTATCTATCGCAAAATGTGTTGGTCCTCTGCGTTGCTTCATGCAGCATAATATATCTGAGTTGTTTGTACAGCATCCTACTTGTCAAAGGCATATTTTATTAGCCTATATGCCATTTATTTAGCCTATAGACCAGAAAAAAACTTCTTGCAGCATAGACTTGGCCTTAGCAAAGGCTTGGAATAAAACTTCATTTGTACAAGTATCCATTTCAGTAGGCCTACCTTTTCAATATAAAGCTGCATTCATAAACACATGACTTTCGGGATATTTTTCTTGTGATGTAGGCCTACTGATTCACAACTGTTTTCATTGAGTATTTATGTCTCCCTTACGTTAAACACAGTTCATTTCAACCTTTGCTTGCGTTTTGAACTTTCGTGCAATATGAACCAATTGAACTAGACAAGTGCAATTATGACATCATAATGATAAACAGGGCTGAAAATAAGTAATTTGCTAATTGAATGCTTTTGAGAAACAATTTCAAAAATATTTTCATTGTCGAATATCTCGAAAACTAGAGGCAATTCGAAAAAACTAAGTGCATTTTCGGAATCAGGGGCCCTAAAATACTCTAAAATGACTCTCATCTTTTATGCCAAATTTTTTTGTTGGTCTACGACGTTATAGATTCACTGACTGCAAAAAGGCTGTAAAATCAACTAAAATGACACTAAAAGCATGCACTATTAGTGACTCTCAGATTTGGAGTAGGGTGAAGATGTTCCACGTGGAAGTTAACAGAGGAAGTGACGTCAAAATCACGTGGTCAGATTTTGAGAAATCCTCTCTTGAGATACTTCTAAACACTTCGAAATTTACTAATTTTTCAGAAAAATTCAAAATTTCTCCTTGGGTGAACCAGGGTCAAAGGTCAAAACCCAACAAAAATTTTTGGTTTACAAATATCAGTGAGCAAAATGGAACATTATTTCAAACTGACAAAAATTTTAAAGAACATCAAGGAAAATGAGCCACCCTACTGTGCATGTGTTTTTACTCAAACTATAAGGCGGCATTTTTATCCAGTGGTTTTGTAACATGGTAGAAACATTTATACAACACAATGCCTGTTCCACCTCTAGACCCAATGGTAAAATGTCTGTTTCAAAGAATTTAGCTGACCTACATTTTATTTGAATAAGTATCTTCTGACGATCCCGCAAAGGCTGAAACAGGCTGTAAAAGTTACTTTGATAGTAGGGATTCAATTTACTTGAATTAACTCTGTTTAGCATTGTGCTTGGCATTGAGCACTCTTTTGTGGTAATATTGCCATTTATTTGGATAATATTTATTTAATGTCCACCTATCATTTTGAGAATGCTTAAACAATGACATTTATATAAAAGTCTGATATTGTAACTCACTAGTACAATGTTTAATTACAAAGTACTGTATTCCTCGCATAATATATCTTCCTTCCTTGAAGCTAGACAATTTTGGGTTGATTAAGTAGGTAGACTTGTAGGCCAAACTGAATGACTGAGTTTTTGCTATTTCTAGTGCACAATGCACATACAAGAATAGGGCAATTGTGGTATGGCTAAAAGTTGCTCAATCTGTTGTCCTGCTTCAACATTCACACATAACAAGCAATGTTCTTTGTTTGAACTATAGCGATCTATATATATACACAGGCCTTGTCAACATGCAAGCTGGAGGCCGATTGATCTCAAGGTTAATTTTAAAATGATAATTTGAGAATCCAATTTGCTAAAATATGATCATTGAATCTCGAAAAACCAAAAAACTTACGCTTATGTTAATTTTACGCTAAAACGGACAAATCTTTCTCTATGACCAGTGTTGCCAAACACTTTTTAGATTTTCATGACAAGTGCCAAACCTAGTTCATTATTTGTATGGTTGGTATCAATAGCACAAAAGTAGCTCAAAATCACACAAAGTATATGGAAAGACTGTATTTACTACTCAAATCCAATTACCGGTACTACTCCAGTCCAATGTAAAGTTGCGTGTGGGCATGGGCTGTGTTTAAAAGTCACCATGACTTAAACATTAAGACAATGTCTATTTCCACACAAATGCATCAAAAATTTCTTAACCAGACTTTTCAGTTTTTCTTTGCTTATTTAAAAAAATAACTTGTAATAAAAATAAATGGTGTAATTTCTAAACTAGTTTTGGCTTCATATGCAGAATGACCATATTTTAAGATATGCCAGTTATATGTTCCTGCAATCTGCGTGAAAGCCATATTATATACTTGCACCCTGTTTTGGTGTTTGGTGTTAATTTACAAAATATTGTACTTTTTATTGGTTATATAAGAAGAGTGAAGTTGGTTTTAAAATAAATTAAGGTTTTTAGTTAAAAGCAAGTCAGCAGCAAAGTGTAAAACAATGTCAAGTTGGCAATTGACTCTTCTAATGTTGGCGGAACAATGGAGTTGCACGTCCCGTAATGTACCGTCCCTAACATGGCTGTCTGAGCAGGACACTTGCTGGCATGTCAATACAATGGAGCAGTTGATTCTTGGCTATACCTCCCGTGGCTGCTTCCAGTTGTCTGTCATGTTGCATCTGTCATCGCTTTAGTTAGTGCATACCAGGGGTTCCCAACCTTTTTTACACTGTGGCCCCCTTTGGAAATGTTGAAAAATCAATGGCCCTCCTATTTTTTTCAACCTTCTGAAAAAATTAAGAAACATCATTTTAATTAAAAAACTTGTTTATAAAGTAACCGGTAGTTAGAATAATAAAACAATATATATACAACACACAATAAACATGATAGTACATTAATTAGTTATTTCATATGCAGTTAATGTGATGGTTATGATGATGAAGGAGTGAACTTAAAGATGATAATTAAAAAAATTATTATTTTTCAAATTTTTTCATGGCCCCCAGGTTGGGAACCCCTGCTGTATAATGTGTGTTGTTGCAACTGGCACAATACAACTTATGCAAAAACTATATTGTACTTGGCTAACTATCAGAAAGTAGTACAATTTACTGTACATATATAACTGATTTTCATTAACTTGGATAAATTGCCGAATATGTTTTTATACTCTTTTGGGCATAGAACATGCTCTACAGTATTCTGCCACATACATGCATAAAAATTGTTTATGTAAAATTCTGTATATAATTGTACTTTGGCATGGTTGACTGGTTGTGTCGTATATTAGTTGAATAACTGGGTCAAAACTGAATACTGAAAAGTTTGGGTGTTAATATAATAATAGTTTGAGTTTAAAATAATGCGTGTTTTATTTTTTCTTGCCTTCAATCGCACTGCAGTATATAACCTGGTGAAATTTTATTTTGTATGTTATTCGCTCTGAGGATGCACATTGTCATGGTGCGCGAAACGTCAGTGAAGCAATAAACCATCTTGTTTGTTGTTAATTTTACTTTCAATTTCATCAGATGAACGTAGCAACTAGTGCTAGAAACGATGGGTCAAAACTATCAAATTTTCTGTGTTTAAGTTTTAACGTGGACATGCTGAAATGTTAAAACTGGCATTAAAATTGAAAACATCAGATTTCTATCTTCTGCTGAAGGAGTATTCCATTTAAAATCATTAATAAATCTTTTTAAGAGTCTCCAAGCTTACAGATTGGAAAAGACAAACATCCATTGAAACTGGTATATTAATGAGAAGAGTATTTTTAATTGTTACAGTGAGGTTTTTGTTAGTTATTTCTGTATTAGTTTTACTGACAACACTTCAGAAATAGGTGTAAAGACTTTCAGTTTCCAATACCAGTGCTGTATTTTAAGAAAAGTTTTTGCATTGTAGCATGTCTGCATGGAAGATTACAAAGTATAGAAATTGACCTTTTTGTCATATTTTGAACCCATTGCTTGACCAGACTTCTCCATGGAACCTATCTAAAAACCATGTTTTTATTTGTGTGTGCTGAATGTTAGAACTACCACTTTTGCTTTCCAAAGGTTTTTCAACATGCTTCATTTCTGTTTTGTGGAGTCAATGTTTCGGAGGTGTGAGGGCTTACCCCAGAAAATTTTGAAAAAAACTGCCTTAAAATTTAGTCAAAGAAATGCATTTTTTTTGTTATACTTTTCTACAGCTTGTCAATTGCTTACAGTCAGTTAGTTGGTTGCATGTGTGAAAATATTTTTGGGGGGGGTAGAGGAGGCAATTTCCTACTTTGCCCATCTCAATGGCACACCAAGGCGTTTTTGAGATGAAATTGCACCTTGTCAGATGGCTTGTTTTTTTTTCTATTTGCACTTGTGTAATTAATCAATGCGAAGAAAATTTATAGCAATAAAATTTAATAAAGTTAATCTTTGTTGCCTAGGTGTCATGTCAGTCAATTTGTCATGTAGTTTAATTAGGGTAAAATGTAAATTATTGTTTGCTCTGGTTCTCAGGCCATTTACTGACCCCAATTTGTTATTTGCTCAAACCATCTCATACAATAATGATATGTGTAAGTAAGAAAAGCACTTTTACAACAATGGTATGCCATGTGTGTCGAGACATGAATATTTAGACTGAGCCTTGATGGAAAATAATCTTTGTTATACCATATGCATATTAAACTCAAGTCAATACAACACAAGATTTGACAGCATGTTTGTGCAAACTCAAAGAAGTAAAGAACAATAACTGCAGTGAAAGATCGTAATAGTTTTCGCTTCCATGAGGAATTTACCACACTGAAACTGCTGTTTAGTTTTAAAAATACCGTTTGCAGATTTGTGTATTTTGTATCATATCAAAAAGAAGGTAAATGGTAAAAAAGACATTAGTTAAAATATGTTTTTGAAAAGCAGTAGTGTACAATAGTTTGGGTGGAAACTCAGGTCAAAGTTATGTTTTCTTATTTTTTCTATTTTGGTAATTTCATCTCAGCTTACATGCAAAAAATGCGTCATAATTATTTCATTTTGCAAAGTTGTTCCCCCTGCGCATTCAATATATTATGCATTTTGGCATATGTGTCGTTGTGGCATTATTCCAAGCTTCAAAAGTCGATTGTGGCCACAGGGAAATGTTTATGGTTAAAATCTGCTGTCCCTTTTTGACTGTGCATTAGAATAATTTCAAAGGATTTCCTGACAGATTGGCACTACGAGACCGCAAGCAGAGGAAGTTAACTACAATGCTCACTCATATCAAATCATTTGTGCTGCGAAAAAACGCCACTTGCTAATTTTGAAAGCTTGTCGGCATGCTAAATTGTCTGTCAAAGATCTCTGTCATAGTATGTGGCATGGCAGTCTTTAAACTTGTGAGAATGCCAGCTAAGCACTTTTGTTTTATTTCAATATGAAGTTCAAACAAGCGCATAGAGAGTGGTTTGGTAGTTTTCATATTTTAGTGAAATGAGACAAAAGTTATAAATTACTGCTGCACGTATCTTTTAATGCTTGCTACTGTCCACCGAAAATTGCACAATTGGACCCCAATTTATTTGCAACAAACACATTCAAACAAGCTTATACTTGAGTAATTTTTGGTCAACTTGAGTTAGACCATTGCGCAGGATACGCAATGAATGCTGCTTGAAATCAAATTGCATAATTTTACCGTAAAAAAAGCATAAAAAAAAACTGTTTTTCTGATACAAACGAAACACTTGACTGGATTTCTATCCATGAAAAGCAAAAACATTAATTTATTTCAGAAGTATTTTAACGGCACCAGTGCTTTCATTCGTGTTATTATTAAACGGTCTTACTTTCTCACTCTGTCCCTCGGTCGACGGGCACTGGAGCCTAACCACCTTCTCCACCACAAGATCTCTGCTCTCCCAAACGAGCACCCCCGTCGACTGAAATCAAGACACCCATTCGTGCCAGCCGCTCAACTTCTTATCAACGAAGCTGATGTACAAGACATCTCTGCGGCTGCTTGGGCGGGCCATAAATGGAGTTCTGAATGGAAGTCAAGCGCCACCAGACTCTATCCGTTCATCCCCGACGCCGACACACACCCCATCGGTCTAACACTACCAAGACAGGCATGGGTGCGCCTCAACCGTCTCCGTACGGGCGTCGGGCTTCTCCGTTCAACCATGCACCAATGGGGAATGGCCTCTTCGTCCTCCTGTGAATGTGGTGCCGAGGAACAGACCGCAGACCACATCATCAATGACTGCTCCATTTTCAAGCCACCTAACGGAGTGGAAGGTCTGCGTGTCATGGATGATGAAACCAAAGACTGGCTGCTCTCTAGTAGCCTTCCAGTGTAGTCCGGGAACATCGTGAATCTGGGGTGGTAAAAGGATAGACCCTCGGCCCCAGACGCTCACACGACGACGACGATTTTATTGTGAATATCAAAGTGTTATTGCTACATGAGTAGCATAGTCTTTGAAAGCAGTGGATATCAATAGTGCCGATTATGCTTCGGATTGTGAGATATCAATCGTATCTTTTACTTCAGTGGGCATCGATTTGTTGGAATATCAAGCAGTGGAAGGATGTGCTGCAATGAAATTCTTAGGATGAATTTCTATTTTGCACTGCTAGAAACGTTTACATAAAGCAGAGGTATTTTCTATATTGAATAACTTAATGACATTTTTATTTTTTTCTTCAATTTTATCAAAAGAAAGCCTTTATGTTTAAGTTAGTGTAGGTGAATAAAGTAAAATGCCTTGTTTTGCAAACTAATGAAGTTGGTTTGACCAATGTTCTAAACTTATTATTGTTTTCTAGCTTTTCTATAAGCTGTTATACAGAGCAATGAACAATTAATTTAAGAAACTTGATGCTTTGACAAGAAGCACTAAAGAGTGCTCACGCAAAGAAACTGAAGTGGGGAAATGTGGATTGAATCCTTTTCTGCTTGCACAAGTGTATAGCAGTTCTGAAACAAGTGGAGTGTCTGAATTGCTCCTCAGTGTTGATTAAAAAAGCTCTTTACAATGTCGGCTATTGTGCAACTTTCTTACAACATCAATGAAAAATTGCGTCTAGACGACCCCACTTTCACTGCGTACGAACCGGTGAGTTTTTCAAGCAAATGCCTAATACTCTACACATATAGCTCGAAATACTTCGTTTTCAGTCTAAAATGTTCTCTGCTTTATAGTGCACATGCATTTCTGCTATGTTTATTTGCGGTGTTTTACAGCATCACAAGTCGGAAGGGCAAGCAACACCCGCTTCAAAATCTACCTCATTTTCAACCAAAGGTAGACTCTACTTTGAAACCGTTAATTTAAATATCTAATCATTGACAAAATATTTTTTTTAAATGATAATGTACAAGCATTGCTTATCGAACAATGTGTTAACATTATATAGCTACTTGTCCTATTGTCAGGTGAACGTTGCAGGAATAGTGAATTTCTCTGATAAACAATTTCATTTTTTCAGCGTGTTGATGCGTCACCATCGCGGAATCATTAAAAATGCTTAATGGTAGCAACGAAAACCAACTTTGTGTAGTAGGGATGTTGTTGAAATTCGATTAATTGCCTTTTTGAACGGAGTGCTTGTTTTTCTCTCGTAAGTTTCTTCTATGTAATTGAGCATTCCACTTTAGCGGGTATGCGTACAGCTTCCCACATTTTGTAAAAAAATTTCTTTTGACACTCTTCACTGAATTAGTAAACGCTCGCTATTACAGGTTGGACTAAAGCTTCTACGCTACAGCTTTTAAGTAGGGTGTAATAACATACTACACTGCTATGCTATTTGAGAAGAGGATGCTTTGGCCCGGAATATTTATATTGTATTTGCTTCTTTGAAAGGTTGTAGTTTTCGCAAAACGAAATCTATACTCAGCCAATAGACCGGTGAAAATGTCGTGGCGTGGGCTTGCCCATGCTCTGTCACAGCTAGTCTTACCGAGTCTTTGTGAAGTGATACTACAAACATTTTGTTCTTGCCTTACCTGGCAATTCTTATCAATTCATTCATTGGCGCGTATTATCTTTCTATTATGTTAAAAATACTCTTTGTTTAAACTGTTGGTTTTGCGCACTGACTAAAATTACACACAATAACATAACTGCACAAACACGACTTTTACCATTGTCTGTTTCAGACTGCTATTTCAATAATAGTGCGTGCGTGGCCTTTATACGAAAGCTTTAATAGCCTGTCACACCGTCATGTCATTGTGATAGGGTGATGTTTAGCATTGCTCATGAAAAAGCGTCCAAGTTCAATTCGTTTAACCGTTATGAATCGTTGAACTTCAATGCAGCTTATGTAACTTGCGGAAGCTCATTTTAACGCGTTGTCTTTTATTTACAGAAGCTTGCGAGCAGTGGCCAGTGCCGTCATCAGGGGCTGGCACTACACAATTTGTTGATCCAACTGTAACGACTTCATCTACCTCAAATGTGAGCTCAGACAAATGCTTTGGTGCTTCCGGAACAGTTATCGGCGTATCTTGTCAAAGATTCGACCATCAAAGGACCATCCATCGGCGGGATATTAAACCCGTTGCTTTGGTCAGAACTTCGGCGAAAGATGTAGACAATTCTCAAACAACTGTAATTGACTTGCGCGAGCGTACCTCTCAAAAGTATGAAAGAAAGCCTTTATCGTCCGCTTATGGCCGAAAAACAGAAAAGTTTTCAATACCGAAAAAATCTACATCTTTTGTTTTTTCTGCTGAAGAGTCTGGTCAGTGCAAACTTAGCACAACCAACGAAACACAAGAAACTGACACCTTTCCAAGTATCGTTGGCCGAAGCTGTACGTTGCACCCTGTCAAAAAATTTAACGCTTTTTCAGGGAATTCTTCGTTATTTGCTGATGTACCGCCAAATAAGAAACATTGTCGCTCGGTGTCAGAACCCGACGACTTAGTGGATGCGTCAAAATATTCACAATTTTCCGCCCCGTGGAAGCCAGGAGCCCATTCACGCGTTTGGATACCCATCAGTCGTTTGCACCCACACCAAAATCGAAGGTCGTTGTCTGCAAGTTCCTACCCTAGCAGAACTCTTGGAAATTGTTCAAAATCGATAGACTGTGGCTGTTTGAATTCCGGTACTTCGGTTAGCGGAGATTCATTGCTAACCCCACCATCATCTCCTGTCCCGCGCCCTGCGTCCGTCACTGTGATAAAACAAGAAGGGGGTGCTTGGACCTTTCTATCGTCGCAACAACTTTTATCGGGTCAACATCAAGGCTTAAATTTCAGTCCTCTTCTATCACCCAGCAGCATGGCTTCACCAATGTCAGCTGGGCTACAAGACGTGAGATCGCGTGCATGGTCCCAGTCTGGGCTATCCGCAACGAAAAGATCTTTATCATTTTCTGATGACTTTGAGCACAGAGAAAGCGTTGAATACACTCCCACATCGACACCAGAATTTGAAAGAAGGTTAGAAAATATAGAAAAAAATTTGTACGGCTTTTTAAACATTAATTCGATAAAGGTACGCCATCCATGTAATTCTATAATGTTAAAAAATCTAAACACTGACTGACAACGTTGTACAGTTTTCGAAAGAACATACGTTTGTGATTTTAGATTCGATCAGAGTTCAAGACATGGAGGGTTGTTGCGTTGTCAATCACATCCGTCTGATCTCAATTTAAAACGTGGAAAAGGTCGTAGAAAGTCACGATTATGCCACAACAGGCCGACTTTAGACTTCGCTAAAATGAAACAGGTACGTATCACTTGGAAGAAGCACATGCTTAAACTAGCAATTGCAAAATGTTTTAACCCAGTTTTTTTTAGACCTCACTCAATAAACGTAACCGATGCAAGGAACGCAATCTTTCTGGTTCGAAGGTGAGTGTTTGTAAGACTTTTCTGTGGTCTTTGTATAGCATTTTGTTGTAGTCCATTGAAAAACACCATGCCTTCATTCAGAACTCGTACGCGTATGCAAGCAAGAGTTGGTCGTCATTGCCAAGTGATTTGGGCGAGGAATCAACTGTCAGACCTGTTTTCCCTTCAATCATCGCTCCTCAAAGTCATTTGAAGAAAAGCACTTTGGTAAATAAACTTTTACTATATTTTACGGGTTACGTAAATAATATCCAAGACCTATTATGGTGTTTCAAGCGTTATCAAAGCCAAAGATTTAATCCGTTTTAAAATCTCTATTTGTTGGCGCAAGCGCGCTTTGGCATTTCTATGACAAATAATGTAGTTCTCAAAGTGACATCAGCATTTAGTTTGACTGATTGTTCATTTAAAGGATTGCATTCAGAAATTTCATGTTGTGTTTCACTTTGTTCATAACTTTCACCCTTATATTGTTTTGTTTTTTTTGCGTGAAAACAGACATATAAGAGGTCTTTAACTAAAACCATACAACCTAACCAAAAAATGCTTCTTCATATTTCCTTAGTCATTTAACATATGCGGACGCTCGGAAATTATACAAGTGCAGCAGCGGACGCTAGATCTCGTAAACAAGTTTTACCTTTGGCCGAAGGGAAATTGACACGAGAATAAACTTTCACGTATAGTCACCGTGCCAAAATTGCTTTCTCTTTGTACGGTAGATGCAATAGATATTTGCTGCAATCGGGACCTTATCAATCCAAATTCCAATGCGTAATAGCGAATCCGTCATATTGAGTTAATTTGCGCTCTAATGATGCTAACGTTCGTTTCGTGAATAGGGTCAAGTTATTTATAGCTTTGTTTGCTATTTCGGCTCTAATTACTTCGTAGTAAATATCCTAACTTTTTTTAATATACCCGGTCGCATTTTCTATTCATAGTCTTTGTAGCGTTCGGTTTACATCACTGAAAATAGCATATCATCAATTTTTTAGCTGCATTGCACAGTCAAATATTAGGCCATTCGATTCATTGTAAAGGATTGTTTTGTTTTAACTGGGCGTACCATAAATAGCCCACTCAAGCCTTTTATCATCACCATGCGTGGCGATATCCTTAACGTTCGAATATCACAATGCATTGGCAACGGTTACGCTTTTAGTGATATGTTTACGCTCATTGTTTATTAAATTATTATCTAAAGCGACTCAGTACCACACTGTATGTAGCAAATATGGTGTTTCAGTTTACCAGAATCGTCACTAGACAACAACATAATGAGGAAACACTAATCAAATCATTACAACCTCAGTAACGTTCCGCACAAATAAAAAAATTCAGACCAAATGTCATTTAAAATATATTGCTATAAGGTATGAGCAATAAACCTACTATATATACAAAGACGTTTAACTTTCGGACTGTGGTTGGTGAACAAGCTTGAACACCCTTTGTGAGTCAGCACTAACTGTTTTCACAGCGCTTCTCACGTACGTGCGTTTATTTTTCAATAAACGAGCGCATAAAACGTCATTTGAACGAGCGTGCAAGCTTTCATACTGTTATTTTTTTAATGACATTCCGAACATTTCTTTAATTTCATGCAGAAAAAAATTCAACCTGTGCCATCTTTATCTCCACCTTTGATGTCTTTCTCCATCGGCTGTTCAACTCCACTTAGCGATATTCAGCGCCGAATTCCATCTCCTACCGACGAAGTTTCCACCGATATCGACGACGACATGATTCCTGAAGCCGATATCGGTACGTCATCGGGCGGTGTCGTGCCATTGTTTGTGCGTGAATGTCACGATCTTGACATCAATGAAATAGAGAATGAGACTTAGAAGGAAACAAAAGCTCGATGAGAGTAGTTATCTAATCGGTGCCGATTCCCGCGCCGACAGATTGATTACTTGGCGAATATACGGCTTCGTTCATCTGGTAAAACAGCGTTTATGTTTTCAGTTAGTTTTGATTTTTCTTTTAATATTTTTTTTGTTACCACTATTGCTGTTACATGTTGAGCTTTATTCAAAGATGTTATGCTTTTTGCTGAGATAAAATTTCTTGCCTCGTTTGTGGTCTGCAACTTGTTGCGATTTTAGCTGGTTTGATGAACGTCTTAAGATGTCCAATTTCCATAAAAAGGCTGAAGTCACTGCTAATAAAAACGACTCGTTATGCTGTGGTGACGTGAATGCTAGTGCGTGAAAACAACAATATTGCTCTTCACAGGACTTCGCTTGGTAGTCTATGAAGCGATTAGATTGAAGTTTTTTTTTTACACTGATTCGCTTTTAGCTCCAGGCTTTAGGTTAACATCTTATAAAGATTGATAGCGAAACCATTGAAGCTACTGGGTCATATTAAACTTTCAGCTTTTCACATAATTGTGGCATTTTCAGTGCGTGCTCGTGCGACATCTCATTCATTTTGTAGTGACATTGGCATTGTTTTCCCCAGGGCATTTCAAAAAGCAAAATCAAGAGTTTATACGTTGTTTGAACGCACCAAGCTTACCAAAGTTGGCATGTTGACATTAATATTTCAAAAAATTGTCAACTTTCTTCACAGCTGGGCGGTAGTGACGTTCAATTAAAGTTAAACGACCTGATTTTGTTCAAGAATTTGCTGTTCATGAATAAATTCAAATGTTTTTATTACTTTGTCCCTCGCATGCCATCAACATTGCATTTTCAATGGATAAGTTTTTTCTATAGCCTTCCGATGGCGAATAAGTCCTCTTTTGTTTTGAAGTCATCAATGCATTTATCTAATCATGTTAAGTTTGTGTGAAAACGCTGACGTTTTAAAATTTTTAATTGATTAATTGTTTTCTGGAGCAAATAGACCGCAATTTATGTAAAGCAATTTGGGGTCTTGAAAAGCGCTTTATAATTCTTAATTAGACATGGTAGGATTGATGTTTGCAGCTGAACGGCTTTGATGAATTGTTTCACCGAACTGAATGCAATACTCTAGTAGTTTTTTTTATGAAAAACAGTTTATGTAAATAACATGTCGTTTTTTAACGTTAATTTGATGTTTAGCTACGTCGAATTACATCAGTGGTAGTTTTCATATATTTTAGCAACACACTTTGCCTATGAAAAGCATTTTGCACTGATTACGTGAAAATTCAAAAATAAATGCCTGAATGCAATTATTACCCGTCTACTGGTTTGAACGGTCGTCGGACCACTCGGCATGCGACAACTCAGCAAGTACATTTCAGCTACTGTGCCAAGTCAGCAAATGAGACTTACGTGTTCACGTCAGACTTGCACTTTTGACATACCGACTTTCGGCTTGCTCAGTTTCATCATTTGCCAACTTCAGCCACTTCTTGAGGAGCGATCTTCCTGGCGTCAGCACTACCTGACTCGTCACTATGCAGTAATAGCGAGCATGTTACTTGCTTAGTTCACAGCTGCTGACTTGTAGTAAGACTCGATTTGATTGGGCCTACATTGTTTCGTCTAGCGATTATTCTAGCTAACAAAAGTCGCACCGTGTTGAAACAATACAAAATGAAAAACTTAAGTCAGTTATGTAATTGATTGAGTTTCGTTTTTCGCAGCATTATCGTTGTTTACAAATGCAGATACAAACGACCTGTTTTAGCCTGATGCTGCCCATTCGCTGAGGCAGCAGCATTTTTACTATCTTTCGGTACACAGCTCCCTAGTCATGTGCAACGATTTAGGAAGTTAGGAATCCGCCCAAAAGCAATATCGAGTAACATAGAAATTTCATTATTTGACGCTGAAGATATTTGAAGTTTAGTTTGCAAGTGTCCATTAAGCACAATATTGCCCAATATCAGAAGAGGCAATCCCTTGTTAAGATGCCATAATGATCTATTTATTGGCAAGCACTCACCATTGGAATTTACACTTTAACTTACGTAATTTAAATCTCGTTTTGCGTGAAGCGATTACTGCTAAATATACGCAGCCTGTTTGCTCTGACACTGCAATGTCATGTTCACCTTTACAGGTGCTTCTGCGCACCATGTAGGCTATATTTCACACCTCAAGTATGCACTTATGATGACTTTGCAATCTTGTGGAAACACGAAAACAAGCTCAATTGTACAACTTCTATTTGCTTGTATATATGTATCTTTTGGCAAGTACTAAAAACTACTCAAAACGCCAACAGACCGAACTAACACAGAGGTTTGTTTATGCTGAACCAATTTCACCTTATTTATGGCTGACTTGACACGACCACATCGTATTTGCAGTCAGGATATGGTCGAGTGATACATGATACTACCGCTAACATTTTGTAATAATGCTTTGAAAGCTATCATCGGCTATCTGGTCCTAACATACGCTTTATGTAGTCGGTATCTAACAAGCTTTTTGCTGATTTCTGTTACAAGCTTGGTAGATGTTCTGTAATCTTTTCGTCAGTTCTTTACAACTGGCATTTTTCTTGGATTGCCCTTTTAGAAATTACAAACATGAAATCTTGTAACAGCGATTGGTTTGGTAGAGTGCGCTTTATTTGTTGCACAATATATCAAGTAAACAGCATTCAAATTGCAGCAACACAGCCGGAAGCTGCTATGATTTGCTCAAAGTTTTCAAGTCAAGTAGCCACCCTCAAACATGCAAACAAAGTCTCACCACTACCTTTGTTTGACATTGAAATATATAAAAGAATAAGTCATCCTTCAAATCGCTGTTATGTCTACAATACAGTAGGCTACAACAAATTGTGTACGATAATTGTGTTGTGTACGATATTTCAAAATCCGACTAATATGACCCCTGCTCACACATAGTGATATGAGTCGTTGTGCGCTCCCCACGTTTTTTTTTTTTTAATAATAAAAAAAAGTAATTTTCGAACTCACACAGATTCCGCTCCGCAGCCTCTTACGGAAATAGTCGAAAACGCCAATTCACAAACACATTGTGCAACTACCCTCCCCCTTATTGCAGTCCTTTTATATTGGGAGTAAATGTGATAACAGCGCTAACAATTAAACAGAAAAATATATTCCCAGGGCAAGATAATAAATATGACTATCCAAGTCATCTTTTCGAATATAGCAACTTTCATGCATTGGAACAGAGCAAACAAAAAAAACATTTGCCCTTTCAACTCTTCCCTTTTGAAACCATACAAAGCAATTCGTCTTGCTGTTTTTTCCAAAATGTCCTCTGTGGTTTCAAAATTGAAAACTTTTTATGTAGATGCAACATCCGGCTACGATGAATCAAAATCCTGAAGTCTGCCAGTTAGTTTGGCAGTCGCTGCGCACAATGCCGACATTCAAATGACTGGTAAACTACATACTTTGCTATGAAGTGGGTGAAGTGATTGTTTGCAGGCATCTGACCTCAAATAACCTTTGTCACCCGAATTACTTCGACTTTCACATTTAATCAACGTCCGTGGTTGTTGATTTGACATAATTGGAAAGCTTTGTTTTTTGTTTCCACAGGCTGCTGTAGAGATGTTTGAAATGAGTTTTTTTTTTCAGTTCTTCTTGCGTTTGAGGCCGCCACAGATCACGTTGTTACATCCAGGCGCAGCAGCCAATGGATTGTGTATTCATCGAGCGTTGTTAGTTCCACGAGTCTGGAATTTGGAAATGAAATTGAATTATTGCAAATTGTTTTGCTTTTCTCTTTTCTTTTTTAGTTTACAACGAAACAAAATTGTCTTCGAAACGAAATCCAGACAAAACAGGGGTCAAAATAAAATTTCGAAATATTTTCGTTTCGTACAGTCTGGAGAGGCTGGCCTACCATAAAATGTCAAAATAGTGGTCACAATTACAATTTTGCATTAAGGAAAGAGTTGGAACATAATGCTACTTTAAGATCTTTAATTGAGTTGCATTTTTTAATAGCATGCGTGGTTCACAACAACAACATAGATTCTTGCACATTCAGGCCGCTCGTTAAAAGCTGTAGCACGCATCTTCGTAATGGTATCACAGTTAACATGAGGTCGTTTTGGGCAAGACCATTGCGTGCTATTACCGGAGCAATCAAATGTGCGATGTGTCACGCACAAATGGCTGTATCTACATTTAATACGCACCGATCGACTTTGAAGGAAAAGCAATATAGCGGGCTGCAATATTTTATTACACTTGGTCAAGCCTGACAACGCTTTGCCTGTGCTATGTTACATGTTCTGTTATACGCATTCTGAACTTTACCGAGACAAGCGATGAAAAATCTTTCCGAAGTTCGTTCGAATCAAAAATAAATTTACGTTCGAAGTATTTTATCAGGTGGTATTTGTGATGGTATCGATGTGATGGTACAGGTGATGGTATCGCCATTCAAATGCAAAAACTACTTCAGTTTTCATACTTGTGCTTTTTACCACCACTCCTTATCTAAAATACACCAGACATTGAGGCAAAGCGCCTCTCAAAGCAAGAAAATATATTATTGTAAGAGCAAGCCGGTCTATTCTTTTCGTCTTAAAGTGTATCATTTCGGTTTTGAAGAAAATTTTGTCTTTAAGGAACAAAAGACAAAATAGCCTACGGTATATTTATTCAAAAGTCATCTTTTGAGTTTTAAAGCATTGTCACCTGTCAAAGATAATTGACGGTCCCTTGACAAAATAATGTGGTCGGTAATGTTGGCAGACTGAAAAGGCTTATAATTGAAGTTGTTTTCTAGCGCACCAAAAGTATTTGTTGAGATACTGTCTAGATAAGAAGGTTTCCAGCATCGGGTGGACAACTGATTTATGGAAAGAGGTGTAATATTTGAACCAAGCAATGCTGTAACCTGAACATTTGAAAAGTTAAAAGAACAAGACTACAGTTTATGTAAAAACCAGTTTTGCGTAGAACACCATACATCATAACCTAACAGTCTCATTGCTATATCGCCTGGTTAGTGTTTACTGGTTTCTTCTTTCTGCTTTTTCATTTGAAATTAATTACCATAGAATGAAAAGAAGTGGTATAAAAGAAATGAAGTTTAATTGAAAACCTTTGCAAAGAAAACCATTGCAAATATTGTACTGTGTCAATAGCTAGGGTGTGTCACCTTTTTTCCTGTTAGATTTGTCAATTTTGCGTCAAAAAACGATAAATCAACGAAAAATCTGACGCATAGCACGATTTGTTTTTCGAGCCATGCTTGAAATTTTGATTATTTTCAAACGTTGTTGTTGATAACGGACGACTTCAATGGTTTTTCTAGATCAAGTCAAGATTTTTGTTGACGTACTCTCTCGATTGCCATGTATAGTTTTCGCTGTTACGAAATCCTGTCAACAACAAGAAGATTTCAATGTTGTTAAGAATGCTCAACAGCGCACCTAATCCAGTGTCTTCGGTCGTTTTGATGTCAGCCAACATCGGATGTACATGATGTATTGATTACAAACAAGGGAATAGGACAACAGATCGATAAAAGTTGATGCCCTCGTTCAAACCTCTCAAATTAATTCAATGCTTGCTAAATGATCTATATTCGGAATAAATTCCGCACTGCTTTTTTTCTAATACATAGTACGTTTGCCTTCCTGGTGTCTTCTTTCACCGGAAGCCAGCTATTCATGGGCTACTCACTCTTTTCCGATGGCTTTTCTTGTATCAGATGTGTGAAAAACCATACCCATCGACTATCCTCTTGGTGCGGCGCAAAAGGACAAACTACTAGCCTTGCTATCATCCCAACTTGAATGACCAACCTTCAAAGCACAAAATAAGGTACATAATCACCTCTCTGCACCGGATAAAGCTTCCCTAAGTTATTACCCAAAGTTGTAAGTAGCCTATTGTGGTAAAGTGCGTATATATTACAGTTATAGTGATTAGTGAAGTATTATCGGGATCGAGGTAGACCAAAATTTTCGTGAGAAGAATTCGTAAAGTGTGACCTTGTTGCCCTTATCATAAACTCCACCTACCCAATGGACTCTGAGGTGTGGAGAAAAAGACTTGCTCTCGACAGGCCACACCCTCAACATGAGGACTAATTTATGCCCTGTACAATAAAAATTGGTTGATGATGATGTCCCATTTCAACTTAATGTACATTAACTTGTTAGATGAACAATTTAATGTTTTATTTTTCTTTTAAAGTAGTTTGTGTCAATATTTTTGAACAAACCTTGTCACGCCTGTGAGTTCAATTTCAATGCGCGGGGTGTACTGTACAGCCAAAGCGTAACCTAAAGCAAACACCAGTCCCAGTGAAAACCGACAACAGAAAGCTGGTCAACCGCTACTTGTCATTTTTATCTCTTGGTTTCCAAATCTCAAACAACAATGCACTTTGAAGTTGCCACAAAGCAATGCTTAAACCACTACTTTTACAGAAATATTGCTCGAGAGAAACGGAAATGAGTTGTTTACGCTATACAGTTTAACGTAGCGTTCAGCCTTCTTTTACAAGATGATGTTACCGTTACTTTGATTGTGAACATAGGACATGTTGAAATGCAATATTTTCACATTTTGCAGTATTGTACGCAACCTATGACTCGCAAGCAACTATACCTTTGCTGTCGGTTTGTTACTTTTTGTTGATTTGTCGTTAAGTGTTTAAACGCTACCGGTAGTGTGAATGTGAACAGAATCGCATTGTTTCAGAAGACGTGCCGTGGCCTTTGGATGAACCATCACTCTAAAGCTAGTCTTCAAAGAGTTTTCTTTGAATGTAGTTTGATTTTAATTGAATATTGGAAGAGGGCGAAAAATATTCCTTGACAAAAATCAGTAGCCTACCTGCCACAATATCCAAATCCGTCTTTCCACTGATTAGTTTTATAATCTCTAACAAATTTATCCCTAATCCAGACAGCAAATCAACTTCCTTTTTCGTTGATACAACGTCTGTAGATATTGAATCCCAGACATCATTAATATGTCTCGCAGTTGGCAGAAGATCCACTCATATAATTGATTGAAGCAATTGATTTCACAACTGATTTCAGGAGACATTGAAAGTAAATCTATCATGCACTGAGAATGCTGTTTTCTACAACCATGACACGGCTTGACATCGAACTGTTAAGGAAAGCAAAATAAAGGAAGGATATGAAACATTTAGGCTACATATGCAAACTGGATGCTGTAAAGTGTAAACGAAAGTGAACTTGCGCTTTAAAAATATACCTAGAACAGCCTGGGATATCTCTAGAGTCATCACCGATGCTTTATAGACGTCATACAAAAGCCTATGGATTAAACTTGCTCTCCACAAAATCCCTTCTTGCAAATGTGCGTTATTTTACATTACATTTGCGTTTTATAGCATTTACAGTTTTTCGCAAAGAAAACTGAGTTTTGGAAGCTTGATACTGTCAAAGTCTTAAAAAGATTGTTCAGTGACCCAGGCGTCATGGACATTAAACTTATTTTTCTGGTCACAAGCTACAAAAAGCCTTCTAAAAGACACTCCAATTTATTTAAAACCGTGAAATTGCGTTGAAACTTTGAGATTATTAAAGCATACGATGTTTTTAATTGCAGGTAGCTCTTTGTGTAGAAAGAAGTTACGTATTGTGAGAACAACGTTATGAGATTGGAATATAAAAATAGCACGAATTTTTTTGTTTGATACGTCAGTGTGCTGCAATACAACAGCGTAAATGCAGGTGTTTTTTTACCTTATTTTGAAAGACTGAAGTGGTCTATTTTCTGCGGAAGCTGCAGTTGTGGTTGCGATGTGATGGAACGCTTCAACAAAAACTTGCTGACGGTTTTACACCATGCTGAGAAATTCTTGCTTTACAGCAAAGATGAATCTCTGGTGGGTTATTAGACCACACAAGATCAAACCACAAACTAGTCACTTTTGTGTATCATGGCATGGGTACTAAAATTGTTGAAAAAATACTTTTAAATGCATAAACTATTATCATAGATCAGTAGTTCTTAACCTTTTGCCTTGTTGGCACTACTTTGAAATTACCAACCAGTTCTCGCACCTCCTCCTAGGATTGGCTGAAAAGTAATAGTTGCCTACAGCTCGAAATTTTGTTGAAACCTGGTAAAAACAAATTTGCTTCTTACTTCGCATTAGAACAAACCTTAATAATTCAGCATCCCCGCACCGCCTAGGAACAGGTTTGGCACCCCTTAGTGGTGCGTGCACTCCTGGTTAAGAACCCCTCCTATAAATATTTCATTTCGATGCAAAGTTTTTGCATTTCGAGTTAAGTTTCTCTGTGAAGAATTTTTGATTTTCTTTGTTTCGAGATAAAAAGTAAATACGTTTCGTTATCAACCTGAAACGAACGAGAATCTTTAACGCAGAAAGCACATTAGTCCCTGCTTACCAGCGTGGCCTTAAGCCGTGTTCTTTCAAGGATTACAAATTATTTAGTCTTAAGAGTGTTCAAAACAAAAACATTTCGAAAAGAACGAAATGAAGTTTACTTTCCTTTTTTTCGATCCAACCAAAAGATTTATTTCGATCGAATGATATTGCATTTGAACTGTCGAAAGGAACTATTGTTTAGGCTGCTGGGATTCACAAACATAGGACAAAACGTTTTTGTTTTTCAATTCTCTCATGATCAACTTTGTTGTTTTTTTGCTGTGCACTCTATGGATAGATGAAACATAGGCTAGTTTACACCCCACTCTGGGAATCCCGACTCAACAAGCAAAAACCTTTGTAAATAATTTAACTGCTACATGACATAGATGACAAACCAGCTTTCAGTCAGACGTGGTGTGAGAATGTAAGTCTAGGACTGTGTGTGCAAACAGGAATAGAAATCAACACTTAGGTTTTGTTTTTACTACAGGAACTTACGCAATTCTACAATCACTCGCCGTCCATCAGTCGCATTCGCGAGGAAATACTTCATTTTGCAAAAAAATTTCTCGCTCAACTGAATTGATTGCATTTCTTTTTTTGAGAATTGCTGTCGCTTTTTAAGCTGAAGTATTAACCTCAACCAACTGTCAAGTTGATGGTTCAGTTGTGAATGCAGTTGTTGCAGAACAGTAGAATAAGTAAGCAAATTGAGTCTGTCAATTGCATCGCCAAGACAAAGTTTCCAAATTTTTTATTTGAGCTTTTACATGTTATATAGAGGGTGTCATGTGAAAGCAAGAAAACACAACCACAAAAATACGATAAAACCAGTAGCAGATCCAAGTGGGGTACTTGGTCGTGCCCCACAAAAACGGATTTGCCCTCCAAACCCCTGCCAATTCATTTGATTTTTTGAATCTTAAAATTTCCATTGCACATTTCACTTGAAATTTTTTCCTTGTTAAAATTTTGTTGCCTCTTAAATCACGGCTATTGGTTGATTTTTTACCTATTTGTGCAGTTATTGACCGGAAATTCTCATAAATATCAGTTCACAGTCTGGATACGACAATAATAATAATAAGTTTACGGAGCAATGACACTGTTCAAAAGGTTCAACTGCAGTTCTTAATCAAATATGAGTCCAACACTTGTTTAGTTTACATTAAAAAAAATCACCTTCAATAAAATAAAAACAGAAACGAAAGGCATGCACAGCACACCCATTTATTTTGAATATTTTATTGACGTTATCTGAACACAAAGTAAACATAATGAACAGTTCGCGCTTTGTTCATTGCTTTTTTCTTCATCGCATTTGGCTGTCATCAATTATTTAAAATATTCTGGCCTCGTTTTGGCTTCAAGAGTTTCAAAAACCTTGTTAACTGAAACAAGGTCTTTCAGAACTGGGTTTATATTTTTACAAGACACAGTATAATACAAAAAACACCAAGTGAAAAATCACTTATCAAGCGCGATACAACGTAGCCTGTAGGCTACAGTTATTTTCAAAACTTAAAAACCCCTGCAGGATCACAATCTTGACAAAGCCTCGTCGGATTTCTTCAAAGTTTTAACACGTTTCTGCTCGTGGCAGTTTCCACATTCCTCACAAAGTTGTCCTAAACGTGACGTTGATCCGCACCAGCTTTCACTAAAACGTTTTGAAGTTGTGAATTGGTTTGTGGTTACTCAACCATAAAAAGGGCTGACGGTTTGATACACTCCACTGAAACAACAAAATTGTACAACAATCATCGTTGAACAAAAGAAGATCAAAATTCAATCAAAATTGTCTAAAATTTATTTACAGTAAACCTATTGTTAAGATATTGTCACCTTAAAATCTACATCATATGAATGTACATTGTGATTGATACAAAAATCATAGCAGGAAAATAAGATTAAAGTTTTGACCTTAACGGCAACGAAAGATTGTACACATGCACAAGGCCTATCTCTGACTCATTTCAAGCTACAATATTTGCAAAAAATAAATATATTGCTCACAACAATCTTGCAAGAATCAGAACAAAAATGTTTTGCGTTCATCGAAAATATTACATGTGAAATTAGTTTTTCAGAAGTGGCGCTAAGAAACCGTTTTTGACATTTGATAAGGGGGGCAAAAATTTTGTTTAAAAATGGAAGCCTGTTCCATGTGTGCGCTCGAGGCTCAAGTTTCGAAAACTTCTATAGTTTGACGTCGTAAGAAATGCACCCAGGCTAGAAAATTGGTGGGATACTCTGTGGTAACCTAACGTTTGGGAATGTTGATTTCATGTTTTCTATAAATAAAGGCTTAGTGAGCTTCCAGCATACGGCTGCTTGACTGACTCTGAACTCTGTTGGTGTTATGTTTTGTTGCTTTTGTGAAAGTGTCAAATTTCAATGAAGATTGCCTGGTGTAATCACCAGCATCAGACCTGTTCAGCTCTGAGTAGAACAGAGCAAATTTTGGTATTAATGCTATTCCACTTAGAAAAATTTATGTATTTTAACACTCATTTTACGCGTGCATGAAGACCAACTATTATTATGTCATCGGCAATACTGCAATGTACTTTCTTGAAGAAATGAGTCCGTTTTTAATCAACGAAACATTATAAACAGCAAATTATCTTTAACATTATCTTGTGACAGATTAGTTTATACTTGTCGAAAGAATGGACTAAAACGGAATTTTCCTGGTCAAGAGTTCTTGTAAGCCCTTTCGTTTTATCAAATCTAATACGGTTTTACGTCGTTTGTCAAAGAGCGGTCGATTGTGTTCTCAGGTTAAAAGAGGTCCTCAAAAAATTAAAACATTAGGTCTATTCAACGTGGAAAGACGTTCGATCAATACATGTTTATTGTTTGCCGCTTTGCGATGAACTTTGACGAAGACAACAATTTGACATTACGGTAATGCGAAGAGCTCTTGCCATTGATTCTATGAACTCTCTATCCAAAAAGATGATGTTACTTCTACATCAACCAACTGCCTTGCGACGTTAAAATACGAAAAATTTATCTCATTATTACAAGTCAGTTTTGTTTGCAGCAAATTAATCATTGATAAACGTTTTTTCGTTTCAGCATCATTGTATTTATATTGCGTTTTTATAGTAGCTGAAAGGGTATCATCCATGCAGATAGTTAGAACATTTCTAGAATCTGTATTTTGAGATGTCTTACGCTAGAACAGGGGTGGGCAAACTTTTTGTACTGAGGGCCACATTTGAAAAAATGTTGCAGCCTGGGGGCCGCACACTCTCATTAGGCCTACAAAGTAGGAAAATTTACCCGGTGTATAAATAAACTCATATTCATATTAAACACAATTTTTGTATTTCACAATCAGTTACGTTTAAAGCTATGCAATCATCATCACAAAAGTTAATGAGACTTGTGCAACTGTTCACAGTTTTTCACTATCTTCTGCGAATTGAGAGCAAGTTTGCTGGTAGATATCCTCGTAACATCATGCAAGTTGGTGTCTGTCCGCAAAGACCTGTTCTTCGACTTGTTTATTTTTAAACAAGAAAAGGATTGTTCGCATATGTATGTGGATCCAAACAGTGTCAAAAACTTAGCAGCAAAGTTTTTTAAGTTTGGAAACAAATCGTCAGACAATGACTTGTAAAAGTCATTGGATCCAAACAGTGTCAAAAACTTAGCAGCAAAGTTTTTTAAGTTTGGAAACAAATCGTCAGACAATGACTTGTAAAAGTCAGGCAGTGAATCTGACTTAAACTTCTCTTTCAAGTCATTATTTGCTTGCAAGTCCAGCAGTTCCAGTTGTAAATCCTCAGAAGCCGAATAAACTTCTGTAGTGAATGAAGAGCTGAGCATATTAAACTGCTGTTCCAGGTTCTTTAAGTCTTGGAACCTTCTGCCGAATTCGATAGCCAAGGTATCCAACTGAACTTTGTACTTTGCTGCAAGTTCACCAGAAATGTTTGTCTCTTTCAGCAAAGGAAAGTGACAAAACCTGTTGTTACCAGCTTGTCTGAGGAACTATGAAAGCTTCATTTGGAATGATATAACGTGGACGTACATCTCGCGTGCAAATAAACCATTGCCCTGAAGTTTTACATTCAATTCGTTCAACTTTTCCATGATATCAATGGCAAACCTAAAGTCCAACCTCCACTCTTCATCAACTATGTTGGCACGCACTGAAAGTGAAAAGAAAAAAAAAACACTTGTAAAGGGAATAATATTTTGTCATGTAACCTGTTTAATTAAAACAATAAGTGATGAGTAGGAGCTTCTGCAAGTGCCGGCGGGCCGCATAAAATGGTCTTGCGGGCCGCATGCGGCCCGCGGGCCGTAGTTTGCCCACCCCTGCGCTAGAATGATTTCTAACTTTTTAAAATTGTTGAGCGCAAGCAAAGCATTTGAATACATTAGTAGATCACTGTAAGCTACCAGCAAAACTGCTGACTTCATACAAGAACGCTTTCATATTTGATACAAAAAAAAAACAAACCCAAAAATGCTACAGCTGTTGCTGCAACCTTTAAATCTGGCAACCTTCGTTTGGTTACTTCTGGTCTGGCAGTAACTTCTGGACTGCGTATACACGGTCTGAAAGTTGCTGTAACTTCTGGATCGCAGTAACTCCTGGATCGTTACACCGGCACTTGTTGAAGCAAATGTAACAACACAAATATTTGATACTCATGTTTGTTTCGTAGCGGAAACTGAGATTGAGGAGTCGCGTGAGAAATATCCTTATTCCAGATGTCTGAGAACAATTCCAATCCCAGAAATGTCAAAATTATTCCCACTCTACAACTCTTCAAAAGATTATGATCTAAGTAGGACAAAAAATGGTCTGACTTTGGATTGGTAATATTCTTAGAGCCAACTTTAATTTTCGAGCATTATTCGTTCCAACCCCACAGCCATGGTTTCACATAATCATGTAAAGGAAGAACACTACGGTACTGATTTACCAGAAAGCTTTTAAAATCATTTGTTTAAAAAACTCAGTTCGAAATTATACGAAACGAAACTCTTTCCAGAGAGACCATTTTTTTTAATTACAAACGTTTTTATTTTGAAAAATTGCGAAAAAATTTTTTCAAACAATCCTAATAATAAATTCTCACTAGCTTCAAAATCCTGTGTTTGATCTGACGAGGTTGTGTCACATAAATACAGCTTACAAGTCTCGCAAGCAAGGTTTTTGAAAGGCTGGTAGCTAAGGGAACGCTTGTCAGTTGCCTTTATCAAATATCACAGAACAATCATCCGAGTTTGAAATGCAACTCTCCACTCTTCGATCACACGATTATATTCTCAGCCAAGACAACTGTTGTTTAATATTTCATATCATCCTACATAATTTCAAAGTGTGGTTGTTTTGAGCCGTTAGAGGCATGTTAAAATTGTTGTTTTGACAATTGCTAACGTTGCTAAAATGTGGAATAAATTCGCTTTTCTGTGATTGCCCTTTTGTGTTAAAAACAAAGTTCATGAAACAGTGGTCTACTATGTCAATAAAATCTCCTGTCGGCTATTTCGCCAGTATCTTTGTTAAATTGTTTGATTTCAATTTTCTATCATTTTTTTTCAATCGCTGAAACGTAAAAGCTTTTTTTATATCTTTGAAGTTATAATGATTGCGAAGGATTTTGTCATATTTTAGCCATGCTGTTCAAAATAAAAATGCTATTTTGACGTAAAGGTTTTGCCTTGGCTCTGATTCAAAATAAGAACAGTTCCATAAACAGTTTTTTGTTTTGTTGTCAACTCAGAAACTACGAAAGGATTGCGAAAAAAGATATTTCCATAGTACACAGAAAGGACGGTGGAATATAAAATGGCTACCATTGTGCCATGTTCTTCGGCGAATCACTTCTTCTTTCATCAACAGTGACGACTGCGCATTTACATCAACATCACAACTGGACAAAATGAGCTGACAAAAATGATTTCTGGCGTGGACATTTTGTTGTTGTTTTTTTGTTTTTCATATCTTTATCCTACATTGCAGGAAATCGGACTTGAGCGCTATGCATCGGTGTACGCCTTCTGACGTACACCTGACCCACGCTGCAGCCGACAGCAATGTCTGTTTCCGGTTGTCTACTCTACTTATGACTTAAAGTTGGTAGTACTAAATTACTCGAAATCGATCACTGGGTAGAGGCAATTATCGTAAAGTTTCTTGCCCAGAGAAACAACAGCAAGTGCGGGTGGCTGGAGTCGAACATGCAGGCTCTCGACTGCGAGCCCCACGCGCTAACCACTCGGCCACTGCTGCCGACATTGAAACCAATGAAACTTCAATCACCTTTGTTGTTTCTGTATCTTGTTTAAATTTGTTTGTTTAGCCGTGCTTGCAACACACATATGCCCTATCCAACATCCAACGCTGTTTCAAACTCTTTTGCGCCAATTGAAGAATGTTTTAAACCTTTCAAGACTTAACCGCCTTTGGGGTAGCCTACTCGTTCTTCGCTTGTTACAACTGGTATTTTCTTTCTCTTTTCAAAATATGATATTATTGAATGTTTGAAATTAATATAAGGCAATTCGAATATTCATTTCAACACAACTTTGTTTCGTTTGCAATAATTCATTTTGTAAAGAATTTCGTTTCGTATCGCCTTTCATGAAGTTAAAATTTATTTCGACCAAGATTTTTTTATTTCTAACAATAACAGCCCTAGTTTTGACAACGTTTTTTTGTATTTTTTCTCTAATTCAAGCGGATGCAGTTCAGTTCAGTTTGTTTTTATTTTTGACTATCAAAACGAGAAACAATACATGCCAAACACAGCAGAGGTCTAGAAAAAGGTAGAAGCGAAAAAACACGAACGTATAACGTGCTTGATACCGAAACAGGATAATCGGTTGAAAATATAGCACGGTCCCAACACCTTGCAAAATGCTAAATTAATTTCCTACTGCAAGGTTCGATTCAAACATTCACAATTCTTTGTTGAATTAACGTGAAAACCAAGTGAGCCCAAGTGAGCCGCGACAAAAAGTTTGCCTGAATTTTTCAACCAGCAGTCTTCCACAACCAGCGCGGTGTCATCTTTTGTTTACAAATCTTTTTACTACTAACAGCAATCAAGCGTGACCTTTATACGCTCTAGTAAGCAATTACGTCACTTTTAGAAAAAGTCCATAAAACCGGCATCGTGAAATTGAAAGGTTAAGCGTTTCAATCCAGACAGCAAATCAGTCGCTTTTTACATTGATTCAACGTCTGCAGACATTGAATTAATGTAAATAATGACTGATTTGCTGTCTAGGAAGTTGCGCTTCTGATTTTTATCGTTTCTTTTAAGGTTTCACTGATTGTGATACATTCTGAGATACTACACTTACCAATCAACCACAAGTTGCCGGTTTACATCGTTTTAACGTTTGGCGATGTAGAAACAATGTAAAAAAGCCATCCTTTTCTGGCTGATTTATAGTCATGGCCTCTTATGAGCTGTTGAATATCTGGTTGGTTGAATCTTTATCCTCAGGCTGACAATGTCTCCGATGGATATTCCTGATAGTTAATGGACGGAACAATTTCCCGGGAACAATTTCCCGGCAACAATACTTCAATAATCGTAAACTTCACTCTGTCAATCTCGGTAACCGGCCCTGCGTCAAGAGCCTCTACATGTCTGCAAGTATGCGAAACTACCAGAATAACCTGTCAAAGCTTTGTCAGTCCAAGCATAAAGATTCAAAAACCAAACCAGTTTCCCATACTTGTAGCCTGTAGGCATTTGAAGCAGGGCCAGTTCTGCCGGTTCAGAGCAGGATGTAAGACAGGGTTAATGCGTTTTTTTTTTAAAGGAGGGACGTTTGTATTAAAGTAGCAACTGACGCGCAAGCATTTATAAACACCAATCTACTGTTGTTAAATTTTGTTTGAAACGTTTCTCATTTTTTTCGCTCATTTTCTCACTTGCAGAGCTCATTGGCTGTGACTGCCACTACAGCTATCACGATCAGCGGCGTAGCCACAGGGAGGCTAGGGGGAGTAATCTCCCCCTAAATTTCATCTTGCTCTCCTCCAAAAAAGTTTTAATGCTGCTACATTTTAAGACATTATATCACATGCTGAATGACGATTCATGAATGTTTGGCAGCAATCAGTAGCCACATTTTTTCTAAAACTTTTCATTTAAAATATTAAGATGTTTCCCCCCACCAGTTGCTTTTGCCTCTTTAAAACTTTCTTTCTAGCTACGTCATTGATAACGACTTATAAGCAAGGTTTTTTTTAAAAGCAGCTGATCACCGCAAGGATTTAAAAAATAAATCTGATTGTTTAAATTTTCAGCAGTGATTTAGCACTTGTTAAAACTACAAGAAAAACATAAAATTTAATAGAGGCGTTCACGACGATTTTTGTTTGGTGAAAATGTAATTAACAAAATTTTTATGCTACCCAAGCGATTCGACACAAACCGGGAGTGATTTATCATGAAACATACTTTGAAACAAAATGAAACCAAGATGAAGGAATTTCACTCTGAATTGAAATATCGTTTTGAAAATATTTTGAAATGCTTTGATTTTGAACACGACATATGATTGCTGGAAACAGGAGCATGTCCAAAGTATGTCGAACTTCGTATTGGAAAACTCTATAATTACGACAAACTTTTAACTATATTAAAAAATTTTTGAGAGGGTCGATTCCAAAGCAACCAAAACGAACGTTGGAATAAAGCTAGGCCTACACGATTTGATGACGTAACATACCCTTAGACATTTTTGCTTGACTCAGCCTAGCTATTACAGTGTTCGAAACGAACTCTTATGTTTCATTTGGTTAAAGGTATCTGACTTACGCTCGAGTTCACAATTTGCTATATTGTGAGCTAGCTACAAGTATCTTCTCACTTTGAAAAGTTTCCTCAGATTACAAACATTTCCTTCTGTGCAGAGAAAAAATTCCCCTTCGCAAAAGTCAGGTTTGCTTGAACATGAGCATCCGCTGCATTGTACAAGTCTTGAACTAGCTGTTGATTTATGTTGTAGTCACGTAATATAACGTTTCGTGTACTTATGTACTTATGTACTTATTGTTAATAAAATGTAATCAATCAGCTTTTGAAAGCCGGATTGCTCAGTTCCAGCTATCTCCTTGACAGTAGTTATTTGCTGTTTGTAGTTGTGCACTTTCCAGATTCGTTTCAAACGATATTGTCAGTTGTCACAGATGAGAACAACAATTAAGAAACAGGAAAAAACATTTTTGGAAACCATACAATAAAACCTAATTACCTAAAACTTTTTTTAAAACTGAAACACAACATTTAAAAACGTTTTCACATCAGAAAATGTTCAGGCTGTGTTGTACCAATTTTTCAAAGATACAAACACCAGAAAAAGAGTGCGTTGGGTGCATGAAGGGTTTAGCAAAGAGTTTCGTGTGTAATTTTCCTTGTGTTGTTTTGTAGACATAGATTGTGTAACGCAATAAAACTTCATTTACTAGGTTAATGTAACGTGTATGCTTTTCATTGATATATGCACGCACATTGCTCAATGCTCATGCTTAGTCAGCGCAACTATGTTTGACCACTTTGACACCCATAAGACTATTACATTTGAAACGGCAAGATTACTTCCATTGTTTGTCTAAATCAGTCTTAGAATGGCTGAAAAGCAGTAGGCTAGTCATCCACAATTCAGTCATTCAGAAGGTTAGTTAACAGCTGGGTGAACAAGCATAGCTTCTTGCATCATTTTATAACTAACCCCAATGATTCAGTATCTACGGCAAGGTGTCCAAACTTTTTCCCAGGCGGGCCAGAATTGATAACGCAGAAGTGCCCAGGGACCAACAGTCTCTTGCAAGCTTGTTTTGCTTAAAAAGTGCATGTGTTACTGAATGTCATTTTCATACAACAAATCACTATGCAAGTTATCACGACTCACGAGATACGATAAGTTATACGTATAAATTTTATGCTTTCCATCAGAAATTAGAACTTCCGGAAATTTTGGGAAACACAGGTTTGGTAATGTGAAGGATGAACTGACGTCTTGATATCTATACCGGGCCAAGTCTGGTACGAGGTTAGTGGCAGACAAGCTACTAGCTAGTCGTTCGCTATACAAGTCTAGTTTGTCTGCCCTAATATCTCAGTTGGTTAGCTTGCGGAAGAAGCTTCAAGATCAAGCGGCGCTGGTTCGACTCTCGGGGTGTGGGCATGAGTAACGCATTCTAAGGACTGCTCTCCATTCATGCACCAAATGGATGGAATAATTCCCGGCAACAAGACTTCAACAATCGACAACTTCACTCTGTCAATCTCGGTAACCGGCCCTGCATCAAAAGCCTTTACAAGTATGCGAAACTACCAGGAATAACCTATCAAGGCTTTGTCAATCCGAGGATAAAGATTCAAAAACTAACCAAGCGTAAAATATTACGTAGGTGGGGGTTGCTCAGCTTTGATCTCATGCGGTTTAAGTTCATAACTCAAAACGTCTGTTCACATAAATATGTGGAACCAAACAAGCTCAAAATAAAACTAGTCAAATTATCGTCTTTTCAATAAAGCTGTGTAGCAAAAAGTACCTAAATGAAATTGGCAAAACCATATGTTGCCTACGATAGTGGGGGATACACTGCACAATCATGATGCTATTGATAGTCCGTAATTAAACATTAGCCTAAGCCAGCCAGCCACCACTAAAGCAGAAGACAAACCTTCCAACCAGGCGCGGATCTAGGAGTTTTTTTCGGGGGGGGCCAGAAAATTTGAAAAGCAATTAAACAGAAAGAAAAAGATAAAGCAGATATGAACAATGATACTACGACAGTAGCGTAGCCAGGAATTTTGAAAGGGGGGTTTTGACGGCCGGTGGGGGGTCTGGGGGGCAGCCCCCAGAAAATTTTGAAAAATTACTTTGAATTTGGTGCATTCTGAGAGCATTTTCAACAAAAATGTGGGTATAAATATTCTTATAAAATGGTGCTGTCTGGTGGCATAGCAAAAGGATAAGATCATGTTTTCTTCGGATTTTTCGATAATAAACCTAAGTCTCTATGTTTTCTTGTTGCTAATTCCTGGCTGAGATATTTGAATGTTTAGTATTGGCAAAACTCGCTCTTTTAATGCAGTTTCGTTTAAAATTAGGAAAACTTTGTTTAAGAGACATAGATACTGAAAGCTTCATTCTCAATATCGTGATGTCACACGCGTGCCAAGGGGGGGGGGGTTGTAACCCCCCCCCCCTCCCCTTGGCTAAGCCACTACACCACTATACTACGACATATACGATATGCCATAAAATAAAATAGACATTAAAAGAAACAGCCATTTCATCAATTGTGAATGTTTGAAAAATACATTTTGCTTGAATAAAAACTGCTAAGCATGCAAAGTAAACTTGAAATCTGGTTTAAAACCCTGTATGCAGTGTCCATGACCAATTGGATGTTTGTATGTTTGCAAGCATAGACGGCAATTGCTTGAAATTATAATGAATTAAGGCTAAAAACTATAAAACAGCCATTCAAGGTTTCAGATTGTTTCAACTGACGTCATTTGGTTCAGCATTGGTTTCAGCTGAGTCAGCACCAACAAATGTTGCTATTAAAATGCATTTACAGTTGTATAACGGAATAAAGGAGTCTGATCGATGCATGATTTTAACCATAATAATAACAAAAAATTACCCCCCCCCCAGATAAGTTAAGTCCGCCTTGGGACAAATATCAGCTGTTTAGACGTACATCAAACGATTTGATGCGGATACATAGAATTTCAACAATAATTCCTCACAATATTTCGGGGGGGGCCCGGGCCCCCTGGGCCCCCCCCATAAATCCGCGCCTGCTTCCAACGAAGCCTTGATTAGACCATCACAGCTCGCAAATTCTTCTTTTCAAATTGATTCGAGGTCTGCGGACGTTGAATCTATGTATAAAGTTTTGTTTGCGAGCTGTCTAGCGACTATGCGAATTTTTGCAAAATTTTGAGTGTCAAAAGTTGATGATCCCTGCTGATACGCTTCCTTTGTGACACGACAGCTTCCTATCATTATTTCAAGCAAGGGTTACGATGTTCGTGTGAGTTGGCAAGGCCATGTGTTTTACTGTTTTCACAAATATCTAACCTTTGTGGTTGTGTAAGTGCATCGAACTTGCAGCTTAAATGGTATGGATTAGATTTTGTGCCTTGTCAAAATAATTCTAGCAATGACACTAGGCTACTGCTACAAAGAAAAACTGTAGCAGTATAGCCTAATGCTGCAATTGCTTTAGTTCATTCTTGCAAACAATAAGATCTGTAACTTTAATTTTACCAGAATGACCAGAACCGTTTTATGACACTGTCACAGTCGTCTTCCTCTGCACCCACAGTCAACTATATGCTTGAAAAACATTTTTCGTTATCGTTGTCATTGATGCTCGAAATTTGCCAATGAATGAAGTGTAGCCTACTGATAAGTTTTAGTAAAACTAGCGATCACGTTGTAAGCCTGAGGTTGGACGAAAATTTCAATTTTTTTACCAACGGTCTTTTGACTGCTGTATCCTAAAATCAAGGCTAAAGTTGACTTTGAAAAAAATCCGATTAATCTCCTACCCCCTAGCTTTACTATTCTTGTTAATTTTTAAAAAGCTTGTAAAAAATGGTTGTAAAAATATCGTGGTTACTTAATATTGCAGTTTCCTTGTTTACAAAGTCTGGTGTTTGTCCAATTAGCTATCGGGTCAGACGTTTTCACCAATAACAATAACGCAACGTTTGGCCCTAAGTCCATTTGCGTATAATGCTGAAATGTCAAGGCAAGGCATGTCCTTGCTTGTTGCTAGTTGGGAAAAACATTGGAAGAAAGTCTTTGGTTTGACCCCACCTGGAATCGATAAACCAGCACCAGGCCCGAAAACGATACCACTCGGCCACTGAGCTGGTACGTCAGAATAATAATAATGTTATGGTTTTATTTATTGTCGCTCTACAACAGCTAAGGTCTTTTAGCGGCAGGGTTCATTTTAAATTTTATATCAGGTTTACGATGTCATTTTACTATTATCCGATTTACTCTCACTGCGTTATGCAGAGAAAGAACACAGTCGGTACCGTTTTTAAAATTTTCGGTTTGACCCGACCTGGAATCGATCTCAGATCTACCAACACTAGAGCCGAAGGCGAAACCACTCGGCCACTGAGCTGGCACGTCAGAATAATAATAATAATGTTATGATTTTATTTATTGTCGCTCTACAACAGCTAAGATCTTTTAGCGACAGGGTTCATTTTTAATTTATATCAGGTTTACGATGTTATCACATTTTTACCCGACTCATTTTCACTGCGCTATGCAGGATAAAACATAATCGGTACCGTTTTTTAAAGTCTTCGGTTTGACCCGACCTGGAAACGATCTCAGATCTACCAGCACCAGAGCCGAAGGCGAAACCACTCGGCAACTGAGCTGGTGGCACGTCAGAATAAAATCAATTTAAATGTTATAAAGTATTTAAAGCAGAAGAAAAACGAAGTGTAAATTTGGCCAATCAGAAGAATTCAAATTAACAAAGGAGTTTTAAAGGCATACTAAATGAAATTTTCAAACGGGAATTAAGCATTAAAATGCGTAAACTGAACATTCAAGAATACATTTCAAAAAAAATTACCGAAAAAAATTTGTTTTCAATGGCACTGGCAAGGCCCAAAGTCCAATGCTTCATTTATTTTTAATTTTTTTTAAATGACCAAAAAGTGGAAACACTGCTCGAGAATACGTCACTATCGACAGCAATAACAAAAGCCACGCTACCACATTTGATGTTTTGAGCAAACTGTCTGATGTTTTGATGTTGAAACCTGATGTTTTGATGCACATGCATACATAGCCTACAGTTAAATCGCCCACAGTAACAACTATTGCTAGATCAGCTGATTACAGTACTTGGATTAGGGTGACAAAACAGATGAAACACTTAGGCTACACACACTTTCTGACATGCCATTTTTCTAAAAACTTTTATAACTGTCTTAAAAAGATAACACGTATATGTACCGTGAGCAAGAATTATAAAGAATACTTTGGTTACAGTTTTAATCCACTTTATTTCTAGGCCGCCCGTTTTTTAAAGTTTGGGTCGCGACCCACACTTTAGCCGCCTAGTTACTTGAATAGGTCGGCAAGAATTTTTTGATTCTAAATAAATAAGAAACTTTTGTTCTGGCTTGCAAGTATTGTAAAGAATGACTATGCGGCCCGTGCTGGTCAATCTTTATATTATCTGGCTCACTATGAAAAAAGTTTGGTGACCCCTAACTCGACTATAACAGACCCTTCTTACATATCTCTTACTGCTAAATTATTGTGTTCTTGTTAGAAAACAAAATCAAATGTACTTTTGGACCATTTTTTTTCTGTTTGTTAGAGAGTCACACAATTATAAAGCAAGGTAAAGCAATAACAAATAGCCACTGGTCATAAAATATTAAAACATTTCACTATTTTACTGGTGACGCAAACCAGCTGTGGATTGTGTTGGTTTTCCATGTGACATTGTTTGCCGAAGGTTGATTTACGCCCCAAAATCTCGTCGATACCGATCCCGCTGTTATAAGACGTAAAACTGAAAATATAGCTTTGTTTCTTTTTTTGCAATAAGTGACAATAAGCGGAAAATGCCAATGTGGTGTGGTTAAACGAGGTGGAACAATGGTTGAAAACATAACAGATCGTTGAAAAGAAGGATAATTGTTATAATGATCTCTACAACGTCAATTGAAGGTTTCATTTCATAACAGTGAAGAAAAATCTAACCTATTCGGACAAAAAATGTTGTAAAAATTATGTTATTTTACCTTGAGCACACAACCAGATAGTCCAATATTGTTCTGCGAAAAGGCTATCGGTATCTGTGCAAGCAATTGAAGTGGTGAACTCTTGCACATTTAAACAGGCAGTCTTTGAAAATTGGCTAACTCTTGGGCCAAGTAACTTTTAGAATTTGCCATTTGATTAAATGCAATGGTAAAATTACCTTTTACAAATACCATCTCGAAGATATCAGACGCAAAATAGTCGAAGATTGCGTAACAAAATTTATTCTATACGGTCGTCTTTTTTGACCTTTCATAGGATATCTTTATTATCATTTCCCTTGACAAATAACTTTGTCGAAACTCGTCGACAAAACAGATAGGCTACAAAACGTCAAAAAAGATACAAACACAAACGTGCTTGTTTTATGAAGGTCTTTCGAAGCTCACAGGGAGAAAAGAATGACATTGGCATAGTTGACATGCAACTACGTAGGCCTTACTTATGTCAGTTGCTCATTCTTTGTGTAGAATTAAATTAAACGCATCATTCACCAAACTAAATCAAGTTTTCTATCCATTCATGTTTATTTGACGTTTATTTGACGTTTCTTGATCTTAGGCGATGGAATGCTTTTCAAGAATGGTACTGAATTGAGTCGATAATAGCTTTCTGTAAGTTGAACAATTTCTTAGTCTCTCTCGGGACATTCATGTCGCACTTACGCAAGCAATTTGTTCAAGAAAAGATCTTCATTCAATTTGAGAATTCACCCAGCCAGCAAATTAGTCTTTTGTTACATTGATTCAACGTCTGCAAACGTTAAAACAAAGCAAAATAGGATCGACTTGCCAGCTGGAAACATAGACGAAAGAACTGCCGCAGTTTCACGATTTGCAGTGCAAACAAAGTGCAATGATGTTTGTGTTACCATAACAGCTTTCAACATTTTATGGAAATTTGCAGTTCAGTCGCACCAAAAACTACAAAAAGTTCACGTGAAAAACATTCATGTCTTCTCAGCTCAATTTTTTTTGTTGTTTATGAGCTCGTTTCTCATGATGTTGTTTGAGCAAACGAAAATGTGGCAAACTAACAAACAAGTGAATGAGCTGTTTTGAAATGTTAGCATTCGAGGTAGTTTGGATGAAATGCAATTAAAGCAGCAAGACCAGCATTGGTTGACGTCTGGTGATGTCGAATATCAGCTTTTCAATGCTTGGCTCTCATACTGTATAGTGGCTTCGAACGTTGGAAAATTTTGACGATTTTATTCAATGGTTGTTTATGGTTGCTTGTGGAGAACTGAAAATATTTGAGACAGTTATGGCAAATCGAGAAATTGTATCGGTTCCGTCAATTCAGTTTCTGAAAATTAACTTTCCGTGCTCAAGTAGCCTACTTTCGAACGTAAATCGCTGATGAAAGGCATGGAATAGATGAAACAACCTAAATGATATTGAAAATGCTCACCCTGTTTCATGCATTGATTCATTGATTTAAAGTCTTCAGATGATGCATTTCTATACAAAAAAAGCTGGTTTTCCAGTTGCTTACCACCATGGCTGAACATCTGATTCTGAATGGATTGTTACTTTTTTGGTCCACTCGATCGAAAGGTAACCTACCCAGCAAAAGTTGTCGCGTGGCATTCTCGCATTGCCACCTGACATTATCAAAAGGCGTTAAAGCGATGCAAAAAGGACACCTATTGTCAATTGGGAAGCACTCTATCTTCTTACGGCAGTGAGTGAAATTATCACGTGTGTGTTCAAGTGATTTTATCAACATAATCAAGCTCAAGGTATTGTTTGTGGCTCGATTTTACAAGAAACGATACGTGTATGTGTTTTAACAACCTTTGTAAACATGCAATAGTCTTAAAAAATCAATACAGCCTACCGATCTATTTACAGTACAGTTTAATATCTACAACCTACAATCTGCATGCAGCCTATCTGTCTGTGGATTTATTAGGTGAAAACCGTTCAATTTTGCTTTGCTTATATGTAAATATGCATAGTGACGTCCAAATTACGTAAAATACTAGAAACTGCGCAATAAAACTTTGCACTCTCAGAAAAACACAGTGTCGACCAACTACTCTGCGAATTGAAAGTATTGATTGTATCCTTCCACTCTTTGACCTTTGAAGAGAGTGCTAAGGATCATTTTGACTCAAAGACTACTTTTGTGAGCACCAAATCTTAAAGTGATTTCTAAATTTAGAAAACTTTTACAGTCACTTATGCCTTGTCATTGTCAAGGGCCCAAGGGGCACTTGTTTCCTTACAAACTTGGCAATAAGATACAAACTCTAATCGACACGACCAATTCAACAGCGTTATGGTTGGTAAGGGGATTGTGTCGCGATTGTTCTCCACACCGTAGCCTACATCCACACTCGTTGTGACGCACCACCACCAACTTGCAGAGCAACTGGTTATATCTTATGTAGCCTATTTTTTTAAATGTTTTTTAAGTTTATTCGTATTTGTTTTATTTTTGCAATCCATCTAAAGGTGTTGCAACCATGCTAAGTCATATCTTCTTAGTATATCATCTGTTTCAATTTCAAGCCATGCTAAGGTTTTCGTTTGTCGTTTGTTTTTGTTTTTTCTAGATTCCTGCTATGATTTACATTAAACATTGGTGACAGTGACGAATGTTTGAAGCCTTTGCACCAGTGTTTTATCTTTTTGACAATGGAAGATTTGATTCTTACAAAAGTTTGTGCACTGTGAGAAAGCAGCTCATACTAAATCACTTGATAAGAATTTTTACTATTAAACACAATAACTGATAATCGCCTATGTAATGGAGTGAGATTCATTAGAAAAGGTATGGTGGAGGTAGTCGCATCGATTAAGTCACTCGGTCTACAATTATCCAATCCTGGTTCGACTCCCGGCTTACAGATTGCTGAATAAACAACACTATCTTGCTTGAGTGTAGCAGATTGAGTAGACGTAGTTGCTGAAGGAAAGGCAGCTGAGAGAAAGGAACTGGCCACGCTACTCTAGTTACCGCCGAAAGCTTAATGCGATGAAATTTTTACGTTCTCGTTGGGTGTTTAGTATCAAGTATGAAAACTATCTTTTATCTGAAATTATTGTAGGCTATGTGAACACAGAAATTATAAAGCATTTGTACTCAAACTCAAACAACGTTAAAAACTAAAACAACAAAGAAATTGAAATTTCTTCACTGAAACACCGCAGTTAAAATGTTAAGTAAAAAGGTCAAACTGGTTTAGGCCGATATGACGAACCTGAATGGAATGTCAGATTTGTATGGTTCTTAGTGACCTTCTGAGACAAAAAATTGAGGTTTTTACAAAGCAACCTTTCTGGTCGAAACGAAATTCTTCAAGGAAAAAAAAAAGAATTAGCCTAACACAAAAAAAGATATATCGCAACATTTGTTTCGAACTGCCCAACAAAACAAATCAAAACATGAGTTATCTACCCTAGTCCAATTAATGGAGGCCGTAGGCTAAACTAATGTTGATAGAATTTTTTAATTTAAAACAGATTTTATCAAACATTGCAGATTACAGTAGGGTATGCTAAATTTGTTTGCATAAAAGGAAAGCTCTTTAAAACTCTCACAAAGCTCAATGGGTTTGTGTACACTTGAGAGAGATTTTTATTGAGTAAATTTTAGTGGAATAGGATAAGCTATCCCAAGGATATCCAAATTACGGCTGTTTAAACCATTAATTGCGGCAGTTTAAATTAGCATCAATGAAATATATTTTTAATGTGAAGACGTTATAAAAATTGATCTTGAAATTCTAAATTTAAACACAAAATATCAACCCACTGACGAGGCATTTCAGAAACTTCATTGAAAATTTGAATTTGGAAAATAAACCTAACAACAAGACAAACTTCAAGAAGCGCTAGATGATTTTCAAGCTAGATTTTAAGAGCTGCAAATACTAAATCCCTGTTTTTCTTTTCTTGTTAACCCATTTGTGGTTTGCGGTTGATTTGATTACCACTGGATGTCCTATTCCAGCATCATTTGTACCTGAAGTTTCTGCTGTGATAATTGAACTACAGAAAGATCTCGCTTTGAAAATGGTCCATAAATCTCTGACTACAGTTGAGTTCTTGAAACAGTTATCCAAATGGTTTCTTTTTTCAAAACAACATGCTGTTGTGAGTCATTTAATTCCGCAATGAAATTTGTAAAGTCAAAACACCCTTCAGTTTTGACAAACCAAGACTTGAAGAAACTGCTCCAAACAATTTTAACATTATATCAGCCTAATTTCAAACATCTTGCAGCCCAGATGGATCCTCACAGTAACACCACGCATCATTAATTAATTAATATGCGACAGCCTACACTACCCTTCACTCAGGGCTGGATTTAGCTGATGGGAGGCCCGGGGCACTTTTAGATCGGGGGGCCCCTGTGCAAAAAATTTTTCGCGCCTAGGCGCGAAATATTACCTCTACGTCTACAGTAGCATTGATCCAGCACTGCACAGCATTTTGTAGAAACTTCAAATGCTGAAAGAAAAAAATATAACACAAAATCATATTTTTTCACGTAGGGAGCCCTTTAAAAGTCGGGGGGCCCGGGGCACCCTCTGCCCCCCCTAAATCCGGGCCTGCCTTCACTGTGTGTGGAAAAATTGCATTTATTATTTTTTTGTGTTACGGCTCTTTTAAAATTAGATTTTGTGATGTACGGCTCGAGCATAAAGCAGGTCTGGCCACCTATGGACTATCCAAATGCTAACGCGTATGACAACTATAGAGTTAGTACATTGATTATGGGGGTTAAAAATAAAACAATAAAATTACCTTTCGATTTTATGCGTTTTTACTTTCATCTAACAAATCGTAAACTATTCATCTTGATTGCATGAAGGCAATTTATTTAAACGAGAACGGTTAATTCGCATTGGAACAATCGCCTGCTTAGAGTCAGTTTGAAAGTTTTAAAGTGAAAAATTTTCAACAAGCATAGCCAACAATGTCCAATGTCATAAAAGCTTTGCTTTGTCTTTCTTGAAATCTTGCATCCAGTTTTGCATTTCGACCCCAATTTTCTAATCATTAACATTACAGTGTCACTTTTGTGCCACTGCTTTTTCTTGACAAAACACAATAAGCTTTAGTAGCTATAGTTTATATAATAATATCTCAAGCTGTCAACTGAGAAGCCGAGTGGGAAAAACTGTTTGGTTAGCGGTAGAAAGGACGTTGATTTTATGTTCTTTGAAAACACGTGGTTGTACAGTATCTTTGCAAGATGGTCAATATGCTTCACAATTTGCAATGACGTTCTTGGCTATCTCACTTGAATCTAAAGTTTATATCTAAACCACTACCCTACTCTGACTACTACATGATATAAACAAAATTGAAAAGGTTTGCAAGTGTTCTTATTGATCAGTTTGCTGTTTAAAGATCATGTCAATCGCTTGTTTGATTGCTATTTGTCCTAAAAGCTGGAAAGGGAATTTTGTCAACTCCATCTGTTCACTGTTGTACATATATCTGACAAAAAGTATGGATCTTTCTTCTTCTTCTTCTTCTTCTTCTTCTTCTTCTTCTTCTTCTTCTTCTTCTTCCATTCTTTGCTGTTTAGTTAGAAGGAATTAGTGGTATAAACAGAAAACCTTGGTGAAAACGTTCCTTGCTTGCCATTGAAATGTGCATGAAGTACCGGGACGAATGAAGTGTCTTGGCAGGGTTTATTTAAACAATCTGAACTAGTTCAAGTTTGTAAGATAGTTTCTGCCAAGCTGTTGGTGTTGGGCTGACTAAGATATAAAGTCTTAGTCCGTTACAATACCAAACTTGTTGTTGTTAAAAACTTTTTATTTATTTTAAAACGTGAACAACCTGCCAAATCTATTGATATAGCAGAAGAAACAAAAGATGAGACGCGTTATCAAACAAGGATTAAACGCAAGAAAATGCCAAGTTGTCGCTATACGTTATGAGAAGAAAATGAACATATGGCGTTACGCAATCACTTATCGTTTTAATCAAGTTGGCGCCATACCTTGCACAGCCTTATTTAATCTCACTTGAAAAGCATAAAACAAAGAGCGGCTCTATTTGATTACAAACAATCATTTCAATTTATCATTCTATTCCCAGCTTTTTCTTGTCCATTGGCATTATGCAGCTATAGAGTTTTCTCGTTGTCAACCCAGATGAATCAAAAGAAGCTGTTTCATTACGTGGTGTGGCCTATTTGCTCATTACAATATGTTGTATTGTAAAGAATAAGTTGAGATTATCGCTGGAGCAAAATCTGAATAACAAAACGAATCGTTTCCGCTTTATCTTCTGTGATGAATTTGTGCAAGTGATCATCACTCTTAAGTGTTTACAACATATATCAGGTTCACTGTATCATAGACTTGGGCCGAGCATTGAGTTCTAATTTTAATAAGATTTGTTAGTGCACGGTATCTCAATGCAGCAACAAAAATGTTTGATGCAGAAAAACATATTCAATTCAATAAGACAATCTCGTATTTTAAGAGTGATTGACTTCACGATTTTTCAATTGGATTTTATTTTTCGTCATTAACTCATATGGGACAAAAATCAAAATGCTATCAGCAATGTACGATAAACGAGGAATCCAATAAACGGAAAAGGTGAGAAAGCACTAAATGGTTAAAAAGATGCCCCAGAAGTCCCTTCGGTAGAGCGTGGACGTCGCTGGGTAGAGCTACATATCTATAGCTACCAGAGGCACAGAACCCAAAACTCAATGCAAAAAAGTAGCTGTTAGCTTTGTGCGACAAATAACATTCTGTTCAAACTGCTGTAAAGCAATTGAGCTGCCAACTGCTTGATGTCGGCAAGCATTGGCCAATTCGTGTTACGGAAGTTACACTAGAGAAGCGTTTGCGTCGTCGTCATTACTCCACTGTCGCTGCTTTCCGGTGTGGCAGCAAATCCGATTCTTTACGATGAAGATAATCTCGATAGAGCAGTTATATCAGTCTCTTGAGTGCTGATTTGGTTTAGCGTTACTACAACGTGTGATAACGTTGACGTTACCTTTTTGTGATGGAAACTGCAAACGAGGAAACGGTAAACATGATAACGTGGTTGTAATGCGAAGCTTTAACCCAACAGTGCAGTTTCAAAAAAATAAAATTTAGATCATATTACATTAATAGCTAGTCTGTGAGACTGGTGGTATAGAAGTAACATCTCATATTCATTTCGAGGTTCTTTAAAAGATTTATCCACAACAAATTATTGGAAAATAGATGATAAGTTGTTCAAAATTGAGGATATCCTGTGTTTGTATATTGAAAAACAACCAACAGTATGCAAACCATACTCTACAGTAAGTGATGTGTAATCAAACGCCGTCCGCACACTGGTACAAACCGACAATAACCTATCATTACGTCGATTTAGCGTTTTAGAATGCTTCGTTGAGGTGTTGTGTTTTGCCGTCGAAAACGTGTATCATCTCTATTCATGCTTCGCGCAAACATATGGCGGCCCCATCTGTAGGCGAACAAGTTCACTATTCACTATTCAGTAGGAGTATGGTTAAACTTTCGACCATTACAACTATGTCGATGATACATGTAGGCTAACTATTGTAACTTGACGTAATTTTTGTTTTGAATAGCATTCAAAAGATAAAATCAGGATTTTTTCAAGATTGGCTGTAAAATGCTTGTTTTGACAAAGCGGTTGGTTAACAATGCCCACAAGTTTTAAAATTTGGTCAGATTAGTTGTGCATAAACACAGATATCTTGAAGCAAGGTAGTCTAAAAAGTTCAAAATGCTGATAAGAATTGAAAACGTTCAGTTTTTGAAACACGTTAGGAAACCGTTGAAACACGTTGGAAAGACAAAACACATTCTTGATCAAATAAATATAAAGAAACCCGTTGAATACTTATCCGATTTTGGCATAGGCAAACTTTGCCTATTTCCTTTTTCGATTCATGAAAGATAGTATTTGCCGAAAACGTATTGAATGGGCGATAAGGGCATTGTATTACGCAGTCGTTTGCACGTGGGCTGGCGTGGATTATATATAGAATTGAAAAGCGCAGCCAGGCGTCCTGTTTCCCGTAGGCTTTGTTATGGGGTGTGAGCACTGAGCACACTCGGGTGACAATCAAGATTTAACCTACAATCTTATTTGAGCAGCCTAGCCCACCTTCTGGTACATTGCTGTTTGCTGACCTCACTTCGCCTTGGTTTTTATTTGCTTTTCTTAGAAAATTAGGTCTTTTTATATTCAGCCGTTTACCGCCTGCCATTTCATTGCAAATTAAGAGGCCTTGAATAAGTTGGCTTAGTCTATGGCCTAAATAGAAAGAAACACACTATGTGCTGACGACCAAACAGAAAAACTTTCATTTTCTAAAAAAAAAAGAACCAATGAAATCCTAACCACAAATGGCAGCTTTTCATTCTTGTCGTCTAAAAAACGCTAACATCGTGAAAAAAGACCGTAACGACATAAAACAATCTCCGTGATATTTCAATATAATGTTGCGATTTCAATCAATTGATTTTTTAAACCAATTATATTTTTCAAAAAGTCACATAGGATGAACGTCTATTTTAATTCGAGAATTTTGAAGCCCCTTGGAGCACATCTTGATGCAATACTTTCAATGGTGATGGCACTATTCATTAAAATTCTTTACTCAGCACGCCTACCATTGGTGCACAATCCCATCATAAAATGCCAGTGGGATTAGACCACATGTTTCAAATATTTAGGCTACAACGTTTGTTTTGTGCAAATGGATATTAAATGGTTGTTTTTTGCCTCAAGGGCTAGCCAGTATTAATAAAAGCCTTCTACTTCTTCAACACCAGCTCAATGGCCGAGTGGTTTCGCCTTCGGGTCTGGTGCTGGTAGATCTGAGATCGATTCTAGGTCGGGTCAAACCGAAGATTGTAAAAACGTTGCCGGTTGTGTTCTTCCTTGCACAACGCAGTGAGGATACTTCGGAAAATAATGTGATGACGTGGTAAACCCTAAACCTGATATAAAACTAAAAATAAGCCTTGTCACTAAAAGACCTTAGCTTCTCTCGTGTTGTCGCTATTATGTCAGGCTTGGGCTCTATCCAAGGGGGGTGAGGGAGGTGATCACCCCCCAATCATTGAAGTGTGGGGGGTGAGCAATGCAAAATCACCCTCCCACTCATTTGGCTTTGAAAAGGTTTTGTGATATTTTAATGATCAAATTTTGAAAAAAATACTTCCGCTGTTATCACTTTTTTGAATTTTTTCAGTATAAATTTTTGATTTGGCAATCCTGAACTACGAGCCAGGCGTTTACACTGTGGAGTTTTAACTTACAGTAGTTTGCTTACCCAAAAATGTCCTTTCCGAAACATACGTAATGAAACGACATGGAAACCCTGTGGATCGAATCTGGCAAGAATTTGTTTTTGAACAGTTCTCAAAGATATAAAATCTTCTGGCGTTTTTGAGTTGACTGTTGTGAACTTGTGGCAATTTTCTCTTATTGTAACTTATTTCTTGTTATACCATGACATCTATAATACTGTGGATGATGCTTTTTTACTCAGTGTGTTATTGGGTTGTACATTATTTCTTGTGCTATTGTTGGCGTTCTTTTGTTAGGGTATAGCCTGCTGTGCAAGTGTACTGTAACTTATTTGTTAACCCCTGCTCATACATTCCATGACTACATTCATTGCATGGAAATAGCTCATGTCTTCACTGCACAAAACATTTGTGCTGATGAAGCTTTGAACAGACTGAAGCTGATGCTGCAATGAGGGGTCTGGGGGGCGTATCCCCCCAGAAGTTGAAATGACTATGACGATTTTAGCCCACTGTCTGAAAATCACCCCCTCGAATTTTAAAAGTGGATAGAGCCCCTGATGTCAGGGCATCCGTTGGTTAGCCTCTGCCTGGTGTCGTCATCGATAGAAACTAGGCCTTCCAACCATGAGGTGGTCTGTATAGCCGGCAATCCTTGATAATGTGGGCAGCCGTCTGCATTTCACCACACTCATGAGCAGCACTCTCTGCCAAGCCCCAGCGCAACATGTCTGCACCGTAGCATCCAACACCAGTGAGCAAACGGTTACGCCTGTTCTTCTGCATGATAATTTTATAGCGACAGTTGTAGCAAGTTTAGTTTCCCAAAGTCGGTACTTGCGAGGGCGACCACGTGGAGGTACTTGCTTACCTTAGCTGTTGTAGAGCGACAGTAAATAAAACCATAACAGTATTATTATTACTTCTTCAACATAAAATACTTTAGAAAAACATAAAATACAGTAGAATGTAGATCATGGCCGCCTTTCCATTAACCGGTAAAAGGTATCACCCGACTTTCAAGCCAAATACCGGTATAAGCTTGGTTAAAATAATATGCGTGGCAAAAGAATGTGGCTTAACGAAGTTTTTCCTTCTTGTATGACTATTACAGCTTGTTATTAAATTGCATAAATTCAAATACCTTTTCAATCATTACTTTATCAAAGTATTGCACACATAAAAAGTTCCATTTGCCAGATGTTCATGCAAAGGCCTTTGTACACAAAGAATTCCATATGCCCAAAAGACGGAATTTAGTGTGTTGGATGATATGTTTTACGATAGAACAACGACCGCTTTGGTTTGCACTTTACACACTTTGGTTTCATGCTACAGTGGGTTCAACTGTCTAGCAACATCTACGTTGTAAGCTGTCAAGCCCGCAGGTGGACTTTACAAGACTGCCTTTTCTCTTATGTGAGCTTGCACAAATTGAGATGCCATATCAGGATATATCGAAAGTAGCATAAGAAAATGTTTGGTAAACCTATTGTTGAAAGAAAGTTTTCGCAAAAAAAGAACATGTAACTTAAACATAGGCTACTTATAGGCCTATAGGTTAGCCTAAACCTACTGTATGTTAACTAAGGGGTTTAGAGTAACAATGGAGTTCTAAATGTGGTGCAATATTATCATTCCACGTTCTGTTTACTGTAGATGAGAAACAGCACTGCACTGAAAGTAAACATAGCCTTGAAAAAGCGCCCACTGAGGTGATCAAATCAGTTCCTTTTTTGCAAATACTTTATTCAGTGGCGCCATATGGTGGATTTGTAAACGAACATCGTTCTCGAACTCTGGCGCTATTCAATGATAAACATCTGTGGCCGAACAAATCGACTGAACCTTGTCGGATGACTTCACAGCGTTGTTCGAGTCGTAATTTACCTTTTGCATTGATCAGACCACGTCCAAAGTTCAGCTTTATCATGCACAATTCTTAAAGAAAGACGTGTTCATGTCAGCATGACATCCAAGGGTTGAAATGAAGTTCGCAATCTTCCTTGATATTCTACATTGAAAATGTAATTGCACCAAAAGTGGTATACTGTACCTCCCAAATGATGAGACTACCTCGAGGGTGCAGTTGAAAAGTCTTACATTATTTACATTAATATTGCATTAATTGTGCTCAGCTTACATACCTAATCTCCTGTTAAACACGTCAAAAATATGTCCTGATGCAAATATAGCCTTTTTACATAGTATTTGTTCACAATTGACCATTAAATTGCTGTTCTGAAATATCTAATATGGTTAAACTGTTTTTTTTTGTTTTTTTTTATCTAGCGCATAAGGCTCAAATATGGGATTTTGGTCAAAATGACCTTATGCGATATCTCCAAAACAAGAGCCAAATTCGGGAAAACTACGGCCATATTCGGAATTAGCGTCCTTCAAAACCCCCAAAACACTCTAACTTTGTCTGCCAAAAAATTTGTGTTGACCAGTGTAATCTGATAAAAAAACATTTTCACATGCTTTTTCTTGAAGGGGGGGGGGGGGGGGGGGGATCTGAATCCACTCCGGGCGGCACATTCCCTAGCTACGCCACTGTGTAGAGGCTTTTGACGCAGGGCCGGTTACCGAGATTGGCAGAGTGAAGTTTTCCGATTGTGGAAATCTTGTTGCCGGAAATTATTCCATTCATTAGGTGCCGCTGAATGGAGAGCAGTCCTTAACGTGTGTTGCTCAAGCGCATACCCCGAGAGTCGAACCAGCGCTGCGTGATCTTGAGGCGGGCGCGTAACCTCTGAGCTAACGGGGCGGACCCGTAATCAGATTTACTCGGATTTGCAATGGTCTTGTAAAAGTTTGATAGTATAGAAAGAGGGGAAGTGCAACAATGAATTCAGGGGCAATATTTCATGGAATGGCATTTTGGCAATCGCTTATTACCATTTAAACCACATACTGTCATAAAGGAAAATGAACACGGTTTCAACCAGGTTGTGTTTCCTGCAGATAAAAATGTGTTGCCAGATGTTTTGAAATTTAAAGGTGCACTGCAACGAAAATATATAGCTTTTGTATTCATAGATCTTTATGAGAAAAAGCGATTTGTAACAATAAAATTTTTTTGGAGTTTGTCATTAGCTCAAAAACCTAATAAAAGGGATATTGATTTAAAGGATTCTGATTGGTCAAAATCTTTGATGACGTGTTTGGTTGTGCAGAATTCAGAACCACTAAGTTGAATAGGTTGGTTGGTTGGTTTGGCTGGTTTTGAATCTTTATCCTCGGACTGACAAAGCCTTGATTGGTTGTTCCTGGTAGTTTCGCATACTTGTAGAGGCTTACTGAAGACGAAGAACGTGATAAGGATTGGCTGAAACCAGGCTTTGCATTTCACAAGGCATTGCAAACCATTGTATTGGATAAACGGACCTGGTAAGCAAACTTAAAACTGGCGAGGTGGAAACTGTATTTACAAAAGAATGTTTATTAATAATACAATACTAAGCAAAACTAACTTTTCTCATTGCTAATTATGAAATTTGCACTGATTTGCTGCTACTTGGTTGTGTTTTTCAGCTCACCGAATTTGTTCGCACCGGTGACCCTGAAGTGTTTCACAATGTAATCCTGAAGTATGTACCTAAGAGGCTGGCATTCAGTTATGAGGGAATGGTTGCACGTACAAAACTAGCTGCTATAGAAAACAATGGCAATGTTGGTCGACACCAAGCAGATTAGCTAGGTTATGTTATGCAGATGCTAGGTTATGTTAAGCAGATGAAGCTAGGTTATGCTGTCTTTACACTTTATAATTAGGCTGTGGCTATGTTTACACTATATAGTGTAATAAGAAAGTGCTCTGCTTGCAAAGAATTGCTTGTGCAAGATATAAATGTACGTAAAATCTAGGACTGTGTACCAGAGGAATATGCCCAGTTGTTTGAGTTAGCTGTTCGTGGAGGTTTATCTGCTCCTACAGATGTTCGACTGCGCTACATTATTTTCTATATATTTGTGTAGAGATCCTACCCCAATCAAGGAACTTCAAACATTCTCCGAAACCAGGCAACAATGAGCGACTTGGCAGTCGTGAAACCCCCCTTTCAAGGGTTAATATGCTTGCCCGGATGGCAGTAGGGACCTGGAGCCACCGAAAACACATAGGCCTAACAATGTCGGCGTTGCAGCAGTATTAATGTTCTTTGTTTAATTTTTTTTAAAAATTAATACGGTCTTATAATACAGGCGATTCCATGTAGCCTTATGATTTTAAATGTTATAACTGAAATGTTTATACTAAAGTTATATTTTTTCAGTGTTTGCACATTTTTCCTCACCATGTACTCAATTGGAAGTGGCTATTTTTCCACGCTTAATGCCATGGTTACAATCAGGTGTTGCCAGAGTTGGGATTAAAGTTAGGAAGGGTTAAAGTTAGGAATAAGATTAGCGTTTTGATCTTTGCCCAGGACTAAAAAAAGTTTGTTAACTATGTAATGTTTCATAGTGAATTCATCACGAATGGAAGGACATTTCAATCTTTCAACTACCTACTTCCTTTGTCAAACAAGACTGGTGTAAATTTCTTTCAACAGTTTGAATATTTTGTTTGAGAATTAGGTCTTTAGGTCTCGGTGTCTTAGAAGACATTCACTTTAACAGTTTGAATATAAATACTGTCCCAAGCAAAACTCTGGAGAGGTGAAAACTGTATTTACAAAAGAATTTTTATTAATACAATAAACAGCAAGATAACTTTCATTTTCATTAAAAATCATCAGGCAAGTGGTCATCAATGGCTTCTTTGTATCCTTCGTACTGGCCATCTTCTTCAGGAAATCTGTTGCGGATTGCAAGGACTGCACAGGCAGGAATTACTTTACGCCTCTTTTGACCCAATTTTCCATATATCCAGAAGTTGAAGCTGCGATAAGCAACATATCTGTACAACCTGTAAAAGAAAATGTGATTTACCGAGAAGTGTAAAATCATCATTTTTTTTTCATTGCAACATTTTCAGTAAATCACAATGTAGAAAAGCCCTAGGCTAGAACTTTACAACATAGGGTAAGAATGGAAACCTTGGGATTTGTGACCCAGGCAAGGGTGCATGTACTAGTGGTACCGGTAGGCTACCGTCAGTAACTCTGGTCTCTGGATTTTACACTACCATAGGCTATGTGTAACACACATATATAAGAACAAAGTTCACCATGTGGGTTCTAAAACTGCAAAGTTTGGATAATATTTTACATTTATCTAAACTGACCTGTTTGAGATTGGATCTCGGAGATCTTCGCCAACCACATCCTTTAGTGCAGCCATAATTGCTTCTAAGACTTCTGTATCCAGGCATATCTTTTCAAAGCTGCCGACCTGGTTTAGGCTATGCATTGGCGGGCTATGTCCGTTTTGGCTACCATGGCGTCAATCTCCTGGCAACATTCATTTTCCATCATTGTTGGCATGATTGCACAATTTCCACACCTACACCATTTCAAATTCTCCATCAGACTGCTGTTGGAGCTGGCACTGCCAGAGCTCGAATCCGAATCACAGTCATCTCTGTCAAGGCAATATCTTTTTGGTTCAAACAAAAATCCTTTTCTGATTTCAGACATTTTCAAAGATTACGACTTGTGCAACGCTTCCAGCGTTAATGTATGAACTATGAAGCTGCCAACTGAGTGAACAACCAAACACGTCATAAGGCACATAGCGCCATCCGGTGGCTGATTTTCTTTTCGCTATATTTGCCAAACAAAAACGTTTATCAAAAAAAATTTTCGAAAAAGGTAATGCTTAAACACCAATGAATCACCAAAAAAAATTTTCATTTTTTATTTCAGGTCCCCTTTAAAGCAGAAATGCTATTTTGAAACGATGGTCGACAAAGCATATTTTAATGCAGACAATTTTTACGTAAGAGATTACAATGAGGGTATTTGTAATCTGCAGATGAGCGTTCTTCTCAAAATATTTCTTGTTATAGTCGTCATTTTATTTACGTTGAATATATGTAACTCGTGACCAGCGTCACTACATAATCACAGTTCAGCGTTTTCTGGTACAGACGCTGGAATTGATTACCACCGCACTGCGCGTGTAATCAATTAAGCGTTCTGTACCACGTTCCTCAGTTGATTGCTTTGCGTTTCTTTCTTACTATATATATTGCGTTGATTTCAAAGTGAGCAGCTCAGTGGGCGAGTGGTTTCGCCTTCGGCTCTGGTGCTGGTAGATCTGAGATCGATTCCAGGTCGGGTCAAACCGAAGACTTTAAAAACGGTACCGATTGTGTTCTATCCTGCATAGAGCAGTGAGAATGAGTCGGGTAATAATGTGATAACATCGTAAACCTGATATAAATTAAAAATGAGCCCTGTCGCTAAAAGACCTTAGCTGTTGTAGAGCGACAATAAATAAAACCATAACAGTAAGTAACAAGAGGTAAATGGTTTTCTCACTTGGTTGGCTATCGCTACAATTATTATTGTTTATTTTATATTAAACGTCTGGAAATACAACAGACATTTTAACTGGCGTCGCCGGCAGGATCTTTACAGGATTTTAGAAACATGGAGAAACTGATCGAAGTCCTGCAACAACAAATTGCCAACCAAGAACGCCAAACGAAGGAACAAATTGCCAACCAAGAACGCCAGACGAAGGAGCAAATTGCCAGACAAGAAGAACGTCACCGAGAACAAGAACAACGTCACCAAGAACAAGAACAACGTCACCAAGATCAGACGAAACTACTCATGGAGCAACTACGAGAAATGCGAGCCCAAACTTCAAGACCACAACCAACAACAATACAACAGCAGGTATCTTTACCTAATTTCGTAACGTTCGATGCCACCACTGAACTGTGGGCAGACTATTGGAAGAGGTTTAACACCTTTGTAGCAGCACATTCAGTCGCACAAGACAAAATGCCGCAGGTTTTTCTCACCAATCAATCACCTACAATCTACAAAATGTTAACAAATTTGGCTGCGCAGGAAACAAACCCAAAAGAAGTCAACGATCTCACCATGACGGAAATTACAAATTACATGGCTCAACAATTCGACCCAAAACGCTTCATCGTGAGGGAGCGATTCCGTTTCTGGAGCAAAATGAAGCGCAAGCCCGGTGAAACGGCTCAAGAACTAGCCATCCGCATACGCCAGGCAGCTGCCACCTGTGACTTCTCGTCCATTTCAAATCCATTGGACGAAGCTTTACGTACTCGTTTTATTTGTTCAATAGGTAACGAGGCGGTGCTTAAGGCGTTATTCAAAATCAGAGCTGACGAACTTACTTTCAAACGTGCGGTGGAGGTTGCATCAGAAACCGAAGAGGCAGCCAAGGTGGCCAAAGAAACTGTTTACGGCACTCCACCAGCACCAGTTGCGAAAGTAAGGACCATCAGCAAACCTCCAAAAACTAGGCAACTTACAGGTACTTTCTTTACTTCTAAAAATAAAGAATGCTATCGTTGTGGTAATTCCAACCATAACGCCAATGACTGTAGGTTTAAGAAAGCCACTTGCCATTTCTGCAATGTTACGGGACACTTACAGAGTGTTTGTCGAAAGAAAGCTAGACAGTTCAAACCTTCTAAGGTAAATTGTATCGAGGAAATTAACATGCTTTCTAGTTCTTGCAGAAAACCTCGAAATTCAAAGTTGGAAGTACCGATCTCCATTAATTCGGTAACCATACACTTAGAACTGGACACTGCTACAAATGGAAATTTCCTTTCCAACGACGTCTGGACTCGGGTAGGCGCACCTCAATTGCAAGCACCAGTGTCGCAGTTCCAATCTGCTACCAAGCATCTAGTACCAATCACGGGTTCTTTCACGGCCCAGGTAACTTGTCCTTCCACGGGAAGGTCAGATAATATTCCTTTTGTAGTCACGACAGTCAAAGGACTGAACTTGCTAGGTCGTGATGCAATTTCGTCTTTAGGAATTTCTATCGATAAATTCCTTCTGTCTAACTGTTCTACTTTACAGAGCATCCAGTCATACGACAAGCCTGAAAAGAGTCTGGAGAAAGCATGCTCCCTCTTATGTGACGAGTTCAAAGATGTTTTTAAGCCTGAACTCGGGTGCTTGCGAGATTATGAACTAGACATAGATTTTAAGTCTGATGCTAAACCTGTTTTTCTCAAACCTAGGCCTGTACCTTTCGCGCTAAAGGAGGACTTAGCACAAGCCTATGATTCGGGCATTGCACGTGGTGTATGGACATCAGTTCAGTTTTGCGATTGGGGCACACCGGTTGTTCCAGTCCGTAAGCCTTCAAACTCTTCAGAAGCGAAGGCCAAGTTACGCATTTGTGGCGATTATTCAGTCACGGTGAACCCTTCCCTGGAGACTCATCGTCACCCGTTACCCTTACCAGAAGACTTAATGCAAAAGTTGGGTGGTGGGTACGGTTTCAGCAAGATAGACTTGGCTGATGCCTACAATCAGATTCGACTTGGTCCTGACAGTCGAAAACGACTCGCATTAAGCACTCACCGTGGCGTACTTTTACAAAATGTTTTACCTTTTGGCATATCTTCTGCTCCAGGTTATTTTCAGAAGATCATGGACGACCTTACAGCCGACCTTCCAGGGGTCGCAGTCTACCTAGACGACATTCTTGTCAGTGGCACTACTGCTGAAGAGCATCTCCAGAATCTTAGACGGCTCCTCGATCGACTTCACTCAAAAAGCCTGAGGTGTAGGAAAGACAAGTGTAAGTTTGCACAACCTCAGGTAGAGTATCTCGGACACATTTTGTCCAGGCAGGGCATCTCCAAAGGTCCCAAGGTAAACGCCGTACTGGAGATGTCTGCCCCCACTGACGTATCTTCTCTTCGTTCGTTTTTAGGTCCCTTACAATTTTATTCGAAGTTTCTACCGTTGAACGCTTCTACTGTAGCAGAACCACTATAGCCTACCATCTCACGAAAAAGGACATTCCTTGGAGATGGGGAAAACAAGAGGAAAACTCTTTTGCTCAGCTGAAGCATCATCTATCTACTGATGAGGTTCTTACACATTTCAATGCGTCACTTCCGGTAGGTATCGCATGTGATGCTTCTAGTGTGGGCATTGGTGCTACTTTGTTTCACCGTTACCCAGATGGCACAGAACAGCCTATAGCAAACGTTTCAAAAGTATTAACAGCCTCTCAGAGAAACTATAGTCAAATTCAGAAAGAGGCTTTGTCGATAATTTTTGCGCTAAAGAAATTCTATCAATATCTTTTTGGTAGATCATTCATTTTGGTCACAGATCATAAACCATTGCTTAGTCTTTTTGGCCCGACCAAATCGACACCTTCTTTGGCAGCAAATCGTTTGGCTCGTTGGGCACTCTTTTTGTCGCAATTTACATACACTATTGAGTACAGGAAGACAAAGGATCATCAAAACGCTGATGCTTTGAGTCGCTTACCAGCAGGAGGGGATAAAGTCTTCGATGAAGAGGAAAGTGCGGATGACATTGATATCGTCTGTGCTATCGATGCTTTGGATTTGCAGGTCCAGACCCCAAATGCCGCCTCACTGCGTAAAGAATCTTCTAAAGATCCTATCATTTCCACAGTAATGCGTTTCATTCATGAAGGATGGCCGGCCAAGTCTTCTCCACAAGACCCGGTCGAACCGTTCCGTAAGTACGCAGACTCTCTTTCTGCTTGTTACGGATGTCTACTTTACGGTTCCAGAGTGGTCATCCCTTCCAAACTTCGTCCTTCCGTCTTTCAGTTGCTTCATGAAGGACATTTCGGCATTGAGAGAATGAAGCAGTTGGCAAGGACGTCCGTCTACTGGCCAAACATCGATCGAGACATAGCGGAACTTTGTCACAAGTGCAGTACCTGTGGCGAATATCAACCGCAATCTAAAACCCAGGTCCAATCATGGACGGTTCCAGAAGCACCGTGGAGTCGCTTGCACATAGATCATGCGGTAGAATTCATGGGTTACCATTGGTTACTCAGCATTGATGCTTTTTCTAAATACCCATGTATTCATGCTACTACTTCCTTATCGTCAACAGCTACTATCAACCTGCTAGAAGAAGATTTTGCTCATTTCGGCTATCCCCATACCATAGTTACCGATAATGCTACTACTTTTAAATCCACAGAATTCCAAACTTTCTGTAAGGAGAGGGGTATGGTGCACATCACGGGTGCCCCTTACCATCCGGAAACCAATGGAGCAGCGGAGCGCCTCGTACGTACGTTCAAGCAAGCACTTTGCAAATCTTCCCTGCCTCCGAAACAAGCCGTCTTGGAATTCCTACAGCAGTATCGACGCACGCCCACTCCGAGTGGCTACTCTCCAAGCCAATTACTCAACAATCGTCAGATTCGAACCAAGATCGACACGCTTCTCCCCACACCGTCTCAAGTGGTACCCCGACAAAACCCTCACAACACGGACGCCTCTGAAGTTACAAAACGACATTTCAAACCGGGAGATCCCTGTTACGCGCTATCATTTACTCCACGACGGAGCCAGGATCCTCGTTGGGTTCCAGCCGAGGTGATTAAGCGACAGGGTAGCCGAATCTTCCTGGTACGTCTGCTGCCACATTATGCACATGATGACATTTCTGATAAAAAGTAAATTAAATAAACGTTTCGCCGTCGGCAGCGTGGCCTAACGGCTTGAGGGTTAGGAAATTTGTCATTTCGATTCTTACCTCTGCCATTAGCCTACTCTTTTTTCTTCTGTAGATAACTACACAAAGTTCAAAGCAAGAATCAACTCTCTAGCTGACAGAGAGGAAAGCCTTTTATTTTGTCTGCTGCAAAAAATAGTATAGAAAGAAAGAGTGCTAGTAAGGTCATAATGACTGCAGTCAGCTGATTTAGGGAACGTTCAAATATTACGTAACGCCTTCGAGGGGGAGAGGGGGGTTATGCAAAGCGTTACGTTAGCGTCACATCGGGGAGAAGGGGGTTCAAGCAAAACGTTACGTAACGCTTTCGAGTACGGAATGGTAGTTTTTTGTGCTGAATTCGTAGTGAAAAAGCGTTACATGGGGGAGGGGGGGGAGTCAAAAATTCGGAAAAAAAGCGTTACGTAATATTTGAACGTTCCCTTACAGGAAAATTTATTCCACATTAAAGTGTCTACTGGTCAAAACAGCCCATCTGCTGCAGCCAAGAGGTGGGCATTGGCATCCATCTCGAACTCTGAGCGAAAAAACTTTAAAAGTAGCGCGCGACCCGCTACTCGGGCTAGAGTGGCACGCCCTACCGCTACTTTTGTCTCAAACTGACACAGGAAGCCAGCAAATTCGAGAAAGCGGTAACTGCTTGCTTAGAAAGCATTGGAGTGGCTGTGTGCAGACTTTTTGATAGAATTAGAATGTCATCTTTGAAGAGTTGAAAACTTGTTTGAAGCTTACTAAAGGGATGGGCTGACGCATGTATTTTCTTCACTCACATCAGGGACCTGACTCACATCTAGATTTTTTCCCTGCTAACCTTGGTGCAGTCAGTGTTAACAAGGTGAACGATTCCATCAGGATGTACATTGTACAAGCAATGGAGGCATGCTACCAAGGTTTTTAGAAAGGGATGATGAACGATTATTGCTGGATCGTGATGATCCGAGCCATTCTTAATCTTGTAAGGGAACGTTCAAATATTACGTAACGCCTTCGAGGGGGAGGGGGGTTATGCAAAGCGTTACGTTAGCGTCACATCAGGGGGGTTCAAGCAAAACGTTACGTAACGCTTTCGAGTATGGAATGGTAGTTTTTTGTGCTGAATTCGTAGTGAAAAAGCGTTACATGGGGGAGGGGGGGTCAAAAATTCGGAAAAAAAGCGTTACGTAATATTTGAACGTTCCCTAATCGAAAATCATAGATCTATTAAAGCATTTTGAAGTGCTTATAATAATTTCCTTATCAATAAAGAAACCATCAATGCAGTTCTGTATGATTACGGAACTTAAAAGATTTGTTTAGAACAACTACTGTAGTTGCGTAAACGTATCTATTAAATATGTGTAAAATTAAAACGAATCGTATGCAATTGGTTGTTTATATTTTTTCACCTTTTTCGATTAGAACTGCAGTTTTTTGTTTTATAACGTTGCTACAGTACACAAGCTATGAAATAAGAATTTATAAGATTTTTGAAAATATCAATATGAAACAAATTTACTTATATTACTAAATACGCAAAATATTGAAAATCTGATGTGTGTTGGAGAAAAAATTCATCTAAAAGTTTACTTGTATCTCTAATTAATAAAAAAATTGCAAACCAGTGTTATTTTACAGATGACACGTCTGCTTGACCGTCCGCAATTAAGAGTGAAAGGTTTCGAGACCCAAATTTGGGTAGCGAACCACAATTTGATAACCTCTGGTCTAGCTCAGCAATAAAACAAACACAAGAGCAGATAACAGATTTCCGAGAAAACGTATTTTTTATTGTAATAAATTCACGATTTCGTTTCTGCTTAAGCAGTCATCATTCGCCTCTTCCACGCGGACAAAGGTCCCTTGTTGGGTTTGTACTGACAAGTGACGCCATCTGGAACGAGGAAGCCATCTGCCAACATAGTTTCGTAATCTTCACGGTTCCATTTGGTGAATCCCCATTTTTGAGAGTCGTAAATCTGCCAAGAAAGCAACAATTTTTAAATTCTTAGTTTTAACGGCAGCGTCTTTACCAGAGGTAGGCAACTGAGCATCCGCTACTCTAAAAGCAGCGCGCGATACCGCTACTTCTGTCAACTTCAACTGACACCGAAGAAGCACTTTGTGGCTTCAAAATGACCTGGAAGACGAATGATATCATTTGTTTACACTGCAATTGCAACGTCGTTAAAGAAAACACATTCTAGGGGAAATTTATTATTATGCATCCCCTAAAAACACGAGCATTTCAAAATGCGAGTCGCTGAGTCCTGCCCGCTTTGGCACGTCTTTTCCAATGGAGAACAGTCTACCATTGGAAAGTAGGAGAGTGCGACTGAAAGAAATGTAACGCCTCTCCGCTACATTGAAAAAAAAAGCGCTGCCAGTCCAACAAAAATGTAGTGGCGCTAGTAGCGCGCTATTGTCTACCTCTGCTCGTCTTTTCCAAAGTACAAGTTACGATACTGCACAAGTTTAAAAAGCATTAGCTCCGCAAAATCCGAATAAACAGTAAATCGTCGATGACGTGTCATATCGATTTGTGAAAACGATCATGATCACGCGTTCATAGCTCACCTTTTGCCGGCCAGGAAACTTGAATTTGGCGCGCCTCATGGCTTCGATAGCGTGAGGCCTGGCGCTATCTTTGCACCGCATGGACATGATGGGTTGACCAATCTTTACACGAGCGACCAAACCTTGCGGCTTTCCATACGCCCCACGCATCCCAGTTTGGAGCCTGTAGAGATGATAAATTTACTAAATTTGACTTGCTACAATCACACAGCAGTCGCTTATGCGAGTATAACAAAACGTTATTTAAAACATCTTTGTGAAAAATGGTGTATATTTCACGTAAACGTGATCAATAAACATTCGAAGAAATCAATCCAATTTTTCCAAAATATATAATTCAACATCAGGGATTTGTTCAACCCTTTGCTGTTCTTGCACCAAAACTACATTAAGTTTAAATACTGTACTGTACATCAACAAAACTAAATGATTGATGTCCATTAGACACGTGCAACCATGTTTAGTGACGAGCTAAATACGAAATATTAAATTTGAATGCGGGCTTCATATTGTTTAAAACTAAATTTGTTTAAACCATTGGCATTAGTTTGACAAAAATTAGTTATTATTAATATTTTAATAAAAATTTATGGCCATTTCTCATTGTATTAGACTTAGAGTATAAGACATCAAATATTTTTGCAACTTATTGCTCCCTTCCCGACCGACTCAAACTCGAATTGTAATAAATGCTTTTGCTAACATGCTGAGCATCATGAGAGCCGCATGAAATGTAGTGGCGTCCACAGGTTGCACAAGTCGCATGAGTATCAACGTATCAAAGTAGTAAGCTATGCAGCTTGAAAATAGCTAGCTAATGCAGTGGTTCCCAACCTGGGGGTAAATTACAAATACATTAAATACAAGATCAAAAAAAGGTTGGGAAACACTGATCTAATGCATTCTAGACATATTGCAACGTACAGTCATCAAGACCATAAAAACTTTCTTACCTATCGGCCCCAGCACACGACAACATCTTGTTGATTCTGACGACGTGATAAGGATGAACTCTGACACGAAGATGAAAGGAATCTTTTCCACAGTACTTCACCATGTATCTGGAAGTAGATGAAAGTGGTGATTCAGCATGTGACAAATGCTTTATCAGAGAGAAATGCCGACATAACTAACATTTCATTTATAGCCTACCAACTTTTGTGTAAGTTAAAAATTTTCTGAAATAATTGACTCAAGATGATTTTTACAGTCATCAAATTTCCGCACAAGGACAATTGACCTACTTGTTGGCACAGATTCTTGCAGCTTCAAGAGCCTCTGAGCTCAATTGTTCAAGTTCGTCTGACACCATGTGAATGCATAGTGGGAAATCTTGAACATTAGCCCTTTTCCGACCAAGATCAAAAATTCTGATTTTTGGATCAGGAACACCACGGCAAAACCGCGATTTGGGATAAGGCTTATTTTTGCAGTAACGATAACTGAAACACAAATGACATGGTTAAACAAATATCATACAATTTTATATTTGCGCATATCCATTGATATATTGTATAGCATTCAACTTGAAAGCAAAATACTAGTTTAGATACAGTTCAGTTTATTTTTGTTGGCGAAAAAGAAAAAAAAAACAAACAAATATATACTAAAACAGAAATAATTCGCACAAGGATGGCAGCAAAAGACCAAAAGGTCACCAAAGTCAGCTGCCACCCAAACATTAGACCCAAAATTAAGAACTTCTTCATCCGTTTAGTCATTTACGACTCTCGGTCACTCTATACGTCATCTTTCTCCACATCTATCGATCCCACGCAGCCTCTTTCAATTCCTGCACTCCCATACCACTGTCATTTACAATTGTGTCAAGCCATCTTGTTTTTGGGCGCCCTCTTCCTCTTCTGACCAAACTAAGCATGATGTTTTTTTTCTATTGATTTGCTTCTCATTATGTGGCCAAAATATGAAAGTTTCTGCCTGACGATTCTAGCTTCTAGGGATATGTCCGGTTTAATTTGTTCAAAAATTTTCTCATTTGTTACTTTGGCTGTCCACGGATGCGAAACACGCAGTAACCTTCCCCAACACCACAATTCAAATGCGTCAATCTTTCTTTTGTCTGTTTTGTTCATTGTTCATGTTTCGCATCCGTAAGTTGCAATTGGGAATATAATAGTTTTGATTAGCTTCTTTTTTGTTTCTAATTTTATATCCTTGCTCTTCCAAATGCTATTTATTCCAACAAATGCATTTCTTTCCAGCGTTATTCTTCTCCTTATCTCTGGTGAGTTATTAGAATCCCAGCTTATTTTTGAGCCTAGAAATATGAATTCATTCACTGTTTCAATTTCTTGATTTTCGATCTTGATATTTATGTTATCTGCTTTACCAGTTGTTATAATTTTTGCTTTTTTGATGTTGAGTTTCAATCCAGCCCTTTTACTCTCCTTTTTCACTTTGATGATTAGGTCTTTAAGATCTTGTGGTTCTCGGCCAAAAGGGTAGTGTCATCTGCATATCTCAAGTTGTTTATAATTCTGCCACCGATTTTCACTCCTATATTGGAAATATTCAACCCTGCTCTCCTCATGACCATTTCTGTGTACATATTAAATAGAGAAGGAGATAAAATGCACCCTTGGCTAGGGTGCATCGTCTCCCCCTTTTTTTTGAAACTGGTTTCGTAACATTGAGAAGTGTGTTCCACTTCAGGAAAAATTCAGCCAAAAAATTTTTTTTCGCTCAAGGACTCCCCCTTCCACTAGCGCCTGGCCCCCCCAAGTTGCGGATAGAAAAATCGCCATAACTCCAAAACGAAAATATTTAAACACAAAGTGTTTGGTATTAAATATGATTTGATCCAAATTTGGTGAATAAAACATATTTTACAAAAAAACAAAAATTTTGTTGAAAACGTTCAAGTTGGACTCCCCTTTTAAAGCCTTATTCAAGGCTACTCTATGAGATAAAGAGTTATGGATCCGTCTCTTTTTAAAGATTTAATCAAGTTTTGTACCATCAATCAACTATTCAGTCCTCGAAATTAAACCAAACTGCTTGGTGTGCCTTTCAATCCTAAAATAGAGCAATCAATTGGGAGCATCATAGCTGATTTCACTACTGAATTATTGGATGCATGGAACTGTTCTGTTGATGGTGCTATCAGCATGGTATTGACACTACATCAACAAACACTGGCCTTTGGTCTGGAGGTTGTGCTGAATTGCAACAGAAAACATGTTGGAGAACTAATCGTAGGTAATGCGTTTGAAGCACTGAGTATTGAAACATCTCGATCGCCTGAAATAACTATGTTTGTTCACTTTCGTACTCACTTCAACATTATTTCTCAAGACCTCATCTTTTTCCCACCTTATTTAGATAGCCTACATAAGCTACAAGTGCTTGTCAATCAGTGAATCTGTAGCTCTTGCAACCCAGTTGCTTACAAAAAATGATGAAAGATATTTTCCTCAAGAAGACTACAGAGAACTATTGGAGCTGTGTCTATTTAGTTTCAACTATCCATTGCCATGCAAGAAGCCATTTAAATTTAAACAGCCAGGAGCTATTCAAAAAGCTCAGAAGTTGGCTAAAGTTATTTATGTCATAAAGTTGTCACTATTGTCTGGAAGGGCTGAAGTGAAGAAGTAATGGATGCTGCTAATCCCAAGAACACTTGATTCCGCAGCCAGAGGAAACTAATAAGTTGAAAATGTTTGCAACGTTCCTCCTATATGTGTATGTGTCATGGTGGTTTCGTTGCAGTTCAGGAGTTTCTGCACCATGGGCAGACCTGAAGTTAATGAAAACTTTACATTTGTTTGAGAAGATTGATCCCATTGTAGCTTCTAGTGCTTTGAAGAAGCTGAATCTCCACCTCTGGTACTTAACTGAGGAAATGATTCCTCTTTCTCTGTTTGATTACTGTGTTCCAGAGGAAACAAAAAGAGGAATTGTTACTGCTTTGTTAAAAATGCTAGCAGCTGATGGTTCAATTCAGGAACCTCTGAAAAGAAAAGGTAAAGGAAAGCTTTCCAGGCACAATCGATGCCAACACTTCACTGATTGTTTTGATTGGTAAAGATTCCTGGTATCTCTTTAAGCTGTTAAAAGTACGCCCAATGTTTTTTGAAAAAAACGTTAGAGTGGGAACAAGATGGTCAGTATAAACTGGCCAAATCAAAAGCAGAAATGTTAACGGTTATAAATGGCTGCTCCGAGCGTAATGTCAAGCTGGCCACAGATTTTCGATCATCAGCTCAAAATATTCAAAACTTTGAAAGCATTCTTCAGGTGGTTCAACAAAGCAAATCTAAGAGACCAAACTTGCGACAAAAACCATAGACTGTTGCATTACATCCATCTAACAAGCTTGCAACTCCACTTTCAAAAGTGGCCTTTGATTATGGGACAAAATCTGAGTTCTGTGCGTAACTATGGTATATCGCCACATAATTTTCAAATACCCATGAAATGTAATTATTTAAAACAGCTTTACTACAAATACTACCCCGTTTGCCTGAAGAATCTATTCTAGCGACTACTCCCGAAGGGAGCTAGACGAAAACGTTTGTTGGACCCCCCTTTTTAAAGCCGTTTTTAAGGCTATTCTATGAGACAAAGTCTGCCTTTTTTTAAAGTTTTATTGAATATTATTATAATTATTAGTAATGAAACAGAATTCACTTTAGGCTTATTGATATTTTAAGTTCATTCATTGATATTATTATAATATTTGCGAGGGAACATGCATAAAACGAACAGTGCATTATCATTTCATAGCTATTTTTTTAGATGTATTCGAGTGAACAGTGTCTACTGAATAGCAAAAAAATTGTTTCTTTATAAAATATGTTTTATTCACCAAATTTGGATCAAATCATATAGTTGCAATGAATTTAATACCAAACACTTTATGTCTAAGTATTTTAGTTTTGGAGTTATGGCGATTTTTCTGTCCGCAATTTGGGGGGGTCAGGCGCTAGTGGAAGGGGGAGTCCCTGAGCGAAAAAAATTTTTTTTGATGAATTTTTCCTGAAGTGGAACACACTTCTCAATGTTACGAAACCAGTTTAAAAAAAAGGGGGAGACGATGCACCCTACCCTTGGCATGTTCCTTTTTCAATTTTTAAACCAGGCTGTATTTCATTAACACATATTATTACACAATAAATTAAGAACATTAACACATATACAATACCAGCACTTTAAATAATAAATTAACAAATGAAAAACACAGGGCAACATAATAAAAAAAAAACTTTGCAGAGAAATAAGCAGATGATAAGTTTTAGGAGTGATCATTGTACAAATTTTTTAATAAACATTTATATATATTTAAATTTAAAAGCATTATAAGACTTTTCTTGTATTTCTTTTGGTATTTGATTCTATAGTTTCACTTCATTAAAACATAGCATCTTCTTACAAAAGTTTGACGTTGCAGCAGGCAAATATAAATCATTCTTTTGGTTCTGACGGGTTTTACAATGGTGAATTTCGTTTATCAAGTGTGAATTGTAGGTGCAGACATGGGGCAATTTAAACGGTACTCGAGCGGTGTATTTGGTGGTTATCTGGGCTCAATCTATCGGCCCATTACAGACAATCACAAAAAAAAAACATACTTTTACAACACTAAAACTTATCAAAAATTACCAAAAGTTAAATAATTGAATAACCTAAAATGCGCAAATTAAAGCCCACGATGTCATATGGTCATATTTTACTTCATGTTCGCTCAATAAGTTGTTTAACATTTGATAATCGAGTTATTGATGGATCCACATTCTTGGCTTTCAATAAAAGTAGGCAGTGGCTATTTGACCGGCGCCGGTCTTTGAATCTGAAACATTATTTGACCGGTAATGACGTCACTATATAGGCACTTTTTTCCTTTTCTCTTTCAAAGCAAAAGACGAGAAGAGTGCCTATATAAATGTTCTAAATTTGACAATTATGTTCAGCTGATTCGGTGGCGCGTAGGATACGTCTTGGGCTGGTGTTCCAGAGGGAATGAGTTCGATTCTACGCGGAAGCGTTTTTTTAAAAAACTTTTAACTAAATTTTGACCGGAAGTGACTCAATCGTTTGGCTGCTGCATTTCTGTTGTCAAGTTTTAATTTGAGTAGCCTACAGCCCAATTTTTTATGTCTTTTCAAGTAATAAAGTTAGAGTTTTTTAATTTTCTTGAATTTGAGAATTTCTCTGGATAATTTTCCGTTTGTCATAAGAGGATGTGACCGTGTTTGCTGAACAACGCAAAAATGTAATGCGTGCCAAAGTCGCAAAAATGTATTCTCGATGACCGGCCTGCGTCAGTGATTCAAAGCTTCTACAAGTATGCGAAACTGCCAGGATTAAGCTCTTCAAGAAGCTTTCCCAGTCCGAGGATAAAGATTCAATCAATCAATAATGCGTCGTTCGGCAAACACGGTCACATCCTCTTATGACGAACGGAAAATTACCCATAGAAATTCTCAAATTCAAGAAAATTAAAAAACTCTAACTTTATTACTCATAGTTGAAAAGACATAAAAAATTGGGCTGTAGGCTACTCAAATTAAAAATTGACCACAGAAATGCAGCAGCCTAATGATTGAGTCACTTCGGGTCAAAATTAAAAAGAAAAACGCTTCCGCGTAGTATCGAACTCATTCCCTGTGCAACACCAGCCCGAGACGTATCCTATGCGACATCGAATCAGTTGAACATAATGGGTGCAACCTAGTTCGTACCCTGAACAGTTCGTACCCTGAAAAGATCGAGAAAAAATTAAAAAAGCCGAAGTTGCTGATCGCAAGTTTAATAGCACAAAGCCGAACTCGCTGATCGGAGTTTCCGCAAACAAACTCGAGGGTTAGGAATAGTGGAAACTGCGGAAAAAGAAAACTGTGAAAAAATATTTGCGGAAACTGCGATCAGCGATGGTTAGAGCATAGATTACTCTATGGTTAGGGTAAAGGTTAGCGAAAACTGCGGAAAAGTGTTTGCGGACACTGCGATCAGCGAGGGTTAGAGCTAGGGGTGTTCAATTTCGATTAAGGTGATATTCGAAATTCGTTTTTCGTATCGGACATATTCGAAATTATAGCCGCCTTTTCGGCTGAACGAGGTTGAAAGTAACGCGAGTGGCGCGAAAGCTGTCTTGTCGGATTTTGCAAGGGAAAAAAGACTTTGACACATGCGCAATGCGCATCGTCTATCACGTAACTATCACACGCTCTCGCGGGTCCAACGGCCAGTCCTGCACCAGGGATGCCAGGTTGGCATTTTTAATGCCAAATTTCACAAATTTCTCTCAAGAATGAAGATAGCTAGGTTGTGCAATAGCAGAAAGTGTAGGCTGAGCTTTGTCGCAGTTTTATCCATTTTTTACCGAATCCATAGGCGCCTAAGCCGTGTCGTGGGAGCAGGGCCGTTGCCAGACCGCAGAGCAAGGGGTAGCCATACCGCAGAGCAGGGGGGGGGGTGGGGGGGGGGGGCGAAAAAATTGATATGGGCAAAATTATTATTATTGCAGCTGTTGCCCGAGAATGTTGAGATTTTGCCAAGGGGGGCGAGGCCCCCCTGGCTACGAGCCTGCGTGGGGGCCAGGCCCCTACGCATATTTCTGTGTGAGGGCAACTTTTTATGCTGTATTGATACATAAACACCGGCGCCGAGTCCCGGGCGGGCAGGCCGCGCCGCACCCGCCGGACTTTTCAAGAATTTAAAAAAAAAATTTAATGCAATTTTAAGTCCCAAAATATCTGTAACCATCTGCCACCTTCTGATACTAGCCTACTTACCTTATTCACAGAGTTTTGTCGCCATATGATAGGCCCTACTAGACCTACTAATTAAGCGATTAATTTTCGTCAATTATTGCCACTGTTACATTCATGCAACGTTAAACAACGTTGATTCGCCGTTAAACGAGCAAAAGTGTCCGGCCGCGCCGTTTGTCTCCGCCACTCGTAGCCCAGTGCTATAAATCAAGTAAATTGCGCAAACCTGCGAGGAACTTCATTTGCGGCAAAAGTCTGACCGCAATTTCCACTGCTTTTACATCGTTTTAACATCGCCAGATGTTAAATCGGTGTAAAAACTGTAGAATTGTTCTTCAAAGGAGTAGTTTTCTCTCAAACGACGTTATGAATTAACTCTGCTGCCAAAATGCTCTATTTTGTGTTCTCAATCATCACAGTTGCGTCTGTTACGTCACTGATATTAAACCGTGCACACCTGTTGGTTTGGCCGGATGAAACCGTTGATTGTCATAAGTTGCAATTCTGCTCCTTTGTTATATAACTGTTCTAATTGTAGATTCAATGTAAGCTCGTTTCAATAGCGCAGTTTATCGCAAGATGGCTTCTCGGGAGCTGAATTGCCGTAAAATCGCTTCTGCGTTGCATTACAGCATCTCTTGTGTCTTATCTGTGCGCCCGCTAGGGGCGACTTATCGTATGAACCCACCGATGTATTGTGTGTGTGTTATCGTGTTGTATCAACAATAGTAATGTAATTATGGAACTAGTACAGTATTGCAGTTTTCGTTCTGCAACCCGCACGTACCAATTACAAAAAAACATGCGGAACTGAATTACCAGGACCAGACGTACCAGAGGACCATGCGTACCAATTATATTTATTACTTGTTTCCAAACCGTGTTAGAGGAGACATAAACTTAAATGTAAAACTAGGCTAGCCCAACAACCCAGCAAAATCGCCCTTTTGAAAAACGCACAAAATAACCTTTATGACGTGTCAGTATGTGTTCGCCCGCCCAGCTATTTTGAAAACTCGGCGCCTATGTACATAAAACAATAGATGAACTAGCGATCGGCAGTAGGAAAACACTTTTTAAATGCAAACCGCAACAGCTTCGCGATAAATAATCACTAGAACGAGTCGCGATGCTACAATTCAACACCAGACAACAAAATCTGTCATTTTTACATTGATTTAATGTCGGCAAACGTTGAATCAATGTAAAAATGACTGATTTTGCTGCCTGGGACATAGCAAAAATCAACCATTTTGTGTCGATTCAATGTCATCAGATGTTGAATGCACCCAAAAACAACATAATTTGCTACGTAGACGGAGCGTGCGTTTAGCTTTATGCGCTTGCAAACATACTCGATGTCACTTTCGAGTCGAAACCTCTGCACTCTGCAGTAAAATGTTGCGGCAGTGAATCGCTCGCTGTGAAAATGAACTTGAAGTGTTAGGGATCTCAGCAACCTCGGCTCCAGCGGAGCGATCATTTTCAAAAGCTGGCCTGGCCGTCATGAAGCTGAGTTCCCGACTGACCGGTGACCATGTCGATCAGCTTGTGTTCATAAACACCAACATGGGCCTGGAGCTGTAGACGTTATTTTGTGTTCTTTTTTCACAAATTTTCATGGCTTTTGTTTGCGTTTTCTAGCGAATTTTCATGTCGTTTCTTTCAATAAAATCACATTTTGCAGTTTGGTGAATAGTTGTGATATTCGAAATCGAAAATAAATTGAATTTCGAATACTCAAATAATTGAAATTGAACACCCCTAGTTAGAGCATAGATTACTCTATGGTTAGGGTAAAGGTTAGCAAAAACTGCGAAAAAATGTTTGCGGAAACTGCAATCAGCGAGGGTTAGAGCATAGATTAGTCTATGGTTAGGGTTAGCGGAAACTGCGATGAGCGAGGGTTAGCGTTAAGGTAAGCGGAAACTGTGATCAGCGACTTCGGCTTTGTGCTATCTTTCTCTCGATCTTTTCAGGGGGAAAATTTTAAAATGTTTGCGGAAACTGCGATCAGCGACTTCCGCTTTTTTAATTTTTTTTCTTGATCTTTTCAGGGTACGAACTAGGTTGCATCCGAATATAATTGTCGAATTTAGAACTTATATGAGGAACTTATGAGGCATCCTTCTCGTCTTTTGCTTTGAAAGAGAAAAAGTGCCTATATTGTGACGTCGTGACCGGTCAAATAGTGTTTCAGATTCAAAGACAGGCGCCGGTCAAATAGCCACTGCCATAAAAGTATTTATCTACGGTACACTACATACCGTAACCTACCGATGGTATAGCTATTCTGCATTTATCAAATGCTGGCATTTGCAAACAATCTAACCGCTTAGTGTTAAGGATTGATTTCTTTATAGTAATAGCATCTTCAGCTAGCCATGTAAAAACAAAAATTTGAAAAATATGCAAAACAAACAAATAAAGCAAACTCCGATATTATCAACAAACATGCATAACAATTCTGTTTTAAATAGATGGTTTCACAATATTAAAATCAAAAGCTGCAAGCCTGGTGTTCTGCCACGATTTTCAACAATACTGGTAGCCTACAAAATTCAAGAAATCAATGAACATTAAACAAAGGCTATATCATCCATCAAGTAAATTATAATTTAGTTCAAGACAAATGCTAAGAAAAACACAATTTAGTTTACAGTCCATTGCAAAAAGTTTACATGATACAACGTCAAAACTCAAAAGGAATAAAGTGTGAATTGGCATAGTTGAAGAATCTACAGTTCAGGGGTCCAGGTTGCTGATAACATGGGAGCAACAATTTAACAGCTAAGCGGTTGGTGGAATCACTTTCTGCACCGGTATGTTAATGGTGACTTCTTTTTACACAACTTAGGAACAAAATGATTGAAATACCTGGTTAATTTAATCAAACAATATAGCCTACAGTAGAACCCAAAATGTAGAAACTAATCATGTTTAGAAAGCAAATGTTTTGAAAAGTATACTGCCTTTACTTTTAGTATTAAGAAAAGTGAACACAAAAGGTTTTTTAACACTGTAGATGAAGATAGTATAGTTTTTAAAGAGTTTGTGTGCTGAACATGAAGACACTTGTAGGTTTTAAGCCACCCGCACCCGATGGTTGGCAACATCTCTCCTACATTTTTCTTTCATAAACACAATAGCGGCGACTTAACTCCAACATGAGTTAAGTTTCTACATTTTGGGCTCTTAACTTTTTGACTAACAAAGAACTATTTCCACAAAGCTGTATTTAACATTCAAATAAAGTGAGGACCATAAAGCGTTACTTACCAACGAGCTGGTCGTCGACCCATTTTGTCTGTTGATACAAAAACGCTTTCGTTAATGTTTTTCAAACTGATGTGCAGAGTATATTCACTTACACTAACATAAATCTACGATTCACAGCGATTTATAACACAATCAAAATTGCACCAGTATCTCACCTTGCTCGTCAACAAAAGAATGACTCAGCGTTTCTTTGAACAAATACCCGGATGTGATTACACCACAAAAGTGCAATCAAAAAAGAAATTTATTTTAAATAAGATCAAGCATATAAACACATTCAATAGCAATAAATTTACTGAAAAAAAACTTTGATGTATAATGTTGGCAAAAAATAAAACTTTTCAAAGCTAAACAAAACTATGACTTCAAAATTAAAATTTGATGAGTCATATTCTTCATTCACATGACTATACGATTTGTACACCGAAATATTTGCAAATTGTAAGGAAGTTAGGCAAAACGTTTATATCTTGCTAAATTTTCATATTTTTGAATAGTTACCTTTTTCGAAAGTGCAATTAAGTACTGTAGATTAAGAATGATACTTGCATAACTCAAAGTTCTATATTACGTGATATTTATTTGGGTGTATTGTTGGTGAAGTTTGTGATGGTAAAAATAGTTACTGGACTGGCCAGTAATCAACTGATTTTTCAGTTTGTTGTTATTTTTTGTTTATTTTTACGATTAGCCTATGTTATGCGATCATATCAGAAACTAACTTCCAGTAATTCCACCGATTTATTTGGTTTACCCTCTTTGAGTAAGATATTGTATTATTGAGTACCGTACCAGTAGTGTTCACGTTGATTAACTGCTTGCATATTTACAGTAGTGCAGTATAGGCTACTGTAAATGTTTTGTAGCCAAGTGGGCAACAAAACTGGTGAAGGGCAGGCGAACAGGGCCACTGACTCACAGTTTTCTGTCCTGTGTGTTTTTTGCATAATGAACCCAACTTTTGTAGTTAGTTCACCAGTCAAGCAATTTTTTCCAGTCATTTTCTTTTGTAGGTCGTGTTGCTGCACTGAAATAAACATTTTAATACCGTAACTAAATTCTAAAGGCTTCATCACTCATTAGGAAATGAAAAACTAAATTATATGAAGCTTGATAGGTAGGTAGCCTACTGGTACTTTGCTGTCAAGAATAATGTAGTTTTGACAATTTTTGCATCCAAACTGTGGTAAAATATATTGCATTTCTTCCTATTAGTTTACACTCACCTTAGAGGCTATGCGAGAGAAAGGGTTTGATACTACCTCACCCCTAAATCCTGGGTTGTTTTTGTGAAAAGTAAGTTTAATGCCACAGTTGTACAGCAACAAAAGACAAATGCTACCATTGAACTTGCAATAAAGCTTTCTGTCATTTTCTGTATGGCTAATTAGTAAGAACATCTACGATGTGACATTCAAAAGGATCTCATTTTGTTATTGCACCAGATCAAACAGCTTTGTTTGGGCAATTGATGGCATGCCAAACATCTGCCCTATTATATCAGTGGTTTAGCATCTCACTAAAGATCAAGCGGCGCTGGTTCGGCGTTCAGGGTGTGTGCTTGAGCAAGCATATAAGGACTGCTTTCCTTTCAGTGGTGGCTAGAACAATTCGGATGCAACCTAGTTCGTACCATGAACAGTTCGTACCTTGAAAAGATCGAGAGAAAAAATTAAAAAAGCCAAATTCGCTGATCGCAGTTTCCGCAATCATTTTAAAATTTTCCCCCTGAAAAGATCGTGAGAAAAATTAGTTCAAGGCTGAAGTCCGCTGATCGCAGTTTCCACAAACATTTTTCCGCAGTTTCCGCTAACCCTAACCATAGAGTAATCTATGCTCTAACCCTAAGCTTTGCTGATCGCAGTTTCCGCTAACATTTTTTCGCAGTTTCTGCTAACCCTTACCCTAATTCTAACCATAGAGTAATCTATGCTCTAACCCTCGCTGATCGCTTCCGCTAACCTTTACCCTAACCATAGAGTAATCTATGCTCTAACTGAACGCAGTTTCCGTTAAACGCAGTTTCCGCTTACCCATGGATCACGGAATTAGAAATTAATAAAAATTAAAAATAAGAATTAAAAATCTAATTAAAAGAATTAAAAATCTAGTTTAGTGATCCATGGCTTACCCTAACTCTAACCATAGAGTAATCTATGCTCTAACCTTAACCCTCGCTGATCCCAGTTTCCGCAAACATTTTTCTGCCGTTTCCGCTAACCCTAACCCTCGAGTTTGTTTCAAATTGTTTGGGGAAACTCCGATCAGCGACTTCGGCGTTGTGTTATTAAACCGCGATGAGCGACTTTGGCTTTTTTAAATTTTTTCTCTCGATCCTTTCAGGGTACGAACTGACTGTACGAATGGTTCAAGGTACGAACTAGGTTGCACCTAAACAATTCCCTGGCAACAACACTTTAACAGCTATTTTAAACTTTAATTTGTCAACCACGGTGACCAGGCATGTGTCAATTCAAAGACTCTACAAGTACCGGTACAAAGACTCTACAAGTACCGGTAGTCCGGTACCCAAGTAGGCTATGCAAAAGTGCCAGGATTAAGCTTTCCCAGTCTGACGATAAAAAATCAAGTCAATCTATAAATGTCCGAGCAGCTGGCTTCAATCACAAGCAGTTGCTTGACTGCTCACGGCTAAATAGTATTATATGTTACACAGTTACACAAGTTGTTGGCAGTGTGCTGTACAGTAGTCACAATAAACACAAAATGGAAATGGTTATTATCGGTTCAAATTTTGCCATTTTAGTGTTTGTGATACTGTTTACCCTAGTTAGTGCAAATTTCCGGTTACATTTAGAGATAGGTTTAAGCCATGTTCATTGTCCATGTTTCGCATCCATAAGTTGCAATTGGGAATATTATAGTTTTGATCAGCTTCTTTTTTGTTTCTAATTTTATATTCTTGCTCTTCCAAATGCTATTCATTCCAACAAATGCATTTCTTCCCAGCGCTATTCTTCTCCTTATCTCTGGTGAGTTATTAGAATCCCAGCTTATTTTTGAGCCTAAAAATATGAATTCATTTACTGTTTCAATTTCTTGATTTTCGATCTTGATGTTTATGTTATCTGCTTTACCAGTTGTTATAATTTTTGTTTTTGTGATGTTGAGTTTCAATCCAGCCCTTTCACTTTCCTTTTTCACTTTGATGATTAAGTCTTCAAGATCTTGTGCGTTCTCGGCCAAAAGGGTAGTGTCATCTGCATATCTCAAGTTGTTTATAATTCTGCCACCGATTTTCACTCCTATATTGGAATTACTCAACCCTGCTGCTCAACAAAACAGACAGAAGAAAGATTGACGCATTTGAATTGTGGTGTTGGAGAAGGTTACTGCGTGCTCCTTGGACAGCCAAAATAACAAACGAGAAAATTCTTGAACAAATTAAACCGGACATATCCCTAGAAGCTAGAATCGTCAGGCAGAAACTTTCATATTTTGGCCACATAATCAGAAGCAAATCAATGGAAAAAGACATCATGCTTGGTTTGGTAAGCGGAGGAAGAGGAAGGGGGCGCCCGAAAACAAGATGGCTTGACACGATTGTAAATGACAGTGGCATGGGAGTGCATGAATTGAAGGAGGCTGCGTGGGATCGAGAGATGTGGAGAAAGATGACGTATAGAGTGACCGAGAGTCGTAAACGACTGAACGGATGATGATGATTAAGCCATGTATGAACTAGATCAATTGATAGTACCGTATTTTACGGACCATAAGGCGCACTTTAAATTCTTTTTTTTCCTCATAAATTGATTGTGCGCCTTATGGTCCGATGCGCCTTATGTATGGATCAAGTGCAGTAGTGCTTTATTGCCTACACTCAAAACCAGTACCGATATACTATTATATATGGTCCGGTGCGCCTTATGGTCCGGTGCGCCTTATGTATGAACAAAAAACTAATCAAAGCAATTTATTGACAGTGCGCCTTATAGTCCGGTGCGCCTTATGGTCCGTAAAATACGGTATTAATTGACAGTACTAATTTAGTACTATTAAGTATTTTTTTATCAATTTTGAGTAATACAATTATAAAATAACATTAAGTGCTACATCAACAGGTTTCAGTGTGATGAATATGGCAAGTGCAACTGTTGAAAGTTTTAGCGATATAATGGAATGCTAGTCTACTAAGCGCACAATATTATAAACACTTCTAGATTCCTTTTTGTTAGGCTACCATTGTTAATTTATAACTTTTTTAGTGAGTTATGTATTGTACCATGCAGTTATGATTTTGCTCTTGTTTAAACTTGTTTAAGTTCAAAGAAAGCTTGTCTAAGTTCAGTTACAGGTAAACTTAGGTCTTAAGCAAGAACCCCCTCGAAATGAGCTTATTACAGCATTGCCTCTATGAAAATTAGCCAGTTGTAAAATTGCCTTTTTTTAAATGTTTTGTTTATTTTTAGGTTAATTTTTCCATCATTTTGTCAATTCTAAAAGTATTTTAAAGCAAAACTAACATGACTACAACTTCATCTACTGGTGGTAGAGCTGGAAAGCTTATTGCAGTTATTGGTGATGAAGACACATGTACCGGATTTCTTTTGGGTGGTATTGGGGAACTCAACAAGCAGAGACAACCAAACTTTATGGTGGTGGAAAAAGATACTCCAACTGTTGATATTGAAGAGCAGTTAAAGTAAGTAAAAACATTTTTATTGGTCAACGATGCATGACTGGTAAACTAAAAGATTTGTTGTGGTTATGATGGGTACTGGTGTATGATACAATACATGAACGTGCTTCTTCAAAGTAAGATAAAAAGCCTTGTTTGTTTAAATGCACTAATTTAGTTTCCACTAGTTTTTCAAGCTACCTTGTAACCATGTGGTGGCATCCATTATTTCGATTATGAGGTGTGGCTATGCTTATCGAGGCAAAAATGTTGCAGTGACTCACAATAATGTCATATTATGTTTTTCTGTTGCTTAAATAGTGGTGGAAATTGCTATATGCAAGGTCTGCAAGACTCTGCATTGACCATTGGCTTTCACTTATCTATGCAACAGTGCAGGAGTTCTACTGTCCAGACTTACGAAGTGATTTACTTTTAAAGTTCTGATGACTATTCAACAATTCTCTATAAGGCATTGTACGACGTTGCACAGAGAATGTTAGAGATCTTAAACGTAGCTTTGTAACCTTCAGTTATTTAATGGTCAATGCAAGGTTTGGGAAACCTTACTGATGCCACGACTGAGATACAAATGATTATGCTGGAATCAAACAGCAGAAGGTTCTTGAACTTTGGTTAAGCACTCTATCATACTCAACGCAATTTTTTTGTATAATTATTTGTTGAAGGAACCTATGTGTGAGCTTGATCCTTTGTTGTCAAAACGATGGTGCTTTTTATAGAAATAAACTAGTAACAGTGACTCCTGAACCACCACTGGTAACAAGATACGTACTTTGTTAGCCACAGAAGAATAGTTGTGAAGCCCGAATGACCAGATTTACTAAAAGTTGAATTTATGCAGCAACTTCTAATCTAAAGCGTTCACAGAAAATTTCTTCACCGGTCAGACATTGCCATCATATTAATTTCTCAATCAATTGCTGATGTTGTCCGCTACTTGATTGATGCACATACAAGCCCTACCCCAGCTATCCTCGAAATTCCATCAAAAGATGCACCGTATGATCCAACTAAGGTATTATATATATATCTGATATTATTTTAATCTCGTTCTCTGCCTATTTTACAAGCCAATATTAGTAATTGTTATGTACAGCGCCTCGGAGCATTGTTCTTACTGTGAATATGCTGCTGTATAAATGCTGCACTTCATATATTATTATATGACACCTGATAGCAATTATCAATTCATTTTCTTGTTTCAGGATTCTATACTTCGCAGAGCAAAAGGAATGTTTAGTGCGGAAGACTTCAGATAGACCAATTGTGATGTTGCGTTTAGTATGTTTTGTTGATGTGTTTTATTATGCTATTGTACCAATTCACTATGTGAAATTCGGTTGATTTGCAAACATGTGTGATATAAAGACTCACTCAAACGTCAAAACCATACGTATCATACAAGAAGACGTCCAAACAGTTTCAGTGGAGAGTCGCAACGAAAAATTCCACAATATATCGTAAATGTTTTATCCTTGTTCAGTCTGTAGTGGGGCCTAATGCTCTTTCAAAACAGATAAGTTTTTTCTTCCGTTATTAATGTGATTTTGTTTCTGTGCTCCTGTCATGCAGATGTTTTTCATTTACTTCAAAACTTTTGTGATATATAATCTCGCTTCATGTTAGTCAATTAAGTGTTGTTTTGTAGGGACATGCTTATAATCGAACTGACCTACTTGTCTTTATATGCCTCATACAAAGTTTTGTGGACCATAACTTTGTTGTGCAATAAGGTTTCTCTTACATTTTTAAAGTTCTTTAGGCTACTGTTAGTTGTATCAATTATGATTTATGTGAACGGTTTGTAATATGGTACCGGTAGCTTTATTGAATCGTTATGATTTGAGCCCATACACAGTTACGCACTGGCTCGGAAACTACCGTGAACTAAATCAGTCTTGGGAAAAACAAAGGTGGACAATCCCTAACCTACAATTTTATTGAAGTCGGAGTTAGACTGTTTTCACTGAACCGTGATCAAATTGCTTTTAACCAAAGCCGTTCGAAACAACTTTGGCCCAACGTGTTTCTTCACTAAGAAGCTTAAGTCAAAACTAATTCAAATGAATGTGCCACTTACACAATGTTTTTTATTCTTTTTGAAAAAAAAAACAAACTGTTTGGTCAGACCTTCAACTTCAGTGCTTTTAATCTTCCTGTGCTGTGGAACACTTTTTGCGTTTAAGCAATTTTTTTGGAAACACCAACGGAACCCAAAATAGTAATTCAACTACAATTTTTTATGATTTCTGGACTCGTTTTGCTGTGAACTATTCTCCCAAACTATTACGAAATTATTGTGCTTGAACTAGCTAACCTTGATAATAATAGGCTACTGAGCAATGGAACTTTGCCTGACAGATTTTTTTCCGTAACATTGGTTTACATTTTACAATACCTTGCCTATTCAACAAGTTAGGCTACTCGGCCGAAGCTACCAGGTGAAAGTTAATGCGCCTAAGCCGAAGGGCAACCAATATCTTGAATAATTCTTTATTCGAAAATGAAATAAAAAGGTTTCAAAGTATTACCATGTTCTTTGAGTTGATTAATTGCAGAAATCTGTATTTTTGGACAGAGTATAGCAGTTGACCCAGCTTTTCACGTCCAACATTGGGGGTTTCGCATAAGGTAGCCAACTAGTAGCGGCTTTAAACCACTGACATAGGCAACCGAGAATGAAGTTTCCTCATTGTTGTCTGATCAGCTCCACTCACTAATGGGGTTCATCGCAACCAACCCAAAATGGCCCCATCAACAATGTTTCATATTATTTTTTAATAAGTTCTATTAAAAAACAGTGAGTATTTCTGCCTAATGACAACATCAATACGTGTATTCGAGTAGAAGATAGGTTACGTACAAAAGCAACATGTCAATTTCCCACCACTTGTCGTGAAGGGTAGTCTAACCAAGTCTATTACGCGGAAACTACCGCATTTGTTTGAAGACAAGAAGCAAATAAACATGAAAAGATAGCGTACATCCTGACAAAGTCACTTGAAAAGATATTGCATACAGATCCAACGTAAGCCACAAAAATCCCTTTGTAGCCCAAAAGATGTTGCGTTATTTAGTAGCCTACTTCAGTATGCTACAGCATAAAGACTAACACACAATAATGTAAACACAACGGATGGTTAGTTTCAGTGGTTAAAGCATATATCTATTTCGAAATAGGCTACCGGTATCTACCTTTCACTCCCTAACTAATGTTATAGGTTAACTTATACAATTTACGTCACCTGGGTAGGTAGTAAAAGATCATTGTCAAGCATCATTGCGGCATTCGAAATTTTTTTCGAAACGAATTGAAAAAGAGCACATTTGCTAATCACAACCAGTAGGCTACGGTAAGTCATATGGTGTCAGATTAGCCTGCCATACTTTGCAGGTTTGTGGAAAGATTTTGTATTAAAAACAAAAAAATATGATGACACTCGACGTCGCATAAAATGTTTTACGTGGACAACGTAGTTAGCTTACTCCAACCAATCGTGTGTATTGAGGGTACGTTCAGTGACGTAGCCTACACAAGATTTTCTTACCAGTTGGGAGAGGAGAGCGTTCGATATAACTTGACATTTTTTTATCAAGAGTAGCCCAGTGCAGCGTTATAGCCTAACTAAATTTTAAGGTAACCGAGGCTATCTGTTGGTGAAATATAAACTCTCACGGTCTTTGCGTATACATGTCACTGTGATTTTGGATTGAATTATTAGATACGGGAATATGAAAAGCACGATGGTAGGCCTAAACAGATAAGTGAAACTGTAGCTTAATAGTTCGATTGGGCAATGTCTTCAGATTTAATTAAATCGAATCTGTGAACGTCCACTTCTGAATGAAATGTAGGTAAACCAGTAGCCTATCATCAAATTTTATGTGACGATTTCTACAGCATTTGTAAAAACTGGTTTGTTCTAACGGCGTAGTTTCGATTTGAAATCTTTACCACCGCCGTATTGACGACTGAGGTTTTGCACTTGATAATTTCCTTGGTTTTTCAAATTGTTGAAAAATGCCACCTCTAATTTCATGAAGATTCCACCAGCTAAGTCTTTAGGATCCTTCACTTTAGTTTTTTCATGCTTTTCAATCGTACGCTGCTTTGTAAGGTTGGAAGCCATGGCAGTCAATCTACGACGATCTTCCTCCCTTTGAACGTCCTGGTTCCAACGAATAGATCTGCCTGAGTCCCATCTTTGTTTACTGGGAAAGCGTTTGTATGACGTGTTGTCTGTGGGAATCTGAATCTTTTCTTTCTTTTTACTCATTGTATGACTCCTGCTTGTGTCATTGCCTGCAGTTGAACTACTGGCGGATACTGTTAAAAACGAATGTTGTGAATGTGAAGGGGGGCTTAGAAGAATGTTGGAGTTTGACTTTTTAATTGCCGGGATATCTTCTTCTCCCGGAACGTCTTCTTCACCATTATCAGAAGAGGGGTTTCCCTTCTTCAACTTGGTCTTGTTTGGAGATGATGTTGCTGTAGCAAATGGAATGGGCGATATGACTGAAATTTCAACTGGTGTCATTGTTGTTTCCTTTATGCTACAACGCGTTTCTTCTGACGCAAAAATATTGAGATCGTTTGAGCTGGTGCTGACTTGTATTGAGCATTTTATTAACGATTTGTGGGACATATAATCATCAAGCTTATGCCTTTGTTCTTGATTGGAAGGAGAGACCGAATGATCTTTTGATCGGCAACCTTTATTCAGTCCTGTAGGATCAAACCTTAAAACATGCTGGTTGCAACAAGGATATTGACCTACAGGGTTTTCTACAGTATCTCCAACGCTCATTTGATGATACTGAGGTCGTTCAGGATGATAAAAACAATTACCAAAATCACAAATTTGAAATGCTTGCCCACATCTCGAACAATCCAAGTAATTGATGATGCCCCACAATCGCCAATACACCAAATTCCATTTGCGCAATTCCTCATACAGAGAAATGAGATAGTTGTTCACATCCCACGAACCGTCTGGCTCGTGGTCATAGACCAAATCTCCGACGCTTCCAACGCTCAATCGGTTGTTCGTGCACGGCAACTTGGAATTCAGCTCCATCGTCAAGACTCTTTGGCAGGCCATGCATTTAAAGAGAGAAATTGCTTTTCCTGGAGAGTCCAAGTCCTTCTCGTTAGGATCAAACAACTTTTCAATTTTCTTGCAAAATAACTTGCTTTTAAATTTGTCTTTTCGGTCCTTTATGTCTTCTAATTCACTGTGAGTAAATTTGTAAGCAATCATTCCTGTTAACGTCTCATTGACACAATTCATATTGCAAGGAGTAGATACAATTAGAGACATGTTTTTGTAACAATAGGTTATACAAGCTTCAACGAGTGATCCCATTTTTAAAAAATCTGATGAGATGAGAATGGAAATCACATTGTTTGGGTCAAGACGTGGGACATCACTTTCATCAATAAGCTTTGTCCCTCTTTTCACATATCGCATCAGCCAATCAAAAATATGTATGTCACAATGAACTGATATGTCAACCTCTTCTAATCTTTGTGCGTCAACAGACAAGTACTCTGCAAAGTAACGCATTTCTTGAATAAGCAAATCCCTTGGGCAATCAAAATCTTGTTTCAAGTTCTTAGCTTCATCACACACATGTATCACCATGTTTGAACTAGATACTTCATCAATGTATGAATCTTTTTTCCTCATGCTGTCTAAAGTGGCAGTTAACGAGTTCATTTTAAAAGAATTGCTGGGAGCTTTAGTAGGAGTGGTATCCGAAGCAAAGTTTTTTGAATTAGCATTGTTTTCTTCTAATAAAGAATAAACATAGTTATGAATATTTCTGTCTGAAGTAATGCTTTCAATCTTTTTGGTCCCATATGCAGCACTGTGTCTTGCAACTTGCTGAGAAATATACTCAGGATTTGCATAAGGAAGCAGTTTTGCGATGGTCTCCGAATGCTTTTGAATGTCATCATCTGCACCAGACTGAGCTAACACTTTGAGAAAGCTTTTGACCATGGTTTCAACAACTGGTGCCGTGTTATTCGAAAGCTGTGAATGATCATCACTCAACATTATGCTGAAGGAAAAGTATTATACCTAATGATGCACTAAAACAAGAGATATTTCCATTTTATGATAATAATTTACACTATTTCACATTACACCATACTAAAATTCAAAACATAAGTTGGCTTTTTTGCCTTCCCATCTACTTCAACCAAATACCATATCAAGAAATCATAGTTTTCGAAAAGTAAACAATTGGTTGTCATATTCAGGTTTATGCATGGGCGTTAATGGTTTAGATTAAGTGGATGAAAAGACATTGAAGACAAACTTCCTATTCACATCCAAGCAGATTTGGGTAGTTCACAACCGTGTGCTTTCGATAGGTGGCAATTTTTCATTTGTTTAAGCACCATAATGAGTACAAGCGCCTTCACTATCTATTGATGTTCAAACGTTCTTTTTGCTTTACAATACAATCGCTTTGCTTGAGCCAGGTATAGAGGACCTTCAGTGAATATTTAGTTTAGTTTTTTTATATGACTTACGGATGATTTTTTGTGTTGTCATTGAATTGTCAACAGACAAAGATAAGTAATTTTTAAGGAGTTTAACATAATGTATTACACAAAAAAATATATAACATAATTAAAATAAACTAACATTTTTGACATGTACTTGTGTCCTCATCAAATCCGTTAAACCCATATCAAAGATAGCCTACTTTGTTTTGTCTGTTATGGTTAAACAAAGCAAACTCTCTACCAAAACTTTATCATTGAATTGTTTCAGATAATTTTTTTTTTGCCTAATGTCCTCTTTTCACCAATTTCAACAAGTAAAAAAATGTTTTAGTTTTTGCTTTCTTACAACATTGCTGAGAATTTGATATTGTCTTGTTTTTATACTATTCAATCAGCCTATCTTGTTCAAATAATAAACAAAATGTTCAAAGTTACACATTATCTCGCTTAAATTTACTTCAACCACAGACATATACAACCAAGCAACCACACAGCATTTAACATAATCCATTAAAATTGAACATAAACTATAAGCTACAAACGTTTTCGACCATACACAAGGATACACTTTTCAGTGTAGATATGATAAGCAGTTATTTTTTTGTTACTTGATAAGGGCTAACGTGTGTATGGCCGAAAACATTTGTAGCTTATAGTTTATGTTCAATTTTAATGGATTATGCTAAATGCCGTGTGGTTGCTTGGTTGTATATGTCTGTGGTTGAAGAAAGTGACCTCTTTACCAAAATTGTATTAAATTTACTTGTTTGACAAAATTAAAACTAAAAAACTAAGAAGTTGAAGGTGCTTCTTTACTTTTTTAAATGCAAGTAAGTTGTAAAACATATCACCAACAGTCAAAGTGACATTCCGGCTAGTTTTCTGGTAATTAACCAGCTTTTGTATTCTGCAAGTTTTTGAATGCATTAACGTAGCCTATGGCAAAATGAAGAAAAAAAAAGTACGGTTAAAAATGACTAGTCTCTAGACTATTCTATACTCTATATAAAAGTGAAAATGTCAGCTCATGCAAAAAAAGCACATCTTGATATGTAGAATAATATTTGCATAAGCATCGTAATTAACTGTTTCATCGTTTTTCTTCATAAAAATTAAAAATCAATGATATAATAAATACAGTTAACAAAATCATACTTATCAAAATTTTAATTAATGGTCCGACAGACCGACAGCGCATAAATTTAGCGTTAGGCCTACTAGACCTTTGAATGTTATCCCTGGTAACAGCATGAAGTTTAGTGACAGGGTAGTATTACAGTTATTTGAAAGTATTATTATTCGCTTATCAGAATCTCCACATCTACATTCTACGTCATGGCTATTCACATCGTTGATATCTTTATATCCTACTATCTTCCTATTATATAATGCAATGTATATTGTTGTAAACTTTACGTTATTGAAGTGAATTCAAGTGAGTGATCTCAAAAGTTCAGTAATGCGTTTTCGTTTCCTTGGATAAGTCCTTAGCAGTGTTTCGTTTTCCAATTCAGCAAATAAAATTTTGAATACTGTACTTTGTGCCGCCACAACAGCACAACAAAAAATAAAACATAACATATATAGAGATTAGAGTTGATTGCTTTTGAACGGTTTAATGGTAAAAAGTTTTGTGCCAAATTAGTGTTCTGTTATTCTATAAAAAACAAGCGTAAAATTTACTACGCTTTTTTCATGTAATAGATGGAATAATTCCCCAGCAATAAGACTTCAACAATAGGAAAAAATTCACTTTGTGAATCTCAGTAACTGGCCCTGCGTTAAATCCCTCTACAAATATGCAAAACTACCAAGAACATCTTATCAAGGCTTTGTTTGTCCGTGGATAAACATTCAAAACCAACCAACCATGTGGGTTCACACTTGACACAAACCTTGCAAGCTGCAACAAACATTCACATTTATTTTATTTTTTTTAATTTATTTGCATCAGGCACTAAAGAGACAGGCCCATATTCATAAACACAACACAAGTCACAAAACACACACGGTTACTGTTACGGCCAATCTTTATACAAATCAAACGTCATATAAAACCGTTCAGGTCTACTGAATCATGGAATCACTACGTCATGGAATTTTTCCTAAAAATGAGCCAAAATTGCACCATCGTTCGTAAGACTTGTGTCAAACCTGTTTAAACATGAAATATTGCATCATCACCTTTGAACACCTGTTTGAATTGTGTGACAATGTCTTTCATTATTACGTCACAGTAATGCGTACGTGAGTTTGAGATATTGATATCTATTCTGGTCATTCATTTTAAAATTGTTGCTTGAAGAGGTTGGTCGCATGTTTAACTGGTTTGCTTAGTGCTTGTCAGGTGGACGAAAATTTCCGTCTTTTATCCAAGTAATCTGTTCTTTAGTGACAAGTTTTAGTGGTGTACGGCGTTGCATCTCATTTTCGACAGCCAGGTGGCTAATTTTACAGAAATACAATTTTGAATAGACGTTTCAAAGGAGTGTTTCTTTTTCGGTCATTACATGCAGACGAACGGATTCGGGAATCTTATGTTACAATTTTCCCACGAAGAGATTATGGTTTACCGCTGTGACCAGTTACATATACAAGCAAAACTTATGCGTACATAGTCACGTTATAGTGAGACGCATAGTCAGAAGAAGCAGGCCCGGATTTAGGGGGGTCAGAGGGGGCAGGTGCCCCGGGCCCCCCGACTTTTGAAGGGCCCCCCTACGTGGAAAAAATGTGATTTTGTGTTAGTTTTTCTTCCTTTCAGCCTTTGAAGTTTCTGCAAAATGCTGTGCAGCGCCGTAGGCGCGAAAATTTTTTTTGCAGGGGGCCCCCCGATCTAAAAGTGCCCCGGGCCCCCCATCAGCTAAATCCGGCCTTGAGAAGAAGCATAACACTCTGAGGTAAAAAATGCAACTAACCACTTGTTAGATGAGACCTGACAGCGGTGGACAAAATTAAATATACGATTTCGGAATAGGGCATGAAACGTAGGAATATGAACGTAGGAACATTGACACAAGCATTGAATAACTCAACTAGGAGTCTAGGACGACTGGGTCTTTTAGTTCTAAAGAGTTCAATTCGGAAAGCATTTGTTGCACAAAACTAATGAAACCGCTGAAATAGTTTAGCAATTCGTGAAAGGTAGTCCGACCAACTTGGCGTGCGACAACTCAGCAGGTAGGCATACATTTTAGCTACGCGGTAGGCTACTGCCCAAGTCAGGAAATGAAATTTTCATCTAGCTGCAGACTTGCTTGGTCATCGCTAACTAAACTGAATTTGCTGACTTGTTACATGCCAACACGTCAAGTATTGGTTTGGTCAGTTTTTACTTGCTTAGGTTCATCATTTACTAATTTAAGCCATTTGCTGATACATTGTGAGCTCAGTTGTCACTTGCCCAAATGCAATGTGTTGAGTTGTAGGAGACTTTTTGTGAAATGATTTGTGCAAAAAATAGAGTAAAAAATATTCTGTCAGTAAGTCGGTATAGGGCTACACTTAAGCTAAACATAAATAGGTTATAGATAGCATCAGATCTAAGCAAAATAATCGAAACGACTAATTTACCTTGTTTTATCTTTTGTTTCCTACGCATAGCTTAGGCCTACTCGGTTAATCGCTCACATGCTCACTTCAGTTTGTTGTTTTCCTGTTTGTAAATTGTAGGCTACCATCCACTACGCGGTGCGGAGATATCCTTGAAGTTTGTTGCTTGAGCTCATCATAATCCATCGTCGGTTTGTTCCCCACTAGTGGGGGTGGCCGATTGTTTCCGCGCAGCAATTGTCTTAATCCCTTTTCTCCTTTTCACCCTGTCCCTTGCATCTTCCTCCTTCAGTCCGAATTTTTTAAACTCATCCTTCACTTGCTGTTTCCACGTTCTTCTTGGACGACCGCGTTTCCTCTTCCCATCCACCTTTAGATCTAGTGCCTTTCTAAGAAAACTTCCTTCCTCCCTCCTTATCACATGTCCATACCATCTTACTCCATTTGCCCTTGCCAGTTGGTCTATGGTCTCTCTCATCTCTAGCATATCCAACAATTCTTCAGTCCTTTTTTCCCTTCTCGTTTTCACCCCACCCATTGCTCTCACCATTGACCTTTCCGTTCTTCTCAGGATTGCCAGTTCACTCTCTCTCAATACCCATGTCTCGCTACCATATAGCATTGCAGGCCGCACACAGCTCCGATATACTTTTCCTTTCATCCTTAGTGATGACATTGCTAAAGTAGAACCATCTGTGTTTGGCCATGCTGGCCGGAACCCTAAAACGAAATTGATTTTTCGAAATGAAGCGAAAAATTCAGACGAAGAATTTAATGCTAAAACGCAATACTTTCGTCACGGCTACTATAGGGTAATCCAGTACTGTGGGGTTAATATGGACAAAGCTTTGTTTGCAATAAACTTGTCATAATATGCAACTTCATTCTCTGGATTGCGTCTGAATACCCGATCAATATAACTTATTGGACTTAAATTTTTTTTATAAGACTTACTAGATAGAGCAGTGGTTCTTAACCGGGGTCCGTGAAAGTTTCCGAGTTTGCAGCATAATAGATAAATTACAAAATTGATTGTGCTTTATTTGTGTATTAGCCTACCGTGATTCCCAAACTGCACTACGTCGCAACGCAATGGTGCATCGTTTGAAATTTCAAAGGACATCGCACAAAGAATTAGGTTACCTGACTAAAAAAACTCATACAAATGAGTTAATATGTTCAACAATAGTTAATAAATATATTTATTAACTATGGTTCAACTTAATTCTTTTGAGACAGCGGATTGTTGCTGCTGATCAATGCTTAAATTAGACTGCTGACCAACCTTTGCATTTCTATCAGCACTTACAGTTCTACCATGACTGTGATTACAACAAATAATGATAAGGCCTAGTCTACAAATAAAAAAGGGAGAAATTTTTTATAACAGCCGCAAAAATTCTATTGATTTTTGATAAAGCTCATAGAAAACATCAAATCAACGTGATTTAGATTACAGATTTTTGATCCTGTGTACCGTACCATTTATAAGTGAATCGTGGGTTCGGCAAATGCTTCTATGTGTCGCTTCGAAAGGCATGAAACATTTGACTTCATTAAAGAGACGCGACATACCAAAATTTCGGGTCATTTTTTTAGGGGTAAGCTACGCGACCGCTTCGAGGCACCAAAAGGAGTCCGCCAAGACAAAAAAGTTGAGAACCACTGAGATACCCGGCATCTGCGGTTCTTCACAGGCAGTCCAAAAAATCCGATCTAGTTAATTTACTGTTTTTAGCAGAATTCTCGCAAGTATTTCAATTTCCTAAAAGTCTCAAAATTAATCGTGTCTCCACTGTGATTGATTGGGTCATGTGATATGGGACAAATACTTTGAAGCTGTTTACAGCCGTCAGCCAGCACACAGTTATCATTTAGCGGAGTTACGCTTCTTCCGTCGAATACAAATTTTTTTGTCTCAGTAACTTATTACTGAATACTTCATATAAAATGTTTCGTCAGCTTTGGACAAAAATGTAGCAGTCCAATGGCTTGTACCAAAACTTAATCTTTTTTCAAAGACATAAAAGTAGAGAGGAAGAAATGGAGTTTCTCTTTTGAACGCGGTTAAACATTTAAAGACGATTAGCCATGGAAACAATTTTATAAACGAAAAAAATCATTTTACTTGTCTAAGCCTTCTGAAAGGACTCTTTCAACAAGACGTCCAGAACACAATGGCGTTATTGTAGGATTGGTGACTAAACCGGGATAACCCACCTTGCCATTATGACAAGCTCTATTGTTTAATTATGTTTCAATGAACAAGTTACTTTTTGTGTACCGTACATAAAGATTTTTGAATGAAGCGTTTCAACGCATAGCGCAGCTGTATTGAAACAAGTAGGTTGTCAAGCCAAGGTAAAACTTAACATCGGTACGGTAATCCAGTACCCAGTGCATTGATCAGCGGTTAAGACTTAAGACACTTACTTTCCAATTACGCGAACCTGGTTTCACTACCGACTTAAGTTAGCTTGTCGATAAACACCGCTCTCCTCAAGGCCGATCTACTCTTGCGATGGATTTAATACATAATGAGAACCCATCTCCTCATGCCCCAATGCTTGGCATAAAGTATAGGATGAGAATCATCTTTACTATAATTAACGTACGGTACCTATCTTCATTGCTGCACAACGAAGTCGTGGCCAAAACACCTAACAGACCGATGAAGCATACGAGCATAAAATATCCGGCTGATCATTATCTAGTTGTGTTTCCGACGAAAAAGCGTTCACTGTCGCCAAGTAAGTCATCAGGCCTATGTTTCTTGTCGACGGAGAACATTTAGAGCGGGGGGTCTCAAACTCAAATTGCTCTGCAGACCACATGAATACCGTATGCGGCCCGCATGTTTGAGACTCTTGATTTAAAGCAACTTACTCGTAATTGAAAGTGAAGTTAAAAGTACACGTAAAGAAAAATTAAAAATTTATTTAAACTTGAAACATCAGCAGCTAAACTTGAAGACATTCACATTGAAATTGCGCGAAGTCAAAATTATGAGATTTTCCTGGGCATTTGCATACATTTTAAAGACGCAACGTAGAAAATACATCAAACAACGTAAGAATTTGCAAATAATAATTGACTGAACGAGCACCAATCGAAAACAGCTAGAACAACAAAGCCATTCGAGGGTTAGTAGTACGTTATGGAGCAAACAGTGTACAATAAAAAACGTAGCCTTGGAAATAGCATTGTTTAACCTTACTTTTCTATTCATAAACACGTTATATAATAAAAAATCAACATCAAACAACCTTTTCTCATAGCTCTTGGGCGTTGGTAAAACGGGAAGTGAAAATAAATATTGGCCATGCATTATTTCTACATCGACAAAATCAATCAATTGTTGGCCTACGTAATCTTGGGACACTCTCAATGAGTGCAGAAACAATTTTATCTGTAAAAACCTAGCAAAATCCACCTTTTTTACATTATTTCAACGTTTGCAGATGTTAAATCAATGTAAAAAAAAAATTTGTCAGCTGGTGTATTAGTAAACTGTATGATCCAAAGTGAACTTGAAGCATTGACGCTTATTGTTGGGTTCAAAGTGCAACTATACCGATATTGCTTTGCACTATCAATGCCATCTCAAGGTCCCATGCAGCGCACTTACCGTTTATAAACTGAAAGCAACAATCTGGTGGCTAATTGTTCAGGCACTACTTGCATTGATAAAACAACACAGCAACAATCATGCGTTTTAAGCTTTTCATTAATGTGTTTTTCGGTCACCCACATTGTGAATGAATAAGTTAAAAAATGAAATTCAGTTTAGAAAAAGACATATTTCTGCTTTACCGGTGTAAACCATAAATGTTGTTTATTGATGAAGTGCAGAGTTCAACAATAAGTTGTCAAGTAGTAATAAGCTGACGATGTGACGGATAACTTTATTGGAAGTAGAAAAAACAATAATAATCAAAATTGAAACATTCCAGAATGCTTTTTATATTTTGAAAGCAACTGAAATTGAGAAATACAAACGAGCCATGTACATATTGCGGGGTGTGATATGTTCCATGTTCAAAGGCAGATGTATATGATACATTTAGAAACATACTGATACACTTTGCTTGCACATTTAGACAAGAAAAAATGTTAACACTACTACTGTACTTCATTTAAACATTTAAGATCTTCATTAAAACCACCACCAATGAGGTTTCAACACAGAAGTAATCGTCTAAAATAAGAATATAGATTTAGCAGCAAGCCTCAGACAGCATACTGATTTTGAATAGTGGGATAGGCTAGTCTTTTACAAATAAATCACATGCTATGCAGTATTTTTTTCAATGGTATTAGCAAATAAGAATGTTTGTGAGGCATAAATAGCAAATGAAATTTACATAAAAACTTTACAAAACTCAACCAATGTAATATACAAATTGAAAAACAAAACCATATTTCAGTCAGAAGTTGAGATATGTAAGTTTCCACCTATTCCAGCAGTAGCTATAACTTTTCCTTTACTCTGTGAATCTACTGTTAGTATAGGTTTGTCACTTTTAATGATATCTGTCAACAAATTTGTGTGCAAGTCAAAAATGCAAGCTGTATTGCTTCCACTGCCACCTGCTACTATTTCATTGTCATTTAAAAATTGCGCACAGTATAAAAATTCTCCTCCTGATCTGTCACAGGGGTATGGAATGTATCGATCTATATTTCCACCACGGAGATCCCACAGCTGCAAAGAGTTCTTTGCCGTCCATGAACCAGTGAGTATTTGATTTCCTTTCAAATCCACGCCTGCACCACAGACATGTGGTCCTGATATAGATTTTCTTGCAGCCCTTGACATTCTTTTGTCCCAAACTTTCATGCAGTCATCCCAGCCTGCTGTGACAAACAGGTGATTTTCTTCAGGATGAAATTTAAGAGCAAAAACTCTTTTAGTATGACCAGACAGAACACTTACTTCATCCATAGTAATGGGATCCGGAGCAACAATAGTGTGATAAAGACGAAGAGTGTTGGTGTCATACAACCTGATACTACGATCCTTACCGGTGGTGGCAAAGAAAGTGCAGTCAGAGCACAGGTCCAGTGCATTAATTTCATTCCCATCCTCACTCAAAGCAAACGCAGCTTCAGGGGCATTTGTCGCACTAATTTTCCATACATTTACTTCACCGCACGCTCCTGCGGATAGCACCAAATTTCCATCTTTATGATATTGCACAGACATGGCAGCAAGGCTTTTTCGATTACCATGCATCAGCTCTGTGGCGTTTCGTTTATCCTCACTACATCTCAAAATACTCACACCACCATTGCCAAAACCTATTGCTAGATTGTTTCCATCTGGGCTATACTTAACACAATATATTCCATGTCGATCAAATGGTAAGTGAACTCTTAATGAGGTTCGTTTTGTTTGATATTCAGTAATGAAATCCAAAGATGGAGAATCACTCACTTTGTCAGTTAGGCTTGATGCAGACAGTGAATTTGCAGTTATATTGTTGCCGGCCACCAGAGCTTCTTCTAATCTCTTTCGTGCCATTTCAAAATAACTAACTTTTACATACGAAGATCATTATGCAAATCTAAGAATAAAAAAAATGACAGTGCAGTTATTAACAATGTAACAAAGATTATAAAATCATAAGATAAATGAATACTTGTGAATAGTTTAACTTGCCTCGTGTGGATCAGAAAAACAAGTTTCGAAAGTAGAATGCTTCACCTATAAATGCTTACAGCATAGGTCTACTGAAAGTATTGCAGAATACCAATGTGACACTTTTATGCACAAGAGCTTATGGAGAGCCATTTAGGTTAAAATTAAATATGATAATTACAAATTTCAAAAAGCTTTGAATTAAATAGGCTACCAAAACTTTCTATCCCTTTATTATTTATACAGCAACATTGGATGTATAGGCTTAGACTTCACCAACTTTCACAATTCAAGTTGGCAAAATATACCATATATACCTATTGATAATTTTTTTAGAAATTAGTACATGTACTAGTTTGTACTACTTGTTATACAGTAGGCTAAAGGTTTATTACGAGATCAGTCCATTTCCCGAAATGACACAGTAAACACGTACAGTCCGACACTAAAACAAAATTTCAGTGCGTAAACCCGAGCAAAAAGTTTCATGACAAAGATTATATGCTGGGAAAATGTGTCTACATCCACTTTCAAAAAATGAAAACTTAAATAGGAATTTTTTTAAATTTTAACACAATGGAAAAACCAGAGAATTTAATCAGTATTCTCACAATTGAAAAAGAATAAAAAACAATCTTCATTCAGAAAAAGTAAAATGAAATATTAGGTTAATGATTTTAGTTGGTGCTCATTTTAACATGAAAAGTCAATTCAATACCATTACTTATTTCAAGTCAGTTTGTTTTAAATGGACACTGGTAAACAAAGTGTTTCCTCCTACATTGATAAAAAAAGCTCACCCTCAATAATTTGTTTATTTTTATGTCACCAGTTTTGTGGCTCAGACTACTGTGTTGTATCACAATTTTGCAATTTTGGTACGATCTAATTGATTAAAAGCAATTAGTTTTAACATAAAATCTAAAAAAACACTAAATTATTTGGTCAAGTTTTTGTTAGGTCATTTTCACATTTTAAAGCAAATTGTTTTTGAATATTCAGATCGATGAAAACTTGCTCTATTTGTGAGGAATAGGCTGATGATGATGACGGATGATGATGAGGCTACATCAGATTTCGATAATCCTTTTTCACTGCAAGCACAAGCATGGTCGGCTTAAGCATTTACCCCTTTAGCCTACCTTATGTTTCTTTTTCAACAAACTCTCAGTTTTTAATGAATAATAACTACAGACAAAGCTTCTGTAGTTAATTTAATGCAAGGTTGCATGAAAAAGGTGTTTATTACAGTGACGAAAAATCATAATTTTGTATTTGTAATAAAAGTAATTCGCAAAATCTTTGAAGAAATGGTTTCAAAGTTTATTTGTAGCAGGATAATTCTCATTTTCTTTTCCAGACTGTTGTAATCAATGTAATTCTGAGTTTATCCATGGGAGATACTTTCAGAGCTTTTTCAGTGTGATTAGTTCATTGCTTTATGGGAAAAAGTTGCTTGTTAGAGTTAGTTACGTGGCTTCAGCAACCAACCTTTTCCACTAGACATATTGGTTTGGACCAGCTATTGGCAATTTATCCCAATGACATTACTATTTTTAGATGGAGTACGAAGAACCCATAACTTGTCCACAGCAACAAATTCAAATATCCATGCCGCTATTTCAGATTGGCTGAAATACGCAAGAGATAGGGGTTGAAAAGTTTGAGAAGAGGAAGACAGGAAATTTGATTTTAATTTGCCTCATGCCCTTTCTGGACCCCTGTTATATTTAGCATGTTCTTTGTTTTTGCTGTGATGGTTAGAAATAAAAACAAACTTAACTGCCATCTGTCTTACTTTTTGCTTGTATGAATGCGTTTTCTAGCAATGTTGTACCGAGTGGAATGCTAGTATGATAGGTGATAAGGTTTACTGCGAATTGAGGCCTCGATCCCACGTCTTCGTGGTCATTATTTTCAGCACAGATCAGTGCTTCCACTTTCAAATTTTTAATTTCCCTAAATTTAGTGTACAGTTTGCTTAAATTTCCCTAAATCAAACCTTGAAATTCCCTAAAAATTTCCCTAAAATAAAAGAACAAATATGTGTTGGAAAAAGCATAAAAAAACCAGGTTTCTATATGTAGCGACAGATAAAAAAAAAACAACGAATGATAGATACACATGAGAATTTGATAAGCACACAAAAAATGGCAAAAAATGAAACAACAAAAGAATCTCGCTCAATCAACAGAAATTGTTATAATTATCCAATTGTTTCGGGATCTGCTACTGCAACAATTAATTATGCATTTACAATATACACAATTACAAACCAGCCAAAATTTTGTTCTGAGTTCTCTTGCTTCTTCATACTGTGTGAGCCATTTAATATCAATTCATTGATATTACAGAGAGAAAACCTTAATTTGTCTGTTGCGAGAGTAGTACGGTACAATTATATACAATATGAATAAGATAGCACCATAGCAATCTAGATACCACAACAGACAGGAAGCAACAAAAGAAATCAGTCATCGAGTCAGCTTCCCTGTTTTTAATGTGACAAATGTCAAGCATCGGCAAATTACGTTTTGTTATTTTGCTAGTTTCCCTTTTGTTACTTTGCTGTTCACTACATGTTTGTGCCAGCAATGAAATATAAAATTGAAAAGAAATTAAAAATATAACAAGTTTTCTAAACTTCTTATTTTAAGGGCATTTTTAAAAATGAATTTTGATGTCAGAGAATACTCCACCACATAAAAAGTTACAACAAAATACAAGTGATACTTAAACAAACACGTTTTCAAAAATGGGCTGCCTAAAACACAATTTGAACTTTTGAAGGCACTTCGCAGCAGCCAGCTTCGATAAATTCTATACCGTAGCGAATCAGTGCAAGGCCATTTAAATTTTCAACTTTGTTGACTCCTGGCCTGAAAATTTCCTGCGAAGTTCCAGTGTTTCAAAATAAAATTGAAAAACCTAAATTTAAAGTTTTTTTTTTTAAATTACCAGCCAAATTCTAATTTATAAAAAAAAATTGATTTCATTTTGTAAAATTTAAATTTCCCTAAATATTTCCCTAAAACAAGCAATTCCCTAAACATTTCGCTACAGCCAAAAATTTACTCCAAATTTCCCTAATTTAGGGAAATTTAGGGAAATTTCCCTAAAAATGGAAACACTGGCACAGATTAACTCGAAAAAAGTGAGTTAACAACACGCCACCATGTGGTCAAAGTTAAGAAACGTTTTCGGTTTGGTGAGGTCGTAACGTCTAACCCTTGTCAGAGCAAAACGTGAGCGTTTGGTCGTAGATTAGCAAATGATGGCCAAGACTAGGCCCACGAGTAACCAAATCGTTTTCGCCACAGAAGGGATGATTGTAAATTGCGTCTTCCACGTCGACCCAACGAAAGCGTTTGGTCGTAGGTTGGCCAACAGTGCACTAACGTTGGTTCTACGATTAAACAACTCTTTTTTGCCACAGTGAGGATAGTTGTAAATTGCGTCGTGGATCCCACGTCGAACCAACGAAAGCGTTTGGTCGTCAGGTTGGCCAACAGTGCACCAACGTTGGGTCTACAATTAGCCAAGCATTTTTTTTTGCCACACTGAGGATAGTTGTAAATTGCGTCGTGGATTCCACGTCGAACCGACGAAAGCGTTTGGTCGTAGGTGGCAAGTGGTCGGGAAAGGGTTGGCCAACAGTGCATCAACGTTGGGTCTACGATTAGCCAAGCCTTTGTTCGCCACAGTGAGGATAGTTGTAAATTGCGCCGTGGATTCCACGTCGAACCGACGAAAGCGTTTGGTCGTCAGGTTGGTCGCAGGAGGCAAATGGTCGGGAAAGGGTTGGCCAACAGTGCATCAACGTTGGGTCTACGATTAGCCAAGCCTTTTTTCGCCACAGTGAAGATAGTTTTAAATTGCGTCGTGGATCCCACGTCGAACCAACGAAAGCGTTTGGTCGCAGGTTGGTCGCAGGTGGCAAATGGTTGGGAAAGGGTTGGCCAACAGTGTGCCACCGGGGGATCGACGTTTAACCAACCGATTTTTATGACTGACGATTCGCCCAAGGTGGGCCGCTGGCCAAATTTGTTACGCGCCAAAGTCGGAAACCAACGGAGGGCCCACGGGACGTTTCCTATGGTCTAACGTTGGACCAACGACACGTTGTTGTGCGGGAATAACCCACAGAGGCTTTGTCAGTCCAAGGATAACGATTCAAACTAACCAATCTTTAGCCAAGTTCTTGTCCTTGTTTCAAGCATCTCTTTTCTAAAGTTTGACATCTGTTTTTGTACCTTTGTTTGCGGTGGTTCAATGCCGGTTCGACACCCTGATCTTTATTACAGGACTTTTTATCTGCCACATAATAACGCCAGGAAGATCGCTCTTTCTCAACTGTGCATATCATTGGCGACAGTTAGTTCAGTTGTTTAGTTGTTTTCTTTCCACAAAGGTAAGGATTCAATTGACTGACAAAACCAGCGGTTGAAAACCATGTGGCATAAATTAGTGGGGCGATTCCGATGAGCCTCGCCTGTCATGTGTGCCGATCAACAGGCCGACACAAACCTGGTTGCAATGCAAGAGAAAAGTTCAGGGAAAAGAGTAGGAAGAGAAAGAACCCCCCCACGAGCGACGATGGCTTTATCACCGTGGGCAAAGGAGGGAAACACAACCCCAAAACCTCCATGCGCAGCATCTTCTCATCAGATACTGAGATAGCGGATAAGCCCATGTCCAACACAGAGTCCAAGACATCGACTCCAAAAGAACCCTTGCTAAAGCGGAGATCGATTGCCCAACCAGCATCTCCCAGGACGACGAATCCCAGAGACCACGACGCATCCCACGCCAGCTCCAAGGATGCGTCGGTCTCAGTTGACAATGACAACTCGTCAACTGACTCGGAGTCCGTTTCTTCGAGAGAGTCTACGCGGGCTGAACTGACCGGGACCTCTCCTCTCCATCGAAATGTCTTCAGTTCGGTGGGTGAGCTCACGGACTCAGACGGCGTCCCAGCCAACTACACGGTCTAGTCCAAAACTCTTAAACTTTAATCTGCTTTTTCTCTATCAATAATCATGTTCACAGATACGGAGAGTGACGATTCGGACGCCGGACTGGGCAACCTCAAGGTTGGCTCAATGAACATCAACGGAATATCCAAGAAATTGCGAGATGTCAAACAGTTCTTTACATCTCACAGACTCTCTGTACTGGCAATTCAGGAAACACACAGAATCCCCACCGATCAACTCGAGACGTGGGCTCAACACAACAATTACATAACATACGCGAACATTGAACCTGACAGAACCCACTTCCGTGCGGGGACAATTTTCGTCATGAAGAAAGACATACATGACAGATCCGAAGTTACACACCACACCATAGTACAAAATCGAATACATCACCTCAACATCAAATGTGGTAAAAATAACATAAACATATTCAATGCATACCTTCCGCAGAGCAACGGAGAGAGAAAGTCATGTTTTGAACTGCTCTCCGAGGCTATGCTGGAATATGAACATCAACATGTGGTCTTACTTGGTGATTTTAACGTGATCCTTGATCCGTTGGACACTGCTAAGCCGCAATTTTTCTTCACTACACCGGATAAAACAGCACTTAGAACATTAATAAATCACAACCAAATGACAGACATATTCAGACAAGAATATCCTTACAAAAGACTGTTCACGCGCCAAAACCACAACAGTAAGACCAGGATAGATAGAATATACATAAATGAACATGCACTTGAAAATTATCATAACATCAAACATGAATACTTCACATCATCAGACCACTGCACATTACCAATAATTCATCTCCAATATCAACAACACACCAAATGGGGTGAATATTCATACAAAATCAATAACAGCATATTAGAATATGCTCACGTCATAACAGAGCTCGAAACGGCTTGGGAAAATTGGACTATAAACGTACCACAAATAGAACCACCAGACATGCTTATAAGGTGGGATCATGGCAAGAAAATGTTGAAAAATCGACTAATTGAACTCTCGCAAGATGTCGCACTCAAGCGTAGAGAAGATTACAATCAAGCGAAAAATATGCTCCACACTCTGGACGCTCATCCGGACCACGTCCTGGAAGATCGTCGCCCGGAATTCTTGGAGAAAATCAACAACTTCTACGATTATAAAGCAGTCGGATCGCAAATCAGATCCAGAACTATCCCAACTAGCGATGAAGAGCCATCTAAAAGCTTCTTCAAAGCAGAGGAACAAAATTGTAAAAGTACCTCTATCACTGAGATACACGACGCAAACAACACAACTCTCACCAAGAAAGAAGACATTCTCAAAGAAGTACACAGCTTCTACCACTCCCTATGGGGTGTAAAAGACAACATAAACTCTCAAGAACAAAACAACTACTTAAACATTCTTGGAGAGGCCAAAATTGAGGAAGACGCAGCTGAACAAGCAGAACAGCTGATCAGTCTCAAAGAAGTAAAAACCGCCATCGATTCTCTTAACAAGGATTCTGCACCTGGATCAGATGGTCTCGGATCATTATTCTACCAAAAATGCTGGCATTTCATGAAACACGACATTCTAGAGATGCTTACAAATTGCTACTTGAGAAAAACAATGACTCCCTCAATGAGAGAAGCAAAAGTGAAGTTAATCTTTAAAAAAGGTGAAAAAGAAAAGCTCAAAAATTGGAGACCGATCTCTCTACTCAACACTGATTACAAGATCTTGAGTAAAATCCTTTCCAACAGACTCACACCCATGATCACAAACCTGATTTGTCCGAATCAGAAATGTGGACTACCGAACCGCAGAATAGAGCATGTCACAATGAACATACAAGCCGCCCTGGAAGCATCTCAAACACAACACAGGGACTTGTACGTCATGATAACTGACTTTGAAAAAGCATTCGACAGAGTTAGTCACTCCTTCCTCTATGGAATCTTGAAGAAACTCGGAGTAAAACCAATAATGATGAACTACCTGTCTTTGGTATACAACAAAACAAAAAGCAAGATAGAAATCAACGGAGCCTTAACAAAACGAATCAACGTCAAAAGGGGCATAAGACAAGGTTGTCCCCTCAGCATGCTCTATTTTATAATCTGTGCCGACGTGTTGACCCGTCGCATAGAAAAAAACCATCTGATCAACGGTTTTCGCTTTTCCAAGCTGACAATCAAAATCCAGCAATATGCGGACGACACTACATTCATCACAAGAGACATTCCATCTCTCAAAGAAATCAACAGAGAACTAGCCATCTACCAGACGATGTCCGGCCAGAAAGTGAACCAGGGAAAGACCCAGATCCTGGCGTCCAAACCGGACCTGGCCCAAAGAGCTCAGCAGCTCTTTCCAGAAGCTGCGATCTTGAACAACGTCAAGATCCTGGGCATCTGGCTAGGCACAAACAAAACACAACTTGACAAGATGAACTGGCAGACCGCCATCAAGAAAACTCAAACGATCGCCAACATCCACAAACCACGAAGACTCTCCCTCTATGGAAAGATCTCGATCATCAACACTCTCTTGGTACCCGTCACTTTGCATCTCAGTAGAGTGCTGATGCCAACGAAACAACACATCAAAGAACTAAACAAAATCCTATTCGACTTCCTCTGGTATCCTTCACCATTCGAACAGCTCCAGAGAAGCAAGACGTTTCCTCCTGTCAAAGATGGAGGCATCAACATGGTGGACATCCAATCAAAATTTCAAACAAGCCGCATCGACAGAATTCGCCACCTCTTCTCACTAGAAGACGCCACCGAAATCTGGCACGAATGGGCCATGTTCAATTTGAGTTACAGAATGAGACACATTAATCCTCATCTGTTCTCCAACAGCATTCCGCATGCCCCAATTCCAAACGATATGTATGCGGACATCTTCAAGTCCTTTTGCAAACTCAAAGGCTTGAAACACGACTGGGAAAACACTTCCTACAAAAATATCTACATCAATCTGAAAACGCAAAATGAAAAGAAAATTGACAAGATTGATGAAAACGGAAAGAAGATTCCTTGGAATGAGATCCTCTTGAAAAACAAGGGAATCAAACTCTTCCTTCCACCTCACCTATCCTCCATGTCCTTTCGGATTGCACATGGAGGATACAAATGGGGAGATTTTAATAGATCAATACACTCCGACAGAAAAACAAACTGCAAATTCTGCAGAAAACCAGAAGACAATGTGACCCACGTCCTCACCAAGTGCTCCTTTGCACAAGGAATATGGGAGCGCCTGAAACAACAATATCTTGGCCTAACCAAGGAAGACATAGAAATAACAAAGGACATGATCCTTTACAATCAACTCCCTGGAGGACAAAAGAACAACCCGATTCTTTTGACCATGATGAATGTCGCCAAGCACACCATCATCCAAAAGAAGAAATCTCTGGACATAGGCGACACATATATACAGGACACAAAACGGTCCACCATTCAAGCCCTGTGGGTCATCATGACAAAAACGAAAAACATAACACAAAAGCATAACATTCCTTTGTCATCTGACATTTCTACTCCTTCCAAACCTCCTCCTACGGTCAGAAGAAAGAAGAACCAGTCGAGATCCACTCTTCAACCGCCCTCTCAGTCGTCCTCGGTGGTAGGGATGACTGATTGCAGCGGTGGATCTCACTAGCACAGTACGGTCGTAGATCATCTTTGAAGAAGTTTAGACAGCCAAGGGCGTAACAACCCACCTTTAACCCGTCCCTCTCACTCATCTACAACGGCCTGATGCCGAAAGAGTGATTGCAGCGGGAGATCTTTAACCGTCCCTCTCCGTTGTCCCACTCGCTCTGGGATGACAGGATTGCAGCGGCCCATTCCAAGACGACTCTGGGGTCAGCGAAAGCTACCCTCTCTCTGGCCGCTCCTCTCTGGCATCTCCGCCAAATGAGGTGTCAGACTGCAGTGGCCCGTTTCCTCCAAACAGGTGCCCTTCTTCAAGCGGGCAACAAGAAGATACACACACACAAACAAACCCAAATAAAATTAAAAAATGAATTATCTACCAAAACGCGCTAGTTCTCATGCTTGACCCGCCATCTCCTAGTCTGCTCCAAGATCAGCAAGAGGAAAGTCGAGACAGGCAGATCAGCTTGAGGCAGCCACTAACCAAATATTTACATCCACAGATTACCATCTACCGCGGTGGGTCCCTTCGGTCGTAGTGAATCCCTCGCCTCCCTGGTAGGTATCTTCCATGTAAGTATGGTGTGCCTGCTGAGTGTTTGGGTGTGTGGACGGCTCCCGGAGCGGACGCACTAATGATGAGACAGGAAACAAATCCATTCCATATGGACAATTTGTAAACCTGCAAGATGTAGTGGTATCCATCTTGAACTCTGAGCGTTGCGCGAAAGAAAAAAAAAAAAAAAAAAAAAAAAGAGCCCAGCGTTGCGCAAAATAAGAATAAAAAAAAAGAGCCCAGCTTCGTGGGCGAAACACGTGTCTATCGCAGTCAATTCTTGCTGTACTTGACTGCCGAGAAACATATAATGACTTACCAGATAGCCTAACATTTTTGTGGCATCCAGGCATAAGCCGGGTCGATGAACATTTAGTATGATGAAGTGAAAGAGAAGCAAGGAAGCTAATCCAAATCTTCCCTCCTTGGTATTCACAAATAAATGCTTGAAATCTCAGGGTTTGAATAAAATGAATTTTAAGGTCAGGATTGAAAAGACAGTTAAATGCTCACGAAGTGAGCTGCTAAGCTCCACGTGCTGATAGGGGAAGTGCGGGACCAATCGGATGAAATTTATTTTATTTCTTGTTTTGCAAAATCTGTTCATCTAGGCTACCCGTAAAATGGGGATACTTTGAAACCGGGGTAAACTTTGGACAGTTCCCCAAAATTAGTTGACAGGGTAATAGTTTTGTTAATAACTCCCAAATAAAGCGGAATGTCGGGTTAAAAGTCACTTTTTCGTAGTCCATGGTAAAATTACTTTCGATTAAGTCTGGAAATTTGGTTTGAGACTTAATTTACTTCACGCTCCAGTGCACAATTTCATAAATGAGTGATTCTAGCAAAACAGCATGGTGAAGTGTTGTGTTCCAACTTCCCTCTGGTTCTCAGCCTTTTGATGGCATTTCAGCTCAGTTTTTTAAGCAGATGTTGGAAATATCATCAAGATCTTAGATCTAAAAGGATTTTTTTGTATTATTTTCAGTTTTTCCGAAAATCAGGGTTTTCCGGCTAGCTAAGCTTTTATTTTACTGATGGGGTTACTTTGAACGGTGTTTTTGAACAAGAAAAATGGCTGTGGAACCGGGTAAAAGCATTTGCAATGAAGATGTACGTAATCCAGAAGTAAGTGTTCCAAGCAGTAAGAAAAAATGTTTGCTAAGAGATGAGGCTTCTATCACAAGTGAGGAAAGAAACGAAGATGATGAAGAAAATTAATAATGAGTGATGCAAGTCTATCCAACTGCGATGAAAATGATCTGGAAGTTGGAGCAAGCTCAAACTCTACCGTTTCTGATGAAAAAAATGACAAATAATTCCCTAGCAACAGGACTTCAACAATTGGAAAACTTCACTCTGCCAATCTCGGTAACCGGCCCTGCGTCAAGAGCCTCTACAAGTATGCAAAACTACCAGGAATAACCTTCAAGGCTTTGTCAGTCCGAGGATAAAGATTCAAAAACCAAACAAACCAACCATCCATACTAAGGATGGAATTTGCCTACGCTCAAAGATGAAATCGATCTGTCTCGAGATCGTGACTTTTGTTTTGCATGCAATTTCAAAAATCTGCATGCCTTGGTTCCATTTGCGCCACGCTGTTGTAAAAGAGCAGCGAATAGGCAAATTGTATTATCAACGCATGCTGAGCTCGTCTCAGCATGCAGAGTTGCCAGGGTCAGCAAAGTTTCCAAATTTTGAAAACGAACAGTTGTTTCGAATATTGAAATTAAGAGAGCGAGGTGGTTTTGCTATTAACATTTTCAATTTCTACGCATAAATTTGTTGTTTCTAAAAGATTTCTGATTTCGTCAGAATTGTAAGGCATGCAGTGCATGCCTTGCATGCATGGAGAATACGCCACTGTATTGGACATAAGTTTGTTATGACCTTCTACTTACTACTGTTTGCTAATATCGTTGGTTTGACGCAGCGGATAAGGCGCTTGCTTTCCAATCATGCAATCCTGGTTCGACTCCCGGCTTAAGCTGGTTGTTGAAAAACACCGCTCATCTCTACTCAGGGTGTAATAAATTGGGTGGGCGTATAGTTGCTAAAGGAAAGGCGGCCGAGAAAAAGGAACTGGCCACCCTACTTTCGTTAGTGCCGAAGACTTAGTATAATGAGAACCTTATGTTCTCATCCCCCGATGTTTGAATTCAAGTATGAGACTCACCTTTTTACAATAAAAGAGAGAGACTCCTTTTTGATCATTTATTGGGCGCAAATTAGATTTTGACAAAAGTGTAGGCTAAGTCACAAATTTTGATTTTTATCAACCGATTTTTGCACCCCTATCAATGTGGCGCCCATGGCTCGAGCCATGCCTGCCACACCCTAGGTACGCTACTGCTGCTTGATGTTGTGTTAGTCTGATAATTTGTGTGATGACTGATAAAAATTTGAATTCTATGGACTTTGAGTCTGATTGCAAATAAATAAATAAATAGCCTACAAACAAATAATTCACATCAAGAAGACAATAATAGGCCTACACGTACTTCTAAATACAAATTGTCATAATAATCTAAAATCTTAACATGTTAAAACTTATTTTTAAAATTTTATAAATGAAACTTGTAGACTAGGCTACATTTTCAGCTGAGAATTTTGATATTGGAATTGGGATATACTTGGGATTTACTTTTCATAAAGTGTGTAAACGTCTGGATACTTTCTGCTCAAATTTTTCTAACTCTCATCAAATTACACATTTATTTCTTAACTCCCACATCTTAAATCATATTCAATTACAGTGGACTTTTTTCTATTTTCATCATCATCATTTTCAGCCTGTGAGAGCCCATGCATTGCAGAGCGTAAGCCTTCCCCTTTTCATGCCAATTTACATGATTATGTGCTAGTTGGTACCAATTGGTTGTATTGCATTGTTTGTCAATGTCGTCCCTCCATCTCACTTTTGGTTTTCCTTTCTTTCTTTTGGTTTCTCGTGGTGTCCATGTTGTTAATTTTTTAGTCCATCTATTGTCCTGATATCTTGCTATATGACCTGCCCAGGACCATTTTAGTTTCTTGATTGTGCTTAATATATCTCGTAATTTTGTTTGATTTCTGATCCATTCGGCAGTCTTTTTATCTCGCCATGTTAAACTCATCATGATTCGTTCATGTGCTCTCTGCATAATTCTTAGTTTAAGTGTTAATTTCTTTGTAAGGTTCCAAGTTTCTGCACCATATGTAGCAAGCGCTATATGTAGTTTCTGCACCATATGTAGTTTCTGCACCAAGTTTCTACACCATTTTCTATTTTACATGCATTAAATTTGATATAAAAATTTAACTTTGACTATTCGAGCAAAAAATCAAAAATAGGTTTAATCTTAATGAAATTTTTGAAACATGCCGAAAGATTTTGGCCAAGTTTTCATCAAATTTTTAATTAATTGAATAATTCGGGAGTGCGGCTGCATTTTATTAAGCATGCATAACTATTATTTGAGCAAAAAAAGAAAAATAAGTTCAACCTTGATGAAAGTTCTTGCTCAAATTTTTATCAAATTTTTTCAAGTTTCGACTAATTGAAACGTTTGAGGGCGCAGTTGCACCGCCGTCTGCAGTTATGAACTGAGCGAACGACAACTGAGCAAGTGACAACTGAGCTAGCAACATTTCAGCAAGTGGCTGAAATAGGTAAATGATGAAACTGAATAAGTAACAACTGAGCAAGCCATAACTTGGAATGCCACAAGCAGGGAATGGGATAGAATGGAAGATGGAATGGAATGGTGGTCACAGCGGTAAACCATAATCTCTTCGTGGGAAAATTGATTGATTGATTGATTTAATTCGTTGTAGGTAAATATAATACAATAAATACAGCAATAAAAAAGGAATTTCCAGCAACGGGAATCTGCGAAGAGACCATGGGTCTTCGAGTCAAGCAGATACCCCAGATTCTAATAGAAGTTCTAAAATTGCGATAAGAATAATTCAATAACGAAAATTGAGACAAGGTGTTAGAAGATGGTCACAGAGAAATATACTGTATTTAGTAGTCTATCGGTAGCATAAAGGTAATTCAAAATTAATCGTGCTAATATTTGGCGATGAGTGAATATTTGTGTTGTTTTTTAAAAGAATAAAATGACAATTTACGCAAGCTCGTTGGTAAGGAGTTCCAGACTTTCACTCCGGCATATTTAATGCTGCGCTGGAGTCGGGATGAGGCGTAACGTGGGACAAAATAACAATCATTGGAAGAATGTCTAGTAAGACGTGCATTATACATGAGTTTGGTTTTTTCAAAGTAGTGTGCGAAAGGCAGAGGCAATACATCCGTATCAAATTTAAACATGAATTTAGCAGTTTCGTGTTCGTACAAATCTTTAAGCTTGAGTATGTTAAGTTTCTTATAGAAAGGTGTGACATGATCAGACCACCTGCCACCTGCTACTATTGTAACATAAAGTTCCCGGATCCGTTCGTCTGTATGTAATGACCGAAAGAAACACTTTTCTGAAAACGTCTATTCAAGAATTGTATTTCTGTAAAAATTGCCCCAAGGCTGTCGAAATTGCGACGCAACACCATACCCGTACGCCACTAAAAACTTGTCAATACAATACAAATTACTGAGATAAAGACGAAATTTCGTCCAGCTGGCAAGCACTAAGCAAAACAGTTAAATATGCGACCAACTTTTCAAGCAACAATTTTAAAATGACGAAAATAGATTGCAATATTTCAAACGCACGTAGGCAGCTACTGTGACGTAATAATGATAAGCATTATGAAGCTATTCCAACACCTGTTGGCTTTGGCTTACACCATGTCTCGTAATTCAAGATTTAACGATGATGTAATGTTTCAACAGGTGTGACCAGAGGTGATGCAATCTTTGCTGATTTCTAGCAATAGTACATTACGTCAGACGCCAAGATTCAGTAGACCTGAACGGTTTTATGTGACGTTTGATTTAAAAATTGTCCGGAACAAATGGAAGACAGATTGTGGGATGGAAGATGGAAAATGTCAAGGATGAAAAGGAATGGAAGATTTTGATGATGGGATGGCAGACAATCTTCCATCATTCGATCTCAATACCATCATTAACTTTCTAAGGCTTTATCAAGACATACAAAATATTACTTGTTGTTTCTTTTTGCATTTATAGAGTCAATCTATGCTTCTAGTTCTACCACCAAACAGTACGTAATACTTAAGAAAATACTGCTGTCAAAGTTTTAGCTTAAAAGCCTATGGTTTTTAGGTTTATTTGTGGCATATTTAACGCGGAGATCACAAAATGTGAAGATGGAATGGAAGATGGAAGAGATTTCTGAGATGGAATGGAAGATTTTTAAGATGGAATGGAAGAAACTCTCAGGATGGAAGATGGAAAAAATGTCTTCCATTCCATAACTTGGCCACAAGTCAGCAAAACCAGTTTGACAAGCGATAATCAAGCACATCCGACGTGAGCACGTAAATCTCATTTGTTGACTTGGCAGTAGCTGAAATGTAATTGCTGAGTCGAAGCACTTGCTGAGTTGTCGCATACCGAGTATTACTGTTCATTTGCACTTACACTAAGCTATCAAGGCCCGGATAAGTAGCAAACTCATTAAGTATAGATTGCTTTTGCTTACCGCCTATCGGCGATGTAGATTGCTGTAGTATGTTATAGACTTTACTGAATGTGGCTTAGCGTAGACTACGTCTATCTGTTTTGCGCTTAGTTGACCTTGAACATTTCTTTTAACCTTTAATAACTGTTATACGTACAAAAAAACGTTACAAGTTGCAATTGTTTTGAAATACCTAGGCCTAATGACGAACGAAACTGAGCAAAAAGATTCATATAACATATTAAGAAATGTAACCTATAGGGTACACCCCGAGTGTACACTAACAATGTAATTACGTCAGACTAATGGACCAGTGGCGGCTGGTGAGGTGTGAAAGTGGTGGTGCTGCGGACGGGCGCGCCCCGCCCGCGTCTTCGCCGAAGGCGAGTCGAACGGAGGGGGGTGTGGGGGAGCCTCCCCCAGAAAATTTTGAAAAATGACACTTAATTTGGTGCATTCTGCGTGCATCTTCAGCTCTAAATTGTAATGAAAAGATAAGATAAAGCTTTTGCGGTTTGAATATTTTCTTTTTGTTGATTTCGTTGCTGTGTTTTATTTCCACTATATCGTTTCTTTTGTATTTAGACAAGGAAAAATAAATTGAATTTCTGCAGCCATTATTGTGACAGAAAGCGTTGCTAAATACTTTTGCAATGTATTGTTCTGCAACTAATGTAGGTTGGGAAATCGTCAAAGACAATTAATTAACCTTAATCGGTTCTAAAAAACAGTTAAAAAAGAACCAAATAACCAAACCCCAAATATGTAGACAAACATCTTTAAAAATGGACAAATTTTTTGAATTTAGCGATAAAATCACTAATATGGCAACCCTAGGCGCACTGTTCAAGACAGCGCCAAAACGACGAACGTTAGCACTGCCAGACTGATAAACTACGTCATTGTCACGTGACTTCGACTTGGTTTGTTTGCTTTTATGACGCTCGCGCTCAGGCGCAAGGAAAATCACAGCGCCTCGCATAGCGAAGTCATAGCGGTCAAGCTTGAGTGGAAGTCATGTGACAACAAGGTAGTTTCCCTCTCTGAGAAGGCGTCAAGAAAGCGAAAAAGTTGGAAAGGTCTGCTAACTTCAACAAATTTAATTAAAAATCACGACGTGTTTTACGGGCAGAATGAGCCCAAAAAATTGGTGGAGCTGCAGCGCCACAGCACCATTACACGAGCCGCCACTGTAATGGACTTTATGGAGAAATAAGCTGAAAAAACTAATCATATGTTATTTCAAAGTAAGCACTACAAATATCATTCGGACAGGTGCTAGAAAGTTGTCTTGGTTTAGGCTACTTTTGTGGCCTTAGACTATAGCCTACCAATGGTGAATCCAGAGGGGTGAGGGGCGAATGGAGCAGTCAGTAGCCTACCATCGCCCCTTCTAAAACCCACAAAAGTAACTTTATTCACGGTATGCAGTTTTGAAAGGCCAGATTAATGTAGATCTACATGAGCTGTAATTGAACAAGTGCTCTGCATAACTAAAGCAAGTGCCTGAAGCCGACATGTTGATTCCATTGTTAACTGTCAGATGAAACTGGGTTTCTATTGGCAGTTTCAGTTTCTGTATGTTGTAGTGAAGTTGTTGATTTAGCTGGTTTGGTGTTGACTTTGAATTGTATTAGTTATTTGCAGGGATACCTAAACTAGTTTAGTTAAGTTATCGAATAGTTTAGGTATTCCTGGTTATTTATTTTGCAGATTCAAGTTTTAAGTTTAATAAAGCCAAATCATGGTTACAACAATTTATTGTGTGTTGTTGACATCGTCCCTCCCAAGGCTACTTGCTGGATCCGCCTCTGGATACTATTGTAGGTATAGAGTGAAAAAAAACAAACTCCAAACTACTTGTTCATATACTGTGAAAGTTTTACTGATAAAAAAGTACGATACCACACATTTTAAAACAGCCATATATTAAAACCAAAGTAAGCTAGGTCACGAAGCCATTCTCAAAGCACTTCACATTCAACTGTTTGTTGATTTGACTAAGACACTAGAAAGGTATCACTGGCCTAATATACATTGTAAACTATCATTTGTAGACTATTGCCGTTAAAAACGTCTTACCATACAAAAAATGTAAATAGCATAAAGCATACGCCACTAAGCCACTATAACTCCACCATGGTCATAGCGATGCTATAGGATAGGCTAGTTACATAATCAAGAAAAGTAGGCGACACAGGCCTTCCCGTCCTGGTTGTACGGCTTTTAAGAGGATAATTTGGGCTCTGTACCAATGTGATCCTCGGGTTCCAAGTCAAGACGAAAGAAACAACACACTATATCGAAAGAATACACGGCGGTTTCTTCAAGTTTCCTTGCCGCTTGGAAAGGTTATGGGCCCTAAAATTATCCTGAGCCTAGGTTCAAAAGTACTCCCTGGACTCAACTCTCAACACTGCTGGTTGCAAACAATGAAAAGTGAAAAGTTGCCAACAACTTTTGCGTTGTTAGAAAAAGATGATTCATTTTTTAAGCGATAAATAAAACTCAAATCACGAATAAAATCAGTATAAAAAACAACAAATAGTGTCATGTTATTAACTGTTTTCAAATTTCAGATTGGTAGTTCACAATATTCCAATAAATTTTCAATCTACTGTATAAGCAACGGTGGTCTCTTGTTGACTATGATAAAAAGAAAGATGGAAGAGATGCGCAGGATTTCTTGCAGTGATTGCAAACTCTGGCAAAGAAATGTCTCCCAACTGAAAAATATAAAATTCCGTAAATGTTTGAACAAACAGTCCATATAACAACAATGAAAGACATTTTTTGGGCTAGGCATAATTTTTGTCTTCGTTTTAAAGTGAGAGATCGTATCGAATACCAATGCCAGGTCATGTAGGCTACCTTGAAGAAGGTGAAAATTTAAATAAGTTAATAGTGTTGCAATTAAGTTTAATTGCGGAAATAGACTGGACTGCAAATAAAAAGGGTTTTAAATCTCCTGGTGCAGAAGGTAGTTTGCTGCAGTGATAGAAAGTGATAAACAAGGCTTGCAATCTCCTTCATGGACCAAAGACAACATGTAACATAATCGACGTTTGAAAATAAAGACTTTTTCCTGAAGTGTTCTCTGTCTGTCAATTGTACTACAAACGAGACTGATAAAAAAGAAAGCTGACAAGTTTTGGAGACGAAAACGCAGACACTATTGAGTAGGAGTACGATAGCGAACGAAACTCGCTTCAGTCCATGCATAAAAGCTTAAAATATACTTGAACACTCCTTATTGCCTTATTGTATAAAAGTTTATATTAAGTTGAAGCTTCAAAGGAGCTTTTAAAAGCCACTACGTTTAGGTAGTGACATAAGTTACGCGAATCCTTCGCCGCTTTGATGTGTTCGTTTAGTACACGACACGCTTATCTGTCAGCCAAGTTTATCTTAATGCTTTGGGCAAGGCAATCAGACGGGCCATCGCTTTTCCAGCTTTGCAATTTCGTATTCTTGTATGTTTTAAACCCTTTTTTTGTCCAGTCACAACGCAAAGGCATAGCCTATACCATTTCAATCAATTACGTCAGTATACAACTTTGCAAAAACTAGCTAGCCTACTATAGTTTGAAAGCTTGCTTATCATAGCAAGAGTTTACGTTATGAAATGTGAAGCACTGTATTTTCACAAACATTCCAACCTGTAATTAATCTTCTTAAGGCAAAACTATACTCAGGCCGTGTAAACACCATCTTGCCCCGCCTCTCGAAATCCACTAGTGGGCCCCTATTTTTTTGTGACGGTGCCTAAATTGTTTGTCAAACCACAGATTATGAATACGGATAAAAAAACATCAGACATGCATGTTATGTGTAAGATGAACAGTGGCGTACGCAGGAATTTTTCATGGTGGGATTATGAAAAAAATTCATGAGACCATTATAACCGCAGCCAACATTTAGTTCACGGCTGAAACGAAAGTGGGCCTATGACAAGTCACTAAACGTACACTTCACATTATGCTGAAGATTAGGGCTACAAGATGATCGAGAAAGGACGAACATTAGCGTAGGCTACGTTTTTTTGTTAAAAATATGTTGGTTAATGCAAATAGACTATGCAATGTAAATCGTAAATGCAATCCACTGTCGATTCAGAATTTGGCGGGTGTTTCCTGTGGAGTATGAAGATGTTTTCCATTTGAGTTACGTTAAGATTGCATTTTGTAGCAAGAAAGAATTTAAAATACTCGTTGCGGTCCTTTGCTTTTACATTGGAACAGAAAAAGGTGGGTTAAGGATGATAAAAATCTCTACAAACCCTGCGATTAATTATTGTTTATTTATCAAACAAAACAAAAGTTTGAAATAAGTTAGGTTGTGTCTTGTTTGAAACACCCCTGAGTGAAAGCACTTAGCTTATCTTAAAATAAACATATTTTACGCAACCCGGACTTTTTCGTCTTGACGCTTAATTTCTCTCATGCATTGGCATTTCATATTTCTTTTTAGCGCACAACGAAACCAAATTGCTGAAGATCTCGAATCCAAAGAAGATAAATCGACCTAGGTTCTAGGAAGTGTCCAATCAAACAATGGAAACTGTTGCTTACTAAAAAATAGGCTAGCCATCAGCGAAAAACAGACCGGTTATTCAAGCTGGTGGTGAGCAAGGGTCTACAATACAGTTTAGCTTCAAGCAGCTGTACTAAACTTATAAGCAACAAAAGCAAGCAAAAACTTAGAAATTTCGATACTCAATTTTTAACTTTTTTGTTGCTTGTAGGCTATATTTAAAAGAGCGAAGTATAATTTTGGAGTGTGCATGTAACTTATTTGTTAGGCACAAGAGCATATATTCACGAGCAGTAGCGAATTTATAATAGAAAATAATTTGGTGGGTATAGGCTCAGGAGTTTTAATGAAACAAATTTTTTTCAAGCTAAAATGGGGCATGTAAAAATTGAAGTCCTAAAAAAACAGTTACATGAAAACAGCCATATCGGCAAATCAAGTTGTTTAAATATAATAGGTATCAGTGAATTGAAGGAAATAGTTTAGAATTCATTTGCTATTAACAAACTTACTGCTTCGTTTTGACAGAGACTGGCTGCATCGAGCGCATATCTTCTTTCCGCAGTGAAATCTAACGTGAGGTCTTCCTTCAGCCAAACTGTTGGAGAAAAGCTCCATTGTGACCAGCAAAGCAATCGCAATGCATATCAATTGCTTTGAATTCATCTTCGCGATATTGTCTCGAACAACTTCCACAATTTCTTCACTTGTGCCTGACCAGTTCTCCTTATCCGATGAGTATTTTTCTTAGCAGAGAATTTCTTAAATATTCCTTTTAAGGATTCCAGTCTAATTTTATGCAACGAAAGAAATTTGCCAACAAAGTGTTAAGTTTACGTGTAGTTTACCTGCAATATAAGTTATGCTGAATTTATATTATTGCAATAGTCCACTTTTCTCATGCTTTAAAATCCACTTGAAGTAATCACCAGCTTTTATTTAAATTTTCATGTTACGACGCAACTGGAGTAAACTTTTTAAAAATATATTCAAACGCACTATCTACTGGCTGATATGCCAAATGGCCAGAGCTTAATCATAATCTGAAAAAGAGGTTTCTGCGGATTCTAGTCATTGTATGAGAATTTGAGGTAACGTTTAAGTTTTGCAACTTTCTGCAGTCTTTGAAATGATATCAACAATCAAGTTTGAAGAATGTTTTTTTTTTGAAACTTCAAGTCTTAAATTTCATGGTCATATTCATATTGTAATCTACATTGTTGATTTACCTTTCCTCAAATGTTGATTTTAAGCCCTGTAGCATTTTATAGCCAACCATGGCCATGAGCCAACCAAATCAACGTCGGCTGATCAAGTGTATTATGCAAAGCATTATGATAGCCTAGTAGGCCTGGCTAAGTTCATTGCAATGCTGTTCTGAAAGTAAAAAAGTTTTCTGTTCGCTCAAGTCCATGTCTTCTGCTTATATGACAGCAGAATTTTTATTATCATTTTTAAATCATCTACCCTGACATTTTCTCCAGAAGGGCGTAAGTAATCTTTTCCACTTGGCGGAAACAAGCTTTCTGTCGCCAATATAGATTGACTAGAAATCTGCTGTGGGTGGAATGGAATTCCAACTGCACTAAATATAACTTTTATGATGTAATTCTTTATCTTTTTTTTAAAGCAAGTTTTCGCAACTAGTTAATTTAATTTGGATGCTTTTGTTTGGTATCTAGAACAGGTCGGTAACTTTTGGTATGACAAAAAAAGTTGAGCAAAAGTTTATTGTTCGTACATAGATAAAGAAAAAACTCAATGTTTTTTAAATTGTTGACCTTAAACTCAGAACAAATCGATTTCGACTTTCCTGAAAGCCTACCAGTTTTGGAAAGAGAACAAAATTGTGTGAGAAACATTAGGCTACAGCAGAAACGCTATAAGAAATAAGGAAACAAAGGGAAAATCTGACCATTAAAAAACTTTTTTTGTTTTCGGATTTCATTGTTTGAACACAAAGTTAAGATTGATAAAAAATTCGATCTGACACCTGCAAAATTGCAAATTCAAAACTAGAATTTTCAAATTGGCCTGCTCTGTGAACTTAACCGGAATGCATTTCGACCGAGTTTACTATCCTGGTGCTTGTTCAATGTCTATATCTATCCATTTTTTTACTTAACGTTTGCTTTTTTAATGATGTGTTGGTTTGCTTCACTGCAGATCAGATAATCTTATTTTTACACTATCTGAAGTAGATTAGCTCGTAATAAGTTTATTTTTCTTAATTACTCATCGACTAAATTTCACGTTGGACTTGTATTCCAAATGTAAACGAATTGCTGCTAGCTTGTTTGCTGTTCTAGTTGTATTTCAAATGTTTGGGCTTTTTTCGTAGTTTAGCTACCAATATAAAGCTCCTTTTTAGAAGGCTGCGTCAATAACTCATCTGCGGAGTACGGCACTGACGTGAATGAAAAGAACGCAAAGGCCACGAACCTTACGCAAAGGTCACAAAGATTCGGGTACGATTTCAATCAGGTCAACAAGAGCACTGCAAAGTCTATGCCACGCGCGTAATTACTGATTACTCACGAAAAGCATCATGAGAATTAAAAAATTCTAAAAGTTGATTAACTTTGTTTGAAAGCATTTCATCAAAGATTCTTTAATGTTATGCCGAAAGAGTGGTCAGTTAGGTGGTCACAAACTAAATACAATAAAAATAAAATCATTAAAATTCTTTTTTGTGTACGGCTGATTAATTAGTGACAATATTGTTAGCCAATCTTATGTAGACTACAGTAGCCAATGTGCTTTGCCAATCTTTAGTTACCGTAATCTTATGTTCTTTGTTTGCATGTTCTGTTTATCCATTTTGTGCTTTTAACTACAAATTATTGAAAATGCAAAGACTTATTCCTTTATTTCAACAAATAGTAAATAGCAACAACCACTGCTAATCAATCAACGCTAATCAGTCACAATCAATACCGTTATTTACGTTTAAAGAAAAACCAAGAAAAGTATGTCCATAATTATTTGTTTCATTGCCTAGCCACTGTGCCAGTGCTCAATGATATCCGTCCTGCTGGATACTACACCTTCGTTTTCCGTGTTCATTAAATACAAAAACTTCACATGCCACCCATCTGTCATAGCTGCATTGCACACAGATAAATTGCTGAGCTCAAATGTCTGGTTTGCATACAAAAGTATAACCTGGCTCCAACACAGCTCATCCAGTCACCAAGTTGCTATGTCGCAATTGTCTGTCTCTGTCTGGAATTCAATGATGACTTTCTGCGACTGACAAGCGCGGCATCTTTTCGCTTCACAAATCAAATGAGTCCCCGTTTGCGGTTTCGATGAGGTAAGCCATGTCGTACTTTCGCTTCTTAGTAACTATGATAAGCTAGGACAAGCAAACCAATACTTTTTCTCCGAAATAAATTCTGTTCGTCAGTTGCAAAAATCACGCGTTTGAATTGTTTTTACTGTAGAGTAGCCTACATTACTGACAATTAACCAACGTCACAGATAAAGCATAAATTTCACTAATGTTAATTTCAAAGTGATTTATATTTTGATTGCTTGCAAAGCTTATATGGACGCCTTTTTTACGCTTGGAGACTCAAAATGCTGGACAATGCTCGAGCACGAGCTGGAGCTGAGTAGGGCGCTAACTATTAATGTTATTTTTCTGAACTTTACTTTAATTATTCATCTGTAGTTTGAGTTTGCTTCAAGTGAAGTTGATGAAATATCTAATGTAAGAAATTAATGTGGTTGTAGTCATGTGAAGCGTGCTGTCTGAAAGTCTACATACCTTCGAAAGCCGAGATGACCTTGTGTTTTAGTGTTTACCTTTCCATTTGGTTAACACGAAAACCACTTTAAGTTTTACATTAGCTAAGAACACACTGTGGTTTGTGAACTGTACGTGCAGCTGAGGCTGCTAAGTTGAGTTACATCATTGAAATGTTGTACCTGATGACTCATCAATTTATAATTAAGGCAGGTGGTAGCGTCATCGGTTAGCACAGCAGCGAAAAACAAGCCAAGTTTTGAAGAGTTACGTTGGTCGAAGACTCGAAGTATTTCTGTAAAATCTCTCTTCAAAATGAGGCAATAAACAACTGTGTGGCATCGCTTGATGCTGTGTGAGTTTAAATGTTTATTAAAAAGTTCTTTTTGAATTTTTTTTTATAAGATGCATTTTTTATAAGGTTTTCTTATAAGATAAGCGGAAGAACGTGATGTGTGGAAGCAAATGACAGTCAAACTTCGGCGCTTTCGGCTCGGAGACGGCACAAGATCATGATGAATGTGCTTAGTGAAAAGCATGAGCTAGCGATGTTTTTCTGGATTAAACTCTGGAGCTTGATTATACTCTACAAGTTTGCTTTGTGCATAATTTTAACATCTGTAGTCGGTCAACCTTTCCTTCAATTGCAAGTAGCCTAAATATCTCCGAGAAAAATCCACCAAGAAATTTACTCCCAGAAAAAATGCATCCTCATAAGTGTCCTCCAAAAAAAATTTAGTTTAGTAAACGTTTCACGAAAAAATATCCCAACTAAACAGTTTCGATTTTTACAGCGGGACACTTAGTAAGGGGGATTTCCGGGTGATATTTCCTACATTCGAAAGAACTGTAAGCCGACTGCAAATGCAAACGCGCAGCACGCGATCTTTTTGATCTTAACGAAATCTAAACATAATTGTCATCTATGACTATAGCCTGTGACTCTCAATGGAGTCAAAGATAAGCATCTTTATCATAGTGAGGATGGCTGACTACTTAATTTAAAATATTTACTAATAAACCTGTGCATAAACTTACAGTGGAATCCATTTAGAAGTTTATTAAAACATTTTTTTACTTGCAAGTATTCCGCGCGGAATACTGAGCGCATAGCTGAGTGATGAGAAACCTGGTTTGACGTTCGAAGGGTCGCCGGTTCAACACCTCTCAAAAGCATGTGACTATGTCTTTGGCAAGACACCTAATTAAAGGCACGCCGTCGAATGCAGAGTGGCTCACCTTCCATTATAGACTGTGATTTCTCTCATGTATGAACATTGAACAAGTACACTGCTCTAGAAAGAAATGCTGGCTCTTGTTTTTGTCAAGAATTTCAGACTCCGGCCACACTCCGACTGCAGCTGAAAATTGAGACTCCTGCTCTAATGCGGCCAGGGGCGCCGGAAAAATTTTTGACTGGGGGGGTAGGATTATGAAAAACGGGCACTTTTATTGCTGAAAGGCCATTTTTTTAAGTTTTAAGATAAGATATAGCGATTAAGCTCATCTATCAGCTCATTATCGCGTAATGATACAAGTGTCCAGTATACAAAGAACAATGGCACGGAAGGGCATTATACTATGTCATGATGATGCAACCTACTATGATACAGAATTTTGTGTCGTGAGTATTATTTTGAGGCAAAAATGAAAGATTATAATTAGGCTAAAAGCGAATAGCAGAAATTTTTATGTTACGCTTATTTCAGTTAAACAGGAAACAAATACTTAAAAATAGTGGCATTCATCAAGGCTAAGTTCTAGGTTCAAAATATTTGCTACAAAAAACGCCTCCTCTTGTAGTTTACAGCACAGTGCACGCACGCTACAGTACCGTACCTTTAACGTATATTTGAAAACGAGGCTTAACCGACAAGAAACGCAATAGGCTACCGTCCTGTCTTACCTTCGAGGAAAACCTTCACATTCAATAGACTTTGCAGTGAAGGAAGGATAAGGGACTCGAATAATGACTTCATCATAATTCTTTGCTTCGGTAACATCCTTTTCCTGTACGCTCGCGGCGCGCTCGAAGTCTTTTAAAGTTTTCGGCAGATGGTAGGCTGTGACTTCAGAACGTCAGTTGCTGGGTAAATTGACTTTTGAGCATTTATTAAAAGTTTGTAAACTTTAGTGAAAAGAGCAGCTCTGTTTTCTAAGATCAAAGAAAGAATTTACCGCATAATCAATTTACAGTTTTTAGGAAAGTTAAGCGCTTCTACAATCTACATGGCAACAAGATCACTAATTAGCTGCAACCCCACTAATAAGTGAAGTCTGAAAGTGCGATATGTAGGCTAAGCAAGCTTGCTACATAGAGCATCCGTAGGCTTACAATTGCTGAGTTTTGTTTACTTGAATGTGCGAGTGGTTATAACAACAACACAGCGCAAACTGAGTTCGCACCATAAGGCTGTTATTACTCATTATTTACTCACATCAAATAGCAATCTATCGTCGAGTACTTTTTTTACAGAATACCAATCAATTTGAAGAATTCATTAATAGACTGAAATTTACAATAGTAATAAACCTAAAGGTGTGTTGGGCGGTCGTAGTAAAGTGGGTCTTATTAACAGATATTAATTTTAAGTGACAAATTGAGAAGATTGCATTATGAAATGTTTGGAAACAACCTACTTACTATATTGCTTTTAATATAAAAAAGTTGCCCAAAACTGTAAAAAAAGTTGTAACTTAGAAAATCCTCTGTTTCTCAGAATTAAACTGTATATTGTAAACAAACAAATATATAATAAAAAATGAGCTACGTTCCCTAGAAATCTAACTTCTGCTTCACACAAGGCGAAAGTAAGGTTGACTTCCCATCACTTGAAATAAAAATGTAAAAATGTAACTTGAGTCGGTATTGGAAAACAACGCATTTCTTTTTTAATTTTAGATAAAGTAGACCTACTGTACAACTTTTTCATTTCTACGAAATAAGTGAAAAATAACATTGATCAAAAATATTTGGCTCCAGCTGTATGCTGATGATAGTTGAAACAAGCCGGCTACGTATTATATAACTCAATCATCCTACTGGGCAAGCGAGGCCAACATCATCCATGTTTTTAAGATCTCCTTCAAAATTGTTTTTATTTTGGAAAATGGAATTCATCAAAAACATTGTTTTCTCTATTTGTTAGAGTTTTAGACATATCCTTGTTTTAGAGTTGGATAGCCTACTAACGTTTGCAGTAGCTTTATATATATATTTTTTCTATAATGTCTCGTGTGTTCAATAAGGGATGACCAGGGATGACAATAAGACCTGACAGGGACGTTCAAACAAAATTTAAAAAAAAATGCTTTGCTTCAAAGAAAAATTTGTTGTACGACTTTCGTTTTGAGAAAAAGTGTTTTGAACATAATAGGATAAATCAACTGTTAGAAAACAGGATCTACAGTTAAAGAAAAACTTTGCGGCACATTTATTTAAACAGATGTCGAATAAAAAAGATATCTCAGCTTTATGTGCGATCAATAATAAAAATATATTATAGGCCGGCTGCGGCTCCAATAAGTTGAAATTGCTTGTAATAGTAGGCTATATCAAGATTTGAGGCATCCTCCTTGACTATTGTTTGCAATGGCACTCCAATAGTATTATGAGTTGCTTGTAACATCCTTTAAGATTACACACACTAAAGTGTTTAAACTAGCTAGAGCATAGTCAATTTAAGGTGCTACAAAGATATTATGGGGCATTTCAAAATTCTATTTTAAGTAGGCCTAGCAACACCCTCTTATGCACATAGGGCTGTTGTTAAAATTAACCAAAATGTAATTGACGTAGAATAGATGTTTTTCAACTCTTTTGTTTGAGAAATTGGTCAAGTTGTCGTCGATACACAAAAATCGATTTAGCGACTGAATATAAAAAGTAAAGAAACAAGCGAATACATTTTAAAGTTCTTGTAATGAGATTTGAAGAGTCGATGTAACTTTTTCAAAATCTTTCGATCTGCAGTTGTAGGATCAAATGTTATTTTCATCAAAGGAATAAAATGTGGATTCCATCATTTAAGCAAGGACTTTATTTACTATTGATTTTTTTAATCATAAAAACCCAAGCAATTGACGAATTCGATATCGTATCGGAGTTCGATGATGGTCCAGAGAAATCTATGTATTTGGTAAGCACTTTTATATAGTTCTATGTTTTTGGCCAGTGAACAACGTAATGGTTTATGATGTTGTAAATGGCAGGTTGTATATTTTTCATTAGAACATTGCTTGCTTTTGTCTTAGGCCTATATCTTAATCACCAGTCTTTAATGGCGACTGCTGGTTTGAGTACCAAGAGTGTCTGTCTAAGACAGGGGTGACGAACCTTTTTGCGGTCGCGGGCCACTTTGTCAATTACACATGAGTTATCGGGCCACACAACTTTTTAATCGTAACCTACTATGAAATTATGCAATCCTGGTTCGATCCCGGCTTATGCTGGTAGTTGACAAACACCGCTCACCTCTGGGTGTAATAAATTGGGTGGGCGTAGTTGCTGAAGTAAAGGCGGCCGAGAAAAAGAAACTGGCCACCCTACTCTCGTTAGTGCCGAAGGCTTAGAATAATGAGAACCTTATCTTCTCATCCCCCGATGCTTGAATTCAAATATGGCACTCACCTTTACCTTTTACCTACTATGAAACCTTTTAGAAGCGACTCAAGATATTATTCATGAAAAGTAACAAACAGCAGATGAAAGTAATAAAATCCACACAGTTGAAATTATCTTACACAGAATCGAAACATACAGCAGTAAAAAATAAAAACAAACCAACTTGAGCAAAAAGGATGGAGCAACAGTAGGCCTACTTGCACTGATAATGAAGACAGTTTGATTTTCGAAGCGTTTGCTTTCATATGGGTATGATTTCTTCTTTTTTTGGCTCTATCCTTTTTGCTCAAGTTGACTAAATGTTTCGACCATTATGCTCCGAAACAACAAATCAGTTAATGAAATTTCTTTTTCAAACAACAAACAAAAGCCCATCCGAATCATACAGCTGAAGCTATCTAATGCAGCATTGAAGCATAAAATAGTAAAAAAATAACATTGAAGCATTGAATTTTTTTGGTTAGTGCGATTTTTTGAAAAGTTTTTTGCTTGACATAGCGTTCAATATTAGGTCAGACAGACGATGTGGCAACTCAACTGCATAGGCTTACTAAGATTTTCATCTGTCAGCCTCGACCTGTAACGACTTAGAAATAGAGAAAATATTAGAAAAAGAAAATAGCAAAGGAAAGGTGTACCAGTGAAGGCATAAAACAGCTTTGAGATGTCTTTTGTCTTTTATGCATGAGCGATTGTCAAATTGTTTTGCGGGCCGCACAAAATTCTTTGAAGGGCCGCAGGTTCGTCACCTCTGGTCTAAGACATGAAGGCAGTTTGGTTGGACACTAGTTGAAAGCACGGTGCTTTGTTTTGGCAACACATGTAATGAAACAGCTAAAAAAAAAAGAAACAGCTGAAGGAGATTGAGCTGCTCAATTCACCAAGTAAAGATTGGCTTCCTTGCTATATCAACAACGACCAGATAGTCTACTGGCACTACTTTAAAGTAATGACAAACTATTTCTGACAATAAGAAAAAAAAAGACTAAATATAGCCAGCAACAAGAAAATGGTTGAAACTCAGTGCTATACACACTGGCATTGTAGAGTAGACCTGGTTTGATCAACTGCGTAGCGGTAAGTGAAAGCGTCTGTTGGACACTTTCATATTTGTTGGTTTGCCGCCACCTTGGGGAACTTGGTTGTGTCTTGACAGCATATGAATTGAAGCTGATTGGGTGATACCCACATTTTTCTTTCTACCATATGCTGTTGTATTGCGTGTTCTACTTCGCCATCATGGTGCATTGCATTGTTTTGTAAGCAAACAGCCTATTACTGTTGTTGCATATTCTCAAAATGAATGCAAAGTTAAGTGATTATTATTGTGCAGTTAATGATAATCTAATGCGTATTATTCTTAGTTCATGTTTTGCACTTTTGCTTTTTTAGTAACAGCATAAAGCCATAACAGCCTCTAAACATACGGTACCATAGGCTAAATCAGCAACGCATTTACGTATCAAAAAAGCCTGACTGTTACCAGCACAGTGAAGAGTTAGCTTCCTTGCGGAAGTAGTGTTCCTTTGATGCAACAGCTGCGGGTTTTTATGCATCTAAAAGTCGTGACTTTCCAAATGCGTTTAAAAGGTTTTAAAATATTATAAATTTTTAGTTGTTGATAATAATTTTTAATATTTTTATTTTTTTTTTATGAAATATAAATTAATTATTGAAAAAGTATGAAATTAACACCAGGCTGATTGGCTCTATGGTACACCGTCATAAATATGAAATTTGGCTCACATAAATATATATTTTATACATGTGATGATGTTTTTTTCAGGCTGAACAAATAGAAGCTGTTGCTGATTGGAGTTTGCCAAGCAGCAATCGAGATGTACTTGCTGAAGAACTGGAAAAGCTTGCTAATATAAATCAAGACAATCACTCTAAAAAGAAATTTCCAAATCCAAGACTTCCACGAAATGATGTTTCCTTGTGGCCTTCTTTTCGTAAATATTACGAAGAAGAAGATATGGAGGGCATGCATGTGATTTTACACCTTCTTGAGCCGGATTTTTCCAGTTCTAATAACCCCCAAAAGAAAGCAAGTATATACAAATGGTACGTTGACTTTCTTCGAAGTAAGTTCCCAGGAAGAGAAAAGTTAGACTCCATTAAGGGTAAGTTTGTTTTCTTGAGATAACTGCAACCTTTGCTAAAATTATAGCTAGGTCACGTATAGCTGGACAGGCTTTGTGTAAACCCCAAAATGTGGTTGTGCTTTACCAAGGGCCATTTCTTATTTGCCGCGAAATCTGTAGATATAAAAGGAAGGTAACGAAAGTCATCATTTTGCGACTTCAAATGATGTGTTTCACAGTTGTTTACTGTTGAATCCACTCATCATCATAAGAATCAATGTAGACATTTGCGAACAAATAAAGTTCCTATTTGACTAGGCTAAAGTTTCTTTGGTACGACTATGGTTGCCTAAAGCGATCTCCAGGTAGCCAAGACACGATATACTTTTGTCTATTTCAAAAGTTTAGTAGCATTTTTTTTTATTTAATAGATTTGTTTTATGTCCAAGAGACTGATTAAGTTGCTTACCAAGTTTTAAATAAAATCTTCGAAAAATAATGAGCAATGATGAAAGAAGTAGACCTGAATGTTCACGACATATCATGATATCACTACAGTCAGTGGCGCCGCCAGACCTTCAACATTGGAGGGGCAAAATATTGACAGTGCAAGACAGTAGCATAGTCAAAAATTTTGAAAGGGGGGTGTTGACAGCCGTCAGGCGAAGCCCGATGGCGTTTAGCGGCGGGGGGGTTTGGGGGGCCTCCCCCAGAAAATTTTGAAAAATTTCTTTCAGTTTGGTGCATTCTGAGAGCATTTTCAACAAAATTGTGGGTATAAATATTTCTGTAAAATGGTGCTGTCCGGTGGCATAGCAAAAGGATAAGATCATGTTTTCTTCGGCATTTTTCGGAAATAATGCTAAGTCTCTATGTTTTCTTGTTGCTAATTCCTGACTGAGATGTTTGAATGTTTTGTATTGGCAAAACTCGCTCTTTTAATGCAGTTTTGTTTAAAGTTAGGCAAACTTTGTTTTAGAGACATAGGTTGATTGCTTTTTTTGCGAGATTATTACAGTTTTATTATTTATCAATTTTCTTCTTGGTTGATTCAAAAAACGATCTTATTCCGGTAAGTCACTAACTTTTATGCTCTGAAGTCAACCCAAAGTTTAGAAAATGTAACGTCATAGAGGTCATACATCTTAATGAGTGTCAAACAAAAAGCTTTGAGACAATGAAGTTACTTTAGGCTATTTCTGATATATTCAAGTTTTGTATAACGAATAGCTGTTTAGATGTTAATCTAGATCGAACAAGCGATCTCAGCAGTTGCAGATGGCTTGCATCCTTGCACAGTTTGAAGTGAAATTTCATCATAGGCTAAAACTTTTCTTGTAAACAATGTATTAACATCCGTAAATTCAATTTGAAAGGTTGAAACCCCCGATCCCCCTCCCTTGGCTACGCCACTGGTGCAAGACATGCAAGACAGTGGTATATTATTTAATTTCTTTTGTTTTCTACCAGGGCTGGAAAAAATGTTTAGCTTCCGGGAATCTGTTTTTTTTAGAGAAAAAATTTCCCGCGGCTTACAATCACGATAATGAGAACCTTATATTTTACTGATCTCCGGAGCTGACGTAAACCTTAAAAGTCTTGTCGACATATTCTTGATGCCCCCCTCATCGAAAATTGTTCTTTGTATTACCGCTTTGAAGGAGGATTACGACTATGAACAAAAGAATAAATTTTAAACTTACGACTCAGCTCTTCGGAGTTGAGTATCTACTTTGTTTCTACTTTCTAGGCTATGTGTGATTGTGTAATATGGACCATCTTGAGTCTGATGCAAATAAATAAATAAAAAAAAAAATTTTGAATAGAAAAGACATGACGTAATGTCTTCCAACCTTAGTTATATATTTTTTCATTACGTAACGTCTTGTAGGAATAAATTGAAAATCAGTATGATCACTCAAAATGAAAGCAATGGGACAACGAATCCTCACTAAACCAATCAATCAATGGTCTTGTTGCACTGAAGATGACAACCTTATATTTTACTGATCTCCGGAGCTGACGTAAACCTTAAGGCATAGATCTGTTGACTCAATGCAAACCCTTTGAAGGTTGGGAGGGGGGGCTGTCAATTCAACTTTTTTGTATCAACAGTTGTATCTTTAAAACCACTGAGGCTGCGATAACGAGATTTTTTGACTTTTCCTAACTTTTATTCACCTCTATTGAGCTGAAATTTTGAGCGAATAAGGTTATAAATTGAAAGATATAAAGCATTTCTCAGCACATCCTCTGAAATATTTCATATTCTATTGTGAAACATTTTCCCACCAGCTGGATGAAAGTAATTAACTTGGCCCATGTCTCGTTAATCCTAACTGTTTTACAGCGTGAAGGGCATTGGCTGTATGTAAAATAACGTAAAAAAATTTAATCCCAACATTACTATGCACGTTCTTCATTACTCTACCAAAAAATAATGTATAAACTCACGCTACAAATTACACTCAAAAATGACATCAAACATTTCAACGTATATGAGCAGTTCTAAAATTCACATAGTTTTAATTTTCGGATAGGCTATGCTCAGCGTGAATAATTTTACAAAGTGAATCCCAAATTTTGAAACCGTGCCAAAATGACAGAGATATGACTCCTAAAGCATAAGAAGAATTGACAGCCCCCCCCCCTAAACTGAGCAAGACTCAGGAGCCCAACCTTCTAAGGGTTAAAAGTCATGTCGACTTATTCTTGATGCCCCCCTTATCGAAAATTGTTCTTTGTAGTACCGCTTTGAAGGTAGATTACGACTATGAACAAAAGAATAAATTTTAAACTTCATATTTGTATTGAAAATACATGACGTAATGTCTTCCAACCTTATTTTTTCATTACGTAATATTTACCACCACCAAACCACTTTTGACCATCGAATTTGTTAATTTATTATTCGGTAAAATGTTTAAATGATGTCACGTCATTACGCCGATTTGAGATATAATTTCATTCATGACGTCGTATGAATGAAAAACTTTTACAAGTTTTATACTCTGCTGAGATTAAAGAAGAAGCATAAATGATAAATATTGGAGAAATTGATCAGTCTCCTTTACAACTTAAGAAGCGAACAACTCAAAACTGCTGAAACAAAACGTTTTGTTAAGTGAAAGAATCACTGCAAGCAACCAATGCCAAAATTGCGCGCGGAAGAAGTCATGGGAGTGTGAGGTATCAAAAATTTAACAGGTTGTTATTTTTCTACATCAATGTGACGTTAAGTAAAACTTCAAAAAGTCTATATCTTTGCTTCTGTAGAAAATCTTTTTATCTACTGTACAATTTAGTCATCAAGGTTTTCCATACTTTTTTTTAAAAAGAGAGCTTTTACCTCCCTTCCCCCCCCCCCCATGCAACTTGAGTTGACTTACTTGAGGTTGGGATCCAAATATTAAAAAAAAATATTAATATGTATTAATAAAAAAAAAAAAAATGACTACAGTGAAAAATAATATTATCAATTACATACTACATAAAATATATTTTTCCTTGTGACAATTGCAATTTTAATGGACTAATTCAATATGAAGGAGATAAACTTGTAATGCTTTGCGTCAGCTGCCAAATATTGCTCGAATTTTCCGATGGATCCAAACGGGCCTTCCAAGGTGACATGTAGCAGCGTTTTCACGTTGCTTGGAGTTGTGAACTGGTGCAAGATCAGCTGCATCGCAGGACATAGGTATGTCATGTGATGTACATTAACTACTTTATAGGTCCTGACTCCTGGGTAGAGTGTGCTGGGGTAAGCTATACCGCTATTACGACGCATGTCCAAAACATATGTAGGCCGTTTTTTTTTTAGCCATTCGGATTTGCTGTAGTAGGCTACCAGTAAACGTAACGAATAAAAAATGACCTATTTGTGATGTTTTCTATGCCTTTATCTTAGACTTAGAGTAATTATCTTAGGGATAGAAATACTGTCAGGACCATACGTGGAATTTTATTAAAGGGGGTAGGGGTATTCGATTCAATTAAAAAATTTTGACAAAAAATTACACTTTGATATCTTCAAGCTACACATAAAACATTACATTTCCAGTTAAAATACTAAAATATTAAAAAAAAGTTAAAATGGGGTGGCCATGACCCAATCCATTCATGCGTACGCCACTGAATACTGTATATAGCCTACAGTCTACATAACAGATTGACCTAAATCAAATGTTTGATTTGTGCTTCCTATTGCTGTATTCCCACACGTTTCCATGTATTATTGTAACTTGGTTCTGAGCTTGTATTCTGCGACAACGTAACAGCTGTAGACTTAAGTCTATATGCAGTCTCTGAAACTCGACTAAAAGATTTCACAACAAAAATAAACCTACTCATCTGTCGCAGATGCCAGTAGCATATTATAAATACATATTATGTATTTATAATAGGAAATGAGTTAGGGTTAAAGGTTTAGAAGCTGCAACGCATGAATGTACCCTAGCCTTAAGTGTGAAGCAGAAAAAATATTTTGACGTCTTGAATTTAAAAGTCTAGGCAGTTGAATTGCAACGTCTTTACAGAAATAGTAAAAAAATAAGAAAGGCTATATGTTTTTTTTCGATAACCCTACACATATATTCATCCATATCGATAGACATTTTTTTTAATTTTTAAACTTTTTTTCAGATTAAAAAGACCGTTTCCTCATTACGAATTGTGTGGAAAACCCACAAAGTACAGATGGACTTTTGAATTAAGAGGTCTAGAAAAGCCAAGTGCGAAATGCATTGTGGGTAGGTTTTGAATGCACTAATTTAGTGGTTTTCAAACTTTATGTGCCGTCGCCCTCTTATAGAAATCTACACATTATCATTGTTCCCCTGCAATGCAAAAAGAGGTAAAGTTACGAACAAACTTGTTACAGATACATAAAATAAGTAGACTTCTTCTTTTGGCTTTATTTCCACTTCAAGTGGGTTCGCCGGTGCAGACTTGACAGACGAAAAAACAGACAAATAGACGAAATAGAAGTTTTCTCTTTCTCTCTCTGTAATAAGTTGGTTTGTAACTTTACCTCTTTTTGCTTTAGTTTAGACTAATTGCAGTAAATGGTGTTTCTTCAATGACATTAATGAACTTGGTGATTCCCGATAAGCTTTTTATCATTTGGAGACGTTTTGGTCTAGTACAATTGCACATCACCCCGTTTGCTGATGGAAAGACGAATTTTTTGTTTTGATACAGTATAGCAATAACGTCACGGCTGAAAACCTCTTTTCTACCAAATAAGACGCCGGATATGAAGAAATCCATAGTCTTACTTCCTTTGATGTGAGAGGGTATTTGACAAGTTTCGCAATCATTCTAACTTTTCCAGAATGCACAATTACTTTTCTGTCGCCTCCTTTGGGTTTTCTGCCTTCCCTATTGCATTTATTTAGCCTCCCAGGGGGCAATATCGCCTACTTTGAATCACTGCACTATTGATACTTGTAAAAGTGTTATTGTCTGTAAATTGTTCTGTCCACGGGGTACGATGAGTGAACACGAATTTTCCACCACGTTAGCTCAGTGGTTAAGCGCCTAATTCAAGATCAAGCAGCGTTGGTTTGGCTCTCGAAAGCAACGTAATTCAGGACTGTTCTTCATTCAGTAGCACTTACTGGATGGAATAATTCCCTGGTAACAACACTGCAACAACTATCGAAAACTTCACTTTGCCAAACTTCACAGTTCACACTGCCTCGTTAACCGCCCTGCGTGAAAAGTCTCAACAAGTAGGCTATGTGAAACTGCCAAAAATAACGTATCAGAGGCTCTGTCAGTACGAGAGTAAAGATTTAAAACTAATCAACCAAAACTTTCCTGGAAGTACGTTTGTAAAGCGAGCACCTCGATTGCTCAGCTACCTATGTTTGATTTTTTGTTCACGTTCACGGACTTTATTTTGGTTTGTTTTTGAACTGTGATCAAACCCCAGGATGTTGTGTGTATGTCACCCAGGGCCTGATTAAAGCTCACGGGGCCCGAGGCACAGCTAAGTTTAGGGGCCCGTATTGGCAATCGCTTTCGATGTCATGTACTCTCTGCAAATGATGAAAGATGGGTAGTTCAAGCAAAAGTATAACTTCATAAATATTAATTTAGGATGAATGGATTAGGATGAATGTATTGCTATTATTCACGACATTAAGAAATACCAACTTCATATAAGAAATACCAACTTCAAAATATAAAAATATTTTATGCAAAATTGACCTTAATATGCAAATTTAAACATTTTATCAAGTCCCCTGAACGCAAAAAATTGAAAATTTTGTTGTTCTAAAAAAGGGCATACCCATGAGGGGGCCCCATCAAAATACAAAACTAATATAAAAAACAATATTTTATGCAAAGTTGACCTGAGCACGCAAATTTAAACATTTTTTTGGGCCCTCTAAACTCAAAAAATTGAAAATTCTGTAATTTTAAAAAGGACATAGCCTAGGCTACCCATGAGGGGGCCCATTCGACATACGGAACTAATATAAAAACAATATTTTATGCAAAATCGTTGAAATCAATCTTTTTATCGGGTGAATTTAGACATTTTGTCGGCCCCCCTCGAACTCACCGGCCCGATGCAATGCACCGGTTGTCCCCCCTCTTGTGGGCCTTGCCTACGGTACTAATGTAAAAAAAATTGGGGGCCCCCAAAACCAGGGGGGTTGAGGCCTGTGCCTCATGGTTAATCGGGCTCTGATGTCACCCCATCATGCACGTGTGTGCACACGTCATTTTCATTCATATGTCCCATCTGCTGGGTTGCTTTCATTTCAGGTATTTCAGCTTCCAAGAAGGAACCTTGTACGACACCACAATGTTTCGAAACAGGTACATATTTGAATCATTTTATTGCACTACGTTGCCTTCCGGAAGTTTTAAATATGAGTTATAATTTTTAAAGCGTCTGTCAGTCTACATTTGATGTACGTATTTCAAGTAATATTTGCCGGATTCGTAATAAATTACCTCTTCGTTAAATACGCTAATAACTTTTTAGCTGCAATCACGATAGGATGACGCAGCGGATAAGGTACTAGCAATAATGCAAACCTTGTTCGACAACCGGTTGAAGCTGGTTGTGGATGAACACTGTTATCTTCTTATTCTTAAAGGCTCAGGAACTCAGGCGTGGGCTTCTTCGTCTTCTTCTGGCTTTACTCCCAAGAACTGAGCATGGGAACTTTACTATAAATAACTGCCGATGGGACACTTTCTTTATTTTACTGTATAGCTGCAATGGATTAAAGGGCTCGATTCAAGCACAACAATTCTGACAAGCGTCGGACTCAAACAACGTTTTATTTGTTAAAAGTTGAAAGTGGTTCATACAACGTCGGCTAGCTTACGTTCTGGGCTACCGCACGTGCTCACTCTAGTTATTAATCTTTTTTTTTTAGCTGCATACTACATGAACAAAATTGACTACTCGGTGGACCCATGCGATAGCTTCTCCAAGTACGCGTGCGGAAGATGGGTAGAAGAAACACGAATACCAGAATATCGAAGCAGCTACAACACTTACGGCGTAATACGCGACAGAGTCAACTCACAAGTTGCTGGTATCGTCACATTGTTATTTTTATAAACAGCTCATCGTGGGTGAAACGTAAAGCCGTCTTCACGTCACCAAACTTTTATGTTAGCTCTGTGAAATCTGTTGACGTCATATCACAAACATTATGAAGAGTGGTGTTCATCCCTGGGATGGCTGACACCGCTCAAGAGCATGCAGCTGTGTCTTTGGCAAGACACTTAAAGGCATGCCTGAAGGTGGTCACGAAGATTGGCTTCCTAGCCTTCCTGTCCAGTTAATCCAAATCTTCAACTACCGGGCGTAACCTGGGTACGGCGACCATCGTATTTTAGTTAAATACAGTAGTTATCTTAAAGTTGATTTAACCATAAATCTAATCGTGGTGAAAATTATTATTTTTTGTAGATTTGTTACACAAGCCCGCTTCTTCCAATGATAGTGATGCAGTGATAAAGGCCAAGACATTTTATGAATCGTGTATGAATACACGTAAGTATGGTGATGTTAAAACAGCGTTGCATAACAGAAACTGTACAAAAATTTGTGTAATATGGTGGTCAAATATTAGATAAGCTACTCATCGAGAGGTTAAATACGTTCTAACACACACATAATAAGTTTATGATCAACAAATGCAAATTAATGCAGTAGCGGAGAGCGTCGATTTGTCGTGGTTATTACTCAATGAGTAGGACAAAAGTTTGACCTACGTTTTTTTGCTATGAAAATCTATTCTAATTTTGAAAAAAATTGGGGGGTTGCACCTGAATTTTAACAACACCAAAAATTACAAGCGAAATAAACAGCATTTAATCCCAAAAAGGAAAAAGATTGGCAAGGTGGTTTTCAGGGCTTGACACAGAAAATTTGGCAAGTGGTATGTTGGTTGCTTTCACTTTTCACAAATCCCACCCCTTGTAGCCTATCTACTGCTGAAAACACGCGATTCCTATTCTTTCGGTTAAATCAGTGGTTTTCAACCATTTTGGTGGAACGGAACCCAATGAAACATTCAAAAATCTCGAGGAACCCCTGTTCAATAATTTAATTGCCTTATGCAAAAAACATCATTTGATTAATAAAATTAAATTAAAATACTCATGTTCAGATTTATTTATTTACAATAAAAATACAAACTGTAAAAAATTATATTTATTTGCTCATAAAAAATTCAATGAGAAACTTGAGTCTGGTGTTTCTTGCACAAGTGTTTAATATTGGGTCGTGTATTTAACAGTCACACACGAAGTTCATCTTCGACAGACAGCAATTGTGCTCGCCTCTTGTGCTTGATGATTATATTTAAGCAATATGCATATTATAATAAAATAGACTCTCAGGTTAAATGTAAACTTGCGGAACCCCTAGACTTACTGGCGGAACCTTTGGGTTTCGCGGAACCCTGGTTAAAAACCACTGGGTTAAATCAATGAAATATGATTGAGCGAGCGAAGCGAGTGAGAAATTTTACAAAAAAGGGAAAAATTACATGTTTTTTCCTTCTTGTGAAGAGATCTTGGTGGTCGTGAGTGAGAGTGACTACAGTAAGTGTCCCCTTCGGATTTCAAAAATAAGAGTCTGATTTTCTAAAATATAAGTGCAACTACTATGTTTCCATTTAAATGTTCAGTCGACAATGTACTGTAAATTACTGGCATTAAAAGCTGGTAGACAGAAAACCAATTTACATTAAAAACAAAACAATCTTCCACAGAGCTACTTGAAGAACTGGATGCAGCCCCTTTGCTGAATCTACTTCAAAACGAATTAACATGGCCGATCATTGAAGAGGAGTGGACAGAAGATGATTTTGATTTTGAAGCAACTGTGGCAACACTAAGAGGGAAATTTAACAACAAAGTCATGATGGATTTTGTAGTTCAGAAACATGATGGAGAATACGCTCTTGAGGTAAGGAAAATATTTAATTTAATGACATAGGTCATAGAATAGACTTAGGTGCTAGCATGGCTACCTAGAAATACGGCCTAATTTGTCACATTTTGCCAATTTTTTTGGGGTTTTGCCAACTTTTGGTAATTGTCGGAATAAAATTTTCTAAAAATTATATTTTAACGTCTTTTTTATTGTCTTTTCCAGGTGACACAACGAGTTTTAACATCATAAGGCATTGAAAAATAAAGACAGTTTGATTCAAATTTTTTTAGTCAGACTTGTAGTCTAATTGGACATTTTTGAACTTACTTTTTTTCTTTTTCAACTGCTTCCTCAAGGAAACAAAAATGTTTTATATCATTACGAGTCAGTAAAAAAGTAAACCAGGAAAAATCTTAGGAAATTTTATTCAGACAGTAGCAGTAGCGGTAATTAGAATTTGCAAAACGTGATAAACCAAGTCGCATCTCCAGGTAGCCATGGTGCTATAGTAACGTCAAAAATGTATGCAATATGTAGGTAAAATAATTAATAATTGACTGAAGTTGACTTTAAAAAGATTCAAACGCAAAGTGTGTTTCATGGCTGCACAATGATTTTCACTTGCATATATTACTGGCATATCTACTGTATTGTCTTGAGCATTGGGTTATATAACTCATTTTGGAAATAAACTCATTGCTGTGTATGAAATAACATAAAACATTTTCCAAAATGGATGTTTGTTCTGACAATGCTTTCATAGTGAAGAAAAAATGTGAAATATGGCATGTTTATTTTCTGTTTAGTCGCTGAAAGGGAAACTGCCTCATCGGATCTCATATTACACTAACAAACATCTCAGAAGCGTAAGTGATATAATTAGTGACGTTAGTAGGCTACCATGATGTTGATTGTTTTGTCACCACATTGCCTTAACTTCGGTTTAGGTTCTATATCTACTTTAATTCTGGCGTTCACGTCAGAGATTTAGCCATGGATGACTTGGGGAAGCAATCGTCCCCCCTCCAAAAAATTTATCTTGCCACCCAAAATGAGTTTTTAATACTTTTTACAAGTTTTTAATGACGTTATATCATATGGTTTATATGATCATGGAACTTGTCAGGAACCGAAGCTACACCCTCACCACCGGTAGCTCACGGCGAAGCAGACTGAGACGCCTGAAAAACGGCGTCCCACAGGGATCGGTCCTGGCTCCACTTCTTTTCAACATCTACACCCACGACCTGCCCACTACGATCTCCGCAAATACGCTTATGCGGACGACCTGGTAATTCTCCACTCCACAAAGTCGTGGAAAAATCTAGAAGACACCTTGAGCCAGGACATGAAAACTCTCTCAGCATATCTTCAGAACTGGCGACTGAAACTCAGCGAAACCAAAACTGTGGCAGCAGCTTTCCACCTCCACAATCGGGAAGCTGATCGTGAGCTACACGTCCAGAACAACGGAAAATCTCTGTCCTTCTTCCCCGAACCAAGATATCTTGGGGTGACACTGGACAGATCGCTCACATACCGCCACCATTTGGTGTCACTGCGCAAGAAACTCACATCCCGCGCTGCGCTACTCAAGCGCCTGGCAGGTTCTAGCTGGGGGGCAAGGGCTGACACTTTGCGTATAGCAGCCTTAGCCCTTGTCTACTCTTCAGCAGAGTACTGTGCACCTGTTTGGTGTCGCAGTGCTCATTGCCACAACATCGACACTGTCATAAATAGCGCCCTGCGCACAGTGACTGGATGCCTGCGTCCCACACCATTGGACAATCTCCCCATTCTCGCTGGCATCCAACCCGCTGAGCTTCGTCGCGAAGAAGCCACTCTGTCCCTCGGTCGACGGGCACTGGAGCCTAACCACCTTCTCCACCACAAGATCTCTGCTTTCCCAAACGAGCACCCCCGTCGACTGAAATCAAGACACCCATTCGTGCCAGCTGCTCAACTTCTTATCAACGAAGCTGATGTACAAGACATCTCTGCGGCTGCTTGGGCGGACCATAAATGGAGTTCTGAATGGAAGTCAAGCGCCACCAGACTCTATTCGTTCATCCCCGACGCCGACACATGCCCCATCGGCCTAACACTACCAAGACAGGCATGGGTGCGCCTCAACCGTCTCCGTACGGGCGTCGGGCTTTTCCGTTCAACCATGCACCAATGGGGAATCGCCTCTTCTTCCTCCTGTAAATGTGGTGCCGAGGAACAGACCGCAGACCATATTATCAATGACTGTTCCATCTTCAAGCCACCTAACGGAGTGGAAGGTCTGCGTGTCATGGATGATGAAACCAAAAACTGGCTGCTCTCTAGCAACTTTCCAGTGTAGTCCGGGAACATCGTGAATCTGGGGTGGTAAAAAGATAGACCCTCGGCCCCAGAGGCTCACACGACGACGACGACATGGTGAATGACGTTTCAAAACTGTTTAGCTGTGTCCAGTGGCCAATTTTTAAACAAGTTCTTTATTTAAAATATCAAAGTGTTTGCCCCCCAACAGTCACTTTTGCCCCCTTAAAATTTTCTGTCTGGCTACGTCACTGGTTCACTTTAGTTTCATTTAATTTTCAATAACTAGCTCAATGGCCGAGTAGTTATCACTTTCGACTGTTGTGCTGGTAGACCTGAGATCGATTCCAGGTCGGGTTATAACGAAGACTTTGAAAGGTACCGAATGTGTCCTTACTTGCATAACGCAGTGAGAGTAAATCGGGCAATAATGGTGAGGATTGATGACATTGTAAATATCATGCAAAATTAAGAATGAGCTCTGTCGCTAAAAGACCTGAGCAATCAAAGAGCGACAATAAATAAACTATAACATCATTACTATGTTTTCGACTTAGTTGCCTTGTGTCGTCGCAAGCAAGTGTACGTTATTTTATTATTATTTTAGTTATTTTTGTCGGGGGGTAGGGGAACACTTGAACAAATATTTCCTGTACATTTTCTACTAGTTTGACATGATATAAAAATCACTAATTGCTAGCTTATTGGTCTGTTTTTTATCTTATGATCTTATGTCGCTACAAATGCAAAACTAACACATTGCATATGCTTCAGAAACTTCTTGGATACTCCAAATTAATAAAAGACATTGCTGAGATGTTGGGAGCAAAACCTTCCGTTGCATTTGTTGACGTTGTAGACATGATGCGTTTTGAAGAAAAATTGACCAAAATGAAAAGTGATGATTTTGAATTAGAAGAATATCAAGTGCTGACAGTTGAAGAAATGAATCAACGTATACCAGAGGTAAAGTTATTGACTGTCACCGTTTTTTTCTATCTCTTACCAGGAAAGAGACTTGGAAAGGTTCGATGACGTAGTTTAATGGAATATCACCGAAAGGCAGTCAATTAAATGTCGAATAGTTCTACTAGTGAAATGATATATGAAAATTCTTGAAGGACTGTAACGAACGGCTCAACACAGTTTCTCATGTAGGCCTAACTCTAATTTCGATCACAAATTATATCAGCACCAACTCTCATATACTTGTATTCAATTACTTCAACTCTCAATCAACAACAATCTCTGCACCTACCACCAGCCACTACAATAAGAATCCACAACTCATAATGAATCATAATAATCATAATAAATCATTTACGCAAATTACACCACTATTTATAGTTCTGTCAAGTTGCATTACACATAAACAAGCAAGTTAAAGAAACTTCTAGATTTCACGTAGCAGTAGAATGTTCTTGAAATACGTCACATAATAAAGATTTTGCAATTAAAGGTTACTACCGGACAGTAACCGATAATAACATATAGCCTAGCATAAGAATTCCACAATCAAAACAGCACGTTCGGTCAAGATACAAAGCAGCCCGTCGCGAGACCTTGCACATTGATTGTGACATTGACTAAAAACGTTTAAGTCAAAGGTAGCTAACGTAGCCTATAGTTTTCATAAAACTCTATCAACTAAATAATTAAACATGGATTCGAAAATTATAACAAAATAATAACTGGGTTATAGAATAGTATAGCTAGTGCTGTGACGCAGTGCCGGTCTTTGGGATGTGCAAACCGTGCGATCGCACAGGGCCCGCAAATTAGGGGGCCCGCAATTTACTCAGAAAATGCAGTAATTTTGTCATTTTCAATGGAAAAATTCAACAAGTAAATTCAACAAAGGAATTAGCAACAAGAAAACATAGAGACTCAACGAATTCAACCTATTTCGTCACCTGAACATTTCGTACCCTGAAAAGATGGAGAAAAAAAACGACATAAATGAAGTCGCTACTCGGAGTTGCCGCAAACATTTCAAAATTTCTCGATCTTTTCAGGAGACGAAATAGGTCGAAATTTAATTTTGTTACACGATTTCAGGGTACGAATTTTTCAGGGGACGAAATAGGTTGCATCCAGACTCAACATAGAGACATAGCTTTATTTCCGAAAAATGCCAAAGAAAGCATGATCTTATCCTTTTGCTATGCCACCGGACAGCACCATTTTACAGTAATATTCATACCTAAATTTTTGTTGAACGTGCTCTCAGAATGCCCCAAATTCAAAGTAATTTTTCAAAATTTTCTGGGGGAGGCCCCCAGACCCCCGCCGCTGGTTGTCGCCTTCGGCGATCGCGCCGCCACCACTACCCTTCCCCTTTCAAAGTACTTGGCTACGCCACTGAATTGGATTATTGTCATTGGGGCCCGCAAAGCATATTCCGCACAGGGCCCGAAATACCCTAAGACCGGCACTGTGTGACGACTGCATCCATTACGGATATGTGTTCATCTCAGCCATTTCACACGGCAGATAGTTTAACGCAGCTAAACACTTTATTCCTTGTAGTCTGTGTTGAGTGCTCAACAAAAACGGAGTTCAGCGACATTGTTATAATTACGTCTTCGATGTGTCGAGACAAGGTGTCCAGCTTACATTTATCAAGACAGAAACCCATTCCTATTTTATCCACTAATCCACCAAGTTGATCAAAATATTTCGAAGCCTTAGAACAAGTCCGACCCGTTAGCTGAGTGGTTAACGTTCCATTCAAGATCAAGCGACGCTAGTTCCACTTTGGATATGTGCGCTTGAGCAACACGGTTTAGGACTGGTCTTCGTTTAGCGGTACTTAGTGGACAAAATAATTCCCCGACAACAACACTTCAACAAGACAAAGGACCGCAAGGCATCCCGCCTTGTTGCCAAGGAAGTATCTGCCCTGTGGCGAGTGGAAACACCACCAGAAGAAGCAATCTCTGGATACTTCACTCCAGAAGAATTCGCCACCGCCCTCCGCCTAGTGAAACCACACAAGTCTCCAGGGCCGGATAAGATCTGCCCTGAGCTTGTGCTCCATGCTGGCCATGCCCTAAAGTCCTGGTTACGTAGATTCCTCTCTTCCTGCCTGCACTACCTCACAATCCCAAAAATCTGAAGAAGAGAGCTTTAGTAGTTGCGATCCCTAAGCCTCACAAGCCACCAGAGGACCCAAGGAGCTATCGTCCGATATCCCTCCTCTGTGTTCCTTTCAAGATCCTCGAAAGACTGATCTATGCCCGCGTCAACCCAATCATTGACCCGCTCCTTCGAAAAGAGCAAGCTGGGTTTCGGCGCGGAAAATCCACCGTAGATCAAGTCACACTCTTAACCCAAGACATCGAGGATGAATTGCTTTGAGTCAAAAAAGAAGGCCGGCGCTGTCTGTCTAGATCTCACAGCTGCCTATGACACCGTATGGCATCGCGGCCTTACTTGCAAGCTGCTTCGCCTGCTTCCTGACCGACATATGGTTCATATGATTATGGAACTTGTCAGGAACCGAATCTTCACCCTCACCACCGGTAGCTCACGGCGAAGCAGACTGAGACGCCTGAAAAACGGCGTCCCACAGGGATCGGTCCTGGCTCCACTTCTTTTCAACATCTACACCCACGACCTGCCAACTACGGTCTCCGCAAAATACGCTTATGCGGACGACCTGGCAATTCTCCACTCCACAAAGTCGTGGAAAAATCTAGAAGACACCTTGAGCCAGGACATGAAAATTCTCTCAGCATATCTCCAGAACTGGCGACTGAAACTCAGCGAAACCAAAACTGTGGCAGCAGCTTTCCACCTCCACAATCGGGAAGCTGATCGTGAGCTACACGTCCAGAACAACGGAAAATCGCTGTCCTTCTGCCCCGAACCAAGATATCTTGGGGTAACACTGGACAGATCGCTCACATACCGCCACCATTTGGTGTCACTGCGCAAGAAACTCACATCCCGAGCTGCGCTACTCAAGCGTCTGGCAGGTTCTAGCTGGGGGGCGAGGGCTGACACTTTGCGTATAGCAGCCTTAGCCCTTGTCTACTCTTCAACAGAGTACTGTGCACATGTTTGGTGTTGCAGTGCTCACTGCCACAACATCGACACTGCCATAAATAGCTCCCTGCGCACAGTGACTGGATGCCTGCGTCCCACACCATTGGACAATCTCCCCATTGTCGCTGGCATCCAACCCCCTGAGCTTCGTCGCGAAGAAGCCACTCTGTCCCTCGGTCGACAGGCACTGGAGCCTAACCACCTTCTCCACCACAAGATCTCTGCTCTCCCAAACGAGCACCCCCGTCGACTGAAATCAAGACACCCATTCGTGCCAGCTGCTCAACTTCTTATCAACAAAGCTGATGTACAAGACATCTCTGCGGCTACTTGGGCGGACCATAAATGGAGTTCTGAATGGAAGTCAAGCGCCACCAGACTCTATTCGTTCATCCCCGACGCCGACACATGCCCCATCGGCCTAACACTACCAAGACAGGCATGGGTGCGCCTCAACCGTCTCCGTACGGGCGTCGGGCTTTTCCGCTCAACCATGCACCAATGGGGAATGGCCTCTTCCTCCTCCTGTGAATGTGGTGCCGAGGAACAAACCGCAGACCACATCATCAATGACTGTTCCATCTTCAAGCCACCTAACGGAGTGGAAGGTCTGCGTGTCATGGATGATGAAACCAAAGACTGGCTGCTCTCTAGCAGCCTTCCAGTGTAGTCCGGGAACATCGTGAATCTGGGGTGGTAAAAGGATAGACCCTCGGCCCCAGAGGTTCACACGACGACGACGACAACACTTCAAAAACTATCGGAAACTTCACTCTGTCAATCTCGATAGCCAGCTCTGAATCAATGGTTCAATGCTTCTACAAGTATGCTAAACTGACAAAAATAACTTATCAGAGACTATGTCCCTCTGATTATAAAGATTCAAAGTCATTCAGGAAGATGCGAAGAAAACATAGACTTTGAAAACATATGCTTAAACTTCAGAGCTCGGTATCGTCTACTTTATACTAGGCCATTATTAGGCTATCATACCGTGCTGATTTTTTATTATCCTTCATGCGCTTTTCTTACAACTTTTTTCTACAATAGTAGAGAACCGATATGCCTGATGGATGGTAGACACAAAGATTAGCTTTCTTGCATTCTTGTCCTCTTTCAAAGTCTATTTTTTTTGAGAAAAAAAGTAATCTATAGGTTGTTCTAGGCGTAAGTTAGCGACATTAAAACTGTAGCTAGCTTAAAGTTCTTTGATCTTCTGTGATTGTTGCAGGTTAATTTTCTAACACTCCTAAGAAATATGCTTCAGTACAAGCCTGTGTATCGTTCCACCACAATTGTGGTATGGGATGAAAACTATTTGAAAGATCTAATAAAGTTGGTAAAGAACACACCAAAACGGTAATTTACTTTGGATTTTTGTGATACCTGCAGACATTAAAAAATGTTGTCGCTAATTTATGTCCTTCGGATCTTCGAAAAGAGGAAATTAAGTTTTGCAAAAGACTCTATACTTGCTAAACAATCAATTTTTTGTTCATTATACTTTTTTACTACCTTTTATTTGGGTTAAGGTCAATTGGACCCTTTCAAGCATAATTGTACAACAGAAATCACTGATTTAAAGATTGTTTCTTTTTTAAGACCGAATATAAACTTATTAGTTTTTGTTATAAACCTTACCTAATTAAATGCAAGTGTTCTCTGCGTTTCGTACATAGATTTAAATCAGCTTAGCTACTCATATTTTTTTTCTAGCCATAATTGTTGTAGCCATACAAGTAGATGAGAAGGCGTTCTTGGCAATGTACATTAATTCTGCATGTATAGCCCACTAATGTGAACTTGCTTTCAAGTTGGTGGTGTCTTGACTTGCAATACATACACTGTATAAATCAAGTAAATCTAAATGAAATGACTATTATGCCTGTCAAAGTACCCTTTAAAAGCTTGTTTTACCTGTAGTGAGATTTTTATGTTGTTATTCATGTGTTAGTTTAATTATAAAAATTTACATATAGCCTAAGATCGTACATCATTTTTTTTGCCAACAGAGTAGTTCAAAACTTCATGGTTTGGCAAGTAGTGCGGCATCGAATCCAGAATCTGAACAGTAGATTCATGGAACGGCTTCTTGAACTGCAAAAGCTTGTCGAAGGAACCAAAGCTTTGCCTCCTCGAAAATTTAAATGTTCACAGGATCTTATGCTTTCTATGCAAGGTCCAACCAGCAAGTTGTTTATTGACGAATATTTCACAGATGCAAAGAAAAAAGCAGTGAGCATGTTCTCTCTACATTCGTTCCTTTGTGGTTGTCAAAAAGTAGTTAGTAGGATTCCTGTCAATAAAAAAATCATGTTTTTCAATCTTCTTTCCAAGTGCTATTTAGATAGTAAGCAGTAATTATTTTAACGTTTGATACCAACACACGCGTAAGCCAGGCCTATTTAGATTTTTTTAAACTTTGCTGCAAACCAATAGCATGCATTTTGAACATTTTTATTACTAAACTTGAAAATTTTAGGTAGGCTATATATGATATTTATTATAATTCTTTAAGTGGAGCTCTCTTAATTAATTTCTGAAGTTTACCTGAATTTTGTTTTATAATGCTTACTTATATAAATTCAGTAGAAAGGATGCCCCTTCAGCGAATAACTGCTTGTTGAGCTTATAGGGTTGCGTTGTTAAACGTTTTCGGCAAGAACTCTTTGCCCTCTTCAGAAAATAACTAATACATCTAAACAAAAAGCAAACAAACAAATGACTGTAAATAATGGTAGTACTGTAAGTGACTGATATAAATAACTGCAATATGCAACTACACAACCCTAAGATCAACAAGCAGTTATTCGCTGGAGGGGTATCTATCTTACTGAATTTACATTAAATTACATTGGTTTGAGGATCAGAGTATATATACTATACGGACAATCACGATTGTAATATTGAGCTAACAAGGTAGTTTTAGAGTGAAACATTACACTGACAGTTAGCAAAATTCACCACCATCTTAAACCTTAATTCATCGTAACATATTCGATAAAGGTTTATTTTTGGAGGTTTCAAATGGTTTGAAATTGCATTTTTTTATAAAGCAACATTAAAAAATAAACAGGCTACTAAATCAAATAAGTGAAAGTTAGAAGTTAACAGTGGAGTTTTTAGCATGGGTATTTTTACTTTCAGGCTGAAGAATTATTTGAGTACATACGCAAAGGATTTATTGAACTGTTAGAAACCGAATCTGACTGGATGGACGATAAAACAAAAGAGTACGCAAAAAGGAAAGCTTTGAATATGAAGACAAATGTCGGTTATAACCCAGATATATACGAAAATATAACCTTTTTAAACGAACAAACAAAAAAGGTAAGTTATCGCTAAAAGCAAATGTGATTCTCAAATTTATTTTTAAAATTGACTTACTTTACTTACTCCCGTACATAAAGGAAAACAGCGTAAACCAACCTCATACATGGAGTTTAGAGCTTTGAAAACTGTAAAGTATTATTTTGATTTTAAGTGTTAAAATACAACTGTGTTTGCTTTCTGCATCTATGACTTTATTTGCTTTTATTTACAGTAAAATTTTCTACTATTATCAATTAGTTGTAAGTGATGAGTTTTGTTATTTTTCTAAAAATGCAATATTTTATCTCATTTTTACTTTCCGAAACATCGATTGATTGATTGATTGATTGTAGTAATCTTAATCCTCTGAATAAGAAGTCTTCTTTGAGAGATTTTTCGTAGCAGCTCCCCATACTTATAAAGGCTTTAAACCACTGGCGCAGGCCCAGTTATTAAAATGTACAAAGTTTCTTCTTGTTAAAGTTTCTTCTTGTTAAAGTATTGTTGTCCGTAAAACATTTCAACCACTAGGTGCCGCTTAACGGAGAGTCGTCCTCAAAAGGCGTTGCTCAAGCGCACACATCGAGAGCAGAACCAAAGCTGCTTGATCTTTTCGTTTCCTTAACATACACATGTATTTTTTCTTCTGCAGTTGAAAGTCTTTCCAAACGATTACTTTGGTAATTACGTCCGCCTGTTGGAAGACATAACGCAGCGAAAGTTTGATAAGCTGGGCCTGCATGAAGATTCTAGTGAGTTCTTATATGATACCAGAGCAACAATGGTGAATGCGTTTTACGCGGTTCGGGAAAATGCAATGAGTGAGTTTACGAGTTGTAAAAATAGAGGTACACCTAATCGCAGTCATCAAATGTTGCCATTTTTAGATCGTTTCAACGTGTGGCGACGTTTAAGCGTTGTAAAAATGGAAACTTTTTCTAGATGAATGTTATTTATGCTATTTAGCATTTCTCAATTATTATCTTTTTTCTTAAGCATAGCCCATATATAGCAGTAAGAAAACTTTGTTAACACCTGACTTTACGAACGAAGAAACTGCAAGATCATGCGACGCTGATTCGACTCTCGGGGTGCTCGCTTGAGAAATGCATTTCAAGGACTGCTCTCCATTCAACGGTACCCATGTACCACAGACAACAACACTTTAACAATCAGAAACTTCACTCTGTCAAACTTGGTGATCGGGCTTGAGTCAGCCATTCAAAATCTCTACAAGTATGCAAAACTGCCAGGATTAAGCTCTCAAAGAAGCTTCTTCAGTTAGGGGATAAACATTTATCCTATCATTCAACCAAACGCTTTTAGTTAGATTGCACCATGTCAAAAACTTACAATAACTAAACGTTTAACTTTGTTTTGAGCTATAAATATATTGTTTCCAATTTCGTAGTAAGAACTTATGCAATCATTTTATGCCTGGTTGCTTGTCCAGCAGTTTCATTAAACTGTCATAAAAACGCATAGGGCCTATGTCTTCTTTTTAACAAAAATATTTGTTTCCATTTCATATTTATAAATTTTCTACGTCACATTTTTTAAAATAAAATACGTCAACGCTGTACTTTCTTTTTTTTTTAAGCAAGAGAACATTTGCCAAGATTGAAATGTTTTATTTTAGTTTTACCATGTGGAGAAATGCAATACCCATTTTATTGGGGAGACAAATATCCAAGGTATGTTCCAGTTAAAATGAACGATTTTTAATAGCACTTTATCTACTATTACGATATGTAAAATAGTTTTCGATATATGAGTCTGCAAGTAAATTAATAAAATAAGCTTAAAATTAATGAATTTGTTATAAATAACATAGAACAAAAAAAAAATCACAAATGTAGCCCAAGTAGACTACAAGAAATCGTCAGATAAAAATGCAAGTAAATTGTGATTTTCTTTAGAATGTTTCAGTTTGGTGCCATTGGAACAATATTAGGTCACGAACTGACCCATGGATTCGATGAAAATGGTAGAAAGTTTGGGATTGACGGAGAGCTAAACAACTGGTGGTCTCCTGCATCGCTCAAAGAGTTCAATCAAAGAATTAAATGCCTTGAGAATCAGTATAGCGATTTTTATTGGGACTTAGCATCAGATTATGTGAGTTGTTTTTGTGTAATTTGTTACTTGTTTGTTTGTTTACAACATGCCGCAGTCACTCAAGATAGCCAATCCCTCAAAAAAAAGTTGATTTGTAGCTTTTGTTGAATGCTAGATTTAAATGACAATACTGTATCTATAAGTGTTGGCACATCACTTTCAGCATGAAAACTCGGCAAACTTATTACATGCATTAATATTACACAGATTGAGTTTTGCTTTCAGCAGCATGATTGTTGTTGGTTTGGTTTTTGAATCTTTATCCTCGGATGACAAATCCTTGATAGGTTATTCCTGGTAGTTTCGCATACTTGTAGAGGCTCTTGACGCAGGGCCGGTTACCAAGATTGACAGAGTGAAGTTTTCCGATTGGTGAAGTGTTGTTGGCGGGGAATTATTCCTTTCAGTAGGTGCCGCTGAATGGAGAGCAGTCCTGAAATGCGTTGCTCAAGCGCACACCCGGAGAGCCGAACCAGTGCCGCGTGATCTTGAGCCTGGAGCGTAACCATTGAGCTAACGGGAGGAGGTTCAACTAATGGTGAACCTTATGAAACAATAGCACTCTGACTGCAACACCATTCGTTGTAGCACATGACCATTGACCAGAGAACTGTGTTTCGAAAGTTAGTGCAAACTGCTCCTACCGCAGCGAACTCACAGCATCAAGCTAAAACAGGTCGTTTGTATCTACATTTGTGAATCAATATTGAAACTCCTTCAACATATACACCGTTTGCATGATATAGCCTATGTAGGCTATACCTTAAATTTATTTTCATATGTTTTATTTTGTAAAAAAAAATCTATAACAAAATGCGAAAGTTTGCACATTTCATAAGAAACCATGGTGTCTAATCAGACGTAGCCTAAGATGTGTGTTTAACCTGTGTCCACAGTAAATTTTTCGCTTACGGTCTGCAAGAGAATCGTTTGTGACTGGTAGTGGTTATGGTAAAGTATCAGAAAGCCGGGACTATTATTATTATCAAAAACGCCGCGGTTGCAAAACTTTTGAAATACTTCACCTAAGAGTTAATGAGTTTAAAAGATTTGTGCCCAGCCTACAAGATAACGTTTTTTTAGTTCTTTTGTTGTGTTAGCACAAATAACTGGAGATGTGAGTTTTGAACTGCTTTCTTAGCCGATTGATATTTTGTTTTTCAGCTTGATGGCGCCAACACCTTATCCGAAAACATAGCTGACAATGGAGGAGTTCGAGAGTCATACGCTGTGAGTGCTGTTTCAAAAGTAAATTTTTGTAATAATGTTTGCTTTAATAATGTAACTCTCACAACAAAGCTGACAATTGATTGGAACAGGTTACTCGATGACTACTGCACAGTGTACATGTCCCTTCTCTGGTTTAAGCTGTGTGTTGTGTATGTGATACTGTAGCCTGTAGCCTACGCTGTGACAAATGATTTTATCATTATTATTGTGAAATAATACAAAGTGAAATTAAACAGCTACAGTGCAATCTAGAGTAGGCTACAATCACCTACATGTAGGCCTACTCTAGATCTGTGTATAAACTATTTCAATGGTTTCAGGGATACCACTTGTGGTTGAAGTCTAAAAATATGACAAGTGAGAAAGTGGAACCGGCAACGGGTTTCACAAATGATCAAATGTTTTTCATTGGTTTTGCAAATGTAAGTGCATTTATATTAAAAAGAGTTTTATTTGACCAAGAAATTACTTTTTGCATTTGTTTTTAGTTAAGATGTTTATAATTACGATACATCCTTGATCACAATTGTCAGTTTTGCTATCTACGCGTCAGACATTTACTGTAGACCTACTCCAAACTAACTCTCATAAGGACTAAGTTACTTGGAGTTGTAGATTTATTTGCATGTTTGAATTTTTAGGCAAGGTGTGCAAAGTACACTCCCAAAGGAGCAGAGTTTTCTATCGTTGAAAACGTTCACAGTCCAGGAAGATTCAGGTAAATTAGATATAGAATCATACCAACAGATCCCATTGTCCCAATCATGATCATAATCTTATTAGAAGGTGCTGATGATCCTTATAGCTCAGTGGGTAGTAATCAGGCGGCTATGCAAGCGAAGAAACGGCATAGTAAAGCAACGATGCTTCAACCCCCGAGGTGTGTGTTTATTCAATTTGCTTTAAGGAAAGCTCTCAATCAGTTTATTCAGCTCAATCGAGAAAATGAAAGGCAACACTTCATCATCAAACGGAAACTTCACACTACCGTTCTTGATAACCGAGCCTGTATTAGTGTTTTAAATCCTCTTGAAGTAGGTTAAGCCTAACTGCCAGGAGTAAAATTTCTAAGACACTTTCTTATTCCGATGAAAAATATTCAAACCAATCAATATTTTGTTGTAAATTACATTTTTGTTACGTTAGGATTTAGGCACCGGAGTGTAGTAAAAAATTACAGATAAAACAAGTGTTCCGGCCATCAGGCTGGCCTCTCAGACTCATGTGACTAGTCAAACTATTACAGTAATTATTGGTCAGATCATTCAAGATGCGTCTTTTGTCATTTCGCATCTTGTAAGCTAACGTTCATAAAGAATAGCAACATGCATTAGTTTTGTTTTTCAGGATCGATGGTTCTTTGCAAAACTTTGCCAAGTTTTCTGAGGCGTTCAACTGTCCACAGGGATCATTTATGAACCCAAAAGACAAATGTGTAGTTTGGTGACATTCTTTTAAGTTCATTTTTGACTTTTGATGAGCTTTGATCCACTGTCACGCTGCAGTGTTCAAATAACGCCTTTCAAATGCTAATAGTTAATATTAACAATAATTTAAAGACAGTTGGCAATTTATCGATCAAAAAATAAAGAGCCTAAAATGTAGATACTAAACTCATGTTTAGCAAACATTTATAGCACTGATGATGAAGACAATATAGTTTTCGAAACGTTTGCTGAACATGAGTTTAGTATGTACATTTTGGGGTTTTTCATTTTTGATTAACTAGTAGTTGTTTTACCAAAAAGCAACGTTTGAAAGAAACGTATTTGAACTGGCGTTGTTAAACTTTGTGGACGACACGCTCCACACAATCGTGGAAGATAAAACAGTTTTAAAAGTGAAATTAGACTATGGCAACTCAGCAGTGGAAAAACATCTTCTTTCATGGGTGATAACTCTGTGGTATACAATTCTCACTTCCAAGTGATCTTTATGGCTTCATATTCAATACTGTCCTAGTGTTTAGTCTGCTTTTGGTATGCAAAATCGTTACAAAATTGTGCAATAAACTTTAAAGTGGAAATCAGCTTTCGCAGTTTAAACTTCTCTATCCTAACTAGAATATTGTTTTAGGTGATCAATCTTTTTATCGTCTCTTTACGTAGCAAGGCAAGAGAGGTTAATTTGAGCCTTAATATTGGCTCAAAGGAGGTTAATTTGAGCCCGATATCAATGCGATTCTCTGACTCCAAAACAAGACGCTTGTAAAAAATGCCCTGTATTGGTAGAATATTGTCTTCTCCATTTCCAGACCCTTGGAAAGGCCCCCGGATCTTAAAAATTTCCCGAGCCCTGTCCAAGTTAAAATAGAAATGACTTCAAAAGTTTCGTTGATGTATGCGCAGGGTTGGAAGTAACGACTAGTTGTCACTATTCGATAGCGTTATTCGTTGCTTTCTGAATATCGAATGCTTATACGCATTTCTTTTAAAAGTAAATATCGAGTGCTCGTTATTCACTGCTTTTTTATGCAAGCAACGAAATCATTATTCGTTTTTCGCTAATCGATATTTAGGAGAACTGCTGAATCATTTTTTGTTGTTCACTTACTTCGTCGTCAAAACGAATTTACGAGATTTAGTTTTCGGATTACTATCCGACCTAGTCCTCTTCCGGTTTTCGAACTTTAAAGGATTAAGGAAAATTTTGCGGCAGCACAGTTCAGAAAAACCATGTCAGTGAGAATCCCTTGAGGTTTTCCCGCAAGTTTGGGCTTGTTTTTTTTGAATTTTCGTATTTTTTTGAGTTTGCGGGTTGTTTGATTGTGGGCTTGTTTTTTTCCAGTCAATTTTTAGTAATTGCTATTCATTGCTTTTTTTTCAGTATCGATAGCGGAAAGTCATTGCTTTTTTGGGCACTATCGAATAGTGAAATAGTCATTGCTTTTTGACTAACGACTTCCAACCCTGTGTATGCGTGCATAGTTTTCACATGAAAAATCTGTGCTTTTACATTGAGCACTGTCTGCACACGATGAATCAAGATAAAAAGAATGGATTTTCGAGCTGGTTGTTATGCAACTGATTAAAGTTTTAATTTAAATTTCTGAAGACGCAATATGAATTTTAGGCTTAACACCCTTTACTATTGTAAAATGTTTTTTAATCGATTTTTATCCAAATTCATGTGTTTCAACTTTCAGAGGAACATCTTCTTGTCAGTCAACTCAAATTCAAATGAACCAGCAGTAGTCATAAAAAGATTCAATTTTAAAAAATACCTTCGTTTTGCAGTGGTGTTAAAGAATCAAGGCAACAACAGCTTTTGAATTTTAAACAAAACCTTGCAACGTTTGAAATGAGTGAAAAATTGAAATCATATCAACGCTTCAAAAGTAGCGTACGGTGGTAAAACTCGATAATTGTGATGGTCTGCATTTAACTTAGGGCAGGGGTTCTTAACCTTTTATGTCTCGTTTACCCCTTGCCTAATAAAAAAAGTTGATTTCATATGGTCACAATTCAAGTGATTTCATATGGTCACTTGCGCATTGTAGCATCGACGATATGAATATGGTAAGTCACATTCTGTTAACGCTGGGTGCACAGAATATTCTGCTGATTGCTAAACAGTGATGAAAAAGGCCATTTATAAAATATCTGTTATAATTCACATACCAGTGCTATTGTTTTAAGCCGCGATATGGCGTTATGAAGCCAAACGACATGGACATACTGTGTCTTGTCACAGTGAATCAAACGACAAACGGTTCCTTTTGTTACGCTGCCGTTTTTGCAGAAACGAAACGGCATTTGATACTTTTCAAATAAATATGATAGGTCGCTCGATGTTTGATATGATTGACAACATCTTGTCATATGGAAAAGTCAGACTGTCAGAACAGTCAGAAATAGGCCTACTGTCAGAAATACTGTTCTGAGAACAGTATTTCTCAGACAGTTAAGGCAGGTAGCTGAAACCAACCTTGCCAAGCAGTCTGCCAGATGAGGGCAAAAAAAGCATTTTGTACTCTTTTTTTTTAAATACAGATGGTTGGTGCTTTAGAACGGTATATAAGAAGTGTTTCTGAGAATTTGTTCTTATTCAGTGATGTAATTGACGGTTTCAAAAAAGCTATAATTTGTTGACCCAGGGCGAAGCTCGGTCGGTAACGTTCATTTTAAAGCAAGCAGCGAGACAGCAAGTTCTGATTAACAGTTCATTCGAGTAAACTGATTACAAGTTGATGACGGCACGAGTACAATTTTCACGAGGCTTTGTGAAGGCCTTCGCTTTCTTTCTTGTAACTTTTTGCATATCTGCAAATGCAAAACCGCGCGAAGTTTTTGGCAAGCGAAACAGGTTGAGCAGCGAATCGACGCTGAGAGAATACGGAATTGAAGACATTGTCTCCACAAGAAGGTAAGATGGTTTTGCTAAGCGGATTTATGACATTTGGTTGAAATGACATACATTAAGCTATCCGATAAGCTTTAGAAATGGTTTTATGTGTGTGGTCTTTACGTTCTCTGAACAACTTAACAAAACGACACTTAGCCAGCTATGAAGCTGTCACAAACTCTTTTTAATATTGTGTAGAGTGTAATAGACCATAATTTTACCAATTGACTGCGTTTTGTTTCAATAATAAATCACCTGAAATTACCGTTAACTTTTGCCAAGGAACCTATTTATCATCGGTAGAAAACCCTAAACGGCTTTCCTGAGCCCTTTTTAGTAACAATAAAATTGAAATATTGACACATTCATTCAATCCTCTCGTGTGAAAGTGCACTTTGGCTGTCAAAAAGCTAGCTAACATTTATTTACTGCGTTGTTTGTGTTTTCATGTGGTGTATGAATTGTTGTTGCGCATTGGCGTGGTAAAGGACGAGTTCTAACTTACAGTATTTACAAATACCAGTGAACAAGATGAACAGGGATATGAGTTGCCGTCAAAATGCTATGATCAAGCCTTTGTTTATACAAGGTAATAGACCTTGTAATTAGTTTTGTTCAAAGTGATTTTAAATATTTTAGCTAATCAACATAACAGTTGAGGGACGATAGTCACAGTATTTCTCAAGACTCCGCCTCTTCAAAATGTAAAAATAAACTGCGCTTCATAGTATAGTAAAGCTGTTATAATTTTTTGGTGTAACTAAGTATCGTCGCCCATAAGGTTTGTAGCCTATAGATCGGCCTACAGTCTGTTGTAGATGATATTTGTTTACCGAATTGTATAAACGATTGTATGATGTTACAAGAACAGAAAAAGTGTTCTACTTCGGACTCTGATGGTTTATTTAACTTGATATTTATTTAATATCCTGTTGATATAGCCTACTAGTAACTATACGTATAGTCTTTCGATAAGCGCCCTGCTTACATATGACAATCATGTTTTTGTCATTGATTGCTGCTGTACCTTGGCCTCAGGCTTTTTGATACGAAAATTAGATGTCTTTGTTTTGATTTTCACACCATTGCTGACAGGATGTAGGTAGTAAAAATTAATTCATGTAAACGCATTAAAATCCGACTTACGTATACTACTGTAAAGCAAGACAAGCTTGAGCAGTTTAAGCTGACGAAGCCGTCAGCAATTGAATTTTGTTTCACCGGTTTTCTTGTGTCGGGTGAAATCAAAAGCTTTCACAATTTTATTTTTCGTTTTAGTAGGCTATACACTGGTGATCGTAAGCTTGTTTTTACTTGGTCTATGTCGCTGACATTGATGTTGAAACCAAACTACTTGAAGCTTTTCTAGCCATCAGAAAGGTTAGACGTCGGCGACTGTGAAAGCAACCTTCCCCACTGGTGCTGTGTGATCCTTACGATAAATTGAGTTGCAATATAGCAATGATACATATAGCTTTCAAAATTCTTACCCCACGATACAAGCGGGATGTATGTGTTCATGCTTATTCATATCTAACGGATTTGGTCATGGTTTTGAACTTTTGGTGGTTTTATAGCCCAGCAGCGCATTTCATAACTGTACTATTGATGCGTGTTATTGGAAAAATACATTGACTTTGCACGCAACCAGTCATTTCGCTGAAAATAAGATTTTATACTTTGAATTACAACAAGAAGACTACTTGCAAGCTGCGATGTCAAATCAACGGTTTAGGTTTAAACGTCACTGGAAATAAAACGATGCATTTGATGCTAAACGTGTATTGTTATAATAATAGAATGTGTGCTGCAATCAAAGGAACACCGAACCTATGACATGGTGGGCGGCGGCTTTCGCCAAGCATAGCCTATCTAAAATTTGAATCGATTTTTGAAGCAATTCAGACTGGTTTCATACTACTGTAGGTCTCCGAAATTGTTGGTTTTTAGGCGGGTTATCAGTCTTCACTTTCTCTGTGCCATCATCAAGAAGAGTTTGTCTAAAAGTCTACAAACTTTATGACGTTTTGTTGATTTATGTTAACCTTGTGAATTAGTAGAATATATTTCTTTTGAAAGAATTAAATTGTGGCGATGTATTTCTCATGTTGTTGCTCTGTTTTGAAAGTCCCATTAAAGATGACTCACGCCTACAACATTTCACAGGAAGTTGCACTAGAAAGTGTCTTAGTTCCCTTTCTGACAAAACTACTTCTTTCAAATGTTTTCGCCTTGCACTCCAGCGAATCACGCGAAAGATATTCATTAAATATTTGTTTAAACTATATTTCCAATTACTTCTATAGAGACGTACTTAGTTGCTGGGACGTTGGCCTCAGGAGAATAAGACCACAGGCAGATTAAAACGAATGACGCGACATCGGCCTTGTAATGTTACGTCAAATGACATCTCGACTCTACCATCATCTACTGACTTCTGATCGGTTGCAATGCTAGCTGTTCTCAGAAACGAAGTCTTGGTTTACTGCGTAGAATCTAATAGCTAATTTATAAGCGGTACTTTTGCCAAATTATATCTTTTGTTCGCACAACAATATCTAGAACACTGGTCAAGTTTGTAATTCCTCAATTCTATCTATGCAGTTTAGCCAGATTTTGTTCGTCTTGACAATTTTTTCAATCAAGATACCGTACTACGAAAAGCCTGCACCACTGGTGATTATTGCTGGATCCAAGCCACATGTTTCGATCCCAAAATCAAACTTTTACAGTAGATCTAATCTAAGTTGAAATTAAGCTCTGCTTGCGTGTAAGTTGATCTCAAACGCAAATTTGCTGTAACAAGGTTAAAAATTAAAAAGAAAAATGTCGGCTTTTCTTCGATGAAATAGAATCACTCGACTTGTAAGTTATGATTTATTGGCGCAGTAGATGAATGATGGAGATATTTATCATTGATTATTATTTTTCAAAGCATTCCCACTAGGCAGCGTGTCCATTAGTAATGAAAGTATGAAATGTGGTGTGTATGAAACAGTAGCAAACAGAATCATCAAGTCAAACTCGCAAAATATTTCAGATACATGGTTGCTTTTTTGAGTCATTTGTTGTCATAAGAAGGATCCATTTGTCTACACAAGTATGAGTAGATATCAGAGCGCTGTATCTAGGCTACATTGTACACTTCCAAGCTAAAGTGTTTTTTTCTATTACTGTAACAAAATTAAAAAGCGTTTCTTAACGTTTGCTTGCGTTGCAATGGGGCAAACATGTTCTTGATATTTTAACTTTTAGGCTAATGTTAAGTGGCCTACCGTCAGAACTCAGAGTTTACATCGTTAAAACTTGCACAAGATTACTGTTCAGTGAGGTTCTTCTACAATGTCATCTTTTTTAATCAGGCGTAGGCCTATGTAAATTTAATATTTTATGTCCATCTACATCACGAGTGCCGAAAAAGATCTATCAATCAATCAATCAGCTTAAATAAAAGCTGTATCTTTGTGATGTTTTTGCTGAATCACTGTTGTCTCTATGATGACTAGCATGAAAACTAGAGGGATACGAGCATTTTCCTATAATTCGTACAAAAGCTACCCGCCTTGATAAGCTGGTGAAACATCATTTCGCAAAATGAAATAAAAAAAAAAGATTAGTAGCCTAACCTACTTTCTTGAAATAGGCGAGCAAAACGACACCAGAAGTTGAAAAGCTTTCGATATTTTGAGCGTGCAGTTTTCGTCTCAAAATAAAATACCGTGTGGAAACGTAGACATGATGGTGTGATGATCTTCTAACCGCAGCTTGTCAAAGACAAGGGCAAGCGTATTGTCTAGCTGTATTGTATTTCTTTATACTTTCACTGAATTGTTGTGGTCAATGACACCAATTTTGTTGCGAACGTAGCCGAGATTCGTCTTGGCTATTTCTGAAGACTGCTTGCACTTCCACTGGGAATTTGGTCTGTCACTGGTTATGGTTGCGATGTGACGAACTCGCGTGAACCACTCAGCTTTGTGTTCTTCCTTTGGTTACCACTACAAGTGACTGACTTTCCGGTAATAGTTTCAGTTTGCTTTTTTTTGCGTCACTTAACATAATTATATTGTGCAGCTGCCAATCGAACTGTTTTGGATATCGCAGACAAGCCACCACTGTTGAAACAAAACCTGATTGTTCTTGACCACAGGGTGATAGCTTGTGTGTGTAGACACAATTATTGACATATGGCAATGAAGCTTTCACTTCACACGCCTAGTGGATTTTTCACTTTGCACAACAACACCTCGCCTGTGTTATTATTTCGTTACTGAATCATTGAAAGTCAACCAACTAGTACTTTTTGCAAGCGCACGAAAGTTCTATTAAGTTCAACTGTCTTTTGCGCTTTTTGGCTAACATTTGTGACGGAGGTTTTTATGTATTGTGATTTTAGTGTTCGTTCAGTCACAAAAGTTATGATTTTTGAAGCTAGAATTATATCTTCAAAAATTTTTCTGGATATCATGATGATGATGTTCGCCTTTCGTTTCCGAAAATGACCAACGAGACTAAATCAACCTTTTGTAGACCTATTTGGTTGGGTGCATGGGTGACAGTTGACTATTTTTAAACGAAGACTGCAGTTCAGGGTCACGTCATTTGCGGTTTTTATTCAAGTTCTTTGCAATAATTCTCTGTGATGTCTGACGTCAAATAACGAACTCTACAAATCAATAGGTTGCTTGCTGTGACATCGTGAAATTGGATCACGTGACCAAACGATTTTATCAAACATTTGTTTGCACAATAATACACGTTTGGCATTGCAGACAAGTGCCTACATTTGTGACTATTACTTTCACTGAAAACACGACATACTATGAGCAAAGAATCGATAAGTTAAGTTGAAAAAGTCGGCCATGTGTTATTATTATTCACACTGAATCATCATCACAGCTTTCTGCTCTTGTAGCATTTACATTTCTGTCACTGCAATAGGCGAGCGTATTATTGCTTTGCTGATAATCAAGTTACAATTCATCATGGCCGTGCCTTTTTGACATCAGTTCCTTCTATTGATGAAGCCGTGCACATTTTAACAACAAGATTGTAATGTGTTTACGTAAAATGACGTAATGTAAGTAACCGTCATGAAGCACCAAATGTCTAATAAAAGCATATAAAAGCCACAAATCATTCAATTACGAAATGTTAAAGAGGGATGTTTGTTGAGAAAAGGTTGCCAGTCTAGGCGCAGCCTTCATGTTTACAAGCAACAGGGTGCATTTGTATAGATTATTATGTCATAACGATGTTAGCCAAGAATAAATGTTAGCCAAGAATAAGTTCAGAGTAGGCTTGTAGTCACAACATTACATTCTTTCACGAGCTAATTGAAACCCTGGTTGCTTTGACGAAGATTTTTGATGCTTTTTTCATGCAAAACGCTTTTGAAATTGTGATTTCTGCCCTAAACATTTTGAAAATCTTTTTTTTCTAGGCTCAACGCCTATAACTGTATTATGCTGAATAACATTGAATCAATAATTGTTTTGTTGCTTTGTCACTGAAAGTACAAAGTTCGATCTGATTCAATTGATTATTACCGGTACCATGACGCGTTTTACAACATGTCACATTGCACAGTGCCACAAATAGCGATTTTATCCGAATTACCACTTAATCGGCTTAGGCCTTGAGTAGTGGATAAGATTGCCAGTTTGTCAAGGAAATCTGATTTAGTTCGCTATCAAATAACATTCTTGTAACAAATTCAAACTAATACTTTAACATAACTTCTCAGCGATTTTTGCGGCTTCATAAACAACATTACCTCGATAAGCTTCTAGGCAGGCGTCAAACAAAGTGCCATTGTGTGTCTAGAATTTTCTGAGCAGATAGAGCTGCCTTCACCTTGAGGTTATCTACCTACTCGGATATTACTGATAATTTTTGGTCTTCAGAAAACTTCTTGTGGTTTCCAGATTAATTTTGTAATGCGTGGGTCTACCACTCAGTGTTTGCCACTGAGAACAAGCCACAAACACCTTGTTGGGAACACCATTTCTGAAATGTATTCATAAACTTTTGAAACTTTTGGGTTCAGCAAATGCGGTAAGGGTTTTGAAATCGATATTTTCTCAATCAGTAAAGATCAAATGGCTGTGAAATGAATAATTTGACGTTTTGCATTTTATGACAAAGGCAGGCTGACTTCCAACTGGGAGAAAAAACAAAAAAAAACGTTTTGAACCCAAAGGAAGAGATGAGTGTTGAGTGGTATACAGACGAAAAAGAAATAACAACAAATGGATAGGCTAAATTAAACTGTACATATGGCATGATTATTAAAGTGTTTTCCTTTCTGTGTGAACACTTAGCAACAGTGGAATTAAAGCATCATTTACCTTCACACGTTCATTTTCGTTTGGTGTGAGTAGCCTACAGTTTCCAATTTTCTGGTAGGTCACATATCGGTAATGAGAATTGGATATACTTGCATTGTACTCATTGCGTAACATGCCAGCTGCAAATTACAATCACGAGTGAATGGAAAGCAGAGAAAAAGTTAGTTCTCGATTAAATGCATTTTGTATTGACTGAGTCATTGCGTGCTGCGTGGCTTAGTTGTGAGAGCACCAGCAGGATATTCGAAAGAATGTAAGTTCGACAGCAGTGGAAAGCACGTGGTTGTGTCTTGGCTAGACACTTGTCGATGTGCCTGAAGGTAGGCACAAAGGTTAGTGTCATTGCCTTCCAGCAGTCATTAATTCAAATCTTCAACTTCATAGCATCACTCTGGATTGGATGCCAGGCAGCCACGCAGCCACACAGTGTTTCAGGTTCGGCTTCCGGACTATAGTTTTCGCACATGCTTCATTGCCATGTATTCGTTTGGTGTTTAAATTAAAAAAGTGTCTTGTTTTCACAGCAAAGTGCTTTACAACTCTACGATTCAAAATTGTTCTGCCACGGCGATTCTCTAGTGTTCGGTCGGCTTCTTTTATCAATTGTTGTAATGTGCCTTCACTGTGGTGTGACAAATAATAAAAAGCAGTAAGCCTACAAGCCCTACATGACAAGCGTTATTCCATTGATTCGTTGAAGTTCAAATTTAAATAACCTTCAAACCCAACCTGTTAAAACTTGAACACGAGATTCTTTTTGTCTAGTAAAGTGTCATTTCTTTGTTCGAACTTGAACCTTCACCTTAAGTCAATATGCCTTGAAGTTAAGACCTAATATTAAATAATTGTGGTTAAAACTTGGGCACTCGTCATCAGTCGTAGTGGTTGTAGCCATGGGCTGTATCCAAGGGGGAGAGGGGGGTAATCACCTCCCCACTTATTAGAGTGGTTTGGAATGACTAAGACGATTTTAGCCCACTGTCCAAAAATCACCCCCCCTCCCCGAATTCTAAAACTGGATAAAGCCCCTGGTTGTAGTTGATTATGATCCACTTTTTCACATCACGTTTCAAAAATGTGTTTCTGCAAGTAATATTTTTTGTCCTAGTTTGCATTCACTTAGTGTTATGAGTTCATTTTCGAAGGGTTTCGTGTATTCTTAATCTGTTACTACAACTACGTTTCAATAATCTACGCTGGCCGATTGCATTCTAACACTATTCATTTTTGACCCAGCGTTATGATTTATTTATAAAAGTACCAAATTACTAAGATGCACATGTAATAACATACATTAATAGATTATCAGGTGTTGCTTGGTTTGGCAAGCACCTTGGAACTCTGTAATTATGCCATGCTTAAAGTTTTAACATTTCAAAGCGTGAAGTTCTGTAAAAAATGCTTTCGTTGCTTTTAACTTGAAAATACGTCTGCAGTTTAAAGTTATGCAAATCCGGCTGTAATTGTGAGATTGCAGATTTTATTGCAAAGTTGACCAGACATTAAAATAGCTGAAACATAACCGTTTAACAAAGGTGTCAATGGAAACTATTTTAAAACAATGATAAACGCCATATTTTGTTAAATAGGCTACAAATTTATTCGTGATGTCCATGATTTAACAAGCGACAGAAAAGAGAAAACGAAAGTTAAAAATTACGTCCTTTTGACTTATCAATGTTTATTTTCTTCAGAATGTAGTGTAGATACTAACGATCTATTTTAGCTTGATGCTGCGAGTTTGCTGTGGTAGTAGCAGTTTGCACAAACTTTCGGAACACAGTTTCTTAGCCATGTGCTATGATGAATCTAGAAAACTGTATTCCGAAAGCTAGTGCAAATCGCTACTACTACAGCGCACTCGCAGGATCAGGCTAAACAGATCGTTAGTATTTACATTGTGAAATAAGCAACAATCATGCTGCTAAAAGCGAAACTCAATCTACTGCAATGTTTATTGATTTTTTGTCTTTTTATCGTCTTTGTTTTAAATATCGATGGTTTACCTGTTGATCAGTCCATGATTCTCGATGTTTCCTTTGGATCATATGGTGAGGCTACTGTAGAGCCCCCAGTCATTCGGACCATATGATGAGGCTATTGGAGTGCCCCCAATTATTCGGACTGTAGGCTCTTAGTGAGCAACTAGTCCCTCGGCCCCCAGACCATAAGGGGAGGCTACTGGAGAGCAACCGGTCACTGGTCTCGTTGCCCAAAGCACGCAAACCTTTCTCAATCTTATAAATAAATATATTGTGATTGTGATGATGTCATCCTTCACTCAATGATGATGTAATAGCAAAACTACCCATATTATGAACTGTTGATGTAGCCTACCACTATCGCACTCCTGTTCTATTGGCTACAACCAGTTTCTGGTTATTCCCAGTCAGCAAATCGCTCCACTTTTACATTTATTCAACGTTAAATCAATTTCATTCCGACTGATTTTCTCACCGGGAACCGGCTGCCAGCGCGTGGCCTGTCATCATTTCCATTCATTATGGGAATATTTATTGCGTTGCTGAAAAGTTGTAAATAGCTTTTAAATTCCATCTCGTTCTTGCAAATTTGGCAATGAGTTGTGTCGAGCTGAAAATCTATTTGAAAAAACTTTTGATTTTCATTATTATTATTATTAAAAGTTTTCTCTTAAATTTTGTTTACTTCGGTCAAGTTTCTTTTTAATTATCGTACAGCGATTACAAACCGTGAACTTGTTGCTAATCGTCATTGGGAATTTGTATAACATTATCCCTCATCAATCAAAACATCAAGTTTGTGTACCTGGAGAAAATCACTTTGACATTTCCGATCCCTTGTTAATCTACGATACTTAGCAAATGTCTCTGATCGTTATCGCTCAAGTTGTCGTTTTAATTGATGATAAGATCTATGATTGTTCGCCTACTACGATAGTGGAGAAAGATACCAACACTTTGATCAAGGGGAACAATGTTGATTCATTGCATGATATCTCGTTTTTCTAGTTCCATACACAACTAAACAAAATACGGCTGATTTAACGTCAAAGGTACATTCTGTGAAATAAAAAACTTAGTTTTGCACGATTAAAGATGTTTGTGTGTTTGAAGTTTTGTAGTGAGACACAAGTTTTTTAAAACGATCAAAATGTATCTCGTTCTGATTGGAGGAGGTGGTCTGCTACAAAATCCATATTGAAACTTACCAGAGCAACGCCTATGATCGCGCCCCTCTCGGTTAAAAATCTTCTGTTAACCTTACGTCAAACAACGTTGTACTTTCAAACACTCTCATTATATTGGGTCCTAGAAAGTAAACACGCCGTTCGTACCGAATGAATTACTATGCCCCCTTTGTCTGGTCCATTGTTAAGGGAAAGAAACAACGCAATGCTTTGTTTTAGGACAAACAAGAAAAATTACTATGCAGCAAACTTGTGATTGGAATAGGATATCTTTTGAGTGATAAAAGTATGTTGAGATTGTTTGCTTTGAGCCTTGTTGGTCCAATGATACGAAAAAAAATCTTGGATAGATTGTGCAATAATGTACGTGCGAGAGAGGTTTTTGACTCGTGACTAGACATTTTTTACAGATTGAGCTCAAGGTTCACCGTAGATTTCGTTTCGTAAACGTATTTCGTTCAGTAAACATTAAACACCGCGAGTTCGACACATGAAATCAGTTATAAACGGAATTTTATTTATAGAATGACAAAAACAACGATTGATTTTAATTACAAAAAAAGTAACAATGCATCACACCTTTCGATCTACAACTGTACAAACTCTGTGATTTCTTTCTGCGCAATAATGTGCTCGGGTGCGCCGTAAAACGGCTGCCTCCTCATACAACTGTGCCGGTATATGTACATATGGTTAGGCTACTCTGATACTGTCTCCGTTTTGCGCTAAGAGCAAGAGCAAGGCATATCATGTCTGTAATGGATGAAGAGCTGCATAAGGACACGAATAGTTATCATCATTTTAAATATATTCTCAGTGGTGTACGTAGTTACATTTGTGGATAAAGCAGCAGCGTTTAAGTCAGTCGATGTGGCTTCAATATTGGTCGGGCCACGTTAGAATTGTTAAACTTTGTTCCTGTTTACAACTAAACAGTAAAGTAAAGGAAATGATTTTTGGGCGTAATAAAACACTCCCTTGCGCTTTTACACGCCGGTGCTGAAACGGCCAGTCTTGTAAAATGTAAAGAACATCTGCGGTCGATAGATCGGCATAGCTACATAAAAACTGACAGCATTGTTAAAAGTGCATTGCTATTTTGAAAATTGTCAATTTTACAAGTTTCTGTACGTGCAAGTTTTTCCACATTGGTTAGTCGAATTCTCCTTTTACTTTTATACGTCGTTATCTCACAGTATAAGGTGTGCTCAAGCGTTAATGTTGTCTCACTATTGGGATGTCGTATCAGTTTAGAAGCGATTTCTTTTAAAGATTTTTAAATTTAACTTCATTTTCGTTGAAGAATAACTGGAGAACCATTTATGCAAAGATATGTTGAACTGTTTCAAACGCTAGAGACATTACACAATAGTTATTGAAAGAAGTATGTTTATTTTGCAAGGTAATGTAAGGCCACGAGCCATCCTGGTCTCAAAATAAGTACTGTATTTCATTGAACTTCTGAAAAAACATGTTTTAATACTGCTGACCTCGTTTACTGTGTACTGCATCTCAATTAGCCCAACCAGTCCAACTTTAGATTAACATTGTTAAAATTAGATTGGCCGATAGAAAGCAAGGAAAAAATGTGAAACGCGAAAGTCTTAGGCTTTGTTTATCTTGTTATTTTTTTCCAAGGGTCCAGTTTTGCTTGGACGAGCATCGAACAACACCAGGAATAATTTTGTTTTGAAGTTGTTATGTTGTTTTTGGCTTGAATTTGTAGTCGGTTTCGCACCATTGAGACGCGTCATCACCGCTTTGATCTTTCTGAAAGTGCTGTACTACATGAAAACGCGAAATGTTTTTCTCGTTGGAGCATGTGCAAAGTTATTTTTCCAGCGCCACATAGATTATATTTGCAAATACACTGGAGAATCTATAAAATACTCGAATATAGTTCTTATAAGAATGAACACGCAGAAGTCCAATTTCTTACCATTATTCAATGTAACTTTGGACCCTATGTAAAAATAAAAAAACTCTCAACCATGAGAGCATTTTTAGTCCAAATTGGATAGATTTGGGCGCCATCTCTTCGAAAAGGCAAGCTGTCCAAGCCGTGTCCTTGTGAGAGAAACCTGTTGAGGACTAATACGATTGCTGAAAATATTGTACGCTTGCAAAAAATGTTGCAGAAAGTGAGGTTTAGATGTATTGACCTTGTTTTCGTTTCTGTGTCACATAAGAAGTGTGTTCATTCCAGGATTCAGTGGAGCATTTTGTCGTTCATTGACAGCCTGTTGGAATGCGAAGCAACACATAAAGTGATGACACAATCTGTAATTGGTGTTGTGCTCGGAAGTCAGATTTTACCGACGCTGGGTTGTGAGTCAACTCTCACAGCTTGACCTTGGCCACAAAATCAATGTCCCATTGTTTTGTTTCCCACAGTTAAAGCATTAACTCACACGACAACTTGTTTACGGACAACTAATGGCAAAATTTTTGTGCACTTTTTTTTTTCCGGCGATCAATCTTCAAATTTCCGAATAAACAGGTTTGAATGAAAGTCGTGATGGATCGGAAAGGAGTGATAAAATATCAGAATTGCTGTTTGCTTCATCACCGTTGTTTTGCTGTTCAACTGGTTTTTGATTTATGGACAGGTAGTAAGCAATAAAGCAATGCAAGTGATGACTGTCTCTCTGACGTATTTTCGTGTCATTGAACTTAGTAGTGCTCACTTTTCCATGAAAGCGGACATGGTAGCCTATCTTTATAGTATACTAATTTAATTTTTTTAACCTTCATAAAAGTTGTGAAAGAAGTTCATGAAAAAATGAATAACATTTTCTGCTTTGTAAAGCGCTGAGGGGAAACGCATATTTGCGATGGGTACAGCTCTTTTTATTAGAACACACATTAAAGTTATTATATGCCTTTTAATTTGCAATATATTTACCTTCCGCAAGATTACGCCATTGTAAAGTGAAGAATTAAAAAGCCAAAAAAATTTGTTCATCGGTTTAGTATGGTACTTTCTGTTTTTTTTATTGTGTTTTTATCGCCCTACACATGCTTTTGGATCATTGGTGAATTGGAAGGAACATTTTTAATGAAAGTTTTACTTTGAAACAAAAAAGTTGATAATCTTGTTAGGGCATTAAAGCTCGGCGATTTAATTAACTAGATTGTTTATCTTGTTTGCCACCCTGACACTTTAGTGTTGTATATGTTTATTGTTTATCCTATGTGTTCGAAGATATTTGGACTTCAGTCTTCACTGATTCTCGAGAAGCGGAATCCAGCCAGTGCGCATCAACGCGTGTGGCCCGACCAATTAATTAACTATGCCATTTGACGACAAATAAGAAAACAGAAAACGTGTGAAAATCCCACTTTGCCACACCAATGTTTTTAAGCCAACAAAACCTCACGTCATCTTGGCTTCGAAGAAAAGTTGCAGCTTACATAGGATTCCATTTGTCTTGTGACTAATCTTGTAAAAATCATTACATTTAATGGGTCAAGTAATCTGGTTTGATGTATGAATCAGGTCTTTGCAAACGGAACTGAACGCGCAATTTGTAATAATATAGATGTTGATTGATTTACTTTTTCAATAATAGATGTAATTGAGGGACTTACTCAGTTATTTAGGTTGGCATTTGTGATAAACAACTTTTTTCCTCCCAAACAAACGTTAGACATAAACAACGCTTTCTCCTTAATCTTTCCATAAAAAACAAAATAAAAGCAGAAAATGTTGTCCAATGGGTTCGAACTGACATTACTTTATAATATTTTTTGCATGTAATCACCACGAATAAATCTGCACTTGTTTTTCTTGGAGAAAAGTTCACACATTTTTACTCTGACACATTCGACTTGGAGCGAAAACGTGCCTCGAATAGAACTTGTCGAGAATGATCAGATAACTAAACTTCCAGATGGTCATAAATAAATCTCTGTTTATACTCTATTCCTTGATATAATACTGGTAGGCTATTGTTAAGAGTGATATGGCAACAGTGTTTCGTATAAGCTGTAAACTCATGCGTTCAAGGACCGCACATTGTCAATTGACATGTTGGCAGGTGTTAAAATTAATTTTAAAGTTTAGAATTTTTGGCTCAGAAATAACTCCATTTTTGGCATAATTGTTGTTCAAGTTTTTCACAGCACTTATTTGCGTAGTTTTTAATATAAAAATGTGAAATGAATTGCACACAGGAAAAAAAGAAAGACTAAATTTTTTCAAGCTTGTGTATTTGTTTATTCTGCGATGCGATGGATACAGCGCTATATAAAAACTAACATTATTATTATTATTATAAACGTATTTTTGCAAGCAAATATGTGCCAGTGTGCCACGTACATTTTGTTCACTTGTCAATTCATCTCAAAATTGTGAAGCGTTTACAGAAATTTGGTTAAAAATGATAATTTTACATAATCGTTTTTGTTTTTGTAAATCTGAACGTTTTCAATGTCGTTCGCTTTAAACAAAATATAAAGAACTTGCAGCAGTGTAATGTCGAAAAAATCCAGGTTGTTATCCTAACGAAAAAAATGCAAATGCTTTTTATGTTGACTGAAGTATGTCTGTTTGACAAAAAGAACAATTTCCCAGGCAACAAAGTCGGACAGATCTTTTTTAGCATTAATTTATCGTCTGCAGACATTCAACCATTGTAAAAAACGACTAAATGACTAGCTGGAATTACTTTTCCATGAAGATCCACCCCCGCGGTCCACTATGCTCTCATCCACTAACCCAGACAAACAGATCGTATTCCATTTAATCTGGTGCGGATTGCATTTGAACTTTCTAACGTTTTGTTTGCGCAAGTTCTTGGCCGGGGACATCTGAGTAACTTCGACGAGAAAAAATGATCCTTCCACTGACCCATCCCCCATGATGCAGCCATCCAAGGCCGCGAAAATTTGTTTTGTTTCAAACTTCAAAAATACCGGACCTGTGCAAAATTGCCAACATTTTTCCCCTTTATTTGCGATTTTTAAAACTAAACCATTCATGCTCGAAGTTCAAACAACATAAATGAGCCTTGAAATGTTGTACCAGTACAATTTTCTTTAATTACTAAAGTCAATTAAGGGCAATTATGTACTTATTTTATATTAGCTTACTACCATACAAACCATGTCTTTATTCAGAACAGAAAAACCTTCAATAAACTATCTGTCGTGGTTATGTCCACTTCAAATCTAGATTTTTGTCATTCAATAGAAGTTTGGAAAAGGCAAAAAATTAATTCAGTATTGCCAACTTTACCTCATTGCGGGTAACACTAGTTTTCAACCCAAGCCCCCTCCATTGGAAATTGTAGGATAACTAATGAGAAATAATTGTGTAGTCGATTGTTTGCCAATGTTCAGTGCAAAGTTTGTTTCTGAGTAGACTGATATGCACTTTGGCTTGATGTTATCGAAATTCCTATGATAGCCTGCACTCTTTGGTGTACTGTATGCCTTTTGATATTCTTTATAACCTACTAAAAAAATATGATAAAAATAACTGACAAATTTTTTTGTAATGATTTCATTTTTAAATGTCACTCCGCAAAACCACACGTGAAATGTTTTACTGATTTTAAGATTTAAAAATGAAGAAATATTCAAATTTTTCTCAGGTATAAAAATATTTAAATGCCGGCTGTAATTATCAAACTGCTACCGTCAAAGTTACCGCGCAATAATTACACAGCAAAAGAGATATGGTATGCAAACCAATTCCTCTAAAATCAAAGGTTATATTTTGGTATCAATACAGTCACGGGCTTTGGCCAAATGCGAACACTTCTAAAGTTATAAGATAACATATTACAGTAGTTAGCAATCTTAAGTACACTTTTAACGACCGCATTTTAGTTTTTATCAAAACAGATAATCAAGGTATTAACTGATTCGACCTAGAGTCTTTGCGTCTATGGCAATAGGCTATTCGTTAATGGACCATTAGTGCATCTTGCTAAAAATGAGAAACAATCGCAAGTGCATAACGTACTTTGGACATATTAACCGTAACGGTATTAAACGGATTTGGGATCTACAGTGAAGAAATATTTATTGACGTAACGGATTTTCAGTTGGTCGACAGCGCTGCTAATGAAATTGTAAATAGGCTACCTGCTGTTTTGTGACATCGTTTCCAGTTGATGTTATTTCCAAACGCTTGAATCGAAATCGTTAAATGTGGAGCTTGTACTAAGCATTCAACTAAAATTTACTAAACTATTATGAGAAACAACAGCATAAGCAGAAGTTATAGTTGCATTTGCATAACTTTAGAACATGTTTTGGGATATATTCATCAGTAAAAAATGCAAATTCATTATTTGATCAGCTTTGTGGTTTGGGCATTTTGTTGAAAAATAAAGAAATGTTTTACAATAAAAAACGCTTTGTTAACATTACGGTCGGGACGTAAGGTGTGTGGTCTGTGTCAAATACAGCGTAAATATTTGTATGTTAAAAATATCAACTTGCAAAAAATCAGACTCCATCTTCAATCCGGCCCTGATTTTGCCAAGGATTTCAGACTCTGGCTATATTCCGATTCAGGCTAAAAACCGAGACTTCCGTTCCTAAATACTTCAAAACTGTACACCTCTGGTGTGGCACCGCTTTTTTAGATTATTATGATGTAACCGATGGGCTGGAATGTCGTGCTATAATCAAAAAAACTTGCTCAGCAAACTTCTGCAGAATTATTGTTAAACCAATGTCAATATTGTAGCAAACAAGTTTCTTGTTCAAAAAGACACTTGACTTTGACAAAGGTTAAATGTGACAAGAGTTGTTGTGGTGATTTTGTGTGATTAAAATGAAGCTGAAGTCGTAGAACAACCAAGTCGCGTATGCCAAAGCAAACTGTGTTATCCTACTGGCAAACAGTGATGCAATGAATGTGAAGTATTCTATTTAGGTGGTATGGTTCCTTATATGCGATTGCCGCACTGAGGAACAAACTGCTGACCGTGTAATTTGTGAGTTTCCAACTAGTTAGCCCACACGAAGTACACACGAAGTACCAGACAGCAATTCAACCGTTTTTTGCATTGATTCATCGTCTGCAGTCGTTGAATAATATCAAATATAAAAAAACTGTTGATTTGTTGCCTGGAATAGACTAGTAGCAGCATAGGACACAACTATTCTGATTTTGCTTTACAGTTTACACCACCTGCGCTGCTTCAAAAAAATCACATCTTGCACATAGAATAGGCCTTTGAGCAACGAAGAAAAGGCTGTGTTGTTTCATGCTAGTCTGCAGAAATTCATTATCATTGCATTGCTTATTTCGAATATAAAGCACCGTAATGGAATGCTTAATAACTCTATCCTGTATCAAAAATATGGGATATTTTCATTGGTCAAGTTCAATAACGTAGTAATTTGGTTAAAAGTAAGTTGTCAGCTACGGACGTAGCCTAACGCTAATGTTTAAATGACAGCAATAGATGACACAGTGTATGAATTGAAAAAATAGTCATTTTTTCGGTTGACAAGGTATAATTTCATGGCGTCAACTTTCGGACATTTTGCTGTAAATCGACTTATTTTCGAATAGCCCAGTCCTGTTGACATATTGTTTGCATCTCACACTCATGGTAGTGAATTTTTGATCTTGAAAATGTGCTTTTTAAACGCTCAATACACGAATTAACTCATCCATTGCATGTTATCCGTGTCAAAGCTGTTCATAACTTGCTTATCTGAAGCACTATAAATCGATCGTTGAACCCGCCTTATTCGGATGATTAGAGATGAAAGTGCTGTACGTTTCCTTGTTCCAAATAAAGTTTTGGTATTTCTTTTGTTGATGTGAAGAGGTCCCTTTGCTGCAATGAGGTTGTGGTACAATATGATGTGTCATTTTTGTAACTACAACTATAAGATTACAACTTAGGCCAAGCTATATCATTCCATAACACTTCCATAGCAAGCCGCGCAGTGAAGGCTGTTGTACAATAAAACTAGTGAACTTGTCCATGTGTCAGGTTTACGCCAAGTGAGAACAAGAAATAATATGCAATTGCTTTCCTGAAATCTTTGCAACCTAGCAAATACCAGTCAAAAGCAGGGATATCTAGTCAAAAGACATAAAAAAAGTTTGAATTTTGTCACTTGACGTCCTTCAGGAATTGAATTGTTAAACTTGAAGTTGCAGCCCACTCAGAAATTAATGCAAACTATCTTATTGTTGTTGACTCGAAAGACTTGAATCTCACAATTATTTCGAAATACCTTTCCACAACTTCACAGCGTGAATATTGCTCTAAGCTGGATCATTGGTCCTACAACTCCCATCAGTGTGAAATTGTTTTGCCAGCAAACAAGTCCTTTTTTGAGTTAAACGATAAATGAATGTAAAAAAACGTTAATTTTTTGGGATGTGCACAGCTGCAGTTAAATTCACTGCCTACGTGACAATTTTAAAATATTTTTCACCAGTAACGAAATGAAATTTTTGTTTTGCAGGAAACGAAATATCGCCGATCATGAGATAAGCGATCGAACTTCACGGGAGAGAGCAAAAGTGTCCCGGCAAGCAGCACTCCTGCATCTGCTCGAGCTGACAGACACCGCCACAGGAGGAAAGTGTAGTTGCCTGTTGAAAGGAAATATGTACGTAAATAGAAGACTTGAAAACAATTTTTATTTTGTATTATTTAGCCATGACATAAAAAGAATAAAACGCTTGGGAACAAAAAAAAGGCTTGTTTGGCTATCTCTACAATTGCACATGAAAAGGTGTGGCATGTTCCTTTTCTCAGTCACTGGGTGGCGATAATGAAGGCATCTGAACAACCTTTCAGAGATTGTCATTTTTCTTATTGAAAGCATGTGGCTGTTAGCAAGATACTTGAACACATGCTTGAGGGTAAACACAAGAAATGGCGTTTTAGTTGTCTGATAATTTTTGTAATACTTGTTTTTACAATACACCTTACGAAAACAGCAAAATGGCTACTGTGCCCACGCTTGATAACACTTAATTTGCAATTGTGCTGTACATGATAAAAATCACACAGCTGTAACCAACTTAAGAATGACGTGGAGAAGGTGCTGTTGGCTCCAATTGTTTTTTTGTGTGACTCTCTTGAGGAGTTGGTTGCCAGAATGAAATTGTTCCAAGCAGTTTAAGTTTGACGACCAGCTCCTGAAAAGCGTAAGACGAAACCTAACTCTAGACACGAACTTTAGTCTTCCTCATTGCGTACCATCAATTACCTCTTTGAGTAACTCGCTATATGTTTTACACAGGGGCCACAAGAAAAACTGCCATTGCAACATTGCCAAGCTTCTTACCTCGTTATTGCAAACACTCAGATCTTCGGAAACCAACGAAAAAGCTTTCGGCGATTTTGTGGCAAAGATGGACAATCAAACAAAATACAGTCTTGTTCAGGCGGTGGCCAAAGAACTGCAGCGAGCCAAACGTGCAAGAACGGTGGAACGTGTCAGGCTGGAGCGAATGAGAAGAAAGATTTTACACAGGAGGAGCTACGTAAAAATGCATCCAAGAGCAGCATTTGATGGAAAGCAGATGATGTCATTTTAGACTTATCTTTAAGACTTTTGATTTCGTCGTATTTATTGCACTTTTTTCAGAAAAGTTTCATAAAAGGAGATTTATTTTCAACGGCTTGAAATGTTTACAGTCGTTTAGCTTGTATCGAACCGCGAGCATATATTTTGTGAGGACGTTGGTTGTATGAGCGGTTGGAAGGTGGTTATATATTCATATAAAATTCACAGGCGTGAGGCAGGTTTTCGCCACTCCTCACAAGCCGAGTTAGAAATATATTGAAAGTAAATTTGCTTTGTAATGCTTTTTTTAATCTTATACTAACACTGCAACTGTTAACATCATCAAAAGGTTTGGAACTTTTGCCTCAAGAAATATAACTTTTGCAGTAATATTTTCTTGCGATAGTTAATACAGTACAATAAATGATTTTTGCTTAATCATTAAAATTTAAAAGGTATTTGTCTGAAAATTTTTGGCAGCTTTCTGCTAAACCTTTGAACACTGGCTCAATTTTTTTTTTATACGGTACATACGAAAATATTTTCGATAAACAGAAGAACTGTATTGTAACTGCTATAGTAACTATGAAAGTATTATGTACTGTCATAATTTATAAATATTTACATAAACGTATAAAATTTGTTCTGATACATAGCCTGAGTAAGCCGAGGTGAATGGAACGAAACTTGAACGAGGTTTTGCGTTTTTCTCTTCTTTTCCGTGACCTATTGAAAGTGCTTTATTGCATGAAATAAGTGTTACTTTTTGCTTATAATTTTTCTTGTAAATTACAAACGTTTTCAATACGAGTGAGTGCAACCTGAAATATTCCTCCTGGTAGGCGACTGTAGTTCGAAGTACTAGGATGTCGGTGGACCTGTGGCGTTAGACAAAAAGCACGCAAATCCAACTCCTCAATGTGATTTTGGAAACCCCTAAATCCCATCGACTTGATTCTGTGATTGGCTGTACAGCACTAAAAATACCATGCTACGCGCGGCTGTTCAAATATCACGTGACCTTATTTCTTGTTTTTTTTTTAAAACTTTTCTTGATATGACGTCAAATCTGACGTTGTTGGCATTCTATATAACGTAGACAACGTTGTCGAAGCCAAAGCCGAATTAGCACTTCCAACGAGGCGTTCCTACATATAGCCTACTACACAACACAAGGAAAAGGTGATGGATTCCTCAGGGCTGTATATGCCGGTACAACTACAACCAGGGCCGTGTGAACACCATCTTGGGCCTTCTCGAAATTCAATAGTGGGCCTCCTATTTTCAGTGCAGGCTCTTAAAAATAGGATAAGCGTTTGTTTATAGCGGCGAACACGTTTCATGTTGGTAAAAATTTGCATTCATCATTTGTAGCAAAGAGTAAACGATTCTACGATTTTTTAGAAAAAAGTAAATACCGTATGCCGACAATGCAGTAGCTGACCCGGAAAAAAGTTGGAAAACGACCAGAGTTTTAACAAAGCAAAACTTATAACATGAATGGACAATAATGGACAATGCAAAATTTCTGTCCGAAAAAGTGAAGTTGGATAGGAGGTGGTGTGAAGGGATTGTACTCCAGAAAATTCTGACAAACATAATCTTGTTTTGATTGGTCACTTTTAGGCATTTTTAAAACAAATGTTTTTTTTTGTTTTTTTTTATCACGATGCACTCTTTGTGTGTAACCAAATTTGTAAAATCAAAATTGGATTTGGATAGAATGCTTGGTTTGAAATTTAAGTTGGCCACGGCATCTCCAGGTGGCCATGGCCACGGTTTAAAAAAAGTACTTTTACGACCACTGAAGGATTTCAATAAAATTCATTTCTTGAAAATTCGTGCAGCCTATAGCAGTGGTGTAGGAAGAAATTTTGAAAGGGGGGGTTTTGACGGCCGGCGAGTAAAGCATTCATCTAAGACGACGCCCAGCGGCGGGGGGTCTGGGGGCCTTCTCCAGAAAACTTTGAAAAATTACTTTGAATTTGGTGCATTCTGAGAGCATTTTCAACAAAAATGTGGGTATGAATATTCCTGTAAAATGGTGCTGTCCGGTGGCATAGCAAAAAGATAAGATCATGTTTTCTTCGGCATTTTTCGGAAATAAAGTTAAGTCTCTATGTTTTCCTGTTGCTAATTCCTGGCTGAGATATTTGAATGTTTGATATTGGCAAAACCCGCTCTTTCAATGCAGTTTCGTTTAAAATTTGGAAAACTTTCTCCTATCTCCATTAACATCGAAATTTATCAATTTATTTGTCAATTAACTATTTAAGTGAGCAGTAGCCTATTTACTTCGTAATATTAGCCTACTGTACTTTATTTGTGAGTTTTTTTGTGAGACACAAAAAAAATTTAATTCCTTAATCCACTTCTGAATCTACACATGCTCAAGGTCGCTGGTTAAGTGAATAGAATATGGATGAGCGAGCAAAGCGAGCGAAAAAATTAAAAAAAAAAAAATGGAAAAAACTGCATGTTCCGCAGAGCTCCTGTTGAAGAGCACTGACCCATATGCAGCATAAACTTCAGAGACAAAAGTAGTGATTGTTTTCACGATTTGCGACTATCGTGCGCCGCACAAAAACAAGCCCGGTGATTCTCAGTAAGTGCTATATTTACGATAGCTGTGAAACTACTTGTCCAAATATTTAGTCTATTTTGTTTGTAAGTCTATACTGTGAAAGGCAAAATATAAACCTTAGTCAAATGTTTTGTGACCTCAAAAGTCTAACTTTTGTCCGTGTTGTGACAATTCAGCAAAAACACAGGGGTTCAGCATCAAATCGAAAATACTTTATCTGGCACACAGTATTACTCAGTAAAAACTTTCATCAAGTTCAGCGACAATCCCTTATTGTCTACTTTTAAACCAGCTCAGTGGCCGAAGGGTTTTTGTATCAGCTCTTGCCTCTAGTGCTAGTAGATCTGAGATCGATTCCAGGTTGGGTCATAACTAGGGCGATTTTTTTGTAACCTAAAATTCTCCAAAAGGTGACTTTAATTTTGAGAAAAAGTAACCGAAAAATAACTATTCAACGAAAACAAGAAAGCGAAAGAAATAGCAGCAATTCAACATAAAAAAGCATCTACATTAGTTTCAATTTGTGCTTAAATTATAATTACACATTCAAATTAAACATATGTAATGTTTTACATTCTCTGGCAGGAAGTTTTTGTCAATCAAACTGATACAGTTAGTAACGTTTATTTTGCGTTATGGTCATTGCCTAGTGCATTGCACCGGGTCACGTGCACTTGATTACGTCGTGGCGCCCTGTGGCTGTGAATAGTTGGTAATTACGGCAGCAGGACTTCTTGGTAGCCACACAATGATTTGTCCTTAGTTCATTTTAACCAACATCAGCCATTACCCCCATCTCCGCAAACACAAAACTCAGCCTAAGCGAAGTCAAAAACCTCACCAAAGATCTAGCTCTGCAAAAATGGAATAATCATTATATAAACAGTACCACAGGCCAACTCTACAAATCTATATATCCTGACACCAAAAGTGCAGGAACAAACAAAGTGCCTGACCATCCAACCGTTTTTAGACTCATCACCGGTCACTGCCGTTTAAACCAACACCTCTTCAAGATCGGATGCCACACTTCTGGACTATGCGACACATGTATGACCCCTGAGACTGTGAATCATTTTCTATTTCATTGCAGTAAATATGCAACTCAAAGGAAGTGTCTTGAACAAAATCTGAGCAAGCGTGGAATAAACATATCGGTGAAAAATTTTGCTGAAAATCGTCCAACTACTAAACATCTGCTGGCTTTTATAAACTCCTGCAATAAGCTCATTTAAATTATTGTTTTAATCACTGTAATCATCCATGTTATACTGTAGTGCACCCGTGTCGTGTCTGCTCCCAGCCAGAGATCGATCGCTTTTTACATTGATTCAGCGCCTTTGGACATTGAGTCGGTGTGGAAGGCGATTGATTTGCTGGCTGGGCTTTCCTTATTTTGTTTCAGTTTGTAACACCAAGCGTGCAATTCCAAAGAAGTACCTGACTTTCGTGGGCCTAACCTCCTACAAGAATTTCTTTTCCACTAATGATGTGTTTAAACTACTGTATCGTATTATGTTGTGTTGTGTCGTATTGCACCCTTCACTATGCCCTGTTGTGTTCTAACTGTGCTAAATAGCTATTATAATAATGACTGTCGCTAAAAGACCATAGATGTTGTAAAGCGACATAAAACAAACCATAACAATCAATCAATAGTTCATTTTAGCTCTACTCGTGTTGAGACCTCTTTTCAATTCCTTTACGTTTACCTACAAGCGTAACAGTGGTGTCAGAAGTAAAATAGAATCTACGTTGCAGTTTTCTGAAGTGAGAAGTTATTACATTGTCGCAGTGGTTTCTGCACAAATTAGTCATGGAAGAAACAGTCAAAGCAATGCTAGCCACAATGGAGAAACAGCAGGAACAGTTTTTATCAACGTTAAATGACATTAGTCGAATGCAAACCAACGAATCAGCGCCAAAGTTTGAAAGTTTCAACCAGGATAAGGAAAAATGGAAACAGTATATGCAAAGGTTCTTGCATCACATGGACATTTACAATGTTGCAACTGATGACAAGAAAAAGGCATGTTTGTTATCCTGGGTTGGACCCGAGACGTATAGCTTGATTGAGAATCTTTTTGGTGACAAAAATGTACGTGGTAAATCGTTCAACCAAATTTCAGATAAGTTAGCATCGCATTTTAAAGAAACCATCCATGTTCAAGCAGCGCGCCATAGTTTTTACAACTGTAAATTACAAGTGGGTCAGTCTTATAAAGATTGGACAGCAACTTTACGAGGGCTTGCTCAAAATTGTGAGTTTATATGCAAAAGTGAGCAGTGCAATCATCTCAGCTATGTGGACGAGCAGATTAGAGATGTTATCGTATTAAACACCCCACACCCTGAAGTCAGGCGTCAATGCTTAACGAATTTAAATTTTTCACTTGATGATGTTCTCAACAAAGCTGAAGTTTATATCAGAACTGTGCAAACCGATAACATCCTAAGAGGGGAAGGGACATCAGATGAAGCAGTTGTCGTTAATAAGATGTCCGCAACCTATATTAAGAAGAGAAAGAAACCTTCAGTTGGTTCCACAAATCAAGGTCGCAAGGCGTGGAAGTCATGTCAGGATTGTTCTTCTAAACATTCTAAGGGTGAATGTCCGTTCAAAAGTTACGTGTGTTACAAGTGCGGAAAAAAGGGCACATCAAATCTGTGTGCCAGGCAAAGGGGTTACAACGCCAGCAGAAAGACTGAGTAGAAGCTATAGGCCATGTAAGCAGTTGCAACCAAATTCGAAAGACACCTCCATGGAAGGAAAAGCGGAACTCAAAAGCTTACCAACGCATCGGAAAGCAAATTTGGATCCGTGCCGAAGTTAACGGCAAACTGTTGACGTGCCAGTGGGACACTGGCTCAACATGTTCCATGGTTGGATTAGATGGATACCACGAGTTAGGTTCTCCCACGTGCTATCCATCAGAAACCTCACTACATGCTTATGGTGGTAGGCCTTTGCATGTTAAAGGTCAATGTTTCGTAAATGTTAAAATAGGTTGTCAACTAAAGTCAAGGATGAAGTTAATCGTACTAAATGAAAACAAAGGCACAAACCTAATGGGTCTAGACTGGCAGGCGCGAATCTAAAAGTTTTTTTCGGGGGGGGGGGCAGAAAATTTGAAAATCAATTAAAAAGAAAGAAAAAGCTAAACAGATATGAAGAATTGAAGATGGTACTGCTATTTTGCATTCATCAAATGCTGGCATTTGCATATGAACAATGATACTACGACATATACGATATGCTAGAAAATAGACATTAAAACAATCATTTTCATCAATTGTGATGCCGAGGGACTAATATCAGCTGTTTAGAAGCATATCAAACCATTTGATGCGGAAACATACAATTTTTCACAAAATTTCGGGGGGGGCCCGGGCCCCCTGGGCCCCCCCCATAAATCCGCGCCTGTAGACTGGAGTGACAGTTTTGGCTTGACCAGTCAGGGTATTTCGGTGTTAGATCAAGTTTCAGACAAGAAAAAACATCTCGTATCTTCACAAGTTCAGCAGACAGAAAAATCCTTAGTAAAGCAGAGGGAAAGGCAAGTTTCAGCTTTAACTTGCAAATTTTCCAGAGTTTTTTCGTCTGATCTTGGGAAATGTGTTAAGACAAAAGTTTCTATACACTTAAAACCGGAAGCAAAGCCCGTTTTTTCCAAACCAAGACCAATTCTATTTTCCAAAAAGCAAGCTATCAAAGAAGAATTGGACAGACTTGTGGAGCGCAACGTTTTGCAGCCAATAAATTATAGCGACTGGGCAGCTCCGATCGTAGCGGTGTCGAAAGCAAATGGAAGTATACGAATTTGCGGCGATTTCAAGGGACTGAACCAGCAAATACAAGTGGACCAACATCCGTTGCCGACGTTTGACACGTTGCTGGAATCGCTGGGAAAAGGTCAGTACTTTTCTAAAATTGACTTGTCGGATGCTTACTTGCAATTAGAGCTTGATGACGAAGCAAAAAAACTTTGTGTCATAAACACACCTTTTGGTCTTTTCCAATACAATCGTATGTGTTTCGGTGTGGCGTCAAGCCCAGCCCAATTTCAACGTTGCATGGATAAAATGATTTCGGGAATCCCTGGTGTAGCAGCATATCTAGATGATATCTTAATTACGGGACCGACAGAAAAAGATCATTGGAATAACTTAGAGAAGCTTATGGATCGTTTAAGCGAGTATGGGTTTTGTGTTAAAGTACAAAAATGTGAATTTTTTAAGGATTCGGTTGAATATCTTGGTCATGTAATCGACAAAGACGGCAAGCGACCGTCGAGCGCATCAGTCGAAGCAATAAAACAATTACTCCAGCCGCAAAACCTTCAAGAACTTCAAGCTTTTTTAGGGAAAATTAGCCTAACTATTATGGTCGTTTTATAGCAGATCTTCCAGACAAGGCAAAACCTTTAAATTCTTTGTTGAAGAAAGGAGCAGTGTTCAGGTGGACACAACATTGTAAACTCGCTTTTCAACAACTGAAGGAGGACGGGATCAATGCAACCACGCTAAGTCACTACGATGAGAGCAAACCACTCATACTAGCCACCGATGCATCCCAGTACGGAATAGGAGCAGTTTTGATGCAGAAGCACGATGGTGTGGAACGTCCACTCGCCCATGCATCGAAAACTTTGAGTGAAACGCAGAAGAGGTACTCACAAATTGAACGAGAAGCGCTCTCTATCATCTATGGAGTAACGAAGTTTCACCAATACCTGTACGGTAGGAAGTTTACTTTAATTACGGATCATAAGCCACTAGTTTCGATTTTCTCACCAAAAAAGAATCTACCAGTCCTAACAGCTCAGCGTCTTCAACGATGGGCTATTACCTTAATGGCATATCAATATGATATTCAGTACAAACCAACTAATCTACATGGTAATGCAGATGGACTGTCTAGATTGCCTATGGGGTTAGACAAAACGTTTGACAAAAACGAGGAGAGAGAGAATGCAGAGGTTTCGCATTCTGTAGAGGAAACCATGGACGGTTTACCCTTAACTTCGAACGAGCTTAAAACAAAAACGCTTCACGATCCGGTCTTAAAATTAGTTCTGTCGTATATCCAGGACGGTTGGCCTATAGAAGATTACCTGACAATGATAAGCTGCGCTGCTATGCTTCGTATAAAGACTCGATGTGGGTAGAAAACGATGTAATACTTTTACAACGTGACGGTTTTCCACGAGCAGTAATTCCGCAATGTTTGCAGGCACAGGTTTTAATCTTGCATGAAGGTCACTGGGGAATCACCCGAACGAAGCAGATGGCACGCAGATACATATGGTGGCCGGAGTTGAACAAAAGCATCGAAGAGATGGTGAAGTCGTGCGGACCTTGCAGGCTTGTCGCAAAAGCTCCGGACAAAGAGTACCAAGCATGGCCGAAAACTACAAAGCCGTGGCAGCGGATCCATCTCGACTATGCTGGACCTTTCTTAGGAAAGATGTGGCTGATTTGCGTTGATGCACACTCAAAATATCTTTATGTTTCTATGCAGAACATCGGACAGGCAACTTCTAAAGCAACGATCAGCGCACTTCAACAAATCTTTGCGATAGAAGGCTCTCCGGACACGATTGTCTCAGACAACGGAAGCCAGTTTACGTCCGGAGAGTTCAAGACATTTTGCATCAAGTTAGGAATACATCACATCACCTCGCCAGTGTTCCATCCTGCATCAAATGGCGAAGCGGAACGCTTCGTCCAAACCTTTAAAAGGGCGATGGAAAAAAACTATAAGGGAGAAGTGAGCAAGCAAAATGCTCATCTCTTAGTAGTCACAACGTACAGAAGCACACCTCACCCATGCCTCGACTGGAAGACTCCAGCCGAAGTTCTTCATGGGCGTCAGCCGAAAACGCTATTGTCCTTGTTCTCGCCAAAGGAAAAAAGTAATTCAAAACAAGAACCTGCATCTCATAAGCGAAGCTATGAAGAAGGTTCATTAGTTTATGCTCGAAACTATGCGTCTGGTTCGAAGTGGCTACCAGGTACGATAATTAAAAGACGGGGACGTGTCCTGTACAACGTACGAACGGAACGAGGTGTTTGGAAGAGACACATCAATCAACTTCAGCCCAGGTTTCACAACGTTCATACTGAAAGTAAAAGTGATTTTTCTGATTCAAGTAAAGTTAAGGTTGCACCAAGTCCAAAGAAAGATTCCGAACCGACCGATACCAATGAACACTCTGGGCATAGTAAAGCTGTCCCACAGAGACGCTATCCCGTTCGAAACAGACGCAAACCTGATTTTTATCAGGCTTAGTCAATATAGACCGGGAGCCCGCGACGTCCACCCTAGGTGAAAAAGTTACCAATTTCTATTCATACAGCGATGTCCGGTGGTATGTGGGTACTAATAATCTGGAAGTCTGCCGGGCCGCCGGTGGTGGGTATGGGAATGGGGGGCATTTTTCATGGCCCAAAAAATGCGCTAGGTCAGCTGAAATAGTTACCGCTTGAAACTTAGTTGGTTGTAAAGTAAATTGTTTCTAGATGATTGTCTGGAATGTGACAGACATTTTTTGTGGTGGGGGGGCTCTGACAGACAAGTTTTATACCCCCCAAAATTTGCGCTAGGTCAGCTGAAAAAGTTACCGGATAAAACCAACTGATTATTAATCTGTGAGTGTTAAGCTTCACAAAAATATATGTGACAGACAAATTTGGTGGTGGGTGTCCCCTGACAGACGACCTAAAGTAGGTGACCCCCCTAACTTGAGCTAGGTCAGCTAAAGTAGTTACCGGATGAAACCAATTAAAAATTAATGTGTGAGTGTTAAGCTTCACAAAAATGTATGTGACAGACAAATTTGGTGGTGGGTGTCCCCTGACAGACGACCTGAAGTAGGTGACCCCCCCTAACTTGAGCTAGGTCAGCTGAAATAGTTACCGGATAAAACCAATTGAAAATTAATGTGTGAGTGTTAAGCTTCACAAAAATATATGTGACAGACAAATTTGGTGGTGGATGTCCCCTGACAGACGACCTGAAATAGGTCTAGGTAGCCTAACCCCTTCCCTTTTTGCACTAAATCAATGACAGGAGTTCCTGATAAAAAAAAACTTGAAGAAGTGTTTTGTTTTATGTGTGCACAACAGAAAATAAGTATTAGTTATACGTATAACAGGCCATTTAACTACTAATGGAATACCGGAATAAAAATGATGCAAATTGAGCAATCACCCAACTTGGGTTAGGGTTAGTTAGATCTATAATAACAATCACTGTTAAGGATAGCCTATTAAAACTTGAAAAGTTTTTGTCTGAATTTTTCGTCAACACTGAACAGTCTAGCCTATATAAAAAAAAATGTTTGGCAATGGTGATGAGTCATTGACTAAAAAAATAATTTCAAGTCAGATTCATCTTCCGAGTCGGAATCTCCGCTCCGCTGTTCATCACAACTCTCAATGTCATCCTCATCACTTCTTTTCTCCGATTTACTAAATAGCTCAGATGGTATAGCTGCGCCTTCAAACCAGCCTGGAATGATAACTTCATTTGTTTTCGACCAGCCATAATAGTGACATTTGCTCGTTTTCTTTAACAATTCTGTGATTGCGTAATTGTTTCGCGGCATGCCGGCATCTTCGACTTGTTCTAAGCCTGCAAGATATCTTAACTCTGTTACAGAAGCAGGTCTCTGTGTAACTGTGACACAACATCTTTTTATGGCACTTTTTGAGTTCCGAAAGCCAGTTATTCCTTTTACCTGCGACGCAGCGTCCCTATTCGCAGTTTGCTCTAAAGACAGATGGACTGCCGTCCTAGAGTAATCCTTTTTGGTACGCCTAACTGAGAAAGCACCATTATCCAGTATAGCTCTCAGTTTCGGATCCGCGTTTTTTAGTTTGTTGTAGAACAACGATCACCATCTTGCATAATTTAGACAATTCAGAGCGAAATATATTTCCAGAAGTATTGGTGGTCACAGCGGTAAACCATAATTTCTTCGTGGGAAAATTGTAACTTAAAGTTCCCGGATCCTTTCGTCTGCATATAATGACCGAAGAAACACACACTTGAACTTCTTTTCAAACAGTGTATTTCTGTAAAAATTAGCCCACGGCTACCAAAAACGAGGGGGTGCAACGCGTACACCACTGAAAACTGTCACTACAGAACAGATTACTTGGATAAAAGACGGAACCTTTGTCCAGCTAGCAAGCACTAAGCCAACAGTTAAATGTGCGGCCAACTTTCAAACAATCATTTTACGAATGACCAGAATAGATATCAATATCTCAAATTCACGTAGAAAGTAACTGTGACGCAATAAATGAAAGACAATTATGAAGTCATTCCAACAGGTGTTTAAAGCTGATGTAATATTTCCTGTTTAAACAGGCCCAAACAAGTCCAAACAAGTTTGACACAAGTCTATGAACGATGGTGCAATTTTGGCACATTTTCTAGCAACTTCCATGACGTAATATTCAGTAGACTTGAACGGTTTTATATGACGTTTGATTTGTACAGAGATTGGCCGTAACATAGCGGCCCCTAGTTATGACAGTCTAACATGGCATAACTAAAAAAGAATTGAAGGACAATCGTGAGCCAATGAATAAAAACACATGATACACAAATTGTTTGAATCACTCACGTTTAAGTTAATACGCAAATACAAAGGGCATGCAAAGAATGAACAGCAATACGAAATAATACACGATACATGAAATTGGTACCATAGGTACACGCTAAAATGACGCTATATACAATGGTTGCGCTAATAACCGACTGTTCCGGGCTCAGACAAGGGTCGGCCACCGCAGACAAAACCAAGCTCAAACCCTAACACTTAGGTGTTCTTTACGGGGGCGAGGCACGAAATATCCCTCAACACGTACACTGTAAATGAAAAAGGTTCGTTTAGGGTTCTTTTAGGGTTCTTTTTTCGAGAAAAACCCTAGGCTTAGGGTTCTTTTAACAAAAAAGGTTCTTTATTGCAAAAAGAACCCTTTGCTTGCCAAAAGAACCCTAAGCCTAGGGTTCTTTTTCGGAACTTGTTTCGAAAAAGGTTCGTTTAGGGTTCTTTTTTCGAGAAAAACCCTAGGCTTAGGGTTCTTTTAACAACAAAGGTTCTTTATTGCAAAAAGAACCCTTTGCTTGCCAAAAGAACCCTAAGCCGAGGGTTCTTTTTCGGAACTTGTTTCGAAAAAGGTTCGTTTAGGGTTCTTTTTTCGAGAAAAACCCTAGGCTTAGGGTTCTTTTAACAACAAAGGTTCTTTATTGCAAAAAGAACCCTTTGCTTGCCAAAAGAACCCTAAGCCTAGGGTTCTTTTTCGGAACTTGTTTCGAAAAGAACCCTGCAGAAAGGTTCTTTTCGAAACGTTTTTTTTTAACCTTTTTTTGAGATTCTTTTAGCAACAACACTGTAAAGGAAGAAGGCTCGAAAAAGAACCTATTAGATAGCTACTGGGAATGGGGGGTTTTTTTAAGAAAAAAAAACCTTTGGGGGTTCTTGAAAGAACCAATACAGGGTTCTTTCAATAACTTTTTGAGGTACTATTATGAACATTCGATAAAATACCTTTCAGGTTTTTTCTTATTTAATACCTTTTTGAGGTACTATTATGAACCTTCCGAACGTTCGATAAAATACCTTACGAATGCAATACAAACCGATTTGCCAATTACGAATCCTTTTTTCTTTTGGCGATCAGTGCAAGAGAGTGCAAAACAATAAAGAACGCATGACGAAATAAAGGAACACAAGTAGGCGAAACAAAAAACTAACGTAAAATTATCAAAACAACCTTGTGTTTTTATCGTTTTGTGTCGCTGTTCAGTCAAGCTTGAAGTCGTCGTTTAGAAAACTTTTTTTTCGTCTTCGTAAGCTGAAGGAAGCATTTGTGCGTCTCTTGACGTAATTTCTACTAGTTATCGTACGTTTACGGGTCAGACCAGTTTACCGGTCAAGCCAGTGTATGTGGTGACTACAACGCATTTCACAGTTTACGATAGTTAGATTAGTGTATAGACATAGAGTCAAGACATCTGCTGCTGCATATATAAGATAGTATCAGTAATTATGCCAACTATCGAAGTGCAGAAATCAACTCGTGAAGATCTGTATGCTACAATTAGTTGGTAAGATACTGTTCTTTATATTATTAATTATGTCGTACTTTGGCGATATACTGGTTAAAAGTTTGTATTCTAAGGATCCTCTCACGTCAGATTAATGTTCTCGTCTGTTGTTTTGTGATTACGCAACGTGGTCTTCTTTATACAATAACAACAACTTTATACTTTGTAAAACAACAGTTAATCCTCTGTTTCTATTTACAATTTAAAATATTGTCTTCAGAAACCGTCGCATCTGGATACCCGTCAACTGTCAATGTCTACTCTACTATAAACCTTATTACTGCAAACCTTGTATCTATGGTTGTGTGCGTGCTAATTGTTGTGTTTTACAGTTGGTTGGCGAGGTAGAAGATGCTTTCAACATTGAGCGTCATTTGAAACAATTGAGAGGGGAGATGGCGAAGGGGGAGAGCTGTCGCAACAACGGCTTGATTCGCGACCGAATGTTGTGCACTCGATCCACGTGTTTGCACAATGGGAACGAAATGTCGGTTGCGGATCTGCAAGCGAAATATCTGTCGTTGGGAACCGCTGTTTGGGTATGTTGAACATTACGTTCATTTTTATATATATACGGCACTATTTAAAGACTAAAGCCAGTGTGACGTACTGGTTAGTAAGGTGACTGGGATCTAGCTGACATCAGATATATCAGGCGACAACTATCAGGCGATCGCTGCTGGAACTTGTTAGCTCAGTGCAGTAAACTCACAGTATAAACACAGAAGCCTGATTAATTGACAAATATATTTCGCCTTTAAGGATTATTATCCAACTGACCCTGTGTTTATACTATGAGTTTTAATATATCCTATATAGTGACAGAAATCGTGGATGTATGTGAAGGTTAATTTGAGGTTTTTGTCTTTGCAGATGATCGAAGAAATGAACAGTCTGGTGCAAAAAGATTGTGTTGAACTGCTCTCAGAAACTAGCCACCACCGTTTTTATCAGGACGTTAAAAAGCAGAAATTGCCGGCGGACATTCTGAACTTAACAGGTAACATAACTAAACTTGCATTTTCATTATATCAAGTTAAGTTTAAACTATCTTTTTTTGCTTGAGGAGAAGGGTTTACAATTGACGTCACCCAGCTTTTCACCCCCTCCTCCAATATCAACTTTCAGGTACCCTCCCCAGTTACCGGTTGACGTTGAACGCTCCCTAATTTGTAGTTCGTACAGTATGTATAGCAACTATTAATTAATAGATAACATTAGATCATTTTTTAGAGAAGAACTAGTTTAATCCAAGCTGGCTATACTCACGGTACCATCACTCTTTCATGAGAGTTATCATGGCTACATCACAACCAATGCTATAAGCATCAATTTTCAATGCATGCTTTGTTACGGAAATTGGTGGTTATAATTAAGCTAATTAAGAATGTAAAAGTTGATTAAGAACATTACTGATGTCCTGCATGGCGAGCCATCGCACTTGATTGATAATCGCTAAATGTGATACCAAGTAAAAGGCTCTTGGTTGTGTGTCTCCCACCCATTGTAGGCTATTTGTTTGGTGAAGTGAATGTTGCTCAATGCCCGCACTTGTGCTGGCCATCGAGTTGATATATAATATGCTCATTGTTTGTTATAGAATCCAGAATCAACATATCCGGTTATACAGTTTGAAGAAGAAGATGGCTTCACTGTCATGGTTGACGGGTGTCAAGTAATTGGCATGGATAATTTAGTGGATGCTGTGGCCGTGCTGATGAGTACCTACTGGGTGTTTAACATCCAGTACCCCAAATCCATTAAGCATACCTTGTCTTTTTTCTCTACCCACATTTTACATTTAGATGTGGAGGTAACAAGCAAGGTATTGCGTTTTGTGAATAAATTGTAATGGGCAGTGATTATACAGGATGCTCGGAAGGTATTTAGGAGATCAGAAAACGTGTACCGGTATCTCGTTGTTGCAAGTACGTTTTCTGCGCTCTTTAAAAGCTATCGATCATCCTATATAATTTTTGTAGTTGTTGTGGTCTGTATTTTTTTATCGTCCTATATGTAAAGAATGAAGATGCTTCATTGTTTTTCGTTTTCTTTACACTTGTTCATTTCTACAAAACACGATTTCTTGATAATCGTGTTTTGTGAAGGTATTTGCTTTGTAACCGTCTTTTTCAATAAAACCTTAAGCATCAGTTATAGCACTGTAAGTTTATCTAAAGGTGTCTATTGGAACCATAGGAAGGTTGGTACCTCAAAAAAGTATTAAATACGAAAAAAACCGTGAAAGGTATTTTATCGAACCTTTAGAAGGTTCATAATAATACCTCAAAAAGGTACTAAATAAGAAAAAACCTAAAAGGTATTTTATCGAGAGTTCATAATAGTACCTCAAAAAGGTACTAAATAAGAAAAAAACCCTGAAAGATATTTTATCGAACGTTCAGAAGGTTCAGAATAGTACCTCAAAAAGGTACTAAATAAGAAAAAAACTCTGAAAGGTATTTTATCGAACGTTCAGAAGGTTCAGAATAGTACCTCAAAAAGGTACTAAATAAAAAAAAACCCTGAAAGGTATTTTATCAAAGGTTCATAATAGTACCTCAAAAAGGTACTAAATAAAAAAAACCCCTGAAAGGTATTTTATCAAAGGTTCATAATAGTACCTCAAAAAGGTACTAAATAAGAAAAAAACCTGAAAGGTATTTTATCGAACGTTCAGAAGGTTCATAATAGTACCTCAAAAAGGTTCTTTTTAAGAAAAAAACCCGTTGGGGGTAATTGAAAGAACCCTGTATTGGTTCTTTCAAGAACTCTCTAAAGGGTTCTTTTCTTAAAAAGAACCCCATTCGCAGTAGCTCCCTTATAGGTTCTTTCAAGAACCCCCTAAAGGGTTCTTTTCTTAAAAAGAACCCCATTCGCAGTAGCTCCCTTATAGGTTCTTTCAAGAACCCCCTAAAGGGTTCTTTTCTTAAAAAGAACCCCATTCGCAGTAGCTCCCTTATAGGTTCTTTTTCGAGCCTTTTTCGTTTACAGTGTAGTCTACTTTTACTTTCCCCGTACTCTCATCATAGTTGCAGACGGCAACTTTGGCTCTACGAACCACAGGCTTCCCTTTCCTAATTTGTGGAACTACCTCATGCACCCTCCCAAGTTGATACTTCCCACGTTTACCAATGTCTTGGAGAGAACCTACCACTACAAGTTGACCAGGCTCCAAATTCTCGGCCATTTTTAGCCATTTTTTCCGGCCCTGAAGACCTGGCAAGTAAAAATCGATCCATTTACTCCAAAACTGCTGAGAAAGTGACAAATTGAACCGATAATCCCTTCTTAATTGGTCACGATCATGTGGTTGCCCAACAGCACAGTATGGGTCTAAGTATGGGGTCAAAAGTGAGGCAGGGGTGATGACAGTAAAATCCCTAGGATCGTCACTCAAAGGTACCAAAGGGCGTTCGTTCACGATCCGAACGGCACTGCCTGTGTACGTAAGCAGTTCAATAAAATTGGGCTTACGAATTGAAGAGTCCAAAATGTGAAAGAAGTATTTGGACATATCGGCCACGAAACCAAATCTTTCAAGCCGAAATCTAGCCAAGACATCTGCCAGAGGGTTTAACAAGTCAGACAAGTCAAGACAAGAAGACATTAAATCATTAACACAAGTTCCTCGAAATTCAGACTGTTTTAAAGCCTTCTTCTTTAAATCAGCAGCTCTATCTGACGCCAACACAAAATTGTTAGGTAGATCAATATCTTCCTTCAACGGAACAGGTATCTCAAATCGACCATCTTTCAACTCAATATTCGGTTCGACAAGTTCTCTAGCCAAAATATCATTGCGAGACAATTCACAGGTTTCATTTTGCAAAGTCAAATCCTGAATGACTTTATTCAGGTCTGCTATTTCCATATCGCGAGACTCAATTTTACGCTGAAAGCCAGAGATGACATCCGACTCTGAAGACGTCTGCACTCTGCACACTTTAGCAACGCTTTCAACTAAGGGTGACTTACCACCACAAGCCAACCAACCGAGAGGAGTGAGTAAAGCATGCGGTTCACTGCGATTTTCACCAACACGTTCTTCTTTTGCCCACATCAAATAAGCGTTGTCATTGCCAATCAGTACATCTACAGTACTACAATCATTCAAATGAAACATATTCACGTCATGAAAATGACGGAAACTACTTAAATCCTGCTTATGTGGTAAAGTCTTAACATCGTCAGCCCAAGCTGGGTTAACCACCGAGGTTATATCACAAAACAGTTCATCAGTCTCTAACGACTGGATGTTGAGTTTAACAAGGTCAGCACAAGTAGGTTTCTGACCAGCCAGAGTATCCATTTTAAACGACGCTTTATCATACGGTTTAAGACCAAGTTCGCACACCAAGTCACTCGAAACAAAGGTCAACTGCGAACCAGGATCATGCTGACAATACACCAACTTCGATTTGCCAGTCATTGGATTCAAAACACGAGCAGCAGTAACGCGGTTAAAGGCTGCTTTAACATTTCCAATCTTAACATTACGCACAGGAACTCTGGCACCAGCATCATCTTTACCGACCAAATCCAGAGAATCACGTGACGTCACATAAAAATCATGCAGAAGAAAATAGTGTTTCCTATCGTTGGTAGGTCCACACTTACGACAGTTGTTTGCATGATTACAGTCTCTAACCATATGCTGGCGCAAACAGTTCAAGCATTTTCCAGCTTTCACAATGACATCTCTCCGACGTTTAGGTGTCAAGCGCAAAAATTCTTTACAATTAGACAAAAAATGATATTCAACTTGACCACGTGACGAACAACAAAAACACGCCGGTATGTCACTATGTCTGGCCACACCGCCGCGCGGTGCGCCAACAGCAGTCGAGTACTGCGAACTCCCTGAAATCACATTATCATGGGGTTTTACCGACGTCTGCCTAACCGGACATGAAGGCAATTTTCCTTTGCCAAACTTTTTAAAATGCTGCGACTCACCAGAATCGCCCATTAGCATAATGCTAAAATCAGTCGACTTGCGCGTTTCCTCCCGTACTACAAAATCAAACAAACTCTGAAAAGTAGGTTCCTCAGTGCTACCATACTGATCACCTAAAAAGTCAAGATAACGCTGCTTAGCGTCAAACGGGAGTCGCTTAGCCAAATCCAAAACAAAACGTCCTTCTAATTTATCACGCTGACCATAAGCTTTCGCGTAAAGCAAACACTGCGACAATTCATCTTTAAACTCTTTCAAATCACTGGAAGAGATAGAAGTCAATTTGCTACCATAGCGATACTTTCTAATTTCTGGTTCTGCGAAAAGACCTCCACGAACTCCAAAACGTTGGGACAAGCGAGCTAACGACATTTCTATCCTGTCTTCCTCTGACAAGCCAGGAGTGTCAGAAACCAAATTAGCAATCGTTTGTGCAGCTGTTCTAACACAAGCTGCTTGCAACAAAGTCAAACGAGTTCCCTTAAAGGGCGAAGCTGCCATCAAGGCCGTAACACGATTTTTAAAGAAGACAAATGGCATATTATTACCATCGTAACCAATCAAGGCCGCCTTATCGAAGAACGTCCTACTATTTTGGTATTCAAAAAAGCAATCCTGCTGTTGAGAACTCGATTTAGCGGGAGAAGACAAGCTATATCCCTTAAGGGGCTGAGTGGGCTCAGTCACATGCACAGCCCGATCACGATCCTCACACACGTTAAAATCAGGAGACGCGATACGCCTCTCACAACCACCCAAATTACGTGTAGCTGGGCGATCAAAAACTAGCGGCGCTGAAAACTGTGAAGGGGGCAAAGCATTACTGCTAATGGCGGCCCCGTGACCTGTACGCTCTGGGGGAGGAGTTCGGTTGTAATTTGCAGGCCTTGGCTCTACAGCCTTCGGAAGACCCTTAGCCGCGGCCCCGAGACCTCCTGAAACAGCTGGAAAACATGTGGATTGTACAGGTCCACTTACGGATTGAACAGGCGTCTGGAAAAGGTTAGGTAAATTAAACTGTGATTGATGTTCACTTCTGGAATGCCTAGAAGAGCCCTTCCTAGAACTACGCCGGGAGCCCAACTCAGAACGATATTCAGCTAAAACTACCTCTTTACGTTGTTCGGCCCTCAACTGAGCGTCTTTGAGTGCGAACTCAGCAGCTCTAGCTTCGGCTCTCGCGGCGGCCTCAGCAGCTCTCGCTTCGGCCTCAGCTCTCGCGGCAGCCTCTGCTCGTGCGGCCTCAGCAGCTCTCGCGTCGGCCTCAGCTCTCGCGGCAGCCTCAGCTCGTATGGCTTCAGCAGCTCTCGCGTCGGCCTCAGCTCTCGCGGCAGCCTCAGCTCGTATGGCTTCAGCTCTTGCGATGGCCTCAGCAGCTCTTGCTTCGGCCTCAGCTTGGATCTGGAGCTCCTCTCGTCTTAACTGTAGGTTAATTTGTGCAACTATCCGTGACGAGCTCTCAGACATCCTAGTGCTTACATTTGAGGCGCTATCCTCAGGATGTATGTCAGCATCCAACCTATCTGACAACTCACTTTCTTTTTGTTCGAAGTTATTTTTTAACGAGTTAAATTCGGGATCTACCCTATCACGAAGTTCTGCCAAGATTGCAGAGTTAACAATTTTAATCAAAAGAGCATGGAAATGCCGTAATTCCTCTTCTAAAGTAGATAAGTTAGATCGAAAAATTAACAGTTCCTGCTTATCACTCAAAGAACCTAGGGCCACAGAAAGTTTCCCAATTTGAGTCAAAATATCCCGTCTAAGATGCCGGGCCTCTCGAACTGACTTAGCCTCATCGTTAATGGGTCCCTCCCCAGAATGGCCTGCCCGACCGCAAAGAACATCATCAGGCTTAAACTCAGTCGAGTCGATGGCGGTCGAGTCCCTGTCACCACCGAGTGTAGACATATTAAATGTTAGGGCTAAATTTAACAATTAAAAAATTAAGTTACACAAACACACAAAATTACAGTAGTTATAAAAAACTTAACTGCAAAGACCGTAAAAATACAAAAAAGAATTTAAATGCACGATACCGTAGCTGTACGAGTATGTGAAGTCCAAACGTCCACAAAACTTGCTTGGGTTCTTCCACTTGAATCTTCAAGCACAGATGGATTGCCTTTAATCTTCTTTCTTGCCAATGAATGTCAAAGTTATTTTTTTTTTGTACCAAACTGAGAAGAAATGTCTTTAATTTTCTTTGCTTCTTTAGACTACCAACCAACAAGATCTTCTTTTATTATTTCTTTGCTTCTAAGTGCTTCTTGGCCTACCAACTAACTAACTTCGTCTTTTATTTTTTATGAAACCATAATTTCTTCGTGGGAAAATTGTAACTTAAAGTTCCCGGATCCTTTCGTCTGCATATAATGACCGAAGAAACACACACTTGAACTTCTTTTCAAACAGTGTATTTCTGTAAAAATTAGCCCACGGCTACCAAAAACGAGGGGGTGCAACGCGTACACCACTGAAAACTGTCACTACAGAACAGATTACTTGGATAAAAGACGGAACCTTTGTCCAGCTAGCAAGCACTAAGCCAACAGTTAAATGTGCGGCCAACTTTCAAACAATCATTTTACGAATGACCAGAATAGATATCAATATCTCAAATTCACGTAGAAAGTAACTGTGACGCAATAAATGAAAGACAATTATGAAGTCATTCCAACAGGTGTTTAAAGCTGATGTAATATTTCCTGTTTAAACAGGCCCAAACAAGTCCAAACAAGTTTGACACAAGTCTATAAACGATGGTGCAATTTTGGCACATTTTCTAGCAACTTCCATGACGTAATATTCAGTAGACTTGAACGGTTTTATATGACGTTTGATTTGTACAGAGATTGGCCGTAACAATTGGTACAATAACCATGTAACCACTTGCGTCGTTCATCCTGACGCATCTCTGCACTTCTCGATAGAGTCGGTTTATTAAGAACACGTAGGACCAATCACGTAGAACCTATAGTGTCCAGAACTGATAGGTTTCACTAAACACTTCATTCATGGACCTGTTAAAGCATTCTTCATACTTTTCCCGATGTTCGGTGACGACTGGATTGGCCAAGCATACTTTTACTTTATCAGGGTCAGTTGGAATAGTGGACATGACTTGCTGGAAGTTGTCAATTTCATCTGCATCTAAAGTTGTTAAGAATCGATCGTATAGCTTTCTTTCCATGACGTTGGCTGTAATTTCGTGCACACGAGTACAGTAGCCTACACCTGTTGCAAAATTTTCTGTAATGAACCCTTGTAATGATCCCTCGGCAAGGATCTTTGACTCCGACAATATAGACTCTATCCCGCAATCATTTATGAAGGTTCCTTCTGCTCCGAAAAATGCAAGATCCATGTGGAAATTCCCAAGCATAATGAGGAGATTGTCAAAAAGAGGGGCTTCAATGGCTTGAATGGAGTAGGCTTTTTGTGTAACCAGGGGTGTGCATTGTGCAAGAGCTACGTCATGCGTCACCACGGCGTATTGTTGGTGAGTTTCAGTTGCAACCTTCATGGTTCTAACCAGTAACCAGTCTTTCTTTAACAACGTTATTGTTGGTTGGTAATCTTGTTATTGGGTCCATGTAACATATTCGCTGTAGCGGTAGACAATCCACTCTATTATTGCTCATGAAACCAGCATAGAGTGGAGTTGCAACATCTCTACTTTTGCTGAACCAATACATATCTAGCGGCTTCATTTTGCATGTCAAGATGGACTCTTTCTCCATTATTTCCTGAATATAATCAGATGCTTCTCCCACGGAACGTGATTTTTACTTTCTTCCTGTGCGAAAGCGGAGTATGCAAATTCCGGCTCTAAACTTTTCACATCATTGTAGTTAATTGTGTGGCCTTCCCTGTTAGGTATCTGCAAAGTTAAATTGGAACCTGTCATTGCTTCTAAACCAAGTATTGTGTGCTTCCATGGCTTTACATGACCTCGACTGACGTTATACACAGCATCTGACTACATTGATTCAACTTTTCTTTCCATTGTGTCTGTGTGAGAATCACTGAATTTGGATTTCAACCCACATAATCGTGTGGTAGGCTATGGAAGAGTTGCAATCATTCAGGAAGTTTTGGGGCCATATCCTTCAAGCTCTCTACGATTGTTGGATTTGGGGTTTTGGTTTTGAGTAGCTCGTAAGCAAGTCAATATTTCACCTCGTAAGAGAAGTGCCACTGCACGAATCTGATCATCTTGATTGGCACTATAATCACCTATCAGAGCATATTTTTCTTCTTGGGCGGAGAGAAGTGAGGTGTAAATAAAGTTGCCTACTTATTGTTAGTGCTTTACCAAACTTATGAGAAGTTTTCCTCACAAGGTTCTGTGTGGTGTTAGACCATAGCTCAACATCATTTCCTCCATTTACCAAATACTCATCTTTGTAAAGATCAAATAATATTGAAAATAGCATTGGCCTTTGCTTTTGCATCTCTTCCTCAACAAATTCGCATATTATTAGGAAAGGAAGGTTGTGAGTTTGGCAAAATGAAATATTCCAGTTTGTGGTGGTTTGGGGATTGCTTTTAGTCTCTCTATCAAAATGAACCCGGCAAGACTTATGATACTCTGCTTCTTTGGCAATTAAGTCCACACCACTACGAATTAGTGATTTAATCCTTTCGTTTTTAGAAAACACTGCTCTTGACTTAAGTGATTCGCATCCATTCATCGTTGAGACCTTAACGGTATTTTCTTCTTTATTTTTGTATTTCTTTTGCTTGGGACAGCAAAATATGCAGGATCATTTCAATAAACCTATTTTGTCCGACTAAGGGAGCGAGCTTCTGCATCTTGTTAGGGAGCGAGCTTCTGCATCTTGTTAGGGAGCGAGCTTCTGCATCTCCACTTTAGCAGAAGATAAAGCAACTGCCTTAGGTTGAAATGTTCTTTTAACTGCTGTACAGGTAAACGTTTTGTGACATGACTGATGAAAGACACCTATGGGTAATGCAGAGGAACTTGTCTGGATGATTTTACGTGTGGTGACAGAAAAGCAATCGGATGATAATGATTGTAGTCGAATGCTTGCAATGTTTTTCCATGACCGTTTTTTTTTCATTGATTCAACGTCTGCAGACGTTGAATTAATGTAAAAAAATGGTTGATTTGCTGTCAATGTTTTTTCGAAAGGTTGCTTTTACACTGTTTTTATATCATATTCTTCAACTTAGCCTACTAATATTTATCCATACTCGTTAGATCGCCAATTTGTTGCGTAGCCTAAACTGAATTGTCACTGGCTGCCTGTTTGAAAAGTCTTGTTCATAGAATAACGGTTTGGAGGAATAAAAAACGTAGAGTACTTATTTATTTATTTTTGTGATGTCATATAGTAGCTTATTGTAGGGAGTTTCGAAAAAAGTGTTCATTCATGTTAAAAGTGTATCACATAGCTAAATGGTTAGACTATAGTGCTATAGTCAGATGATCAAGCGCTTTAAGGAGTGAATTGTTAGTAATGTGTCGTTGCCCACTGTAACACAAAAGCAAATAATCCCTTTCAAACTAATTTAACAGCTTGCACTAGGACTGTAAAATTCCAATCACCAAACTCGCTAAAAGTAAGACAACCGGATCTCAGACAGCAAATCAACCATTTTTTTAATTGATTCAACGTCTGCAGACGTTAAACCAATGTAGAAAACAGTTGATTTACTGGCTGAGATTGTAGTGAGCCAAGCACATGCAAAAACGCTTGCTATAGTTCCTTGCACTGAAACTATTTTTATTTGTGTAGACAAATGAAGTAGAATAGTAGGTAAATCACGTTCTGTTACTTAGTATACCGTACTTCACAAGCACAGCTAACAAATCCCTCCTATCAATTGACTTAGTGCAAACCTGGGGGTTACCTAGGCCTATTTCAGGTCGTCTGTCAGGGAACACCCACCACCAAATTTGTCTGTCACATATATTTTTGTGAAGCTTAACACTCACACATTAATTTTCAATTGGTTTTATCCGGTAACTATTTCAGCTGACCTAGCTCAAGTTAGGGGGGTCACCTACTTTAGGTCGTCTGTCAGGGGACACCCACCACGAAATTTGTCTGTCACATATATTTTTGTGAAGCTTAACACTCACACATTAATTTTCAATTGATTTTATCCGGTAACTATTTTAGCTGACCTAGCTCAGTTAAGGGGGTCACCTACTTTAGGTCGTCTGTCAGGGGACACCCACCACCAAATTTGTCTGTCACATATATTTTTGTGAAGCTTAACACTCACAGATTAATAATCAGTTGGTTTTATCCGGTAACTTTTTCAGCTGACCTAGCGCAAATTTTGGGGGGTATAAAACTTGTCTGTCAGAGCCCCCCCACCACAAAAAATGTCTGTCACATACCAGACAATCATCTAGAAACAATTTACTTTAGAACCAACTAAGTTTCAAGCGGTAACTATTTCAGCTGACCTAGCGCATTTTTTGGGCCATGAAAAATGCCCCCCATTCCCATACCCACCACCGGCGGCCCGGCAGACTTCCAGATTATGAGTACCCACATACCACCGGACATCGCTGTATGAATAGAAATTGGTAACTTTTTCACCTAGGGTGGACGTCGCGGGCTCCCGGTCTAATACGTTTGTTAGTCGTATGTGCTTCTGACCCTAATTGTAATACGACCATTATTGCAGTGATCTGTCAGAAGCACTATATATATTGTGTATGTTAAGTCGTGGATACTTGGTTAGTATCACCCTCCCTTAGCTGTAATGTTTTATTTCTACTGCTAAGTGTTAATTTATAAGGGAGGAGTGATACAGTTAGTAACGTTTATTTTGCGTTATGGTCATTGCCTAGTGCATTGCACCGGGTCACGTGCACTTGATTACGTCGTGCCGCCCTGTGGCTGTGAGTAGTTGGTAATTACGGCAGCAGGACTTCTTGGTAGCCACACAATGATTTGTCCTTAGTTCATTTTAGCTCTACTCGTGTTGAGACCTCTTTTCAATTCCTTTACGTTTACCCACAAGCGTAACACAAACACTTTAGCTGTTGCAGGGAAAACAAGTGGTAATATATAGTTAACACAATTTGTTTCATCGAAAAAATTAATTTACAAGTTTTCGGGAATACACGCGATACAAACAAGCATGCGCTCGTGCAAACCTAAAATCCTTACCGTAGTAGAAGATATATTAAAAGTCTTGGCATTACATAGAATGCAAATTCGTCTCTACAGTAGCAATGAAAGATAAATAAATAGGGGAATTAGTCAAAAAAGTATGCAAAGTAAAGTGACCTAACAAATTAAAAGTAACCTAAAAACACAAAAAAGTGACTTTTGGTAACTTTATAACTTCTTAAATATTGACCCTAAGACCATGAACTTTTGGTTCTACATTTCTTTTGTTAATTGGTAGCCTACAACTAAAAAGCCTACAACTCCCCCCCTCTCCCCGGTAGGCTGTATATAGGATTATGTGTCTTAAAACTGCTGACAAATGTGAAAGAAAATCTCTTGAAAATATTGTGTGGAGGACTAGGCTATACGCTTATCAAACCTTATTTTTTTCTTTTCGGAGGAATTTAAATTTTTATTGTTTTTTTGTGGTCTTTCAACCAAAGTGTTGTGGCCACATGGTGATGAGAGGGTGAAACGACTTTTCGACTCTTACCGCAGTCGACTAATGATATTTAAACTGCACTACTTCATTGTTAGACATTGATTGCTGGGTTGTTAGAATCTTGATTTCTGACTAGAAAAGCTTCTTTGGAAGCCTAATCCAGGCAGTTTAGTTTACCTACGGAGGCTTTGAACCGCTGGCGCAGTTCTGGTCACCGAGATTAACAGAACAAAGTTTCAAATTGTTGACGTGTTGTTTGTGTGCAAATAATCCCATTCACTAGGTGCTACTGAAATGAAAAACGCATTGCTCAAGCGCACACCCCGAGAGTCGAACCGATGCTGCTTCATGTTACTGTTTCTTTGTTCACAAAGTCGAGAGCACAACTGAGATATCCGCAAAAATTATATCAGTTAGTAAGGAGCCGTTTCTTGTCTGCCAACCAGTGATTTACCAACTAATGCGATCAGAACGCCACTAACAATCTTTAACTCTGCTCTTCGAAGCTGAGTGTCGGCTTTGTATTTCTTAGTTGCGTTTGATTGTGATAATAAAGATCATTTTGAGTTTGATACAGAATACAAATAAATTATGTTAGCACATTTTATGTAATTCTGACGTTTTTCTTCAAATTCTATGCCACTTGGATCTCTTAAGCTCGTTTCAAAAGCTTTTTTTGTTTTCTTTAGGATTGTGGCTGTTGTTAATCGTTATTTTAAAATATACGCAATGCAAGAAGCTGTTTACATATAATGATAATGCACCACCTGTTGTCATGATCTGCCTACACCGCTGTGTGTTTTTTCAGGAAACGTAGGCCAGAAGCTGCAAGGTTTAGACAATGCAGGTTACAGTTTTATCAAAACAAAACATAATGTAGCTTGCAATAAAAAGGTAGAATAGCAGAACTCTCAGACCACTATTAACAATAAAAACCATTTACTTTATGCACAAGGACGCTGTAACTTACGGAACAGTCAAACTGGCCACATCAGTTTCTCAATTTGGCTTCTTTATTTTCGAAACTATTAGAGTAGGCTACTTTACTGTATTATAAGTAGGTCAGAAACAGAAAAAGACTGTTCACCAGGCATCTAATTATAAAATAAAATTTTCGTTTTCTGGTGACTGCAAACTAGGTTATTGCCACAAGATGTTGAGAATGGCAACCAGCTTTAAACGTAAGAAATGAAGCTGGCTGTCATTTTCAACATTTTGTGGCAACCTAATTTGCAGTTGCCAGAAGAACGCAAAACTTTATTTTGTAGAATCGGTTTGTTTGAGTTTAACACGTAAAGAACTTTTTATGAAAACAAAGAACTCTTAATCTGCGTAAATTGTGTAAAAAATAGTCATTAACCTGTAGTTTGGCGTTAAACATGTCAAGGCTGCCAAACGACAAGGTGTTAGTATTGAGTCAACCCAAATCTTTCAGCATGACAAACATATCAAATCAAGCAACTTTACAGCTGGTTCACCTTCATTATTCACATGAGACAATGGCAGCAGGAAAGATGAGTTGCAAGCCTACAATTGCGTATTCAGTGAGATGACTGCAATCAGAGGCGTAGTCAGGGGAAGGGGGAAAAGGAGATGATTGCCCTTTGGAAATATTTTAAATAAACATTTTAAGTTTCAACCTGTATTACTGCTTGTTTTGACAGAGTTTTACAATTGATTTAGGCTGAAAGTACTCTCAGAATGGCAATTTTGAGTTTTTTTTCAAATTATTCTGAAGTAGGCCCCTTAGACCCCCTTCGGGTGCTTACGTCGGCCGACTTGTTAGTAAACTCACTCACATGTGCAAAAATACTGATTTGCCTCCCTCCCGGAATTTTCTGTTGGCTACGCCCCTGATTGCGATGATGTATAAAATTTTCAATCTTTTGAAAAATTTGGATCTGCCTCCAGATAAAATTTCAAATTAATCCATAAAAACACTTTTTGGCAAGCTGCAAACTATTCTTTACACAATATCTGACGGTCATAGCCTTGAGTATAAAAAGAAAAAAAAAACGACAAACTTTAATCAAAAGATCTGTTTCATAAGCACAGTGCAAATGATTACATGGTGAAGTAGGCCCTCTGCCATTTCCGATTCTGAACATCAACTTGTCACCTAGTGACAGAAAAAACAAAAGACAAATCCTCAACATAAATAATAAAGAAGCTTAATTCAGTTCAGTTTGTTTTACTTTTGACCATCACAACGAAAAACAACATATGCCAAACATAGCAGTGGTCTAAAAAAAGATAGAAGCAACAAAACGCCCACGTTATAAAGTGGATGATACTAAACCAGGACAACCAGTTTAAAGCATAGTACGGTCGCAACATCTTAAAACTATAGTACGTAGAGGTTGTGAATTGAAGCTTTAAAAATTATAAAGTTGAAAGGACGTCGGTTTAACACCGCTCCGCAGCAAGCGGCTGCCCGTCGGCAAGACACCTACTGCAATGCCAAAATAGTAGGAGCAGTTGACTCGACGACCACATGGGCCTTTGTATTTTCCAGCTGCATGTTGTGTTATCGCAGCTTACTGTTTCTTGTTGCAATGAGAGCAAAGTAAACGTTATCATTAACACATCAGCCCTCAGTGGTTTAAGTGTTGTAGACTGTAAATTATTCCAGCCGTAGGATGTTGCCAAAAGGAGATTAATCTAGAAAGGCCGCTGTTAAACCAAGAACTTTGTGCCAAACCGTTCATTCTTAAATTTAAATCACCCTATTAAAAATGTGCCATTTTTTCTATGTAGTGCAAAGCCGGTTGTTTACTAACTTACCTGTCAGGACAAAGTGTTATTGTTGACATTTCACTTTGCACCTCAACAGTGGTTACTGTCTGTTCTCCACTTAGTAAAACTTAGTATGTAGACCTTACGATATGGACACCACTGAAGATATGAAAGTAAAATCATTTACATGGCTGTTAGGATCATACTTATACTGACGCTGCGTTGTGGTTAGAATATCCGGATGTCAGTTAAAACAACGTGCTTTTTACTGATAATGAAGTATATCTTTGTTGGTTAACACAGAACTCAAAAGTAACGTAGCCTACTTCATGAAGTCTTTGCAAGAAGTTTAGATTTTTTTTGTTTACACAAACAGGTGGCTTAGGTGTGCTAAAATCTCGCCCAGCTAGTTTTCAATAATAGAATGGAAGTGGCGATTGACTTCCTGTATACAGAGCATTGAACCCTGCATTTTTACCAACTGTAAAATGAAAGAAACAACTTATCAGCTACCACATCCTTGCAAAAAAAAAACAATGCCGATCGACCGATATTATTAATTCAGTACAATTGACGTACGCAATGTATGATCTAGTCTAGTGTATACTGTACAAAATCAACGAGTTTCAATCGAAATCCTTGGAAATCGACTATAAACCCAATATTCCGCACAGGGCCGGATTAAGGGTTTATGGGGCCCTGGGCTGAGCTGAAAGTGGGGGCCCTTATCAAGTGACATTTTTCGCTAAAAATTAATGGTGGAGTGGGGCTACGACACGGGCCCAGTTGCATGTATCTGTGGCACCGAGCCCCAAACAGCGGACCAGTGGCGTAGCCAGAAAAAATTTTGGGGAGCCAAATATTTGATTAATTGAAGAAAACAACATAGTGTTTGATTTAAAGCCATCGCCACTTGATGTGCAGTGGCGTATCCTGGTGGGTTGAAGCAATAAAAATGGTAGGGGGTTAGAGCGTGTCGAAGGCAGGCGTATTCTAGGGGGTCCGGAGGCATGCTCCCCCGAAAAAATTTTGAAAAATTACACTCAAATAACGGATTATAGCGCTTTCTTAAAACACTTTTAGGGTAATATTTGTATGAAATTTATTAGCAGATAAACAGCTATTAACTTATTAAAGATAGCTCTTACACACGAACGGGCAAAAACTGCGGCTAAAATTAGAGAACACTAAAAACTCAGCTACACAAAAACTCAATGACTACACAAAAACCCAACAGAGTAAGCCATTGCGAAATTGCTTCCACAAATTAGTTCAAAGAAACGTAAATCGCGTAAAGTTTGCGCGATTTACGATTTGCAAAATTTATTGGTGTCTTTCTGTGTGTCTAAAACAAGTCCTTGAGGGTGTTAATAGCCAGATGTCTTGAAAAACGATATAAATTTCTACAAACTTTATTATGTTTTCAACAAAGGGCTCAACTTCGGAATTCAAACTTGGAAAATTTGGGGGGGGGGCATGGCCCCTTTCGCCCCCCCTGGCTACGCCTATGCAGCGGATCACCTTCTTGTTTGCCCTCGGCTTGCCACCCGCTGCAGTAGGTGAGACCTGTCAGTCAGTGTATAACTCCGTTGCGGAAGAATGTGTCAATCTGTGGTGTATCAACGAACTTTAGAAGACGCGATAGAAGAAGAAGAATTGCATCATATCTAACTGACCATTTTGCATCAGATAATGTCTTCAAAACAGGCAAACCATTTAGGAATTTTCAATGGACTTGCCAACGATGAGTAGACGAGACGAGCCATGAATAAAGGCTTTGCAACAATTCAAAAAGCTCAGCGGCAGAACGGCATGTTTCTACAGGACATTTACCGATTAAACTAAGTGAATGTGCTGTGCAAGAGACATAATGAGCTACACTACATTTCTCGCGCAGAAGAGCTTGAAGACCGTTATACTTGCCACTCATATTGGCAGCATTATCATAACTTTGACCCGCAATCCGTACCATTTTCGGATATGAAAGTATCAAATAAATATGTTTTTTGTTAAAAAAAGAAAGAAAAATTGAATAACTGGGGCTGGGCAGGGGTGCTGCAGCACCGCAGCACATATGGGTGTGCCGCCCTTGCTTGTTTGAGATACGAATTAAAGCAGTAACCTCCAGCTGTGCAACTAAAAAAATTAGTAGATTTTTTCTTTGAGGTGGGGTCCCCCAAAAGTGGGGGCCCTGGGCTTCAGCTCAGTCCGCCCCCCTTAATCCGGCACTGATTCCGCATATTTTGCTTCAAACGAAACGCATTTTTGAACAAACAAATATTGAAAGAAAGTCTATGGAGTCGTTATGAAAGGCCTGGCTCCGGCTCCAGCTCCTAAGCTGTCGAGCTTCATGCCAGTGGCTCCGGATCTGGAGTAAAATCAAGGACGTACCGTATGTCTAAAATAAGTAGACCTTCAATTTTTTTAGAATTTTAAACACTGTCCTTCAAAATAATGACAAATATTAGAAATAAAAACGGTATGGCAACTCTGTTAATAGGTAATATGTTGGTCGTAGTAAATCAGCTATCTAGCCTACATGGTTTCACTTAGTTGTTTTTATGCACTATGTCTCTTGAGAGTACTCGAAGTTCTAGGCAGAGCAAACACGCCCAGCACTTTTCGCTATCATTAAAAAGGCATATATTAGATTGGCAGGTCACGTCCACCAGATGCCAAACCATCGCATTCTAAAACAACTGTTGTACTGAGAATTTACTAACGGCAGACGCCAAGTGCAGGTGATCAGAGGAAAGGCTTCAAAGACACATGGAAAGTTTCCATGAAGGAATTTTCTGTCGCTATTGATTCTTGGAAAGACTTAGTAGCAGAACGATCAACATCGTGCAGTCTTATTTCTGAAGGCTCAGAATCAGAGAAAACAGCATACGCTATCTGCTGTCAAAAAAAAAAAAAAAACGAGAACAGCGTATAAGGTTCAAACTTTGAATAAGAACTCCAGCCAACCATTCTACTCGTGCCCATCTTGCAATAGAAGCTTCATCGCACAGATAGGCCTCCAGTCACTTTTGCACCCATGCACGCCATCCACATATTATAGCCTGATTCAAATTCCATTGGCTGTCTTTGGAAACGAATCTAACAGCTCGTTACTTTGCTCTCACCACAAAAAATGCCTAACTGCTCTTTATTTCACATTTCACTATAACCGAACAACTCTCATCGTGTCTTGTCTCGCCATATGCATTTAATTTTGTTTCATCAAAACATTATACTTGTAAAAAGGTTAGTTTCTTGTTCATTTAGAGCCAAAATATTTAGGCCTAAATCTTAGGCCATAACGTTTTTGAACAGTTATCAATACTCTTAAAATTTCATTCTGGGCAGTTTTTCAGACAGTTGTTAATTCTACGTTTATTCATAGGTTTTTAACATCGCTTATACAAAATGTTTGTAATCTTTATCGCTCCTCTTATCTGTCCTATCGCTATCGATTTTCTGCCACCGCATTCTTGCATCAGAATAGTCCTGACTTGACAGCTTCCAACTTTCAAGCAAATTTTGGTAGGTTTGTTGTTTAATATGACGTGGGTTTGATTTGAATATACGCTAAGAAGAAGAAGAAGTTCTTTTATTTTGCATCATCAGCACATGCGAAAAAACCAAACAATACAAGATTACAATGTGAGCTAGGTTGTTTGCTGATGACGATGGGAGTGACAGAAGGACCAAACTGGTCATCGAGTCTGCCACACCCGTGTGGTGTCATGGCTTATTTAAAATGGAACGGTGTCGAAGTTGAACGCAAATATTGATTGATTGATATATTGATTGATTTGATTGATAGATATATATTATATACAACATAAAAAAACAATACACATACGAAATTTAACAGTGCAATATACAAAAAAACAAAAAACAAAAAAAAACAAAAAACAGAACTACGGTACTAGAAATGATGCAAAAATACAAAATGGCATATACAATATACATACAACACAGCATACTGGTAAGACAAAAGCAAATATACAGTAATTAGCGAGATACGGTGAGAATAAGTAGAAGCAGTTTGATGGTACTATAGGCTATCAGTTACTTATACTCAGACATTAAGTGCAGTTTTAATTTTTTAGAAAACTTACTAATTGTTTGCAGTTTTCTTAGCTGTGCCGGTAATTTGTTCCAAGTGTTTGTTCCAAGAAATTTAATTGAGCGTTGACCAAGCTTTGTACGCATTCTTGGTTTGAAAAGCATATCTTTCTTAGCACCTCTGGTATTATAGTTATGAGTTTCCTTACTAGGACAAAAGTACTCAAAAAAAATTGCTGGTAGATGTCCTTTATTGCTTTTATAAACAAACTTGCATACTTCTATTAAAAACATGTCTTCGATTTGTAGCAAGTTGCTTTTATTGAAAAGAGATTTGGTGGGAATTCTGTCCTTAATCTTGGTGAAGTTTAAACAGCGAATGATGCGATTGTGTACTAGATTTAAAGGATACAGTTGCGTTTTAGACGCACGACCCCAACAGATAATACCGTAAGATGGGGTGGATAGGAACAATTTGGAGGTATTTTGTAATGCTGTTTTGAAATTACCGACTTAACCAATACCACAATAGTTCCAAAATGTGTACATCAACACTAGGTATACGTGTAACAACCAAATTAGTTGGAAAGTAACTACGTTTAGAAAGCAGAGACAAATAAGTGATGTTCCTATTCACCCCACACTTCGGGGTGAAAAGGAACGCTTTTGCTTTTTAAGTATTTGTTCCTATAAAACCCAACTGATGTTGCTAAAAGAAACATGCTTCGACTTGTGGCTTATAATCTACAATATGACAACCGCATGTGGGAGTTGTGGAGCAACTAATGCACACATAATTGCATTTAAACGAAGTTTTATTGTTACTCAAGAAATAAGTCCATGCAGTCAATCAATCAATATCAGAGTTCAAAATCCCCAAACGGAATCGAGTTCTGGTACAGCGAATATGCCCCTTTTCCTGACCAGTGGAGGTGCAATTTTCCTTTTGACATCTGAAAAAGGATAAACGAGGATGTCTTCGTCTTTCGGCCACTTCCAATGGAAGCCGCTTTTTACCATAGATTTAATTAAGCAGCCTTCACTTTCCACAGCTATGATCTGGCCAGGAAAAACCTCCCCTTCATAATTAAAAATTACATAATCTCCTGCCGCATTTATCTCAACAATATCATCCTCCTCAAAATCGTCCACTTCTGTTGATTCGGTGTTAATACAAGTTTGTGCCGGTGACACACCTTGATCAGAACATGAAGGAACATCGGCCGTTCCTACACTTCTTCCGGGTTCCACAGTTAGCCGTTTCCGTTTTTGAGCTTTGTGTTGCGCATTAGCTTTGTAACGCATTCCTTCCAATACTGAAATTAAGGTATCATCCACTGCAGAAAACGAATATCCATCATTTGGTTCGGTACCGGTACTGCGATGTGGAAGTGAGGAAAGAGCCCTGTCTTCATTTAAAGGATAAATTCCACACTTTTCAAAACCAGACTTCAGATTTGACGCAGCATTGTTATACACATCGTTGTGCAACGTATTTAGGAGGGAAGGGAATGAATCTTTAGAAATGCCAGCCGAACCTTTGCAGTTGCGCTTTTCTTTCTCCAGTATTTTCCTCCAGGAACGTTTAAGAGGCCGAAAAAAGGAAACATCAAGAGGTTGGAGGATGTGGGTGGAATTTGGTGGCAAGAATGCAAACGCAATGTAGTTTTCTTCGCACTGTTTTATGACTTCAGCAGACAAGTGAGAACTTAAGTTGTCTCCGATCATTACTTTTTTCCCTTCCAGATTTTTCAGATACGGAAGCGCAATGCTCACAAACCAGTCCTCAAAGGTTTGCATTTCGAACCATCCTGAACTAGAGCGATTATATCGAGCACCGGATGGCCCTCCAACTGTCCACGATTCATACAAATGAACTGCTTTGTAGCAAACGTATGGCGGAAGCAAAGTGCCGTCTGCACAGCCAGCGTACATTATCGATATTGATGATTTGCTATGATCCATGATTCTTTCTGGATATTTGATGCCTCGCTTAGTGATGACCTTTTTTCTCCCTGGGTCATTGCTTAAGTTGGTCTCATCGTAATTCACGATGTTGGCTGGTGGAATGCCAGCAATCGACACTGCAAGATTAGAAAAATATGTCTTGACAATGGCAGGCGACAACGATGCTCTTGAAGGCTTTATGTTTTGACAAATCCGATAAGACACAATCTCACGATTTCTTTTAACAAATGAATCGGCCCAATCTTTGCTTGGCAAATTGTTTTTGAAACGTGGAATAGAAACACCACGTCTGTCTAGATGTCCTTTTACCATGAATCTGATGTCGAAGTTGTCCAAAGGAAAGCCCCATGTAGCACACGTAGCTACTCTTTGTGCCATATATGTCTCCAACTCTTGATCTAAGGCAGTTTGCCCCCCTTGAGTCTTCATTTTGGGATTGTTGGCTCTTCTGCAAAGGACTGCAATCGGAATCCCATATTTTTTTGAGCATGAGCGAAAGGACATTCCACGACGGTGATCTGCCAGAGCTTGATTGATTGCTTCTGGAGTATGTTTCTTGTATGTTTTTCCTCGAGGATCCGATTTATATGTTCGTGGCATGTTCTTTTGGCGTGTTCCTATTCTCCCCGAAAATTTCGAAAATTTGTCTGAAAAAAATGAAATCCATGAGCACAAAATTTTGTTAGGATTTTAATTGAAAATTACCATGAAGCGTAAACTACTTACTATGGCCGAGGTCTTTGGCAATATGAAAGTTCTCCACCTCTGCTCAACGTCGTCAGGGAATAGAAGTTTTTCACGGTTGCAAAAAAACTCCAAAAAGATTCAAGAAAAAATCTCTGCTCAGCAGTAAGTCTGTCGAAGTACAGATCCAACACTTATGCTATTCTACACTCTATATAATGCCTAACCAAAATAACATGCGAGCCTGCAAAAATATATAAACAGATATAAGGAAATATGCAAAATATTCTAAGTCTAAAATTTGTTCCTATTCACCCCCATGTTCCTATTCCCCCCGTTTTACGGTACCATACATTAGATGGGAGTGAACTAGAGCATAGTAAACTGCTCTTAATGTCTGGGAATTTACGTACTTTCTTAATCGATATAGAGCACCACAGCTTTGAGAAAGTTTTGTTGAGATTATATTGATGTGCTGTTTCCATGATAACGACTCATCAAATGTTATTCCTAAGTATTTGAACTAAAACCTTGAGCTAAAACCTCTTATAAATGTTTCTAGTGCAGTATTTGCTGTTGATTGTTTTTTTCTTCAACCACTTTAATCTCAAAGATAATATTCTTCTAAAGAGATGTTCTGTAAAAGCAATAAGACGAATCTAAAATGTTAAATAGTATACATTTTTTTAAGTAAAAAAATTGTCCAAGTTATGACTGTTTCAGATAGTTTTAAAGTTACTACTTGACTTGCTTTTGGTAATTTTCTCATTCTATCGTTAAAAAGGTCTGCTTGCAGCCGACACTACCCTGGTAGAAAACATTTCGTTATCAGCGCTTTTAAGTTTAATTTGTAGCTTGTAAATTCATAGTCAACATCACTACGAAAAAATTGCTAGCCTGCAACAGCACCGTAAAAGAAATCAGCTTTGCTTTGGACATTTTGTACGGAAGCAGACAGTGAAGTGTGTGCAAGTTTTTTCTATTAGATTTTACAGTTTTTGGTCAATTGCATTAATGTTGTAGCCTACGTAACTGCAGGCAGACTGATGAAACTGCATAAGCAAGAACTAATAACATCACATCCTGTTCTATTGGGACTAGGGTATCGTTTGTAGCACAAAGTGACAAAATTATGAAGCAGGCTAATAAAATAATTCTTTAAACCGCTAAATATTAACCATATAGTTTTGGGAGAGTTTGCTTTCTTGCATAGCCGTACGAGCCAGGGGGGCAGCCACCCCCCCTGTTGTTTCAAAACGTCGCGAATTCGGGCAAAATCTTGAAATTATTAGGGCAAAAATTGCTATATAAAAAGCTACAAAATTGCATGAATTAAGAAAAACTATAAATTAATATCTTTTACCTATCAAACTAAGTACAGCCTCTTATTTGCACAAGAAATGTGCCGCAAAATTTTCATTTGGCATAACCGTATTGATGTATTGTATTGCATGGTGATCAAACTATAGTACGAAATGCATTTAACCAACTGCATCATGCCAATTTGGGCAGCCACCAAAATATGTCTCCAATACTTTTGTGAAACTGCCCAAATCAAAACGCAAAATTTGCTATATAGCTAATTTTATTAATTTTCACAAATGCATCGTGTTGATTTGGGTAGCTGAAAACATGAAATTATTTGATGAAACTGATTAGTCTGTTTATGCAACTGCCCAAATTAGCGTGAGGCAGTTTTTCCAAAATGAACAAATTCATTAATTTTTCCCATTAACATAACTGTATCGTTTAGATTTGGGCAACAAAAAAATATGAAATTATCTGATCATAGTCTATTTATAAAACTGCCCAAATTGGCATGATGCAGTTGCCTCGGCATCAAAATTTACACAATCTTTAATTTTTTTCATAATATCCATAAATGCATCATCTTGATTTGGGCAACTACAAAATATGAATTTATATAAATCTGGTGAATAGCCTACTTTTATAAAACAATTCGGGTGGGGAGGTCACAGTACTTTTTCAACCACTAACAGACATAGCTAAGCAACACCATAACATTTAACAAAAAACATGTTATACCTGTTAAAAGTAATGTTAAGGTGTTGCTTAGCTTTGTTTGGTTACTTTTATAAAAGGTTCTGCTACTATTCGGCGAGTTACCTATTCGGCGAGAGCCTTTTTCGGCGAGTTACCTATTCGGCGATTTTTTGAAAATCCAACGACGCCTTCTGCAAATCCAATGATTGAATATTATGCAATATTCAGACATTGAATCAATGTAAATATGTACTGCTAAGCTAATTTGGTTCTTTGAATCCTACGTCACCGTCTGCATGCAAACTTATAATATATTAAACTTAGTTATTTTTGTCATCAAATTACCTAGCCTAACTATACTTTTAGAAGTAGTGCTGCCAGACCTTTTTATTTTTGTACTAAAATTCGTATCATCAAAACTACTTTAATTGATTGAACAAAGTTTATTTGAACAGAAGTAGTATGTCTGTGTTTTATTACATTTAATTATAATTTCTCTATTGTTATGTAGGCTACTTTTTTCTGAATCTGCATGGTCACCCTGAGCCGGTTTCCTGCAATGTTTATTTTTCTGAGTCTTTTATGACATCACAACTGAATATTTAAGTGGCGTTGTTTATTATTTGTGGTGTGTAAAACAATATTTGTTATTCCTACTTACCATGCCAAAGTGCAGAAGCATCGAGCAATGCACAAGCAAAGTATCTTTAAAGATGAATTCAGTTGTTCTATCTTGATTACTTTGGTAAGAAATTCTAGCTAGCTGGTGATCAGTGGCGTTGCCAGGGGGGTGGAGGGGTTGGGTATTGCAAAGAGCGAGTTTTGCCATTACCAAACATTCAAATATCTCAGCCAGGAATTAGCAACAAGGAAACATAGAGAACTGTAGCTTTATTTCCGAAAAATGCCGAAGAAAACATGATCTTATCCTTATGCTATGCCACCGGACAGCACCATTTTACAAGAACATTCATGACCATATTTTTGTTGAAAATACTCTCAGAATGCACCAAATTCAAAGTATTTTTCAAAATTTTCTGGGGGAGGCCCCCCAGACCCCTCGCTGATGGGTGTCGCCATAAGCGAAACACACCGTCAAAACCCCCCTTTCAAAATTATTGGCTACGCCACTGCTGGTGATCTTGTAATGTTAGTTTTTCACTGTTATCATGCACCGCATACATTATATTTGGGCAATTTCTATAAAAGCGTGCACATTTGGGCAAATTTATGTTCTGCTCCCCCAAGATGGTTTGGTCTCGTACGGGTATGCTTTCTTGTATCACAGACAAGCATGACACGACAACACAACAAGGTTGAGCATTATAAGACTATATATTTTGCATGTTTATAAATAATTTGAACAGTCGAACGTTTTCGACTTAACTTAAGCCCTCATCGCTTGTTATTCCGTTAAGGTACCTTCAGCAAATAAGGCCTGGTCGGTAATAAGGCCCGGCTCGTAACAAGGTCCACTTGACGTATCTGCTAAATTTAAATAGCACAAAATTTTATTGTGATTGTTTTTGAAAGTTTGGCTAAAGTAAAATCGATTGGTGAAGTAGAGTTGACCCATTTCCAGTGGTTCAATAAATACAAGAAGTAGAAGTCTGGTATGGTCAAAGAGTGCAAAGTTTCCTAGTTTTCAATTTAATTTAGTTATCGATTTTCCTAGTTGCAGATGCTTCATTAGATTCTGGAGGGTTGTGACACATTGTCAGTCATGGTAGCGTAAAAACTTGCACTTTTACTTGGCATTATTTTTCACTGTAGTATTGAAGCTAGTTTTGTATGGTTGGCCTTATTGGGCCACCTCATTTGGTGGCCTCAAATATAGTGGTCCTTATTGCCAACGTATGCAAGTAATAAGGCCCAGATGCTTCTTTTTCTGTATTTAGCCTACTATAAATTGAATTATAAGTAATAAATGAAGTTCAAATTCAAATATTTGGTAGGTAGCCTACCTACCAGCACTATATTCATACCAAGTGTGAACCAAAATTATCAAAGCTCTTAGTAATTATGAGCAGTCAAAGTTAGGTTGGTCTTATTAGCTGAAAATACCTTATACTGTATAGGTCATTCAGTTTCAACATTTTTTGTTTCAAAACATCAAGAATAGCCTAAGTGTAGGCATAATGATTTGTATTTCTCTGCAGTCAAATGTAGCAACAAATGGCATTGATGACCAACGAGATGGGCCATTTTTGGGGGAAAGCTTTTTTAACCCATCGCTCAGAGCCAAAGGTCGATTCCCCGGAAGCTACATGTTGCAGGTTTGAAATTGTTTGTTGCATACAAGATGACATTTGTTACCTGGATCATCATATGTCCGTCCTCTTCTGGACTCTGGAGCCGTTCACACACCCAAACATTCAACAGGCACACCATACTTACGTGGATTGTACCTACCAAGGAGGAGCAGGACTTACTCTTGCCGAAGAAACACACCATTGTAGATGGTAATCTGTAAATATATAAAAATGGAATAGGCTGCCTTAAGCTGTTAGGCCTGTCTCAAATTTCCTCACCTGTATAGTGGTATTAAAGCAGATTGGGAGTGTAGCGAGTCAAGCTCAAGAACTAGCACGTTTTTAAAAAAAAAACTTAGTTCAATTTGGTTTGTTTATAATATTGTGTTTGTGTTTATTCATTTCTTCTTGGAACCTATGAAGAAGTGCACCATATGTAGAAAGGGCCATTGTATTCTGATATCTCATTTGGCAGAAATGGCAAAGGAAATGTAACATTTCCTGACCCTTAGTTCATCTGTGGATAGACCGCTGCAATCCCATCCTCTCAAAGTGAGACGAGGGAAAGGGACTGTTGCGGATACCTCGCTGCAATCGCTCTTCCGGTATTAGGCCATTTGTGATGAGTAAGAAAGACGGGTTGAAGATGGATTGTTACACCTTTGGCTAACTACATTAAAAATAAATAAATCATAAATGTAATTTTAACTTCTCGTTCAAAGGTTGTTTCCAATAAGCATGGATTTGGTTTGATTAAGCTAAGGCTTGATTGTTTGGATATGACCTTAAGCCAGTTATTATGCTATAGTAAATTTTTATAAAATTTTTCGATCTAGGCTTATTGTACACACACATTTTTAAAATAACTGACAGTTAGGGATTTTCATAGACCTGTGATAAGTGCAGTATGTCAGCCGTGCTTTTCCTCATGCAACACAGCACACCAGACGAAAGTTGACTCATTTTCTTTTACACTCAGTAAGTTATGAAATCACAAAAGCATCGCATATGTGCTATACATAAGAACTGAATTAATCCAAAAATCTTAAACGTGATGAGAGGAGATAGGCTACTGTAGCTTTATCAGCGGATTCAGTTAAATCACAACAGAATAGGACTAAAGCTTGTTCTTAATGATCATAACATGGAAAAATTTCATGTTTTATCTTTATATCTTATAGCTTACAGGCAGTGCCGGTCTTAGGGTATTTCGGGCCCTGTGCGGAATATACTTTGCGGGCCCCAATAAAAATGATCCAATTCAGTAGCGAAGCTGGTTATTTTGAAAGGAGAGGGGGGTGGTCTTACGATCGGCGGGCGAAGCCTGAAGGCGTCATCGTCGAAAACGACACCCTGTGGCGGGGAGTCTGGGGGCCATCCCCCAGAAAATTTTGAAAAATTACTTTGAATTTGGGGCATTCTGAGAGGGCATTCTTGTTCAACAAAAATTTGGGTATGAATTACTGTAAAATGGTGTTGTCCGGTGGCATAGCAAAAGGATAAGATCATGCGCTTTCCTCAGCATTTTTCGGAAATATAAAGCTATGTCTCTATGTTGATTTGGATGCAACCTATTTCGTCCCCTAAAAAATTCTTACCCCGATTCCGTACCCTAAATCGGAGTAACAAAATCAAATTTTGACCTAATTTGTCCCCTGAAAAGATCGAGAGAAATTTTGAAATGTTTGCGGTAACTCCGATCAGCGACTTCCCGGCTCTGTTGTTTTTTTCTCGATCTTTTCAGGGTACGAAATGTTCAGGGGACAAAATAGGTTGCACCCGTTGAGTCTCTATGTTTTGTTGTTGCTAATTTATTTGTTGAATTCACTTTGTTGAATTTTTCCATTGGAAATAACAAAATTACTGCATTTTCTGAGTAAATTGCGGGCCCCCTAATTTGCGGGCCCTGTGCGATCGCACGGTTTGCACACGCCAAAGACCGGCACTGCTTACAGGAAACAGGTAGCCTTGCGTACTTAAAAAGCTTACTAGTAGATTTACTTCCTCTTACAATACCTTTCCGTGCAGCTGAGCATATTTTAGCAAAAAAATTGCGGATAGCCTACTGTATGAAATAAGTTTTGAATTGCTTGCTCCACTGAACCAACACATTTACTCGTCAAGAACGATTAGCGAATGTTGTTTAGCTACTACTTTTCAATAACTAATTGGTTTTTCTTACATCATCAGATATTTTGAAAGGCTAAAGCCTTAGCTGTGCTCGGCCGCATGCCAGCAAAGTGAAGCAGGAAATAGCCAACTGCTGGCAATGCAAGGTGGTTCTCGTTTCAGAAACTACCTCGCTATTGCGATCGATATATTGTGTGATAACAACAAATCGGCACAGAAGCTTTTGAGAAACCAAACTTGTTACAGAAAGCGATTGGTTGAATGCAAACTACAGCACAGTAGGAAAGGTCTGGTCAAGCCAGGAATTATACAAACTCAATGCTCACAAATGTTTAGTAAACATAAGAAGGTTCTTGAAGAGTAGCTTTCAGATTTTGGCAAATCTACATCCTTTGCAAAAGATAAGCCGGTATGTTGTATGACCTAAAAGTAAATAAACTCCGTACAGTAGACATACGCTCTTATGGTGTCTTAGCCTGCTGCCTACTAACTGGATTTCAGTAAGTGAGTAATTTAATCAATTATTTAAAAGCTAGATTTTAATGGCATAGATGCACAAAAGCAAACCATTCGTGTAGTGACGACTGGCAGTAAACGGGTTTTGCTATACTGTAGAAACTGAAAAAACAAGTGAAAATCAAAAGTCAGATAATCTTCATAGCAATATTTATAACCAGATTTTATGATTGACAATTATTCAGGGAATTTCAACATTATGTTCCCTTGAGTCATTGTGTTGTAAAAAGAAGCAGCGACTCAGCAGTAGCAGAGATCTTTACTGCATTCAAAATTTAACAAGGTTGGTTCGTTTTTTTTTTTACTTTGCTAAGGGTTGTATGCATTAACAGCGGATCTATTAAGCAGCCACTTCGACAAATCGTTAGATAATAATAACCAAGAAAACGTTAGAGCGAAGTTTATTCCATAAATCAGTAATCGGTGATACTAACCAGCGAATAACGTTTATTAGCCCACATTCGAAAAAAATGTTTCCTAAATAATTTGGTTAATCCGCAATATAATTCATATTCAACCCTAAAATGTAATTTCTCATATGGCCTACTGTTGCTTTGATGACTTCAAATCAAACCGTTTTTTCATAAAATTATAGACTGACAATAGACTAAGCTACAGCTATCTGTTAAATTTTCAGAAGTATATTTCAGGAGTCAATGCGAAAAAAGCGTTTGCACGTGGTAGTCGAAAACCCATCATGTGATCAAAGGGGGTGATAAATAAAAGATAAACATAACCGACTTTAGGTTAGGCTCCTTTGTACATGCTAACAAGTTTATTGGCCAAACTAGGCTTGTATTTTAGTCAATGATGTATGCTGGCGCTATAAATTAAGTCCATTAGGTTAGAGATGATATAAAATTTCCCTTCGTAATTGGGGTATTTTTCTTAATAGCTCCCGCGTCCCTGTATGGCCAATGGCTATTCTCATCAAGTCAATGACGTTTCCTAAATAGGTGGTTTTGTAAAAGCGCCTTTACATATCAAGATGGTTTTCCTCAAATCCTGACTGCAATGTTAACTTGTCATTGGATATTTGGCAAAAATAAAGTTACATTAGACATCAATTAAGCCAGTAAACTTTTTGCTAATTAAATTAAAATCAGAATTGCTGTGTTGTTTTTTGATTTGACAACTATTAGACCTATTTTTTTTATCAGAGGTGGGCAGTAGCGCGCTACTTTTGTAGCGCCGCTACTAGCGGCGTCATTTTATGTCACATTTGTCATTTTTTTACATTCGTCACATTCGTCGTAGCGTCACATTATTGTAATTTTAGACAAAAGCAGCGGAAGAAGTAGCGGTAACGCGCGCTACTTTGGTCCGAGTAGCGGTAGCGCGCTACATTTGTAAATTGGTAGCAGGTAGCAGTAGCGCGCGCTATTTTGGTCCAAGTAGCGGTAGCGGGTAGCGCGCTACTTTAAAAGTAGTGCGTGCCCACCTCTGCCTATTATTTATTAGAGCACCTCAATCGGAAAACTTCTCCAAAGGCGACGCAATCATACAAAACAGAATTATCTAGCCTACATATACACGGTGGTCTAAACGCGAAAAAAAATAAATATATACTGTATAAGACTCATATGACCTATACAGCTAATCAGTGCCCTGCAAACACCATCTTGTCACGCGGAAATCTACTGGTGAGCCTCTATTGTTTGCAAGTGTGATTAAAATTTTAGTTGTGTTTTTCAAGTCTTGGATCAATTTAAAAGTGGACCATGAAATTATTGCGTTAGGGCTGCAAGCTTTTTGAATGTAAATGCCGCTTATTGCTGCAAAAGACTTAGGTTATTGTACACACTACACAATATTGAATTTTTTTTTTTCAAGAAAGCAAGAGCAAGATAGTTATCTTAAATGCAAACCTTAGTCGTCTTATTGAGCTGTGACTATACTGTGTAGTGTAGTGATACCTGTATAATGAAATATTCTCACACAGAGTAGATTTTAACTACCGGTATTATTATTTTTTAATCAATTGCAAGTATCGCGATGTTCTTCTGAAACCCTTTGTTTCTCTTCGATGTGAAAAAACTTTTCAGTAACACAGTTGCCTTAAGTAGGCCTTATTAGGCTTACAGCTGACATCACATTGTTTTGACCAAAACTTTTAAAGATCATTAAAACAAGAGGTGGGAGTGGTATTGTCTCTGGGAGCTGTGGCATGAACTGTGTTGGCAATTATTAGCCTAAATACTCCTACTGCTTGAAACACGACAGGGAAAAAGCGACAATCGCAACTTCAAGGCTGATAATAATGATTGTAAGCCACAGCTTTAATGTATAATATTGTCAAGAAAAGTTATGTTTTATTAAGCGTACTCTACTTTAGGCCTACCAAGTTCACGTTTCACGACTCAGAAAGTCTGTTCCCAAGCATATATCGCACATTACACTAAACAAATCCTTCAAATTATAAATAATTTCCACAAGTAGAGGTGGGCGCAGCTCTGCAGACATGCGATTAACTCATATCTATGACGTCACGAAGTAATTGAAAAGCTAATTTGAATGATTTCATATTCCGTGAAGCCACTAAGGCAAACCACGCTGATTCAGATTCATGCATCCTCTTTCAGCACAATGTCACGATGAAAGAAGTTGAAACTGAAACCATAGATGGTGCAGTAGCCTACCATCACTGCAGCTAGCAAAGTTAACAGCGCCAGCAGTAGCTGTTGAGAAGGAATAATAGCCTAATATGAGGAATACTTGACTGATTAGTTTTGTTGTTCGGTATAAAGTAACATGTATACAGCTGAAAAGTGACAAGGCTAGCTATTTAATATTGACAACTTGGTTTTCAAAAACTGTTAGGAACTGTGCAGGCGTACCATACGAAAACTGAGATCATACCAGCAGCAGCTAGGCAGATGTTTTGTAAGCCTACGCATAGCTAAATTTATTTGTATGAATTATTCATGGATGTCAGGATTGTTTCGGTAGTGTGAAAATGGCAATTGTGTTCAACTTATGCACAATACACAAGGCTGCGATCTTTGATGAAACCTCTGCCATATAGCTCACTAAAGCGTTATCCACAAAGCACTTCAACAAAAAGGCGACTGTTCAAAACTAATTCGACATTAAAGTCATTAATTACATTCATCAACAGGCAAATGCCGCAAATTCATTTCACAAATTCAAGACACTTTTCCGGTCACTATGCTCCAAACCGTAACTTCAATCTACCAAAACACCAGAAACAATTTTTTTTTGTCTTAACGGAAATTTACTGTTTGTTCGTAGGGGATTTTACGAAGCTGTCGATATGGCCACCCCAGTTGTATGCGAGTTTTCAAACTGGCATTTTGATAATCACTTCCTGCCTCAAACCTCTCATTATTATCAGCAATATTTTCTTTCAAAAACAAAGTTTCGTACCTAAACTTTTCATCAAATTTTCCTATAATTCAACTGATGATCCACTGGGATGCACGGTGTGACAAAACATTTTAAATAAAGTAAACAATATCACACCAAATCAGAAGAATCGGTTTATTTAAATACAGAGCTTTCGCCACACAAGTGTGGCTTCATCAGTATAAACTTATTCAAATAGAATTCCATATAATATTTTCTTATAAAAATAATATAATTTCATATAATATAATTAATATAATATAATATAATATAATAATAATAATAATAATATATAATATAATATAATATAATAATATAATAGAATTCATATAATATAATATTTAATATTTTCTTTATCTGCAAATTCAGTTTTTGTTCATTCTTGTTTAATGTTCATATTATGATGATCACATTCAAAGCGTGTAAACAGTTACCCAGCGTGTACCGAAGCTGGGAAAGTAGCCTTTCAGCCAACAATGTCTGAGCGCTTTGTGGCACAATGCTGCAACAGATCATTTTGACTTAGTTTCTTATTTTATTTTTTTTCGGTAATGTTCTGGCGTCTACAGTAATTTTAATCGACCATACCTTGTATAGTTTGCTTCTCCATTACAGTAAGCTGCTGCAGAAGAGTATTTGAAATGGCGTAGCGGACATGGCGCTCGTTGTGTGATCATGCGATCCTGATTCGACTAAGTTCCTGAGATGAGAAAACGTTTTGATAATGAGGCTATAGCATCTAGTGTTGATAACGTTGGAAAATGTTTCCGATCCAAATTTTGCGGACATGAAGTTCAAAGCCATGATACCAACTTCAGTTGATATCAAGCTTCCCATACCTAGTAGCGTTGACAGGGAGGTTCAGGGGGAATTTTTGGACTCGGACCGACATGATTGTAGGGGCTCACAACCTTTCTAAGAGAACCGGAATCTTAAAAAAACTACCGCGACCGCGTGTTATTTAGGTATAGTGCACTTAGCAGTATCGTGATTTGTGGCTCGGGATTTCATTGCTACCGGGCCCAAGTTATCTTCTCAACGGCTCTACCCACAGCTCAAGCTTAAATCTATTAGGTTACTATAATATCATATGTGTGTCGTCTTGAGTTAATGTAGATTGGCCTATAGCGCTATTGGATTGCGAATCCACGTAAGTTGGGAATCACTAAGTAACAATTACATTTTTCAGAGAGAATTGTTTCATTGCTAAGTATTGTGTAATAAAAAAACAGGGTAGCACATTGTACCGCATGCAGTAACTTGTTAGCTAAGTTGTAAAGGCATATAGTGGCAACTATGACATTTGATACTGGGTCATTTAAATCGTCGTTTTGGGAAAAAGATTTTTTAACTCAAAATGGATTTGAAACCCTAGTTACTCATATAAAAACCGGACAACGGTCGTGCAAATGGTTGGAAGACTATTTGAAACAACGTGCAAAAGCTGAAGATGACTATGCAAAGGCACTGTTAAAAATATCAAAGTAAGATTTTTTTTATCTGGTATCATGAGTCAATTTGATAGATGTTTGCTGGTACAACCCTTCATTTTCTAAGATTTTCTTTGTTTGTGTTCCGTTTATCTACAATTGCAAAATGCATTAGATATTGAAAAAAGCACCAACTTAAATCTTTACAAAACATATATCATTGTGAAACTATTGAAGGTCAGCCTAATGGGTTGGTAGTTCGCTGAACAAACACTAGCAATGATGCTGTTTAAAGGTGTAGCCTATTGGGTAAGATTCTCAAATGGTGTGTCACCATCAAGCATTATTTACAATGCAGAAGTATGACTAGGTTATCGAATCCAGTGGGTTGGTGAATAATGCAATGAGTGTAATGTGATAGACATAATGAGAGACCAAATAGTCTAGCTAGATAGTTTTTGTGCACAGTTCAGTGATTATTGTTTTTTATTTATCAACTAGAAAAGTCCTCTTTTTTTGTGCTTTTTTTTTACACGAAACCGTTCTTTTCTAGTGTATAAAATGGGTTCAAGGCTAGCTTGCTCATATCATAACAACAACAAAAATGCGAAAATAAAATTGCGCTTAAATAGCAATTTCACTGTGTCGTATTCAAAGGTCAACGATAAACGAATTTGGATTGTTGCGAAGAGCATTAGAAGAACTTCGATCAGAGGCCGAAGCAGAAGCAACACTTCACTTGTCCATTGCAACAAAGATACAAGAAGAAAGCTCGAAGCTTGAAAAATTTAAAGAGAAGTAAACTTTAAATTTCATCAACTTCGCTTATATTTTAACAATGTTTATACTAATAATGAATTTTATGATTTCATGTGGAAATAACATAGAGAGTTTTGATGACACCGAGTGAATGAAAACACAGCATGTAACATACACGCATATACCCTGCACAGGTTGCTAAGGCAGTTACAATACTACTTATTGGTAAAGTGTATTATGTACTGACAGTACGGTATATTGTAAGTTAAATCTTTACACCTCCAATTTGCACCTCTGCTCAAAAGTACAGTATTTACAATGAAACTACTGTACTTCAACAAATCATCTCTTAGGTGCCCAAATGATGTTATGTCTAACTGACACTTGACAGATGTTGCTATTTTCAAATCTTTCGATCTGGAAACATTCACAAACGGCGTAAGATAAATCAAACAAAGAATCTTTGTTCTGTAAGCAACTGTGGCTATTCTGTGGATTATTTTAACGACATTATAAAACAGGCTATATCCAGCCAATCAAATTGATCTGTTACATTGATTGGACATCTGAAGACATGGAATCAACGTAAAAAAAAACACTTTTTCCACTGGGGAAGCGTTTTATATGATGTGTCTTATCCTGAAAGCAAAGAAAGGCTGGATTCCAATTTGGTTAAACAATCATTGATTAGCTATAAGCTATCTATAAAAAAAAACAATGCTTTTGTACAAAAATACAATTTGATTGAAAAGATCGATCTGGAAATGGAAATGAATGTCAGAAATTGCTGCTCAGAGAAGAGAAATTGTCAGTCATGTTATTCTAGTTTTTTTATTTCTTAAAACTGGGTTGCCTTTTTTGCGGATTAGTGCTCCTGTTATTACGCATGATATTAATCCTTTTGCTGATAACACTGTTTGTCTTATAAAGAGCTAAGAGCAACGTACATCTACGATTGATATATCGCTACATAAAAACACATTTTATTGTAATAACTACGTCCTCAGTTTAAAACGTTTTTAGTTCATGCAACAAAGCATGACATAGTAGGCTACAGTAGGCTTGGACTATAGTGCAATAAATGTATTATCAAAACAATGTGCATCCAAATGTCTATACTGAAAAGAAATACTGTGATGAAAAATCCAAAAAGCCTTGTATTTGCAGACAAAGAGAAGAACGTAAAAAGAATGAAGAAATAGTTCACAAATCTCACAAAACGAAAGCAGATTTGTATCGACGGATGCAACACTGCAAGTGAGTAAACATGAGTAAACACACTACCACCTTGTGCTTTCTGACTTGCCAATTTCAGTATCATTGTAATTTTTACTTAGTTGGCCTATGCTCACCATAAGTAGTGCATTAGGTCAGTGCTCTTCAACCGGGTATACTGTAGTGTATACCCAAGTGTATACCAGATCAAAACTAGGGTATACAGCTGGAGAAGGGTATACGAAGGGTATACAGCTTAGATTTGTGATAGTGGAAGTTACAACAGAGGTACGGTGGCTATCGCAAGGGAAAGTTCTTTCCCGTGTGTTTGAACTTTGCGAACAATTGGGGGCATTTTACACTGAACACGGAGACCCAAGGGCTTCCAAGTTTTGTGACATATTCTGGATTGCAAAATTGGAATACTTGGCCTCGATTTTTGATCGTTTGAAACAAGTGAACATCAGTCTTCAAGGGAGAGGGGGTGATATATTTCGGTCAACTAGCAAGATCCATGCGCTGAAGATGAAAATTGCACTCCGGAAAAAGAGTACTTTGTCGAGGAATTTCAATGACTTTCCTGTATTAAGTCAATACATGAAAGAGTCTCTGGGAGTTTGAGGATGTTTCTACTGAAGATAACTTGTCTGCCTTTATTGTTGGTCACCTGAAATTACTTGCTGACAATTTGACTACGTATTTTCCTGAAGATAACGAACAATGTCTGGAAGCAAACTCGTGGATTATCCAACCATTTAATGATGAACCAACTGAGGATGAGGAATTATTGGAACTACGGGCTGATTTAAATCAAACATACTCATTCCGAAAAGTGGATTACACAGAATGTTGGGTTTCTCTTCTTGAATTTCTCGAATACAAAAATCTCGCGCAAAAAGCCATTGATGTCTTGGTGCAGGTGCCTAGGCCTATCACTCATTTGTGTGAAGAAGGATTTTCCCGTCTTGTTGAGATCAAGTCAAACAAACGAAACTCGATACTTGACATTGATTCTTTAATGCGGGGAGGAATAGAGAAAGAGCTAACACCACGTTATGTCCAACTTGCCGAAACAATGCAACAACAAGCTAGTCATTAAATCAACTTAAATTTTGACATTTTTTGCACTTTTGCATGCGTAGTTTCTTGTGCCCAGTTCAAGACTACTATAATCACTTTAACAAATAATCACTATAATCACTTTATTTCCTGTGCACAATTAAACATTGCTATTTGCGAGGTATACAAAGTTATTAAAAATTGAAAAAAGGTGTACCACGGACAAAAAGGTTGAAGAGCACTGCATTAGGTTATATCAACGCTTAAAAGTCATTGTTCTATTCAAAGTATTGAATCGTCCATTATTCCGTTGTTTAGGTGTCTAAGCTTGCAAGAAAACGATGATACAGCTTTTTTGTCTTTGTTAATGAACCCACTATCATGTTTAACAAAGCTTTATAAAGTTCATAAACTTATCGGAATTTTTATCACAGGAAAGTTACTTGCGTTTCCAATAATCATTGGTCGATAGAACTTACCACAGTCAAATTTCATATACCGTACATTAAGTCGACACATACCTTCAAATGCTCTACCATCTACGCTCTACTACATCAAAGTCACATGCTTTTATGATAGACCGCTTCAGTTGACAAAAATATAATTGATGGAAGAAAATATGTTTGCTAGCCACCGTCATGCAGTCATTTGTTTATGTTTATGTTTAACATTATGTTTAACGTTTTTGTGCAGGAGTACGTATGAAAGCAAATTTAAAGCGGCAGAAAAAGCCGAATCAGATGCGAACAAAATCAAGTTCGGTCCAAAACAAAAGGAAGCAGAAAAAGCTCGCAAGCAAGCACTTCAAACTCGCGGCAGCGCTATAAAAGCGGATGAAGATTATAAAACCTCAGTGGTTTCAGTTGAAGCGGCTCGGCGGCAATGGGTAATGATTTTATCGATAAAACTGTGTCTATGTAATGTAGATCGATTGTTTTTCACAGTTTATTTTTGCTATTCTTTTTTACCTTCACCTAATCGCAATTTGCCACACCAGCTATAGGTGCATCCTATCTTTCCTGATTTAGTGAATTTATGTCCTTGATAAGGATATTTACTTCAGAGCCTACATTTTACCCCACTTAAAAATCTTTGATTCAGTTAAGATGAACTTACCCTAAACAGTACTAATTATTTTAAAAAGTACTTCCTAGCATAAAACGAACAACACTTTATAGATTTTATTAGCAGAAACAGATCAGAAGCACATATTGAGTGCCACAATTTCTCCAAACTTGATTTGAAATGCGTTTCTCAAACAACACAAAACATGTAGTTATTTTGCGCCATTTGGTTGTAATCGTTAAATCTCAAACTTAAAAATAAACCATTTCTCGGTTACACAAGTCGCAGCCCTAAAAAGGTGCTTTAAGTGCAGTAGCCTACTGCAAATTCACGTTGCTAACAATGAATGCATCCGTGGTTTAACAAATGTAGCCTACATGCAAACAAGGCATGAAGAGAACTTACAAAAGATGGATATCAACAAACACTGTGCGTACAGTTTCAACTGTGGCTGACTTCAGGCTTAAGCAATGACTTCCGGGTTTGGCGACGTATTACTAGTGACGTAGTGGTTGGCTTTAATTTAGATTTTGTGGTTACTAATTTCCTTTGTGGTTTCATTCCACATTTGCGTTGTAACAAAAAGTAGAGGCATACTTCGACTTCATGTCTTTGTGCAAGAGACCCAGGCAAAAGACCACTGACTAAAGTGGCTTATGTTCTGTAGAGAGAATAACACGCACACAAGTTCTTCAGAATTTTATCGTTTTAGATTTGTGGTGTGAAAATGGCTGATTTTATACGATACCACCTCAAACCAAAAACTGCAATATCATATCAATATTTTTTTTATAATTTTATAACAATAAGTAGAGATTTTCGTAATACAATTTGTGCTCAAGTGGCTGCATTATATAGCCGTTAGAGACAGGCACTCGAAAGGTTGTCAGTTCAAAGCCTTTTGATAGCACAAACTGCTGTGTTTTGGCAATATACTTCAAACACGCTTTGAGCAAAGCATGAAGATTGGTTTTATTGTTTTCAGTTTACCTTACTTGATACCTTCATTCTTCAGCACCAAACAAACTGTTAGATCATAAACTTTGTATTGATTTAAAAGCAGCCTGTGTTCTCTGAATAACGGCATGAGAGCAAATAGAAAGAAACGAAAAACACAAAACTTTTAGTTATTGGTTAATATTAGGCTATAAACTTTTTACTTTGGTGTTGTCTTTAAAATTGAATGCCTAACACCAGTAGTGGTGTTGTGGTGCCAAAGTGTGTCGAAACTCTGCTCTGCCAATTTTTTTGCTGGAAATCCAAAAAAAAACTGGCAACACTGATATGAGTAAAAATGTTGGTGATTTTATGAGGTGAAACCAAAGTTTGATTGGCTTCTAATCTTAAGCCCAGCAAAACTTTGGTATCTATAAAATTTCTACTATACACCTGCCTAACACAAGAATTCAAAGCATTACAGCCAACACAATACCAATGTAGCCTATTTCAACTCTGGGAATAAATGGTTGTAGTTTATGAAAAGATTGCTCGACAACATTAAGCAACGCTTCGAAAAGGAAGTTTTGGTAGTCTTACGGTATTTTGAAAGAACATTTGTGAACTGTAACAATCTTGTCCATAGTAGCCTACTTCTCATTCATCACAGAAAATCTTCAATTACCTGTGCTGTGGTGATGTCATATTGAAGGCTCAACCCTCAGGATATGCGTTTGAGCAACGCACTTCAGAGGCAGGTCTTTATAGAGATGTACCTAGTAGAATAAGTAGATGAAGTGATTTACATACAACAACACTTTGCAGGAGCAAAAGGTCAAAATCGTACCCTGTAACCAGGTGAATAAGCATATTTTAATTGTTAAAGCCTCCACAAGTTTGCAAAACTTTTGAATTCAGCTTCCAGAGACTTTCTCAGACTGAGAAGAAGTATCCTTACAATCATTCACAGGATGAGAAAAAAATTATTTTTCAATTGAAGCGTTTAGAACGAAAAGTGACTAAGTCACATTTTCACTCGAATTGAGTTAATTACAAAAACGTATTGCTTTCATTGTCCTTTGTCACCAGACACAAAAATATTTTGGTATAAAGGTTGCTAAGCCATCATTTTCGAATACAGGTTTTGAGCGGAAAGGTGATTTTTTCTTCTAAAAGTAGCTAAGTCCGTTCTGACCAATAGCGTCGAGTCATTTAACCACGTGACATGATTTTTATTTTACTTTTTGATCGGTTTCCATTTTAGAGGATATAAAGTCATTAGCTGGTTACTGGTTATTTAGACTGGGACACTGCCTCTGGTTTAGGTAGGGTAGGTGAAGAATTAGGATCATTGGTAGTGTTAAGAAAGGTAGTGTTTTTATCAGCTTTTAATTGTAGATATTTTGCAAATAAGTGATCAAATACCGATAGTATTTATAGGCCTGCTGCTTTCGAATCAAATTCAGCAGTCCACAGGTCCAGTTTGCAAGACGTTTAGCAGTGCAGACTTCAACATTCATGGGACATGATTAGGCTATTCGATGGAGTGTTGGTGCCAGCAGATAACGAAATGAAGTACACTTAACCTAAGATTAAGTAGCCTATTAGATTGGACTATTATTTTTATAACTTATTCTGTAAAGGTCCTAGCCTATCTACCAGTCTTCTTTACTTCTATACTACACTACTAATGAAGGGAAGAAGGTTTTGAGAGTGTACCCAATTACTATTATGTAGTCTAGTAGGCCTAACCCAATTATTATTCTACTGTACGTTGCCAATGAAGGTGGGGAAGTCTCTGTACTTTACCTGTTTTTCACCCCATTAATTACCAGTAACAGTTATTATGTGCTACCAGCCTAATTTTTTCAAGATATTTCTAACCCAAAATAATTCTTTGCAGATTATTCCAATGTAATATTAGTACGAGGTTTGAAGAAATATATTTAAATAGCTTACTTTACAGTAGTATCTGGAGTAAGAGATGGCAAATTCTGTTAGGCCTATAAAACACTTAAAAGTGCTTAAGTCCATCATTTGTGTCTAAAAGTGCCTAAGTCCAGCAATTTTGAAGAAAAGTGCATAAGTCCAAAAAAGAATATTATCAATATTTTTTGACAAGTTCATCTAAAAAATCAATTAATAGTGCAATCAGAACTAGGTTGGGGTTGTAGACACTGACATACGGTAAAAACAAAAAAATCTTTTAAATCTTGATTTTACAATGCAATTGAATACTGTACATGTCAATATCTCCTTAGTAGTATTTTGTGACTTAGTCACTTTTCGTTCTAAACGCTTCAATTTACTTTTGTATGCTGAAGTCTTTTACAAAAAAAATCACCAAGCTATGATACGTATCCCTATCCGCGTGTGGAAGAGGATTGTAAAATATGAAACATTTTTCTCTTTTTACATTTTACAACCTGAAATTTACATTCATTTTCATCATTGTAGATGCAAGATCACGAAACTTCTTGTGGAGATTTCGAAAGAATGGAAAAAGAAAGAATAAAATTCATGAGAAATTCTGTTTGGGTTTTCACAAATCTCGTGTCTGACTTGTGCTGCCGTTTAGACGACAGCAGAGAGAAGATAAGACTGGTCACAGAGAAATGTGACGAAAACGATGATATAAAAGAATTCATTGCACAAAAATCTACTTCCACCCAACCATTGCTTCCTGTTGAATACACACCTTGCGAATCCATGAATTCTCAAGCCGGACTTTCGGCACACACCGATACGAAGCCGCAAGCAGCTAACGGTTCACAGGCTATTTACGAAATGGGTGACGACCCTTCGCAAACGTACACCGCCATTTATGCATATACCCCTACAAATGGAGACGAAATCGAATTACACGCTGGGGACATTATTAAATCAATTTCTTCTCCTGAATCGGGATGGCTAAATGGTATGAACATGCGTTCCAAAGCAACAGGTTTGCTACCACTCAATTATGTTGAACTAACTTAGCATCTTTTATGGCTATCTTGAAGTAATACAGTTCCTTTACGTCAGGGGTTCTTAAATTTTTTTTAGCTGCGCCCCTTTTGACGTCACTTGTAAAACTTTGTGCCCCATTTTCTCGTTTGAGTTATAAATCAAAGTCAAACTACGCAAATTCCCATGTTTTGGATTTTAGAACACAGTTTGTTATTTTTCATCATACATAATTCAAAAAGTAAAATGCATCCCGATCTACCCTTCCTCGCATTAATTAGAAGGATGCAGCTGCTTATTCAAAGCCAGCAGTTTAATTCGTGGCTTAATTGAAGACGCTATACGCATCCGCACAACCGCACTGCATATCGTATCCGCATGTCAGGTTCCGAGCTTGTGTTTTCACACTTGCAAGTGCAGAAAACTCACTTTCGTACAAAATAACGTCACAAACAGCGAATGTGACCGAACAATGAATTAAACAACAACCGCAAGAATAAACGCTGGAAACTAAAGTAAAAACTATATCATATTACTGGTCAATAATCGTGACACAAGGTAAATTGTTACCAACGTTTTTGCTCACGACTTGTATAATACAATAGCATACTAATGCAAGAACCTTCCATTATCGCGCTTCCTTAAAGAATCATCACCCCTCCAAGGGGGGTGCGCCCCCCAGTTTAAGAACTATTTCTTTAAGTAAGCTTTTCATATGTATCAACAGTAATTATGAAAAGACAACCTTTTTCTCCACAAGTGTTTAACAATTGCACGTGTTATTTGTTCTTTAAAAGCTCTACCCTATGTATTTCACTTATGCTGTTACTTTACCGTGTTCCAATTAAATCAATTTTTCAAATTTTTTAACTTTTTGCTTATACAAATGGGAGAACTGAGACAATACTTTTAAATAAAAACTGTGTTGGTCAACATGTCTTGCACTAAGTTGCAACAAAAATTTAATGAAACGGAAACTGCATTGACTTTATCACATTATCAAAAGTAGGCTACATGGTTAAAATATCTGTTGTTGCATCTCAAACACTGAAACCATAGGGTTCTAGGTTTTTGAAATTTCTTTGTCTTTTTCTCGTAACTGTTAACTAGGACTAAGCTACCACAAGATGTTACGAGTGATAATTAGTTTTTATTCCGACGTTTAGTCCATAACACGACTGGCGTTATGAAAGGATTAGAATAAGTAAAGCCTGCTTGTTTTTGCATGAAAACGTGTGTTTTTAATACTGTGCATTGCTGAGAGTTTAAAGTCATTTTGAATGTATAGGCTAGTATTGTTGTTATTACAATATCAGGGGTGTGCAACCTTTGTTACAGGAGGGCCAGATATAAATAATTGGGTGAAACCGCGGGCCGCACGTTTATTTAACATATGATTTCTAGTAGTTGCAGGCACAAAAGAGTAGTTTTTCTTGCTATTCATGTTATTCTTATATTGGGGGTTATCTCCTTCCAGAAATGATAAGTTAGGACGCATAAATTTCTGAAGAAAACTGCTATTCAAATTTATTGTCACACTGTCTTTAAACGTGCTCAGTGAGAAGTTTGCAGCTGGCTTCTTTTCCTGACGGCTTTTCCAAATTTACTTTAATGGAAGTGATCGCAATTCGAAGTCCATTTTCCAAGTGTTGGTCTGTCAGAACCGATCAATAGGGAGATTTCATGACGCCTGTTTTAGAAAAAAATGTTCACACAAATACGTTGAGCCAAAAAGTGCCATTTTTGAAGCCATGGATTTTTGAAATGTGGAAAGTCATCTTGGTTGAAATGTTTTCGGTAAAAATCGCCAAGATTCTTTTTTAAATACTTTGCTTTCAAATCCTTTTTCTCTTGAAGATCAATCAGTTCAAGTTGGATATCAGCTGGTGCTTTGTCAATGTCCGTGTTGAATGGCGAAGAGAATATACCAAACAAATGTTCATGAGATTTGAAGTCCTTGAAACGAGCCAAAAATTCATACAACAATTTTTCAAATTTAGTTTTCTTCTCCGGATGCATTCCATAGTCTCTCAAAGTTGGAAAGTGGAAAAGATGTCCTGTCTGTATGTGAGCTTTCCAAAGTCGTACTTTGTTCATAATGCCTTTTATGTGACCATACATTTTTAAAAATAATTGATTAAACTACCATTCAACGTTTTATAGGCAGAGAAAACTTTTTCTCGAACCGTAGAAAATTTCATGATCAGATCACCGCTTCAATGCGTGATGGAAAGCTACAGATAAATCTGCATCTGGCATTACAGAGTGTAAAAACAGTGTTGCAGAACGCGTTTTCGAATATTAAATTCTCATCAGTGCAACTACGTTTATGAACGCAATAACAACGGTTAACTTTAAACTCAATACAATACATTACAAACATTATAAGGACATATTCTCAGTGTTCAATTGAATATTAATAAATCCAGAGACATCAGAATAGAAAATTAAATACAATGGATTGGCGGTGGCCGGTGGGAGACTTCTAAAATGGTTAACAGAAGGTGCGAAATCTACAATATTCCACTCCACAATGAATTGTTCAAACGTACCAGACTAAACTAAATTACCGTATAAACATGTTTCGCGGGCCGCACACAATTCAAAATTGGCACATCTTCGCGGGCCACATAATTTTTCTTCGCGGGCCACATTTGGCCCGCGGGCCGCACGTTGCACACCCCTGCAATAGGTAATAAATTAATTTGTGGAAAACAACTATGGTAGTTTATGAAAACTAAGCCTACTTTACTATCCAGAACGTGTTAGAAATTATTTAATGTCTGTGGTGACTTTTTTGTATATTATGCAAACTTTTATAAAATCTGTTATGCTTCAAAGATAAATTTGTGTTTTTTTGTTTATTACAGTGATTTTTTTTACATACCTACAGTGTAATCTCTATATGTTGGTATTCATTACCCGATCTGTGCAGTTTTTTGTTTCATGCAATAAACAGAGCAGTATGTCGTCTTTTTTTTACCTGGATAACTGTTTGGGTTGGATGTAACATGCTGTATATTATCTTTGGTTGTTATTTATGCTTGCGATTTTGGAAGTCACAATACGAGAAGCAATGAAAATTAACTTATTTAATAATTGTACATAGAAACCATCTGTAGCAAAAGCTCGTGATAAACCGGCTATTACCACAGCAAACTAGCAGCACTAGGCTCAAACGGATGGTTTGTATTTGCAGTTGTGAAATAAGTAACGACGATCCTGCTAAAAGCGAAACTTAATCTGTTATCGAAAATTACGCTTGGCAGATGCAAACAATTAATGAGCATTTCCTCTGCAAGTTTATTAAAAACTTTCTCAAACAAATGAACAGCCTACATTTCTTTTTATGCAGATCCAATATTTAAATTAAATAGCAATATTTTGATAGCAAGATGACTGCGTTAAGGCACTAAAAAGCTACAATGTTAAAAGATTCATAATTGTTTTGACTTCTTCTGAAAATTTATACGCAATCAAAAAATTTGACAGAATAGGTTTTTAAATTGCAGGACTTGGATAGTGTTAAATGGTTGCATTATAATGATAATTACCAGCTAGAAAACGTGATTTTTTGCGCATTGATTCCACGCCTGCAGAATCAATGCAAAACGGACCAATCGCGACGGCTGAGTTGTAATATATGCATACATTTTTTGTGTCATGTTAATATAACCAACAAGCTTTGTGGCGTACAATGAAACCTCGTCTTCAGTTCATTCTTTGTGCACACTTGACACAACACACAAAGGTCAGTGATGTAAATTCGTGTCTTTGCATATGAAGAAGCTGACAAAAACGCATTTTCAAAGGTTTGTTCAGTAGTCGACTTCTTGATGTCACTGAGATAACTTCCATCCTTTTAGTTTCACCACGGTGCTTTACTGCCACTTTGCGGAAAGATTAACGAAGATTTTCAAACTTTTGCCTGCTGTAGTGACGATAGGCCTAGTGACCGATCAGCATTGTGTGGGGTTATCACTATCAGATCAGTTAACATCCTACTGTTTCATATACTGTACTGGATTATTGTGTTTTAAAATTACAGTAGTTATCTATAAATAACACTAAAACTATAGGCAAAACGTTATAGAACTATTTGGAAAACAATACAAAAAGTATACCTTTTTGTAGAATGTAGGCTACAGCACGCAAGCTAACTTCTTGAGAAAAATAATTTATTTTAAAGTTTAATTATGGTTTAATAACTTGATTATGTAGTTTGAATTGCTACAATAATTTTGCACCAACATATTTCGTATTGTGAATAAACCCTTTCCGTTTCGTCGTATAGACGTACACTTTCCTTAGTGTTTTAAGAGGTCAATGATTTTCCCAAACGGTTCTTTCGTTTTCTCTGTGTTTTTCAACCAACCTTTGTCATAAAAATAGAATATGAATACAACCTCACCAGCCATTCAAAGTGCATATAAAGTCAAAGGTTTACTTTTGACATACTTTGATTGAAGATATTGTATTTGCAACTGTGGCGGACGCTGCTGATTGGCATGCCCATCCATACACAGCCGTCAGTAGGACGACGACAATCCTATAGGCATGATTGAATGGCGAGGAGTGACCGGGACACGAGGTCTTCACTATTGATTTGTTTAAATTTTAACTGAGTAGCGCTGAACGACAGAATCCAACAAGAACACGGAATGAAAACACCAGAACAACTAACGATCCCACCACCAGAACTCTGTACTATGTGCTGTCATCCTACATGGTTAGCTTGACTTCAGAAATTAAGAATTTTTCTGAGTACTACTGAGTAAAACTGATTACCGCTAAGTCAGACTAAGTAACTAAAGTGAGTCAGGAATCATGGTTATAGTTGCGGAAGGATCCTAGTCGCTGTACACAGCCATGCAATGTAACATAAAGAAAAACCTACGTCTCCATGAAGCACAAGTCAGAATGCGATTAGGCATTCTTCCAAAAATTCATTGCTTACAATTCCCTAAATTTCTAAGCGAGACGCAGGATTGCGCTAAAAGTCCACTGTATTTGTACAAATCAAGTGGATTCCAGCGAGCGTGACGTCAGAGAGAGTGCTCGGGTGCTACACAACCAATCGCACCATGCACATCACACATTGTACACTGAGGAATATGAGCTTTTCGCTCAGTGGAAAGTGTTAGTTATTGTGATTTGTGAACACTATCTATAAAAGTGAGATCTTTATAATCAGATGTAGAGTTCAAGACAGTGCAACCAATGCTTTGTATGTAGCCCACGATTGTTGAATTGTCATGCACTTTGGTTTGGTCTTGCGAGTTTTGTCGCACTTTCACATTTTCATTGAGCCGTCGAAAGAAGATCTTGTGATGAATAACACAAATTTTCGAAAGGATTTAAAAAATATGTGAATGCAGCTGTAAACGTATTATGCCTCACTGTTTTTCTTTTTTTGAAAGGCCGTAAACGTGACAGTTTGTCAATCTGTACCAATCACTATGAAGTTATGATTACTGTACCGGAGGGGCCACATGGTACCTGAACAGTGAAAAGCTTTGTGCGTTCCGGTTGAAAGTGTTAGGTTGGAGAAGGCAAAGAGGCCAGTCTTTCAATTCACCTTCGAGCTTGTTTCTATGGAATCAGTAGCGTTAACATGGGGGTCTAGGGGGTAGTTTTGAACTCGGGCTTGGATGATTTTAGGAGCCCCTAAACTTTTCAAAGGGCCCGTAAACTTGAAGAAACCGCCGCTTATTCTTTGAATACAATGCGTTTTTCTTAGATGTGTCTTAATTTTGGGCCCGAAGATCCCATTGGTGCCGGGGCTAAATTATCTTCTAAACGGCCCCGCATGGAGTATTTTGTCAACAGCGGTGGCTTGTAACTGGCATCAAACTGACGTCATTTCGACCATCGATCACATTCGACCACTCAGCCAAATTATCATCAGCCAGCCAAGTGGTTCACCAGTTGTCAAAGTCAAACCCTGATCCTTACTTGGGTCTGATATTCTTTTATCGAGACTACGAATTGCAACCATGATATTTTACACAACAAGCTCAAATTATGAAGCTTATTACAAGATTACGACAATTTCGAGACACACATTTCAGAAATCCCTGCACTGCAATACAGGCTGGCGTAAACGAGATAGTTAGTGCGAATCCAAGGCCGTATTAAAAATCAGCTTGCTCGTACCAAACTTTAATTCACGTTTATTCAGTAGAGAGGATTTCTTAAGTGTAGAAAGAATCCAAAAAAACCAAGAATATTTAAAAAATGAACATACATTTACAATAAATGTTTTTTTTTATTTATTATTATTCATAAAATATTTTTTAAATGTTACATGCAAATTGAGTTTATTGGCCGGGAGAAAATTGTGGTTTGTTTGTTTGTTATAAACTTTCATGGAATGCTTTGCTGATAAATGAAAAAACAAAAAAAAAACAAGCTGCAAAGCCCGGATGCTTTTCCAAACGAGATGTTTTCCTTCCAGTTTTCATTGTAAGCCATATATTGGGTATAGAATTAATAATATGTGTTAAACTGATAAAACAAAAAGTTGAAAAATTTTCCAAGTCCAGTGTGATACATTTGAGATAATCGTTAAGCGTTCCTAGATAAAAGCAATGAAAACGATGTTGAATCTTTGATATAAAAAACTTTCGATAAACCTGAAACTGTTTTAAAAAAAAACAAAAAAACACGAGACTAATTGAATAAAAAAACTCTGTATTTCAAAAAAATCAACATTTGCACTCTCGTGTTAGACTTTCGGTTTAATGATGATCCAGCCGTTTTTTCACCAAACAAAAAGTTTTATTGTTATTTTATGTTTTGAAAATCGGCATTCAGCTTTTAAGTTGTGAGTAACAAACATAGGAAAACATTAATTAATTTGTTGGTTACATTTTAATGACTTATTCTTTGTTTTAAGGTATGAAATGAGTAATGATGGCTTTTGTATTTGCTGAAGTGTGCTTAAAAATCACACCGCACTTGTATACGACAATTTGTTACTTTTAAATGATTTGAAAATTGTTTCCATAAATTTTATGAGTTATGCTTTTCTTTAATGTAGCTAGTTTTTAGCTAAAAGGAATTTATTTTTATTCATATTTTTTACCAGAATATTTTATGAGTTAAAGGATAAAAGGCAATTTTCTTGAAACAATGTGTAATTAAAGGCTCCTATATTGAGCGGCGCATGAAAGAGACCGATGATTTAGACAGCTAATAATTCCTCGTCTGCCTTGCATTTAGGCAAACAACTTTTTGAACGATAAGAATTCAGCTTCTGAATGCGATACACATAATTAACGAGCAGGTCAATAGAAGGGCTTTTTTAAAACAGGAGTTTTGTAATTATACCGGTGTTGTTAAGCAGTAACAAGGCTAAGTCGGTTAGAAATAGATGCAACAGAAATGAACTATAGCCTATAGTTTCTTCTACTATTTGAACAATGACTAAGCCGTTCGGTAGATAATACAGATGGTGATGGTGAAAAAGTTTAGTTGGATTGCATACAATCGTTAAAAAATCGAGCAAGATGAAGAAGTGCTGCTTCAACCAAACGTAAAATACTTATTATTTACTGGTTTCAATGTTCTTCGCTACGTTTTTGTACTGCTTCAAATTTGAGTCAAATGAAAGATATGAGATCAGATATCAGTCAAAATATGCTTTTTTTTTGTGATTCTTGAGCAATTTTCTTGCTTTCGGATAATTTTTTTTAAAGCTTTTCAGTATTTGTGTGTTGAGCATGGCTGCAGATGCTTTTAAAAATATTCGTAGATTTACAATCGAGGAATTGAATAATTGAAGATGAAATGCTTCACAAAACTATCTTGGCTGCCTACAAGGTTTGCTTACAATTGGACAACAATTGCTTATAGTAGATAGAAAATGTACACCAGATATTAAGAAAAGAAAAAGCCTAATAAAATTCCACGCATTTCAATGCGTAAGCAACAGCAGGGTTTATACTTTTCATTGTCTCTCCCATTGGTTCTCAATACAGTGTTTTGCAGTTGTTGTAGTATGTTACCAAAGTAACTAAATCATATAAAGGTAAATTTGATCAACCATCTTGAATTCAGTGAACTAGCTCACAGTAATTGCTGTAAACGTAAACCAGTCATATCATTTGTAGATGGATATTATTTGATGACATTGTGTAACAATAATAATAATTCTTCGCTTTGTAATGTAAGATGATGGCAATCATGTCGGCTGTATAGCGGAGTGGTGGGAATCCTCTTACAAACTAAGAAGGACTCCTGTTCGACACTAATAAAAACTTTTGGCTGTGTCTTTGGCACGCACCTAATGCCACGTTTAAAGGTTGATGCCTTTTCATCCACTGCCAACCAGGCATAAGCCTGCGTACGACATTTCTGTTACATCTACTTTTGGTTATTGTACATATAGTAGTATTAGGGGAACAGTTTAGATGTGACAAAGCGAGTTAACTGTTCATTTCTTTTCAAGATATTGTTATGTCGTTTAACAGCATGGTTTTACAATATAACTGCTCAGTTGATCAAGAAGAGAGATCTCTAACAGAAAGTATGGATCCAGGCGGCAGGGATACGTCGCCATTATACAACTTGCAAAGCGATTCCATTACGTACATGGACGACTACAAAAGTAATGCCAGAGAAAATTTGAAAAGAAAGGCCATAGATAACAGTACGTCTTATAATAGAAACAAAATTGATATTTTTTATTATTTTTTTGTGATAATTCTAGTGCAGGCACACTAGTGAAGTTTATCAAGAATCAAATGTCACGGAGTTTGTTTAAGTTGTTCTTTTGGGTCACGAAAAGAAATGTAGGTTAAGCGTTTCTGCAAGTTAACCAAATCATGTGCAGACTAAACGGCCACAGTTATTCTTCTATTTAAAACGGCTTTGACTCTCAATAATAAAACTGCGCATTAGAATCGATAAAAGTCCAAACAAGGCTTTCAAATCCTACTTTCCGTCCATGTTTAATAAGTCTTGCGGCATGTTAAACAAGTCTCCAGCCAAAACAAACTACATAGAGAAGAAAGATCTTGGATCCAAAACCTAACCGAGTAAATCTTTTGATAACACTTTAAGACTTATTGCAGATTGTTCAGCATCCTCAAAATTTCGACCAGTTTCATCAAGGATGAAAGAGACGTATAAGTCGCCAGGGCATCATCAGATGAGCTCTCGCGGTTACTGTCATTCTGAAGAGCGAATGCAGCAGCAAAGGCAGTCAGCCGCCTCCTCATCAGGTCGGTCTATAACTGGAAAACAGCGAAAAATGGATTTAACTTTGGAGTGGTGAGTTGAAGAGCTACAACATTAATTCTTCTATAAAGATTCCCAACAGATGATTGATCAACCTTTACTTACAAAATCTCTGTGTTGGAAAGTTAAAAACTAGACTCCACTGAAACTATTCAAACAATAACACGATATATTTTAATGCAAATAAAACGCAATAAAATGATAGAACGTTCTACTTTTGTTTATACATAGCGTAGCTAAGTTACAAGCTGGTCCTACGTTTCTACCCTCTACATTTTCATTATTTGCTAATTTTTTTTACACACGATTTCACTTGTTAGGGGTTCAATTACAATTAGCCATCAAAAAAATTAAGGCTTTATAAAAAGCATGCCTTGCTCAATGTTGAACTTGTTCATACAAATGTTATTGCTGTTGGCCTGGACTTTTGATCAGAGTCTGCCAACAACTTTAAAAACAGCAATTGAGTTCTTGTGTAATCACGTTGTCATAACAAGTGCGCATCAGGCTTAATCATAATCAAGCAGCTGATAAAATAGCTACAATTACACATTGATAGGTGTTAAATATGCAATAATTGTAGAACGACAATAAATACATTACAATGTTATAATAATCATTATTATTTTATTATTACCTGTTCTATTGCAGCATAAAATAAGTCATGAAATAACAAATCGTTTTGCATCAGGTTGGATGAAAACTACATGATCTGTGAAGGGGTTTGCTTAGCACGATGCATTCTGTACAATCACTACAGAGATTTTTGTGAGAGGAATAACATTGATCCAGCATGTCCGGCCACTTTCGGGAAGGTAATGCAGAAGAATAGCTAGTTATTGCCATTTGTAAGAGCGTTCATATATTTGTGCTGTATACACTGTTTTGACCTTGCTATACTGTAGTATAAAGGGTGTCATAGTTGTATTTTTTCGTTTTATATATTCAGGGTGGTCCAAGTTCTGGCACGCGGGCCGCATGGGACCCGCGTTCAGCTTTTGTGCAGCGCGAAAAACTTCCTGCATGCCTGATTTTTCACTGCAAAATCCGCAGGTGCTATAATACACTTTCCTACATGTTACATAAATGCATTGCATTAGCCACAGTCCTAAATAAGTCGCGCATCATTCAATTGTAAGTTAGCTGCTAACTGATATATTTAGTCAAATGAGGTAAGAGGTAACTTATTCACAAAATGAGCGTCATAGGAAAACAGATAGTTCAATTCTATTGGGGAAAAGTTTTTTTTTATCAATAACAATTTGCCACATTGTCTAGTGTGCTTGCAAGTAATATCCATTCCAAAGAAAATTGTTTAAAAGACTTTGCACTGAATATATACTCCATGTTCGGTAGCACATAGCCTACATTTACGAAAGCACCTTCTCAATTGTGAAGCGATTGAAAAGCGACACGTCGGTAGAGTACCAATTTCAAGGCAGAGCTTGATGCGATAACCAAAAGCAAGAAACCACACATTGTTTTGTTTGGCTATTTTGTTGATGTGTTGTAATATGTAGGCCTATTGTATCTTCTTTACTGGCAGAAAATTACTTTTTTGAGTCGCAAACAAGCTGAAAATCTTTTTTATGCGGCCGGTATCATTTTCCTCAAACTTTATTGTGGCTCTTCATGCTCGCAGTTTCGGACCACCCTGGATAGATATTTCTCATATTTATACAAATAAGAAAACTTTAATTTCAAAACTTGCCACTTACTTAAAGTATTTCAGTTTATTTCATAAAAACTTGCTTCTGTTTAAGATAGTCAGTGTAGTACAGTGGTTGTTTGTTGAATAATCCAAACATAGTCAACGGAAAAGTTTTCATTGAAACATATTGAGAAAAATGCTTTACAATACACAAACAAATCATTAATGGAGCTTGGTACGCCAAATATTGGCTAGGTTATACTAGAACTTTGCTTGGTTGAAGTCCAAGGCAATAAAAACGAAGTGCTGGCTAGCAAATTGAAATGATGTAATATCGTTATAGTTTGGTAACCATTTTATTTTTTCATCAAAAAGTAAATTAGAAACTTAAAATTAAAAACGACTAAAAAAAGTTTTACTTCTCAAATGTTCACTTTACCACGAGTTTAGTTTAAGCATTTTGACACAAACTTCTATGACGAAAGTCATCAAAAACAATTGAGAGAAATATCACTAATCAATCCAGATATTATTGAAAGTGCACAATACCTACCGTAATCATGTCAACTGTTCAATTATTGCCACTAAATGCCACACTTTCTCTTGTAGTAAATTTTCAAGGTCATAACATTAACATTTTCAGACAATTCGAAAAAAATTTCCACGCGTGACAACCCGAAGACTTGGCACACGTGGACATTCCAAGTAAGTTCAAACAATTATGAAAAATTAATTCAATTTCCTTCCAGGTAACAAGAACAATATCAAGTTGTCATGTACGAACTATTAGGCTTTGGCACGTGTGTTTTGTGCTTAAATTCACCTAAGCTAAATTTAATGCTCTACTAATTACTTGTTAATTGCATTTAGGTCTCCTTTGCTTTACAGTTCTTTCAACTTTGTATCTTGTTTAACTTGCACAAAGCAAATAATCTGTTAATTAATTCTTCTGTAAAATTGCGTGCAGAGTAAATAAGAGAGTAAATATCAAAGTAGCTACAAGACACGCGCGAAGTCATACCTAGATATTGTATTTCATAGTCACAAGTTATTAACATGGAGTTCATTATTGGATATTTACAAGCTGCTCAGTGGCGCCAATGTGTTGACTACCTAATAAATCACAAGCGTTACGTCTACCTAATAAATATTTTCAAAGGAACCAAAACGTGAAGCAACGTTTTATGCTAGGTAAAGCACAGAATAGCAGCCTTTACGAAGGATGATTTCACTGTTTGATTTTTCATACAAAAACGTCCGTATTATCACAAGTACACTACATGAAACGTTTTGTTTTGTTGGTTTTAGTTATGAATATAAACGTTGAAGTTAAGTGAGTTACTAGACAAATTATAAGTTTTCAAATATACGTCTTGTAATGTGTGTTGCTGCCCCTTGCTCTGTACCATGATAGCGCTTTTTTTCGGCCTTTTTGATATCGATGAAGTCTTTGATCTCAAATAAAATAACGTCTTTTATTTGCAATCCTGTAAATTATTCTTTGCTAAAACAAAACCGTCAATTTGGAATTTACGTTTGTATGAAACAACATCCAGTCTGCAGCCTGTACGGTAGATAGACTACTCGACTGGACTAAAACATTCCAAGATTATTTCACTCTGTTTTGTTGACACGAACGAAGTCCAAGTTAGTCTTTTGTAAATACAGCTTCTAGAAAAAAGCTAACTTTAGATTTTATAAACTCAGCAAAACATCCAGCCTACTCCGCAATGTGCTTTGACTGACTAACACTGATTTCTCAAGTTTTTGTTTCTGTTTTGGCTCGGGAAAAAAAGTAAAAAAATACGCATCTTCATCGAAAACCAAAACTAAGCGACGCTTTTAGTTATAAGCGGTCTATTTGCAAGTGCTCATTAATAAACTATGCTTTGTTGACTTTAACTAAATCATAAAAAAAGACTAATTTCAAATATGCTTATGCTCTAGATTATTTTTGTTCTAACCGAATTAAAAAAACATCAAAAATACTGATGCAATTTTAAACAATTAAAAGTTCTATCTGTCTCTTAGCTCTCTTCTATTTCTTCTAAAGTATTGGAATGACTGTTTACATAAGTGTCATTTTTCATGATGTTATAAATGAATTACAAAAAGGTAGTTGTTTATTTAACCTGAATATGTAGTATACTTGTAAAAACTTTACCAAAATAAAACTTTTGTAATTTTTTTTTTGCTTTCAAACGCTGATTGATTGGATTACTATCTATAGTCAGTCTTGTCAGTCCAGATTGTCCAAACTGTATATCTGTCAAATCCAACTTTTAGTCTTTAAAATTGAAAATCTTTTATGATCAAAAACTCTGCATTAGGGTCTGGCTTATTCCAGTCAAATTTGAACACCTGGGTTTTACTTACTGCAGAACCACTTCAAAGAAATAACAATTTTGAAAGTTAGATAGCTTGATGGGAATATTTAGGTGCACCGATACAATAAAAGTTTCTTCCGACGTTTGGTTGGTTTTATCAAGCCAACCGCTGATTATTTTTCAGAGTAAAGGTCATTCCAGGTTTAGGATGGTTTCTGACTTGGGCGAAGAAACTAATGTAAATCTAATTCGATTTGTGATAGAAAAGTAACTTCTTTTATGTTGATCCTTTGTGGGAAAGATTAAAACACTGCTATTTTTCAGCACCTTTAAATCTTTCTTTTGCTTATGTTTTGCTTTGTTTCTTAATACTCACAGATATCATTACTACGGGATAGGAATAAGAGAGACAAGCATATACTACAATTCCGTGTACGCCGGAAAGGGTTTGACGAGGTAAAAAGCATCTTTTATCATAACCAGTTTCCGTTCCGCTGTTGTTTTTGCGGCTCTATCCTAAATTTATTACCAGTTACCATCGCTTGCCTATAAACTGTTTGCCCTTTTTTGGCTTCAGGATGTTAGCGATAAATTTAGTTCTTAAGAGTAGCCAGATTTTAATGTATTTGAGCTTGATCAAAGGAGTTTATGTTTACTGAACGGGATCACCCAGACAATGATGTAACTTATTCATCTAAACTTTTCTTTACAGATTTTCTCCTAAAGTCAAAGTGGAGAACGAAGTAAGTAGCCTACATAACTGCATGAAAAAACAGGCCATTGTCGTTTCAAGCAAAGCTTTTGCTTATTTAAACAACAAAAAAGACTGGTATTATTATTCAGTTTGAAAAAATGTTTCATGCTGGCAAAATAGTTTCATAAAATTTCTAAAAACCGGATAATGTGCTGCCTTATAGGTCATGCAGTAGGCTGCTAACAAACAAGTATAGTTTTGAAACGGAGTACACTTAAAGTATTTCAAGACATCGCATCAACAAGCGATAAACATCACTTTGCCCACTTAAAATAAAGCAGCCTAAGACTGCTGTAAGAATAGGACGCAAACCAGGGGAAGATCCAGCAAGTATCCTTCGAGGGGGGAGGCAATTTCAACAAAACACAATGATATGTAGGTCTGCTTAATCTGATTTTGCAATTACACCACAAATAAAGTTAACTTTTTGTGTTGCTGTTATAGACGATCGCCCAAATCACCCTCCCACCTAGATCCGTAAATGACGCAAATTAATCTTACTATCTTGCAATGTGTTAGCCTACCTATAAGCAATAATTAAATTGTGTGATTTAAGTTTTAAGTATGAACTGCTAACAATTGGAAGGTATACAAACCTCACATTGGCATCATGAATGCCCCCAAATAGATCCACTGTTTTCATATTTCAATAATAATTTATTAAAATTCAAAAAGGTCCTGATAAAACACAAAAAAAAAAATTCTGTTAACTTAGTTTTTTTTCAATTTGATATAAAAAAAATCGAATTTGTTTTCAGCAGTATTTTTCATCTCGCTGTTTTGCCAAAAAAGAAGCTTCTCCGACATTTCTTGAGGAAGTGCCAGACGCAGCGCAACTTGCACCAGCGCTCGGACACGGGGTTTCCCCTGAAGAGGTAGCAAAACTGGCAAAGTTTAATTTAAGTATTTTTTGCTGCTATAGGCAATTGGGTATTTTCAATATTTCAAAATTTTTAAAACGTAAAGTTGGTTTATAAAATGTTTAAAAATGCAAACGACATGTGCAAACCAAATTTACACTAGCCTATTAGCTAACCATGGGTTTTACCTATAAAGAGGTATTTACAATGTAGTTTGGTATCCACAGCTGTTACCAACAAAATTGCAAAATAGCAATATCATGGTTTACTTTTGTTCTTGGTAAGGCAACTTTGATTAGCACTTCAATCCAAAGCTTTAGATTCTTTGTTGTCATGTTTAAGAAATATTAAGCCCCACAGACAGTAGCATTAACAGGGGGTCCAGAGAGTACTTTTAGACTCGCAACCGGGATAATTTTTGGGGCCCAGAATCTTTTTAAGTGACCCGGAAATATGAAAAAACCACAACGTATTCTTTCAGTACAACGCGTTTTTGTCATGAATGTCTTGGTTTGGGGGCTCAAGGATTTCATTGGTAGCCTGTCGGGCCAAAGCGTCCTTTTAACGACCCTGTCCATAGGCAGCCTATTGTATTTACTCTTAGCATTCTGAAACAAGCAGCCGACCCCTACTTTTCAAAATGACTGACATTGAGAAACCACGTCGTCATATCATATACTTAAAGAAATGCATTATGCCGTAAAGGGAAGTCGTGCACATTTATTGCAATATCTCTTCTTCATATTTTTTCTGTGCTGTCTTACCGAAGTGTAATAATAATGTTTGTTTGTATAGCTCTGTGGGCTACCCATTGCAAATGCGCATTGCTCCTCAGCGATTTAGAAAACAGGCAACGTCACTATAGCCGTATGGAGTCGCAACTGATACATTATTAGCCAAACTTATTCCATTGCTGAGTGCCAAGCAGGAATAAGATTCAGTATCATGTTTAAAAAGTCTTTGGTATGACCCAACAGGGCATCAAACCTACTGTATGTCTATCGATTCAGACACGGACATTCTAACCACTATGAGTAGGAACTGTAGCGTCAAAGAGTTCTGCTTATAGTTAGTTTAAACTTCATTGCAAACCCACAAACAACAGCACGCTAGTTTTACAGCTCCAGTCATCAAAATGACAATGCTTCTTCGATAATAATGATAAATAAAAAGTGTAGGCTAGTCGCCATTTTGTTCTTTTCGGTGGAAACATGCGCCATTTTTGTCTGGTTTATAAATTTTTACCTGACCATGAAGATGAAACACCTGAAAAAATATCGACACATTTTTCATTGTGTAATTGTGATTACAAAACCATGTTTCCAGGTACAGTCGTTCATAAATCTTTACAAGTGTTCCTGCCAGCAGATCCTTAACGCTGCACAAAGTCAAGATTTCGAAGCTGTGAGTTTTCTGAAGCGTGTTTTTAATTGTTAAAACAAGGACTATTCAAAACAAAAATGTTTTAAACATGTTGTTTCAGTTACACATCAAATTAATTTCTTTAGTTTTAAAATAAATGTTTTAGTGAAGTCTTTTCGTTTCGTCTCGAAATCCAAGTAAACTTTTTTGTTTTTTGAATGTTTGAAACAAAAACAAACGGAAGATCATTGCATTATGCAGAAATACTTGTACAATTCAATTTGTTTGCCTTGAGCTGTGTTATGTTCTTTGAAAGTTAACCAATTACTTAAAGCTGACTATAGTGTTTTAAAACTTTCGAAACGAAGCAAACGTTTGTTTTAATTCGACTCTGCATTGCTTGATCTTGAACTTGCTTTGTTTCGAAATACGTTTCTGAGTGAGAAATTTTGTTTAGCTCATTTTAAAACACCTCTCATAGATCAAAATTTCAGGAAAACAAACCGCTTTGCTGTCAAAACAATAGACTAGATTTACTTAATATCTTTATAAACACAGCAGACCTAATATATTTTTAACCAGGGCTGTGCAGTCGGGCAACAAACAATATACGACTTCGACTCGTCGATTTATAACTGGCCTACTCCGACTCCGATTTCGATTTCAAAGTTGCCTGATTTTCGAAGGATGCCACGTTTTTTACAATGTTTGTTTTTCATTTTTTTAAAACTTAATTTCACCATTTCATGATTTCACTAAAGTTTTGATCGAAATGGAAATGGCGACTTTTGCCAAAACTGACAAGAACAAACACGTCTATCTTCAAGTAAACTTGTGGAGTGCAATATGAAAAACAAGAAACAATATTTTGAAAAAAAAATGCAACTAAAATTTTATTGAATGGAATTGATTTTAGCGTTTGGCAGCATGGTCGTTGTTTTTTATGTTCATTGTTTTGAATCAAGCTTAAGTCGGAGTCGGCCTTTTTTAATGACTTCGACTCCAGACACGCCAAAATTCTACCAACTCCAACGGCGACTCCACAGCCCTGTTTTAAACATGCATAGGCAACAATAGCTACAGCATAAGCTTCATAAAATATAAATTACGTAAAAATTAAACTACTGTATGCTTATGACGTAAATTACAAAAGAAACTTTTATCTGAAAATTTCACATCACAGAAAAACAAAAGCTTCAATAAATAAAGAAATATCAACAGTGAAGGATTTCCTATCGCGATTGTTCTTTTGGCAAACGCTTCACATGGTCTTTTTAAGTGTGGCCTACAATGCGAGAAATTTAGACTTCAAGTCATGGCCTCACATAGGGGCTTAGCTCTTCTTAGTTGTTTTTACATTGATTCAACGTTTGTAGACGTTGCATCAGTGCAAAAACAGCCTATTTCTTGCCTGGAAAGGCAAGGAGGGTTTTAACTGAGGCTTCATATGTGCTATGAAAGTGATAGAAAGTAAAAGTTATGAAAGTGATATTTTTAGTAGCTCTCGAGCTGAACTATACACCGAAAATTAACGAGGAATTTTTTCCTCAGATATCATCGTCATTATTGCGATACTGGTCGGACATTCCTTTTCAACACTATGCAGGGCTCCTCCGCAACGTGGTGGTGATGGATCTTATCACTCTCTGCGATTCTTTGCTTTATGATGTAAGTTGAATGCTTATTCTGCTGGCAAAATCCGTCGTTTTTGCATTCTATTATTTAAATGTCAGCAGACGTTGAATCTTTGTAAAAATAACGGGTTTTGCTAATTGGGATAATGCTTCGTCCATATCAAGACGGATGAACAAGTCTACCAAAAATTACTAAAATTATTTTTGCAAAACTGTCAAATATTATCACAGTAATTGCTAAAACATAGACTAGCAGTACCGATTTTCTAAATTTTATAAATAAATTCCTGCTTATTTTTTGTTGTTTAGCCAGTTAACCAGCTACGTTCAAAAAGTTTAAATTTATTGCATTTTTTTACCCATGATTTTCAGATTCCTGATGAAAGTTTAAGTTAAGCCGAAAACGTTCGATTGTTAAAACTACTTGTAAATATGTAAAATATATTTTAAAAATGCTCAACCCTGCTGTGTTGTTGTGCTTTGCCTGTTGATGGTACAAACATTGCACTATCTCCGGAAACTATATTACTTAAATAATACTTCAAAATGACTTTCGTCTTATACCATCTACATCATTTCAGGCATTGATTGAAGTTCTTTTACCTTTACCATGCGACTCCATCACAGAAAGGTGAGATGCATTACTTGAAATTTCATACTTCTTTGTAATATTTTGCTGAAGAGCACTGCAGCTGCTGTATGTGCAATTAACTTTTGACGTAAGCCTCGAATTCATGAAACTCATGATTGAATGGTAATTCTATAATGATAGGTTATCATAATTCGGCAATATTTCAGTAGATGACAAAACGCTAAATCTCGGACAAGATTGACACATCGCTTCGTTTACAGAATGTGTACATACTTTCTATCAAATATTATAGAAAGTCTATACTGGCTAAGTCATGCGCTACTTAAGGTTTCATGCTAGGTGGCCTAGCAGTCATCAGGCGCAACACTTATTCAAATAGAATCAGAAAGAAAGTTCTATCCAACATATTTAACAATGCATAGCCTATATTGTTTCCAAATAATTATTCTTATTATTTAAAACAACCTACTGAAAAATGATGTAAAATGTTTCGCCAAAGGGTAAAATTGTCAAACAATTAACAAGTTTTTAAATATCAATTTTTTTGCTACTTTTGCTATTGCTGCTTGAACATGCTGATAGTTAATTTTTTCTAGAATGAACACAATTTTTAACTCAACTTTCAAATTGCAACAGCATAAAATAAAACGAAATATTAAATTGCTACAGATTAAACACTCGGAAATGCAGTAAGATGTTTTAATCGTGACTATGCCATAGTAGTTTTTAATTATGGTAAAAAAATTACAAGAATTGTTATCTTGTGTATGTAGTCTCAAAATGACATCGTGTTTTGTGCATAAGACATTTGCACAATTCTGCACCACAATATTTTTATAAAATTAAGTTGTATGTCAGTATTAGCTACTATTTATAGATTCAGCGACAACATCATTTTCATGGAACTACTTTTTTTTTACTTTTATAGGCATTTATTGGCGGTCAGTAACCTTGGGAAGCGTTGGGAAGAATGGTCAAAGACAGCCATGGGATCGATGTCGGCTGTTCTCGTGGGAAAAAAACTAGCGATAGCTCAGCAATTCGCCCAATCAATCATACGGCAAATATCGTTTATAAAGTTCTATCGGGTAAACTGAAAATTTATTTGGTTTAATGAAAGTTCTGACAGTCTGTAGCTTATTTGTTTTATTGATTTCACGACGACTTAACTTGGGCTAACATTAAAAAAGTTAAACAGACACATCAAACAGACGTTAACAAAACTCATTGCGTGAGAGGGAAAATGTTTAAGCATTTTTATCAGGGTGGAGATTTTGCTTAGAACTAATTAAAAACAGATCTATTTGCTTAGAATGCGTTTAGCTAATACAATGTTTTACACAAAAACAAATCATATTTATATACGGTATGTGATGAAAGTACTTTAATGGCCTAAAATAGTTAGCGTGTTTGTACAGTGACCAGTTTTATTGTATACCGTTGTGTTATAAACAAGACAAAACACTGAAAATAAAACAATTCGTAGAAATAAATAAAACGCTTGAACTAATATAATGATTGCTGGACTGTGTTATTGACATTTGATTTATGAGCTCTTTTGGTGACATTAGGTTTATTAAAATAGCTTTAAATCTACAATAACGAAAAACGTCAGGGTTTATGAAAAAAGGCGCCCCTGGGTTAATTTCGAAAACTGCAATATAATCCAAAATCAAGGGGTCATTTTTTTCAAATGCAGTTGCGTTTCGGTGGTCGTTTTTATATAAATTTATTACTAAGAGGCTCCAAATGGGTTTATTGCTTTGGGGTCTGGGGCCCTGGCAACTGGACGCCAAGTACACCCAACCTTTGTTTGGTTCATACTTTGACCATGACCAATGCTTTTATTTACGAAACCTATTCGTCGTCGTCGTCGTTGTGTAAGTGTCTGGGGCCGAGAGTCTATCCTTTTACTACCCCAGATTCACGATGTTCCCGGACTACACTGGAAGGCTACTAGAGAGCAGCTAGTCTTATTGAGAACACCATTAAGAAAAACCAAGACTCCTTTTTCGATAATGGCCTGAGGTTGTTGAACAAAAACTGAAAACTAGTAACAGAAGCATGCACAGAAAAACCACGCTGATTCGTTTTTTGTGAACCCTTGAATTCTTTTACAGACCGTTCGATCAATTTTCAATAACCCGGGAGTTTTTACCACTATGAGAAACGACATCGACAAAATAGATTTGCAAAATGTTGGTTCTCAAGCTTTTTATTCAAATTTAGGGGAAGAAGCCAAGGATTGCAATATTAACAACGAGTGTAAGTGCTGATTGAATCATTGCTTTAATTACGTTTGTCAACGTTATTTTAACCAATAAGCTCATGCAATTTTTATTAACAGTTTTCAAAGAATTGAAAGAACTCCTGACCAAAAACGCCACAGCAGACATGCTTGTGGAATGGCTGGACGCGATATTGGACAACAAGGTATGGAATTCTTTAACAATTTTTGCAACGTTTATCTGAAGAATGCGAAAGTAAAAGTAACAACACAAGTTGTTTTTATTGCTTCTCCGACGTTTCGCGCACCGTGTCAATGCGTATCCTCAGAGCGAATACAATATTTACTTAGTATTCAAAGTATGAAGAAGTTGCAGCCCGAAAAACAAACGAAGCTGTTACAATTATAATCCCAACCAAGATATTAGCATTTGGTGCTGACGGAAGATCAGAAGTCGACAAAAACATAGCCTATTAGTTGTTTTTTTCAGATGTTTTATTGACAATCGATGTATTAATAGACGTTTATGTCCAACTAGTACTGTTTTCGTCGACTTCTGGTTTTGCAACGTCATTTACGTAGGTATTGACTCATCCATTAATTATATTATCATTATTGGAATCGACGTGTGCAGGTTATCAAGCCAAGCAAACAAAACGGTAGATCACTCAAGAAAAGAGCTCAGGACTTCATGTTAAAGTGGTCATTCTTTGGAGCCAGAATCACTCACAATCTGAACATAACCAATGCTGTCAGCTTCAGTGAGTGAAATTATTGCAAAAAAAAGTTCTGAATCATTTTAGATTGGAAGTTTTGCAGGATAACGTTTAATACTGTAAATTTTAAAACGTTTTTCTTATTTAATATTTATATATAAAAACAACCTTGAAATAATTCTTCAGTAAATTTTGCAATAAAGACTGTGTTTCTGAAAACTGTCCAGTAGCCTAAATTATATTAAAACATGAATCGAGCGATTTCTTTTCTAACCAGTGTATACTTGTCACAAGCAGTTGATATCATTAGCATTGAACTTACTACGAAGAAGTCTGTGAGTTTATTTAAATCCGGTCCTTTTTCTAATATTTCAGATTCATTTCACTATCTGCGCATGTTTTTGGATGAGTACATTCTGCTAGCCATTGAAACTCAATTCAACAATGAAAAGCATCATGAAATAAGAAACGCTGTCACGAAGCATGCAAGTAAGTTCAATGTTTTAAGCAAGGTTGCTTTACGACACGACACAAAACTTTATTGTACATCACTTTGCTTGATGCTCCTAAGTGCTTGATTATTATCTACTACAGGTATTGAATAAAAGCAGCACTACTTTTTTGCACCAAGAGGACTGGCGAGTGGTAAATAATCATGGATCTTTTGTAGTTAGTAATAACCATTGTTACGTTTGTGTAGAAAACAACAAAACATCGAATGGCAACACTGCTGCTCAACCTAGTGGTTTATCCACAACACCAAACAGCAACTTTTCCTCACCTCAAAGCCAAATCGATCAAAAAAGTGATTTGCAAAGATCCGAAAACTCAAAAGGATGGGAATCTGGAACGTGGTCCCCGGCCCATTCCTACGAGCCATTCACAAGTAAGTGACCATTCGTGCTAATATCTTTCATTTTTAAATGTCTTTTGAACAAAAATATCAAACAAAAAGCTTAAAAATGGAATTTGATATCGTATCAATGCATGACAATAATTAGGCTACATAAAAAAAGCAACGATTGTTAGTCTCAAGTTTAAACTGTGACTTTAGCCATATAAAGCTAAACATGCACCAACTGATCAATCAACAGTTGTAAAGTTACTATCCTTCGTTGGTCGAAAAACTGCAAAATTTTTAAAGTTGAAAACATTTCTCTTGCAGAGATTGCAGATCCATCGCTGGAGATCTTCCAAAGCTCATACTATGATGTGGAGGCTTCGGGCGGCTTTCTACCTTGTCCAACACAGGTAAATTAATTTAACTTTGTGGCGTATGGGCTCCTGAGGAGAAAATGCATTCTCAAGCCATATTAAAATTCTAAACGTAATACCGTACGTAATACGTAATCACCTTTTCTGATGATTAGACAAAACGTTTTTGGAACAATTCAGACTTTAATCGCTTAAGTTGATAGTTTAGAAAATGTTGGACCGAAATTATTTCAATACAATTGGAATATTTGATTTACAGACTTACGCCAACTTTAATTACCCTGGAAATCATTTTACGAGCAATTATCAAAGTCAAGCATTACCCTACGGCACCAGCAAAAGGTAAGGTCAAAAGTGCTAATTCCACTTTTCAAACTACTATGCCAACATAAACTTTAACTAAAATGCATTAAGGTCTATCACATAGTGTTTGGATTTCTCTGAAACTGTTGCACTCAGTGATGAAGCCTTGATGATATATGAAAGTTTGGCGACTGTTATCTTGAGAACATAATTTGGTCTCCATGGCAAAGTCATTTGCAACCTATTTAAATGCAGATTTTGCGTTTGCTGAAGTTTTTCTTGTGTTTTAAAAAACTGCTGACGCTCACTAAACCAGAATCATCAAAACTCGATCGTCAACGAATCTCATCCTGGACTGTCGTATATTTGTTGGCTTTAGAATCGTTGAATTGAAACAACCTTATGGGGCCACTGGGGGACTTTGTAACACCAGCAGATACGTCACGTCTGGTTGTTTATCTCCACTAATTACTGAAATCAATTTAATATAAAATAAATACACAAAGTTGCAATATTTGCGATGACTAAGCGTTTTACTTTGAGTCAACAACGGAATTTTACATGTTTTCTAAAAATAAGTTTTACTTGTACATATTTTTGTCTATTTTCGGCCTACTCACTAGTAAACGCTGACGGCCCTGGTTTATGCCATATGATGTGTAAACTATTTTCATATTGTTGTTATTTCTTGAAAAAGATTTTGGTTTGGCCGCAAATTTTTCTGTTTTCGAAATATGAAGAGTATTGCTTCGAAAAAATGCCAGCATCACTTTATTATTCTATAATGTGTAACTGAATGAAAATGTGTAACTATTAATAAATGTGTAACTGAGGAATCGAAGCCATCCGATCGAGAAATGTGATTATAACCTGTAGGAAAAAAGCATTTTTACATTTAAGGATTATTATAACCAATCTACTAGTGTATCATTTTTAGTTTGTAATCGATTGTAAACCCAACCAGTGCAGCGAGGTCTGTAAAAATTAGTCTGGAAGTGAAAGGAAACATTGTGGTCTATATTTTTCTTAGCGACACGTTGATTAGCGAAAATGGTTCCACCTTTGCATATTTGGGTGGAGTACAAATGGAAAAGCCACATAACTTCAATTTTTCCTATCTGACTGATAATGCTGAAACGTATACACCTGGTAAGTAGAATGCTTAAAAACATTGTTGCTTAAATTGTATGCAAAGCTTTTAGAGAGTAAATGCAATTGCATTTACCTTTTAATACTTCCTACGGCCTTTGCCTCTGAAAGTGAATTTCATGAAAAAACTAGTCTTTGCAGGTTTTGAAAACTTTATAATTTGATCTGTAGCGCCATCTTGTTGTCGAAGTTGATCGTTGTTTTTTTTTCAAGTAAACTGTTAAAAATTTTTATGGTAAACGGCAGTAAAGAGCTTATGCGAGTATACATGTTACATATCGGTACAAAGTGCACATCACGATCTTGGGCTGACAAAGAATCAGTCTAACTAAACATGCTTCTCGCACTAAAATGATGTAAGTTCTATTTAAATAAACTTTTTTTTATTTCATCATATATATCTAATACAAAAGTTGATTAGGTTTTGAATCTTTATCCTCGGACTGATAAAGATTTTAATAAGTTATTCCTGATAGTTTTGCATACTTGTGGAGGCTTTTGACGAAGGGCCGGTTACCGAGATTGACAGAGTGAAATCTCCAACTGTTGTTGCTGGGAAATCATTCCATCTACTAAGTACCGCTGAATGGAGAGCAGTCCTGAAATGCGTTGATCAAGCGCACACCCCGAAAATCGAACCAGCGCCGCGTGATCTTGTGTCTGGCTCTTTACCGATGAGCTAACGGGGCAAAACAAATAAACTTATCACTGACCATTTTGATTCGTTGCTTAAGCTAACACCGACGTTGTATTTTCAATCAAACTTAATCGCTTAATCATCTCTCAGTGTACAATACGGGAACAGCTTCCGCAGCCAAAGAAATACCTAGCTTGAATGTACCTCCTTTTTCCGAGTACAAACTTGCAATGGAAAATAACATCCAGTTCCCGCAATATGAGAACAATAAATCTGCAGGCAGTCCAAACTGCATCATGGGACAAGAGCCTTCGATCGCCTCCGACATTTCATCGAGTCAATTACCTTTTTCTGAAAAAACAAGACAGTCATCAGTAGAAGATAGCTACTTGCTCCAAGACATATCTGGTACCAACAGTCCTCCTGCAACAAGCGCTGTCATATCAGAGCTGGTTGATGCTGTGGGCTTAAAATCGGACAGTTCTTCATCTAGGTAAGCGGTTTATTTTGTAACACAACGCAAAAAGAAGAAAATGTTTGTGTACCAAGCGGTCATGTTGATTGTTTGTTTCCTTGAAGAAGCGACGCTTGGGATTTTTGAAAACTCCTGTAAATTATAAATGTAGATAAGAGCTGTGCATCCATTCTATGTAGCAACTTTACAACTTTATGGATAAAACTTGTCTGTTATTAGATTATTCTCAACTTTAAAGTACCCCTGGAATGTTTATTATCATAAACAAAGTGATGCGTGATATTTTGGATAAAAATACTTATGAGACATTAAAAGTTCATTAATTTTTCATTTGTTCAACAGTTGACTTGCATCCTTTTAGTCACTACTACGTGCGTTTGTCGCTGCTGTATAGGCTCAGCTGCATACAGTGTAGTCAATCAAAGTTTCGTTCTTTGTAGACAAAAAAGCTGCTTTTACCCGATCCCCCACTCGGAAATCGATTCTACACCATGTCAAACTGGACTCATCGCGCAAAATGCAGCCTCATCCTCTTGTTTCTTCGAAGATAATACTTTGCCGTTCTCCAATGACTTCCCAGGCACAACGTTCGCTCCATCTCAAAGCCTCGCCGGTGAGAAAGTGCACGTTATTTTTTTTTGAGAAATTAACGTTGATTTTTATTGGTGTTGAGTTTCATTTCAAGTAAACGTGCCCAGAAAAGCTGAAGAGGAAACTTAATAAAATGATAGTAAGATCAGAAATGTTGTATAGAATGCAGGCGGTAGCCCTGACGAAAACACAGAAAGGGAAAATGCAAGTGGCAGAAATGAAAGTGTTGGGATGGTTTCTGGGGTTGACAAATAAGAACAGAGTAAAAAATGAAATCATTAGAGGACAACTGCAAGTTGAAGAGCTGAAAGACAAGCTGAGAGAGATACAGCTTAAATGGCTGGGTTACGTCGTAAGGAGAGACGAAGATTATGTCAGAAGAAAAATAAGATAAATAGAAGTTGGTAAAAGAAAGCGAGAAAGACCGAAAAGAAGACGGAGAAATTGTGTGATAGAAGATATGGAAATAGTGGGAGTGAAGGAGGAAGATGCTGCTAACAGAGTGATATGGAGGACTGCAAGCTGCACCGGCGACCCCACTTGAAGTGGGAATAATGCCAGAAGAAAAAGAAGAATGTTGATTTTCATTAGTGATATTCTCATCTTATCATAGGCTTTATTGTGAATTATATTATTGTTGGCACTTCATTGAACAGAGAATCTTCATGAAAGACCTTTTTCTGAAGATCAATTATAGGCTATGCGATACATTCTGTAGTCTGAGTGCAAAAGGTGTAAGCCATTGATGCAGATTCAGTTCTCGTGATAAAGGATTGTTTTTGCTTTATAGTAGTTTCTTGTTGGCAAAGAATAGACTCTCACACCAGAAACTCGAAAAATGACCATGCGAGTTAAAATATATCAAAAAAATTCTATCAAAGTTCAATGGAAGTAAAATCGACTTGTGGGGTGTTTTATGCAACTCCGTAAATCAACAATTGAGTTAGGATGAGAATGCTTTGATAATAATTTTTATCTATTTTTTCATTTTCTTTTTTTACCTATCTTGATTTGTAAACGCAGTTTAATCAGGTTACTGATTGATGCGTGGCGACTAAGAACAATAAATCTTTTGGTTAGAATGTTCCAAATCTACATCAAATATAATCAGTTGAATTTAAATCAAGTACGTTTGGAATACCAGATGTTCCAATTTGGATAGGTTCTTATATATCACTTTTCAACTTTAATTTTTGCTTTTTTAGAAAAACTCATTTGGAACGGTGTCTCAACCACAGAAGATGACTCCAAAGCAGCTACTCCTCATCAATTTTCCACCGCATCCACAACTATTTATGCACATCTTCCTTCAATATCATCGGTACTGTCAGACTGAAAAAAGCAATCTTTTTCATAAAAGATTAACTTTCTCCTTCGTCTGTGAGATTTTCTTTTTTGTTTTGATCGCAATTTGTTATTAGAACCGTGACGGATCCATCTTACCTCGGCAGAAGCAAATACGCCAGCAACTGTTTGCTCTTCATTTTAAGCCGCCAGTTTAATATTTAAAACAAAAAACATGATAAATTTTTCTGTAACTCCTTTTCTAATTAACTGCTTTTAAGCTACGGATGAATATTTGAAAACAGCCAAAATTTTTGTACTGAATTGTGATTGTTCTAATCTCAAAATACGAGCTTTCAATGTTTGGTACATTAGTTTAAACTTTTATTTAAAAACAGTCTTTACACAGTAGCCTACTTTACAATGCTTTTCTGTACCGCAAAGCGTATTGTAAGCAAAAACAGTTTTTTGAACTCAAAACCAGACTAGCAATAAACAGATAACTCGGTATCTATGCATGTTTAGGTAACTGCTTAGCAAAACTGCATGATTTTAAGGATCCAGCATTTGGTTTTCTTTGCACAAGGAATGTTTGTATGTGTGTTTTAGTTTTGTTTTTGGTTTGTGTAGTTGTTTTGTGCTGTGATGTTTGGTTTACTTGAAATAAACTCATACACATATCAAAATGTCACATTTCTGCTGTGGTATGTCCATTTCAACCTTTCAATTTGTAGGTTAAGCTACTATTGTTTCATACAAGAATTCAACTTAAACTAAACAGAACGTAGAATTGCTCAGTTAGATCAGTACGGTATAGGCTATATAGTGTGTCTACTGTGCAGTAAAATGGGGTTTTGAAAAAGGACCCAATAGTGAAGATTGAGGAATAAAACTGCCATTCTTACCACTGCTGTATCTAAGTATTAAGTTAGATACTCAAAGAAAACCTAAATATTTGCCGTATGTATGTAACAAATGAGGTGAGGGAAATATAGTTTAATTTAAACGTTACTTTTTTAACTAGCATACTTGAGCACCAACTGTGATAATGTCACCTAAAGACCAAATTTATTTATTCCTACACAAATTAAGTTAAACCGTAATGGTAAAAGGCGATACATTTTCCCTAAACTATTCAGATTTCAATATTTTTATGAAGTTTGAGGTAGCTTTAAAAGTAAATGTTATGGATGAACCAAATTGACAAAGCCAACTGGCCAAAGAAAAGATTTACAAAAGCTATTAAAATTGTTCTGAAAATCCCTGCCGTAATTCAAATTTGGCTACATAGCCTGTCAAGTGTCAATGGTCTGCTGCATGGTTTTACACAAAATCATGCAATAGACATTGATTTTTTTAGTCAGCAATGTTTGTAAATAACAAAAAAAATATTATAATAACAAAGTATTTGATCTACTGTACCTACTGTATGGTCGATCAATAATCTTCATACTGAGAAGTCATTAAACAGAAAAAGAACTAACAATAAAGGCGGGCAAGTAAACACAATAAATATTTTGATTTGAACCTACGATGAGCAATATGCACTCTCTAATTTATTCAATCAAACGACCATCGATATAACCTCCTTGAAACAATCAGACCAGCAGCTGTTAGTGTAATCTGTTGGACATTTATCATCAAGCAGTTTCTAGTCGTTCAGATCACAAGTTATAGACTGGTAGAAATGACGGTAAAAAGAGAATAACTTTGTAATGCGCCGCCCCCAAACGAAATGAAGTACCATTAACATTTCAGGCGTGGTAAATGTGATAAGCACCACTTTTATCTACAGAATTTTAATATAAGTGTTTCCATAACTTGCTGAAAGTGTACTCAATAGAGAGTGCCAACAAAAAGTGCACACTCTTTCATTTGGTTGTGGACCAATCTTAGTAATTTTTGTAAAATCGTCCTAAACATACGTTGAAGTGTTATAATGTTTAACGGGAACCAACAAGCCATTTCGCTCGAGTAAAAATCGATAGATGAAATTAATGACATTAACTTCAATAGATGAAGCACCTGCTCATTGAAATATACTCTGTGTGCTTCAACAGTTGATAGCCATGCGTTTCGAATTCGAATACCATACAAAATACAGCACACCTACCCTTATTTTCTTTACTCTATAAAATATTTCTTTTTAATGTAGTTACGTGCATTTGTTATCAAGCACTTGAGAAGGAGCTTTCCTTTTGTTACGTCTGTCTGCTGAGGTGGTGGACAGACAGCTTTAGATTTTCAATGTCATTTTGCTCGGTGGCACACTAGCATGCATGGTCTGTGTGCATGTACTTAAAAAATGATATTATGAGATGTTGTTTTGTATTTTTTTGTGACGCCTGGTTACATTTTGGAAGATCAGGTGCCGTAGAGCAGTGGTTCCCAACTCGTTTTTAAGGCGACCCATTTTAAAAAAAAATTCAGTTCGGTAAAATCTTGCGACCCAAGCAAATTGTCGTAATATTTTAAAAGCCATACAAGATGGCGTTGCAAACAAGCAACACTACAAAAGCAGTAACTTTTTCCGAAAATAATATGTTTATCAAATCACTAATGAGATAGCTGTGCTCGCTTGCTGTCAGTGAGTTTTTGAAATCGAGGCGTTATTTTGCTTAGGTAGGACTTCCAGCCGGTTTCGCTGTTCAGTTTTCAATACACACATGGCGCTAAATCCAATTTTACAAAGCCAAGTTGTTGCAAATGGAATCTAATTTTGAATCCCTAATTGTGAAACTGTGAGATACACTTTGTACATGGAAGCCCAAAAGTGGATGTTTGCAGAATCTTTGGGGTATTTGTCTTTGAAGGACGCAAAAGAAATACGGTTTGCTACTTCTGTCGTTATGTCCATAAACTGTTCTGCAACATGGATGGAAAATTGAGGCAGATCTTTTCCAACAAATGGATCAATTATCCAATCACTTTGGTTATTAAGTGTTAGAAATTCTCCATAGTAGTGCACAAACTTTTTGGAAAACTGTTCCAGGTGTCTGATTATCGTTTGCTTAATATCAACTTCATTGCCACAGATATATTGCGTTAGCTGAGGAAATATATCGTACTCATCTCTGGTGACATAACTTTTCCAGAATATGAGTTTTTTGTGGTAAGCAGAAACTTTTGCGTCGCGATCAATCACCGTAAAACCATTGCCTTGCATAGATAAATTTAGAGAACTCAGAGAGTCAAATATATTGGCAAGGTAAGCAACTTTTGCCTTGAAATCTTCTTGCAAAAACTTCTCGGCTAATCTCACAAGTTCTGTCGCCTCAGGAAGGTAGCAATCTCCTCTCGCAAATTACAAACTCGCTTCAGGACACGACCTCGTGACAACTATCGCACTTCTGTGTGCAACAGCAATGCTTGATAATAATCAGAATCCACAAAGACGAAAACAAATGCCGATTTAGTGGACTTGTTTTGATGAAGTTTACACACTTCACATCATTCAACACTTCGTGCCGCTCTTGAGACAGCTTTTTTGCAGCAAAGGCCTCTCTGTGGAGAAAGCAATAAGTCCATACAGCACTTGGCGCTTTGTCTTTGATGCGTTTTACCACACCAGACTATGCGTGGTCCAACGTGTGGAAAACTTTGTCATAGTTTGTCCGACATAGCGTTCGTGACATATAGCGCACGTTACAATATATATCCCGTAACTTTGTCAAGTTAATTTATGTTTGAGACTGAAATTTTGTTGGGTTTACATTTAATAATAATAATAAGAATAATAAAAGCGAAAATTGTTAAAACTTCTTGCACTACGATCATGGTACAAAGCTTTCCGATGTCTCGACATGAAACGCTTCATGACTTGTGTTTATATTTTCCAGTTTTGTGATCGATTTCTTTACGTTTTAAATTTTTTTTATTGTTAATTTTTTCGCCCAAGATACAATATGCCTGAAAAACAAGCGACCCAAAAAAATTATCAGGCGACCCAACTTTGGGTCGCGACCCATGAGTTGGGAACCACTGCCGTAGAGGATAAGCGAGTTGTTATTGTTTATTGATTTCTTGTGTTTCTCAACAACGCTTTCGTTTGAAAGATGATATGTATTGTAGACTGTAGAGAATCACGCATTCTCTCAGATGGAAAATTCGTCGTTTTTTACATTGAATGTGCAGACGTTGAATCAATGTAATAAACGACTGATTTTCTGTCTGGGCTGTGGTTTGATTACTACCCCTTTTTTCTACAGCACCATGTTATGGATCGAAAAAGGTGTCACTTCTCTCTCATGTAGGCCTATAGTTGAAGGATATAACCTACTGTGCCTTTTCATACCTTTAAGAAACAGCCTTTTAAATATTTTAGATGGAATGGGATGACTGCACAACGAAAGCGTTTCGAAAAGTTTTCGTTAGTAAACTCCCTAGTAAATTGAGTTTTAAAGTAAACTCCAAATATATATACTTTTTTTTTCAGAAATTCTCAACAATATTTATTTCAATATTTGCAATTTCCTTCCTCAAAATCCAAATCGACCGTTAGGTGACAGCAAAGGTGTTTTGCCACTTTTCCAAACAACGTTAAAAAATTTTGTCTTTGGCATTTTAATCTTTAGACTAGAGCAGAGTTGCCAATTTGGCTTTTCTGAAGCCAGATTTTGAGAATCTGGCTGTTTTTCAACTCCTTTGGCTTATTTTTTTTAAATAAAAAAAGCCAGAAAAATTAGGCTTTTTCTGGCTTTTTTTCATGTTTCATCGATTTTTTGTCAAATTAATAAAAAGCCAACGTAATTTTGGCTTTTTTTGGCTTAATTTTATCTTTCCCAATTTTTTTAGGAAAAAAATTCAGTCTGCGTCAATCCTAGCAGTAATTTCTACCTTATATTTGGTTGTAGTGTCCGACCGAATGTCGTTTTGAAGCCGAAACTAGAAAATTTTCTAGTTGCTTGTCTTTTCATTAACTATGTTTCTGCGTTGTCGCTGAAGTCAATGCTCGGTCGGACACTATTTGGTTGTGCACTTTTTATATGTGTATGTTTAATGAATACTAATGGGCTTTTTCTTGGCTTTTTCAGCTATTTTCTGCTGGCTTTTTTTAGGCTTTTTTTGTGACTAGGTCTGGCTTTTTTTGGTGAAGACAGGTTGGCAACCTTGGACTAGAGTTTAGAATTTAGATAAACACAGGAACTGTTTACATTTTAAATCAGAAACCTATGTGAATTTTTCCATTCATTCTCTAAGTGAAGCAGGGAATCATTGTTTTACGCGTTCGGAAAAGAAGAGAAACTCGCCTACTGCATCCTTGCTACGGATATTGAAAACCAAACAAATAAAATTAAGATTTTTTCACAGTGATATTTGCAGTGGTTCATTACAATTTTTCTTATTGAAAACATTTGCTTTAGATGATCAAGTAGGCGTTATAGCTGCTTGTTCACCGCAAGCCTATATATTGCACACTACGACTCTGTTAATAGGCCTCCGTTGTTGCTATTTCTACTTTTATAAACAAAGTTTCAGCTACCAATTTCATAACGTTATTTTTTTAAGTTCCAACCTCTTCAGACTTACAGAAGGTAGATTATGATTCGTTGTCTCTTGCTGTCACTATAAACTACTTTTGGCGTCGTTTTCACGTAATGCAAACAAACTTATACCTTTTGCGAGCCTTTGTTGTACTGTAGGAGTGTTTTTGTATATATTCGGAACCGGAAGAGGAAATGCAATGTATTTTTATTTTTGAATTGCAATACTTTAAAAATAACTAAATAAAGTATGAACGGGAATTCTGCAACTGGCCAGCATGAAACCCTTGTTTGTTGAAAAAACGAATTTGTTAAAGTCTCCTTTTGCTTTAATCTCTATCACAAATCAATGTTACAATTTTGTTACAAAAGTTACTCTGCTTATTAACCAATGGTGCAAAAATAACATGTTTTATTTAAAAATCTGCTTGTACAAAATTAATACAATTAGTCTGAAGACTAAAGATTGGCATTAAAAGTGCGGTCAGAAAATCCAAATGCCGGTTGATAAATCTGGCATTGATCATGTCTATTCAAAATTTATTTTGTTCTGTTGATAAAAAAAAGCCTCACAGAAGAGAGGACTTGTTGTTAAGGAACTGGCTGAAGAGAGCGTTGACACAAATCTGACAGAAGAAGTGTTTTCTTTTCCATTAGAAGTTAATTTTGCAGAGTTTGAAAAAGTTAATGATGTTGGTGTACCTTGATCTTTGTGCAAAATTTGTAGGTTACACTGTTCAGAGTATTTAGCAGCTAAAAAAAGGAGAGGAGGAGGATTGCCATCGACACGCCAAAGAAGCAAGTTTGAAATCACATGAAAAGGTTTTGAGCCCATACTGGCGATAGACATTTGGTTTAATGCTGGTGGCTGGAGAGTTGAAACATGAGAGCTTCTGCACGAGGCTTGAAAGTGCATCGGTTTGAAACTTGTGTAGAGCACGCGACTGCGTTTTTGACAACATACTTAATGATAAAAGTGGAAATGAATTGGTTGCCAAGAGTAAATGGTTATTATTGAGCACAACCACGATTTAACTTTAAAAAAAAATGATTGTAATATAACAAATTGAGATGCACAGCAGCAGTCTTACTGCAACGGAAACTGTGAAGTGACCGTTAAGGTGAAGTCAATGAAGTCTGTGAAGTCAAGGTCTTTAAAATGTCTTCAATTCAAAACTAATAACATGCTTGAAAGTGAACACGAAGATGGACTTTATTTCCGTTCTAACAATCGGACATAAGCATGAATATCCGGAAAGTTGAAAGCTGTAACTTCGATAGTTAAAGTTTTTACCTTTTAGTCACTAATCTGTAAAACTGATTCTTTTTCAATGTACGTGACCTATTTTTGATCTTGTCAACGCATATTACTTCGTTAAACTGGTTATTTAGGTTGTTAAGGTCTGATTGTATTGACTAAACGCATATTCAGCAACCGTTTAATTCAATTGAGAAGAAGTTCCAAGCATTTTGCTTTCGATTGTATTAATTTGAAAAATGTAAGACAAATAAAAATGCATTTTTAAAATATTGCTATTCATCAACAGTAGCATCGCTAAAGTGCCGTCAAAGCACCATGAGTTTTTGCTCTCAGATTGCCACAGGGTGCAAAACGCTTTATCGACACCATTGGCCACTCATACCCACAGATTTCTATCTCATATACCAGGCATGCACAACATACGGCCCGCGGGCCGAATGCGGCCCGCAAAACCTTTTCATGCGGCCCACGAGATATTCCGTGATTTCGCGCATTTTTGCTGAAAAATTTTACAAGAACAATCCAACCTTTGTTGCTTGTTTCTGCACAAAGTGCGCAGATGAATATTTTCAAAACGTAGTGTCTGGTACCGTAGGTGTCAGTGTACATCAAAATTTTACTGTTGGTTGAGTTGTCAGCATTTTGTGAAATATACAGTACCCCGTAATCGCGTTATGACTGAAAACAAGAGAAGGAAGATTGAAAATGAGGGTAGAATCTTCAACCCAGAATGGACAAGTAAATACTTATTTACAGTAACAAACTCGAAAATACTGTGTCTTGTTTGCCGAAATGTGAGGTTATACAAATGGAGGTTATTGATTTCCAAACTTCATCTTTGTACAAAACAAAACATGGAGAAAGCAGTTTGCAAGAATTTTACAAGTCTTTGCCCAAAGAAAAGTTTAAAAATTTGCTTACCATGGCAAAAAAATTGTTCAGCTTATTTGGAAGCACGTATATATGTGAACAAACGTTCTCGGTAATGAACTATAACAAGAGTAAGCAACGATCCTTGATTACTGATGGACATTTGGAAGATATCCTAAAAATATCAAGTTCCAGCATCTCGCCTAATTATGACTTGCTTGTTGCAAACAAAAGATGTAACGTTTCTCGTTAAATTTCATTTTTTGATATTAGTCTTGTATGTAGATTTCTTGTTAATGTTAGGAATTTATACTTTGTTGGATTTGTTATTGTTTGTCACCGTCGAGGGGTTACTTTTGTTGTAAAACCGTCGAAACTTTGTTACAAGCTCTTGACAGCTCTTGACAGCTCTTGACAGTAACCATCTTCTCAACGATATCTCTTATTCGACGGTTAATCGGTCACATTATATAAAATAGGCTACACTCTAGTTACAACAACGTTAGCACGCGGCCCGCAAAAAATATTTTTTTCCTAAAACGGCCCGTGTACTGTTTTGAGTTGTGCATGCCTGTCATATACAGACCTCTGCTCATACCAGATAATACTTTTTGTAAGAGTTTCACACAAGTACCGGTTCTACTCCCTTCTTCAGCTATTCATTCTGTTTTATTTCATGTAGACTCTTGGTATTAGGTTACCAATGCAAACTTAAAACAATTGGCACTTTATGAGAAACCGAAGTTTTACACAAACATATGTTTAAGTTCTTTTTGTGATGATTGACTTATGAGAGATTTACAGAGATAGCGTAACGATTGTTTGAAGAATAATTGCGACCAGAAATCAAACGCTTCCTGCACTCATAGTTGCGATGCCGACATTACTGCAAAGAGCGCTGGATGCAAAGTTTTAAATTTCAACTTTTCAGGATACACCCACGACGTTTAGGGTCGTTGCCTCACCAGATTGCTGCCATTGAAGCAGCATTGGAAAAGATTTTTTTTCTATTAAGTACGAAGTCATCAAATCAGACATGTGGCATACGTCATATAAGATAAAAAGAAATGCATTTATGTTTTGTATGCCAGTGTTTCATCATTTATTTTTTTTTGCTGTGCAATTGCGGCTTGACCCTTTTTCCAGACCTCTGCTATACTGAAATATGTCGTTTGCGCTGTATTGGTAAAAAACAAAACCAAATTAAACAAGCAAAAAGTTAGATGCCAAACGCCGATGCTTCTTCTAGTAATTTACAGTAGTTTATATCTTTGGAAAATTTCGTCTTTTAAAGTTGCATACATCTGAAACTCTTGGTGCTACAAAATTGCACGTTTGTTCTTCAAGACCAAAGAAAACGTAGTAGGATAAGCTAAACGTTGAAACTAACAAAACGTTTTAAAGAAAGCATGCACTGTTCATTTCATGATAACAAAAAAGCTTATTCACGTTAACGTCACCATTCAGCAGCATTCCTTTTTAAACTCGCTCAAGTTAATCAAAGCCTCATAGAAGCCCACCATACCGATGCACAGAGGAAAATAACTATGGCCTCCATTGCCATTAGAAAAGAACAAAACTTATCCGTAGTTCAGCGTAGCACGTGTCGGCAACCTTTAGCATTGAAAGAGCCATTTGGTCTCGTCTCCATCAAACTAAAATCTGCTCTGAGCCGCACCATATAATTGACTGCTTACAGCAAAAACCTAACGCTTACAGAAAAGCCTTTTGTTCGAGTTATTTGGCCGCACCCTGTACCCTGTAGAACTGATTTATAGTTATCATTCCAACAGCTGTCAACTCTGAACATGACTGAGAAACACAACTAATCGATTCATGGTCACCACAATTATTGCACCACAATGGTTTAACTTTGACACGAACTAGTACAAAAAAGTATCACGTGAGCCAGAGAGCAGAGATAAAAGAGCCGCATGCGGCTCCGGAGCCGCAGGTTGCTGACCGCTGGCGTAGGGGTTCCTTACATGACTTTACTCAAAGCGATTCTTTAATCCAGATATGTCGAAAAGTTTCTAACCATGAGACGCATTTCGTTAGTAATTAGCCTTGCAGGATGCATCAGCTTATACGTTTGATAATTTTTGTCTTTAAATTTATGTTTAAGCTTTAAGATTGTAATAGAAATCAGCCCAGACGGACTGTAGCAATTCATCCTGACGATCAAAGCCTAGGGCTAGGTTGAACAATGATTAATTAGCGATCACCATGTGGCATCTGAAACAAAACAAAATCAGGATTTCAAACAGCCTATCTACTAACCTTGCAATATCAGTAAATTTAAACGTCTGTTTTAATGTTTTTGCACAGCATCATTGAAAGGTCAATCTAAACATGAAATTTCCAACTTGAGCCTTTAAAGTTTCATATTTTAATTGCAGACAATTTGTGAAAAAAGGAATTTCTGCTTTAGAAGAACACAAATCGTTGATTAAACCAAAACGAAAATTCATCCTTTTACGGCATATCTTTTAAAAGTTACTTTTTTATGTGAGAGTAAAATCGAAACAAAGATTTTGACGAGGCCGAACCTTACCAGCCAATAGGTTTTTAAGTCGATACACTCATGGTAGGTGATAGATACCTCGACTTTCTCCACTCAGCAATTTTGATATACGCAGCAAGAAGATTTTATTGATCGTATGATCTGGAAATTACATCCATCTTCACATTAAATAAGTTCCAATGATTAATGATGATAATATAGATTGATTACGGTTTGATAAGTTTGGCCTAATCAACGTTAGAACTATGTTGAAACGGTCAAAATAAGAACAAAAAGTTCAAATTACAGGCCTACAATTAAGGAAAGGTGAAATTGAAATCGGGCTGTCGCTTGATAGGCAAATAAAACGGTTAATTATCATCAATATACGTTAAAAGTTTAAAAGCAGTCCAGAATAGCTGAGTCTGTTTCAAGCAGACATATGATTAATAGCAGGTAGATTAACAATAAGCCTATCGATCAAGCGAGCTCCAATATCGTTCATGAATTGAGAAATATTCATTTCCTCCATAAAAAGGGTTGAGGAAATTAAATGATGATGAACCGACGAAAAACGACACCCCACATGCTCGAAAAACAGTTCCCATTCACTTTTTTATTTTTGTTTATTCTATTTTTATACATCAAGCCGTATCACTGTGCAGTTTTCAACTGAGTCTCCTTTTCACTTTCGTTCCACATTCAGCCTTTCTTTCTCAAATGCAACTTTGCAGTTCTTCAAAACAATAGGCCACACAGTCATGAATGTCTAGTTAGTAGGATATTGGTAAACGTGATTTTTTATTCACCGATCCTTGGTGCATCTTGTGTAAATGCGATATCTCTTCTGAGGCAACGTTGTACTAAAGTTTCCCCAACTTCTATATTTTAATGAAAAGGTGTAAATACTTAACTACATTTGAGGCTCTTTATTGTTTTATAAGATTAATGTGGTAAATTTGTAACTTGTTATGGTCAGTTCAATTAACCAAGCGTCCCAACCATTTTGCTCCTTACTGTTTTCTTCATTTCCATATGCAGTATTGTTACAACAGTTTCTTTTGTGCACTGAAATGCGTTTATAACGAATGTCACAGAAAAAAAAAACAGTCTGTCTGAAGTGTGAATACATGTGATATTTATGTAGACTTCAGGTAACTGCAATTGATACAACTTTTTCTGTTTTTCCATCCTACTGTGCTTTTACAGTGTACTTTAATTGCTGGTTTGTGTATATAGGTCTCGTTTTGCACCACTTTGCCCCTCCAACACGTGTGTCCCCCATTAAAACAAACGCACAAGTGCCGTTAAGTTTTTTTGAATTACTACGATATTTATTTAGGTAACTGTTATTTGATTTTCTATTACATTAAACTTACCAATGAAAAAAAAAATTAATGAAATATGGCACGTGCTCCGAGGGAAGCTCAATGTGAGTGGGCGCATTGTTGCCACTTTCCGTTCCGCTCTACCGGATTACTTATACGTCACAGCTCAAGCACCCCCACTCTTTCCTATGTTGATTTCAATTACTATTTTGGAACGAAAATCTCCCGTTTGACGTTCATTTTGAATCAAGAAACGTTTACGGATTTCAAAATGAAAATAACTTAAAGATTTATAAATGAGCTGTATATGAAAAGTTTTGCAATGTCTTGCTACCTTTTGTACAACTGACAAGTGACAAATTATGGTGTCAAATAAAATGTGTATGTGTATCGGTACTTATGCTGTCAGCGATGCTGCCTGGCAAGATGTACATTGTTGCCACGTGTAGTTTTTCCAATTTAGTGAAGAGCGGAAGAGGTAATACATATATATTTTGTCAATTCGTGTTTTACACGAATGTATCTGCCAGGATGTCAGTCATTTCTGCTAGAATGCTATTTATTCTTGTCGATCCCTTCTTGGCAAATGCATGGTGAACTAAATCTTTGATTGCGTTTTTCGACCCCACTTCTGAGAAGTAAAACTAAGTGAATCAAACTTTAACTATTATTAAAAAGAAATGGAATTTCTTTTCGATAATCAATTGCCAACGAAAAGGTAAAGTGTCATTCGATCTGTGAAGGGTTTTATTAAGGGAAGGCCTGCCACTGAGCTATTTACAATCAATGAAACTTACGTCCCCGTATTTTCGAAGAAGCTTGTACATATGAAATGTAAACAGGTAATTTTATCATATGTAAAGTAACTTTTTTGATTTTCCAAGGGTGCGCACATTTATACATGTATTTGTGTCTTAGCAATCTTGTAGCAGTTGCAAAAAACATATCTGCATTTATGTACTTCCAAGTAAAGCCACGTGAAGTGTTAGCAGAATTTAGGCTGCAGATATGAAATAAGTCGAGTTCGATCGCCAAAGATAGTAAATGATGCGAAAAATCTCACAAAACAGTTCTGCATTCTGCCACAGGTCTTACCTCACAAATATTTGTTGAAATTATATCCGATCTAACTAACTTGATAGATCATAGCAATCTATTTTTTGTTGCAAACATTGTAGTAAACACAAAAGTCTTTTTCTCTGCAAATGCAGTCACCAGTAGTCCTTGATATTTTCTGAAGATTAGGTTATTATTTTGTGTTTAGGTCAGCATTAAAAGCAATCGTCCGTTATTTTAACTGCCGGGATTTTCAAGTTGTATTTATATCTTATATAACTCTAAAAATATCTACCTACAATCTATAGTACACTTCGGAATCATAAGATGAGAAGTTCCAAAGTTAAAAGCTCAAAAAATTATAAAATGAATATTCTTTTCACTATTTTTTCATAATTTTAAGCATTCACATCTTTTTGTGTTATTGCAATAGATGTCAGTTTGTCGTTATAAATTCTGCTGTAATTATGGTATAACTACAATGCAACCAAAACGTAGTGGGCAAGGGAATGTTTAAGGTGCACCAAGCTTGTCATGGCAAAGCTGTCAATGTGGTCTCTGATCTAAATTACCAGATAAATGCATAATCTGAAAAGATTGCGTGCCCGTGTGTTGATGTTTTCAAATTTGTCTGACGATTATCCAAAAGTTAAACCATCCAATTATTGCAACTTCACAGTCAACTATTCAACTATACTTTTTAAATATGTTTTCGTGGTTACTTTATTTCCCTTAAGTTTCAGCATAAAGTAAATTGTTTTGCATATCCTTTGATTGATCAGTGAGTAGTGGCAAATCGCTTATGATTGGTTCAAACGAAGTTAAAACTTCAAGTTCTTTGGTCAAAAATTTAGTTGCTCTGGTTTTTATTTTTCTTTGGGTCAGCCTGATAGTAGCTGACAAGTTCCAGTAAAAAAGTGCTTGGCTAAGTACTTTAGATGTGTCTTTGCACCATATTTCATACAGTCAAATACCAGGAAAAATGGCAAGAACTATACCTAAGCCTGGAACTGGCATGGTAGGCTACATAAAGAAGAAGATACCCCAGACTCCAAAACGTATTATAGTTTATCTTGTTGATCAACGTGCATACAATAACATCAGGGTATAGATGTACTTATTTTGTCTATGCTGTTTGGTACGATAAGCCCATTTCCTGTGTTTGGCAAGAACAGCAGCGATATGAAAGCATTGTTTCTATTGTTCATGACAAATGGTAATCTTTTCAAGAAAGACTTGGCTTAATATCGCTGCCAAGCCATCTCCTGCGTTTGGTTCCATTGAAATACATTGATTTTGTCCTTCTAAATTTAAAAACTTTTCAGGGCAAAATACAATCGAAACATAAACTTAGGTGGGCCAAAACAGGTGTTGTTTGAACAAATGGAGTTGGTATAAGATGTGTCACTGAGCACTTCTGCTTGCGTCGTTGTCAACAACAGAAAATCGTGAGCGTTAAAACAGACATAGTAAATGAAACAGTTCGTGTTTGGATAATTGCCTCCCGCAGGTTGCAACAGTTCAAGTGGATTTTTTGTTATAGTAGCGAATTAAACCTGTCATCGATGGCATACCGGTGTTGAAAGTTGATAGGTATTACGTTAATGAATGTGTCCTAACTTTAAAACAACTATTTTTGAGCTTTCTGCTGTAGCAACTGCTTTCACTGAAGTCAGATGTTAATGACCAAGAACTGCAGCACACTCAACTTCAAAGGCGGTTGAAGCGCATGTTAGACAAGCCACGCGTAACGTGAGATATGTTTCAATCAAGGACCAGGATGCTTTATGGAAAGTTTTAGAGTCACATTAAAGTTTAATTTATTAAGTCGTGACGTGACGAAGCTGCTGCCGACGTCACACCATCGCCATTTTTGCAACACAGCAACAAATTACTTCAGTTTTGAAAACTCTGATTATAATCACCTTTACCAAATAATTTCCGTTTGGTCTGGGAGTGGAGTTTATGAACTCTGCTTTTCCTTGCATTGTGTTAAAACTAATTCTCTGTAGTGAGTTGATAGAAGACTGTATGTATGACGTATGTATCCTTTCTCACACAAATGCTGTATGTTGTACTTGAATCTCACTGCATTATTTTTAGACTATAAAACTTAGAAAGTCTCTACCATAGGCTATATGTCATTGGTTTTTGATCATAATATAGCAACTGCCCAAATTCAATGTTTTTACCTTCTAGTTGGTAGTAAATTGCTCGTGCCAAATAAGTTACACTTAGTTTTGGCAAAAAAAGGTTAGTTCTGTTCATGGTTTTGTTTTATTGCCACTATACAGCGATTTTAAATCATTTACGGCATGCGATTTTGTGATGATCTCAGTCATCATTCCAATAGAAATAGAAAAAAGTGTTGAACAATGAAACGCTATCTTTGGATGAATGCTCCCTTCACCAACGTCTAGTGCACCCAAAAATCTTTCAGGTTTTGCTGAAAAATCGCTTCCAGCTAGACCGTAGTAGCACAACTGCACTCGGTTCTCGGCCATAACAAAATGAAGGTCAGAACTAAATTCAGAATTTGTTGCAGTGTCCAGTCGCGAGTGACAAATCAGTGCACTTAGTTTGTGAGTTTTTTTTTTTTATTACAGTGTAGAACTGTCAGTGTTATGCACACATCTTTTGACAAAAGAACGCAAAATAACACTTGGATAAATATAAGAGAAATCTAAATTTTCTAGTCAATCTCAACATTTTAACTATCACGAGAAGTATGGCAAACGATAAATCGAAAATGTTTCGAACTGATTTCCAAACGCATATCAAAATGATCTACAGTATTAGGTTGTTTTGTTGGTTACAGCAAAACGTATCTCCACAGCACAACATTTGAAGGATTGGCTGAAGCTAAAAAGCTAGTTCGTTTTGCAGAGCATTATATTTTAAACGCAGCAATCAAGTTAGCGCTTTGTCTGTTACACACAATGCATATTATTCAATAGCATTGTGGCACTGTTCTTGCATAAACATACTAAAGCAGTAAATTAAAATTCAACATACATTTATGGTCATTCATCTGTCTGTAGACACAATGAAATAAGATTTTCTGTCGTGCATTGGGCAAGTTACCCAGCAAGGAGACTTCTTCTTCTTCTTCGTGTGAACCTTCTTCGCCACTCCAGGGGTCGAAGGACTCTGCCTTTTACCATCCTAGAGCAGTGGCGGCGTTTTTCCGAGGAAGCAAGTAGAAACTATGTAGGCTAGGATGACATGTTGTACTGACTGGCTTATTCCCCATGAATAGCCTACACCAAGTGAATCTCTTGGCACGAGTACAATTTATCTTCCAAATTTTAAAGGGTGGTTGATATACAAAAATTACCAAGACACGATAGTTTGATATTATTAATAAAACCGAAAAAACTCAAATTTTAGTACCACTTTATGATTTTTTTATTATTTAACAAACGCAGCAGGTAACGTTTGCTAACGTTGCATCGACGCAAGAAAATAACCCTTCAAGCTGTTCTTTTGATGCTCAACAGTTCAATCAAACTTAATCAAAGCTAAATCAAGAAAAAGTTGATATGCTGAGCTCAGCAGCACAAATCTTCGTGAAAAGGCACAACAATATTCCTTTTGCAGAAAGTCTTTGTCCTCATAAAGATATGTAAAAATAAAACAATTTTTTCGTGACCCATTGGTAGAGAATTCTACGTTGAAAAACAGGTCGCTCTTTCTTTAAAACTGCAGTCTCTTTGATGATAAACTGCATCATTCTTTGGCGAAATATCGCAGAGGTACGAAATGTAGCTGAAACCAGCAGCTGGAAACCATACGTTCTGAAAAATGGAAATATTTTTGATAAAATCTTGGAAAAGCAACAACATATTTCAATCAGCTTTGTCTGTCTGCAAATATGCCAAAGCAAGCGCTGTATTTAGACTAGTGGAACAGCTTATCGTGATTTAACCAAAGTGTTTCTTCATCATCTATTATGCTTCGGTTACATTTGCAGACAAGACTTGTCAAATCACAGAGTTTGTACGGCTTGGTATAACTTCTTACAAACGTTATGAAAAGAAACTGAACTATTTTGAACATAATCAACAATCTATTTTGTTTAAGATGTTTCAATGCGTCATAAACATCTTAAATAAAAATTAAACGTGTTTTTAACTGTATCAATCGCATGATGTCAAAGATGCCGTTTCTACAAGACTTCGTATCGTCAAAAATACTTACATCGAAACCATGGGATCATCGGCGCGGTGTCAGGCCGGCACAATCGGAATGGCGATGAAACTGCCGATGATTTGTTCACTGATGACTTGATGTGGCAAGGGAATTCACTGTTGTGAAAACGTAAGTTCATTTCTCACCGAATCATGAGACGATTTGCATCACAACTCTTTGCATTATCTTATTTTATACGCAAAGGTAATTTATGGAAGCAGTGAAACGAAAAGTATGTAAGCAATTTTTATACTAGCATAGACAACTAAAATTACCTGTGTAGCCGCATATGAGTTTTCAGGTTGCTGGTTGAACTGAATCTCTTTTGACAAACCGTGCACTCGTGAGGTCGCTCTCCCGTGTGCACCAAGTGGTGTTTTTGCAAATGGGCCAACTGAGTGAAGCCTTTGTCACATGTTTGGCACTTGAACGGTCTTTCCCCGCTATGCACTCGCAAATGCACCTGCGAAAAAAATACACCCTTGCAAATATCGTGCCAAATTGACTTTTGTTGAATTATTACAAAACTTAGTATTGTGTGACTTACGACTTCTCCATTACAGTTCTCTGTCCAAAAGTCTTGGTAAAAAGTTTTTAAGTCTATAGGCTACGAAAATTTATGCCCATTACTTAGATATTTTTCAAAAGTTTAAAATTGAAATTAATTTCTTACTTTTAAGTTTGACAGCTGTCCAAATCTCTTGAAGCACACGTTGCATTCATAAACAATTTTGCCGTTTTCCTTGCGCAGAGGATAAGGGAGTGACTTGTAGCCGGAGTTCGGACCTCGTTTGCATCTTGTCGATCCAGAAAAAGAGGAATCACTGCAAATCAAAAAAAGTTTCAATAAAAAATTCTTGAATTCTGTTACATCACGTTTACTAAACCGAAAAACAAAAGAACTAAAATATGCAATTACAAAAATAATTCATTATTTACCTGTTTGAAGAAATCGAATTTGCACTCGGAGATGTAGCTTTTGGCGACGTAAGAACTATGCTGGAGCTTGAAAGGGGACTTTGCTGTCTGAACTGCGAGTTTGAGCCAGTGTGAGACAAGGAGAGTTGAGTACTGAAAAAGTTTAGGAAACTGGGTCCGGGGCTGGAAGGGGAAGCTTTGGGAAAATGCTCGGGTGATTTTTTGTTTTTAGGAATATCACATCTTGAAACATTTGGTGACTTTTGCGGTGATTCTGGAAACAACACAATGCAATCATATAATTCAAAACTGTAAAAAATAAATGCAAAACCTTATCAAACGATATAAATTATTGCTGTTTTAAAATTAATGTAAGCCTTAAGTAGTTATTATTTAAGAAGCAACACAATAATAATAAAAGCATCTTTAACTGGCTACTAAGTTAAAATGCAATCATTTTAACAGTTTCAACGCTAAATGTTAGTTTTGAGAATTTGGTTTAAAATTCTACTCACTGAACGTGTCGCTGCTGTTCCATCTTTTAGGGTTGTTCATTGAAGGATTGTAGCTTGGCAATTTCAAGTCTCCATTTGTGAAGTTGGTAGGGATAAACGGATTGGGATAAAACGGGTATCTTCCTGTGGATGTGGAAGCTGCAATAAACATTTGGATGCGGTTGTAAAAGGAAGAGTTGAAACTATGAGGCAGCGGTTGCTGGCCACCAATCGGAGCACTTTTCATCGCGTTTTCCCAAAGAAACTTGTTCATATACTGCGAATAGAGATCGCTTGAAAGATGTTCTGGTGAAGACACGGTTGATGGAAACAGAGTAGATCTTGGTTGAGGAAAGCCTCCAAACGCATTGTCCAATGTGGGGTCAATTGACGGCCTTATTTTATCTTGTTTCGATTTAGCTTCGTCTAATTGTTTGCTGTTTCTTTGGCTTCGATTGGTTTCGATGGATAGTCTGCTGCAGACCGTTTCTTTTTCTGGCTCCTGCGTAAATGATAGATTGAGAGCCTCTGTTTGGGTTTCCGTTTTTGTTTTGGTAATTATTTGCGGCTTTTCTTGGGATTTTTTGCTGGAGATCTTTATGCTTTCGTTGGCTGTTTGTTCTGTCGCATACTTTTCAGCCTTTGTCTTTTGAAGAAGTTGACGTTCGTTGTCTTTCGCTTTACTTGGGCTTGTTAGAGATAAATTATTTGAGTCGCGCTGTGAGGAATTCTGCATTAATACTTTTTCGTACGATTTCCTTTCCAAATAATGAGCATTCATTGCATTTACGATAGTTTGGTAGTACGCAGGCAATGTATACGGCGCTGGGTTAAAAGCAGGTGGATCAGGAAAAGGTTTCGGTAAAAAGTTGGGTTGCGCTGGGTGATGAGGATTTTCTTCTGCAACTCCTCGAGACGCTTTCTTTGATTCTACCCGTCGTTGGGCATCTTGAGTAAAAATGGGTTCATGTGGACTCGAGCTGCCGCTACTGTAGCCGCTATCTGACGGGGATTTCACATCTTGGTCCAAGAGACATCGAACAGAAAAGTTAGTCAGTTTCGTTGGTTTGGCTTCTGCCTTCAGCGCATGCGGCGCAGAGCTGTTGTGTTTCATCGAGAGCGAAGCTGGGCAAGCGGACATCGCCATATTGTTATAACGAACCGATCAAGATGGATACGTTTTGCAAACGAAAAACACGCACACAAGCAAATTATGCAGTTTGTAATACGAAAGTTTAACGGTTTATTCTCTACTTTCTGCAAAACAAAATGTCTTAATGTATATTTTTAACAACAAGCTGTTTCCGCAATACCGTCGTTTAGCTTCAAGATATGCCTGATTTTTGATTGAACAGACATTTCGTCAATCAAAATATCTTTCCTAGGAAAAAATTAAATTATGTTTAAGTCTTCAGGTTATCTCTAGAGTTACCTCTTACCATTAAATTATTTTTCTATTTTATTGTTCACTTACTTTTCTTAAAATATTCTTTATAATTTTTATCTCTAACTTCATTACTGCCTAAAGCAAGATTAATGCATAAGATAATTTCAAACACTGAATACGGTCCATGTTTACCAGAACTAAAACTCGTTGGCTTTAGTTTTCAATTCGCTGCAAGAAGATGTTCGATCAACCCTTTCTCGACTTGTAATGAGTTTATTTTACAAACGCGTTTGCTTAAATAAACTATTAGGATACTTTGTTAAAAAAACACACAGTTTGATAACAATTCGTAGTTGCACTTCGCCTGACCGAAAAAAAAACGTCTGAGAATTTTGATGTCACTTTACATACAAAAACAACAACTCTAAAAAAGCTACAATTTTCAATCGAACACGCTCAACCCGCAGCTGGAGTTTGTCACAAATGATACGAAGCCGATATCTTTCTAATAAATTGTGGTTCACCCTTTTTTCTTACTCGCTTACACCTCTTTTTACTTCCGGTTTTCTTCTCCATTTTTCTCTCTTCGTTCTCGCTGCCTGGCATATCCTGCAAACAATCGTTTCTTTGTGTGAAAAACTGATGTCTGAAAACGTTGGATCATTGAACCAAGCTCATTATCTGAAGCGCCATTCTGCCTGCTGTGAGATGTTGCTACTCACCGATTTTTCCCGTTTGCAAGCTTTCTTTACGGTTTTCATTGCATTCGTTTTTTTTTTGTTTTGTTTTTTCTGACAGACGCTTGGTCGAAATAAATTTAATTTTTAAGCTGAGATATTATCTTTTCGATATCAATTTTTTCCAAGGTTGTATAAAAATGCATTGAAATATCCAGTTTGTTTTTATATTTTGAAATATAAGCAAAGCGTTTTGCTTTGTATAGAAAAGAAACTTTTAACTTATTTGTTTTGTGATCAAATGGCAGTTTTTCACATTAAATTTATCTTCCAATATCTTTTCCACTAATAAGAGAAAAGACAAACATATAAGCTTCCCTCACATATAAACTTAAGTTAAATTTAGACTGATCCGAAAATATTTCAGGAACATTTGGTAGGTAGCATCACAACAGGACTCTTGTTTATTGTTTTAAGGAATAAAAAATGCTTTGTCATCTTCGGTATTTTGGTACTGTGTAAGTTATGATGAGTTGCAACAGCAATATATTTAGGCTGGTGTTTCTGCTGAGTGGGTCTCCCAAAGATAAAAACTTTGGAAAACCTTTTCCTGATTGTTATGATCCTGGTTAGAAATGTTTTTTTGTTGTTGTGCAATTCTTAGTCTACTGTAGAGCTTGAACAAATCTTTTCACTGTTTACGTTTGTTCCGAACAAATCTTCAACAATTGATGAATCTTTACCCAGACAGTAAAATTCGTCATTAGACATCGAATCAAGGTAAAACTAACGGATTTTACTGCCTGGGTACCAATCAATTCAGAAAGTGAACAAGCACACACAGATCTTTGCCATCAAATTAGCAAAAATACTAGCAACGGCTTTGTGGCGTTGTCAAAACCTTTTAAATTGATTTGTCAATAAGACTTCAACGTCTCACATGGCAAGGTTACTTCAAAAGTGTGTACTGCAGATTGGTATCCACGTTCACCCGTAGGAAAAGTGGTTTGACTGCAGCTTAACAACCTCTTCAAAATAAATCCTGAACGTTGCAATCACTGAATGCAGCACCATGCCAAATTCCTTTCTAGGATTTGTGTTCGATAAACTGACAGTTACCGAGTTGAAGCGGATTTCTGTCTCTACACCTACTGAGATTGAAAAGGCAGTGCTCAGTTTTGCTGATTTAACGGCGGATAGACCAAATAAATTTACAAACTAAACAAATTAGGTATCTGGGACAATGCACTGCTGGCTATTCACAGGGTTCACCTTTCGCACAACAACAAACAATGGAAAACTTACGGAGTAAAATTCTTGATAGACATACTACTGTTATGGAAAGCTCTCGTTTTCAAAATAATTACCACCTTCGTCTAAATTAGAGTAACTTCAAATGTACTATTGTGCTTATTTCATTTTTAATGCAGTGAAAAGTTTTCTTTTTAAAGTAAAACTGAATGCCACTATAGCAACCGAGCTTTTTCTCACATCATTAATTAGTTTCTTTTATTACAACTGGACGTCGAAAGAAGGCCAAACTCTTACAACTACCAATTAACAAGATAAATTCACACATTTCACGACCTAGAGTGATTTTACTCACGCATTGTGTACATGCGTGAGTTACCGTTCGTGTGGTAGTCTCCAAGTATGGGTTTTGTGGTGCAATGCCCTAGGAAACAATTAAGCAAACCAACAGTAGCCAACGTGTTTCAAAGTTATTCTAAAATGTGATGTAATTATCTGCATAATGCATCTACTTTGTCATTTTGTTTACTATTCCTTAAAATGCATGTTTAAGTCACACACATGTGCTTTTTGCGACATTTTATTATAAATTGTAGTCTAGATTTTTTTCTTATGTTTGGTTTTAGCTGAAAATTACTTTCCGGTTCCGCGTCGCTTTGCATGCATAAACCTTACATCATTATTGCGTCAAGGACATCTTGGATGACGAAGGATCCAAAGACTACATTTTAGATAGATTTGTCTCACAAAAAATGTTTGATGTCTTTGGAAGAATTTTTGTTACAAAGCCCTTTAATCACCTAAACATGCAAAAAAGTGCGAACGTTAAGCTTCTACCGTGTAAAAGTAAAAGTTCACACGTCGATCGATTACGTAAACATTGAAATGATGGTCTGGTAGTCACTGCAACAACAGATTTGTTTTGTTAGTGACACATTTTGTGACTATGCATACCGCTGTAAACTTTCGCCTCAGCCTCAATTACAATACTTTCGACAACAACAATCTTCTTTATGAGTAAAGTAACAGCACGAATTTCATTTACAGATGATATTTTAAGTCATTAACAAACAAACGCTAAATTTACGTTGCTTTTTTAACACAATCGGCACATAGGTGTATTGAGGATGAACACTTGATTCCCCTACAGGGACTGACCACTTCAGATTTTTTTCCCAGCTTACCTTTGATTTGAAAGGTTTTCACATGCTGACGTATGACAATTACAAAGCAACACTTAAAACTTGTTCATCTTGCTACTGAATATTCGATTAGTTTATCTTCTTACTAGTGTGTTTTCTTTATACACGTCCTTACCTTAGAAAGTTGTATCTAGCGCAGCTTACTCATTTCCATCAAACAAAATTTGGGTTAGCAATGTTCTTGCGATGGTTGCTGCTACCGCAACGGTTGACATGAATTTCTGTGTTATTTACGTGTTGTAGCAGCCTAAAAAAGTTTATTAAACCAAAAAAATTTCACAAAAATGTAAATGGCAAAACTACACCATAATTTGCCTCATTTTCTCGTACCTATGGCAAGTGCAATCTTGTTGCATTTTTGACATGCTATGCTGTCCTCGCGTTTGGAGTGGGACCATGGCTACGCGGAGACGAGGTCTAACTTGTCGCATTCAGCGGACGTTCGATGCTTTTACATACTGTTGCTGACAGCCCAGCTCTAATTTTATAAGAAAGATAAATTTACTGCTTTACTCAATTTCAACCAGCAAACTATAATAGTCGCTGTTTGGTTTAAGTGATGTCCAACCCACTAAATTAGGTTCGGTTGTGTTTATTGCAACAAAAACAATGGGAATTTTAGACAATCTGGAAGTTCCCTTTGATAAAGATATGTGACATATATAAATGGTTTGACAACTTTATACGACCAGCAAGTGTCTTCTTCAGATTCTTGAAGAGTTTCTGCAATATACGTCAAGGAGTGGTTTTGCTTTATTGAAACGATTCAACATTAAGTGAGCCTACTCACCGCAACAACCTACGGATTGGTGGCAATATTTAAATCCCAGAAACAAATTGTATAGATGCACATTAGATACACAGAAACTACGTAGCAAAAGTCTCAAATAAAAAATTGCGGACTACGCACTATTGTTGTGTACTTACCACTCAAAGGTTGTTTTTAACTTGAAGACTACAGCCCACTTAATGTAAATAACAAAGAAAGCTTATTGGAATGACATTGTTTTTTACTGGATGTGCCCAAAGGATGTCAGCGCTCTGTGATCTTGGAATAGCAAAGAAATTCGGCGATTGGCCATGAAATCTTTTTATCTCGATTAACTCCAAATTCAAATCTACAACTGGCTTTGTGATCCAGTATTTTGAAGATATCGACTTCACAAGTTGCATTTGCTTGTCAGTATTTCTGTAAAAAAAAAGGCGGTCCAGTCCAAATCTATAACCCACAACCTTGTTACCGCTACTTCCACGAGTGTCCAAATTGTACTTTCAAGTACATTTTCCTTTCTTCGTTTCAGATATTTTTTGCTCAAATTTGTTTTCTCGCACCTCAGACATGAAGCTTACTTTTTAGTTCCACCAAAGGAAAATCGTAAAGCTAGACTGCTTACATGACAAACTTAAAAGTTTTTATCAGTTTGGAATTCAAAATACAACACCGGTGTGCCAAAATATTTCGAATGCTTAGAGGTTCATATGTTCCTGATACTGAGAGGAATGTTTGATCTGCAAATCAGCTTGTAACTTTAGCAGGCATTGAGTTTCTCTGATCGTTTTCATAGAAGATATATTCAAGGGAAATTGAAATAGACAACTATAAATGTCTATCTTTTTTTATAAACGCAGTTCAGTTGTACCACCTTGCGCAAAGTCGTCCAATAACACGCATTTTCCGTTTCTGTTTCTGGAATTTACGTCTTGTAGACTATATTTCTGCCCATGCACCTGACATAATGTGGCAAATGGTCAGGTCTGTGTAATCGGACGACAAACCAGTTGCATTAGTCAGCTAGGGTTACTGTTGCGTATGTTGACGTAGAAAAAACATTAAAAAAGGATGGAGTTACTGGCTGGCCATTGGCTTGTACAATAATTTGGGATACAACGAAGATGATTTCCGTGGCCAGAAAGAGCTGCACCGAGCAATACAGCGGCTCGTGTAAAAGGATATTCATCTGATCATTTATACTATTGTACGTTTGATGTCTTTTCGCTCTGAAACATCGGTGTATAAATGCGCCGAAAAACTGCAGCATTTAGTAAAGGCATTACTTTTACGTTGCAAGACATAAAGTCAACCATAAAATACACAAAATGTACGTAGAGATGTGTTTTTATGGTGTCTGCTTTGTGCTGCATATCAATGTTTCGAATGTGATTCCTGTATCGCTTCTTCATTTCGCAGAAAAGCTACACAAAGCAACTCGTACATTATGGTATTATCTTGTCAATCAAAATAACAATGCGTTTTCCTGCCTAGCATTACAACGATTTTTTAGCTTGTGAGATTTGTGCAACGGCTGTACAGTTACAAAAAAAAACAATAGCTACCAGTTTGACATACAAATGCTTTGCAAACAGCGCTGGAATAAGCGCAAATCCAATTCAACTCAAACGGTTTAAATCTACTTGTTTCGAATTCGAGAAACATTCAGTGTATGCTGGTAAATTCAAATGGACTGTATCGAAATAGATGTCACACCTTTTCAATACTTGTATGGCAGCTTCAGCTTTAAATCAATGCTGATTGTACCTGTAGACAATTTGTGGCATTTAATTATTGTTCGAATGACAGATTTTATGCTATTACCTGCATTTTAACATTGCAGCCTACACATTATGCAATCATATAGTCACCCCACTGCACATTGTCTTTGTCAATCAAGATTGAATTTAAATGCAGTAGGGAAAAACACATGGATTGGATAGGAAAAATGTCTTTTCTAAGCAGCTGCTTTTTGCCATTAGGCTACATCTCTAGTTGACATCACAAGACAAGGGGATGATAACGCAGTATTTTGTCATTTTTGGATGTTGCTTAAGGAGTGGTTGGGAAAAGTAGGAAAATAAGATGCAATTCTAAATCATCTTAATACAGCATAAAAGTATTGTAGTTTTGCTTCAAAATTTTCTTCCGAATTAACCATTTTGGCTACAGACCTTCAAATTGTCCTGTACTTTGTAAGTATTTGCACTTGGAATCAAAATTAATTTTGTTTTCCTAATAATTTCAAGTAGGCCTAATTAAGTAGGCTACTTTCATTGCATTTATCTTTAAGATGAAGGTAATTTTGCCTAGAGAATGCCTACAAAGTATTATACTTATTCTTTAATTTTCTTAGCAATAAAATCTTGTAAGATATCCTTTACAAATTCACACTAACATTTGTTTACTAAATTTAATCATTTTTAGGCTTGACATTTTGGGTCAACACTAAAACTGTTCAACTTTAGAATTAGGTTTTTATACTTCAATCTTGATATCTGTCGTTTTTGCACACTGCTTTTGCTTTATCATAAATGAAAGCACCGTTTTGTTTTCCGGAATATCATCAAATGTTGTGACTTAAACCAATGAAGTGAAGTAGGTAAGGTTTTATTTCAAATCGTTTAGTCCAGAACTATTCGAACAAAATGAATCACTAAACATTCTAGCTCGTACAGTCGTGAGCCTACATGTTGAATCATAGGGTTTTAAATCTAAATTCACTTCTCTTTTTATGTCTTTACAACTGCTTGTTATTATTTTTGACAAAATGACGGTTTATCTTCACAGTAAAAGCACCAGAATTTGAGCCACATTCTTGTAATCTGAAAGTCTACTACTGTAGGCCAATTGCTGTGAGTAGGCTACTGCGCAGGAATCGGGGTTTAGTAGCATAAATCAAAATGTGTTCGATCAGCATTGGTCAATTCAATTTAATTGGCAGACATCTTTAGTTGGGAAAACCACTGACACACAACTTTTGGAACTCGAACAGTTGAATTTTCCTAAATCTAAATTATAATTGCAAGTTTTAAGTTTTCTTTGATACCAGTTTGATTTACTTTTCTATGCTGCTGAATATAAACACTAAAGAGAATTAAAATACAATTACACTGTAATAATGACAAAACTACACTGATACGAAAAAGCTTAACTAAACTTTTCTACAACGATATACAAGAATAGAGCTGACAGCAAAAAAACGTAAATTTTGTCAGAGTTTGAAAAAAACTCTCGCTTGCCTTGTTCACTCAATTACACTGCATTGTTCTAACCGGGAGCCGAGTGGTGAAAGTCCTGGTTCAATGTCCTAAATTGTGCCAGTTTGACACTGCTCAAAGAACATGCACTGTGTATTAAGCAAGACATCAAAAGCTTGCCTGAAGATGGACACGAAGATTGGCTTCCTTGTCTTCCAACCACTTAATTAAAACTTTCTAATACTTGGATACGACCTGAAAACCTAACTGGTAGCATGGCGCACAATTCACACAAGTGTCAAATCAGTATCAGTTTTAAGAGATAGAAAGTTGGTCATATGTCGATCAAGCCTAAAAACTAATGCAGTGTTTTCAAGTAAAACATTGCTCATTCAACTACATTAAGTTACGAAGTAGATTAACTTATGGCAAAGGTAACAAAAGTATGAAGTAAAGTAGGTTTTGGTTTTGCATATTACATAGAAGTTGGTGCTCAAACCATTGGGAGCAAAGCTTTTGGTTGCAAGGAAATTGTAAGAGAACTGAGAGCAAGTCCAAACTACATGTGGGCCGCGAAAGTCATTCAAGGTATGTGCATAAGTTTTGATGGTCTACATCAAAATTACATTATTATTTCAATTTTTATGAAGATTTAGATTATAAAATAGCGATAAACAAAACGTATTCTTGATGGTATAGTTATATGTTGAAGACCTTATGCAATCTCAAGACCTATACGTTCAAGACCTTATGCAAATAAACACGAGTAGGCTTACACAAATGTGACATCATCCAGCCACAGAAGATTGCATTCAAATGTATTTTGTGGCATTTAGAAATGAGAGTTGGCAACCATGGTTTTGGGCTATGATACTTTAGGTATTACAGAGATAAGAAAAAACGGAGCGCATCCGGATTTTTGGGTTTTGAAAATATAGGATCCAGATCAGGAGTGCAAATTTTTTTGAAAACAAGAGTCAGCATTAGAGTTTTTTTTAATGGATTGATACATGGAACTAATTTAAAAACAGCTAAAAGAATTACTGACACTTTTTGCTTTCACAGAATCATTCATAAAATATTGTAAAATCTTAATAATAAACAGATTGAATTTCAGATTGGCAACTCTATTTTGACAATCTTTAGTTTCTAAATCAGTTCTTTTTCACATTGATTCATGGTCTGCAGACGTAAAAGTCTTAATAAAAGCGACTGATATTTAAAAACTTAGGTTTTTCATGCAATGCAAAGGATGAAGCGTGTATTGGTTGTGTGTTTCGAAAACATTACGAAAAGCAATTTAAACTTCATCACAACAGCAGGACACGTCATTATAAAGCAACATCTGCTACAAGGCTTTGGTTAGGCAGAACTGGTGATGTGGATACTCAAACCTTCACTAATGCTCGGACATTTCTTAATTAAATCAGCCATGTTGATATTGCGTTGGAGGAGAAGTGTTTGTGCTACTGTCGTATCGGATTCGGAGTCTATTTCTGGTAAACGTAAATGCATTGTTATTTGAGCTGTTTTTAGATTTACATTAGTGGTCCGCCAAGCTTAAAAAAATACATTTATTGATCCATGGATTTCAAAAGGTAGGCGACCGCTGCTCTAAGCTACACAAGCTACTGTAACTACAGTATCTGTTTAATTCTCGCTATGAATTCGTGCACAAAACCTCGATGCACAATATTTAAAATTAATTTGTGTGGAAAACAATCAACATACTTTTTATTCATATTTTTAGTTGTTTTCTGTCATTTGCAGCTGCATATTTCAATTACAACAAAATAGAAAGCGCTGGTATTGCTTATGGATGGTTTTGCCAGTTTTAGTGACATAAAGTGAAAAAGGAAATCTTTCATCCTAATTAAACTAAAAATTTTAAGATTTAGCGTTTTGAAAAAGAGAGAAGTTTGAACTTTTTCTATAGCTAGGTTGTTGTTGTGTATCTCCTGCAAACGAACTATTATGTCGCTCCATGTAAATTAAAATAGATTTTAACCCATGCTTTGTAGTGCTTGAACTTGCATTGGTCAGTCGCTGAGCCGGTTACTTGTGTACAAGTAGTTATGGATAGTGGTTAAGATCAAGCGGCGCTGGTTCGGCTCTCGGGGTGTGCGCTTGAGCAACGTATTTAAGGACTGCTTTCATTTAGTGGCACCTAGAGGATGGAATAATTTACACACGGGATCACTTAAACAACAAGAGGTAACTTCGCTCTGCCAATTCCGATAACTGGCCCTGCGTCAGTAGTTCAAAGCTTCTAATACGAGTATGCAAAACTGCCAGGATTGACATATAAGAGGCTTTGTCAGTACCAGGATAGAGATTTAAACCAACCAAGTTGGAATGTCAACTGGTTAGTGCAGCATATCTGCCCTCTAGTGATTAGATAAATTCATCCAGCAAGTGAAAATTTGTGGAGAACAATAGTTTTAAACGCAGAATCTCCCGTCGAAATTTGTTTTCTTGCTCAAAATTAAATTGTTATTTTTGCAATGAAACGAAATATTTCCACTTGAACCGGCCGGCGGGGTGAAACAATGGCATTTCAACCCCACAACCGAAAGTGGGTTGCTTGGGGGTCTCAGGTTTCACCCAACACAATTGATCGATGCATCTGTAAACCCAAAACAGGAAGTTATTTGTTGAACCCAAGGACTTTTGTTGTCAGTTTAGTGCAAGAAGTTACTATTTAGTTCCATTTATATTAGCGAAGGCTCAATTTCGATGCAATCCAATAGAAATCGAATCTGTTGCCGCACCTGCGGCCGTTTGGAGACAATGGGGAACTTTTCAATGGAAATTCCTTTGCAAATGGTTGCATTCAAATAACTGGTGTGAGCAATCATTTGGAATTGAATCTCATTTTATAAATTTGTACATTTTTGAAGACATGCAGCAATAAAGCATGCCAATAAAAGAATACTATAATATAGAAGAACCTCCTTTGCCAGGCAAGTAGCCTACATTTATTATCCATCCAATTTCGATACAAGAAATCAGTATTAAATTGGAGTTAGGTATTCAGTAAAGTACCAAGTTTTTGATCGCATGATTTAAAAGTATTCAAGTCATCAAAAGAAATGTAATTATCTTCTAGTTTTGAAGCAATCTTGAGTTAAATTTTTTTTTTCGGTTTTACAGTAGTTTACCTTCTCACAAGAATCGTAAACAAAAAGTAAAAAGTTGTTTCCTTACAAAAATTATCCCCTGTTATTATTCTGCCAAAACAGTTTTTTTAAACTACTTTTCAAACGATTGTGTAATTACGAAAAGTTGCTAAGTTTTTCAAGTGAAACTTTTACGTTTAGACTTTGTATCTTGCAAAATAAATGAAAAATTCGTTTTAGCCTAATACGGGATTGCCGCATTGGAACCAAAAAATTTTCATTTTTTTTTTCTAATACCAAACATAATATTTTTAACACACTATTTTAAGATAATCTCAAATTGCAGTAGCATAACGTGCAACCATCTTATACTTGCTCTTGTCGGCTTTGGCCAGGCGACAAGGCAGAACTCAAGGTCATCGAACTATTGTACTGTATATTCCTAACAAAAGGTTATTTAAAAAAAATACAGTATAACTTTTGAACCCAAAAGCATTAACGTTTTGTAGCCTTAATTGTCTGCTTAACATCATGCTTGTTGAGTATTAAATAGAAACTGCACACCAGTGTAACGAGGTAACAGGTGTGCGCTGATCCGGGTCACTTCCAACGCGTTCTCCCACTCGTAATAGTTCAAGTGACAGTCTATACTTACTTGGTATGAGAGAGGTCATAGGAGTGAAGGAACAGTAATCTAGTGCAGAATGCTATCCAATATCTTGTACGTTACCAGCGCAACATCATGAAATGAAGTGATCTTTTTGAAGCTTTGACGACAATTCGAAGGGTGGAGACTTTATGAGCGATTTTGGTACATGCTCTGAGTTCCAATTGAAAATTATGATGAGAGTGTGGAGTTGTTTTCACTTTACAATATTCTTTTTTGTGCCACGCGACTTGTACTCAAACCATCATAACTGACAGTGAAACTGAACTGATGAATGATCGGATCACTTTATTTGCACCAAACTTCTAAGAGGCACACGCACACCTTTCCCTACATTGGAAATTCTTACTAAATTTCGAGTAGATTATAATCTAGAAAAAAGTGACAACATTATGGTATTTAAAGAGAGTTGAATGGTGTTAATGATTAAGTTTCTACAGAAGTAGTAAATTGCTCATTTACTGGCTTCACTAAATTGGTGAAAACTAGATAAAAAGCTAATTCAATGTCTGTTTTACCGTATTAACAAACTTCGCCTACTTCAAGTCAATTACATCCACCTTTCCGAGTAAAATTTTTCGAACAAACTTACAATTCTCCAGGAAATAAATCCAGAGAGCTTTTAGACATAAACTTGCTGTAGAAAATCACTCAAAAAAGAAAATGTTGTGCTTTCTGGAGTTAGTAATAATCATTACTGTCGTTTTCCTGATCTTGTTCGAGTTCTTCCGAAAGGTGTGCCATACAACTCATCCAATGGATGCACGAGCTTAGCTTTTCTTGCAGCGGTTGTCATGCGGCTTGTGGACTTAAAATGAAAAGAAAATACGTTTCAACAAAAAAGCAATGAAGGTGTTGTGATTGGGGTAAAATGATTATTCTGAGTAGTGATAAAAAAGTTTAGTCACAAAAAACTAAATTCATATAATAATCTAACAAGATTCCCATTTTGTATTTCTCCATCTGAAAGAGCAGCTATAAAATATCTAAAAAATCTCCGTGTAGTATTTTTAGTTTTAAACTGTTTTTTTTTTGGCAATTTGATTTCATCTCACAGCAGTTTTTACGACACTACTTACCATAAGAAAACTGTCCTAAGATGGCATTGCAAACAAGTGCGCCTGCTCACTAGCCTGTACTTTATCCTGCATGTCAAGTGAAATTTATATTGAATTTCAAGTAGTACAAGACTTGGTTACGGAAAAACGTGTTCTTAATCACCAATATTTTAGGTTTGCTTGTCAAAACCGGTTTCAGTGATCTGTTTTTCAAGTACGCCAGCCTGAAAGCGTGAGAACCTGGCCATAAGTGATAGCAACATATCAGAACAACTGGTAGGAAATGGAATTCAATCAAGCGTGATTGAATTCCACGACAATTTGCTACGAAACATAAATCTTTTCCTTGCAAAGTGTTATAAATTCGATTTTGTGTAAGAGAGATATGAAATTCAATGAACCACTTTATGCAACATGTCAAGGAGCAGTGTTTTACACCAGGTGCTTGGTAATCGATACTCAAAAACTTTTGCTGATTTGCGGGGTGATATAGTATTGCAAGGAGTAAGTAAAAAACAAGTTATGTTGTTTTTTTATGCTGTTCGTTTCATATTTTCTATAAAATCACAGTTTTTTGTTGCAAAAGTTGGAATCTACTTGCCGAAAACTGGTCATTACTAATTATTCCTGCCAGTTGCGTAGCGTCACTCATTTGATTGGGAGGAAGACACTCCAGAAGCGAAAATCTTTAACTTGACATGAAAATTTAGCCACAGGCATTTTTGGTCTATAATATTCGAAATGTTATCTATTATTCAATAAACGCAAATTATTGTAGTAAACCTTGGCCATTTTGCCTTTTCTAATTTAGCCTATTTGCGACAACAGCCTACTGGGCAGTAAAATGGTTGGAACGTCTCGTTACTCTAATCAAAAAACAATAAAGAGGCCAAAATGTAGATACTAAACTCATGAGTTTAGTATATACATTTTGGAATTTTTATTGTTTTTTGATTTGTGCCTACTGGGCTATACGCAATTTCGCAATGATAATGAGATTAGCACAACACGAGAAAGACTCACAACAGATAAAAATAAACATGTCCAAAATTCCGCCAGGACTTCTTGATTTTCATATGTTTGGCAAACGAATTTTGCATGACGAATTTTATTGAAAGTAGGCTACAGTTCCTCTTTATAAATCCCTGAGTTTCTACAATATAGCCTAAGCACAAAGATGGAGCTGGAAGCATTCCTCTGACCAGTAGGTCTAGTTATGCCATAGGCCTTGGAAAAAAACACATTTTTTAATCAGTGGCACAGGCTACACAGAAATTTTCAATGGTAGAGTAGGCTGAAGATGAATTACATTAACATAGTACGAATACGACCATGTTAAATACCTTTTACTCTGCGGCAGAAATAAATCTGGACTTCTAAAAGATTAAAAAATTACGCTTGTAATTATACTCATGATCAAAACTGCAGGATTGCTCAGCAATTTTATCGACGTTACTTTTTTGTTTAAGATTATATATAATAGACCAGTTATTCAAGCCGGTGGCTTGCCTGGGTCGATGTTTGCTTAGTTTTGCTTCATGCAGCCCAACTAAGCAAGTAGGCACAAAATTTAATTTTTTTTATACTAGGTAGACATTTTTTTACCTAAATTCCATCACAGAAATTTTCTTGTCTGTAGGCTACAAAGCCCAATTGCTGTTATGAAAACTAAAAATTTATGTCTTTCATAACGTCGATGTTTTACAAAATGATTTAGACAAAGTGTAATCTAAGATATTTTTGTATGACGTTTCAAAAATCATTGTAGACCTGATAAATAGATTGAAGACATATTATTTCAGCTTGTGCTTTTTTGATGTGAAGTGTAAATGTGTTGCACCACAAACTGGAAGTAAGCATATTCCTTGAATTTAAGTTATTAAGTTCCATTGACCTTGAACCTTGAACTTATGTTGTTTATTATGTTTAATTGAACATTTACCTTGAACTTATGTTTGCTGGTACTTTAATTTATTAACAGTCCAATTCTTTTGTCGTCTTTATAAACTTTGTTTGCTTTTTTGAGCTGGTATGCTCCACAAAACAAATAAAAACATAGTTTATGTATAAAACCAGTATATCATCCTACATTGAAGAGAACGACTTATATGCTTTTAAAATTAATTACTGTTGGCTTTTATTGTGAGATGAGCATGTTGGCTTTTCTGCTTGGTTCTGAGTTGTTTTGCAGCCACCTGTCATCGATAGGGTCTTACATCATTTTGCTTGAAAAGTGAAAAGTACTATGGAGAAAAAACGGGGATTGTTTTTGTGGATATAATATGAAGTTCCGTCGGTGAAATCATATCGGCCTCTGGGTCAAGTGCATCCGCTTAGCTGCGTTAAGCCTCACCACCTCGCTTTAGACTTAATTAGCCTGGGTTTCTCTTTTTTCTGTTTGGGGTTGCGATTCCAATTTCACTTCCGACTGGTCGGGGTTCTGGCAATATCAACTTGATTGAAAGATTTGTGTTCTTTTGTTAGCTTGCCGTTTAAACACAGAAAATCAACGAAAATTGATGCCGATTTGGCGCTTCCAAAAAACCGGAGGATTTGCGTGCAAACGCTTGTAATTCTAGATCAAGATTTTTTCACTGGCAACCTTCGATAGAGGTGATACAGTCACGAAGAAGAATTTAATTTCAAAACCAAACTTCCTTTTCATTGTTAAATTCTTAAAAATGCTATTCCTTTTTTTTGTATACATCTGTCAATTGGTGAACTTTGATCTTGTCAAAGAATACGAAAGTTGGCGATCAACAATCTTTTTGAAAATTAAATTATCTTTTTAAACAAAAACTGGAACTAAATCAAAGGTTTATTTATAAGACAATTATCTTGATAAAAACTTGCAAAAATGGCGGACTTCCAGTACAGTAACTACATTTGAAGATATAACGGTTGTAATAAATTATTTGATTTTAATGCAGAAGTGCATTATGGGTAGCGTGGTTTCAGTAGCGTAGCCAGGAATTTTGAAAGGGGGGGTTTTGACGACCCAGCGGCGGGGGGTCTGGGGGACCTCCCCCAGAAAATTTTGAAAAATTACTTTGAATTTGGTGCATTCTGAGAGCAATTTCAACAAAAATGTGGGTATGAATATTTCTGTAAAATGGTGCTGTCCGGTGGCATAGCAAAAGAATAAGATCATGTTTTCTTCGGCATTTTTCGGAAATAAAGCTAAGTGCTTTATGTTTTCTTGTTGCTAATTCCTGGGTGAGATGTTTGAATGTTTGGTATTGGCAAAACTCGCTCTTTTAATGCAGTTTTGTTTAAAATTAGGCAATTTTTTTTAGACTGAAAGCATCATTCTCAATATCGTGACGTCACACACATGCCAAAGGGGGAGGGGTTGTAACCCCCAAACCCCCTCCCTCTTGGCTACGCCACTGCGTGGTTTCACAGCAATGATTTGTTTGATCAAAATCATTTCGTTGTTTAGTAAATAAAAACTTCTCTTTGCAACAGTAGCACAGCTTGGTAATCCATATTTTGTTTTAGAAATTTTGCGAAAATTAGTTTTTAAGATCATTTTTTTTCTTGACTAAAATTTATTTTTATTAACACAGACTAATTGCACATTTGAAGACAGAACTATTGGAACTTCCCAAAATGAACTTTTTGCTCTTAATAAAAAAATAAAGCTGGTAATTTTGAATTGCCTAATAAGTTGAAATTGTCCAAAATAGCTAAAGTAGTAAAATCACTACGAAGTTTCTTGCAGCATTTTTTTTTGCGTCACTAAAAATGTTCAGACACAAATCACGCTTTAAATTGCTTTTGCCACGACTAGCCAAACCTCGCTGATTATCTTATTTACTTTATTATGCTTGCATTTGTTGGAAAGGAATTGATGTGGAAAGTTTATTTGTTTCAATATGAAAGCAATATATGTGTGGCCACTTTTAGGTCGGTAGATTTGGGTTTGCTGACCAGTCGGTTCATGCAAAAAAAATTCGAAAAAAAAATGTTCTAAATACTGAGGCAAAAGCAACGCAAGAGTTAATATTGAAGCAAATACTAAATAACGCAGTAATCAATCAAATTATGATTGTAGTTTTTTCACAGCAACGCAGAAAAGTAAGTTACCTGTGGGTCTGTTTGCTTTGGTTTTAAGCAGTTCTCTTCCACTTCACAGACATCAAAATTCAACGTCTGTGGACGTTAAATCAATGTAAAAAATGAAGGATTTTGCTGTCTGGATTGTTTCTGCCATGTGCAGACGGCTGTGATACTTCATTGGATACAATTGTTGCAATCCCATTTACCAAGTGTTGTTGTTGTTGTAATGGCAATCGAAGTTAACACTATAGCTATTGCCACCTGTTTAACTCATCCTTGACGAAAGAGCAGTGGTTTGTTGAAGTTTTGCAGAAATCCGATGCTTTGGGCCGCCTGCGATTTAAAGAGATAAAATACTTTCTCATTTTCGTTTTTAAAAATGAGATCTGGTTGCGGGACGTCGTCTGAATCTCTGCTCAGTGCTTTATGTTGAAGTGTGTCGGTTGTCTGCTGTTGGGAAAATGGTTGCTATGCATCTGCTAAAAAACATTAACCAAACCTGGTAAATAAAGCGTTTAGCAGACATAGAATACTGATACTAATTAGGCAAAGAGAAAAGGTAAAAGTTACATTGTTTAACTTTTCCTGAACAAAAATTTATAAATTCTAGTTCTTGAAAGTTGTGTGTTGCCATTATATTTTTTTGTATATTTTTAATCAAAATGTTGTGCTGAAGTTGATATAGGCAAATAGATATTGAAATTAGTCACATAACTTAAATCACGCCTGTTTAAGTTAAGTTTTTTTCACAAATTGTTATTTGTTTGGCGAAGCGATAGAATTAGTTTTTTGTTTCACAGCCTCTGCTAACGTCATTCTGTGCATATACAACACTCTGATGACATTCAGTTTTGGCTCAAGTTAAATTGTTTTCCATTGTCTGGCCTAGCGTCCACAAATCCAAGGTGCAGAATTTCATTGACCGACAAGTAATCTGTTTAAAATGGCTCGATTTTCTTCTAACAGCGCTCAGGGTCAGTCTCAAGCTTAACAACCGAGACGGAAAGTTGAACGTTTGCAAGGTGTTGGGTTCGTAAATGAACAATGACTTTCTGGATTCTTTACACCACCAGAAGCCAATCGTTGGAACGTAAACGAACAACAAATGCTGCTTTCTGCTGGACTTATTGCGCGAGCGCAGTTTTCGACAGAATCAAATACCTCATTTTCTTCAAGCAAACCAAAAGGTCAACGTTATTTTTCCTAACTACAACATACTTACGTCATTCAGCAAATGCAATGTATCCCCATGCCATTGAAGAAGCGTGATTGAGTTTTCCATTTATTGAGCACTCCCAAAGCTACGATGGGCTTAGTTTCAAAAAACCGTGCAAATTAGAAACGTATCTCTGCTCTTGCTCATGCAAGCAGTTATACTGTTTTGATCAACTAATAGTTGATAAGAAGGGGTTACCTATACGTGCATTTTTCGAGATTTGCGTTATTTCATTGTAAAAAAATCAATTTGTCTACCTGGAATTTAGGCATTGAGCTCACACATTCATACTAATTTGAGTTGGGGAATTAATTTATTCAATCACATGATTTAAAAATAAATGGCAATACAGCAAAAACTGCATTATACTTTATTCCTTTTTTCAACTTAAAGTAAATAATGTTGAAAAAATGTGGCTTATAATCTGCAAAGTTGAATTAGTTTGCTTTTGTCATCCCTTTGAATATTTGTCACACTCCATTGCTGCAGAGTTTGCCCAACGTAGGATTTGCAAGCAGAGGCGGAAAAAAGGAATGCGTCTTACAGTCTTACCAGTTGCTACACAAATGAGCAATAAGATAATTGTTTAATAGTCTTGTACAGAGACTAAAAGCAAAGCAGCATTTCTCTATAGAAAGCTAACGTGTTGATACGATTTCGCAAAGTGGTGCTTCATCGATTAAAGGCAATGCTATCGGTTGTAGGTAATAGCATCGACAAATTAAGCTCATGCAAAAATTCTTGTACGGAACCGTGTTATGAGAGGATCTAGTTATATTGATCAGCACCTTTGAAAGTTGTACAAAACTTAAACGAAAAAGCAAAATTTTCCGCATGGCATTGAATTTTGATATTTTCTTCCTTTTCTTTTCTAAGAAGTTTAGATGTTTGCATGTATACAATGAAAATCGCTATTTTTTTATTTCTCTACCCAAACCTCGTTAACCAGCCTAATTTACTATAAAAGACATGTAGCTTTTGATAATACAATGAAACATGCATGTGATATTTCAAGTGGTTAACATGGTGATTAAAAATGTTTTTCACGATGAAGTTGTTTTACTGACTGATGTTACTACCAAATTTATTTTGTACTTTCCTCCGCTTACCACTCTTACATGATGAAGTGCACCTTTTGAAATGTTTAACATGTCCTTTAATTGAATAATTCAAAGATGGTTTATATAACATATTGCCATTCCATGTAACATCTTGTACTTCCTTGTTTGTGTCGCTTAAGCGATCTGCCACACTTTCATTGCCCGAACGACAATGGCGAAATATAGCTACCGCAATGTGTGCTTTTTAGTTTAAGTTTCAAGACATGGAGATTTAAGCAATGCCTGTTTTGTGAAACTTTCTGTCTTAGAAGAGGGGCTGCACCTTTTCGGATGACAAAAATGGTAAAAGATTCAATGGTCAAAACCATTGTATTTTTGGTTAAAATTTTATTACAGCGCATTGTTTGCTGTGACTTGTAACATTGAACTTTTGTCTTCATAATTCACAGTAGTCTTAGAGAAAGATGGCAAAGGAATATTTATGCTTTTTAAAGGGGGTCACCGACAAAACAGCTTGCATTTTGTTTTTGTTTTGTTTTATTATCTTTATCCTGCATTGCGGGAAAGCGGACTTGAGTGCTATGCATCGGTGTACGCCTTCCGACGTACACCTGACCCACGCTGCAGCCGACTGCAATGTCTGTTTCCGGTTGTCTACTCTACTTATGACTTAAATTTGGTACTACCCATTACTCGAAATCGATCATTGGGTAGAGGCAATTATCGTAAAGTTTCTTGCCCAGAGAAACAACAGCAAGTGCGGGTGGCTGGAGTCGAACATGCAGGCTCTCGACTGCGAGCCCAACGCGCTAACCACTCGGCCACTGTTGCCGACTTTTTTTTTATATGCTTTTTTATTTTATATAATTTATAATTTTTTTATTTTATAATTTTTATTTTATATGCTTTTTGTTTGTACTCAATATATGCTTACTTACTCTCTTACGTTACTGTGTTGTTTCATATTGTCATCAAAATTTATTTTATTTTTCGCTCCTTAAATGTGCGCAAGTTTGTAAAAATTATACAGCAAAAAAAATTATTTCCATATTTTTTGATGTTGGAAAAATTACGATAATCTGCAAAAAAGTGTTGTAATGAAGCAACAAATGGTTCAAAAGAAACTAACTTCACAAAAGTAAGAAAAAGACTTAAAAAACACATATAAGAACAAAATTTGTACTTTCCTCCTAAGAACCGAAATTTGTTCTTTAAAGATGCCACTAGACATGTTTCACGTTCTACAAGTTAACTTTTTTTTGAGAAAAAGAAACGTTAATTGCATGTGTTACACAAGACGTCAAAAACCATCCTCGAAAAACTATATTATCGATTTGAACGTGTTAAAACTGTCCCACGTACTTGGTGTTTTGTGACATCATTTCGTTTTAACTTTCAACCAATATTCATCGATAGCGGTTCTTCTGGGTCGTGAGAAAAATTCCTCAATTTCGCCTTCATAGTTTTGAGTCTGTGGCAGCCATTAGTGAAAGGAATTCAATCTGGCAGAAATGACCCCTGGCCTGGTCCGACAAGAAATGTAACACAAATCCCTTCCTGTGGCTGCCACTCTCGCTTGTTGAATGTTTGCGAAACTCGCTTATTCTCCTATTTGCGCATCAGCGAAGGCCAAAAGTCAATGAAATCGCATATTCTCTAGCAAGCTGTCTATAAGCTAATGATTGTGGGACACGCTCGGAAGATTTTCATTTTGAAGGCTTTTGTGACTTGCGACTTTCGTTTTTTTTTTACACTCAGTCATGACGTGCTTTTACTGTCACTCCAGTAATTGCAAGAAGTTACAATTTGCTTGTTATAATTTTTTTTTTTTTTTTTAAACTGATGGATTAGAGGCATGTTTTATAAAAAAAAAACATTTTTCATACTCGCTTGCATACCTGTTGACTGTGGGTACTTTGATGCATTTTTATTTTAGTATTTATCGTATCCAGGCTTACGTCCGGTGGTTGAAGTTTTAAAGGCAAGAAAGCCAATCTTGTGTACCCCTCCAGCATGACGTGAAATGTGTTGCCAAGGACACAGTCTCATGCTCTTAACTAAAACTGAATCAGCGGCCCCTTTGAAGCGCCGTTTGAACATCATCACCACTCAGCTATGCAGCGACAAAATTAGTTTCAATTGTCATTAAAAAAGCATGAAAATATTCTCTACAATTAAGCCTATATTATTGATCATACTTGCAGCACAGAAGTGCGTCGACAGTGACTGATTTGGGCTACTAGTTGGCCATTTCCCCGATGTTGTTTTGCTGTAGTCAGATCTGTGTTTGGCATTTAAAAAATTGTATTAAGTTGATAGGACTATAGAGAGGCCAATTGTCATGTCCACACTTGGTGAAAACTCTGACAAGTTTTTTCCAGCAACCGTCAAGCAGAAGCTTTTACCCTTGGCCATGTAGCCTACTGCATTCCATATAAAAGATACTTGAATATCAATGTTTTAAGTGTGTGAAAAAAGATTGTCAGGAGATGTTTTGTATTTTATCGTTTATAGATTCTTTATTACGATAGAAATGGCATTAATTAACATGTGTAAGCCTCAGTACCTACAATTAAATATCCATACCTTTATTCGCAACTTAGTCTTACACATTTGCATGAAGCGTTTGTCGTAAGCTATATAAGAAACGACAGTCTGCAGTGAAATTGCTTAATTTTACCTTCATTTTTTTCTTCTACCTTTTAGTCTAGCGCACAATTAAGCGCATGTGAGGTCAACACAAAAACTCCATGACTTGCGCATTATCCACTTTTATTTCATTTTCTTTGTTTTAGCCACATTTTTCCAGATTGTCCCATTGTGAGCAAGCTTTTACGGTTGAAAGATAAGCCAAGATATTTTAAAAACTACAAGCCAATAAGTAGTTAGCCACCTTTCTGGGTGACAGTATCAGGTTTTGGATCCGGTGAAATGTAAGATTGTCCCAATGTTCTTTGCACCTGCACACAAAAAGTGCCTTCTCTTGCAAAACTGGCATTTGAAGTGCATTCAATGTTTTGTCAGCAACATTGCGATTTTAATGACAATTAGTCAAGAAAAGGTGTCTTTATCGGCAAGTAGAGGCATTCATTTCGAATTTTCATTAACCGTATCGAAACGAGTAAGTGTTCTCAGCTGACAAAATTTCCATAAAAATGTAGACTTGTTTAATTGTAAGAAAACGTGTGTACATAAATCTATCAACTTTACCATAGCAAATTAACTTGTGCTTCCAGACATAAAAATACGACATGGGAACAAAAATTATTACTTTCGTTATCAAGTAGGGAATGTCACGCTTCAGTAAATCTTTAACGAGCTTACGTCATCTGATACATTTCCCTACGCAACCGGCAGAAAGTTTTTGTGATTTTTACTCCTCAAGTTGCGTATCAACATCCATAGGCTGCAAATGATTTGCCAACAAGCTTAAGGTTTAAAAAACACACAAAGTTTAAGCCATTTAGTGAATTCTTTATATTTGCATTCGTACACGTTTGGCTGGAAATTTCTATCCTTTTTTGTAAGAACGTTATTTGGAAAGTGCTCGAAATCGGCTACGCTACTCTGCATAGAAGTATTGCAAACCGTTTAAAATAGGCAAAAAGAAGTTTCATTTAAACATTTAATCTGTCGTGTGAACTTATTATTGATTGAAATACAGGTTATTGGTTATTGAGGGAGAACGGTTAACCTACCTTTAGAAAATATTGTCTGTGATGCAAGTCAGTTTTGAGCTTTTAGCTGACGACAAAATTTTTCAAATAATTAAAATGTTTCTTTTTTAAGATGCTTTTAATGTGAAGGCAATTGCTGTAAAAAAATTTCTAGTGTTAATCAGGTCAAATACGTTCTTTTGAAGCTTTGTTATATCAATTTTATCTTTGCACAAAAAGTATAAAAGTAGCTAAAGTATGTTACCAAAAAATTTTTTAGCCTACTACGCATTGCTATATAGCCTACAATTGTAAAAAGTACTATACAAACCGTTTAAACAATTAAAAAATATGTAACAAAGTTATGAACTCACTAAAAGTTGAATTGACAACTTCGCTCAACCGAACACAAAAGCAGTCTAAGAAATTTTATTTCATTTGATTTCTCGAACTTAAACAGAGATATTTATTTTCTTTGCAAGATTTGCTATGCTTCTGATGGTGAAAGCGTTACAATTTTTGGGTGGTACTTTTAGAAAATACCTCATGCGTTATCAGACGAGTGAAAAGGTAAAACAAATTTATTGACAAATTTGGTTTGAATAAGTGAAAAGTTTGTTAATACGAAGACAGGTGTGACTTCTGCTAACAAAACTATAAACCTGAAAACGTGACTATGGCCTGAAGAGGAAAAGTCTGAATTTGTGGAAGAATTAATCATTCTGCACCTGTTTTTTTCCCTGTTTTCCGCTTTCCGATATTTTGATTTGATGTCAGTGTTGTATGTTTGAGGCGTTACGAGACCAAAGTCTTTTTTGTGGTTGCCACAAGAGATATATTTATTTATTACTTAGCCAAGTTGTTGTAAAGTCTATGTCTTGCACGATCTATTTTACATTGCCGGGTAATTACCTATTTTTGTCAACGCTATGTTTGCGATTATTTGTGAATGTAATTTCAATTGGGCGTTTTTTTTCGTAAGTGCAAGTCATGCTTCCAAACTTTTGACATGATTTACTTTGCAAGGCAATATTATACTATTAATATTAGCATGCAGCAGCCTATGTAGAGCAGTGTGATATTTCTATATTGGTCAACAAAAATAGTTTTGTGTTAAAAGGTTAATTAATAACGCTTTTTTTAGGTTAACGGCGAAATGTAATTTTTAATTAAATAAGTATGAATAAGCAAACTTGGATGAGATTTTTTGTTGTGGTACGTTCAAGTTTCAATATTCCTAAAAACCTTCATCTTAACGTACATAAGCTAGTTTAGTTTATTTGTCAAAATGCAGTATTTATTTGGATTCAAAACTGAAATAAAGAGTTCTTGACAAAAAGTCGACCAGAGTTGAGGTTTTGTTTGAGTTTACGTTTATTGCAATATGTATTGTCACAAAACGAAACGACTTTCTAAACACAAGCTTTTGACACAAGTCATGAAAAATTGCATAAGTCATGTAATAAATATAATCGAAACTCCTTTGCTTCTAAACATCAACGATCAACAAACTTTGTAGCTAAAAATAACTTTCAGCCTTGCGATAGGCTAAAAATAACAGTCGGGATAGACTGTTAAGATACACAGCGCCAACAATGCAGCAAAATGCATAGCCCAGTGGTGAGAACAATGGCTGGAAGGCGAGAAGATTTGGCTCCCTTGCCTTTAATTAATGCAAAACCTTAAGACCAACCAGCGTAAGCCAGCGCTGGTGATGATTATCTCTAGGCACTTTGGGTACTACAACCAAACAATAAGTTTTCACTGAACAGTTCTCAGTGGCCACATAAGTTTGCAGTTTTTTTTGCAATTTTACGCATTTGCTATACAAAGAAGTCTGGTAAATATTTGAAGAATATGAGGATCAACAATATATTTAAAAATAAAATTTTACTTAAGTAAAAAAATATCTTCCTTATCACGCCCAAGAAAGACAAAGTTGGTGCTTGCAGATTTGAGTTGTTTTGTGATTTCAAAACCAACGCATTGCCGGGGCGATATGAGGTTGGTGATGAAAATGTAATGGATGGAAGGCCATTGGCTTGTTCAGCTTCATATCAGCCGGCAAATCATCACTGAATGAGAAGATAAAGGAAGATTTTAAGAAACGATTGTTTACAGCAGAAATGATGTTATTGCAATTATTGATTCAAACAAAGTTATGTTTTATGCACAGTTGAACACCTACGACTCGTTTACGTTTTTTTGTTTTTGTAACGATAAATTCTAAGTTTAAATTGCAAAATTTAAGAAAACAGAACAAATTAATATGATGTGTTAGTGTTCATGTTTTGCGCTCTTAATAAATACTACCTAAGAATATCTAAGTAAACTGTTGCCCATGACTAAAATACCAAAGTTACACTTATTGCTACTGTTACGTTGAAACACTTTTTCTTCTAAGGGCGCACAACCATAAAAAGTTAACTTCAAGCATTTATCACAAAGTTGTTCGAACCAAAATCGAATGCTGCTTTGCTACCTGTGAAGACGCGTGTGCGTTTTTAAGTTGCTGGTTGAACTGAATCTTTTGTTACAAACAACACACTGGTGAGGCTTTTCCCCAGTGTGCACCAAATGATGCTTCTGAAGATGAGCCAACTGGGTGAACCCCTTTTTGCAAGTGTCGCATTGGAATGGTCTTTCCCCGGTGTGAACCCGCAGATGAACCTGATAATAAATGATACTTTGAAAGCTTTATGCATTAGTTTTATGTGTATTTTGTTCAATGAAAGAAATAAAAAAAAACTTTGGAGCTGCCGTACATAAAATTTTAATTCACTTCCTAATTGTAGGTTACTGTTTTGGAACTTATAGCAATTCCTAACATTGGAAATTATTATTTGTTAAAATTATTAACAATAAAGCCATTCCCTTTCTATTATTCAACTTTGTCCGAACTAAACATAAAAGATCACCTTTAAATTCGAAAGCTGTCCAAATCGTTTAAAACAGACATTGCATTCATAGACTATCTTTCCGTTTTCTTTACGAAGAGGATACGGAAGAGATTTATAACCGGAGTTCATTTTCCTTTTTTCTGGCTTCTCCTCAACTAAGTCAGATTGTCTGAAAGAAAGAATCAAAAAATCCTTGTTACTTCATTTCTTATCTGTAACTTGTGTGTTGCACAATATTAAGGCTTTAAATCTATTTAAAATGAACTTAGGCTATCTGACAAATTTATGTTTTTCAGCAATCGTTACGAAATATAGCGTCCTGTAAGCTACTTACTCTGTAGAAACGTCTTGAGGAGATTTTGGCTGGTATTGACAACTTTCTACTCTCTTCATTGTCGCCGAGGTGTTGTCAAATTTCTCTGTAATAAAAAATAAAAAATTTTGTTGTTTACGATTGTAATCAATACTTATTGAGACAAGTTAAACATATTTTCTGTCACTTTCTCGAATAGGCTGCTGGTTTTTGGGTTGTCAACTTGTCAAAGTTGCTGAGTTGAACTAATGATAATAGGCTAATAATAAAAACATTATGGTTTTATTTATTGTCACTCTACACAGCTAAGGTCTTTTAGCGACAGGGCTCATTTTTAATTTTATATCAGGTTTATGATGTCATCACGTTATTATCCGACTTATTCTCGCTGCTTTATGGAAAAGAACACAATCGGTACCGTTTTTAAAGTCTTCGATTTGACCCGACCTGGAATCGATCTCAGATCTACCAGCACCAGAGCCGAAGACGAAACCACTCGCCCACTGAGCTGCTCACTTTGAGTTAAACTGTTTTGTTTTGAAACTTGCGTCTTTTAACAAAAGATTTGCACTGCAATATTTCTATCACAAATTCACGAAAATGCGGCGCTCAGCAAAATTTGCAATGCAGCAAGTGCTCTACCTTTAGATAAAAAAAAATGCATACAAAAAACAAGCTGTAATTTTAAAAATATGCACATTACTTTTATGCATATGAACTTTTTTCTTTAAAAGTAGATGATGCTAGCCAATTGTACGATACCATGCCTTGTTAATTACTTGAAGCCTGTAAGCTTACCTGGGTTGGAAGGTGAAGGCGCGTTCTCCGTTTGTTTTACTGCATTGCCGTTTCTGTGTGCGACCGACGAAGGAAGTAAGTTACCAAGATGCAGCGATGGGTTCATCAATGGAATATTGGTTGAATTCAAAGGGTTGTGCAAGAATATGCTTTGTAACTGATTTCCATTATAGGGTTCCACAGGCGGTACTAAACATTTGTCCATGGCAGGTAAATTACAGTATGGGAGAGTGCCGTTTCTTGGAATTTGACGTTCAGGAAAAGGGCAAGCTTTAGTACAATTAGACTGGGTCAGTTTTTGATTACTTCTTTGACTTGAATCCTTCAAATGTGGTAACAAAGAAAAGAGCGGTAAAAGTGGTAAGTTAGCCTGAGCCTCAGTAGCAATGCTCTTTTCTAGTTTCGTCGAGTTACTTGCGTAAAAACAAGAATTCATTGCCAAAAGCATACTTTGATAGTACATAGGAAACATAAACGCTTGCTCTGAAAGAAGAGATGGAAAGGAACAAGACATCTCTCTTGAAGAAAGTGCTTGAAATGCTTTCTTTTCTTCCAAACCCGACGTTTGGTTCTGCCAAGCTTCCGTTGTTGAGGAAGTGTGTTTTGGAGATGGGCTGGAGCTGTAATAACCACTGTCTTGGGGCGGAGATTTCATATTTCGTTTCAACAAAGATTGGACGGAAAAGTTTGCTACATTTGTTGATGGCGCATTAGCTCTTATCTTTGAATGCTGAAAACAATTTGCTTGATATTCTGGTTTGCCGGCAGCTTCTTTAGAATCTTGCTTCGTCTCCATTTTTTTTTATCAAAATCCTAACTCAGGTAAATTGTGAGACGATTACGGTTACTCGTGCGTATGCTGTTACAAAAAAAAACAAAAAACAAGATAACTTCAAGTTGAAAGTAGCTTATATAAGAATATGTTAAAAGTTTAGATAGCAGCTTACGTCAAACATGCTTTTGGTCTGCTCATCTACGTTTGTTTTTCAAACTGACCAATAAGCCTACCATACCTACAGTTTATTATTGACAAAACTCATCAGTTTTTAAATGTTCTGTAAATGGTTTAGCTATTTTCTTTACATGGTTTTCATCATTTTCTAGAACTTTGAAAAAAAATCAGTCTAGGCTACAAACAATTGAAAAACGCTGTCATTCAGTTTCAACATAATTATTTGCTAATACTTTGTCTTTTCAACAAATTAACTGTTTGCTGTTTTAACATTAACGTGTTAAATGTCTTCTCTGCTTTCAATTTTGAATGCACATATTTTGAGTGAATTCTAAACTTGCGTCGCTTTTTCTGATACTCAGAACACTTTTTTACAATGCAAATCTTTTTTCGAGCAGATTCTCTTTTTTTGCGTAACTCACATCCACGCCAATTCCTCCATTTTGTGCGTAGAATTGTAGACATTGTTCGTTTGACTTCAACTTACAGCTGGTTCAAAAAGGGCCACTTTTTGTCCCCACAACTTTAAGAAATCAACTTTTATTGTAATTTTTAAGCTAACGATTTTTATTTAAGGAATGATTGTTGAAGTAAAATTCAAAAAATGATTTTATTTCAACTAGTTCTAGAAAGTTAAACTGATCAAAACTTATCAACCTTCAAGCTACGATTTTCCTCCGTCCTTGTAAACGACCTATTGCAGAGTTGGGTGTGAAACCGAATATTAGCTTTGTAATGTGAACGACTTTTTCAGTAACGGGCAAACTATTTTTGTTTGCCATAGGAAGTAAAGCATAGGTAAACACTTGACGTGAAAGTAACGGGTAGCAATGCTTATGTTTGTCCAAGATAGTACATGTTATTTCACGAAAGAATGCAAGGTGTTTGTTCAAAACGAACAATGCCATTACGCCTCTTACACACCGTAAAAAAAACGTCATGAGACAGCCATTGCAGCCTAATGACCAAGCATGCAGTTTTAACTGATAATAATGTCTGTCGATAATGCTTAGTAATTGTTTTTTTTATTGCCTTCAATAAGATTGTGTTATCCTTTTTTGTTGTAATAAACCCCTTTGTTAAGTTAAACTAAACGCAAAATAACAACATCCATGGTTTTGTAAGTAAACAATTGCATCATGTGTTCTTTAAAATGTCTTTTTGTTTTGAAGTCACATCAAACGTTTTATCAACGTTATTCAATATGTTGTTTTATGTTGATACGACTAGTATTACTATTTTCGATATAATCAGTTGATCATTGCATTACCATTTTTTGCAATACGCAATATCACGGTTGAATGAACATTGATATTCTGTGCTCGTTGTACGTGAACGTAAAATAAATACAAACTGAAAAAGGTGATAATTGCCAAAATTCCACACATGCAACTAATCTAATCATTATGTTGCACGCATGTATAATTCTGAGGCAAACAAATGTGAAGAAACAAAATCTCGAGTAACTATCAGAGCTTCTGCAGCTTTACACGACATCTCTGCTTTCTTTACTGATCCAAAGTTTGGAGAGTTGAGTTTATGAAAGCAGTCACTTGAGTTTGTCAATCATGGCTCTCGTTAAAGCAAACACTTTCCAAAACAATGTTTAGTTTAATGGTTTTTAACGTGACCCAATAGTTCCACTATCACTTGCATTTTATAATTAATCATCATATTTGTTTGCAGACGTCGGAAGGCATTAAATTGGTCACCTTATAACTTATTAATAATAATCCTCAAGTGACACGCAATGTTTGGAGAGGGTTAGTCTGACCGCTGCTTAGTCTTTGATTAATTCTGTTTGTCACTGAATGGCTTTTGCTACTGTCCAGATTTTGAGGCTCTTAAAGCACAGAATATGACAGACGTACGCTGTAATAACACAATGAAAATAATCATTTTAATCACAACAACAATGTAGTTGCTTATGTATTGGTGCTTTGCCACAGTTAAAATTTATGAAGGATTATATCGGCACCTTTTCAATGTTTGTATCATATTTAGGATGTGATTACATGATTATTTCGATTTATTTTCACAGTCTGTACAAGAAAGAACACAATTAGGATAATTAGGGCATCATATTTATTACAGAGTCGAACTACTACCATGCTCAGAAAATATTGATAAGTATGGTCAGTAGCAGATCCGGGGGGACATCTGGTCATTTGCGGCTACAAAGTAAAAAAAAAAGAATGCAACTTTTCTTAGTTTTTGCTAACTTTTGCGCTCGCTTTGCTTACTCAATCGGATTGCATTAAACTAACCAACACTATCAGGGACGCATGTTTTAAGCCAACGAACGTAAGGTGAGAAGGAAGAAGTTTGATTAGAAGCCCTTCAAAAGATGAAAAATAATGCTACTTTTGCAAGTAAAAAATCTTCATTCAGCTATATAAATTTAGCAAGCAGAAAAAAAATCTAAAGGCTTTCCTTGTTTGAACTGCACCCAGCACCTTTCTTGACAAAGTTTACTTCAAATGTTGTCAAAAAATGAGCTTTTAAATCGAATATCTACAAAACCTCAGTTTTGATTTGAGAGTTATAGGCCTACCTAGTTATACAAAATGTGCGCCTTACTTTAGACGCATTTTTGCAATCACAAATAGTCAAACAGTATATCGCATAATTTTCTGGAGACTGGTCTCCAGACTTCTTATTTTTTCATGCCTCAAACTATTAGCCTACATTGCCCATTTATCTCAGATTTTTGCTTCGATTGACGTCGGGTGGCACTTTTTATTCTCTGCTAAACTTTGCATTGCTGCAATTGCTCCAACACAGCAAGATCCTTCTGCACACGTATGCAGAGGTTGAATCGATGTAAAAATGACAGATTTTGCTGTCTGGGTTTTTCTGCACAAGAACGACAGTGATTGTGCATGTGAATGTTCAGATCATGGGTTTTGTTTGTCGTATCCAGGCTTACACCCGGTAGTTGAACATTTAGATTAAGTGGACGTGAAGGCAAGAAAGCCAATCTTTGTGTCCACCTTCAGGCATGCCTTTAAGTGTCCTGCCACAGACACAGCCGCATGCTTTAGAGCGGTGTCGAACCGGCGCCCTTTCGATTGCCGTTCCAGGGTTCTCACCACTCGGCTATGCAGCCGACAGATCATGGGTAATGCACATTTGCACAACCTCTAATGGAAATGTAATACATATTAAGCACAATAGTTGGAAAATATATTTTTCATTCTTCCTTGTTGTCGCTGAAAGATTGTAAGACTACTTTCATGAAGAAATATTTTTTTTATGATAAAATTTAACCATGATGGCAAATCTAATAGGTCAGTGATCGGCAAGCTACTAGTCACAAACATTTGTAAATAGCAAATTAACGGGGTTGAAATACATTTTTCAACAATTACAAATTGTATTTGATTGTTTTTTTGATGTGGGCATGGAGTGTTATTTTGAATCTATGCTGTTTGTCAGTTTGCTTTCAGGGATTGTTCAGATAATGTTTTTTGAACAAAAGCGACTTTGGATGATGATGAACCCTATTAATGTGTTCACCATATCTGTTTGCGGTAAGAAAAACTAGTCTAAACTGCAAGTTAATTAACACGTAATTTAAAGGGTGGACGTTAATATCTTAAAATTGATTTAAATATTTATTTCACTAAACTGCAAGTCTTTGATAAAAATGTTTCAACGTGCAATTGGTCACACGCTGTAGGCTATACACTACAATCTACAATCTTGTGGTATTGAAAAAGTTGCCGGATTACACTTTTTCAAATGAAAAACAATTGCTTGACAATCCTGTAGAAACAAGGACTGTGAAATCGGAGTCGCAGGGATTTTGGTGTGTCTGGAACTGGAATCGGAGTCGTTTAAAAAAAAACGACCGGCTTGATATAGGTTAACACGATAAACAATAAAAAAAAATTGTCTGCATCTTTTTTTAAATTATTGTTTCTTCTTTTCCGTATTGCACTCAAAAACTTTTCTCGAAAATAGAACTGTTCTTTTTGTCGGTTTTTATGAGTCGCTGTTTCAATTTCGATCACAACTTAAAGAGAAATTAAATTTTAAAAAATAAAAAAAGGAGAAAAAAAACATCTGGCAACTCTCAAAAATCTGACAACACAAAAGCCGAGTTAGAGTTGGAGTCGGAGTAAGCTAGTTATAAACCGAAGAGTTGGAATTGTATATTTTTTGCCAGACTACACAACCCTGGTAGAAACAAATAAAATGCTAGAGATGAGACAAAACAAAAAATGTGTAATGAAAAGTTTCTGTGCGATTAAGTGTGTTTCATGGTGGTTTGATGGTCATCCTGTGTTTCGATGGGCTGATTGGAGTTAGGAAACTTGTTATGATAAACTAGTCTACTAGTTAAGGTCTAAATTTAGGTGGAGATTTCTCATCATTCGCCACAATTTCATTTTGACATAAAATCACTTTATCTTTATTAAATTTCGTTTCAACATTTAAGCAATTCTTTGTTGCAATCTTGAAACGAATATGAAACCCACAAAAATCTTAGAATGCAGAAAGAACAGTTTAATTCTGAAGCCGTTCGCTTTCACATGTGTTTTGTTGAAAACATTTTATTTTTCCATACCGCTTCTGTCAACTCATATCTATTTTAATGTTATTCAATATCAGACAAACGTCGAAATAGGCTTTTAATTTTGTTGAGTTTTCCTAAAACCAACAAAAAAAACTATTGTATCTTAGCTTAGCAAAAAAATGAATAAGATAAATGACAATTTAGTTTATAAAAATGATTTTAACTTTTGTCATCAATTTGGATTAATAATTTCCGGTTTTCAAATTTGTTTTAATTGACCGAAAGATGAGGAAGGCTGGATATTTATAGTCTTGTCAATACATTTCATATTATTAGACGCAGTTCAGATTATTTGCTTCCAAACTGTATATTTCAACTTTCTGACGTTGAAACAACGCATTTACTTGATGCGCAGAAGTAGAATTCGTTTTAATTTAAGTTTATCATTTCGTAGTATTACCCTACTGCGAATGCCGATCCCATACTGTTATCAATGCAGTTTCAAATGCAATAGACGCGCTTCACGGAAAAATTGATTGATTTATTACGAACATTTTCACTCCTGGTATTATCTTGTCTATCAAAGCAAAATCTATTTCTGCGTACCCTGAAGCAATAAGACTTTATATTCTTCAGCTGTTGATCATTCGAAAAGGATAAAATTTCATGAGATCTTGGCATTTCAATAGACGGCAAGTTCTAAAGTTATGAGGGTAACTTTGTTCAAGTTTCTGAGAACATGCCCGGGAAACAATTCAGGTTTTGTAATGCGCATTTCATTGGCATTAGCATAACGTTTCACAAAGTTGAATTCTATTTTACTGATGAAACTGCAGGTCATTGACTGTTTTAAATCTTTTTTAAAACCTTAAACTAAACTTATGCCAGTGTTATCCCCATGAACAAAAGTTGTATTAACTAGAATATTGTTTTCCATTTTGCAGAATTTTACTACGTTCGTACGATTTATCTCCAGCTCGAAAGAACGCCGTATTTCGACTTTTTGACGAGTCATTAATCTGGCAATAGAAAAAATGCAATATTTTGATTCTATTCGTTTTCATTGCTAGTCAGATAAAAGTTCATTACTGTTAATCTCTAGCATTTCACTTAAGTCATTTGCAGGATTTTGTAAAGGTCAAGTCCTTGTCTGAAGACCCCGGCCACGCTGAAGACCCAATGAGTAATGTGCTCTGTGGATTTGCGTGCAAAGGTAGGAAACTTAATACTTTTAGTTTGGTATACATCACTGCTGGTTGTGAAACGGACCAATTGTAGCCTGGTTGTCTTCATGTTGTGACAATTCGATGACAAGAGATCATGACGTTGGTTTGAAGGGCAGTTCTTGTTGATGACGTTTCACGGGTTATTGGCAAACGTTTCTTGGCAAGGCCATGTTGTGAAACTTTTTAAAACAAAACTGCGGGGATCTTATGTAGACTAACCGATTCTCCCAGGGATCTGTCAAACCACAAGACAGGAACAATAGCCACGGAGGGTCTTAAGAGTGCAGTAACCCCACAAAATTTTATTTTGCACCTATAAAACTAGGTTTTATTGTATTCCATGTTGAATGACGTTTCATAAATGTTTAGCTGCATTCAGCAGTTATATTTTTAAACAAACGCTTTATTTTAAGTATTATAGATCTTATTCTATTTGAATAAGCTTAACTGAAGATGATCTAGCTACTGGCTGATCGAAATCGATTTTTAGCTGTTTATGATTGAACTGACTCGTGTGAGAATAAATTCCTTTACAAAACTGAGGTAATTACTTTAAAAGACATTAAAGTATAGCATTCGTTGGTGTGGCATGAGTCACAATTTAATAACTTGTAACAACTGTCACTTTCTTTTTAAAGACACCGTTTAATTCCAGCTAAAGTAATTTCCGATTAGTTACAGGCCGTAGTTAAATAAAGTATTAAAGCACTAATTTTATATGTTTTGATTTCAACCGAAAATACTGTATTGTACTTAAATTTTTTCAATCAATAAAAATTCTGACTGATTACAACATTTTGTAAAACTAGGCCACAGAATAAGAAACGTTGGTGAGAAGGGTTATAGGAGGATAGATTTTTCTACACCTACTAAGTGTCGCGTCAGGAGGTATGTTCTTGATGATCGCTGCATATGCAGCGCAATATACTATGCAGTGATAACTGATCAGGATATTTCTGTAAACATTTCAAGTTTCATTTTTGTTACAAAGATTCATTTTTGTAAATGAAAATGTTGCAATTAGTGTTAGCAAACTTTTGTTTTCTCCACACTGCAATGATTTCTGTTGCAACCACATCTTCGGTTTGCAGCTAGCTTCACTTCCCGATTGAGGTAGGTGGCTGATCTTGAATGACGTCACAGCTACACCTGTTTGTCAGAGCCGCCTGTGCCCAAGGTCGTGTTGGGTCAAACGATACACCTACCACGCTTAGTGTCAAATGATAAGTTTTTTGTGTTCATCGATTCTGAAGCAAACTTAAGCTCTTGACAAAATCATCTGTTTCAAGCTTTTACGCTAAAGGTAGGCAGGTGTAGGTAGCTCTTTTACTCTAAGTGGCCTGCCAACATAAAGTAAAACGTACAGCAATTCCTGCAAAAATAAAGGATATAATTCGTGGTGTTTTGTTTTCATGGAAAAAAATTTTGGGTACATTGCTAATAATGAGATAATTTAAAAAAAATTAAAATACATAGGCTACATATACAAATTGGTTTGTCGAAGGATTTTGTTGCAAAAGCTACTGTAGCCTAAACTTCCATGACTAGTTTTTAGTTTTGAAACTTTTGACTAAAACATATAGTCAATTTTACATAAGATTCATTTCAAATAATTCGAAACTACCAATCAGAATTTGAAACCAAAATTCACGAAGCACTTCAAATAAAACAACGCAATCCTAAGCTCAACAAGCAGTTATTCGCCGGAGTAGCATCTTTACGACATATAGGTTTATTAAAAAATATGCTAGCCGTTTTTTTACAGCATCGATCTGTTTTCGAAAATGGTTTCATGTTTGCTGAAGTTATTCGGATCTGGATTTGCATGTCAACATTTTAACTCAAAAACGTTGGTGTACGAAATTGCTCTCCGACCGCAAACCTGACACATATAGTTAATCACAAAGCGATGAGAAAATCCCGCCCCCAGAAATCAAGTTTTGGTTCATTACCTTTTCATCTTGTGAAAGTTCGTCTTTGCACCCCACGAATATTCTCAACTGAGCTACCAAACGCTGAACAATGAAGAGCTTTGTCTACTCACTTTATTGGTTTACTCTAAAAAACAATGTATGTGAAATGTGAGTAATTAAAAGAAGTTATAAGATTCCATGGATGACGAAGCCATGTCAATGTTAGTCATCAAGTTCTAAACTTACAACATTTTGTAATGTTCATGTTTATCAGTTACTCTGTATACTTGTGGCAGTGAACAGGAGCGTTGACAGAAGGCCCAGAGGGGGTTTTATACTTGGGATAATTTAAGGCCCGGAACCTTCACAGCACCCGGAAAGTGTAAGAAAGCACGGCATATTTTTACTATGGTACATTTGCATTAAATCCATTTTGTTTTTGAAGAAACTTCTGATTTTTATTGAGAAAAATATCTAGCTTATACTTTCTCGATGGTTTTACAAGTATCTTTTTTTCCTTGTGTATTAAGATCTGTCATTTTTAGCCGTGCCTTGTTTTAGAAGCCAAAGGCATTCATTATTTTGGTACTAGGCTTAAGTTAGCCTTTTAAAGCCCCTGGTAATAGTTATGTAATGTGAAGTAAATAATCGACTTCTCGCTTCCGTCCACTGTAATCTAGCCTATAAACGATCCAACTGTCATTATCTTTCCCATTTTTTTAACATTCAGGGCAAGTGGTGGAAAGCCTGGCCAGGACAGCTTTGTCCAGCGTTGCTACACCACGCATTCCGTTTGGCGCGTATCAACCGGGCACTCAAAAACAACACACGCTGAGCAGTTTTTTCAACAAGCTACATTTGCAGGCCACCGATGGAGCCAAATACCCCACAGGACAGCCACCTTCACCTCGTAAAATCTTCAGTCTGTTGAAGAAACTGGGTTGTTCATTGAAAACTAAATCGACAATGCAAAAGCAAAATGACGTCTCGAGAGACGCTTGCAAGCAGTTTTTGTACTTGAGCTCCAGCTAGCGACGACAACCACAACCAACAAAACAGATGTAGATTGTGGATAAAACTTTCTTCGCAAAAACTTGCTTGGGGTATAAGTAAAAAAACACATCCTGAAACTTGTTTTTTGTGAGTAATTTTTTTATTCTGTGTTTTTTAAATGGGTCCATGACCTATGAACATTTCAATTATAAACAGACTGAAGAAATAAGCTCCATTCTACTGCAGGCCATTGTCGATAGCTTGAACTTAGGCTACAGGAAGCTTTTTCTGGGATTCAAAAAGCCAATAACTATCAATATGCGGAAAGCATACTCGGGAAAGGGTGTTAAACTTGGAGTGAGATCGGTCAATTTCCACTTCAACGGGAAAAATGCCGTAAAACGAGAAAGTTTCGCGTCAGGTCTATAAACGTTTCTGCGCCCGGCATCATTTTAAAACGATGCTCGAAAATACGCGACACAAAGCCTTGTTTTAAAACAATATATCTACAAATTTGTTACTAGCTTTTAAAATGTGTCTTACTGGATGGGGAAATATCAAGGTCGTTGGGATCAAAATTTGAAATGAGGAAAACTCAGAAATCGAGCCCTGCAAGGAATCGGGCAAAATCGCTCGGGTTTTTCGATTGAACTGCGGTAAACGCTGGGCTCAATGATTTAAAGTCATCTCAGTTAAAGCTCGGTGCGTGACAGCATTAAGCTCTTAACGTGACACCCCCATGATATAAAAAAAAGTAAAAAATTACTGCTCTGTGAAAGACGTACATCATATCTGATACAGAAATCGTGCTTGTAGATCACCTCGGCTTACAATGTCCGCACTGTAAGGGCTTGGCAATAGTGAAAAACTGATAACATTTCCATACACTTGCATGGGTGAACACATGTAAGCAGTTCTGAGACAAGAATACACGGTACCATGACTGGACTTATATTTCCCAGCGTGAGACAAAAATCTACAATCATGATTACCAGAAAAGAATATATTTGTGAAGCTAACATGGCGAATATTTGATAAAACAACAAAGACAAGCGTAGACTAATTGCTAAGTTTTGGTATATTTACGCTTCTTTTACATTCAGTGACTTCAAATTGCCGTAAACGCAGCGAAAAAGTTCTCACACAAAAATATGTACATCGTACAAGTATGGATGGTTATTGCTTTGTAACAAATACAGGTTCAAATGAAAGCAAAGAGCGTGAAAATGAATGAAAAATAGGAATTGATTGATGGAATAAAAACTACCGGAAAATATCACAAGCGCTGACGTAATTAGTTACACACCGCACTTCAATTTTCACAAAGTGACGTGACATAATGCGATCTACACGTAGCCTATGAACAATTAGTTTTTTGTTTTAGTATATAGCATACTGGCGTTGTTGTTCGGTGTTGTAGTCTTGGCGTTTTTTAACCTTTATGACAACGTTAATGATTGTCAGTTTAAACAAGTGGCTTTCTAAGATTTTTTCGTTAAGCAGCGGCAGCAATTTTTGTACTCAAAGCACAACAGCGATAGCAAATCAATAAAGACACACACTGACAAAGTTGGACTTACTGATAATACAATTTCTACACTCTTATAGAAACAACTCCATTTTTATCCCAGCTTCATGAAACGTAAAATCTATACCTTAAAAAATATGGTTGACGTACAGTTTGGGAACCACTGAGTTGAACAATGTACAAAAAAAAAATTACATGTGTTGCACACAGCCAATCGCCAAAGATGAATAATATTGTTTCGTGAAACACACTTATTCCCAATTAGCAAATGGTGTCTTTTATGGAGGCGTTGAAACAGTACAAAATGACAACACATGCTGTCTGGTTTGTAACCGTGGTGATCCAATAAAAAGCAAAATTGCAACAATAAAGCAGTCGTTATATGACAGCAAAGAGCAAGACAGAAAATAATTATTGACACACTCACATACTGCAGTCCTCTGTATTTTGAAATCGAAAAGCTTGCTAAAACGAAACATTTGAAGACGGCAACTCCACAAAATATTCACATTTTAAAATATTATATTCAAGAAAATCTTTAGCCTCTTATTTACAGAATAACAAAGCATGTAAAAATACTGTACAATGATTTGTAAAAATAGATAGCATCCGAGTGTCTCCCCAGCCACGTGTGATTCAGTGACTTTAAATTTCCCTTTACCAAATACAGCAGCATGCAATTCAGATTAACTGAAACAATGGTTGCTTTCAACAAACCGAAAGCACATGCAGATGCTAAAGCTAGAGCCAAATTCATTGAAGCGTATCGAATTCTAGAGTATCGGATTAGTGACATCTTTTATAGATGTTATCTAACACACTTAAATTTTTTAAACAAAAATAGAAGTAACACAAAAGATAAACACAAGCATAAACTGTTCAAGACAAAAATACTGAATTATATAATTATACAAGACAAAAATACTAATTATATAAGACTTTTTACTGCAGATTTACTTTCAGTTCTAGTAACTACAAAAGCAAGCAAAGATGTGACTGAGCAAAGTTATCTCCGGTGTTTTATCATCGACTCTTCTCATTAGGAAAAAATTGATATTTTTTCGGTTTTGTACTGTTTGGTAACAAAAAAGCAATGCAACAAAATCTGTTCGCCCATAGATGATATGAAGTAAAATTATTGATGCAACGTAATGTAGTATTTTAATGATACAAAATTAATAGAAGCAATGGTACATGCAATTGCAGGGGTCTGTCGTATCGTGAATGTACTACTTGATTCATTAGCAGTTCTTTGGTACATAATCCTTATCATCGATGCAAGTGCAGATTCAAATGTAAAATCGTAGTTTTCAGTTGGTGAATTCTCTGGGCTACGGCCGTGTGACACACGATGAAGAAGAAGAGTTGGTGAATCGCGTACATCTGCCCAATCCGAATAAAAAGATTGCAACTTACAAACAGTAAACCTGCTACGTTCAGCAAATACAAGAGCCATGAGCGACGTGAAGTCACGTGAGAAGTCTGCATGATTACACCAGGCGTGTTACTTCTTCCAGCCACCAGGGCGGGGCTTACGACCTCCGTATGTCCAGATGATCTCTCCAGGGTCGGGACAGGTTTGTTTGAATTCGTCCGTCTCGTCGGCAGCAGCAAGATACCGGGCAATTCCGGTGAACTCGGCTGGGAGTTCGTACTTGAGCATTTCGCGGCCGCCAATCTAAACATAGAATTTAAAGGTAATAGCATGTTGCAAAAATGACACATCAACTAACGTTGAGAGTAGGCGGCCATATTGGAATGTTCTAACAATATTTGCTGAGTCATGGCATCACACGTCATGACATGTCATGAGTAATGAAATTACTGAATATTGGCGCTTTTTACATAAGCGGAAAAATTCCTTCTGTCACGCCGATTGTGTGTGTTGGAACATTCAAAAATACGTCTCTGTGTAAAAAAACGTGGAGATTAGATTCGAAAGCTAGCTATTTGTATTTCCTTTGCAGCTTCACCTGTGCTTAGTTTTTTGTGGTTCATTTCACGTGCGAATTAAGTTGCACTCTGCAACAGACTTCGCATGCAGAAGCGCTTATGGAAAGACCAATCTTGTGCTTGTTGTTGCCAAAGTAACCAGGACACCGTGCCCTTCTGCGCAACTCTGACGCAGGTTAGTCAAAACGTTTTGGTAGTCGATTTTGAACATTCAGCAATACAAGGTCTTAAGAAAATAACTGGAAAATCCCCAACACATCCTGGCAATACATAAGAAGACTACAGTGAAAGGTACAACAGTTTACAGCGCAATGAAACGCCATCACAAAATGAGGTTATTATAAATCAGTGCATAAGGTGAACATAATTGCAGCCTAGATAGAGAAGTTGGCGCTTTTTACATTGATTTGACAATGTAACAACGTTGAAACAATGTACAAAGCACTAATTTTGTTAGACGGGAGCAAATGAAACATCCGCAGGATTACACGATAATTCACACGCCCAAAGACTGAGACCGTCTCTCATGAATGGTAAACTGCGTGTCAATGTGTGAGCAACACGAGTTCGAAACTCAGCGGAGTCGCAGCAAAGATTTTAAATGTTAGTAAATGTTGTTTTGTTTCATGCCTAAAGAAATAAACTTCAGCAAACGTGCACTGGGCTGTTATGATATTGACCAAGCAGCGATGTACGGCACCTTGTTCTCAAAACGAGTATAAATGCTGTAAAAAATAAAAACGCTTTAATACTGCCATCTAAGTCTCGGTAATTGAAGAGTTGGTTAGTGGCACTGAACTTGAAAATAGCAACCAGCAGGGAGCTCATTGCTCGTTGCTCGAAGCTGCAGTTTTTCGTCTGACCTCTGCAGGAGCTGTAGTATTTCATTCTGACGTTACGAAAACCTTACACAACTTACTCGGTAATTAATATTACTCACTCTGATCATGTTCAGCTTGGGAAGCATATTGCAGTCCGCAATCGTCATTTCGTTCCCGTCAATAAATTTCCTCTTCGACACTTGCGGTTCATCTTCGTCGCAGTTTTCGTCAATTTCATCATCCAGAGGTTCGTTTAAGTATTTATCGAACTTGCGCAGGGCGTCATTCAATTTCGTTTCCAACACTGGCAATAAAAAAAAAAAAAAAATTAAGCGGTCACACTCCACGTTTTCTATAAATGAAATTCTATTGAAGCATTTTTACCGGTTTAATTACATATTTCCATTCAATGGGTATTTTGGTTATAAACGAATTTCAGACGGTAATAACACTTGAAAACTTTGGCGTTTGCTCGCACTATAAACTTTTATGAAGCGCACACTTGATGAAGGGCAGGGCTTCTGCGAAGAAAATTAATTGTATCTAAGAAACCGCAGTTTTATTCCACCCAGCAAGCAGTCCAGTTTTACGTCGATTCAACGCAGCCACACTAGCATTTGGTCCATCACGGTGATACAAAGATGAAGTGATACACGGTGATACTAATTCTCAGCGAAACCACCAATGAATCTTGGCAACGAATCGATCTATAGACGCTAGACATGGTCACAGAAACAACAACCGTATCTTGGTTTAATCAATGCGAGAATGACTGAGGAATACTTGGGACTAGATGATCCACAAGCAAATCTTTTAAGCGGCCAATTAAGTTAATCGTCGTATTGCGTAATCAAAGACCAATTTACTTGAACATCGCCTGTATATAAGTAAGCTGGGATTCTAGCCGATTAACGGTTGGCGCATGAAGAAAAGATTAGTCCGCCAATTAATTTGCTTTATTGGCCGATTTGTTTAATCCGTGGATATTCTTTTGGTGGTGCAAAACCCTTAGTAATTTCGGTCAGAAAAGACTTACTTTTCCGTTTAGGATCACCGACATTTCCCCGAAACTTAATGAATGCAGAGAACTTCGCGAAGATATCGTTGCCGACGCTGTTGCTTTGTGGGTGCTTGCAAGCAAGCTTGGGGTAGCGCGGAGGATAGAGCTCAGCTTCGATGTAGTCTTCACATTTCTGTATGTCGGTCAGCTCTTCACCGTTGAAGAGCAGAAACGGCGGGTTGGTGCCGGCAGCAATGTCTCGCAGTTGTTTTGGTTTTCTGTGACACAATCGCAAAATTATACGCTAATTCATATCGGACTTCAACCGAAGAAATAAAATTTGTAATACAGTCAGTGCCATACAGACAATTTCAAGATAATAAAATAATGCTGAGTGATGTTCAATTTTGGATCCCAGACAAAGATACGGTTGTTTATTGTTCGCTCCAAAATAAGTTTGCTAAAAAATTTCATTCTGAAAAGTTTAGTGCGATGAGCGTGCCTTTTCGTTAACGTGATAAATCACCTTTACTATGTCGGGAAGACAATAGACAAATAGCATAGTACTATCATCTATCTGTTGATGGTGTGCATTAAAGTCTTGCATTTTTGCTTGTTTATACAAATAAATTACCTTCCAGAATTAATAAAAAATGCTAGGTGCACTGGTGTGTCGCCCTCGCAACACAGAGTTTGAGGAACACTGACTCAATGTAACAAGAGGGAGAAATTTACCAAAAAAGCACGAAGGATAGCTTAACTTCGAAGTTGACACGTACGCCTAATACGCTTTTGAAAACTCAGACTGAGAACAGAAGTACAAGTCAAACTCATAAGACTTGTATAGCAAAACTAGTTGCTTACGTGGCTTTGTCGACAGTTGTGACGTTGAAAACGACTCCTTTCAACCAAAGCATCATGAAAAGCCGCTGCGAAAAAGGACAACATCCAATGCATTCTCTGTCGGAACCCGCCTGTGGTAAGACGTAAACACAATAAGTTGAGTAATCTGACATTACATGTTCAATGTGCGGTAGTAACTTGCAGTAAGATAATACACAAAGACAGTTGGTTTTCCATCAAATCTACGACACAGGTTGTCTTCCAAAGCCCGCTTTTGCACAATATGAAACAAGCCAAGCAGTAACACAGGCTGTTTTACATTGGCTCAACAACTGAAAACGTTCAATCAACGCAAAAAATGAACTGATTAGCTGGCTTGGAAGTGATCTGCTTTTTAAAATCCGTACTATGGCACTGCAGGACACCACTGTGCATTTCTATCGCCTTGGTGGAGACTGGAGATGACTAAGTAATCTGGACGGTCATAAGGCTACGTAATTAAGTGAAGGTCACATGATGAACTGTTTGTTGCAATGAACCGAATAAAAGAACAGCTAAAAGAAATTTGTTTGAGGATGTAAACATTGAATTCAAATAAAACATAAATTAAAAAAAAAACGTGTAAATGTAAATTGACACAAAATTGTTAGTGATTACAACCAAATGAAAACAATAAAGCAACAACATAACAACCAAGCCAAACTATTACTACTAAACTAAAATGCCAACGTTAAAATGACAACAGGTTTACGGCGGTATTTATTGCTGGAAACACTGGGCAACTTGAAGGTTTTGCTCTTGAGTCCCGCGGATTAAAAGCAAAGCCTTGGAAAAGTATTTACAACCGCAGGCTGTTTATGTGGGTAGCCGTGGTAAAGAAAAAACGCCTTAAACAAAGGTATTAGAAAAATATTTCACATATTTTAATAAATCAAGTACATACGTTCAATTTGACAGCGTAATGAACAATGGATATGAAGTTTCGTAAAACGATAGTAAACAAATGTCACTTAAAGAAGCATATCACGCCATTACAGAACTTAATTTGCTGGCTGAATAAGCCGTTTCGGAGTAGGCTACCGTGTTACTTTTTTCTGCTTTTCAATTCAGAAACTGATTTATTTCACTGTTTCTTGAAATGCATCTAATTGCCAACCACATTCCAAGATAAACCACGATTAAGTGGAATGCCAGAACAAACAAGAATTCGCAGTCGATGGCAAACTCTTTCCTTACGACTGCGCTGTTGCGATGGAAGGTGTCAAAAAGAAACTAAAATGAAAAGAAAATAATATAAAAAGAAACAAGGATAAGAGAAAAAGATAACGGAGCAGGTCTATCGGTTTTATTCACGTCGGTCTATAAATACAGTGCTTGCCAAGTTTAGCTCATTCGTTCATCGCTCGACTTGAAAACACTCACCTGCAGAAACCTCAACGTTTCTTGGCTAGCCACTAGCAAAAACATACCGTCTCAAATTTCCACTTCAAGAAATGGTGAAGAAATATTGGGAAAAAATAAAATCGTGATCAGTTTCCCGTCATCTAGGCCTAATTGTTTTACAGCAGCGTACGAAACCAGATTTCTTCCGGTAGCTACTCAGAAATACTTGTAAGGATAAAGTAAAATCTACACGAACATGACTTTAAAATAATTTCTTATCTTCAAGGTGCCACAATAACTCTGCACCTGTTTTCTATTCAATCTCGAAGAAGAGTTGGTCGAAATATGAAATAAATTCTATCATTGTAAAGGTTTGTTTTAACCCAAGTCTTTTAAACCTAACGACATTTCTTTTCGACACAAGTATGTTTGTTATTGTATTCTTTCCTTTCATGTCCAAAGAAAAGCAATTTTCGTGACGTTTTAACTTCGAAACGAAGCGATTTTCTAATCGTCCAGACTTATGAATGTTCAGCTCAAAAGTATTTCAAAATGTAGAAACATTTCGTTAGTCAAGAGAAGGTGATCAAATCCGTTGTTTTGATTACGTTTTAAATATATTTTTTTTTAAATTTATTCTTTCAAACAAACAAAAAAGTGTGAGCAATCTCACTTCGAAAAAACACATATTTTCCGAGCGAGATAAAAGAGTAAAAGGCTTGGATCATATTTCTACTGTACAAGTATTCGAATAACAAGCGAAATAGTGCCCACTGCCCACGCTATCAACGCATTCTAACAAAACGTAAAACCTTGACTTAATTGTCTTACGGTGCATGCTTAATTTACGGCATGACAAACAAGTCGAAGAAAAGGCAAACAGTTATTACAAAGCCCCAGACAACATTAATCACAAATTAATTTATAAAAAACGTAATAAAAGCACATCTTACAATAACGACATTCTTTAAAAAAATGTCAAGTAGAGCATTTATAACGAAACATCAAAATACAATCTATAATATCGACTCGCTTATGACTGAAAGTTAGTGGATATTACATTTCGCCATGTGTGGTTTAGCAAGAATCCCATTCACTGCCAAACGATAAGCAAACATTGGACTGCGGTATTTTATATTATGTTTTGCTGCATACTAGTGAAAACTGAAACATCTTGTCGTTGTGGAATGATGCGATCTTTGCTGAAAAGATTGTTTACTGAATACTTAAGGTAAATTGCATTTTCTGGAGGTAACTAATATCCTGAAGCATGCCTGAAGACGATCGAAATCTCCCAGTAGCACAACGAATAAAATAAGCACCAAAAACTTACTGAAACCAAGACATCCCTTCTACAAAACTGACCAATCGCCGATAAATATTACAACGGAGTGGCAGAAGTTTTGAAAAAACAAAATCTCCTCAGTGTTTGAGAATAAACCGATAAGCCAAAAAAACCTCTTCCAGGTTTTGTTTAACTATAAAAAACTATGGTCCACTGCAAACAGCCTAAGAATAAAACAGTCTAAAACAAAAGACAACCTTTACCGATAGGAAATGGAAACTCAACCAAACTGTCAAACTGCAATGCCACAAACCAGTCCATAGACCACCTTTTGTAAGAGTGTCCACTGTCCAGTAACCCAGCTGGTCACAGCGGTAAACCATAATCTCTTCGTGGGAAAATTGTAACATAAAGTTCCCGGATCCGTTCATCTGCATGTAATGACCGAAAAATAAACACTCTTCGAAACGTCTATTCAAAAAGTGTATTCCTGTAAAATTAGCCCGCGGCTATCGAAAATGGGACGTAACACCGTACGCCTCTAAAACTGTCACTACAGAACAGATTACTTGGATAAAAGACGGAAAATTTGTCCAGCTAGTAAGCACCAAGCAAACAGTTAAATATGCGACTGACTTCCAACAAACAATTTTACGAATGAGTGGAATGACTATTGACTAGAATAATTTGCGATATCTCAAATGCACGTAGACAGTAACTGTGACGCAATAATGAAAGACAATTATGAAGTCATTCAAACAGGTGTTCAAGCGGCTAATGCAATATTTCATCAGGTCTTACGACCGATGGTGCAATATTTGGACATTTTCTAGCAATTTCCATGACGTATGATGCCAGCTAGGTTAAGTAGACCATAACGGTTTTTATATGACGTTTGATTTGGTGAAAATTGTGGGTAACACCAGCTTCAAGAAGAATCACACAGCCCACCAATACAACAACGACCTTAAGGATTGGTTCAATGAAAACTGTTTGTACTAGTGGTCGAGACGCGTTTAGACATCTAAGACGTCTTAAGCGTCATACAAAACAGCAACATCATAAAAAGATGAAGTTTATACACGTTTCAAGAAATTATGTATGAAAAACTAAGAACTGAATGCAGTGGCTTGACATAATTACACCATTCAGCAGAAGAGAACTTACGATCTACAAATGAATGTGTGCATTATTTATGGCATGATGCGCGTGCAAGCATGCTGCACACAAAGTACACATCACTGCTGCACTGGCAAATATCAGAAAAGTTGCAGAAACATACGACATATAGGTAAAAGTAGCTATCTCTGTGTAGCTTCAACGTCATTAGACGTAGAAACGACGTAAAATGGCAACTAAAGAATAATCTGTTCAATCTGTAGCAACCAATAAGTCAATTCATAACAAATTTCATAGTGGCACATTCAGTCCCATCGTGCTAAGCCGGCAATTCTCAATCTGCGGTAAATGTTTTCACTCTTCTTGAGGTTAAACCATAGGCAACAACTGGCAGCGGTGACACATGCTGCTAAATCCCAGAACAAAACTGTTTACCGGACATCTAATTATAACCTGGTTGAGTCTAATAAAACCTTTCTGTTTTTGTGAACCAACCCAGCAAACTGTCCACTTGAAGCAAACTGTCTCGTATCCTTAGTACAAGTTTTGTTTCTCAACGCAACAAGCAGTTCACCAGCCTCATCTTTACTGAGCCTTGACAGGTTCTTGACATGATCATATTGAGGATGCTGTGATAGCGAGATCGATTTATGATTAAAACATGAGGCTGGTGAACTGTTTGTTGCGTTGAGTAACAAAGCTTATACTGGTTGGGTCTATTTAGGTTAAGGAAATCTTGTAATCTTGTCTGAAAAAGAGATAAAATGTGCACTAGAGATTAACAACCATTGCAGTTGTTTCATCATTATATTATCTAACGTGATTTCGGCAGGCACTTTACAGGTGCCACACACTGCGGCATCTCAGCAAGCAAAGTTACATTGATTCAACGTCACATGACGTTTTAAAAAATGTAAAAAAAACTATCAATTTACTGGCTGGGTACAGCCAAGCAGGCTGCTTCAATTTTAAATGCTCAGTTGAGCTGCTTTCATTGTCGCTAAAAGAAAGTAGTTAAGTTGGGTGTGATTTTAGAAAGAAGTCAAAAATTTCTTTCATGCGCACTCACAATCCTTTTCAACACGCTTTTGTATCTTTTGTTATTCGAAAATAAAAAGTTAACCCATTGGCCTGTGGAACCTTACTAAAATTCAGCGGACACTAAAAATCTCCACAAGCCTTTCTTACGATTGTTGCCCATACATTGCCCACAGAAACAGTGGATTTAACAAAATTGTGATACTAATTTTATCATTTATACAGCACAACATTCACAGTGCAAACTATGCTCCTATGGTAGGAGTTGTGGGTGCAACTTACGGCATAAATATCCCTGAGTGGCCGTGGTATATATTGCCAGTTGTCACAGAAATGAAAACACAAGCAAAAAAGCAATGGCCACACTCTACTAAGATAGAATTACCTTTACAAATAGATTTATGACATGTTTTCTTTCGCTTAACTGTGTGTCGTCATCATTACTGTTGGAGTTGGTTGGCACCACCTCGACAGTGTTGTCCTCCGATTCCGCCATTTCAAATCACGTTAGAAGCAGTTATAATGCTATGTTAAGAAGCTTTGTTATAATACCTTGCTCTAGTTTCAAAACAAAGGTTGTTAAAAATCCAGGAGATTCGAGGCACAATGAAAATAAAACTGGTTTAAATATTGACTCCAACTGCACTCCCTGAATCTCATAATTGCAAATTCGGGGCTCACTAAAAAAACTTTGACCAATCTTAAAACAGCCTTTCAACCTCAAATGAAACTGCAACGATGCTAATGAACTTTATGCTTTGGGTCAGCAAAATTTTGTTCAAATTTTTCATTTACACTAAAAGCAAACGAACCTAATACTACAATGATAGCAAACGATGACGAAACGTGCGGTATTTAGATAGCAGGCGTTCCCAACAAGATGTCTGTGCGATACTGCTGAAAACAGAACGAAAAGTATTGATATAGTTAAGAAATTGCTTCTTTTGGTTATGAGTAACAGAGTGGGCTGAGATATAAGTACTTTAGGCGTATTTAATAACATAATTTGTTTCAAGGATGCGCATCATTATTGCAAACGTAAGACACCTCACAAAGGCGACTCTTCGTCTCGTTTGCAAAGTATCACAGATGAAATTTCAATTTCTGCACGTTGTAGGCCGTAAGCAGTAGTATAGTGCTGAAATTCGGACAAAACTGCAATTTATGCACATATTTAGCATATCCACAACTCCAAACAAACTACCCTACAGAAACGCCCTATATTGACGCTGTTCGAGCTCGCAACAAGCTGTGCCTTCGCGTTACAAAAATTACATCTTGTCCTTCATGAAACTTTTACTTGATCGTTAGTTAAGGCTGCTGTTTACATCTGCTCTAAACCGAATTTCATAAAGTCATATGCTGTCAAATATAACCATGTCTGCATTTGAAACTCTTCTAACAACTAAACGATTCAAAGCAAGCCGTGATGCCAACTCTGCTGAAATGCGCGATACAAGTGATTTATAATCAGCCGAGCGTATCTGCTTGCTTCAAGGCCACTAATGCAATTCCCACACGCCCATAACTATCTCGTCAACGTGATAAGCTTGAACGGTATGAGCAGCACAGCCTGAGGGAAAAAGAAAGCATTTGGCATGTTTGGTTGTGTTTTTATTGATGCCTTTACGTTTAAAATGGTTAACTTGATGTAAAATAGTTCAATTCTCCAAAGATGAGTGCTTGTTCTCTAAGTGCTGCAAAATACGCTTAGTCTGTTCTGTCTTCCATTGAAGCGACGCTGATTATGACAAAGAAGCAACCGGATATGGATTATGTGCGAAGAAAGGATACAAAACTTAAACTGCAAGTCTCTCTATATAGTCTTCCGGCCAGGTATGTGTGAAACACCTGAAGATAGGTTATTGTTCACCAGAAGAGCGTATGATATTTTGAAGATATTTCTTGACTAATTTTATTTACTTTACGTTAATTGATAGCAATAACTTCGTTTTTGAAAATCCAGTTTACATTCTCATCTCACCCTTGCTGAGAGTGTGGAGAATTTTTCTACATGGCGGTTGTTCAAAAGACAAACTATCGCATCGGTTCTCACCAACCAAGTAAAATAGTCCTCTTTACATTGATTTAACGTCTGTAGATGTAAAATTAATAGAAATATAATAGATTTTGTCGGCATGATTAACTGCACAGTAAAGCGGATAAAGAAAAATCCATCAAACTTTTTCTTGACCACACTAAATAGAATAATGCAAGGTTTGCAGGCTAAAGTCATAAACAAATGATTGATCCTTCAAACTATTGATGAACATGGCTGGAATCTGATTAAATTATGACGTCACTTTTGTTTAAATGAGTCTTTAGGATCGGAATTATAAAACAATTCCTATCGACTGTTTATGACCAACGTACTGAACTTTCAATATCTCGTCAGAAACGAATTTGCACGCGGTTGTTATATGCTGGTTTGTTTCATTCTATTCTTTTACAGCTGGCAAGTATTTTTACGGTGCCTTGAAATTTCTATTTTAAGCTGTAAGTTAAGACACTGACCAACAGCTGCTATGATACCGCGTTCTGTATCGAATAGCGACTTTTCCCAACAAACTTCTCATTTTAAAGACAAATGCACGAAACATTGCAAAACTAAACGCAATCTGCAAGTCACTCAATCGACTAATTCCTCTTCTCAGTCCAACTTTAAACGATCAGCATGAATGGATTAAATGCATAAATTAAATTTTAACAATCCTTTACCAGACAGCAACTCAATCATTTTTTACATCTGTGTCTGCAGACGTTGAATTTTCAACGTCTGCAGACGTTGAATCAATGTAAAAAATAATTGAATTGCTTTCTGGATCTTTTGTCGCATTAATGTGCGTTCTTCAATCTTGCAAAGACAGCAAATAAGTCATTTTTTACATTGATTAAACGCCTTCTTCAATAAAAAAAAAACGACCGATTCGCTGTCTGGGTATGTATTGCCCAAGGCCACTCCTAAACCAAGCAAAAAATATATAAAAATTTCAAATTAAAACTATATTTTGATTAGCCTACATGCGCCCACGTTATCACTCGAATAGTTACAAGCAGAAAATCGTTAAACTACATTGTTAGGTTGTTGAGTTTCTGTGGGTAATCGTATTCTGCTGTATGAATAATGCAATAAAATGCAAGACAATAACAAAGAGTTTTGGACGTTCAGTTCAGTCGTCAAACTACTATAGCCAGCAAAAGTTTCCTTTTTTGATATGGTTTAAAGTTAGACGTTTTTGACATAACGTTACATAGACAACTTTTTCTGGATAGATGTTTCTTTGTAAATACATATTTTCAACATAGAGTTACAAGCTAAGGATAAAAAGTTGATTGCATGTTCATTGTTCAACTTAAAAAACAAACAAACAGTATGTTGAAAAAAATCTCACTATTCCACGAAAACTAAAGACTTGTTAACTGGGAATTAACTGCAAAAGAAGCACAGATAAGCAACAACTGCACCAAGCATTGGACATCCATTGTTGTCACACATTAATTATATGGCAATGGCATCCAAGGCTTCTTGGTGAAGTATTTTTTTTTTTGGTTTTAGTTGGTGAAGTGAAATGTGTTTAATTAATGAAACCCTATATTACAAATAATCACTTGTCATATCTTCTGGCACCTTAGATGGACCAGAAGAAAACGCTATTTTGTAGGTTAAAGTGAACAGATCTCATACTAAGAATCATAATGCTAAACGTCAACAGCAAGGGTATTATTTACAGAAAAGAAAGTGAAGGAATCCTATTGGGGGCCATTGCAATTTTGCACATCTAATTTTGAATGAACATATTACAAAATACATAGCTCTCGTTCAAAAATGACAAAAGCTCACCTTAATAAATAGCGTAATTTTAGGTTCTGGGCGAGTATTTCCACCGGTCTCTGCATCATTATCAGACGCAGCTCCATTAAAAACCGTAACAGGAGGACTACGAAACTCAGACTTAGTTGCACTCTTCGTTTGTCAATTCCATGCAGAAAAATAAATAAAGTAAATGTTTTGAATCATGCATTTCAGCTATAAAGCAATAAAGAAAAAATAATGAACCCTATTCATAATGCTGTTTCACAGCCTTGAACCAAAAAAAATGTGATCATCCAACAGAAAAATGAAACTATGTCGCTTATCTGGGAGTTCATGTACCAACTGAGCATTGAGCAAGCAAAATAAAATATATGATGTAAAGTATATTGAAATGATATGACGTCAAATAAAAAAAATTGGCAGTCAATTCCATGCATTTAAACCTTGATAAACAGAAATATAACATGTTCAGTTTTTTCTCCTTCTTTGTTAACAGTGAGCATTTCGTTTTCATCCTGCAAATGAACTGATTTAAAAAAACAACTCCAGTAACATTCTTTGGAACCACAGGTTGTGCTAAACCAAAGCTGTATTTAAATCGTCATTGGTAAGTTAAGCATATTACTCACTTGAAAAGCTATTGCTTTTTAAATATCTAATTGATTTAGTTACAACATCACAAACAATGTTATTCTAGATACCATTCTGAACAATCTGAAATACGGTACACTTCATGTGTGTTAGGAAAGAGGTTTTCATGCGCAGACTCTGTCTTTTACATTCGTCAAGACACTTAGGTGTGGCGCCTGATCACTGATCAGTTAGGTGCTATTCCCAGTAAAGTCTATTTCATTAGGTGCTTTAAGGTAATACTGCAGACAACAGCATACGCAGAATTTTCTGAAGGAGGAGGGGGAATTTGAAACGCTTTTCGAATCAAAACAAATTAAAAAACGCCCATATACTACCAATTATACGCCAAGTTATATTGTATAAGATTAGCCTACCATACTCCTTACTCAGTTTGCATTGACAATATAATATTTTGTTAGTTTGCAACAGCTAAGTTACTCCACCCCTTTGCAACCCCCATCCTGTGAAATTCACCAGTAGACCGCTATTTTTAGTGATGGTGCCTAAAATGTTTTTCAAATCATGATTTGTGAATTCAGATCAAAAACACCAGACTGCCTCCACAATCTGTTAGGACTCCATCTTTGACTAAGCCTACATTGCAATGCAAAGGGCTATGGAGTTTAATTAAAAAATTAGAAACCTTACAGGGTAATTTGACACACCAAATACCACCTAAATGACCGGTATCACAGCGCGCACACCTATTTGGCAGGCACCTAACTGTCTGCACCTCAAAGACCTTTCATATATAAGTCTCAGCCTAATTCAGCTCAAGATGGTAAAATAACTGTCATATATATATAATAAGTTGAAAAATTATATATTATGACAATGAAACACTTTATGAAATGTTTAAAAAGTAAAAAAAAAACAATTTTACTTACATCTTCAGTTGTAAGATTTGCAACTCTTTCCACCACTTGATCAGCCATGGTGCCAAGTGCTATTGGAGCCTCAGGAAGGTCAGACGGTGTGTCTTCTTTTCCAGCAGTTGACGAATTGGAAGATCGTTGATCAAAATCGTAAATATGCTCTGGTGGAGGAGGTGGTAAATCTTCAGAAAAAGTGTCGTAATGATCAATATAATCCTTCTGACTATCTTCAACTTCGGGTAGCTTGTCAATGCCACTTGCACTATCAGCATCAGAATGCTAAAATAAAACAATTGGATGTTTAATTTTCATTGTAAGACAAGGTTTCATCCTTTGTTAAGTATCATGCTTTCAGAAGCATATGGTTTTAATGACTTACGGTACACTTACAGTTTTTGCAGATTAAAACGAAATATTGCTATGTCAGTTCTTCAAACTGTTAAGAGTTTCCATAGATTATTAGTGGAATTTTAAGTGGCAATAATATGAAGATTCACTAAAGTCCTTGCAGAAGACACTTGATATAATATTAGGCTATAAGTATTGCAGATATTTTCATAATCCACACAACTGTTAACATCCTTTGCCTTACAAAGTGTAAGGTTTGCTTTGTGTACAGACTATTGGTATACAGACTAGTGTAACGAGTAGCATAGTTTGTGCAATGCCATACTTTCTTTTTTATCGGTGATACATTTTATTGGAACAAATATCTATCTTAAACTACTGAATTTGTTTTGCTCATCATTGAAATATTGACATCTACCGGTATTTGCCATTCCAGCTATATCAAGAAAAAAATCTAAAAATAACAATCCAGTGGAAGAGATACAACTTTCTTGCTGTACTGGTCGATTGCATGTAGGCATTACTTTCGTGAAAGGATTTTGCATTAAACCTTTAAATTCTTGTTTTTCCAAAAAAAAACTGCTTTTTTATTGTATAGTCTAGGCCAGGGATGGCGAACCTTTTTTAGTGCATGGGTCACAAAAGAGACCTTAATTCTTGAAAAAGCAAAAGTGGGTCATACATTTAATTACATGTTAATGCAAAACTACATGTTAATGCGAAACTATACAGCATGTTAATGCGAAACTTGCTTCTGCATCTTCTCTGCAAGTCTTATTATCCTTGGTTGGTAATCCGTAGTTTTTAGCTTCACACATGCAGCACTCATATCTGAGCTGAGACTATTCCGTGTGCTTGATTGTATAAAATTCATGTGCGAAAATAAAGATTCGCACGAATATGAAGAACCAAACAACGTTAACAGAGCTACTGCAAATCTTTTCATGGTTTCAGACGAAGTTGGCAGGGAGTTCCACTCTGTAAGAATTATATTTTCAGCATGGTTTTCAACAGCAGGAAAGTCACAACCATCCATATCCGTTTTCATTTAAATTTTTGTAGGAGATGATTTAAGTCTACAAATTTTGTTTTCCAAACTGCACTTTCTTGAAAGTCTATCATTTCCATTTCCAAGTTGTAAAGACGAAACCATTCGAAGTTTGATAATTCAAGATTTTCCAATTGAATTGCATGCGGGAAAAGAATGAACTGCAATGTAGTATCTAGCTTTTGGAACTGGGTAAACCTTTCTGACATTACATTTTTGGCCTCTTTCGTCAGTAAAACATACTTGTTGAGTGCAGTTTACTTTTGTTCATAAGTTAAATTGGTGGTGGTAAAGTGCTTCAACAACTGAGGAAAATATTTCAGCTGACCTTGTTCAAGTTCAAGGTCTAGAGAAAAAATAGCGAGTTTCTTAAATGTTTTAATGTGCCTAAACATGGATAATACAATATCTCCACAGCCTTGCAATTTAGTATTTAACTTATTGTAATGCATTGTGAAATCAGCGAAAAAATGTAAATCATTCAACCACGTACTTTCGCTTAACTCTGGATATTTTTGATTTTTTTCAGCTAAAAAAAGTTGTACTTTCAACAATTCAACAAATCGCTGTAAAGCATTACCACAACTTAACCACCTTACTCTGTTGTACATGAGTAAGCCATTAAATTTACTGTCACACGCGTTCAATAAATTTGCAAACTGACGCTTATTAAGAGCATGAGATGCAATACAGTTGACTATTTTTGTTACCACACTTACAACTTTTTGAAGAGATTTGATTGGTTTAGCGCAAAGGGCTTCCTGATGTATTATGCAGTGAAATTCAACAAAGCTGCGCTTTAACTCCTGTTTTAGTAATTGAATAAATCCAACATGTTTCCCAATCATGCTGGGCGCTTCATCAGTCGTTACAGATACAATCTTCTCCATATCTATATCTAGCTAGGTATAATCTAGGTATAGCTAGGTATATCGTAATAGCTAGGTATATGTATACCTAGCATATCTATACCAGTACTAGATTAAAATAGGGTGGGGTCTTATCACAAATATTTAGTGAAACATTTATTCTTTGCTGAAATATTTGTTTAAATTTCATTATTTTAAAAAAGACAAGTGGGTCACTGAAAATCTGTGATGGGTCATTTCGTGACCCGCGGGTCAGTGGTTCGCCATCCCTGGTCTAGGCTATATTTATGACAATTTGGTTTAGTCTAGAATCTAGATGACTTTAACATTTTACTATTAAGAAAGTGACAAGCAATATGAAACAGTAACACTAAATTGCCTGAAACCTGGCCTATTGTTTTTCTTATGTTAATAGATTGTTTTTACTTTCGAAAAGAAAAATGCAAAGCTAACTCAGTTCTAAAGACATTGGCCTAATCTTATCCAACAATTGGAATAGAATATTTTAGAAGGAATATTTTAATAGGATATGTTTAAACATGTGGCCTGTTCAGTGTTCACACTTCAGGGCCACTACAACAAGTTTCAAAGTGGTACAGTACCAAAGGTAAAACTGTAGCAAAGCGCTTCTACCGTTTAGATATATTGATATGCATTGTTTTCACTATGACCATCAGAAATAAAAACTGAGCTGCAGTGGCGAAGCCTGCTGACTGCTGAAGCAAAGCTATTGCTCCTCTGAGACACCCACTAGTGGCAGAATAAATGATTGATTCATAGAATAAGGTTACATGACATGCATTTCGAATTGATGGGAACATATTTGTTCGATACAAATTAACTTCAAATTTGCCTCGTGTCAGTCACGTCAGAGATCACTTACATACTTTATCTCGCATATTTTTGTACGGTAAGTCATCTATGGTCACGTTTACTGTTTATTAAGTTGCTTTTTAGTCGTATCTAGGCTCACGCCCGGTGGTTGAAGATTTTTGTTTTTATTATCTTTATCCTGCATTGCGGGAAAGCGGACTTGAGCGCTATGCATCGGTCTACGCCTTCCGACGTACACCTGACCCACGCTGCAGCCGACTGCAATGTCTGTTTCCGGTTGTCTACTCTACTTATGACTTAAATTTGGTAGCCTACTACCCATTACCGGTACTCGAAATCGATCACTGGGTTCCAGGGCTCTTACAAGAGGCAATTATCGTAAAGTTTCTTGCCCAAAGAAACAACAACAACAAGTGCGGGTGGCTGGAGTCGAACATGCAGGCTCTCGACTGCGAGCCCAACGCGCTAACCACTTGGCCACTGCTGCCGACAGTTTATGCGGTCGGGAAGGTAAGGAAGCCAATCTTCGCGTCCACTTTCCGGCACACCTTTAAGTGTTTTGCCAAAAACACAACCGTATGCCCTGTCGCATTGGCGTAATTTTTTTAAAAAATTTGACGAAGTTAGGGGTGCTCTAAGTTATCTTATGAAAATTGTCAAAATAGGCTAATCAATTGAAAACCTGACCGATGGAAAATGTTAAAACAATTGACTCAATCTAATAGTAAATTCCACCATGTTTAGCCTACGTCATGAAACGTCGAATCAACATAAAAGAAGATAATTTTGTCGTAGGCTATGTGTAATCGAATAGACTGCAGCGGTATGTCAAACGATCAGATAGAAATGAAAACAAGTATTACATGCGAGGCGAAAGTGATCTTACATTGAATATTGAAATATATTCGACTTTAATTTGTTCACGTCTGCCTTATAATGCGGCTTGCTATAAATTAATCACATCCAAATTTGTTTCTGCGGGTCCGTTGTCTTGGAAACAAACTCCCTGACAAGTTCTTTCATGTTAAAATTCTCGGCCAATTCGCGATGACTACCTATAACGGCCAAATTGTTCAGTCGTTGTTGCGTTTGAGTGCTGCGAAGGTAGGTCTTCAAGCGTCGTAATAACGAAAAGGAACGTTCGGCTTCACAGGAAGAAGTCGGCATAACAATGTAAGTTACCAAAGCTGCATATATATTTGGCATTATATCGACCATTGACGGCTGTGCAATGGATTTCTGACGTAGCGTATTCACTGTCACAACATCACCGTGACGTTTGCAACAAGCGAACCAATGTTTGCGTTGCTGTTTGTGACGTCACAGACATTCAGTGAGATTAAAAGAAGTCCGATTGCCGCAGTTTGCAGAAAAATGCTTTGATCGTACAATATGCTCTACCCAGTCAGCAAAGCTGGTCTTTTTTACATTGATTCAACGTCTGCAGACGATAAATCAATGTAAAAAGGACCAGTTTTGCTGGCTGGAACATACTGCGTAGTGAAGAAAGGCGTTCTTCCCGGCTATCAGCACAAGGCTGATTACTCACTAGCACAGCGAGCTGCAGTGACGCTTCGCTAACGCCGTGACGCTTTAAACTGCAGTAACGCAGTTTTGCTGGCTGGAACATACTGCGTAGTGAAGAAAGGCGTTCTTCCCGGCTATCAGCACAAGGCTGATTACTCACTAGCACGCCGTAACTGCAGTGACGCTTCGCTAACGCCAATGGCTGGCGTGAAAGCTACACCGTTCTGGTTAGCGAAGCGTCACTGCAGCTCGCTGTGCTAGTGAGTAATCAGCCTTGTGCTGATAGCCGGGAAGAACGCCTTTCTTCACATTGACCTACCCCTGGCACCTGCTGGTTTTGTTGGCTCTTTCTTTCCACAAAGATAAGAGTTAAACTGACTGGTAAAGCGGCGGTCGATTACTCAAGTGGCAAGAATACGGTGCGATACTGATGAGCCCAGCCTCATGGGCGAAACACGTGTCTATCGCTGTCTATTCGATGCTACAATCGGCTGCCAAAATAACTTAAACGTTTAATTGGAGGTCTCAATGGCTGGCGTGAAAGCTACACCGTTCTGGTTAGCGAAGCGTCACTGCAGCTCGCTGCAGACTCGAACCAATCGTTGACCCAAAGCTGCCAGAAGAACAAGCTGGATTCCGACGCGGCCGATGCACAACTGACCAGGTTGTCAAGCTTACTGATGACATCGAAAGTGGTTTTGAAGCCCGTGAGAAGGTGGGTGTTGTCCTAGTGGATCTTACAGCAGCCTATGACACTGTGTGGCACCGTGGTCTTACTATGAAGCTATTACAGCTCATTCCTGACCGACACATGGTTAAGTTTCTGGTAGAGACCATCTCGAACCGTACCTTCATACTGCATACCAACGAGGGAAAACCCAGCAGACCACGCCGCCTGAAAAATGGCGTCCCCCAAGGGTCAACACTATCGCCACTCCTATTTAATATCTATATAAGTGACCTCCCATGCACTACATCGCAACAGTATGGCTATGCGGATGATCTAGCTCTTCTATATGCTCACAGGAACTGGCATGAGGTGGAAAGAAAACTTGAAATTGACCTGAAACTGGTGGCTGACTATCTGGACAAGTGGAGGCTCAAACTGAATGCGTCGAAAACAACAATCTCTGCTTTCCATCTAAATAATCGGGAATCTCAGCGTCAACTGTCTGTCTCGCTAAAAGGAAATCCTTTACCATACACTGCAAACCCAACTTACCTTGGAGTAAAACTTGACCGGCAGTTGACCTACAGACCCCACATCGAGTCACTCCGTGCCAAGGTTACCTCGCGAAATAACCTCTTGAGAAGCCTAGCAGGAACAGGATGGGGAGCCCGAGCATCAACCTTGCGTACAAGTGCACTAGCCTTGGTCTACAGCTCAGCCGAATATGCCTCAGCTGTGTGGAACCGCAGCAGACACACAAAAAAGATGGATGTATGCATTAACGACACCTTGCGCATCATCACTGGCTGTCTCCGCCCCACACCTACTGCTTATCTGCCAACTTTGGCTGGCATTGCTCCTGCTCATGTCCGTAGGGAAGAAGCCTCTTACAAACTGGCTCTACATGCGAGACTCGATCCTCAACACCTTCTCCACAGTCACTCCCAAACAAATGGACCAGTCAGACCTCAACGCCTATCATCAAGGCGCCCATTCCATCGATACGCTATACAACTTGTGGATAAGAACTTCAGCTGCATGGAAACATGGGCCCAAGAATGGAACGAGCTGCCACATATCCCTCCCCAGTTTTCAGTTATGCCAGCACTCTCCATCCCTCCTGGAGCAGACCTCTCAAGAAAGGCATGGGTCACATTGAACAGGATCAGATGTGACGTTGGCTGTACTGGAGCTAATCTGTTTAGGTGGGGGTTGCATAATTCGCCGATATGTGTCTGCGGAGCGGTAGAACAAACAATGCAACACATACTCCACGAATGTTCCATCTTACGACCCCCAAGTGGAATCACTGGTATTCGACAACTGGACCCAACTACCGTATCTTGGCTGCACGAGGAGGCATTGCCAATCTAAGCTGCTACAAGTCAAACGAGAGAAGAGAAGAAGAAGACTGCAGCTCGCTGTGCTAGTGAGTAATCAGCCTTGTGCTGATAGCCGGGAAGAACGCCTTTCTTCACATTGACCTACCCCTGGCACCTGCTGGTTTTGTTGGCTCTTTCTTTCCACAAAGATAAGAGTTAAACTGACTGGTAAAGCGGCGGTCGATTACTCAAGTGGCAAGAATACGGTGCGATACTGATGAGCCCAGCCTCATGGGCGAAACACGTGTCTATCGCTGTCTATTCGATGCTACAATCGGCTGCCAAAATAACTTATACTGCGTAGTGTTATGTAACACAGAACTAGTTGGCGCTGCGTGCCACACACAAATGTAAAACACTGAAAATATTGCGCTGTGGTGAAACGACTTTCAAGAAAGAAAAAAACCATTATTTAGCAATGCAAATTTCCATTTGAATCGGTGTATTTTGTATGCAAACCAGGGCCCAGGGGTGCTCTCGCATTTATGTTGTTACCTCAGATTTTCATTTTAGGGTGCTCCCTTCGCACCCTTCGCACCCCTGAAATGACGCCTATGCCCTGTCGAGTGCCGTTTCAGGGCTCTTACTACTTGGCTACGCAGCCGACCTATTAAGCTGTTAATTAATTTTGATTTAAAAAAAATAATTGCCCGTAAAACTGTATCGACTACCTGGTGGAGTAATCAAAACGCCAACATGAAGTTTAAAACGACATCGCGTCCATTGCTATGCAGGCTGGCGTTCGAGTTCGAGATGACAGGGTTGTGACTTGGCAAGCCACTTAACTAAATCATAGGCTTAGGTTGCAGACTTGCAGTGACACTGAACCAGGGCTTTGGAGCAGGCGTAAATGTTAAGTTGCACCAGAGCTCTCTTTTATCATTAACTATCTCCAGCTCTTGCTCCGGAGCTTATTGATACCACTGCACCGGCTCCAGCTCCAGGCTCCCAAAAGTGCTTTCAATAAAATAATGACGACATATCAGTTTAATTTCTAAAGCTTAACTCTTTCGTGCCCAGCGATTTTGCACGGTTTGACCGCAAAACCCAGGCATTTTTGCTATTTTTTCTCTTGGCCTACTTTAACGAGTTGACACGCGTGACACCGATTGTGTATATTGACATGGAATATCTCATTGGAAAGATAATTTCAAGTTCTGACTATAAATGTTAGAACCTACTTTCCTAATACAACATATTTGAAGATGCAGTATTTTCAAAATGTGTACTTTTTAAAAAAAAATTTTTGTTAAAAATTTTGTGAAAATCAAGCATCATACAAAAAAAAATACTCCCACCTTTTCTGTAGAACCTAAAAAGATTTTTTTTCTTCAATGGACTTCCTAATGATATAAAGTGTCAAGGAAAAATCAAACATGCCCTGTTCCTTTAGTAGGCCTACACACTTTTCTTTTAACTGTTGGCTAAAGTAACCACACTTTGTCAAATTTGAGCAATTTTTTTTTTTTTGAAAAACATGAGAATATCAGTGAAGCGTGTTACAAGGGACCAGTAAATTTATAGATATTTGGTCACAGCGGTAAACCATAATCTCTTCGTGGGAAAATTGTAACATAAGATTCCCAAATCCGTTCGTCTGCATGCAATGACCGAACAAGAAACACGCCTTTGAAACGTCTATTCAAATTGTATTTCTGTAAAATTAGCCCGCGGCTACCGAAAACGAGGGGGTGCAACGCCGTACACCTCTAAAAACTGTCACTACAGAACAGATTAATTGGATAAAAGAAGGAACTTTTGTCCAGCTAGCAAGCACTAAGCCAACAGTTAAATGTGCGGCCAACTTTCAAGCAACCATTTCACGAATGACCAGAATAGATATCAATATCTCAAATTCACGTATGCAGTAGGCTACTGTGACGCAATAGAAAGACATTGTCACGCAATTCAAAACAGGTGTTCGAAGCTGGTAGCCTAATCCTATGTTTCCTGTTTAAACAGGTTTCAAACTGAAACAGGCCTAAACAGGTTTAAACAGGTTTGACACAAGTCTTATGAACGATGTGCAATTTTGGCACATTTTCTAGCAACTTCCATGACGTAATATTCAGTAGAGCTGAACGGTTTTTATATGACGTTTGATTTGGTGAAAAATTGTCTGGAACAATATTCTACTACAAAGACAAAGTTTTATATCACGCATCAAACAGCATCATTTTAAAATGATGCTGGGCGTTTCGCTTTAAACCTCAAATCATTTTAAAATGATGCTGGGCGTTTAGCATTAAACCGCAAATCATTTTAAAATGATGCTGGGCGCGAAAGAGTTAAAATTGCCTACCGGCAACAATTGCTAAAAATGGCATAACTTTACGAAATTTAAGTTGCTTTCATCAAAATGTCATGCGGAACTGAGTTTCAAAACATATTCGTTAATTCAACATCTGATTACGCACATAGTTTCTTAATTTTGTGAAGGGTGCTGTTAAATTATGCGAATTCAGCCAATAGTAGTGGCATCTTGAGCAGGAATAGCCTACATCGGAGCCGGAGCTATTCTTCAAACAACTGGATCCAGCTCCACTTAAATTTCATGTGGAGCTCCGGCTCCAGCTCCGTTGAAAATACACGGCTCCGGGGCTCCTTGCTCCGGCTTCGGCTGCAAAGCCCTTCACTGAACAAATGAACAGCTACAATTTCTATGTGACACTGATTTGTTGTGTTGCATCAATCAATTAGGTCGACATTGCAGCCTAAGCCTCTTGGGCAAGGCCTACAGGCTACAATTACCCTGTAGCCTAGCTAGCCAACGGTTCTAACGTCTTGGTCTAGCCTATTTATATACAGGCTACGGTACTTAAAATAGATGTAGGCAGGCCGGTTGAGGGGTAATTTGTTTGGCCTTCTAATTTATGCAAACTTGGTTCGACTTCCGGCTTAAGCTGGTTGTTGAAAATACCTCTAGCCTACTTATGGTGTAATAAATTAGGTGGGCATAATTTCTGCAAGAAAGGCAGCCGAGAGAAAGAAACTGACCACTCGACTCTCTTTAGTGCCGAAGTCTTAGTAGGCTACAATGAAAACCTTATTATCTTCTCATACCCGACACTTGAATCAAGTAGCCTATGGAAAATTTTGGGTCCACTAATATTTTTAGGAAACAAATGAAATCCTCTGGCTTCAAATTAGACTCTTTTAAAAAAAGAAACACTTTATTCAGCGAATATCCGATGGTTTCATCAAGTTTCCGGGCCTCTTGAAAAGGCTACAGGCCCCTAAAATCATATCGGTTCAAAAAGTAGCCTACCCCACGACAACGCTACTGCGCGTAGGCTAATCTATGTTCCAATACACACAATAAAACGATTGCTATATCGTTATGATAGCCTTTGTAGGGTGCAACATTTCGTGAGGATTTCAAAATTGACTAGGCCTATACGGTAGCCTATGTGCCAAAAAAAGAGTCCAATTCAAACCTAAGGCACGTTAATGCTAATCTTCACATCGAAGACTTCACGTGAAGGCAATTTTCAAGCTGTCTGCTATATAGCATAATGTATTACGTAATTGTCTCAAAAAACAACATTAGTTATGGTGATTAGACGGCCTGCTAGGCCCACTACGTTAAACAGGCATTTAAGTAGGCTTAGGTTGTTACTTATTTTCACGCAGTCAGTTCATTCATAGGCCTAGCGCTAGCTGGGGAGAGTGGGCACATTTGTGGGCTAACAAATCAACATTTTTCCAACTCCTGGTCTCCTGACTATTAGGCCCATCGGTAGGCTATTTGTTATATGCTTGAACTGCAGCCCAATTAAATTTGTACTATCACCATAGGCGTAGCCAGGGTGGAAGAAAGGGGCCATGCCCCCCCAAAATTTTCAAAGTTTGGATTCCGAAGTTGAACCCTTTGTTGAAAATATAATATAATTTGTAATTTATAAATTTATATCGTTTTCCAAGACATCTGGCTATCAACACCCCCCAGGACTTGTTTTAGACACACAGAAAGACTCCAATAAATTTTGCAAATCGTAAATCGCGCAATGTTTACGCGATTTACGCTTCTTTTAACCAATCTGTGGAAGCAATTTCAGAATCGCCCACTCTGTTGGGTTTTTGTGTAGCTGAGTTTTTTGTGTTCTCTAATTTTAGCCGCAGTTTTTGTCCGTTCGTGTGTAACAGCTACCTTTAATAAGTTAATAGCTGTTTATCTGCTAATAAATTTCATACAAATATTACCCTGAAAGTGTTTCCAGAAAGCGCTATAATCCATTATTTGAGTGTAATTTTGCAAAAAATTTCCGGGGGAGCATGCCCCCGGACCCTCCTTGAATACGCGTGCCTTCGGCACGCTCTAACTAACCCCCACCAGATTTATTGCTTTCATTGCTTAACCCACCAGAATACGCCACTGAACATCAGGTGGCGATGCCTTAAATCAAACACTTTGTGGTTCTCTTCAATTCATCAAATATTTGCCCCCCTCCAAATTTTTTTTCTGGCTACGCCACTGACTATCACGTCCATGCAAATTGAAGTGGGCCTACGGTAATTTACCTATTAGCTTACCATCATATCAGCATTTTCGTACTCATTTTCCATGATGCTTTTGTTCGATTGATATGAGCTGTGAGTTACTTTTCTTATAGGCCAAACAATTGATTGCCTTGTTTTAATAAATTACTTTAATTTAAATCTAAATACCGGTACCTGATGAAATAAACAGTATTTTAAAAGACCGTTCTTTCTAAACAGATCACATGAAACAGATCACATGAAACAGATCACATGAAACAGATCAAATGAAACAGATCAAATGAAACAGATCAACCAATCACACGAGTCAATCAACGTTAATTGTGAATTTTGCCATATGGGTGGCGCTGGAAGGAAATCTTCAAATGCGTTGCTCAAGCTCATGAAACGAGAGTCCAACCTGCGACGCTTGACCTTGCGATTTCTTCTCACTGTCAAGAGCTTAACAACTGAGCTATCTGGGCGGACTGGCATCTCACCAGCCTTTGCCTAGAAACTTTAAGTAGACTTCCTAGGCCGAGCAGTAGGTTAGTTAGCCTAAGCCTAATATATCCAATTCGAGATTTATGAAAATCTACATAACAAAATATTTTTTTTGAATTAGCTAGGCTAAGCTAAAAGATTAGGTCTGGGTCTAACATGTGGGCCAGCAGTATCTTGGTCGTGGAGTTTTTACAATAAGCATGCGCATAAAGTCGCTTTTTGGTTAACAGGGCGGGGCCGAATTCTGATCTTTGTCAGAACGAATCTACTTACTGCTGATCATTGTAGCCTATGCAATGAATATGCTATATTTACGGTATTAGAAGTAGGCTACCGGTTACAACCAGTATAGCATAGCCTATATGGCCCATGATAAATTGCGATAACTGTCTAAAATGATACCAAGCTTTAAAAAATACAGTAGGTCAGATACAAGGCCTAACTTTTAATCAAGGTTTGTTTTATTGGATGTTTGTATTTAAAAATTGCAGTAGGCTATAGTTTGCCTTGGTAACCTACAGTAGGTATATAGGCCATGTCTTGCTTGCCTTTAACCACGGCGCGGTAATGCAACGTAACTCGCTACTCATAATTTACGTTTCTTCCTGAAGTAAGGCCACCAAACACTGCTGCAAGGTCATGTTTAACATACATAGGTTAATTCTAACTTTTGCCTCACTGTGTAGGCAACGTGGACGACTGTTCAGAGTTTAGCATTGTTTTATTTGCTTAGGGCTACTAGAACGTTTGCTTCCACAGTAGGCTAGGCCAGGGGTCCGCAAATACTTTTTGGTGCGACCCAAAAAGCAATCGTTCGATATCTTCGCGACCCAAACGTTTCGGAAGTATATAATTTTGCGTAAAACACTTTGCAAATTAATATCAATTCCAATGCAGTCGTCCCCGCTTATTAAGGCCACATTGGGACCGGACGATTTTGGCTTATTAAGCGAGGGACAATTTACTACCACTCCTATACCTTCAGTAATTTCGAAATCAACCAAATTGGGCTTAATAAGCGGGTGGACCTATTAACCGTGTGCATCGTCGTCGTGCAAGCCTCTCGGGCCGAGGGTCTATCCTTTTACCACCCCAGACTCAAGATGTTCCCGGACTACACTGGAAGGCTACTATAGAGAGCAGCCAGTCTTTAGTTTCATCATCCATGATGCGCAGACCTTCCACTCCGTTAGGTGGCTTGAAGATGGTATAGTCATTGATGATGTGGTCTGCGATCTGTTCCTCGGCACCACATTCACAGGAGGAGGAAGAAGCCAACTCCCCATTGGTGCATGGTTAAGCGGAAAAGCCCGACACCCGTACGAAGACGGTTGAGACGCACCCATGCCTGTCTTGGTAGTGTCAGGCTGATGGGGCATGTGTCGGAGATGAACGAATGGAGTCTGGTGGCAGGCTACTTGACTTCCCTTCAGAATTCCATTTATAGTTCGCCCGAGATGAAGTTCATCTGCTTCGTTGATTTTGTTGTTGAGCGGCTGGCACAAATGGGTGTCTTGATTTCAGTCGACGGGGGAGCAGAGATCTTGTGGTGGGGAAGATGGTTAGGCTCTAGTGCCCGTCGGCCAAGAAACAAAGTGGCTTCTTCGCGACAAAGCTCAGCAGGTTGGATGCCAGCGAGAATGGCAAAATTGTCCAATGGTGTGGGACGCAGGCATCCGGTAACTGTGCGCAGGGCGCTGTTTATGGCAGTGTTGATGTTATGGCAGTGAGCATTGCAGCACCAAACAGGTGCACAGTAGCCTACTCTGCTGAAGAGTAGACAAGGGCTAAGGCTGCTATACGGTACGCAAATGTCAGCCCTCGCCCCCCAGCTGGAGCCTGCTAGGCGCTTGAATAGCTCAGCGCGGGATGTCAGTTTCTTGCACAGTGACACCAAATGGTGGCGGTATGTGAGCGATCTGTCTAGTGTCACCACAAGATACCTTGGTGCGGGGCAGAAGGACAGAAGTTTTCCATTGTTCTGAACATGTACGTAGCTCACGATCAGCTTCCCGATTGTGTAGGTGGAAAGCTGTCGCCAAAGTTTTGGTTTCGCTGAGTTTCAGTCGCCAGTTCTGGAGATAAGCTGAAAGAGTTTTCATGCCTTGGCTCAAGGTGTCTTCCAGGCTATATAGCCGTGGGCTTAACTACTGTAAGTTACTAGCCTACAATCAAAAGTGTAATTTTTTTTGTAGCCTACCAAATTGTACGAAACTCAGCACATCAAAGACTATATGATTGTATTTATTTTTGCCATACAAGTTATATTTATGGTAATTTTAAACCGTTTTGCGACCCACTGTGGATGGTCTCGCGACCCAAATTTGGGTCGCGACCCAGTATTTGCGGACCCCTGGGCTAGGCCACCGTACTAGGCTACCATTCATTTCTCATGGGGTTTCTGTGGGTAGGTTACAAATAGGTTCCCCAAACCAAGCCTTCTCAAACGCATTAGCGCACTGATTTTTCAAGTTTAGTAACATTTTCATACTAGCCTCAATGCTCACTTTCATAAAATCCATTACTTTCATTATTCGTTTTCGTTACAAATAAATGGCTTCAACTTGGATTCTAGTAGGCCTATTAGCCTCTTGACCGTAAATCGCTTTCAAACTAAGTTTAATAGTTAACAATAAATTTGCTAAGCCATAAAACTGCTACAAAATGCTGGACGACACGCTTAGGTGTAGAGCAGCGTAGAGGCCTACGTTTCGACAACACACTCACGGAGGGTGTGTCTAATAATATCATCCCATGCATGAGCTAGGCTTAATGGTAATTTAATGAGCCTAACTGCTGTAGGCCTATGTAAACTCACTAACTTGCAAATTAACTTTATAGCGAACGGCAAAGGAATCATTAATAAAACACGGTAGCCTACAAAATAACATGTTTTGAAATAAGCATATTCTGTAGACTATGCAGCTTAGCCAGAAAAGATAATTTTTTGTGCTTGTCGCTTTTCAAGTCCTATTTCACATTCTCCGATATTGAAGTGCTTTCAGATATACAATAAGTACACTTTCAGAACTAAATCTTCGCCATTTGGCGGTCTTTTTTGTTTTGTTCCAATCGAAGCTTTAACCAACGTTACAACTACATAATTTTTGAAGTGATTCTTCTATCCTTTTCATTTATTTCATCTATTTTCAGCGCATAGTTAACAACTCTTTTATAGTTACTGTAGAGTCATGTTCTGCAAAGAAACAAATGAGCTTAATCATTAACTCGTAAATACATGGTCTACAGCACAAATAGGCTCTCTACAACAAAAGGCTACATTACAAAGTCACAGACTATTGAGAAAGCGTTTTGACTTTCAACAACCACAGTAAAACTGCCAAACAGTATCATCTTTTTCTAACAAAGAGAATTTACGAGGCCACTTGTCGATTGTCGAAGATGATAGCACACAGTGAAAGCAAAAATAGCTTTGATTCAGTTTATTTATGCACTTTTAATAATTTAAAGCTAAACATTACTTCTGTCATGGCTTCACACATAGTCTATTCTACGTTACAGTATGTAATAAATGCTCAGACTCACTTGATCCAATGGATTGCAAACCAAAATACGACAAAGAGATTTACCCAACTGTTTTTCAAGATTTTTTTTTATTTGGTTGTTGGGTTTCTTTGGCCCTTCGTAAAGTAAACAAATCGGTAAACTATAATAACAAAAGCTGTGTTAAAAACTGCTGGCTTAATTGTAGCTTATTGATGCTGCAATTTCGATTTGTACAGGTTGCAGTTTGTATACCACAATTACAGTTTGGTGTAATACTGTTATGTTTAGCCGGCAAGAGCAACAACCCAAATTGTTCCGCTACGGAGCCTATGTCTGACAATCAAATCTATGTTAGCTATGAACAAGAGAAAAAAACATTATAAGGCTATAGGCTCAAATTCCTCATGAAATATCGGTTGAAATCCGAAATGGTGGAATTGAAAAAGTGCTAATCGAGCTACTGTAACATGCAGGCAGTGGCGTAGCTAGGGGGGGGGCGGCACTTTCAGACTACAATTTTTGATTATAATCTGATAAAAAACGCATTTCATTTTCACATGATGTTTCTTGATGGGGCGGCAAAATCTGAGTCCGCCCTGAGCGGCACTTTTCCGGCTGATTCCCTCTGCCTGCAGGTAGAATAGGCTAGTAGCCTACTAAATTTTACATTAATGTCCAATATGGATAATGGATATATGCTTACCAGTCCGTTCTGATACACTTGTTACTGCGAAATGATCGCTGAAACGGTAGTACCATGCTACTGGCACTGTCTGCACGCAGTGCCGGATTAACCATTAGGCAAAGTAGGCACGTGCCTACAGGCCAGTGAAAAATCCAGGCTACTTTAAAATCAGTAGAAATTTAGTCATGTTTTCAAAATAATTATTTTCTTAACTAATGAGTAATGAGTATTTATCTTAATAGCTCTGTTTTTCCAGATGAATTAAAGGTTGCAAAATCCGTTAAAAAAAGACGAATGGAAACATGTTGTTTCTCGGCAGTCGAGTGTAGCAAGAACTCAGCGATAGACACGTGTTTCGCCCATGAGGCTGGGTTCATCAGTACCGCACCACTAATTTGCGTTTTTAATCGCAAAAACGCGCAAAGTTGTTATTTAGTTAGGCATATGACCAAGTTTTTGCACGGTACCCTGTGCAGGGAATGGGATGGGATGGAATGGAATGGAAGACAGATTTTGGGATGGAAGATGGAAAATGTCAAGGATGGAAAGGAATGGAAGATCTTAATGAGATGGAAGACAATCTTCCATCATTCCATCCCAATTCCATCATTAACTTTCTAACGCTTTATCAAGACATGCAAAATGTTACATTGCTTGCTGAAATAATTCGATTTTCGGTTCGTATTAAACCAACGGGACTGTTGCCTGATGCGTATTTGTCAAGCCTACTGTCGTTAGACAGAATTGACCAATCAGAAAGCAATAAACGATTCACACTTCTCCCAAGAGAAGGAAACTTCTTGACGTTTGACAGCATTCCATCATACGACACTTGTGTTCTATGTTTGGAGATTCTCGTGGGTTTTGTGCCAAGAAAGCAGTTAAACAAAATAGATTTTTATACATTTCGAAACGAAAAACTACAATGGCAAAGTTGATAGAAAACAGAAGAAAACAAAACAAAAATGTCTCAAAAGTAAACGTTGGAAAGTATTTGCAACCTGAACAAAAGTAATGTTGCTTCTCAAGTATTTTCGTTACTTTTTATCTTCTCCAGCGTAGACTAATTACTACAGTTTCTTTAACTTGTCGGCAGCAGTGGCCGAGTGGTTAGCGCGTTGGGCTCGCAGTCGAGAGCCTGCATGTTCGACTCCAACTACCTGCACTTGCTGTTGTTTCTCTGGGCAAGAAACTTTACGATAATTGCCTCTACCCAGTGATCGATTTCGAGTAATGGGTAGTACCAAATTTAAGTCATAAGTAGAGTAAACAACCGGAAACAGACATTGCAGTCGGCTGCAGCGTGGGTCAGGTGTACGTCGGAATGCATCGGTGTACGTCGGAAGGCGTACACCGATGCATAACGCTCAAGTCCGCTTTCCCGCAATGCAGGATAAAGATATGAAAAAAAAAACTTTGCCACGTGTTGTTTCTTTCTGTATTTATAAAATCAATCTACGCTTCTAGTTCTAACACCAAACGGTACGTAATCCTGAGGAAAATACTGCTGTTAATTTTTAGCTTAAATTTAGTCTATGGCTTTTAGGTTTATTTGTGGCATATTCCTAGCCGACGTCGATCCCCACCTTCCGGGAATGTCCCTCGCAAGACTTGCGTGGGTCCGGCTTAACCGCCTACGAACCGGTGTCGGTCGCTTTCGTTCAGACATGTGCAGATGGGGCCTGGCTCCCTCACCGGGATACGAGTGTGGCGCCACAGACCAGACAGTAGATCATGTCGTCCATGACTGCCCAATCCATCAACCACCACATGGAACGCTTGGACTGAAGGCCCTGGATGACGAGACTGTCGAGTGGCTGATGACATCATGCCCAAACATATAGTCCGGAAGAACAGCTCATACGACGAAGAAGAACGCGGAGATCACAAAATGTGAAGACGGAAGAGATTTATGAGATGGAATGGAATATGGAATGGAAGAAAATCTCAAGATGGAAGATGGAAAAAACGTCTTCCATTCCATCCCATACCCTGACCCTGTGTTATATTTGCAACAACGATCTTTGTGACAATGATTTGGCAACACTGATAATTTTAATTTTTAGATGGCAACCCTGATTTTCGGGCCACTTATAAAATGTGCCTACAGGCCAGCAAACTCTTAATCCGGCACTGTCTGCACGTAATTGAAGTGGAAGTGCAATTATATTTATTAGGTACGGTAGACTAAGTGATGGTATGACCTTGAAGAAAAGCTGTCGCCTTAAAAAAAATAGCTACCTTTAATTCGCTAGCTCGGCTCTCGGGGTGTGCGCTTGAATGCTTGAGCAACGCATTTCATGATTGTTCTCCATTTAGCGGCACCTAGTGGATGGAATAATTTCCTGGCAACAACACTTCAGCAATCGAAAAACTTCACTTTGTAAGTTTCTTCTGCGTCAAAAGCCTTCACACCACAAGTATGCGAAACAACCAGGAATAACCTATCAAGGCTTTGTCAGTACAAAGATAAAGATTCAAAACAAACCAAACCAAGCAATTTCAATCAACTTCTCTACCTATAGGCTATTGACGCACAGTGACTGACGTTTCCAAAGGACTGCTCTCTATTGCGGCATCTAGTGGATGGAATAATTAAATTACAGACAACAACATTTCAACACAAGAGGAAACTCCACTCTGTCAATTTCGGTGACATGGGCCTGCGTCAGTGGTTCAAAACCTCTACAAGTAGCCTAGGCTATGTGAAATTTTCAGGTTTAAGTTTTCCCCATCAGAGGATAAAGATCAAATCAATTTCTATCCTTTTCTTTGAGGTTTGAATTTCAGTAACATATCAAGAACAAAAAATGGAGTGTTTAAAACTGTTTAGCTAAAGTTTCAGCAATTAATTTTTTTGAGAAAAAGGAACGATGTAAAAGTTGAAATCCGAAAAAAAAACAATGTGGTAAAGGGATCTGGGAGGCTTGCTAGGGACAGTACATTACGGGACGCGCAACTCCGTTGTTCCTTCAACATTAGAAGGGTCAATTGTCAATTTGACATTTTTTTTACGCTTTACTGCTGGCTTGCTTTCAATTAAAAACCTTAAATCACTTTAAAACCAACTTCACTCTTTTTATATAACCCATAAAAAGTAAAATATTTTGTAAATTACAAAAAAACGTAACCCTTCTAGTGTTGCGGATAAGCCAAAAGCGGATGAAGTTTCGCATCCCTATGATCTACAATCCCTAAGGCTTGCCCATGAAAATTTTGAGAAATTAAACCTTGTTTTGATGCCATTTTACGCACAATATTGATTTTTTGATCAAGACGAACTCATTATATTTGATCGAATTTATTAAAACTGGACTTCAGTAAAAGTTTGGATTGCGAATTTTGATTTAATTAATGTTATGTTCCATTATTTTACCACCACAACAAAAAATTAAAAAATTAATTTATCAAGTTAAAAAAAGGTTTTAAATAAAGTAAACAATATCACACCAAATCAGAAGAATCGGTTTATTTAAGTTTATTAAATAAACCGATTCTTCTGATTTGGTGTGATATTGTTTACTTTATTTAAAATGTTTTGTCACACCGTGCATCCCAGTGGATCATCAGTTGAATTATAGGAAAATTTGATGAAAAGTTTAGGAACGAAGTTTTGTTTTGGATTTTTAAAAAAAGGTTGTTGTTCTCATTTTTAGCTTTACTTTTTAGATCGTCACTTCAAGGTTGACTTTCTTGCAACCTACCTATGCGAAGGAAATTCGATTTTCATGATTTTTGTCCATTGTATGTAGAGAGAGATTTATTCGTCGTTCAACCTGACTCTGGTTCAACAACATCAGCAAATACAAAATGAGGAAAAAAGTATAGACAAGAAACACCAACGAACCTTGAGGATTTCTGTTCAAAGTTATTCTTGTGTATACATACATACTACATACGTTTAAATTACTGTATTGGTGGTTTTAGATTGTAATCATAATAAATATCACTAAACCTCAGGGTCATAAACTTATGTGCCTCTTCATATGATTTTTTGTTGTAAAGTGTTGTTTGCAATTGGAAACATGATTTTTGAAAATACGTGTTTGGAAAAACGTCACTTGTTACTTGTTATAGAGTTGTTTAGTGTTTACTAGTTTGCAACGTTTGCTTAATTGGCTTAGCTGGTGCTGGTCTAGCATTGTTGTATGTGAATGGTGATAGGAGTAAAAGAAACAACAACGTAACATAAACAAGTCGAATGTAACTGCTAGTTGACAAAAAGTACTATTCTACAGTCACACAATCTATGGGCATTATATACGGTACCGTAGGTCTCTTGATAAATTATTTACGATATGTCACTTACAGATCCCTGTGACTGGTGACTAGTTCTCAAACAAATCAAGTAGCCTAAGCCTGTGTATGATTAAGAAAAGGTGGCTATTTAAAAAAATAGCTAACCCATCTCTGTGAAGCAAGCTCACCTTATATGTTTATTGATAGTTTGTTATAAAAGTTACCATATATTTTGAAAGTTGAGTGCAAGTTTTTTGTTCTTCAAGGTTCAAATTGTTAATAAAATTTTAGTTGACTGGTAGTGGTAGCCTAACTGTATTTTAACTGTGCTGTGCTTCTCAGCGCTTTACAAATCGGACAGTGTGAATGCAACTGTATAGCGACACAACTGAGTACATTATTACCCGACTCCATTCAATTGCTGAGTGCCAAGCAAAACAATTAAGTGCAATTATCGTATGTTTCAATATAAAATGTAGGCAGTGGCTATATTTTCCGAAATAATACTGCCAGATTAGGAATTCTACCATCTACCAGAATTACTTCTAGGTTTGCTACTAGCTTTTGCTGCAACATTTCAATTCATCAATTATATATATTATAACATTAAAAGATCAAAACTTGAAAAAGGTAAGGTGAAAGTAAGGATAGTCTTAGTGACTTAACATTAGTTAGTTTTCATTGAATTTTAACTTTGTTTGTTCTTTTTTAAAGGGATTTAGTATAAGGTTGCTGATACTTTGTATTCAATTTGTGTTGTGACACTGGTTTTGTTATATTCAATTAGAAATGGCACTAGTGTCTAAGAATGGAGTGGAGCAAAGCTGGATTGAACGCTTTTGCAGTGGTGTTCTGCGTCAAGGTCCTATTCCCAAACATGTTGCTTTAATCATGGATGGTAATCGACGATTTGCTGCAAAAAAGCATGTAGAGAGAATTGAAGGGCACGAAAAAGGTTTTGACAAGATGTCCGAAATGCTACGATGGTGCCACGGACTTGGTATACCTGAAGTTACTGTATATGCATTCAGTGCAGAAAACTTTAAGCGATCCAAGGCAGAAGTAGACAGTTTGATGGAATTGGCCAGAAAAAAATTTTCTCAAATATTGCAAGAAGTTGACCAGCTTAAAAAACATGGGATACGCATTCAAATGATTGGTGAATTGCATTTATTGCCACCAGATATTCAAGAACTTGCAGGAAAGCTGATGCACTCAACAAAACTGCACAGTCAATGTCGTTTAAATGTTTGTGTTGCTTACACATCTAGACTAGAAATGACCCAGGCAGTGAGAGATTTCAGCTGGGGCTTGGAAAAAGGTTTGATTCAAGCTTCTGATATCTCGGAAGACCTCATGGGAAAGACACTACAGGTCCCCAAAGCCGATTTAGTTATTCGTACTTCTGGTGAAATACGTCTCAGTGACTTTCTTTTATGGCAAAGCTCTTTTTCGTATTTATCCTTTTTAAAAGTATTATGGCCTGAATTTTCACTGTTTGATTTTTATGGTGCAATTTTACAGTATCAAAAGTCATACAATCATATTAAACGTCAAAATAATTATCTTAAAACAACAGAAAAGAGTGATGAAGCATCGCTTAAAAGAGTACAAGATTTTTTAGTTCAGTTAAATTTGAAACGCCAACAGAGATACTTATCCATGCAATAAAGATAATGATATTTTTGATTAACTTTACTTTTTTCCTGATTATTGCTGCATATCTTTTGATAATTTCCCATTGTGAGGGATAAAGTGATAAGCATGAACAATTTGCATTATTCATGCTAATCATTTCAGTTTGTTTTTATATGTGGCCACAACAGTGAAAAACAACTATAATGATCCAGAAAAAGGGAAGTTACAAAACACAAATAATATAATGTGCTTGTGACTGAAAATGCATTTTAAGTGTATACTGTATAATTTTGGCATGGTTGCAACACCTTAAAAAATTGCTTATTGTATTGCTAGTGTTTGGTTGTACGTTACCTGCCGTTATAATTCTCTATTTAACAAGAACTTTTTTTCTGCTGGGTTATGCTATAAAGCTCATGTAGGCTCTGCAATGAGCATGTACAAAGTGGCATAGGCGTCGAAATAGGGTGGGCCGGGTGGGCAAAATATGTTTCGCCCACCCTGTTTTCATGATACTTATGAAGTGTTTGTTACAATTATTTTCATTTTTGTTAAACGCTGAATTATCCAACCAACTGTAGCGCAACTTCTTGTTTTACGGTATGTCTCTCGCTAGGTATCCGACAGAACAAAGCAATTCCGCAACAACGCTACGTTGAAAAAAAGGCGGTACTCACTGCCTTGTTGTTGTTACGGCAACTGCCACACGCTGGCAATTCTTGGTGAGAGAAAGCCACGTTTGATCTTTTCTCCGAATGGTCTCACTTTTGTTACGTCACAATCAAACTTCGGTTCCGGGTCAGCGTAAGGGAATATGAATATGACATCATAATGAACATGACAATAAAATAACCGAGACGTACTGAAACAATCGGTTTTTACAAATCTTTTCTCACAAACTTGTTGCTGGGTATAAATTGGGGGTCTGCTACTATTCGGTGAGTCCGATTCGGTGAGTTCCTAACCTATAACCCCTAACCCTAAAACGGCAATGATAATTAGGCTACGGTACCCAATAATTAAAAAAAAAAAATTCAAAAAATTACTGAATAGGGATCGGACTCACTGAATCAGACTCACCGAATCGGACTCATCGAATCGGACTCACCGAAACGGGCCATTCCGATAAATTGGGGCACTGCGCGATGTTGTCATTTCATTATTGAAAAGTTAAACATGAAGCAAAGTCAAAGGTGCAAGAAAGCAAACATCAAAGCTTAATTGCTGCAGCGACGCTAAATGCAGTCTTTGTGAGAAAGACTAACCATTGCGAATTTGCGAACATACACATTCAATGAAATCTGTTTGAAAACTCTCGCCCACCCAGAATTCCTCTCTTCTAAGAAAAAATCGACGCCTATGCAAAGTGGTCTTTCTATTTACCACTCAGACTCATCTCATACAGTTCTATGCAGAGATGTTATTGATGACTTGATGAGGTTATTACAAGACTAGGCCTAAACTTGTTTTTAAGCATGAAACCTCGTGGCAAATTGCTTGAAACCTTATGAAAAAAAAGTTACTTTTATTGAATCATTTTAGCTTGTATATGTATGCGTACAGCTTCATGTGCCTTTATTGGACTAGCAAAAGAAAAATATTACTTGCCATAACATAGCAATTAGCAAGGGTGTGTAACTGTGTAAACGATAAAATGATTGACCTAAAAAATTTACTCAGTACGAGGATTTGATATTGTTACAGCACACTGTGTGGACCGTAGAACCAAACTGTAGCATTTGAGCAAAATGGTTGGAACGCCTGATCAATCTAATCAAAATATGAAGTATATTCTGAAAATATAGATACTACACGCGTTGAGCAAACGTTTCGAAAACTAAACAGTTGTCAACTTCAATGTCATTGATATAATATGTTACTTAGTTCAATAAATCTGAAGGTGACGACTGATTTGACCACCCTTTGTGGTCTTTTCACTGTCTCGTTATTCATTCTGTAGTAATTGTTTAATGGCTGGTAATTTCGCTGCATCTACTGGATGGAAAAATAAACCTGATTGAAAATGAAAACAGGTTTGTCGTCGAAATGTTTGCTAAACATGAGTTTAGTATATACATTTTGGCTCTTTATCTCTTGATTACATCACGCTGTAGCATTCCATCAGATTGCTTCTGTGTATTATCGACTATATTTTGATTCAACGCCATTTAAGAGATTTATTTGCCGTGCTGGTTTACATGCCCTCGATGAAGTATTTGTTACATGCTTGTTACAGTATTTGATTGGGTTGATACCGACGGTCGGCAAGACGCCTTACTATCTTCGCTACTCATAGTTTGTATTATCTCTGTTAAGATCTCCCATATCACAGTTACATTGTTTTGAGATCATGAAATTTTTACAGCAATTTATGTTTTGTGTCATGTATGGGCTTTATTTTCAAACATGTACGTTACGGTCGTTTGGTCGACAGAACGATTGTTAGGGTTAAGGTTAGTTAACTAACCCTAAAATGAATCGTTCTGTTGACCAAACGTCCTGTCGACCGAATGTCTGTCGACCAAATGACCGGGTACCGTGCGTTACATCTCAAAATATCACTTTCCTTCGAATATTTCCTACCCGTAGTCGGTTGTATCATCTAATAAATTAACATATTTTTAGCGAAAGACTTGGTCAACAAGTATAGTAGCTTATGCAAGATGATTGTTTTTAAAATATTGAAAAATATTTGGTTTTGAAATGCTGGTTACCAATAGAGTTAGCCAATAGTCTTACACTCGATAGAAGTCAAATTGTTTATGATATTTTTAACGTTTTAATTGTTTAACCTTAATGAAACATGCGAATAAAAAAGCTAACCGTTAAAAGTATTTTGTGTTACGCCAAAGTAAAGTTTATTAAAAACAGAAGTAAATTTGAAATCAAGATATCAGCTTTTCTGAGCAGACTTAGGCGGGATCTATAAGGTTCATAGTTGACAAGCCATTGTTTTATTGGTGGGCTGTGCAATATAATGAGGTAATCAAGCAATAATCAACCTGCAATGTAACATGGCGGTGTCCAATCAATTTGAAATCAACAACTTCGCTGACGGCAACACCGGGTTCGGATCTGTCTCTGGGTGTACTTTGGGTCGCAGTTCAAACATATTTTACGCTGCAAGTAGCTTGCTTTGCTGGCTTGGCTTTCATAAGGGAACGTTCAAATATTACGTAACGCCTTCGAGGGGGAGGGGGGGGGTTTATGCAAAGCGTTACATTAGCGTCACATCGGGGGGGAGGGGGTTCAAGCAAAACGTTACGTAACGCTTTGGAGTACGGAATGGTAGTTTTTTGTGCTGAATTCGTAGTGAAAAAGCGTTACATGGGGGAGGGGGGATTGAAAAAAGCGTTACGTTGGCGTTACATTGGGGAGGGGGGGGTCAAAAATTCGGAAAAAAAGCGTTACGTAATATTTGAACGTTTCCTAATCAAAACACTCAAAGTATATTGACGAGCTGCTGTTAATATAAAGTTGTAAAAGTAACCATTACGTAGGAAGCGTCCAAAATAAAGCAATTATCAAACACCCCTCAGTGACCGCAAGCCTTGGAACCAACAAGATGATTCAAACCCTTGGTGATGGCTAGCAAGGTTTCTCTCAACTTTGTTTCATTACAGGAAAAATCTGATTCGTGGTCTGCTGCTCTCTTAAAACAATTAAGATCGATTTAACGCCCGTTCAGCCGTGGTAGCTTTTTAAAAAATGTCCAACGCAAGCGCCGACAATATTGTATGAGCTATAAGTTTGTGCAGTGTTTTCTTTACAGAACAAACAAGGAGCAGTTTATTGAAACGTAAAAACGCAACACCGCAAAATGAGAGAAATACGGTTATAAAGCAATAACAAAACATACAATTGAAGTCAAATGGTGTCACAAAAGGACTAGGTGTGTGTTTCAACTGTGAGTCACACCCCAGACGTTGAATCAATGTAAAAATGACGGATTTTGTTGTCTGGTATACTGCCTGAAGTTCGAATTGGGTAGCTTTTAAAAATTTCACTTTGTGTTCAGATTGTGTAACATGTCATAAACTTTAATAGAACTATACGCATCTAACTTAGCCTACATCTCACAAAAGACATTCACGTACTGTGTGTATTTGATTTCCAGAATTGCGCTAGGCCTACAAAAGCAAATTGCGATCAGCGGTGCACCATTTCAGCTTTACGATTTTCAAAAAACGCCTTTAAAATAAATAGTCAGTCAGCTGTAGGCTATAGCTTGGTGAGAGCCTTGGTGCGGCACTCAAAAGGTCGACGGTTCGACACCGCTCAGGAGCACGTGTCTTTGGCAAGGCACTTAAAAGCATACCTAAAGGTGGACACGAAGATGGGATTCATTGCCATTCCGTCCACTTAATCTAAAATCTTCCCCAGGCGTACGTCTGGAGACGATAAAAACTTAAAAAGCCTATAAATTGGTTGCAGTAAATTTGATATTTTTTGTTAATGGGCAGGCTTAAATACCTGTAGATTAGCTTCCAAATCGCCAACTTAAAACGCCGAAGTGGAAATACGTAGCCCAACCTGGGCAGGCTCTGCCCTACCAGCAATAAAAATGCAGTCTCAGCACAGTTTCTCGTTACGTTGAGCAGCCTCCTCCCGATATCCGCATGTTGTATCTGTAACTGTACATCTTGTCGCAGATTGTTTGAACTTGTGGATTCGTAATTCTTTTGCACTTGTTTTTTCGTCCTGGCCACTGTTCTATTCTTGATTCAGAGTCTAGAAGATGCTTGAATACCCTTTAAACACAGAAGATAATTTTATTTTGCTGAAAGCAGATGTAGCCTGTTAGTCCACTTTATGCACAAACGTATTCTTAGCTATAGCTTACGCCACGTGCAGTCGTTTTGGCAGAGGCTACTTTTGGATCCCACCGGAGATAATTTTAGGAGCTTTGATTCTTTTCAGGTGCCCGCAGAATGACAAAAAAAAAACTTTAAAAAAAAATCATACTGTGATGTAATGCGTTTTGCCAGACTATGTCTTCTCTTGCAGGCAAACTCTTTTTGTTGGAAAACTACCTCTTTTTGTAAATAAAACTACAAATGATGTCCCTTTCCTTGAGGTAGAGTCCTATTTGTTTTTTAGAGATGTGTGCTTGAGGAAAGCGGACACTCTCATTGATACCAGGGTTAACTCATCCTCTCAACCAGGGACGTATCACACGGGGGGGGGGGGGGCTTTGGGGTCAATCGCCCCCTTAAAATTCTATCTTACCCCCAAAAAATATGTTTTAACACTTTTACAACGGCTTAATACCGTTATAATTCATGCTGAAAGAAAAAAACGATTTTCCCGAATAGTTTTATTTGCCCCCCCAAAGTTTTCTTCCTAGCTTCGTCACCCCTCTCAGCGGCGTAGGCTATAATAGCCCATGTTGCTTTGGACTGTCCTTGACGTAGCTTTTAACATTTATACCAAGATTTTATTGTCACAGAATTGTGTCCAATGTTATTCTCAAGACTATATCTTTTAACCTAAAATTACACGTCTGTAAATTCTATGCCAACGCTAATGAGTGGCCAGAGTAAGTGAACAATTCTAGGTTACATTTCATGCAGTTGGGATAATGTTCACGCGTCATATTTTTCTTTACAGAACTGAAAGTTTGTTGGTTTAGTCTTTCGGTAGAACCCACAGAGGTAGAACCATGTTAAGTTGCTGCAGCTATTTTGCTTACCCATCATTTCCTTGAACTACGGACCTCCCGATTACAAGATATTCCTTGTTCACTACAATTTTTTGTGTTGGGCATGAGCTCTTCACCCAAAACGTATGAGTCTGCTGTTTTGCGACGTTTTCCAACTCTGCGCTGCTCCGAAACACGTCTCTGATGAGACCGTGATAAAAGTACCAGGCTGTTCCAAGCTCCCTCATGCTTGTGAATTTCACACGGTAAGCTGAAACAGTATTTAGAATTTGAAGAGAGTTCATAGAAATGCAGAAAGCCAGCAATTGAATTAGCCTATTACGACTAACAAATTATTCTTCTAAAAACTTAGAGCTTCATGTTAACATTTTCTTGGCCTACCGATAACCTATCCACAGTTTTAGATTAGGGTTGGAAACGTAGGTTAATAAAGAATTTATCGTCTTTCAGTAATTAGTAGCCTAGGATAGAAACAGAAAATTCGTTTTCCAAAATAAACAATGTTAAATAAAATTTTCATAACCTATAGTCAAAATTTTATTACCGAATTATCATAACCTATAGGCCTACCGGTAGTCAAAAATTTATTACCGAATTTCGTTGCTTCATGACACGTCAATGCTATTCGGTCGGCTGTAGTCTCTTCTATTGACTGTGCTCTCCCAATTATCTTAGGGCATGATCTTGCGCTGGCACAGAGACATACGTCACTTCCGGTACGAGAAGAGGCTGTCTCGCTAGAGCACAGAATGTCAATGTTTTGAGAGGTTCCAGGAGGTGAATAAAAATGTGTGCAGCGTCTTTCTGCACAAGAATAGTACAAGCGGATTTAGTTAGGATATCAGCTGTAAGTTTTAATGTAAAACTGCCAAAACCCATGTTGCCCAAACATGGTTCTGTCAGAGCCAGTTTTGTTGAGTTAGAAAACGGATCCTCTGAGCCTGCAATGTAGTGATTCATTTCCAAGCGAGGTCCGTAAACAAATTGAATTGGAGAATCAAGTATAGTTATTACTATCTAAACCCTTTCACCTAAAAGGAGGATCATCAGAAGGTCTTTATTCAAATAGAATCGTTAGATAATTTTATTAAAAATTTTAATAATTATAATAGATAATTCAATTATAGAGTTTAAGGAGAATATGCTCCACTAAAAATATAAAAATCCATCTGCAATTACCAACAAAGTTCCAAACGTTTTACACAATGTCATTATTAAAAAGTTTATTTTTCCGTAGAGTTCATAAATTCTTGGGAAGGGGCACGATATTGCTGAAGAAGCATTGGAAACCACAGCTCTGATAATTGAGCTAAATTCGATGACACCTCAGATGATGATGTCAGCTGATAATAATAGTCTATTATCAAGGTTTAGATATCATGGAAGCCAAATTAAAATAAAATAGAATTTTTTTAGGTTTTAGCACGTAAGTAGATCTGCCTACCTTATAACTCCAGTTATAAGAAATGCTTTAACCAGAAGCTTGAGTGGGTGTAGTCACTTATCTAATCTTTTACAGTAGGCTACATTAGTCGAATTGCATATTGACAAAACTTCAAGCCTAGTAGCTAGGCCTACAAAGAACATTTTTTCAAAAATACTTTCTCACCTGGAAAAGCAGCTGGAAACACTGCCACGGGGATCGGAAGGACATTTCCTGTTGCTTGTTTATCGATCAGTTTGAAAGACACATTACGCTCTCCACTCATATAAAGAAATAACGCTCTTTGACTGAGGCGATAATGGTCCACTGTTTTTTCAATTGAGTTTGAAAGCTTCAAAGAAAATACAGCAGCTTAAGTCAAGTGTAGCCTAATTACCGAGCATCATTGTTTGCTCGATACCGAATCAGTTGGCCTACTCATATAGAGTCTTTGTTGCGTAAACCAATACTATCTTATCAAGCCAACTGATCTGTCACATTTTGCATGCTGTTGCTAGATTGTATCTGACTAAAACTTCATACAAATTCCATTTTCATCATTTATTACCTCCCACAAACGGTTGTTGCATCACACCACATAGGCTACTAAAAGATGAGAAGTTGTGATTTTTAGAGAGTTTCAACCATGTGTGCCAAAAAAAGTAAAGAATACCACATAAAATTGGCAAATTAAAACTTAATAAAGCTTTCGCCACACAAATGTGGCTTCATCAGTAAACAAACTTATTGAAATAGAATTCAATTTGATTTTGATTCTATTTAAAAAATGTAGCCTACACCTACACAAATTACAACCATATGCTACATTACAACAATAGACACTAAAAAGACACCACTTTTAAAGACAATGATCCTTCCAATGATAACAAAAATGGTAATGCTCTTACTTTCTCCAAGTCATCAGAAACAGGTACGTAGTCAGAATGCAGTCCAAAGTCAACGATGTACGTCGGATCTTCACTTTCCGTGGGATCGTAACTTGGTTTAAAGCGAACGCTTAAACTTATTTTCCACAAAGTTTCGCTTATAGCGGTCCGCAATGTTATAAAGGTTTCTAAAGATTTTTAAAGCGTAAATAAAAAAAAAGAAATAGTAGACTACAAAATTATTACAGCTTATTCTTCGTGCATTTGAAAACAAGCTTCTGATCTTATTTTTATCAAACATCAAAATAATAGAAAATTACAGTCAAAAGAGGCCTAAGAAGAAAGAACCTACCAGGAATAGCAGCCCGGCTCATGCTGATTGAGACTTCATAAGGACACAATAATGATGATGAGGCCGGAGTTGCAGACGGTAGAGAGAAAGTACTTGCTTCACTGGATGCTAAGATGACGTTGTAGCCAACATCAAACTACGTAAAACAATGACAAAAGTTGTTTTAACGGACATATTGTAAACGGAACAAATTGCTTGTTGTATCTCGATTGCAGCTGCAACCAGGGGCGTTGACAGGGGGGTCTAGGTGGTACTTTTGGACCCGGGCCCGGAATATTTAGTGGGCCCGGATTTAAAAGATTCCCCGCGACTTCAAACATTATCAAGATCTTAATATAATCAGATCTAAAGGAATTGCCATCAGAGGTTAAAACAGCCACTTCAGCCGTCAGATGGTGAAGTACCGGGCCCCCTTCCCGGGTATAGTGATTTCCCTAACCAGGATTTTTTTTTTCAAAAAGACGAAATATTTTTCTTCACTCACTCTTTAACTCTGATGATGATGATTATGTGCCTGATCTGATACAGACGTTGGCGATCATGGTCTTCCAAACTTCTCTGTCATTAGCCATTCGTATAAAATCGTTCGTTTTAACTGTTGTGTTTGTGGCCCATTGATTCAAGCTGTTTAAATAAGTTAATCTTTGTCGACCTCTGCTTCTTTTTCCCTGTATCATCCCCAATAGAGCTAATTAATAGCTAATTAATAACTCTAGAGCTAATTAAGCTAATTAATAACTCTAAATATATATATTTTGATGGTAGCCTGATCACTTCTAGCTACTTGCATCCACATCATAGCTGTAGGAGGTGGGGGGCAGGGAGGGGGCAGTTGCTCCCCCGCCGAAAAAAATGTCGCAAATTTGGGTAAAAATGTCCAGTTATTTGGCAAAATCAATCTTACCACAATGTTTCGATGCTTCACCAGTTTAGAAACTTTACATAATTGTTGTAATTTATGAGATACATTTAGCTAATATTTTCCAATGAATGTAAATGTATTATCACCAACTTTGAAAACTGTTGCATGTGATATTGCAATCTGGGCAGAATGATAAGTTTCGATTTGACAACTGCAAACTAGAACTGTAAAAAAGCACAGTTGGGAAACAGAGGTAGGCTAAGCTTATTACTGATATTCACTATCATGTAGGCTGCATTTCTTCACGGGTAAGATTTAAAAGCCTACTGGGTACTGGTAACTTTATGAGGGTTTATTTTCGATATCCTACTAATGTAGTTGATTATAAAAATCATTTGGGCAAAAATGTCTAGTTATTTGGACAAATCAATTTTTACCATAAGTCATGCTATGCTCGCAAAACTTGACTTAAATACTACAAAGATAGCTTATCCTTTTTAGATATGATCAAACAAAATAAGCATTTGTTATAAACTTTAATTAACAGTTGTGAGGCCACATATACACAACTTTTGTGAGCATTGATCCCGGCCACTAACTATAGTTGTGTACAAAGTGAAAAAGTATACTAAATGAAAACAACTTGTGAATTTTCCTGGATTCAATTTCATGTTTTTGTGAGCTGTGGTTTAACTGGTTTCTATATTGAATTTTTTTGTATAAACTTCTGTTTGTCTTTGCCAGTCCCAGGATTGATATGCTCAGCTATTTACTATCTATGACACAGTATTAGAGCAACAACAATCAAATACAAAGACACATGTTGTGTTGTTTTGTCATCCAATTCATGCAGTTACTATATCAGGCAATGTAAACAGTGCTATTTTTGTGTCATGTTTTAGTAATGTGGTCTGTATTTTGTGGCAACGATTGAGTTTGAAGTTATTATCTGGGAGTCATTTTTCTTCACTGCTTGTGATTTGAGTAGGTCTAGCTGCTTCATTGTGAAGTAAGATTATCTTTGTAATGATCTTCTGAAAAAACATTGACTATGATTTCATTGTAATATCAATATTTTTGGTATCAAAAGTAGTTTCGTTCAAAGGTGGAATTTTGATGCACATAGCATGGTAAACTGTCAAATTCTTTTCAGGCTATAGGATTTGAAGCAGCATGGATTAAGTAAAGTTACTGGTTTGGTAAGTAAACGAATTGTCATTTTAGTTTGTTTTTTTTCAATGCAAATTTACAAATATTGAGTCTTTGGACTATCTTTGAATTGAAAAGATTGAGCTACTTTTAGTCAGGCCTTTTATTGAAGTTGGGCTGGAGATTTTCATATAATCTGGTGACATGAATATTCAGCAATTATTGTTATCCAGGTATTGGTGAAGTCTCAGTTCAAAATTTTTTGAATCCAGTTAGGCTTAATATACTGTATGTATATTTTTTTGATACAAAAGAATGTTTTAATTTGTTGGTTTATTTAATTGGGACACAGACACTCAGTAAGTTTAGCCTTGTTTTGCTGTTGTACGTGTTTTTTTTTGCTTGTTTTTTGTACACGGCCAAGTTGATGACTCTCAGAGATTGCGAGTAATTTTGTATTTTTGAACATATATACGCAAAGACAAAATTTGGGCAAATTATGTTCGCCCCCCCCCCCAAAAAACGTTTTACTCTCTTACCGCTACTTTACAAAGAATTAATTTACGCCGAAAAATTCCAACAATTTTAAACATATTGACGAAGATCGTGATTGAGAGCAACGATTTTGCAGTTTACGGAAAAATCCCCAATGCGTAATTGCACAGTTGGCGAAATTCGTGGATACAACATATCTTTGAGAATATATAAATGATATTCCTCTTAATTTTTTACTTTGAACGGCATGTGTCATCCTTATTTTAACAGCACATCAATAAAAGTTTGTACACAACCTTTATATTCATAACATTGTCGATGAAGGGGGCCCGAAAATAAATGGTTACCGGGCCCGAGAAATCCTGTCAACGGCCCTGGCTGCAACAATCCAACAAGTTCATACTGTATACTTACTTATGAGAAAAAACCACCCACATAAATTAGTTTAGCATCGTTGAGTTGTATAGAGATTAGAGAAGCACATTTGTTAAATGAAAGCTTTTTTATTATTTTCACCGTAGGCGTTTGATAAAAGGTATTAGTGATTTTATATTCTTCAATATTTACCTCAACCCAAGCTTTCCCAGTACCAGTGGCAGTCATGGTAACAGCGTTGCTACTGACAGGGAGGTTCATCTTATTGGACTGCGTCGCTACAGAAACATCCTCAGATGGAGTCATAGATTGAGGCAACGACATGCCAGCACCTGATAACTACAAACATGATTTGATCATACTTAAGCTTCCAAAAACACCCAGACAGCAAAATCTGTCATTTTTACATTGATTCAACGTCTGCAGACGTTGAATCAAAATAAAAATGACGGATTTTGCTATCTGGGCATAACGAAGAAACAGCCAACATTGCTTTTTTAAACAAACTTGGATCAAAAAGACGAAAACTTCATCGTAGCCTAATGGAATTCACAGAACATAAGAAAGCACTGTAGACTGCAACTACTGTAACTGGGTAGCTTCAGTTCATGAATAGCTTACTCTTAAAAAATGCCTTGCTTACTTCAATTCTGAGTGAAGAAGCTGAATCGGAAGAAGGGAGATTCCTCGCAACGTAACTACCCAACGCATCCATGGCAGCAAGAGTGTCTCTCAGTGAAACCCAGCGTCCATTGCTTTGACGCTGTGTAAGCAACCAATAAGCAAGGTTGTCGCTCGGTTGACCTGCCAATCAGAAACCAAAACTTGTTCAGTAACAATGAACAGTGATGAAAATAAGCTACACATTAAAAATGTGGACACTTCGCTTCGCATTGATATTTATGTGTTCAGCAGGGTATTGTAAAAACTAAACTATGGGTGTAAGATTTCCTGTGTTCAACCAGGCCAACCCTTTAATTCCTTTTGTTACATTTAATCAACATCTGTGAATGAAAATGCAAGAACCATATAGGAAAGCAAAAATTGATCAATGAGAAAAATTTCTATCCTATGACAGAAAACCTCCTTGAAAACTTCATCCTAGCAGTTTCGAATACTTTTAGAGACTTTAAATCACTGACGCAGGTCTGCGGTGTCTATTAGGACAGTAAGAAATTGAACTAATTCTACAACGATTAAAACATTATGGGCCTAACTTTAGAAACATTTGCTGTATTTAAGTTTAGTTCCGCATTTCGGACTCTATGTTTAAAATCCACATGGGCTAGACGCACTAACCATGTTTTGTTCTTAAAGTATAGCTTACACATTAATGGACCTGATACGAGTAACCCTACCTCGTAGAACATTAAGATGCAAATAATAGGCAGTGGCCTCCACATTTGCTGATTCCACTTGGAGAGACTGAGATGGTGTCAAGCTTCGAGAACCGTCATCTGTCTGAACATCGTAATAAAATTAGCAGACTATTGTGTTGTTTCCGATGATTAAGGGAACGTTCAAATATTACGTAACGCCTTCGAGGGGGAGGGGGGGTTTATGCAAAGCGTTACGTTAGCGTCACATCGGGGGGGGGAGGGGGTTCAAGCAAAACGTTACGTAACGCTTTCGAGTACGGAATGGTAGTTTTTTGTGCTGAATTCGTAGTGAAAAAGCGTTACATGGGGGAGGGGGGATTGAAAAAAGCGTTACGTTGGCGTTACATGGGGGAGGGGGGGTCAAAAATTCGGAAAAAAAGCGTTACGTAATATTTGAACGTTCCCTAATGTCAATTCTATGTCACTATTGTTATGCTGTAGCGTGTGAAAAAAAAACGATAAAAAGTGAGAATAAAGTTTAAGGTGGTATTATGGAACAGCTAAAATTATCCTGGAAAAGACGGGCTTTGCACGTAAACTTTGCATTCTCTAATTTGATAAGATTTTTAATCCTGAACACATTAAATTTTGTGATGAAGAATAAACGTTGATGTTGACAAAAATAAACACGATCAGATAAACTTATTTTGAAGTATTTGAATTGGAACAAGGGAGGTGAAATTTGCTCTTCCCCAGTGTATGATTGAGCAGTGAGCAATAGTCTTTTCATCTATATTCTAAACTAGGCTCTATTTTCTGACACACAAATACGCCAAGTAGGCATTCCAAAGAAGAGGAGTGGCCTATGTAAAGTAGGCTACTGTTACATGCTGCAACAAGTTAATTCGTTTACAGAAGCACAGTCACAAGACGATGTATACTAACCTTTATCCACCATTTGTCTTCTTCGACAAGTTTATGGCGTTCTATTGAATTGATAATTTTCGAATGCACCTTTCCTATCAGCAGATATATGGCGCGACCAGCTGCAGCCACAGTGATGGGACTGGCGCCTTTGTTATGAGTCTGCAAAAACGAAGAAGAATTTCATGCGCGTAAAAGACAAAACAATCGAATTTGTCTATTGTTACACAACAGTTATTGCACTATAGTAGGCTAATAAACGAGGTTTTATACCAGAAAAGCCCTGTGCCTAATTGTGAACAATCGGACTCAACCCATTCCTTTTAAAAATTTCCTATTACTATTTAGTAGTAGGCTAAACTACTGAAATGCCAATTGCTGTAGTCAATACAGCAGTAAGTTATAAAAAACAACGCCAGCTTCTGTAGTCTCTGGGAATTTAGAGCAAGGTGTTGTAAACTTCACATATTTTCCTTGCAATGGGAATTTTAGAAACTGTTTGCCCCAGAACAGCACGGCTGAACCAAAATAGTGGACTTTAATATATTCCAAATCAATTCATACAATTTTGACAATAAACCGATAAAAAATCTATTAAAGTTGTTTTTCATAGGGATCAGAAATATAGCAAAGAAAGTTTCATACTACCAGTGGCGGCTGGTGATTTTGTGAGCAGTGGGGCTGCAATAAATAGTCCGAGGGGCGAAGCCAGTCGCTGAGTTCGCCGAAGGCGAACGAATTCGCGGGAGGGGTCTGCGGGTCCTCCCCCGGAAAAATTTGAAAAATTACATTAAATTTGGAGCGTTCTGAGCATGTTTTTACCCCAAATTTTGAAAAAAATGCATTCAAACTATATTAAAAAGTTGATGTATTCCTAAGCTATAATTTGAAAAAACTAACAGTAGGCTATTGCTTTGGAGACAAACTTTACTAGTATTGAGCTTAGTCTTGACTAGCCTAGCCGTTGCATACAAGGTTCAAGTGATTTTGAGATGCCCTAGGCTGGACTAGCACTTCATATAACCTGTTGAATACCCTAACTCTACAGCTAACACCTCTACATTCATGGCTCATCGCTACTCTGCGAAATAAAAACTAACTTTGAAAATATGTAAGCGGTAAAGATATGTAAAAATATATAAATATGTAGCGGATGGCGAGTGGCCTGAACATCCGCCCATGCCTAGCTGTAGCTGCTACAGCAACATCCCGGGTACCAGCGTGTAGCGAGGATGATCTTGAGAACAATACCTTACTCCTTTTGCGAGTATGAGTTTCTTGCACAGAAACCAATGAACTTCCACGTCGGAACGTTGTAGCCAAATAATGCCTTGAATTCAAGTAAAACGAGCTAAACTAATTCAGAGCATAAAAACTACACTACAACCATAATTAAACTAATATCGTGATTTCCAAGAAAGGAATCCGTGGCAAACTGACTGAGAAATTAAGGCACCACACAACTTTAAAAAGTCTGTGAAGTTATTCGGTTAGGTGGGGCTGTTTTCTATGCAGCCCCAACAGATTCAAAAATTGCTGTAAAATACCAAAAGAGGTGGAGCGTCAAGGATAATTTTTAGCCAATCAGAGCGCTTGAAATCCAGAATCTCGGGCTGCAATGCAGTTTTCCCAATATCGGTGTTGCCAAACAAAACTTAATATTCGATCCGCAATTCTTAAGTGAAAAAAGTAACCAGGTCAAACAAACACAGAGGAAAACATATTTTCCCTCTTCTCGTTCTTTCAGATGGGGCTGCAGCCCTGCAGCCCCATGGCACAAGCCGCCACTGCATACTACTATAATTTTCAATATATGGAGTTTATAGACTGATGTGTGAAACATTCTAGTCAGGTAGGAAGAACACCTGCAGGAATTTTGCAGTCTGAGAAAAGTTATGTTCGTCTTTTAATGCACTGAAAGTATGTTGAAATAGATGAATATGATTATGCATCAAGTCCATAACTTTAATCAATAAGCTACGCAAGCTGTAGAGTCGGAGTTGTAGAGTCGGTGAAATTTTGGCATGTCCGAATTCGAAATCGTTAAAAAAAAGGCCGACAAAACGAGAAACAAAAAACATTTGTTTGCTTTTTTTCAAAATATTGTTTCTTCTTTTCTGTATTGCACTCTAAAACTTGCCTGAAAATAGAAGTATTTGTTCTTGTCAGTTTTGTTGAAAGTAGCCATATCAACTTTGATCACAACTTAATTTAAATTAATTGAAAAAAAAATTAAAAAAATCTAGCAACCCTAAAAAATCTGGCAGCACTGAAGCCGGAGTCCGCCAGTTACAAAGGGAGTAATCGGAGTCGTATTTTTTTCGCCCGACTCTACAGCCCTGAGACTGCGTACGTACCGTAGTCCATTGGACATTTTTGAAAACAATTTTTTTTTGCTTTTTCATACTCACCTTCCTTGTTTGTATACCGATGTATTTAACGGCCTTTCGAAGGGAGCTGCGTAGCTGATGATTGCTAATGGCTCCAAAAGATCTACAAAAAGCAACATTAATCACATTGAAAAGTATGATGTGGCTTACTTTTGAAGCATGAACAAAACAGAACGTTGTGCAAAATTTAAAAACGGATCTAGGTTTATTTTTAATAGTTGGGGTTGTTGTTCTGGGCTATAGCCTTGTGATGCATGGAGAGGATCGACGGTGAGAATTTTTATCATCATCGGCTGAAAAGTCTTTGCATACTTGGAGAGCTTTTGAGCTAGTAACGCAAGCCTGGTCACTGCGGTAGACAGTGTCAAGCTTCCTCTTGTTGTTAAAGTGTTGTTGCCTGTAAAGTATTCCATCCACAAAGAATCACTGAGCTGCCCAGTGCGTGGTTCAAACGTACAATGTCAGAGTTGTACCGTCATAGCTACGAGATGTTATGCCCCTTCCGTATTTCAAAATATTTTTGTTTTGTGTTCTTCATCTGGCAATCCTGTTCAATCTATTTGCTTTATTACAATGTGACTAGGTTTGATATAATGTGCGCATCACTTGGTGCTAAGATTTCACACCTTAATAACTTTGAAACTTCTTTTTTGGCTATTGTTTTGCGACTCTACTGGTGTTTTGTATTACTGCTACGAAACTAAAGCAATTACATTAAAGAATAAAAATGTCTTACAAAGGTCTTCTATTGACATTTGAGTTTGGATCAGTGCTCCTCAATACAGAAGACAAGAAAGATGCTACCACAGCCGTTCGGTATATCTAGCAAAAGAATAAAGCATTAATTGAAGCTTAGATGAAGTATTATGCTCATAGATAACAAGACTTTTGACAAATTGTTAGTTTGATCTTGCGTGTATCATTTCACAAACCTTCCTATCAAGATTGCTAGTGAAATGCGGGAGTTTTTGAAGCTGGCGATCGGCGTTTCGTCGTCGGCGGCATCGGCGTCGTCGTCGCCGGCATCTGAAAATTTGAACGGCGCAAATCAACGTTTAAAAGCGTTAGCTTGATATATAATTGCTATAAAAAAACAAACAGAAGACTTAGTGGGGATTTAAGATAATGAAAGTCTCACTTCTTTTGCCATTGCTTGAATTGTCGGGTTGTGTTATGCCTTTTCTTTCGTTTTCCGCATGCATCTCTCTTCCCTGTTTTTCTAAATATGTTTTTAGATTGTTTGTTTAAAGAATTTGTAACAGCGAGCCACACAACTTGGTTTATTCTGAGTTAAAATGTAATATATCACAAATGTAAATTTCGAAACATGATATGTGAAATAGCTTTTTATTGGGGCACAATGAAAATACAACAGCATGGACGTAAGTATTACGTACTTATGTATGTCACTTACAAAAAAATTTTCATTCTACCTTGTCAGGCAACGTTTAAGCCCTCCAGCGAACAAATTAGTCCTTTTTAAAAGCGATTCTATGCATGCGGACACAGAAATAACGTAAAAAACGACTGATTTATTGGCAGGGACTGGTTTTGCTTCAAAATTTTACACAAGCAGTCATCCAAGAGGGCGATTTAATTTTCTTTAAAGTAAGAATTGGAATTGAACAACATAAATTGCTGAATCAGCAAAAAATATAGTCGTAAAATATATTTCAACAGCTCTTCGAAACGAGTAATGCCACGGAAAGCAAATCACTCTTTTTTCACAGCAAGACGGTGAATGCAACAATACAATTCCTTGTAAATAAAAAGAAATCGATTTCGAGTAGCATCGAAGCAAGGAAAGTGAAAAATATTTTCAAAAACGAACTTCACCTTAAAGATGAACACAACGTTCTTTTTCTTCGTAACAGCGAAATGTCGGCAGATCTAGTAAAATACCCTTTCCTCCCTGGAGCTTGGTGTGATAGTATCCACCGGAGAGACCCGGAAAGAATGTTCTGGAATTATTTACTTAGTCAATAATGAAAAAAAAAAAATAACGTTTCTTCGACATACAGATTAGTCAGGTTCGATAACCAATAAAATTTACTTAAAACTATTTCATTTAAGTTATTAAATTTTATTATTTACCAAATCCGACTGTTTTTATCTACTGATTTTGTTTGCGTCCTACAATACTTACGGATCCTAGTAAAACTTAATATGATATGCGATCCTCCTATTAAAAAACCAGAACGGAGGATTGGAGACACCAGAATCTCTTTATTACCCACAAAGATTGATGTCGGCTTGGTTCACCTTCTTAGTTATACTCTTCAAATAGCTTATTTTTAAACTACATTTTTTTGCAAATGATTTCTATTGGAAGTTAAACTTACTCGATCAGGCTCCAGTTCGATTAATTCCGCTGCACGGCAAATTGTCCGTAAGGTGGCACACGTGAGCCACAAATCCGGTTTTGATATTTCTGCGGGGGAGTAAGAGAAGCCATACAAAGCTGCAGCCCTATTTTCAGCGGCGTTGTCTGAAAAAAAAGTAATTATAAACACAAGAACAGTTAAAAATTCTCAACTACATCAAACGAAGCAATGCAGTGCTGTAATAAATCAAGCACTTTGTTCTACAGAACAAGAACAGTGAACAGTAGGAGCTGCTGTTTATGTTTGAACGTGATGGCAGCCAAAAGGGCACACGTAAAGAACATAAGCTATACTCTACTTGGTCCATCTAAAGAAATGTTTATATTAAAAACAGTACTTCAATTAAACAACTTTTCCAGTTAGGCATGGCAGCTGGATCTGCTCATAAGTGCAACAAGACTTATGCCTCCTACAAACAATTTCATACAAAATTACCAGGTTCCATCACAAAACCTTTTGCATAATTTTTCAACTTGGAGTAATTATCTTAATCAATCATTGGCCATACGTAAAATTACGTGGATCTTGGGTAAAACCGTTAGGAGTTATCATACTATGCTGCAAAATAACAAGTTCTAAATTTGTTTGTCAAGCACAGCACCTGTGGGGCGCATGTCGCGGGCGTATGCCAGCAACCCGTCGTAAGCAGTCTGTGCTTTTTCAGAAAGTTCCGCCAAATAAATTTCACTCGGGCTTCTCGGAGAGGCTTCTAACCTGAAAATCAAAGACATTTAACTCAGACGTATAGGCAGCAGGGTTCAATTCCAGATGAAGCTCAATTCAGTACCTCTGACTTTTTATTGAACTTTTAGATTTTAACCCTAGCTTGTTAGCGTATGCAACTATTACTGGAAAGGTTCAAGATTATACGCTTAGACATTAAAACACTAAGAAAGCTATTAAATGGTGAAAAGCGATCTTACTTGAGTCTTGACGGTGCCAATCGAACACAGGCGCAAACACAACTCAGCACACAATGCCTACACAATGCAAACCAATTTATATTTATTTTCAAGGCAACACAGAATCACATACTTAGATATGATAGCTTGCAGTCTATACAGGTATTGAGCGATAGTGCTGGTGGAACCGTCGCTGTCTGCCATGAGTGGTTCCCGCAGAAATGCTGTTGTTATCGAATGAACGGTAACTTTAGCCTTAAAAAAAAAGAATTACAAATCACAGTAAGCGTAACTGAAATTTGTACCAATAGTTTCACTGAAGATGTTGAGTCAATGCAAAAACCTTGAAGTGTTGACATGAGAAAAATATAATATTGCTCACAACGAAAGACAGTTATACACCAAAACTAGAAAAATCGTGCATGTGTTTACATCAGCTGACTCTAAGTCCATTATATTTAAAAATCATAGCAAAACTACAACTAAACTATGTAAAAATACCTCTTCTGAACCTGGAACGGCATTGTTTGGTAAGGAAATGACGAGCGGCTTTATCGTTGTAGCATTGGCATCGTTTCCTAGTCGTTGTCTTCTAGATCGATCTGCGTGTCGCTTGTCAAGCAGAATCCATTCCACTTGGCGTCGGGGCTCGCCTTCCGATATCACACGCAATGTTTTGACCACTTTGTCGATGCGTGACTGTGCGTTGTTGTAAAAAGTACCAAGCAGTTTAACCTGCAAAATATACATTGTATTATGGGCAGAGGTTGGGAAACTACATTGCAACTTGCAAGATCTTCGTTCAGGTTAAAAATCACCAGCTATTATACGCATAGTTTTTCGTCTTATTTTTGCAAGAAATCAATCCAATAAACGTACAAAGAGATAGAAAATTTCGTTCAGCGTTGGCTAGTCGATGACAGTGGTAGAGAGAGCGAGAGAAATGTGACAAGAAACTTCTGATAAAGAATCCATACCTTAATATTGTATTCCCCGGCCACGACAGGGATCACGGTGAACCTCACCACAGCAGAACTGGCCGCACCATTGTGTGAGGGAGGAAGAATTTTCTTTATGGCTTCGGAGTCTTGGCCGGATTGCACACCGGCGCAGAGGTTTTCTTCTGACTCCAAAATAACCGAGGCCTGAGCAAGACTCGCTGTCAGGAACTTGAAGCGTCTTTTTTTAATCATTTTTATAGTGGTCAAACCGGATTACTGTGGGTAGGATGGCGCAGCGGATACGACGTTGGCTTTCCAATAATGCAAACCTAGTTCGACTCCCGGCTTAAGCTGGTTGTTGAAAACACCGCTCACCTCTACCCAGGGTAGGCCTATAATAAATTGGGTGGACATAATTGCTGAAAGAAAGGCGGCCGAGAGAGAGGAACTGGCCACCCTACTCTCCTTAGTGCCGGAGGCTTAGTACAGTGAGAACCTCATCTTTTCATACCCGACACTTGAATCAAGTATGGGACTACCTTAACCTAAACCGAATTACCGGCTGGTTGAACTGTTTTGAATTTCCGACTACTCCTTCCGAGAAATTAACGAATAAACTCGTTTTAAACAAGCACTTGGCAAAAAATAGTAGTGGAATCTTAGGCATGTTATTTTTGAAAACAAAACAGCATTCTTCGTGATAAAAAGCGACTTGATTATCCTTTTGGTAAGAGTATTTAGCAAAACTTTTAAAATAGTACATTGAAGATGTACAATTAAGCAGTCTGGATTTAGCTTCAAAGTATTGCTAACACGAAAGCAAACACTTGGCTAACTTGTTGAACTTTTTATACTGTTTTATTTTTTGTAAATGGCATTAGAGCACACATTACACGCTTACCTTAACTGTTGTGTTCATGTAACTAAACAAAGTGACGTCCACAGAGACCCGGGTTCCTCTGACTACCGGTCTTTGAGGAATGGTCACTTCCAGAAAGAGAGAATGTTCAACAGCAAATGTGGTCGGTTCGGCAATGCACATTCCACGGCTCTGAAGGTTAGTGATAGAATTAATTCTTAAAAATAAAACGTTCAGTACTTGTAAGGTAACTCTATATTACGTACATTTATTGAATTAATGCGGGCAGCTCAAGGTTTTAAACCTTTTCATTTGAATTGTGCATCTACTGGAAAAAAATTAAAACAGAATGGATGCATGTGACGAAAAAAAACTAAACTAAAACATTATGCAATTCTTCGAAAAAAGCAAACGTTTTAAGAAGAAGGTGTTGGATTGTAGTTCCAGCTGACAAGCTATTGTACGCCTCCAGAGTTGCCACGAATTCTTACCGTAGACAAGGTGAAAGCTCTAATAGACCAAGCAGTGATGCTGTCTGGCAACCTTGGGATTCTAGGATGGCTGTTATTTCCCAATACAATGCGGCCTCTTTCCCTATAGAAGAAGACACTTGGTAATATAAAGATTTTCTTTAAATGCTCTAACCCTCAGCAGTAATCAGTAAAAATTTCATAAATGATACTTTTTTGGAATTTGTGAGGATCTTAAAAGCAATAGTGTGTCAACCACATGGCGGCGTAGTGGAAGCACCTGGCCAGCTCTTAAAAGAATGTTGGTTCGACTTCCACAGAGACTGATCGATTATGTCTAAGCACCAAAAGCTAGTATCGTGTTTCAAAGTGGACCAAAGTCTGGCTCCAAGTTCAATATCTGCTGTTGCTAAACATAAGCCAAGGTGGAAATTTTAGCAAGACATAAACCACTACACTGATGAACCAACTCCTATTTGTATTATTAACTACTTTCAACAAAGAATTAACAGCCTTTTTTATAGCAAAAGTGATATTTCAAAAGTTTTTAGACTTTCGTGATAATCAGGGTTTTGAAGCCGGAGCCCCGGAGCCGTGCATTTTCAACAGAGTCGGAACTGGAGCTTTACGTGAAATTCAAGTGCAGCTGAAGCAGGAGCTGGGACCAGTTGTTTAAAAAATAGCTCCGGCTCCTATGTATTTCAGAAGATGCTACTACTATTGGCTGAATTCACATAATTTAACAGCAACCGTTCACAAAATTATTTGTGTAATCAGACGTCGAATTAACGAGTATGTGTTGAAACGCAGTTCCGCGTGACATTTTGATGAAAGTACGTTAAGTTTCATAAAGTTGTGCCATTTTTTAGCAACAGTTGACTGCAGGTAATTTTAAGCTTTAGAAATTAAATTGATATGTCGTCATTATTTTAATGAAGCACTTTTCGGAACCTGGAGCTGGAGCCGGAGCAGTGGTGTCAATAAGCTCCGGAGTAGGAGCTGGAGCTAATTTAAAATAAAAGAGAACTCCGAGCTGGAGCAACTTAACATTTACGCCTGCTCCAAAGCCCTGATGATAATACTTAAATATTTTAAGAAAAGTTTTTTGTCTACTGTTCAATATTTAGCTTTCTGTCAATACCGCTACTTACCCGAGTTGAAAATCTGCGTTGAACCATGTGTGGGCAAAATTTTTCCTCAAAAGATGTATGGATCTATCAACAACTGCGGATTCAGTTTCGGGTGGAATCAGACTCACTATGAAACTTTCTGATCTCCAGTATGAAGGTCTGTTGAAAAACGTAACTAATTAATCGAAACTAACCATCAAGAAAAAAACCTCAAACATCCGACTAAAAGTTCACTGAACTTTTATTGCTTTTATGTGAGAACCTAATACTGTAATTATGAAAGCGAAAGTACAGGGTGACCCAAAAAGATTCGTACCCATGTTTTATTCGATTTTTTCACATTTGGAACACATCTTGGGAAAGCCATAAATTGACTAAAAATTGACAGAAAAGGCTAAAACTCTGGTCAATGGTCTTCCATAAACTGAATAATGTGTGGTTGTAATTTGAAATAAATAGCTTTTCAATCAAAGTCACAATTGAAATTTTCATGGGTCCGAATCTTTTTGGGTCACTCTGTATATGAAAATTACAAAAACAATAAATCCGGTTGTGGTACTCTGTTTGATACGATTACAAGAACAGGAAAATATTCAGTCAAAATTAAAAAAGGATTACAGCTCAGCTGAACAAAGGTTTTCGAGCAAATAAACGCAATCTTAATTACATGCACGGCCGGACGGTGCGAGTTGGATTATTTCTTATGCATTCCGCTTCTCGACAGCATTCCAAGAACGCCTCTATGCATCCCGTTCCCAACGAGATCGTGGCCGCTCGCTGCTCGCATGCGTCTCCCGGATACGTCATCACCGCGCTGACGTCATCGGCCCCGATGGCGCAGCATTCATAAGCGAGTCCGAAGATGTGATCAGCTATAAATTATTCAAAAAACAATTTGTGAAAGCAGACTGCTCGTCTTTTCTACACAATAGATCGGATGGACGTAAGCTACTTGAATTGACAAAATTCCAACATTAGCGTTTTTAACTAACATCTATGCTTTGTGCACAAATAGAGTGGCATGCAAAAGTATGACGCGTTGATTTATTGCCAGTAAAGATTAAAGAATGATGAGTAAGCATAAAGCTTTCAGTTATGAACAATGTAACACAGAGCAGGTGATTGTCTTCACAGGAAGGATATCCATTGCATAGATGCATCACATGATAATCCAGACATGCCACATATATGCCATTTTACCATCTTTATCAAATATCTAATCTGCTGTAGACACTGATAATAAAATAGTCAGTTAGCAACTTTCCCGTTGTGTGACTCTGGCAAGCGATTTGACACGCCTTTTCAGAAAGTCTGGCGTAAAATTAACAAAAATAGCTAATGTTTTAAGAATTTAGAAGAAAAATACAAGTCAGCTGAATTGGGACAGTCACATGGCGATCTATACTACTGGCCTTCCCAACGTGGCAACAGCCAAATAATGTGGGGGCCTATTCGAAAATTCAATTTACCAACTGAGATATGTGTCACAACATATAATCAGCCATTTTCATTGGTCAAGTAATGCTTTTTAGCCTAAAAATTGTAAATACAGTGCCAAAACGTAATTAAGATGTAGCCTAATGTTATTAAATAAGTTGTAAGAAAGCAGGACAATAGCTACATGTTAAGAATACCATGAGAATCAAGATATCAACAGAATCAAGGTACACGAAATCAAGAGTGACCCAACTTTCAAAACACACAGTATGTTAAAAAATTCGTTTTCTAATCTAGAAGTATTTGTATGTTAGTAATAATTCATGCAAAGACGCCTTTTTTACGCCTAATACCTGTTAGTTGCCAAAACTTAATAGGCCCCCACATTATTTGGCTGTTGCCACGTTGGGAAGGCCAGTAGTATAGATCGCCATGGACAGTCAGCATACCTTTGTCCATCATGTCCATCGTCGAAGTGTGAACGCTTCTTTTATTTCTTTCATTCAACGAAAGTGGCTCTTGCGCATCATCACACCGCGCATTCGATGCTTCGTGAAAGTTATGACTCACGCTGGTCACAAGAGCTCGTCCTGTCAATAACAATGTCTTGAAATTCTCAATTTACAACCTGCAGTGTTTTAGGAAATTGAAAAGTGAAATGTAGAAATACGAATACTACAGAGTTAAATTGACAAACACTTTTTTTCAATATTTTTGTTTAGTTTTTTTTACTGTGGTGTTCCTGTACTCGAACGTAAACAAAGCGACACGCATTATAATGACGTCATCGGGATTTTCTTCTGAAAAAGGAACAAAGTGGGGCCAAAATTGAGTTTTCCCAAAATTTTGTGAGCTCACACATGTAAGCGCTGTTAGACTAAAATACATTGCAACGCTGTGTGGATTGAAAAATTATTGAAAAAGTATTGCAATGTATACACTACCCTGTTTAAGATTAACAATTTTTTTATTTAGTTTCACATAAGTACTCAAGGTTATAGGTGAATTGTTCGTAAACAGTTGTTCGTAAAACAATTGTTCGTAAACAATTGTTCGTAAAATTAATTCTTCGTAAAACAATTCTTCGTAAATCATTTCTTCGTATAGCCTACATCAATTGTTCGTATAGTGAATTGTTCTTAAACAGGTGATAGGTCAATTGTTTGTGAGCAATTTTTCAGTTGTTACTCAAGGGCGCCGGAAGCGGGGGGCAGGGGGAGCATCATGGAGGGACAGGGGGCAATGGTGCCCTTTTAAAGTCGTGTAAGCTACTGCACATTTTGCAATATAACAATTTCTGCTATTCGCTTTTAGCCTAATTATAACACAGGCCAACAAAATTTTTTTTAGCACAAATAAAGGTGAGAGTCATTTTAAAGTATTTCAATGCCCCTGATTCCGAAAATGCACTTAGTTTTTTCGAATTGGCTCTAGTTTTCGAGATATTCGACAATGAAAATATTTTTGAAATCGTTAATCAAAAGTGTTCAATCAAAAGCTCAAAATAATATTCACAGCACAAATTCTGCAACACAATAGGTTACATCATTATAACATAGCATGATGTCCTCCTTTGTATACCGGACACTTGTATCATTACTCGATAGTGAGCTGACAGATGAGCATTATCGCTATATCTTATCTAAAAAGTTTTACAAAAATTGGCCTTTTGGCCTTTCAGCAACAAAAGTGCCCTTTGTCATAATCCTGCCCCTCCCCCCAGTCAAAAATTGTTTCGGCGCCCCTGTTGTTATTCCTGCAGGGCATTTCCTTTGAAAATGCTCAAATTTCCAATAAGTAGTTTCTTGCCCTTGTGCGTTAAGTGCACTATAATCTTTGTAAGAAAGCTGGCCACCATCCAAAAGTTTTGGCTTTCCTTTTTCGCTGCCATTGTGAATCAGGGACTCTACAGTACACTCTGTCTGCTCGTCTACAGCACGTCACATCTAGCACATCTCTAGCATATACGCTACCCTAATTAATTGTTCGTAAAGAATTGTAACTGTTTTACGAACAATTAGTATTACGGTGAATTGCACGCACGAAGAAATGCTTTACGAAGAATTGTGTTACGAAAAATTAACTTTACAAACAATTGTTTACGAACAATTGTTTTACGAACAACTGTTTACGAAAAAAACGTCGGACACCGTACTCAAGTATTTTACAGATCAGCGAAACCATGCTTGGATAAAATTGTGCACTACATACAATTTCTGATGTAGCAAAATATGACTAAATTTTGCTTTGTAACGATAGAACTCTTTGGTCAACTAGCTGCTGTTAAAACCTCCACCGTGTTTCGTTAACACCACTTACCGACTGCCGGGAATGCTGATTCTGAAAACGGAATGCTTGGAACTCTACAACCGGGGCTGAACGAACGGAGGAGGTCGAAAGCGCTGCTGCGCGTGTTCAACGCCGTCCTTCCAAACTTGTTGGAAAACTCATTTTGAAGGGAAAGTGCTGACGCGTCCACTCCAGTTAATCCAATAAATGAGTTTGGTTCACCGGTGACTTCAACATCCAACTGGAATAAAGGAAAAATTGAAATAGACACGTTTTTTTTCTGCAGCGCAAAACACTGCTTTAGAGTCTGCTGCATAATGTTGCAAGCGCATCAGAATAAAAATAGCCTAAAATAATCCATCAGTCTTCCTTGTATTGATTTTGAAGTTAAATCAACGTTTACCAATGTAAAACAGACTGTTTACGTAACGGAAAAAGTATTTATCAACCGTACTGATTGCTACACAGGACGATTAGTTTGTAAAACAAATCTGGTGCAAGTTTTCTACAGATGTCAGTCTTCAATCTACAAGGTCAACGTCACCATTTACAGTCATGCCATCATCAAACACGACACTTACTCTGGCGCCAGCGAAAGGGATGATATCTCCATCTACTACAACATTTGCGTCGGGTTCGACCCCTTGGCAAGCTTCTTCTACATTGAGAATCGCTGAGTCTGCTACAATAAACGGAACACCTGCGACATGAGCGAATTAAGATATCATTTTCCCTTTATTAGTTTTTAACGTGGGATAAAAATAAAAAATGTGATTAACCGGATTTTGTAATGTTTTATAACGCTGCCTGCGTGTAAGCAAAAAATCTAAATGTAACAATATGTTGAAGCAAAAAAAGTCATGGTTAACCTTCATTTTAATACATTGCAAAATAAGCATTACATTTTATTTTTTTATCTTACGTTTCAAAAAAAATAGTTTTAAAAAAAAAAAATTTCCAAAACAGGTATTTTTCGATTCCTTTCCGTCATTGGTTTTCACAAATGTAGAAAATAGATTCTTTTGTTTTTAGAAAGGCAAAATATTCGCATCAATATTTAGTGACTCAGGCATGATGCGATCAGTGGTATAAACCAGTGCTCTTCAACCGGTGTGCACGGTGCACCCTAGGGTGCACCAAAATATGCATGGGGTGCACCAGTACGAAAAGGTATACACGGGTGCATCACAAACTTGTCACACTAAACAGATACTTTTTACAAAAACTTTCTGTGAGCAAAAATGAACCATTAATATTTGACTTTCAGGATATTAGAAAAAAGATGTAGGTTTCAAGTCATTTTGCAGCAACTGAAGGACTATCAGCGGTCGGCAACCCGCGGCTCCGGAGCCGCATGCGGCTCTTTTATCTCTGCGCTCTAGCTCACGTGATACTTTTTTGTACTAGTTCGTGTCGCAATTAAACCATTGTGGTGCAATAATCAAAAACCGAATAGTTGCGACAAGGAGACGCAACACGACGCAACAAGGTGAAATGAGGATTATGTGAAGTACGGTTTTCATCTTTCAACAGATGATAAACACAATCAGTATCCATCGGCTAGTTGTCTGTTTTGTGCAGTCAAGTATGCCAACTGCAACCTTGTTCCTTCCAAACTCGAGCTGCATCTTCAAAAACAACATCCTGAACACTAGTACAAGTCCAAGAAGTTTTTTGAGTCACAGTTATCATCAATTCGTAAGCAACAAAGATCCTTTGAATTGCAAATGATAGGCAACAGAGTAAAGACATTGTGTTAGCTTCGTTCAAGATGGCTCATGTTGTTCTTAAAAGCAAACGTCCTTATACAGAGCTAGAATCAGTAGTATTACCATGTCTTAAAGTAGCAGCAGATTTGATTCATGGTGGTAAAGAAGCAGTTGATAGAGTTTCAAAAATTTCTCTGTCTGATACCACAGTTTATCGCCGATGTCAAAGTATATCAACAGACTTGGAGGATCAGTTGATACAAAAGTTGAAGGAAGCGCCTTCGTTTGCCATCCAGTTAGACGAAGCAACTGATATATCTTCAGAAGCTCAACTCATTGTGTTTTGTAGATTTGCTGATATTTCACATAAAACAATTACAGAGCATTACTTATTCTGTAAACCGTTGGGAGTAAATGCAACCGCCAATTCTATTTTTGAGAAATTGGATGATTATATGAAGGAGAAAGGACTCAGTTGGGAAAAATGTAAATCAGTTACCACTGATGGTGCAGCTGCAATGACAGGATCCATCAACGGTGTCGTAACAAAAATAAAAGAACTTTCTCCTGAATGCGTTGGTGTTCATTGCATCTTACATCGTGAAGCTCTTGTCGCAAAGAAAATGAAAAGAGGAGGTAAAGAAAAAAATATTGGCGAAAATGATGCCGGTACCACTTTTGCAGAGGTAATTCAGGAAGTTGTTGGTATTGTTAACTATATTCGAAGCCGCGCAAAAAAACGCAGGATGTTCACTAAGTTGTGTGCACAAATGGACGCGTCATTCACAGAATTGCTCTTGCATACGGAGGTACGGTGGCTCTCCAGAGGCAAAGTTCTTAGCCCTATCTTTCTGCTTAGAGAAGAATTGGGAGTTTTTTTAACAGAAGAACATAACCAACAAGCTAGCAAATTTCGTGACAATTTTTGGTTGGCAAAAGTTGCGTATATGGCTTCCATTTTTGAACACCTCAATAAACTTAATCTGAATTTGCATGGGAAGAAAGGGGATATTTTTGAAAGCATGTCCAAAGTCAATGTTATAAAGAAGAAACTACCACTGTGGCAGAACCGAGTTGCATCATACAATTTCTCTGATTTTCCGCTTTTCCACGACTTCATGGAAGAACATCGAAGCAATTGTCAAGAGCAACTGTTGCTACTTATTCATGCCCATCTTAATTTGTTGCAAGAAAACTTTGAGAAATATTTCAATGCTGAACAGAACGCCACACTTAATGCCAGTTCTTGGATATTACAACCTTTCATTTATGACGGGCCTACTACAGAAATTGAAGATTTGATGGATCTCCAATCGGATTTTGGTATGAAAGTATTATTTAAAGAGACACCATACACTGACTTTTGGGTGCACCTGTTAAATGTGCCAGAATACAGAAGCATAGCAGAAAGGGCAATTTCCTTACTTATTCAAATGCCAACAACGTATTTATGCGAAAGCGGCTTTTCTTGTTTGTGTGAAATCAAATTTCGAAAGAGAAATTCAATCACACACATCGATCCATTGATGAGGGGAGCAATTGAAAAAGATATCATACCTCGGTTTGAGTTGTTAGTTAATAATGTGCAACAACAAAACAGTCATTAAATAATGATTTTTTATATCGCTTTTACCTCAGTTTACCTTTTAAGTAAACAGGGTGCATGAGTTCGTCACAACAACTTTAAGGGTTCACCAAACCAAAAAAGGTTGAAGAGCACTGGTATAAACATATGTTTGTGATCATATTGTACGGCGGAAGTGCTTGAATACAGTGGTTCTTCCTCGCAGCTGAAAAACTAGACATGAAGCGTAAACAGCTAAACAGAAAGTGAAGAGAAAGGCAACAAAACAAATAACAACAGAATTTGTCAAAGCAGCACTGCACAAATCTTTCCTGATGTTTTCGCGCGTTGCCTTGAGCAAAAAAACACTAACTAAACGTAAAGATGCAAACTCAAAAGCCTGGACAGCAAATCGGTCGATTATTACATTGATTCAACGTCTGCAGACCTTGAATCAATGTAAAAAAACGACTGATTCGCTGTCTGGCAAGGTTACAAAAACGTTGCATGCGGACTCACCTGAAATTGATTGTGCAACATAGTAAGCGGTCATGTGAGCGGTCGGTGACATCTCTGGAACGACAGGAAACGTAATCATAACGTTAGTTTCATCGGGCCTCACTTCAGCTTTGCCTTCCAGAAGATAATTCCTACCGCTTGTAATTGTATAAACCACCTGGTAAAATAACTTCGTATAAAACTTCGTAACTTTTATTTTGTGTGTTATTCGCTCTGAGGATGCACATTGTCATGGTGCGCGAAACGTTAGTAAAGCAATAAAACAACTTGTATGTTTTTACTTTCACTTTTATCCGACGAACGATGCAACTAGTGCTAGAAACGATAATTGTCCTGATGAACACTCAAACTTTTTAGTATTGGAAAAATACAGCTGCACGTTAGAAAAAATCAATGTTTAACGTGTGACTCCAAATAATAATAACTTACCATTGTGACAATGAAACAAATTAATTATGGATTGTGTTTCACTTTGTAAAGCAAATATAACAGAATCAGTTTATGCTAATGTTCCAATGCCTAATCTCAATATACAAATGACACAGGCAGCCGGTCTGGAAGTGAAAAAGTCAATAAGATAAGAAGATAAGAAGATTACTGTTTTTGGAACTGGCGTTGTGGTGACGTGTATTTCCACCGAAGCCATCACATGAACCGCGAAGTCTTTTCGCGGCACGACAATTTGAAGATGTTCCCCATAAGATGATATCTGTAAGTTGCAAAGCGTGACGAGAGCCAGACAGAAAAATCGGTCATTTTTACATTGATTCAACGTCTGTAATCGATATAAAATGACGGATTTTGCTTTCTGGAGATGTTACCGAAAACTCCTGAACTCAACGAACTTCAACAAATGGTTTTATTTTGAAAAGCTCCAACCACTGATTGCGGCATATTACCATCAGGTTAAACAATAAACATGCAATCTTTATAAGGCGTCATGTTTGGTATGTTATTTTACCTGTGGACGAATTTCCTTTTGCGCAACTGCAGGAAAGCTGTGACCGCCGAAAGAGACAAAACGTCCACTGACAGTTACCGTCATGCTGTTAGTGTTGATGGGGGCGTCGAAGCGTGCCAAAAGTGTGCCTTCGGCACATGTCTGAAACATTAATACATTCTGTAGTTAGTTTGTAGATTGTTGTGAAATTGAAAAAAAAAACAATCGCTTTAACAAATCTGCTTTTTCTGGTAACCTTTGTATGCAAATTATGTTGATCTTGTTCAACGGCTCGGAAAATCCAAAACGAATATACTTGTTTCGCAGAAATGCAATAGCAACAAAAATTCATAGACCGTGTTAAGCTTTTAAAAGCAAATGTTGTTATCTTCTATCTGCAGTTGCACTCACACGAAGGGTTTCATTGAACACATGAGACAACCTTCCGTCTGCACGTTTTGCAACCACCGTAACCGTTACGTCAACATCTCTAGCTGCAGCTCCATTTGCATAAAAACCTGACACCTGAAAGAATATAACGCTTTAAAAGATTTTGATCGCTTGGCCTTGAACCACAAATAAACAAAGTTTAAAGAGTTTTCTAGGCTGGAGCACTTGTAAAGACAAGTTACTGATTACAAAACGTCAAAAAAAACTTTCAAATAATTTTGTATTTCTTAAAAACTATGTGTAGAAACGCTCCAAAAATAAGTTAGTGTTTCTATGAAAGCAAATGTTTTCGTTTACAATACTGCTAGAGTAACACAAATTGTTTTACCCGAATAGAAAACGGCAGCCCTGGTTTGTAGTATTTTGGTGTGCGTTCGAGATCAAGGATCAACGGTGATGACGTAAACATGACGTCACTATTGCGTACGGAACGCGTTTTTCCTCCATTTTTCTCAGTCACGGAGGCTTCAATGAAAAGACGAGTCCTGTGTTCAACTAAACTCAAAATGGAAGCTTCCTCTGTCTGAAAAATTACAACAGATCAATTTGAGTAAAAGCATTTAGTGGATTTAATAAAAGATGTGTTCAGATATCAATCAGTCACGTGCACGTTGCACACGTTATCACGTACACACTTTTTAGCCTTTAACCTCTGACCCTCAAATATTCTTACAGTCATCTAAAGATCTAGAGATTTTTATTCATGTAAAATTGAGTAATACTGTACTCAGCTAAATTCAAAAAAAAAAATTAACACCAACAAATCAAACGTAACTTTCAACTTGGTAAGAAGCAATGTTTGAAAAAATAAGAGGAAATTAGCACAATTCAGCAAACAACATCTATATATACATTAAGAAATGAACTCAGACTAACCAAATTGGCTATTGGAACATTGATTGACAGCAAGCCTCCAATAATATGACGTTGAGGAATGATATGAGTAACGTGCATCTCATTCTCAAGACCAGGCGAGAACAAACCGAATCTTACATTCGCTGTCCCATCAACCGCTTTCCCATAAGTAAAACTAAAGATGATACAAAACAAGTTTTTCGCTTAGATATCATCTTCATTAAGTTCCTTCCTTTCGTCGAGGGTTGGAGGCAATGATATATGTGCCAGTTAATTAATTCAAAATTGAAACTTGATTCACAAAAAAGAAATAGTACAAGCCTCAGTGACTCAATAAAAAAAAATTTGTTCCATCATGTTGTCTTCTACTGATGATTTGACACAATCTGCAAACTTTTCGCTACAGGAACACACAAAATGATACACTATTCAAACATTGTAAAGATGAAGAATCGTTGGTCTAATCATCGTATTCGACGGGTAAGGACACGATGATATTAATGCTTGCTTTGAGCGGGTACTACCATAGCAGTTCACCCAACGACATTGTATCGAAACAGCAGTTTATTGAACAACAACCAAAAGCACCTTTGTTCAGAACAGCACAGTAGGAAAATTGATAGAATGACAATTTATCAAACCGACATTTTATCAAAAGAGAGCCAATCAGGATTATTTTGTCAAACGAGGCTAATTCTACAACAAAAGCAAAAACAACTTTAATATATGGGTGATTTTAAGGTGGGGGATTAGGTTAGAACTAAGTGAACTTACTCAGCGTGAATGTTGATAGCAAAATCTTCATCTCCGGGTAAAATAAATGCCTCTCTTGCTGGCTCAATTGAAAGTTCAAATGTAGGTAAAGCAAATTCTTGTACGTAAAATGACGACAGGTACTCCCCATGAACAATATCCTCGCTACACAGAAAACAGAAGTTTTGATCAATTTATTTTTTTGTATTTTGTTAAAGAGCAAATTGTGCTGTTTAAGAGCATTCACCCACTCATTAGTACAAGCTTGTGATGAAACTTCATACTTATCGCTAAGTTATCTGATTGGCAAAGATACATTACTTCTATCTCTCAGATATCATGCAAATACAATTGCCAAACGCTGTAGCGTATCTTGTGCCCAAAGCAGGTCTTGCCCTGGAGCTGTACTTACAAAGAACGCTTGAACATTGCGTGGGCAAACTAGTACATTACGCGGACTGAAATTGATCAAATCTATGCACAATTTGCAGTTGCATTAAACTTTATTTACAAACCCGAAAAAAGTGGCTCTAACTATCCATTGACCAAGAGGTGGTGTTTCAGGCAAGCGAAATTTCCTCGAAAAAACGCCATTACTCGCAGCCTTCTTCTTGCTCCAAGATGCAAGTGGATTTCCACCCGCGTTCGGATTCGGAGCCTTGAACACAACGTTTGTATTGAATAACTAAAAAATTTATTACTTCAAACATGCAAAGGAGCATTTAATAGTAGTAGTTTAGGTCTAAATTTTTAAAGATAAAAATGTTTTATTCCTTATAGTATCGTTGAATAACATTAGCCTATGTATTGTATTCAGGCTTGTGCTCGGTGATTGAAGATTTTGGTTAAGTGGTCGAAAAGAGATAAAAGCTGATCTTAGTGTCCACTGTCCACCTTCACGCATGTCTTTAAGTTTAAGTGTCTAGCCAAAAAAGCCACATGCTCATGAGTGGTGTCAAACCTGTTCCATTTTTGTAGACTACCACGGGTCGCACCACTCGAATATGGCTGTTATGAACTAGGGGACTGATAAGAAAACCAAAACGATCAGCTGCTGTTTGCCTTGTGAAACAATCTGGTTTTACTTTAGTCAAGATTAATGAAAAAGCATGATTATCAGCCGTCTATAGATCGGTATGATATATGGCCTACTCTGCGAATTGCACAAAGCAATTTGTAACTTTGCAGCACTAACAAATGAAACTCAACACTTTTCTGGAGTCACCAGTAGGTTACTGACGTATTGACGTAACTTACATCCGTCAATACAACTCGACCTCGGATGACCAATCGACAACTGCAATAGCATTTCTATCTTAACCTTTGGTCAGTGAAAGTTGGTTTACTGAAGTCGAAAACTGCCCTGGCTACAACAATTGCTACAAATTTGGCATGAAATTGATTGTCAAGATCTCATCAAAGTATCACATTAAGGTATAGATGCACTAGCAGCAAATTATTTACCGATTAAGATCATCAGCTGATCAAACAGCTTCATTCACGGTGTATCTTTTTTGGTGTACAATGAAACGACTTTGCTGATACACTTAGTAGGCTTTTCTAGTGCAGGCTAACCCAGTAGGTAAAGTGATAGATCAAGTAGACGGGAGACAAGACAGCTAAGTTTTGTGTACATCTTCAAGCATGTCGTTAAGTAGTTTTGCCATGACTCAGCCGCGTGCTTTCGTTTGGTTTCGAACACACAGCCTTTTAGTTGCAGTTCGCAAGCCATTTTATTTGATTTTTTTTTATCTAGATGGAAACATATTTGAGCTTTAAACAGGCGTACACTTTTAAATTTTTGAGCATGACTTGGTGCTTTCCTAAACAATCTAACGGTTTTAGCACGCACGTGTGTGAAAACTACCCTTCTTCTGTGCTTATAAAAAGATATGATCTACTTAGCTATACAATAAATACTAAATACAGAATAGATATTAACATTGCTGAAAATGCTTGTTCATGGTTGGTATATATATCGGCTTCATTGCGTTCACTTGTTCTTAAAGTTAAATCATATGAGACATAAGCCTGGATGTAAAAAAGAAGCACAAAAACGGTCAAAACTTTAAAAAGTGTATGAAAAAGCACAGAACGTAAGCTTACCAATATGGACATTGACATTGGTGTGTTGAAAGGAAACAAGGCTTCATCGACAGGAATGAAACGAACTGAAACTACAAAAATACAGAAGTTTAGTTGTCAACAAAAAGCAATAACCTTCTATCATCAGCATGAGCATTTTCGTTGTGAGGCGTAAAAAAGATCATGTTTTATGTGCTAATTATATACTGCTCGAGATGATATCATTCTTGACTTTCAATAATTAATAGCTACAGCACACCGAGCACAGTTTTTCACATGCTGAATTTATAAAGCTGAAAAAACATTTTAACATAACTTGTTAACAAACTAATTTGCTCTATTATAAACAGATGATCGCCAACGATATGTAACTGGGTGGAACAGCATCAGTCAAACTACGAAAAATCCAAAACAAAGTGTGGGGAACAACAATTTTGTAGCCGAATCGTTTGAATGCACTCAATTGCTTCGGTGTCTGCGCAGTTATTTCGTTGTTGATCCTCTGCATAAATGTTTTAAATTTTTATTAGCCTACTGTTTCTGAGAAAACGCAATGCGATTAAAAAAAGAAACGTTTGATACAAATATAACAAATTATAAAATAGTAATGTGATGAAAACAACGAAACAATTTCTGAAAACAACAATGAGATTCACCTTCATCTCCAGGCCTGTATACTGGTCTATCCGTTTGTATAAAAATGTGGCCACGTTTTTTCACAACTGGGACAATTTTCTCGTGAGACCATGTCGGACCATTTGATGATACAACAGACACTTCGATGGTGTTTGAGCATAAAATATCAGTTCCTGGTTCCGGAAAGGTCCATTCATGCGGCAAGACATTGCTCTGCACTCTTAAGCGATAAGTATGCACCGGTGAGGAAGTCGTAAAGTTGGTCTGAAAATTGTAGGTAATGACAAAGCTTGTTGAAACATGTTAGAGTTCATTGATTTATTTACCTCAGTGCATGCTTTTGCGACCAAAACATAACGAAGTTGCAACAGAATCAAAACGTAGAAAAACACTTTTCCAACTTAGCAATGATTCAACTTTTAACAACATGGAAACATGATACTGTGCATCCATTTACAATTTCTCATGCCAGGTAAAATCGTTTGAAACCGATAAGCCTATCATTAATATGCTCTGAGTCAAGACAAAAATAAAGATTCTATTATGTGAAATAAATATTCGAATCTACATAGAATTGGTACAAAGCGAAAAAATTGAAAACGAAGCTTGTATGAGTAATCGATTACGAAACATAATTTGGCATTGTTTATATGTTTAGCTTTCTCGGCATGAATGACGTCATGGATAATAGCTTTACAACCGAATTACGCATTGCCGGTCAAATCCGGCCTAGGCTCAGTATCAAAAACGATACAAAGTACTTTACCTGGGTGGCAAACACCTTTCTGTTGTTGGCTTGATTTCGAATGTCAATCAGCACAGTGAGTTGTTCAGCGATGTTTGCATGAAATACAGTGACGATGGCTGAATGCTCTTTGTTTATGGTCAGCTTCGCCGGCAAGTTAAACACGATATCCAGGCTTTAGAAACATAAGCAATACCTTTGATTGGCTTGCGCCTTCTCGTTACACTCACTTTGTAGTGATGAGTCAATACGAAACTACGTACGTTTTTGAGAAATGTTTTCATAGTTTATTAAGCTGTAGTTTGTATGCTTATAAAAACTAATCATACGTGCTACGAAACTACGTAAACGTGACTTTGCACAAAAATACAGATGTGGGCCGGTGTGCAGAACATGTCACACTTGTTTGTGTAACTGGCCTTAAGCTTGCCGGACCACCACAAAATGACTTACAAAGTGAATTTTGCATTTAATAAAAACTTTTCACTTTCTTTCGCAATTTGTCCGGGATTTCTACTGCCTTAATTGTAAATTTGTCTTGCATTTGCAATTAATTCCTTGTTATCTACGAAAATGCATTTTCAAATACTCTCAGAAGCGTTGAAAAGACGTTAAGAGATAAACTCAAGAAACAATTGCATACACAGGAAGCAACATAAACAATGCACTGGAAGTAACATGTCCTACTAGACCTTACTTGTAGCCGTAAACGTCTATTTTGCCATATGAATATAATTCGCAGCATCGAGATAGATAAATATGAGTTTTTGCAACTAGCAGATTGTAAAGATGGCCTTGCGGTGGCATACATTTTTTTAAATTTGTATTATGCGTTATTCGCACTGAGGATGTACATTATCGTTGTTTGCAAAACGTAAATCGAGCATTAAAATAATTTATGTGATTCTCCTTTTACTTTAGTTTGAAAAATATCTCAAATTCTATTCAACATACAAGTCAAATTTGGTAGCATTCACTTTCGCACAAAATAAGACTTTTTTTAAACCAACTTTTCAAATCAAATTTCAGATAATATCTACAATCCCAATGGAATAAACAACACTTGGTGTAACGGGCACCACAGCCTTGTTTATTTATGACGATATTAGATGTCGAATCGATAAACCGTTAACGATGAAACAGCCTTGACATCACACGGTAATGAGCCCTTCAACATGATGTAACGGCACTACAGCTAAGGTGCTGATTGCGCACGATAGGTCACCAACGAAAGCGATATGCATTTCCCTCGAGGCTTGAGAAAATAATTTTCTTGCGAACAAAAACTAATCGTTAGTGCATTTTGCAACTGTCAAAATAGTATTTTATTCTAGGCCTACTCTACTGTATTGAGGAAGGGCTTTTCAAAATGAATTTTTTAGGCAACAATAAAAAAAAACGTTCTCCCTCGACAGTAAGTAACTAAAATTTCAAAAATTAAATTCTTTAAAATAAAATAATTCAACTAAATCAAAACAAAGTTAGCGTTAACAGCATTTCGTGTTTCACGTTGCCTACTCTCAAGCAATGACGCAGCTAGAAAGAAAATGTTTGGGGGACAAAGGCAACTGTTCGGGCGGGGCAAATAGTTCAATATTTGAAAGAAAAGTTTGTTATAAAATATTAGCTAGGTACAGAAAGCAGCCAAACATTTATGAAACGTTAGTCAACATGTAACCTAATACCGTGTCACTAAAACGTTGTAATAGTATTAAAGACATATTTTTGGGGGGCCAATCTTGTTCTCCCTAACCCTCTTGGGGCTACGTCCCTGCTCTCAAGCCTAATTAGAAAGCTGCAGCACCTTATTCCTGAAAAACGTAGCTCCCACTGACTACCCACTGCAGACGTATGAGCTATGGGGCTTCCTGCATTCGGCAATTCTTGTGCGAGCTGTTTTTGTTTCGAGTTGACAACGAGACTGCTTTCATTTTGAGACGAACGAAAACTAAAACTCGGAATCAGAACGAAATATTTCGAAAATTAAAAATATTTTAGTTTCGAACATGTCTCACGGTTGGCTTAGTGTTCAAAAAGCAAATTAAACAAAACTACAATGATAAAAAAAAACTCTTGTACTTACCCGAACGTTTTATCGCAAATGCAGAAACAAAGTGTCAGGAAAGACACAACCAAGGAATATATTTGTGACATTAGAAAGCTGTGTTTGGAAATATAAATATAATTACCTAAACTTGTTTCGCTATGCTTGTCTAAAGTTGCAAAATCGTCTGTTGTTGTACTGATTTAGCACTGACGCGTCAACTAAAAGATAAACCTGGTCTTCAGCCAAACCTCTCGCATAGATGGCCATGAAACAAGTGTGAAGTCTGTGGTCAGAGTTTGCTATTTATGCTGGAGAACCATTTTTCTCTGTTAAGTAATCACGTAGGCGGCATTGTTTGTGTAGGGCAGCTAATGCAAGCGTTTAGAATTAACAAAATCTCAAAACTTAATCACTCTAACATAATGTGCCTTACATACAGGCTACAAAAAGTATAGTATATAAAAGAAATGCGCTAAAAAGCAATAGGCCTGACTGATAAAATCTTCAACCAACTGTTAATATCAGGCAGCTTTCGCCTTTTTCTCCACTTCTTCCTGCAGACATGGTCATAGATGCGGTAGGTTATAGAATAGATAGATTAGCCAGGCTACCTCATTTCGCAAGAGTTTGCCAAGACTTTCGGTGCTATTTATTTTTATTAGATTAAGCTTCCGGGCTGATCAAAGACTCTTTCTATCAATAAGATCTGTTATCGACTATCAACAATTTTTGACATAAGCTGTAGGTTAAAACCGCTAAACAACCGTTGAAAATACCACACCAAACGTCTTGAACAATCAGTGCAGCCAGATTTAACATGAGTAAACAAACGGTGAAAACAAATGACATGAGGCTGCTTTTCTTAGTTTTGTATACAAATACAATCCAAGCAAAAGATGTATGGGTTTGTGATAAAAACCGTTCGCAAAAAAACTGCCCATAAGAAAATCGTATGTTCTTTGCAACCAAAAATGTATTAAAATTAAACTACAGACAGGCAACAATAAACGAACCAAAGAGCAATTAACCCCAGTATCCGTTTCAAGGATTAGTAAAATAGGCTTTAAAGCTGGCTTAAAAAGTTGTATGACAAGACGTGCATAAACATTTGCTGGTTTAAAGCTTTGATCACAATGAGAAGAAAAGTTTAAACTAAATGTATAAATAAACCGTTAGAACGCTGTAAGCCTTCACTTGCACCTGTTCCAAAGTGTACAGATTGTAGCCTATGGTTGCAATATAAACATGCATGTAAAGAAAGCATTTGAGAAAGAAAGTTCAAAAGACAAACTTGCACTGTAGCCTACTTGCTCAATACACTTTGGGAACGTTCAAATATTACGTAACGCCTTCGAGGGGGAGGGGGGTTTATGTAAAGCGTTACGTTAGCGTCACATCGGGGGGAGGGGGTTCAAGCAAAACGTTACGTAACGCTTTCGAGTACGGAATGGTAGTTTTTTGTGCTGAATTCGTAGTGAAAAAGCGTTATATGGGGGAGGGGGGGATTGAAAAAAGCGTTACGTTGGCGTTACATGGGAGAGGGGGGGTCAAAAATTCGGAAAAAAAGCGTTACGTAATATTTGAACGGTCCCTTTCTAAACTGTTTTTTAAAGCTTGTTTGCAAATGCCGCATTGCATAAACCAGCATTCCAAATCCTTGTAGGCTACATAGAATAAAATTTTGATCTCAGAATGCTTTAACGTTTGGGTTTGGTCGCTTCTTTTTCTATAGCCTACCCCTGCAGTGTGGAGGCAATATTATTTTACGCTTTGATGATCGGAAATTTAAAGAGAACTGAACAAATGCTTGATTGAAAAAATCCTTAGCTTAGAACTGAGAAAGTAAATCCGGAAGCTTGATCCTGACAGAAACTGTAGAAAATTTGAACGACCAACACAGGTCCGATCTCCGAGATTGACAATGTACCGTAATTAAGTTTCCACTTTTCGTACTAATTTTGATACAAGTGTTCAGTGAAACATTTCATCCGCTAAGACGAAAGCAAATGGAAAACTGTCCTTGAAATGTTTCACTCAAGCGCACACACGGAGAGTTGAAGCAGCGTTGTTTGATCTTGATGTTTCTTCACTCGCTATGCCGGCCGTTTATCCAACTGCTGACAAACGACTGCCATTGCTGCGGACAATAGTGGTTCAAGTCATGACTCAAAAAGTGGATGATCACAGAAAGGGCAAAATTGATTCATGTTGTTCAATTTAGTTCAAAAAGCTATTTTTAGAACGTAGTGCGCTTGCATCGGTGCATTTGCCGCAGAGTTGATGCGTGACATTGGCAGGCAATTCAAAGTTTGTCTAACGTCTTTGAATTATTTGTGTCACGAAAGCGGGTTAAATCGGTACTGAAACATTTGTCTACATTCTATGACTCTGTTTATTCTTTATGGGAATTTTGGGATTAACTAAAGTCCCGGTAGGAAATACGTGTTCAATTAATCGACCACATTTTTGCATTTTTGTCAACCTCTATTCTCTTCTGTTGATAACCAATATAGGTGACGTGTTTTGAGCCTTAACCCAGCGCCCCGCAAAGCATTTCAGGGTGGCGACGAAATTTTTCATACCAACTTTTTAACGTCAAACTTGGGTTCTATTGATTGTCATAATTCTCTTACCTACCTCTGTGTAGTGACGCACGCAGAAGAGGGACTGAGTGATACTCTACCACGTCGGTCAAAACTTTGCCTAAACAATTAGCCTAACTTTCATGTACAATTTGGCTATTTTTGGATAGCAGCAGTCAGGGTTGGGACTATCGATTACGAATCGATATTCGATAGCGTTATTCTTTACTTTGTCACTATCGAATCCGTGTTTTCTTTTCTTTTTCAAATAAGTATCGATTAGCTGTTATTCTTTACCTTTTTGTGCATTGAATCCGATATTCGGTACTTTTCTGTAAAGTTTACAAATAAACAACGTAAAATATTAACCGAATTCCAAAATTTTATTAGGCAGACTTTGAAATTCTATTGAAAGGAGGAGCGATTTTTTTTGCGGGGAAACCCTGGTTGATCGCATTCAACTCGAACCCTTATTGAACCAAAGCTGCCGTCTAATTACAGGTTGTCTCAAACCAACCAACATCACGTCGCTGCACATTCTGTCTGGAATTGCTCCCCCCAACATCAGAAGAAGCGTGACCAGCAGAAAGGAAAGATCTTGTCAGGACATAGATTTGAGACACCCACTGTATGGCCAAACTCCAGCACACAGGCGTCTGAAGTCAAGAAAAAGTTTCCTTGCTTCAGTTGTCCCATTAGGTCATGACGATGTCGCCGCCAATGTGCGGGTTCAACTATGGCAGGAGAGACTGGCAGCCGGACCGACATTGGCCAATATGGAGCTCACACCCATGGAGAGCCTTCCTCCCGGAAAACGTGAACCGTGGAAGTATTGGCGATGCCTCAACCGCTTAAGAACTGGTATTGGCAGGTGTAAAACCTTGATGAGACACTGGGGGTATTCCATGGGGAGCACAAGTTGCAAATGCGGACAGGAGCAAACGATGCAACATCTACTCGAATGCCCTGACCTAAAAGCAAGGTGCTCTGCACAGGATTGGCCGAGTTCAACGATAGAGCAAGAGCCTGCGTGATGCTCTGGGCTACGGCCGTGTGACACACGATGAAGAAGAAGAACTCGAAACCTGCGTTCTTTTGTTTAGGCCAGGTCCAGGCGCTCATGCAGTTTGTTAGAAAGGGTCGTAATTGTTAAAGCATGCCGATGCAGTAGGCTTGAAAAAACGGTGTTTGTTTAGTTATTATTAAATTGAGGTTAAGAGTTGCAGCTAAGACTAGGGTCAAGTTTTTTTAGTTTTAAGAGTTACTGGTAGCACAAGGTTTGAAAATGAGATGAAGTCTTCGTATTTTAAGATTGCTGCTGCTCTTCACCCAAATTCCCGTCTAAATTGGGCTCCTGAAGTTGAAAAAGGTGCAATTATAACATTGGTTCAAAATACACTTCTGGAATTTGAACAAGCCCAAGCCTCTTGTTCTGAAATGAGTTCTAACTGTGAAGTTGTAAAGAAAAATTCGTTTTTCTGGAGATTTGAAGGGAGAGCAAAAAAGAGATTTGCAGAAGGTTCCAAGTCTGTAAGAAACTTGTGGCTTTCATGGTGCAACACTGATGATGAATTACCGAAGGATGTGTACAAGCCCTTCATAATGTACAATACAACATTGCCTTCATCGGCACCTGTAGAAAGACTGTTTTCTTTGGGTAAGAGGGTGTTGAGCCTAACACGTACTCAACTCTCTGATTCCAACTTTGAGAAAACGGTAATAGGCTACTTGCTTCAGCAGTTAGGCACATTACATGACTGCATTTAAAACTGTGTTTTGTTACTCCTAGTCCTTTGAGTGGGAAGTATTTTTCACTTCTTTGAATTTTTTTCAATTTGTTACTGCCTTGAGCATTCAGAAAGAGTGGTGGAATAATTTTTTTTTTTCAATATCGATTACTAGCCTACATTCTTTATTCTCTATTCTTTTTTTTCTAGTATCGAAATCGGTTAATTCTTTACTTTTTTTGGCACTATCGAATATCGGAATATTCTTTACTTTTTCACTATCGACTCCCATGCCTGGCAGCAGTCAAAAGTTCAATACCTCGCCAGGTGACAATTAAAAATAAAACCTAACTGCGATTCAGTGGCTCAAATTCACTCAAGCGTAGCCAAAATCAATATCGTTTTGTGATCTATTGAATGATATATCAGAGCTGCCAGATTTGCAATGATACCTGCATCCAGCCTACAGCCACTATGCAAAAAGCTATGAATTAAAGCTCCTGGTGAGTATGTCTGGCGTGTCCTGCGTGCATTGGCATCTTTCGCTTGTCTGGCGTGGCGTGTCTTGTCTGGCGTGCATTGGCATCTTTCGCTTAGCAAATCCAGCCTTTCGTCCCTTCAACCGCCAACTAGCCCTCTACAGAACCGTCCAATGCAGCAATACATAGACAGTGGTGCTGACAGTGTGGTCCGGAGTAGCCTACTGTTGGACCCAGGTAGGGATTGTACTGTCCCTAACCCAGGGTGATTTTCCAAGGGGCCAGGGAAGTCGAAGATACTACCGCGTATTTTTTTGATATATTGCACGTTTTTTGAAGTGTCTTAATTTGGGGCGGCATGGGGCCCACCAGGAATTTAACTGATTTCGAGCCTAAATTATCCTCTCAAAAGCCTTGAGCAAGGCCTATTGTAATACCGTACTGTTAATAGTTGCTGCATACGCTGAACATGAGCAAGCTATGAGCTAAATGGTGCTTTGCTTCTTCTCAATCACAAAAAATGACAATTCGCCCTAAAAATAACTGGGAACGCTACTGCCTGTGGCTGTGTCAGTCTGGTTTCTAACCTGTAACAACGTCAAAGACCGAAATAATCTTCAAATTGATTCTTTTAATGTCGCGATGAGTGTGAGCCTGTTACTTTCCAGGCCTCCGCTTCTTTGCGTATCAAGTAGGTCAATACGCAAATTCATGCCGAGGACGTGTGACACACAAACAATAAGCAAATTTATATTATTTATATTGTATGTTTTATGTTATCAAAGAAGAAATTTTTTCTTTGCAGTTTTCCAAATACTTCGTAGCCTAATGAGCAGTAAAAAAAATCATACGTTTAATTGCTGTTAATGAACATTAAAACACTTATTTTTCTGTTAGCCTATTGCGGTAGGATGGCGCAGCGAATAAAGAGCTCGCTATTCAATCATATCAGCCTGCTTTTACTTCCGGCTTAAGCTAGTAGTTCAGGAAAACCGCTATCCAAGGTACAATCAATTGGGCGCAGTTGCTGACGAAAAGGAATAGAAATCTTTCGTTAGTGTCGAAGGCTATCATGAGAACCGATCTCTTCATTTTCCAACGCTTAGAATCAAGCAGCCAATTTGACCACCCCTCAACATTTGCAAAGACCTCTTCAAAAATCCTCGTATGACATTGTTCGAAGCGTATAGCCTACTGAAGTCATATTTTCTCCAATACCAATATCATCAATATGTTAAAAGAAATAACAAAATACTCTTTATAGGCTACACCACAGCAGTGGCTCCCAACATTTTTTTAGTCACAGGTCCCTTTTAATTAATTTTCAAGCCTGCGGACCCCTACCTAGAATTTTAAAAGAATTCGATCACAAAATGTTTAATGCATGACCTACTACTGAGGGATATATTTATTGCAATATCGAATATACACAGTAGCGGGCCTGGAAAAAAGTTTGGAAGCACCAGATTTTCAACAACATAAAAATTCCTATCAACCTATATTTATATATATCGCTAAAAACAAGCAATTCTTGTGCCACTAGTGATAGCTCAATGAAATGTGACCAAGCAAGCGAAAACGTTTTGCAAAAAACGGAAAAAATGACAAGTTTTTTCCCCACTTGGGGTGGTGCACGTGACCAAGTGCCCCACACCCTAGATCTGAGCTGCTTGAAATTTCAGTGAAATAAAGTGTCTTAAACAAAACTTGAATGCCTAAGAAAAATACCTGTAGCATACGAAAACGAAAAAAATAAGACACAACCAAAACAATGATGATTGTCAATCGTGACGTTTGGTTTTTTTAGCATTCTCTTCTTTCGTTGTGTAAACAATCGAGATTTAAAGTAGCCTACATGCAGCCAATACCAAGCCACTCACGGACCCCCAAGGGGTCAGCAAACCCCAGGTTGAGAGCCTGTGCTGTGTCCAGTATAGTTTAAGATGCAACCAAAAGACACATCATCTCTCGCCCTTTAACGAAAGTTTTTAATTAGGCATAATTTTTTTCCAAAAATAGGTAATAAAACAGTTCAACATCACAGATCAAATCAACACTCTACGCCTACTCAAACCGATACCATTAATTCTTAGCAAAACAACAATGCAATATAAAACTCAAAACTACAGTTCAAGGACCACGAAAAGATATAAAACAACATATTTTTAAGGATGAGTGCGTCTGAAGAAACCAAGTGGGCGAAAGCCCTTGAAGGTAAAATGTTCATTGTAGAGGACGAAGCAGCGCAGCTGATAGGCATCAGCCTAAAGGCAACTAAACTGAGATTGCAATCTTAGCAGCAAATGATTGCATACACAAGTTCTCATCCCTAAGGATAAAGATTGTACGATTACTTTAGAAAGTAAAGTCACTCTCGCATAAAATTAGCCTAATTCAATCGGACAAAACAATTATATGTAGGCCTAATTGATGCGCAAAATGTCTTTCTTTCATATGCCAGTAGGCTAGCTTTACTACATCTACAAAAGTTTGAAAATTTTTTTTATTTTAAAGAAAAGCTAGTAGCCTCCATCTAAAAAGCTTGAAAATTTTTGTATTTCATTTTTAAAAGCGGCTATTATGGCCTAACGACTTCAAAAAGTAACTATAATCTGCATTTTGCATGACTTGATTCAGTATAAAAAAGCGCTAAATTGCTAGCTGAGGGTAGCCTTCCTTCAAGAATCTCCTCATTCTGAATTGCAAAAAAGATCAGCCTAATTTAATGGCTAGCTCTTTTGAATTTTCTATTGCAGCTACGAAAAATCTCCAACTTCCATGGCCACTAGAACGGCTCAAGCGTAAATTTCGTTGACACATTGAAGACAGTGTGTAGCGTTAAATCAAGCTATCGGAGTTACAATCCCATTTCCCGTGACGTTCTTTGGTACCAAGATGTGCTTACACCTTCCAGGAAAGAAATTTCCCTCGGAAGCAATTGATAACTGTGCATTCACAGTGACGTAATTGAAAAACTTGCCAGTGCAGTTGCATACCATAAAAAGCCAGAAACTCAATTACTCACCCAGAAGACAAACCACAATAACAATGTAGACTGCAGAAATTGTACTACTATGGTATGATAGCCAAAAACACCTGACGCACGATTAATAAATTTTACTTATCACGCGCACAATTATTTTCGGATTGTTAGGAGCCACAGTACTAGCCACGTGTAATGATCCAAAAAAAAACTCCAAGACCAAATGTAGTTTACTGGTTTAACCTTCCCAATATAGCCTAGGCTACAGACCTAACTACCACGAACTAGCTTTGGAATTAAGTTCACGGTTCAGGTTGTTTCAACATAGGCTAAAGTAACCTACTTCCACTCAGTCGCAGATCCAGGGGGGCACGTCCCTTTCCCAAAAAAAAACATTTAATTTTATCAAACTTTGCAACAAAGTTTCGCTCGCTCAACCACACTGTATTACCCGAACTGGCAAAAAAGGCATAGGCTACAGCAACGCATGCTTCAAACCAGCATCGGATTAAAGGAGTACAAATTTGGTCATGTGCTAAACAAAGACTAAAAAAATGTAGTGTTCCGAATAAAAAATATTGCTCATGCACTTACAATACGTAGATAATTAAATTAACCTAAGGCATCTGCAGCTAATAAGGCCCGGCCAGTAATAAGGCCCACCCCCTGGATCTCCGTTGTTACAAATCTTTTAAACAAAATTGGAAGCTCCCATTGCTGCTATGGTAAATTGAGACTAACTGGTAAAGTTTCACAGCCTAAAGTTGAGAACTTTTTGAGTTACGGAAAGTTGAAGTTTGGGGGGACTGAAATTGAGTGGTTTTATTAATTTTCACATATTTTAGACTGTTCTGCAGTAAACAAACCGCTTTGACTTCCGTTTTTTTGCATTTTATGTGAAAGATATGTGCATGCAGATGCAGTAAAACCAATAAATTTGAACTTTTTTTCTAATTAAAGCAAGACTGATAATGATGATCAAACTAGGCTAATTTTGGTAATGAGGCCCATGGGCCCCTGGGGTAACGTTGTGCACCCTTGGTTAAGAAAGTGAAGGTTAAAGACTTGAGTGACCTAAACAATTCTTGTTACACCATTAATCCAATTTGTTATTGTAATGGAAATATCATAATTTCAGAATCAAAATACTTTATCATCCCTACCATATCTAAAAACACCATGTCTCTTTTTAAAAAATGGAGCATGGGGCGGGGGAGAGAATAGTTGTCTCTGTGTATTTAATTATTACTTATGTGCCTGTGTTGTCGATTAGAATTTGTTTTATGGTGTTGTTATTGTAAAAATACACCTTTTCCATCACTTTTGGTGCTAATTCAAACCGGGCCTTATTCACAACACGTGCATCTAATAAGGCCCGCAAGAGATTTTTTTTATTTTTTTAATGTTTTACAACCCCTTTTACTTAGAAACTTGTTTCATAGATATGTTGTTTAGATAGACCCAAAGTATCCTTATTCCAAGTTTCGTTCAAAATTATGCAGTATTATCAAAAATATTGAGGTTTGAAAATTAGTGGGCCTTATTAGCTGCAGGTGCCTTAGTATTCCAGCTATGACAATTGACAAAGGTAGCTAAGCTACCATATAAGTTAGTAAAAGATAAACTACGTAGCCTACAGTACATATTACAGAGCAAGGATTCTCAAACCAAGGTTTGTGCACTTTTTGGTTGCAATAGTAGGCTATAAGTCTATCCTTGTAAAAAAAAAAAAAGCAATTGTTCAAGCATTATTAGTAGTTTATTGGAGACAAAACTTTGTCCATAGTAACCAAACAAACGTTCGTGACAAATTTTACAGTCAAACGTAGACAGGTAGGTAATAAGCTTATACAATATCCGACTTCTCACTACGTTTGAACCGTACATACCCTGAATGAATACCATAAACACTGGTTAAAAATTTTCGAAAACAACTAAACTAGCGCAATTTTTATGTCATTAAAACGTGATTTTAAATTTAACTTTATTATTGAATTGAATTAAAACTTTTAACTCCATCTTCTAAAGAAACCTAGTTTGGATGATTATGGTCAAATGAAAATCCTTTTTGGGCCTGAAAATACGCAAAACAGAGTAAACTTTGTTAAAACTTTCTGAGGACCAGCCCCTAAAGTGTTTGACTTTTTCATACTTTAACTATTGCATTGTCCATTTTCTCTTGAGAAATTTTAGATTCGTCGAAACTCTGGTGCCCACTTTTTTTTCTAGATCCACTACCGCTTCCACTTATTGAAAAGACCAAAGTAAGATTGCTACGAAAATTAGGATTCATTGCTGCAAGTAGCCTATGTAACTTAATTGCAGATCTTATAGGCAGCCTGATGCAGCTCGTGCGCAATAATATATTTCCTACCACAGCGGGAAAGACTAATACGAAGATCTCTATCTTGACCGTCGACTTCTGTGGAGACGCACCCGTGGCAGACAGCGAGAAACATATTCTTTAATTTTCAACCTAATCAGTCAACTGGTCAACCAACAACACTTTGGGACACTGTAGCCTACTACATATAGGCTAAGGGCGGAAGTCAGAAACCAGACTTAAGGCGGCTTAAGTCTGCGTTAAGCGTCGATTTTGCGATTCAGAAAGCAGACTTACGCTTTAGCAAGGCTTATACTCGGCTTAAAAGCCGAAAGATATAAGCCACCTGCGGAGGTGGTTTAAGCCTCTGTTGAAGGAAAAAGTGTTTGGCTAATACTGGAGGAATTGAAAGTAGGAGGTTTGTTACAGCATTTTTTTTTTTAAATAGACCGTCTGGTGCAAAGGCCACGAGACTTTTTTGATAGTTTTTAATGTGAAGCAGGTGTGCCTGTTATCTTAGCTTGGTTGCAGGCAGAGTTTCTGTCTGACAGTTGGCTTGATTGTTGAATAACTAGACTTCTTTCAGACGCTGACAATAGTAGGTTACTAGTGTTATTGCTGGTGGTGTAAATTTTGAAATGCCTATTTTGTGTTGTTGAATAACCAGACGCTGACACGCAGTTTAGTAATACTGCTTGTTACATCACTTTTGCAAACATACAATTGTGATTGGTCATACTTTTTCCTTGTCTGCAATGCCAGGAAAAAACAAGTCTATTAACTATCTTACATCGGACAGTTTTCAGACCAAAGGGAGTCTATGCGCCCGCACTTTTAGTCATAAACTGGCAACAGTATTTCTACAATTGTACTATTTTTAACTTTCAAGGCATCAAAAATAACCTGAGACCTGAGTTATCTGATTCTTTCAAATTGATGAATTATTGCAAACGAAAACCATGTGCGTATTGGCACAACGTTGTCTCAGTGCGTAATGAGTATTACTTGCTTGTGAGGGAAATTTTTGTGCCAGATCTGTTGCGTCATGGATTACTTGGCATCTACGTTAACGAACGACTTACTGATGCAACTACAACGTTTCTATTTCAACGTCACAAAAAACGACTTTTTTCTAGTTATAGGTTTAAATAGCACAACATTGCATTATTTGTTGATTTAGCATGAATATAGCTCAGCTATACGCAAACACTTCTTCGCGTCAGTTAACTATCGCTAAGATATGAACTACTGCTTTAAATTCACTGAGCAACTTGATGAGCGAGTTTACTGCGCTTTTAGATAAACATAGTTTATACAAATTCCCGTAACCCTTTAATGTAAATTGCATTATCATTTCTTATTTCAATAAAAATACCAAGAGGATTTAATTACAACGATTCTGAACGCCAACTGCTTATTGACCTCATCAAAGACTTTCCAGCGGTGGAAAATAAATAAAAAAATGATAAAAAAGCCTTTCCAAAATAATCAAGCGAGGAATGATTTAACTAAAGTTTTTAACGCGAACAGCTCTACTGAAAGGACCACCCAGAGAGCAAAACCCGTTATATTTACATTGATTCAACGTCTGCAGGCGTTGAATCAATGTAAAAATGACGAATCTTGCTGTCTGGGCACAGATCAGCTGAAAAAGTTAGGGTTAGTTAGTCCATCTGAAACATGGCGTTATTGACACAGGTTTTGGTTTGATACTTAGGTCACAGTATATAATTGTATTTTCGTTTTCTCACAAATTTGCAAACCATTGCTTTCAGGCAACTCTTCGATGAAGAGTATGCAAATATTCACATTGTAAGGCCTGTTCGCGATCATGCAGATCCTTTTAATCAACTTAACGACAAGCAGTTTTGTCAACGTTTCCGTCTTAGCAAAACTGCAACTATGGAACTCTTTGAATTGTTTAAAAATGACGAAACGTTGACAGCCCGATCGCATGCAATACCGCCCATACTGCAGCTATTGATAAGCCTTCGATTTTTTGCAACTGGCCATTTCCAGAGAAACGATGGCAACTTGGCCGGGGTTAGTCAAAGTTCTGTTTGCAGAATTGTAGCGCGTATTTCTCGGTGCATACCCATTGTCACCCAATAGGATTCCATCAATTTCTCCTTTCTCAAATTTATCTCGAATGATGCTGTTGTCAAAAATCCGCGCATCATGTGTCAATCCTGGCCATGATTGTGCAAGCAAAGTCAAAGCTTTCCTATTTAGGCATCAAAAATAACTTGAGTAACCTGATTCTTTCAAATTTATGAATTATTGTAAACGAAAGCCATGTGCATATTGGCATAACGTTGTTTCATTGTTAAATGAGTATTCCTTGCTTGTGAATGAATTTTTTGTGCTAGATCTGTTGCGTCATGGATTACTTGGCATCTACGTTAGTTAACGAACGACTTACTGATGCAACTACAACGTATTTCAACATCATAAAAAAGTGCTTTTTTCTAGTTGTGAGTTTAAAGCACAACATTGCCTTATTTGGTGGTTCAGCAGGAATGTAGCTCAGCTTTACAGCCTTCAGTTTCACGCTTCATTACCTCAACCAAAGAGTTGCTATAGCAATTTCTCTTTCGCGCGAAAACAAAGAGGCTTAATACGGTCTTATATAAGTCGCGCGTAAGTCGAGTTTCTGCATCGCAAATAAGCTTCTCGTATAAGCCTGGCCTATATAAGTCTGACTTACGCATAACACTGACTTATTTTGAGACGCAAATCTGAATTCCGCCCTAAAAGTTAATACGTTTAGAAATTTTACGAATTCAGCATCTAGGTTATCCAAGGACATAAGGTGACGATCACTTCAGTCTAGCTCTATGTTGCAGATTTGTAAAATACAAAACTCACTTTTTCAGACGAAGTTGTTGAAAAAGTGAGTGTGGTGATTCAGCGAACTTGCATATCAATTTACAATTCCGCAGCGCCATCTAGCGGCTATATCATCAACTACAAGCGATGCTTCTGCAAAATTTACAGATTTCATTGAGTGAAGTGAAAACATTTTTGATTGTTCCTAAATTATCAATCGTTCAACAAAAATTGGCTTGAGAAACTTTAAATCTCTTTTGCTGAGCTTGCGACTACAAAGTAGCAATGCTGTCAACGTGATACAGCAAATGACTACCCTCCCTCTGATACACGATGAAAAGCGATGTTTGCACAAATGTGTAACCTCAAGGGCTTAGTTCTCATACTAATGGCAAAAAGTTCTCAAGATGTTCCTCAGAAAAAGAGTTTATTACCACTTTAATAACAATTCAATAGATATGATGCAAAATATCTTATTAAACAAACCAATATCGCTTTGATCATATTTAGGTGATTGGTTAAACTTTCACAGAAAAGCGAAATTCAGTCGATCGCTTGGCAATAAAATGACATAAAAAGCTAGTACGGTGGTTTTAAAAGCACTTTGCACTAGAGACACAAAATTTTTCAACATCTTTTAAAAGCGTACGTTATCACAATAAATATTTTTGTGTAAACCAATGATCAGATTACTGGAAAAGTACTAGCAGCAGTAGCGGCAAAGATACGGGCGGGTCGGAAAAAACTTCAAAGATTTGTCAGGAACGCTACGCGGCAGACTGCTTTCTCACAAAATAAAAGGAACGTTATACATGGCGTGTGTAAGAAGCGTTATGTATAACGTTTCGCCACTCATGAAGGTGTTGCCACGTTTGAGAAGTGCAGATCTCAAAGGTTAGAAGAAAAAAGAATGCAAAGAAAAGAACGACAATCACACCCACAACCATCTCTCCCAAAGGATCTTAAATGTACCAAATGTAACCGAACTTTTAAAGCCAGGATTGGACTCATTAGCCATTTAAGAACTCACCGTTAGCTTTTTGTTTTTCTTGCGAAGGCCATCATCCTCGAAGACGAGGGATAGCCATCATGTGTTATGCTGGAAGTGAATGCTGAGCGATGAAGAGGATAGATACTCGGCAAATGTAAACGACTGAAAAGAGGATGGTTCGTATGATGTGTGGCAAGACACTTCTTGACAAAATGAGAAATAGTGTCTTGAGAGAGTGGACTGGTGTTGAGGATATTGAAGAGTACTTACGTGGTCATCGTCGGAGATGGTTTGGACATTTTGAACAAATGGATGAGAACAATTTGACATGCCGAGTTTGAAATGAGGCAGTGACGGGAAAATGAGTAAAGAAATATCAAAAAATGAGAAAACACTGTGAGGATGAATGGATGATCTGACAAAACAAACTTGAAAATGCCAACGATCGAGAGAAATGGAGAAGTCACTACAGACAACTAGTCTACCTTGATGTTTCGGGATAAAGACCATGCTTCTTTAGCCAAAATGGAGAGACAGAGTACTGCAACAAGCTATCAAGACTATTAAGCCAACGTTATAAATAATAATCAAAACTCACATCACCAAAATTTGGTAAACTGAAATCAAACAAGCATATGGTTTTAATTTCATCTGAACTTGCTTTCATCACAGAGAGGTACATTGTCCAAAATTCCAAGACCAATCCAATGTGCTGTTTATCATTTTCGCACTTGGCAGAAACGAGTTGCTTTCGACAGTCAGATATCCCGTGATTAATTGTCAAGGTCTTCTTACTACAGAGACTTGCGAGATTTTGTCGTGTTTTCTCGTGAATATTCTGGGGAAAAAAGAACAAGTTCTGGTTGAGCGCCTAACTTTGTGCACAAAAAAAAAAATTCAAAATCAAGCAGCGCCAGTTCGGCCTTCAGCGTGTGCGCTTGACCCATGCGTTTAAGGACTGCTGCTTATTCGGCGGCACCGAGTAGAAAAAATGAAGCGGAAACTTCACACTGTCAATCTCGGTGACCAGAATTGCGTCAATGGTTCAAACCTTGTACAAGGTACATACAAGAAAGCGAAACTGCCAGGAGTAAACCTTTAAATGAGCTTTCTCAGTCCGAAGATAAAGATTTCCAAAATCAATTAATAACACAAGATAAGTACAGGAGATAGGTTACAGCGATATATTCACAGTGAGCCACTCACAAACAGCTAATTACTCCATCGAACAAGCTTATCAAAAACAAGGTTATCGTGGTGCATGGATGCAGACGAACATAAGACTATTTCCTGTTGTTTTTTTAAGAGACAGAAGAATGCAAAGACTTTATTGTTATTTCTTAGACACACACCATAGAAACAACTCCAGAAGTTTTCATGGACGACAGGTTTTCATAAAAGTACAGTTCAATATACATTACAATGTATATTATACATGTTACAGTACGTAATTCATATCTCGAAAAACAACGATTCTTAATTATGTCTGGAGATTCTACTTTTTCGTGGAACATGTTGTACTTAAATTACGGTAGAATGTAGTTTGCTAAACAGAAATTTCAAAACACTGAGCTCCGACTGTTGCAGGAACTACTTGCGGAACAAACACGTAACTTATGCATATAACTAAGCATCGAATATTGCCAATGCCGTTCGCCACCAAACATGGACCAGAACTGCCAGCCCAAAATATCGGAATGGCCCGTTTCGGTGAGTCCGATCCCTTAACGGGGAATTTTTTCAATTTTTTTTTTAATTATCGGGTACCGTAGCCTAATTATCATTGCCGTTTTAGGGTTAGGGGTTAGAGGTTAGGAACTCACCGAATCGGACTCACCGAATAGTAGCAGACCCCAAAATATAGCCATAAGCGCATACCTCTGTATTTTAACTTTGCTACGGAAACGCATTGCAAAAGTATGATATGCAAGACCTACCGTTAAACATTTTCCTTCGGTTGGCAACGCAATGGGCCAATCCAAGTCTTCGTTGCCATGACTATATTCCAGTTGAAGATATTGCAGCACAAGCAATGAAGTAACCAAAGACCACGATGGACCGCCATAAGTAAAACACCAATCGGTGTCAACGGAACAGGATTTTAAAAGCGATCGTGCATTTTGCTGTTGCCTCACATCGAAGCAATATGATCTGCAAAAACATAGATGCGTCTTTATAATGTAACTACAGCTAGTTTACAAACGTGCTTTGTAAAAGGATACCGCTGAGAATCGCAACTCTACCTAAACCATCTTACCGCAAACTCCTCTCAAGATATCTTCTCGTTATCGAGTCATTCAAAGTTTAAAACAAAAGGTCCGTGTATTCTGTGCCACAAACACAGACGACGACGTCTCTTCTCTCTGATGACGCGTCCTGGAAGATGTTGACAAGTGCGAAAGCATCAGCCTATTTAATTTTTCAGACCCTCTCATTCTTTGCGTGCACCATATTGACATAAGCGCTTACTTAGAATTGGGATTAATGAAATAAGTCTATATTTTCGTCTTAAACATTCTTAGTTTGTAACATGACATTCCAAAAGCGTATTAAGCCATTGCTATGCACTTACTGTACTAGTTCATCCCACGTCAAAGGCACAACGTCACCACTATTACGATCATTACACAACACAAACCCGAACTCCATCAACAGCGTATTGTTATCGTGGGGTCCATAGTGGATGAATATCTGAAAATACATTGACGATATGTTATTATTTGTAAACAGGCAAGATTATAGCATGACATTTAGGCATCAAGACGGTTGTCTGCAGACAGCAAATCAGTCATGCATCACATTGATTCAACGTCTGCAGACGGCTGCATTACAAGAGATTATTGTTATTGTGAAAGGGGTTTGTTAACGCACTAATGTCGCAATGTCATTACTAGCCTAACTAACACATTAGGTTTACAGTAAACAAATGCTTTGAAATCGTAACTAATACAAAATAAGCCAATTAAATTTCAGAACTTTTCAATTTTCCTTGATGGTTGGCATTGTTTGGTAAACGGCGCAATTCATTATTGAGATTTACGAAAAGCTTCCGTCAAGTGCAAAAACCTACATTCGGTAAGACACTACTTGGCTTGCGCGGCAAAAAGCGGCATTTGATTTTGTTTTCACTTTTAGTGGCCTGACGGCTAAATGGTGGCAGTGAAATGGTGCGAAACATAAATAAAAGCTTACAAAGTACACAAAAACTGTTTTCACCTGGTGGTGTTTTTCACATCTCTCCATTGCGACGATCTCAAAGCAGTCTTTATGTGAATTGAAACCAGTTCTGATCTTTGCGTGGGAGGAGTGGTTTAAAAGATCAAGGAAAGGAATTAAATAATAAGAGTTAGTCCGAGTGGGAATAACACTGTTATTGCGGTACCCATCATGGGTTGAATAGACACTACTGCAAGGTAAAAATAAAACAATTTCTTAAAAAACGACAAAAATTGCTTTGTAAAATTATTGTAGATGCCTTACATAAACAAAGAAATCAAGTGTGAAAATTAACACAATAACTTTAACAATGTGAACACGGCATAAGCACAAAATTTGTAATATTGCAATAAAAAATTGATTTTAATGGTTGATAGTTGAAACAGAATCGAAAGTTTTCTGCTCGTGCTCTGCATAATTCGTGCACAGTAATTCTCTGGCCAGCGGCAAAAGTAGTTCCCTGACGGAAAAGTAGCTCTCTGGCGGCAAAGTAATTCTCTGGCGACAAAGTACGTAGTTCTCTTTTCGACTATGTTTTTAAGTCCGTTAATGTAATACAGCACAACGTATTCATACTATTTTGTAAATGCAAGTTTCGCGATGCAGCTTGCATTACAAATTGGAAACAAACTCTTTCTTTCTTTAGGGCTCATTGCAACAGGGCTCACTCAAATATCTTAACTATAAAGCAACACACGATCAAAAGGCGTTGAGAAGCTTAACAGTCTTCTTTCAATGAGGTTGATTTATCAAAAGCAAAAACCTAATGAGCGTAAAAGTTACTCAAGTGCTGCCAAACAATACATTGTGAATGGCACTTTTGCTTGCAATTTAACTTAATGCTTACATTGACGTAAACACAGCCAATGCAAATTAAAGAAATAATGAAAAGTAAGAACTTACTTACCGAGTATTAACACAACTCCAAGCCCAGATATATTCATTGTAGTCGACCACTCCAGTCAATTCAACGGCAATAGAATTATCAATTCCAAAAATCTCAAAAACTTTGTGTTTTCTTATAAGAAGAAGAATTTCATTAATGGTCTTTAGTTCACTTTTTACATTTTCACAAATTGTTTCTCCTTTCTCTCGCAAGGCTTCCGGAAGAAGCGATAAAGTGGAAGGCGTCCAGTACAGAAGATGGGAGAAACTTTTAGGGAGGATTTTAATGTATGGTCCCCATTTTCCTAACAGCTTGGAAGAAAATCGCAACTTTCGTTTTTCTTCAACAAGAAATAGGCACAATGCCTGGACAGCAGTAATCCTCAAGTGACTGCCTGATATAAAAGAACAAGTGATGTTGTAATGCTATCAGGCTTCTATCCCTATGAGAATGCAAGGGTTCTCATCTTGAATGGTTCTACTTCTATACCTTGAGTCCTTGATGGTTGATTAAATAACATCATGCATTTAAGTGACAATCAAGTTTTATTCAGACGTTTCGTCAATCAGACACGACTGATGCCTGGTGAACAGCCTCATTCAATTTTCAGCTTGATGTTATTTTATACAAATGGATAGCAGTTGGACAATATGTTCAGTTGGACTGTTCACAATGGGTCTGCTACTATTCGGCGAGTTCCCTATTCGGCGAGAGCCTTATTCGGCGAGTGCCCTATTCAGCGAGTTTTTGAAATTTTATTTTTGAAAGGGAATTATCGGGTACCGTAGCCTAATCATAATTGCCGTTTTTACATCGTTAAACGTTGAAATCGTGCAGAAAGGAATAAAAATAAAATGTTTGAACTATTAAATTAAAATTCGTTATGTCAGTTTAGTTGTTTTTATTTCTGACCATCATATGAAAAACAATACACGTCAACATAGCAAAGGTAGAAGCGACAAAACGCGAACGTTAAAACGTGCTTGAATTCGTTATATGTCAGTTCAGTTGTTTTTATTTTTGATCATGATATCAAAAACAATTCACGTCAACATAGCAAAGGTGTAGAAAAAGGTAGAAGCGACAAAACGCGAACGTTAAAACGTGCTTGTGACCGAAGTAAGTTATTGAGTTGAAAGAAATTTGGCACGGTTGCAACACCTTCAGAAAAATTTAAGAAATGAAGAGAAAATAAAAAAAAGAAAATGTTACAAAAAAAAAATTATGTTTAATGTCTATAAGTTAGTACTTTTCAATAGTTAAAATGATTAGTTTGGATCAACAAATGTGTGGCCTACAGCTTGGATTGAAAGGAAATTATCGGGTACCGTAGCCTAGTAATTCCGACCAGCAAAAATTGCCGTTTTTACATCGTTTTAACGTCGCTAAACGTTGAAATCGTGTAGAAAAGAGAACTTTGCTTACTAGGATACGTTGAAACTGGGAAACATTTACAGAAGCCCTTCGATTTGTTCCAAAAACCCATTTAGCCTAACAGTTCATTTGTACATTGATTCAACGTCTGAATACATTATCTTGAAAATGCAACGTATCGAAGGGCTTCTGTGAATGTTTCTCAGTTTCAATTGAACGTATCCTAGCCATCAAAGTTCTCTTTTCTACACGATTTCAACGTTTAGCGACGTTAAAACGATAGGCCACACATTTGGCTAGTCTTTTCATTCTGTTACTACAATGTAAAAATCAACTGTTAGGCTAACTGGGTTTTTGAAACAAATTTTTGCTGGTCGGGATAACTAGGCTACGGTACCCGATAATTTCCTTTCAATCCAAGCTGTAGGCCATACATTTGTTGATACAAACTAATCATTTTAACTATTCAAAAGTACTAACTTATAGATATAAACATGATTTTTTTTTGTAACATCTTTTTTTTTTTTTTTCCCTTCACATCTTAAATTTTTCTGAAGGTGTTGCAACCGTGCCAAATTTCTTTCAACTCAATAACTTACTTCGGTCACAAGCACGTTTTAACGTTCGCGTTTTGTCGCTTCTACCTTAAAAACAACTGAACGGACGTGATGAATTTAAGCACGTTTTAGCGTTCGCGTTTTGTCGCTTCTACCTTTGCTATGTTGATGATGTGTATTGTTTTTGATATGATGGTCAGAAATAAAAACAACTGAACTGACATGACGAATTTTAATTTAATAGTTCAAACATTTTATTTTTGTTCTTTTCTGCACGTTCAGCGACGTTAAAACGATGTGAAAACAGTTAGGCTACGGTACCCGATAATTCCCTTTCAAAAATAAAATTTCAAAAACTCGCCGAATAGGGCACTCGCCGAAAAAGGCTCTCGCCGAATAGGGAACTCGCCGAATCGGACTAGCCGAATCGGATTAGCCGAATCGGACTCGCCAAAACGGGGAGCAAGTCTTTTAGGCGCAGACAGTTAGGCGCCAGTCTAATAGGCGCGCACACTGTGGCGTCAGGATATTTAGGTGCGGAGCACTGCGGCGCCCGTTCATTTAGGTGCTATTCCTAGTAAAGTCTGTAGATTTTATCAGCTTGGCAGGTAGGGCAATGCTTCTCACACTAAATGTTATATTGAACAGAAAAAATATGTTGTTTTGTTAATGCGTGTGCTGTGTGCATTTATTTGTTGTTAGTCATGGCTTCAGTAAGTGAAGCTGCTTTATCCGGCAATGCTTTTCACACAAAATGTTGTATTGAAAAGAAAAATATGTCATGGCTTCCGTGAGTGAAGCTGCTTAAACCAGCAATGCTTTTCACACAAAATGTTATATTGAACAGAAAAATATATTGTTTTTTTAATGGGCGTGTTCGGCATTTATTTGTTGTTAGTCCAGGTTTGCGTCAGCAAAAGCTTTTTCAATATATTATTCAAATTTCTGAACATGACTGAGTTCACTTGTAGTTAGTCAATTAATAACTACACTAAACATCAGTAAAAAATATACTGTAGCTTATATCATATTCAAGCGGGTGGTAGGCTTGAGTGAACAGTAATTTAGTTTTCCGTCAAAACCCCGACTAGGTTTTGTCAAAGCTGAGCAGATACAATCTGCAGACTTTACTAGGAATAGCACCTAAATGAACGGGCGCCACAGTGCTCCGCACCTAAATATCCTGACGCCACAGTGTGCGCGCCTATTAGACCGGCGCCTAATTGTCTGCGCCTAAAAGACGTGGACCCCCAAAACGGGCCATTTCGGTTCACAATGGACTGTTTAAGCTTGTAATAATACACTGAAGTAACCAAGAAAAGAGATATTATCAATTGTAAATTATAACAATCACAAAAAATAATGTAAGTCATGTTACTTCTACAGGTAGGCTACACAATACAGGGTAAACAGAAAGTCCTTGGACTTTTTTGCATTTCATGATTAAACAAACTGAATGTCAGTTATATCCCATATAATATGCTAAATATCTTGCTAAACTCTCTCAAATTTAGGTCTAATTGTAAGTATTAATTGTAAGGTCTAAAATGAGCCAAAGAGAAGCCACCATTCAGCTCCATCATGCGAGGAAAGCCAACTCTGAGATCATTAAGCTCTTAAAAGTTACCAAATCCACCGTTCATCATGTTGTGAATACATTTAAAGAACTTGGTACATCTGAAGATCGTCCTAGGAGTGGAAGACTTTGCACTGCTTGAGCAAATAAAGTGGTTAAGGCTGTCCGTGAAAGGGTGAGGAAAAACCCAAACAGATCCATCTGTCAAATGGCCAAAGACATGAATGTCAGCAACACTTTAATGAGAACCATTGTGGAAAAGGATCTTCAGTTATCTCTTTATAAGATGAGAAAACGGCAGTTGCTTACACCTTTTCAAAAGCAAATAAGACTTGAAAGACCACAGATTGTTCTCAGAGAACTGAAGGCAGACATGGAGATCATTTATTCAGACGAAAAACTCTTCACAACTGAAGCTCAGTTCAATAACCAGAATGATAAAACTTATGCAAACTTTTCAGCAGATATTTAAGATTCTGTGAGAACAGTTTATCGCCGTCAAAAACTGTTTTCTGTCATGATGTGGGCCGCCATCTCCAAAACTTGTAAGTCTCCTCTGATATTCGTGGAACAAGGGATTAAAATCAGTTCAGATCGCTACATCAAAGATATTTTGGTTCCAGCCCTTGAAGAGATGAAGAAATACTATAAAGATCAGACCTTCACATTCCAACAAGATGATGCACCCATCCCACATCTAAAGAAAGACTCAGGACTGGTCCTCACGTTAACTTCCAAGAATCTGAAGCAAGGAAATGAGGCCTCCATCAGCGTTTGATTTCAATCCGAATGACTTTTGGGTATGGTCGATATTGGATGCAAAGGCCTGTTTGGTTGCTTACCCAAGTGTTGATGCTCTGGAGCAATCACTCGTGCGGGAATGGGCAAAAATACACCAGGATGAGCTACACGGCTCCATCAAAAACTTCTGACAAATAATTGAGAAAGTTATCCAAGTGAAGGGTGGCCACACTGAAAACAAAGAATTCTATTTCTAGTATTGTAAGCTTGTTTATAGATTGGTTTAAGGACTTTCTGTTCACCCTGTACAGTGTACATATGTATTCACACTAAACTTTCTCAGACCATAGTATCATAATATTGCACAATATACTCACCAATGTCTTTTTGATGAAGAAATTCTAGTGATTTAATTAGCAAAGAATCTTTACAGGCTTGTCTCAATCCAATCAATGCATTTTTCGGTATAGATACAATAGGAGTACCTGGAAGTTGTTACAAAGTCGTATTTTTGCAAAAGGAAAATAGTTTAATGCCTGTAAAAGCTTTCATAGAACTAGCCTGTTGCATAGACCAAGTGTACAGTAAATATAAATAGTGTCTTTAGCATAATGGTATCCTGTCAACAAATTATCACGACTTTTCTAAAAATGTACTAAGCCACTGCGCTTAGGTACCTGGTTTTAATGCAGTTTTAGTGATGATGCCCCGACCAGTTTCTGAGAAGTGAACAATTTTTAGAGGTTTACATTTGAAACCAAACATTCTTTCCATCCATTGCAAAAGTTCAATGACGTCATTGCTCCTTGGCACATATGAGAAGTTCTCTAAATATGTGAAACATGTTTTCTAACCATTCAACAAAAAAGAATAGGTCTAAATAAGCCAAATGATTGCCAATAGTTTTGCTTCCAAGTTGCAGAAAATTGTTACCAGTTGCAGGTTGTGATATTGTTGATTCCTACATGAATTTTGATTAATTCGTATCGACTTTAATACAATAAATACTATTTTTAGGTAAAAACATCCCGCAACACTGACAATGGGTATTTAGAGGTTCCCGTGTAAGATTACACAGAAAGTGATGAGTTGCAGGGAAATTAAATCAACCTTTCTTTATTGCTGAAAAGCTAAACAAAAATGTTATTTAAGAAAAAAAAAAATAGGTTGAATACTTTAACATATTAACGTCCACCTTGTAAGGGTCTGCTACTATTCGGTGAGTCCGATTCGGTGAGAGCCTTTTTCGGTGAGAGCCTTTTTCGGTGAGAGCCCTATTCGGTGAGTTTTTTTTTTTAATTATTGCGCGCCGTAGCCTAATTATTAGGGCAACCAATTTTTTGACGTAAAAACTTGAAATTTTGACTTTATAATTTACAAATTTTGACCTAATTTTGACCAATAACTTTCTGCGTTTGCAACCCAAATGCGAAATACAAAGCATATTAGAAATCAAACCGTTAAGTAAGGATATCTTATTTTTCTAATGAAATAAAAGAAAAATGTGGAAGACTCAACGACACCACGGCTAGCGAACAGGTAATGAAAGTAACTCGAAAAACTTTAAATATTAACTTTAAATATCGCGAAATTACTTGAGAGGATTCTGCAGTAAGGAACTTCAACATCAAATAATGTTTCACATTATCGCCTTTGAAGTTCCTGCCGTCTGTCATTCACCTTTAGGTGTTGACGTAAACTCAGAAGCGTAATCAAGCAGCGTACTACGAACTTTAGAAGAATTTGATTGTTTAACCTTAGGCATAATTATAGGGTAGCTAAAGACAAATTTGAGAACATCAGGAAGCTAAAACTCAATACTATATGTATAATGGTTTGAGCATTCATCTAACCAAGAACAAAGACCACGTTACCTGCCATCCACGCCTAGCCTACTTAATATTTAATCGTCAGTAGCGGGCGAAACAAAATTATTACCTCAGAAATTGCAACAAATGGATCATTACGTCAGAATAGCAACAGAAATTGCAAAAAAAAATCAGTATCTGTGTATCTTTAATAAAATATCAATAGAGAGAAGAAAAACTACGTTAAAAGAAAATTTTGACCTAACCATGAAATTTGACTTTTTTTTGACTTAATAACTTTGAAACCTCTCTTCGTGTCAGCCTGAAATTTAGTTTGTGAACGTTTTATAAACTTTGAACAAGGCAGAAAAATTTTGACTTTATTGACTTTTGGTTGCCCTACTAATTATCATTGCCGTTATAGGGTTAGGGGATAGGGGTTAGGGGTTGGGGGATAGGGGGTTGGGGGTTTTTGTGTTTTTTTTTTGAATTTTTGTTTGAAAATTATCGGGTACCGTAGCCTAATTAAAACCCCTAATCGAATAGGGCTCTCACCGAAAAAGGCTCTCACCGAATCGGACTCACCGAATCGGACTCACCGAATCGGGCCATTCCGACCTTGTAAAGTACAAGTCAATTCAAAGAGAAACAAGAATTTATTAGCTAAACTTCCATGTTAGATCAATTGCACCATTAATAGTTTTCAAAGTTTTCATGTCCAGCTTGAAATTATCTTGTTGCAGATCGCGATTTCGGGTATTAAACCCTCTTCAGTACAACTATATAAACAAGCAGCATAGTACAGTAAAATTTACAGCAGTTCACTTTAGAACATGACAAAATTGTCATGTGGTTGCCAAGAAACGAATTAGTCTGCGAAATTAGTCTACGAGCAGTAATAATGACAATTTTTATGCAAATTATGAAGGTAATTGGGTCATACAATGTTCAAAGAAAATACATTAAAAGCATTCCGGGAAGTATTTAAATTCTAACAAAAATGGGGGTCAGTCAAGCTGACATACGCCCAAATCTGAGACCAGTCAAGCCGGCCTCCTGTAGAATGATCCGAGCGAGCCGGATGCAAGATACTTCAAATCACTAATAAAAATGTTATTGTTTGCTCAAGCGACTAAGGGAACATTTTTTTCAGATATTATGATGGCCATAAACTCGGTAATTGTAGACACCGCATTTAGAAATTAGAAAAAAAAAAAAGAGTTATTCAGCTTATTAAATCTATTGCTAGTTGGTTACAAGGAGTATTTTATTACAAATGGAACATTCACAAAAAGGATAAGTTCTACTGATAACAACTAACAAGCATACCAAACTGTAATATGTAGCCAGATGGTCTAACCCAGAGTTGGTCTAACCCAGATGGTCTAACCCTCTGGACAACAAACAGACTATCAAAAGCTTCTTGAACAAAAGTAAAACCAAAGTTAATTTCCATTTATCACAACTTAAAGTTCAACTCTAATGAGATGAATGAGGCTGATTCAATGTCATCACTCATCAGCCTCTTGATATCAGATTTCAGTTTGGAACAATCTTAAGTCTCCCCATCTAGCTATGTCAAGATGATTTCTTTCGTTATGCAGAAACATGGTCACAGCACTGAAAGCACGCTCTAAAAAGTATGAGCTAAGAAAGGCAATGATAAAATTGTTGGCCTGATTCCACATGTGAGGGTCGGAATGGCCCGTTTCGGTGAGTCCGATTCAGTGAGTCCGATTCAGTGAGTCCGATTCATTGAGTCCGATTCGGTGAGTCCGATTCGGTGAGTTTGATCCCTTAACGGGGGATTTTTTCAAATTTTTTTGAAATTATCGGGTACCGTAGCCTAATTATCATTGCCGTTTTAGGGTTAGGGGTAAGGGTTAGAGGTTAGGAACTCACCGAATCGGACTCACTGAATAGTAGCAGACCCTGTGAGGGTAGTTCTGCAGCCAGAACGATGTATAGCCTATGTAAACAATAACATATTCAAGATTCGAAATTCGTTTTTGTTGACGGCGGACAAACGTGTCCGGTCTGAGCAGCTATCTTGGTGGACAAATTAAGTCTCACAGCGGACACACCAGTTTTAGCGTCGATCGTCATGCTTAATCACTTTAGCTTGATAATTCTTCGCCATTTGAGAACTATAGCTACGGTTTAGAAGACTTTTTAAAATTTCAGCGAAGTTACTCTGAAGGCTTTCACCATACCAACAACCTGCGCCTGAAGAGTCGAAGCGCCGTGTAGCTGGTTAATACGTCGCATAACTGATTAACTTCCACCGAACAAGGTCGTGTGGCTTCTTGCGTCACAATGGTCTGGGCACGGGTCGGAAAACTTCTACACTAACGCTACTATTTTCTGCTGTGCAAAGTTTCGTTAGGCTTTTTTTAGGTTTATTTTTGCGTGTCATGTGAGCAAAAGTGAATTTTCCCTGGGCTTTTTCTTTCTTACTGTAATATATACCAAAACTTCACAAATTTTGATGCATCTTTCTGTAATAGCCTACTCGCATAATCTAATTTGTAACCAACCTTACCTTATCAATATTACTCGGAGATCAAAGCCAGACATTGTGACGTAAGACTTGAACTCAGTTGCGCGTGATTAGTTTGGAAGTACAGTAGAACTCGGTTAATCCGGGTTCGATTTGACTGGCGATTCCATCCGGATTAGGCGAAGATCCGGATTAACCGATGACGGTTCTATCAAACCTGACTCCTGACTCAAGGCCATGATGATGAGTTCTGCCATGGCATCGAAACAGTGACAGACTTCTGTTATCTGGGTGATCGGATAAATGGAAGTGGTGGATGTGAAGCAGCGGTGACAACAAGGGCAAGATTGGGCTGGGCAAAGTTTAGGGAATGTGGGGAAATGTTGTATGGCAGAAAATTTTCACTAAGGATGAAAGGAAAAGTATATCGGAGCTGTGTGCGGCCTGCAATGCTATATGGTAGCGAGACATGGGTATTGAGAGAGAGTGAACTGGCAATCCTGAGAAGAACGGAAAGGTCAATGGTGAGAGCAATGTGTGGGGTGAAAACGAGAAGGGAAAAAAGGACTGAAGAATTGTTGGATATGCTAGAGATGAGAGAGACCATAGACCAACTGGCAAGGGCAAATGGAGTAAGATGGTATGGACATGTGATAAGGAGGGAGGAAGGAAGTTTTCTTAGGAAGGCACTAGATCTAAAGGTGGATGGGAAGAAAAAACGCGGTCGTCCAAGAAGAATGTGGAAACAACAAGTGAAGGATGAGTTTAAAAAAGTCGGACTGAAGGAGGAAGATGCAAGGGACAGGGTGAAATGGAGAAAAGGGATTAAAACAATTGCTGCGCGGAAACAATCGGCTACCCCCACTAGTGGGGAACAAACCGACGATGGATTATGATGATGATGATGAAATACAGTTGTATTTGTTATTCAACTAACAAATAAGTTAAATCCTTATTAAGGGTTAGGGTTAGAAATAGAAAAACATTTCTAACCTTAACCCTAACCAATAGGTTGAATCCTTATCAAGGGTTACCGTATTGTATGGATAGAAACAGAAACATTCTAACCCTAACCTAATTCCTAACCCTGGATTAAAAATAGAAACATTTCTAAAAACCCTAACCCTCAATAAGGATGCAACCTATTTCGTCCCCTGAAAAGATCAAGAAAATTTTGAAAGGTTTGCGGCAACTCCGATCACTCGATAAGCGACTTCAGGTCTGTTGAATTTTTTTTTTGATCTTTTCAGGGGACGAAATGTTCAGGTGCAAAATAGGTTGCACCTGTTGTTGGTAGCCAATGTGTGTAACTGTCCGATTACTCTCAGCGCCTCCCAATTGCCCAATTCATAACCATGGTTGCCAACGCCTCTAGGGGACGCTGACACTCACTTTGAGAAGCAGTGGTTTAAGCTATTGGCAAGGTCAGAAACTTTAGCTCAAGCATCTTCTTTAAAAACAATGCGTAGGCTTAGGCTACATAAAAAAAAATTACATACCAGCAGCTGATAATTTCTTTAAACGTTGTCGAGCAGTTCTTCCTTTCCTATGCACCATTCCAACTAAACAAGGATAAATAATTAGCCTGTCACTTTGCAATCAGCCAAAACACAGTTACAGTGTTATCAGACTTGGTTGGAAGTTGATGCTTAAAAATTGTCTCCACACACTCTTTATTTATCTGCCTTTTCTTAAAGTGCTGGAAGACTGAAAGAGTCCTCTGACACTGACAGTCTGACTACTCATAAATAATACAGGCTGCCTAAGGTCAGACTATATTATTTGACAGTCTGACTCCTAATGTTTATTATCTCAATGCAGGTGTCTAGGGTTTTTTATTGAAAGTTAAGCAGCAAATTTTTCGATCTCTAGATCCAAATGTAAAAACTGGATTCATGATAAATTGAGACCTGGAGATAAAATACGGCAGCTGGTAAACAAGTCCCCCCCCCCCTTGGTAACTCATGACAAAAACAGGACTCGACCAAACATATAGGGTGAAACTACTTTACCTTTGCTTTACTGTTCACACACTTCAATCCACATGTTTTGGTCAATTCCCCTTTGTCATGAGTAAACCAGGGGGGGGGAGACTTGTATACCAGCTCTAAAATATGTTTAGCAAAATGAAGATAATTTGATTGCGAACATTTTAATACCAAGATTTTTGAAATTGATCAACAACTTATACTATCGAGAATCCAAGTCTGTGACAGTGCTGCCACTTTCAAATTTTCAATTTCCCTAAATTTAGTGTACAGTTTAGTGATGCAAGCCGCGCCGCGCCGCGTACGCGGCCGCTTTTGACTTTTTCGCCGCGTGCCGCGCCGCGCCGCGTGGAAGGTTGAAATGACAAAGCCGCGCCGCGCCGCTTGCCGCGTAAACTTTCAAGAAATTAATTTTTCGTAAACGTAAACTTTCAAGAAATTAAACTTTCGTAAACGTAAACTTTCAACTTTTCAAGAATCAGCTATGAAACTTCAAATTTAAATTGGAAACACGGATCAGTTATTTTTCCCTTCGGAAACCCTAAGATGGAAAGCTATGCAAATGCAAATTGCAAATGGCTTGCAGTTGACAGGGTTTTAGGGCTTGCTTGTCAGGGAAGCTGTACGAATGTTTTTGGTTAGTAGCCTAGCTGATAAGCTCAGTTACCAGGCTATAGGCCTAGCGCAACTACCGCATTATTTACTATATCAGTTAGCCCAGTGAGTTCAGGCTATAAGTTTTACTCTTGTGTGTGTAGTTCATATAGCCACTGGCATTATAATTGCATTATTGCTTACAAAAAGTGTTCAAAAGTCCTGATACTGGATCCAGGAACATTCTATTTGTCTTAGTTTGTATTATGTCTTAGAACTTAGATGCATTGCTGATAAGAGAATATGATCTGGTTAGCCTGGCCAATTAGTGCACAACTGTATTGGTACTAGGTTACCAGTTATATGCCATGGATGCTTTTTCCTACAATTGACTTTCTAAACAATAACTCGTTAAAATATTTTTTTTTAATTTTGTAATTTGCGGTGTGCGGTGCGGTGCAGTGTCAAAGTTCCAGATAAATTGCGGTGTGCGGTGCGGTGCGCGGATAGATGAGTCAGTTGCGGTGCGGTGTGCGGATAAAAATTTTGGGTTCGCTGCATCTCTAGTACAGTTTGCTTAAATTTCCCTAAATCAAACCTTGAAATTCCCTAAAAATTTCCCTAAAATAAAAGAACAAATATGTGTTGAAAAAAGCATAAAAAAACCAGATTTCTATATGTAGCGACAGATAAAAAAAAAACAACAAATGATAGATACACATGAGAATTTGATAAGCACACAAAAAATGGCAAAAAATGAAACAACAAAAGAATCTCGCTCAATCAACAGAAATTTTTAAAATTATCCAATTGTTTCGGGATCTGCTACTGCCACAATTATGCATTTACAATATACACAATTACAAACCAGCCAAAATTTTGTTCTCAGTTCTCTTGCTTCTTCATACTGTGTGAGCCATTTAATATCAATTCATTGATATTACATAGAGAGAAAACTTTAATTTGTCTGTTGCGAGAGTAGTACGGTACAATTATATACAATATGAATAAGATAGCACCATAGCAATCTAGATACCACAACAGACAGGAAGCAACAAAAGAAATCAGTCATCGAGTCAGCTTCCCTGTTTCTAATGTGACAAATGTCAAGCATCGGCAAATTACGTTTTGTTATTTTGCTAGTTTCCCTTTTGTTACTTTGCTGTTCACTACATGTTTGTGCCAGCAATGAAAAACAAAATTGAAAAGAAATTAAAAATATAACAAGTTTTCTAAACTTCTTATTTTAAGGGCATTTTTAAAACGAAGTGGCTATTCTTACAACATATTGTAAAACTAGCCTCTGAAGCTATTCTTACAAGCACCACTCAAGCAAGACGTTGTTTACTCGAGCAAGACCTTAATGCGCTCAGGCGTTTCATCCGACGACGCTCATACGTAATTTCGCGCGCATGCGTATTGGCTTGTGCTGCACACTTGATCGTAGAGTGAACCGCGGTAGTTGCTGATTTTGCTGATCGAAACTACACGTCCAGTGTTTTTTTTAAGGTGTTTTGGGGGACCGAAACGGTCCCTCAAATTTCTCCAGCGGTTTCCCAAAATTTGGACTTGCAACTACAGTAGAAAAGTAATGGTTGTTTCTCGCTATGTCTTGTCGATAATACGAATATAGCCTACGATCAATAGTTCACGTCCGAAAAAAATAATAAGTGGAGGTACCGTACAGCTAACAGCTGAATCAAAGAGTTATTCACAAAAGAAGTGCACCTTCGATACTCGTCAATGTTTATTTCTGATTTATGGCGCATAATGATCAGTTTTTACGTGTGGAAACATAACAAGCAGAAGCCAACAAGCACACTTTGTTTGGTTTTGCAGCAAACTTGTTTGGCGGCCGTGTTGGGCAGGCTGTTTGGTCGCTGTCACAATCATTTAAGCTGTGCCTTGTCGAATAATTCATTTTATGTTGCGTTGATTGTATGTAGTTATGGCTATTTTTTGGTATTTAAATGAAACACTTGCGGTTTCTTAAAACTACTTAGCAGTCACCCAAACCAAACCTTAAAAAAAACCCTGTACACGTCAATGAATCCATCGTCATCATGATTACGAAGGGAGCATTATATTACAGTTTTGAGACACTTTCTTCGGCTATTAAGCAATGGGAAAAAGAAAACTTTGTTTATGTGAGAAATTCCATAACAATTGAACGCGCAAAACGACGTCTAGCACTTACATCCACAAAAACCTGGAATGAATAGTTGAAGTATCGTACAATACAGTATGCTTGTGTGCATGGAGGAAGAACACCCAAATCATGTAGTCAAGGAAAAAGACCAAATCAAAGGTAAGTAATGATGGTTTTGTCCTTGGTGCCCATAGGTTGAGCTACTCATGTAGCCTATATGCATAAGTTTTGCTAATAGATTGAGTTTTGCATAAGTGCAAATTGCCTACATTCCTTATGAATGCTAAGAACTTAGCAAAATGCATATATTCTGCTGAACCATTCCCGCATGCTGTCTATTGTAATAAGTTTTGCTAATAGATTGAGTTTTGCATAAGTGCAAATTGCCTACATTCCTTATGAATGCTTAGAACTTAGCAAAATGCATATATTCTGCTGAACCATTCCCGCATGCTGTCTATTGTAATTTCCATTGAATTGTCATGCCCAGAATTATTCCTAAGTTGCATTGAATTACCCATTAGTTTTGTCAATTTACCCATATGTTACGTCAAATTGCTCATCAGCACAATTCGTCGAATTACCCGTAAGTCTCATGAAATTATCCATAAAGACATGCCTTATGGGTACTTCAACGCAGCTTTTTGGCAATTTGACGTCACTTATGGGTAAATCGACTAGATTTATGAGAATGCTCGGCTGAACTTGTGGTAATTCAACGTGACTTTATGGGTAATTCAGGTGGGCTTATAGGTAATTGGATGCAACTTATGGGCAATTTGACATGACTTGCAGGTAGGCTACTTTAACGTGAGTTATGGCTAATTCAGGTGTACTTATGGGTGATTCAACACGGCCTATGTCACCTCATGTTTGTTGTTTTTCAGTACTTTTATCAAAGGTTGTCCATTTGGAATCAAAGTAAATGCAACGTCAGATGGAAAAGCGCTATGCATCACTGAGATTAGTAATGTCAATGATCATAATCATGATTTCAATGAAGTAAGTGGAAATAACCCTTTGTAGTAGTCATAGCCTTTGAGCTATGGTCACACTAGCCCTGTATATGATAAGGAGGCTTTCATCAGAAATTATGTGAAGGATAAAAAAGAGCAATAACATTAGGGGGGGGGGGGGGTTAATCGGCTTTTTTTTCAAATTCAATTTTAACCCAGGTTTTAGGATACAACAGTACATTCTAAGACCACTAGTAAAAAAAATTGAAATTTCCGTCCAAAACCCCCTCTATCCAAAAAATTACTTTTCGTGTATAATTGCATTTTGATTATGACACTTGAAGTTCAAATATTGTTTGCTACTGTACTAAAACACGTTAAGAATGTTGCAAGACAGTTTTTCTGATCTTGACTTCATCGTAAGACACGGTAAAGTGGTCATTTCACTTTGCGCGCATGACTACGCACATGCTGAATATGACCAGTTTGTGCGAAACTGGTCATATTCAAGCCGCCGATTCACCAAACCTGGTGATCTTGCCCATCTCTGTGGGTTGGACACCTGTCAAAAGATATGTCGTTTTCTTGATTATGTGCATATAAATTCATTTTCAGAATGCATTTAATTTGATGCCTAAACAACGAAGATTAAATGAAACAGAAAGCAGTGTGATCGGAGAAATGCTTGCCACCAAAGCAAATAAAAAGTTGGTACAAAAGCACATTGCAGCTTCTACAGGAAAAACAGTTATTCTTAAAGATCTGCATAATATTGCCGCAAAACAGAGACCTTTGTATGAAAACACCTATGATGAACTTATTAATGAAATGAACAAAGAAAAAGGTTAGTCGACAGACAAAACTTTTTTGTCTGTTATACAGTACAAGATATGTTCATGCTAAATAGTAGAGATGACTTTCTAATTTCTATGTGCAGTATGATAAGTAGTGATAGAATGAGCTCCGGTTCCGGTCAAATTCTGGCTCCGTACTGGAGGTGATGTGACTCCGGCCTAGAGCCGGATGTGTGTGTGCAAGCTGTGGTCAGGGTCATGACCTTGGAAAAATCTAATTTTTTGCATCATTGTAGTACTGCAGCAATGCAAGAATAGGCTACCAGGTTGCCTGTAACATTGGTCAACACTGTAGGCGTATTTGCAATCTACAGGTCGCTGCTGCAGATTGAGTGTCACATGATATTGTGAGCATTCTTCTTGAACCATTTCAGATATAATGTCAATTAAGCAATTCGCGATTGACCTCTTGCCGTAATGGTTTAGACTGCAGATGAATTATTTCGATGACGTGGGTTCAATCTCACCATTGCCAGTTCAATTTAAAGTGTTGACCGCCTGGTTTACCGGTCAATAGACTCCGTCTACTGCAGCAAACTGCGGATTACCAGTACGCACATCATAGTAGGCTACACAAGAAAAACATCTAATTTTCAGACGTTTTTCTATTCAGAAAACGTTTGTCTAGTATAACCAACACAGAACATTAGCAGTACCCTACAACGTGTGGAAAATTTGCAACATTGAGCTATAAAGGGTCAATTGAGAGTATTTTTGCTTCATTTTCTTCACAAGAATTCATTCTACTTTCCCAAACTCATGCTCCAAAGATTTTTGTTGCAACATAAGGCGCTATGGGGATTGTAAGATTGAAAGCGGGATCAAGGAATTCAATCAAAGGTCTTCAATATCTTGAAACAATTCTACTTTGAGTGGATAGAAATAGAAAACATTGCTAAATTTGAAATCTACGTAAAAGTTTACTCCTAATGGATCCTTTTAACGGACCCTAAGCATTGCAATGTGGCATCTTTTAGAGAATGGGGTGAGAGTGGTATACAACCGCTCAGTTGGAACATTGATTATATGATGTAAATATTACCAAAGGCCTAAACATCCTTCCTCTGGCCAATAATTAAAATAACATAGAATAGAAAACAAATTTCACTAAAAGTTGATGTTTTTGCTTTTAAATCTGATGGAGTGCCTAATAGGCCTAATTGTTTTGCGCTATTTTAGTCTGGCCCAGGATTGTCAAGATTCTTGCTTTGTAGGGTATACTAATCCTCAGTTTATTTTCATTTTAGGTGCTGCAGTAGATGTGTTTGCAGATGATGACAAACAATTGCAGGCGATATACTTTCAAACGAAAGACATGCGGGAAACCTTTGCGGCATATCCCGAAATGCTGCTGATTGATGCAACCTACAAACTTAATGACTTGAGAATGCCATTATATGTGATGCTGAATGTTGATGGCTTAGGTCAGAGTGAAATTGTGTGTCTGTGGCTTGTAGCCACTGAAGACAAACTGACCATCAGCAAGCTGTTAACTCAGTTTAAACTCCACAATCCAGCTTGGGATAAAGTGGAGGTTGTAATGGCTGACAAAGACATGACAGAGCGGGATGCCATGATGAAAATGCTGCCTACTGCAGAAATTTTAATTTGCTATTTTCATACCCTTCGCACTTTTCGTAGAGAAGTTTCCATGGAAAAATTAGGCATTTCTTCAGCCCAAAGGCAGGTATCACTGGAAATTTTAGGAAAACTGGCAAATGCCAAAAATGAGTCAGCTTATAATTTACTGTATAACCAATTCGTTGACACAGTCTCAATTGCTGTCACAACATATTATAACGATAACTGGCATGCTATTCGACATCAATGGGTGGATGGACTGAGCAACTTGAAAGCTAATTTTTTGAACAGAACTAATAATCGACTGGAATCCATCAATGGAAAGTTGAAAAGTGTCATAACAAGATACTCAGGAATGACCATGTTTTTTAAAGATCTGATGGCATGTATCCAATCTCTTTCCACCGAACGTGACCACAAAGCGTCAAATGCTTTCCTTAAGGTTCCAATTGATGCGATTTCAAGTGTGGCGGAGAGACAATACCAACAGCTACTGACACCATTTGCATATATTCATGTGCAACAACAATTCAAGTTAGCGGAAAAGGTTGTCATGTCAGAGATTTTGAATGATTCTGCCATAGTAAAATCTCGTGTCCATGGGGAATTGGCAGTCACAACAACAGCATGTCCTTGTGGATTCACATCATCAATGCTGCTACCTTGTAGGCATGTCTTGGCAGTTAGAAGGCAGCTCCATATGTCAGAGTACAATCCCAATCTTTGTTCAGAACGGTGGACAATGCAATATTTTCTTAAATCCCATCGCCTGACAAGAAACTCACTGGACAACGGTCCTGCATCCACATTACCAGCTGTTGAGATTCTTAACAAGCCTCAAAGAAGATGTGTTTTATCAGAACAGCAAAAGTATCGCCGTGTTCAAGATATTTCCCAGAAGATTGCGTTAATGATATCTGAACAAGGAATGGATGAATTCCAATACAACCTGGATAATTTACGACAAATTGCAGAGTTCTTGCAGGAAGGAAAGAAATTCCAAGTTGTGAACTTTTTGGGTCAAACTCAGAAAGGTAGGCCTATATGCTAGCACTATTTACTAAATCAGAAAAACTAGCCTACTTTTTCAAATATCTGAAGAGATATGGGTTAGTTACTGCAACTTGCGTCGTGATTTTGCAGTCAATTTTTTTTTTGAGCAATGATTTTTATGGCGTTGAGCTATCCAATATGTGGGCTAATATGTACTGCATGCGCAGTTGCGCACTAATTTACGATTATACAAGGTTGCAGATGCTCAGTAATTCTGCTTTTGTGAACAACTGCATGATCCTTTTCAGGCACTGATACTGGAAGTGCTGCTGCAACATCTTCCAGCAATGATCCTGGAATTGTATTTCCTACGGTCTCAAACAGTACTTTACAGCACACACCCGGTGACGTCTTGTCGACCGTTGATACCAGTGCGATTATGATGCAGACTCCGTCCAGTTCTGTTCAGTCTTTTAGAAGTATGCTGTTTCTGAAAGCTTCATTTCTGATTAGTTGTTTTTTTTTTCTTGCATTGCATGCTGCGCTTACACTACGTTTCATGTTTCTTAAGATTATAGCACGGTCTGCATTATTTGATAAGTAATGAGTTTATTGGCAGGTGATGCAGCATTGTGCAAATAATCATCGAGAAACACCTAGCAGATTTTGATAGATACTGGATTGGTTGGCATTCGGTAACCACGCCAGAAGCATGTTTTGGCTGCAACAAAATCTTGTTTTCAAAAGGTTAATGTAGATTTGTTGACACCTCAAGTGCTCGCTTCCAACTCAAAATACGGTATATCACAATATCTACTGCCAGTGCACGTATTTACGATTATACGACATTATGTTCCGCCCAGGACCGTAACCTCGTCAGTTTGGCCCCCATTGCAACAGTGCAACACATCCAATAATTGTCCAGTAAAGACTCGTGCAACGCTTCTATTGTTTCTTCATTGCTCAGAGGTGATCCTTTTCAGGCACTGATACTGGAAGTGCTGCTGCAACATCTTCCAGCAATGATCCTGGAATTGCACTTCCCACAGTCTCAAGTAGTAGTTCACAGCACACACCCGGTGACGTCTTGTCGACCGTTGATACCAGTGCGATTATGATGCAGACACCGTCCAGTTCTATTCAGTCTTTTACAAGTATGTGCTGTTTCTGAAACATTCATTTCTGATTAGTTGTTTTTTCTTGCATTGCATAATGCATTATGTTTATTAATTTTTTAATAAAAACGTTGAAATAGTGATGTTTTCTACGTTGTAGCCTATATTCGATTCTCGTTGTGTTTATTAACAGATGATGCAGGATCAATTAAATTTCCACCGAAGATGATGAAACGTGGCAGGCCAAAAGGAGCTGGATTGACAGTCATTGGGTTACCACGCAAGAGACAAAAAAAGAGCGGACCAATTCCATTCAGAATGAAGTCGTCTTTTCAGAAAGAAGCAGGTTTGTTGCATTTATGTTTGTGTGACTTCATTTTTGTTATAGCCTACGTTAGTTTAAAAAACTACACTTTGACTTCTGTGGGTCTGCCTAGCCGATAGGCTACGTCAAAGCGTACGTAGGCTACATCAAACAAAGTCACCCATGGTCATATTTTTCAGCAATACTCAGTTGGTTTGTCGATTCTGAGGTAGTAGAAGAGGTCTTGCGTCCATTCAGCGATCGACTGATCGAAGAAAATGAAATTGAAACGTTGCCCGAAAGAATTCCAATGAAGTGTTTAGATGAAAACATTGCCATTGCTTCTGTGCGAAGACATTTTTCTTTTGACGGTTGGACGTTGATGGAGAACCTACTGACCACTTTGCGAAATAAAGGCCGCTGGTTGTGCATCTCCTGTTATTTAGATCTTGATGCAGGCGACAGCATCATGTGCGACTCGTGTCTGGATTGGCACCATCTGAGATGTCTTGGTAGAACAATGCCGCCAAAAACGAAGTCTTGGTTCTGCAGGAAATGCAACCTTATGGAGAAGTGACATTGAATGTTCAGGTGATACTGCAATCTCGCTTTGTCAATTAAACCAAGGTTATGTAAACCGTGAACTACGAAAAGACTTATTGGCCTTGACGCGTTATGCTTGAAACTTGTAACATTTGATAAAAATCGTTTCTTCAATGGTCCTCACATAAAACGCTAACGATGTGTTCTTGAATGACTAATGAGTCCAATCCTGGCATTAAAAGTTCTGATGCATTTAGGACATTTAACATTCTTTGGGAGAGCTGGCTGAAAGTCATGGACTAGTACAGGTTTGTAATGTAGTTGCTGCAATATACTACGGTCCAACAAGACCTTCAACAGTTCATCAATATTCAACTATTTTACTGTTTCCAACTTAACACAATTAGTATACGTATGTTGAACTCTTTCATAGCAAATGGTGGTACAGAACTTGAAAATAGCAAGTAAAAGGTAGCTCGAAGCTGCAGTTTTTTTTTTGACTGACTCATCAGGAGCTGTCATCAGAATAAAACAAACCTAAATGTGGTGAAGTACTTATAGTAGAAGGAAAGAAGAAAAACTGGAGCTTCAAACTATCAGCTACCTTATACTCGCTAAATCCAGATTTGTTGCATGTGTGTAGTATTTACATTTCTTCACTGTAATCTTAGGCTATGGCATAAATGCTTTGATTTCTTATGGCAAAAAATGGGTGATGAAGATCCATAAGTTTATAACAATAAAAAATCAATTGTTTATTGTTGAAAGTGGTTGGCTTCAGTTGAAGATGCCATGAGATCCATTGAAGAGTACGAAGCAAAAGCAGGAACGAAGCTTGTTGTTGTTCAGAAACGAGCATACGGTGCCATGTTAATGTTGATTTTTAACATCCTGTCATTGTAATTCACTAGTGTACTAAGTGTTGATATTCATACTACAATAATAAGCCTTTTCTTTGTTGACAAAGATTCTGAAAAGGTTTCTGCAAAGCACAGTGTTTTCACCAAAGTGGAGGTTAGGCATCATAAAAGAGGAAACGGTTTACTAACTGCAAAAAATGCTATAAACATATGTAAATGTGTTCTGTTTCATCAACTTTTCATCTCGTTTCTTAAAGACACTCAGTTTTCAGGTGTAAAAGCTTTGTTGATTCAAAGTAGCCTAGCCTACTTCACTGACCTCTTTTGTATTTTTTCCATCTAGTGTGCCAAATCCATACGCCTATGTGGTGTTATTGATTGGACCAAGTGACATGTCCAGCGGTAACCAAAGGCAGGGTTTGGGTCACAACCAATCTTTTTGAGACAATTTATTTTTTACCATATTCACGTAGTAGGCTTGGTGGTTTTCAATGTTACGTACAGTACCGTATATTATTTCTGTAGGCTACTATCATAAGATGAAAATTTAGTTGATTGTAACTCATCTTAGATGAAGATAATACGATTGTTGCATCGTTGCGGCCAAGGCATTTGCCTCTTGGATGCAACTTACAAGACGTCCAAGTATTCCCTTCCTCTATTTTTTCTTTGCGTCAGAACGAATGTTGGTTACCAGGTTGTTGCTACGTTTATTATCCAAAATGAACAAGCTTCGGACATAGCAGAAGCACTTTCTGTTGTAAAAGGGTGGTCAGAAAACTGGAACCCTTCGTTTTTCATGACCGATAAATGTGAGGCGGAAATCAAGGCCATCGAAAGCGTTTTTTCAAGTTAGTGAATTGCATTAACATTTTCGTTGCTTGTGTGCTGTCTCCATTGCTCATGCATTTGTGTCGTCACTGTTAAGTTGCTACTGTACTTTACCACTCAGTGCCCACGACTTCTTGTTCCGCAGATTGCTACGTGTTACTCTGTGCCTTTCATCGCGAACAAGCCTGGGAAAGGTGGATGAGGAAAAGTGACAATGGCGTTCGCGATGATAAAGCAATTGTGCTGACATACTGGACGCAATGAGGAAAGCAACTACATAGAACAGACTTGTTTGCAATCAAACCAGGCGACAATGAGCGAATGGCAAACGCGATACCCCCCTATTCAGGGATAATATGCGTGTCTGTGACCGCAGGGGACCTGGAGCCGAGTTGTTTTGCACGTTGATAGCACCATGCAGTTGCAAGCACAGTAATAGGCTACTGAGCTCACATTTTGAACAATTCTGTGATCTTCACACCAAGGCTTTTTTTCAGTTGCTAACACGGCCACAAATCGCAGCGCATATGCGTGCTTAGTGTTAAGTAACAGCCTAGTGGAAAGTGTTGTGGATTGAATTTGCTAGTTCAAATAAGTATATTAATTCCGGTACCCAAAGCCTCAAATGAATTCACGAATATCGCAATTGTTAACAATGGCATATAAATTAGGATGTTAGTGCACACAAAGTAGGGAAAGTATTGCTTGAAGAGTTGATTCCTGGGACAAAAATTGAACACTGTAGGCTATGTCGAGCAGAAACTGGTTTAGTGTTTTAAGGTGGTCAAAAATGTAAGCATGCGTCTATTTGCATCCAACAAATAACGAAACTCTAAACTTCTCAGTTTGGTCGGGAAACAAAAAGGGTTGCGAGGACAAATGGCAGGTCTCATCTAGGCAAGGAGAGGAGGGACACATGGGTGATGATCTGGCCTAACAGTTACTGAGCTGTGCTCAAAATATGTACAGTTTTTGTTTAACATGTGCGGTATTCACTTTTTGTAAATAGCCTAGCTTTTCGGAAATGCAACGAGTCATCTGGCGCTATTTGCTTGTGTTTGAAGCCCGGTTGCTCGCTTTGTGAAAAAGCTATCAACCTCAACTTTTGCTTGTCAATAGACAGAGATATGTTGTTTAGATTAGCGTTTATTAAATGCTGTTATCTTTAAAAATATTTGTGGGATAAATGGTTAAAGTCGGTCAAGTTCAACTCTTTACCTAAGAAATATTTTTAACTTTTAGAGTCTGGCTGACCTTAATTTGGATAGACGATAGCTTGTGCTTTCCAGCAATGGTTCAATTGTTAAAATCGAAGCAGAAACAAGCAACTTACAACTAATTTAATAAAGACATATAATGATCGCAGACCGGGGAGACTTGTATACTTGCTTCGATTCGGAAATGCAACGAGTCATCGGGCGCTATTTGCTTGTGTTTGAAGCCCGGTTGCTCGCTTTGTGAAAAAGCTATCAACCTCAACTTTTGCTTGTCAATAGACAGAGATATGTTCTTTAGATTAGCGTTTATTAAATGCTGGTATCTTTACAAGTATTTTTGGGATAAATGGTTAAAGTCGGTCAAGTTCAACTCTTTACCTAAGAAATATTTTTAACTTTTAGAGTCTGGCTGACCTTCATTTGGATAAACGATAGCTTGCGCTTTCCAGCAATGGTTCAATTGTAAAAATCGAAGCAGAAACGACAAAGATATATTATTGATTAAATGCTGGTATCTTTAGAAGTATTCTTCGGATAAATAGTTAAACTTGGTCAAGTTTAACTCTTTTCTAAGGAGATATGTGGTGTTTTTCGGGCATGTGTTACATAGCTATTAGGTAAAAGCGGACACTTGCATGCTTTTTTTTGTCATGGTTGACTAATTTCACCCCACTTTTCCACCATTTTATGGTGGATTCCTCCTGTGTGACGTCATCGCCTTTTTAACCAGGGTGGCGACTTGTATACCAGTTCCAGATCACGCATGAGCGCATATTGATGTCAAACGTAATGCTTGAGTGGTGCTTGTAAGAATAGCCTCTGAGGCTATTTTTACAATATGTTGTAAGAATAGCCACAGCCTTTTTAAAAATGAATTTTGATGTCAGAGAAGACTCCACCAAATAAAAAGTTACAACAAAATACAAGTGATACTTAAACAAACACGTTTTCAAAAATGGGCTGCCTAAAACACAATTTGAACTTTTGAAGGCACTTTGCAGCAGCCAGCTTCGATAAATTCTATACCGTAGCGAATCAGTGCAAGGCCATTTAAATTTTCAACTTTGTTGACTCCTGGCCTGAAAATTTCCTGCGAAATTCCAGTGTTTCAAAATAAAATTGAAAAACCTAAATTTAAAGCTTTTTTTTAAAAAATTACCAGCCAAATTCTAATTTATAAAAAAAAATTGATTTCGTTTTGTAAAATTTAAATTTCCCTAAATATTTCCCTAAAACAAGCAATTCCCTAAAAATTTCCCTACAGCCAAAAATTTACTTCAAATTTCCCTAATTTAGGGAAATTTCCCTAAAAGTGGAAACACTGGTCTGTGACTTATGTAGCAAACAGCAAACAAGCAATCAGTGTTGCCATATAAGTTTTTTCAAAATAAACTAGAATTTAGGGGTGACGAACCTTTTTGCGGTCGCGGGCCACTTTGTCAATTACACATGAGTTATCGGGTCACACACAACTTTTTAATCGTACCCTACCATGAAATCTTTCAGAAGAGACTCAAGATATTATTCATGAAAAGTAACAAATAGCAGAGGAAAGTAATAGAACCAACTCAGTTGAAATTATCTTACGCAGAAACAAAACATACATCAGTAAAAAATAAAAACGAATCAACTTGAGCAAAAAGGATAGAGCAACAGTACTTGCACTGATATTGAAGACAGTTAAATTGCTTTCAGTTAAATTGCTTATGAAAACGCTAAATTACTTATGAACGCGTTTGCTTTCATATGAGTATGATTTCTTCTTTTTTTGGCTATATCCTTTTTGCTCAAGTTGACTAAATGTTTCGACCATTATGCTCCGAGATGCTTTTTGTCTTAAATGCATGAGCGATTGTCAAATTGTTTTGCGGGCCGCAAAAAATTCTTTGACGGGCCGCATGCGGCCTGCGGGCCGCAGGTTCGTCACCTCTGAACTAGATCAAGCTAAAAAAAAGCCAAAATAAACCAAAGCCACGGCAGAACTGTACCGGTAGGTTACCAGTTATATATCTTGGTATTTTTTGCCACAATGGACCTTTTGCACATTCAAAATCACCAGAGCGTGACGTTTGAGTTATACGCGGAGTCTGAGGGTTAAGAATCGCTTGTTTTCTACGGTTTATGAAGGCGTTTCTTGTTATTGCAAGCAAGCGTGAGGTCGCTGGCAGGTGAAAGTAAATTTTTTGTGTTTATGAATTGTTGTAGGTTATCGGTACACTTCAGTTCTTGTTCGTTTTAATCATAATGTTGGCTAACAGACTAGGAAAGGCAATTTAGGACGGCCATTGTGGAGCGTGTGCATTTTGACCTACTGTCCCTAATTTTGACCGGGAATTATGGATCACGTTAGTGGTAGCCTACCTTGTCTTGCAACATTTTCTTTTCATTCTGCATCACTGGTATTTTCCTGTCGAAGATGTGAAATTGACGAATTTTTTTTATGGCCCACTCTCTACAATACATGAATGCGATGGCGTGCAATACTTCGTGTATTCAACACATCGTCTTCACTCATTTGAGGCCTACCTAGGAAAGGAGAGATATTCAAATGTAGACCAATACCATGTAAGCTAAATCTTTTTCTATAAGAAACCCTTTTTCGGCCATAACAGCATCATTGCAGTGCAGTTCATTAGCAGCTATTTTCTGCTTCAAAAGGTGAAACATCCACTCCTCTGACATATTTCTTTGTCACTCACATTACCAGTGTAGCCTACAACTGAGATACAAACATAATAGCCCCATTTCTTAGATCAAGTGCAGTGCAGTCGATGGTGATCATGGTGCTTGAGTAGGCTAGTCCTTTTTGAAGTCTAGCTTCATGGCTGCTATGATAACATCACGATGACGGAATATGTTCAAACTAATCAACCTTGAATACATGAGATGAGATGCATTCATGAATAAAAAATACGGTGTACAGTACGAATGCAGAAGTAATACCAAACCTTGTGCCTAAGTTTGTATAAAACAAACCCAGGCGAAGCTTCATCAACACCAAGAAAAATTCATCTTCCACCGCTAGTCTATGTAGCCTAGATGCAGTGCTCCTGTATCATTTTGAGGTATTTCGAAAGTAGCATCGTCATCAAGTTCTGCATCAACATTTTGATTTGCATGCTTAGCTTTTGAAGCTGTGTAATACAGGAAATTCTTCCTATCTTTGCCGGGCAAGATCGCTTCCAATACAGTAAAGAACGGGTCGAAGGTTAACACTTCTGTAGCCTAAGTTTACAACTTAAAAGAGTTTTATTTTCTGGAAAATTATACTGAAACACTGATACACGCCTGTAAAAACCACAAAACAACAGCTTAAGCAAACGTTAAACAATTTATTCGCCTGCAAACTACGCCACTAACTCTATTGCACAGCATTGCGAACAGCGGCTAGTCGTTCACGACTCCAACGTCACGCTCTGTTGGTTTGTTATGCAAAAGGTCTATTGACTTTCTAAAAAATAACGCGTTAAAATAGTTTTTGAAAATTTTGTAATTGGCGGTGGGCGGTACGGTGCAGAACGTGCAGTGTCAAAGTTCTAGATGAATTGCGGTGTGCGGATAAAAATTTTGGCTTCACTGCATCTCTAACATACAATACTGATGACAAATCACATCACGACAAATGAAGCTAAACAAAATAGAACAGAATAAGCCAAATTGAAGCAGAAATAAACTAAAAAATAAGACGTAAAGTATGTCCAAAAAAACAAATATAAACCAAAAAAATTAAAATAAACTATGAACCAAATCGAAAAAAAATAAACCAAACGGTTGCAAAATAAACCAGATTTGGTTTAAAAAACACCGCAAGCAATTGATTGACGGCAGTCTATGTAGCAAACACCACCGTCATTCTGGCAGAATAATTTTTCCGCTTTTCGCCTAAAAAAGTTATCCGTGAATAAGTGCGAGGCACAAAATGCGACATGACATACCTTCGAAAGATCTTCCAATAAAACTATAATCCGCAACATGTACCACTTAAATTTTACATGCATCGGATTCAGTATTAAATTACCTTTCCAGGGATGTGCACCAATAGGTCGGCATTTGGAAGGAATTCCCAGCATAACGCTTCAAAGATGGAGAATATATTTACGATAAACATTAAAATAATACGATTTTTGCATAATAGACACCACTCCAAACATCTTCGAATAAAACTATAATCCGCAACACGTGCCACTTAAATTTTACATGCATCGGATTCAGTATTAAATTACCTTTCCAGGGATGTGCGCCAATGGGTCGGCATTTGGAAGGAACTCCCAGCAGAATGCTCCAAAAATGGAGGATACATTTACGATATTCAAGAAAATAATACGATTTTTGCAAATAAACAGCACTCCAAACATCTTCAAATAAAGCTATAATCCGCAACACGTGCTACTTAAATTTTACATGCATCGGATTCAGTATTAAATTACCTTTCCAGGGATGTGCACCAATAGGTCGGCATTTGGAAGGAACTCCGAACGCTTCAAACATGGAGAATATATTTATGATAAACATTAAAATAATACGATTTTGAATAATAGGCACCACTCCAAACATGCAAAAGTCGTATTATTTTAATGTTTATCATAAATATATTCTCCATCTTTGAAGCGTTCTGCTGGGAGTTCCTTCCAAATGCCGACCTATTCGTGCACATCTCTGGAAAGGTAATTTAATACTGAATCCGATGCATGTAAAATTTAAGTGACAAGTGTTGCAAATTATAGTTTTATTTGAAGATGTTTGGAGTGCTGTTTATTTGCAAAAGTCGTATTATTTTCTTGAATATCGTAAATATATCCTGCATTTTTGAAGCGTTCTGCTGGGAGTTCCTTCTAAATGCCGACCTATTGGCGCACATCCCTGGAAAGGTAATTTAATACTGAATCCGATGCATGTAAAATTTAAGTGGCACGTGTTGCGGAATATAGTTTTATTTGAAGATGTTTGGAGTGGTGTCTATTATGCAAAAATCGTATTATTTTAATGTTTATCGTAAATATATGCTCCATCTTTGAAGCGTTATGCTGGGAGTTCCTTCCAAATGCCGACCCATTGGTGCACATCTCTGGAAAGGTAGTTTAATACTGAATCCGATGCATGTAAAATTTAAGTGGCACGTGTTGCGGATTATAGTTTTATTCGAAGATGTTTGGAGTGCTGTTTTTTATGCAAAAATCGTATTATTTTAATGTTTATCGTAAATATATTCTCCATCTTTGAAGCGTTCTGCTGAGAGTTCCTTCCAAATGCCGACCTATTGGTGCACATCCCTGGAAAGGTAATTTAATACTGAATCCAATGCATGTAAAATTTAAGTGGTACATGTTGCGGATTATAGTTTTATTTGAAGATGTTTGGAGTGGTGTCTATTATTCAAAATCGTATTATTTTAATGTTTATCGTAAATATATGCTCCATCTTTGAAGCGTTCTGCTAAGAGTTTCTACTTTCTTCCAAATGCCGACCTATTGGTGCACATCCCTGGTAAGGTAATTTAATACTGAATCCGATGCATGTAAAATTTAAGTGGCACGTGTTGCGGATTATAATTTTATTCGAAGATGTTTGGAGTGGTGTCTATTATGCAAAAATCGTATTATTTTAATGTTTATCATAAATATATCCTCCATTTTGAAGCGTTCTGCTGGGAGTTCCTTCTAAATGCCGACCTATTGGTGCACATCCCTGGAAAGGTAATTTAATACTGAATCCGATGCATGTAAAATTTAAGTGGCACGTATTGCAGATTATACTTTTATTCGAAGATGTTTGGAGTGGTGTTTATTTGCAAAAATCGTATTATTTTCTTGAATATCGTAAATATATGCTCCATCTTTGAAGCGTTCTGCTGGGAGTTCCTTCCAAATGCCGACCTATTGGTGCACATCCCTGGAAAGGTAATTTAATACTGAATCCGATGCATGTAAAATTTAAGTAGCACGTGTTGCGGATTATAGTTTTATTCGAAGATGTTTGGAGTAGTGTCTATTATGCAAAAATCGTATTATTTTAATGTTTATCGTAAATATATGCTCCATGTTTGAAGCGTTCTGCTGGGAGTTCCTTCCAAATGCCGACCTATTGGTGCACATCCCTGGAAATTTAATTTAATACTAAATCCGATGCATGTAAAATTTAAGTGGCACGTGTTGCGGATTATAGTTTTATTCGAAGATGTTTGGAGTGGTGTTTATTTGCAAAAATCGTATTATTTTCTTGAATATCGTAAATATATCCTGCATTTTTGAAGCGTTCTGCTGGGAGTTCCTTCGATTTGCAAAATTTATTGGTGTCTTTCTGTGTGTCTAAAACAAATCCTTGGAGGTGTTAATAGCCAGATGTCTTCGAAAACGATATAAATTTTTACAAACTTTATTGTATTTTCAACAAAGGGCTCAACTTCGGAATCAAAACTTGGAAAATTTGGGGGGCCATGGCCCCTTTCGCCTCCCCCCCTGGCTACGCCTATGGCTTAGAATGTGAGCGCAGTCTGACTCGGCGCCGGCGTCACATTACGAGTAAACAAGTAGGCTATAGAACATTATATTGAACAATGGTTAATATGGTTTTCATCAGCCAAAATCAGGGGAGCAGCTGACTCAAAGACTATATATGTCACTTCGCTGCTTCTTGTCGTCTGTTGTATCGCATCTGTGATCGCAGTGTACTATCAAGGCCGTTAACAGGATTTCTCGGGCCCAGTACCAATTTATTTTCGGGCCCCCTTCATCGACAAAGTTATGAATATAAAGGTTGTGTACAAACTTTTATTGATGTCGTTTAACCCGTAGCCTATGTGTTACTGCTTCCTTTTGGCGGCAAGAGTTACTGGCCGAGACCATCTGGTCTACGTCTCTCTTATTGCTAATTACTCCGTCGGCTTTTATCAAATAACAACTAGAAAAAGTATGCCGTTGGTCAAAAGCCTTATCTATCACTTCAATCAATTTATTTCACAAAAGATTGTATATTTTAGGTAGAAAAGGTGATATTGAAAGACTCGGTTTTTGACCTATTTTCGCCATTTCTTGGTCAAATTTCTCAGCTCACATTTTATTTTGAAAGTCTTCTTACGTTGAACACAGAATTTCATCAATCTTTTTTTTCCGTTTCTGTGCAAACAGTATTCCATGCACTTTTTGCACTACAAAGCAATTTGCGGAAACAACAAATTACCTTCCTAATGATTGTCTGCCAGCAAAGAATGACTCATATTGCGTCAGATCGCGACTCCCTACCCAGACAGCAAAATCGACATTGAATCAATGTAAAAATGACGGATTTTGTTGCCTGGGTACAGAATGGAAATTCAGCGCTGCCGACAAACACAAAATGAAACCGCACGCTAATAGTAAACTGTCAATCAAGCTATTGAATATCAGCAAATTTCTTGCATATCATAACTGGCTGTGACAAAAGGTTTATTGTGAACTTCACAATTATTCGATACCAACATAATCGGGATTAAAAGTTGGGGCAAGAAAAAAGTAAAAGTCAAGAAATCTCAGGTTTCTAGCGTCACTGCTTCTTTGTGAAATTGCTGAATTAGCAGAGGGCGAGACCATAGGGTCTACACCAGTAACAGGTACGGTTAAGCATGGTCATTTAACAAATCTTGCGCAATCTTAAAATGTCCCAAACCGCAAAACATACTATCTCCATCTAGCGGTTGCTTTTTTGAACTTTTATTTGTCACATGGCGCTAGAGTATTACTTCCCGATTCCATTGATGTTTCACTGGTCATTCTAAGCTCACCAGAAGAAAATTTACAGCACTACAGACAGTCAGAAAGTTTTCAAACATTTGCTGATTGCTGCAATCTGAAAAGCGGTTTTGGTCTAATTTTTAGTGCAGAAATAGGGATAGTAATCTTCTTACCTGTGCCATTTCAGTTTTTGAGTTTGAACAAATATTAGCCTGTTTATTTTGAAATTCGTGTTTCGGGTAATATTCGTGGTTAGGGAAATCACTATATTAGACTGAATTCTTATTTTACTGTTTGGCGACAGAAGTGACTATTTTACCACAAGAAAGCTGAAGTGGGCCCGGTACCCAGAAAGAGGCCGGTACTTTACCATCTGACGGCTGAAAGGGCTGTTTTAACTTCGGATGGCAATTCCTTTAGATCTGATTATATCAGCCTAAGATCTTGATAATGTTTGAAGTCGCGGGGAATTGTTTAAATCCGGGCCCCTTAAATATTCCGGGCCCGGGTCCAAAAGTACCACCTAGACCCCCCTGTCAACGCCCCTGTGTACTGTATGTGATCGCAATGGGCGCAAATAAAAACACAATAATTATAATTCATCTGGTAAAGGTTACGATATATGAGAAATATTGATTATTATGCACTTTAAAGAATAAATTCAAAAAAAAGCCAAATCTAGAAAAAGGTCAAATGTATAATTTTTAAGGCCAACAGACTCTAAAAAAGCCAAATTCGACAAATTTGGCCTTAAAAAAGCCAATCTGGCAACCCTGAGCAGTAAACCTCGGGCTCGGCTGGCTCGGTAGACACTTTAGTAAGCAGATTTCTAATGAACCACGAACTAATCAGAAGCTACACTGTTCATGACGTCATCAAGGTTGCGTTTAGGAAGAATAAAAAAAGAACGCAAATTATAGCTAAATTAAATCAATGCTTTTGCCATCGTTTGACTTGGCGCATATGTTAGGGCGGTGGTAGTCATCACATTGACGTGGGTTTGATTCCCACCTCTGCTTTAGCTCTTTTTTCTTCTGTAATTGCCAAACAAAATTCAAAGTAATAATTAATTCTCTGGCTGAATGCTGGGCTGGAATGGTCACAATTGGACAGACAACGTAGCATCTGATTGGTTCGTGGTTGGATTGGACAGAAGTCCATGATTGGATATTTGCATGTTAAAGTGCCTTCTGTCTGGCTCGGTAGGCACTTTAACATTACCCACTGGTCGAAGAGGTACGCAATCATGCGTGACATGTTCAATCAATATTTGTGTTTTAGTCACAATTTCGACTTGTTAAAGTGGCTACCATTAAGATCCTTCTTGCACTCAGTTCAGTTGCAGAAGAAAAAATAGTATTAGCAGAGGGTGGGAATCGAACCCACGAAATCGAAATTACTATACTCCTCTGCCCTAACCATTAGGCAACGGTGGTTGTGGTGAAGCATTTAGTTAAATTTCTTTGTGTCAAAATTTTTGATCAGAATATCACGTCACGAGTCACATGACTGAAATCAGCTGAATCGCGAATGAACATGTCACGCATGATTGCGTACCTCTTCGACCAGTAGGTAATGTTAAAGTGCCTTCCGTCTGGCTCGGCCTCGCTCGCAAACCACAAGGTTGCCAGATGGTATTTTTTTAATTGTATTTTTTAATTTCTTGGCGTTTTATTTATCGGGTGCCTGTTTTTTAAAACCTTTTTGAATATGTTATTTGTTTAGTATTGATGTTCTATTTTCATCTATAAAAAGATATCAAAATCTCTGCTTTGTTGGTTATGGTTAGTTTTGGCATAAATATCTGCCCAGATAACTCAGTTGGTTAGCGAGTGACTTCTGGAATGAAGAAGCTTCAAGATCAAGCCGCGCTGGTTCGACTCTCGGTGTGTGCGCTTGAGCAACGCACGTAAAGGACTGCTCTCCATTCAGCGGCACTTAATGTATGGAAAAAATTCTCCGGCAAAGAACACTTCAACAATCGGAAACTCTAATTTGTCAATCTCGGTGACTGGACCTACGTTAGTGATTCAAAGCCTCTACAAATATGCTAAACTTCCAGGATTAAGCTTTGCAAGAAGCTTTTCCAGTCCGAGGATATAGATTCAATCAATCAAATACGTTTAAAGCAAGGGCAACACTAAAAGGCGGAAATGCGGAACGTGGAAATAAGCCGGGCGTGAAATGGCGTATTGCCCGCAGAAGTAGCGATTTAATGCCGATGTAGAAAACGCGGAAACACGATCTTGGCGTCCATATTGTTTAACATAACGATAACTTCCTCATGAAAGAATGAAATGTTGCAACATGGAAAAAAGCGGAAATGCGATTTTTAACAACAACTCACCACCGAACAGTGACGATCGGTGAGGGAAAGCAAGGAAAGCAGTGCTTACCTTAGCAAAAACTATGCAAAATATAATGACTGAATTCTAGGTTTAACTTATTATTTTTATCACGTCTATTTTAACTTGAAAATTACTGTATTCGTGACTAGAATTACTCGTAACGCTTGTGAGTAGTCTAAGTCCTCACCAAACCGCATGTCTTGCCTATAAATGCCAATTGACGCAAACGCTTCGGTCAGAAACAATCACTGAAGCTCCAGGTAAGCAATTATCAAACTTGCTTTCCCAGATTCAAAAATGTCAAAAAACGCCTTCGTTTTAACCAATCCACACCCGTTTTGCAAAACGTCACCAGCTGCTTAGCCAATCAGATGTGTTATGGTTATGGTAGGTTAGTTGTGCTTTCCCAGTGACGTCAATGCGTACATTCGCTAGAGCGACTAGACTAACTCGTCAGAATGGTATCTCGTCACGGTACAGGCACAGCATCATAATGCCAATAAGCTTGTTGCTGTTTTTTGATGTCTCCTCGCCATGTATTTAGCCTACTATACTAGCTTTCATAGTCATGCCTTTGCCCTTTTTACAGCGTTGATATAACGCTACTTCGCCAATGAACGTTCAAATGCGGATGCAATATTTAGTTTGTTAAGCTTCTATACGCAGGAGGCAAACTTATCCAGCTTTTTGTACAAATTGCTTGCGGTTGTAATGTTTAGGCCTAAGTGTTAGTTTTTGTAGTGTAGGCTTAACTGAATATCTGAGAATGAACATTCATGACGAATTAAACATTTAGACAACTATTATTCCATGTCTAACACAGGATTTTGGTCCTGCAACGTTAAAATTAAGATTGTTCATGACTTCTAAACATTAAATGGATGTATGATCACGACATAGGCGAAGCACAATTTGACAGATTTTTATTTTTGATTTGTTTTGGAAATGCTCTCAGAGCGCACCAAATTGGAAGTGTTTTTCAAAAATTTCTGGGGGAGGCCCCCCGGACCCCCTGCTGGAAGTGTTGCCTTCGGCAACACGCCTTCGGGCTTCGCCCGACGGTTACGCCCTTCGTGCCTACTACCTTGCTGCAGCATATTTCCAAGTTGCTTTTCCAACGGTTTAAGCCACCGAACATCACTGCCACCGAACCTACTTTTATGTTGAAATATCATTATCATTGAAAGATATTGTTTAGAAGCAATTGTGAGGTCATTAAATACTTTGACTGTTTTAATTCCACAGTTATTGGAGTAAATTTCGAAATTTAATGGAATTTATTGAAATAGGAAAAAGGCGGAAATGCGATTTTTAGCCACAACTCAATACCGAACATTTTCTTATGTTGAAATATCATTGAAAGATATTATTTAGAAGCAATTGTGAGATCATTAAATACTATGACTGTTTTAATTCTAAAGTTATTTCGGCTTACTTCCGTGCTTCCGCATTTCCGCCTTTTAATGTTGCCCTACAACGAAGAAGTTCCTAATGACAGAACTCTGCAAGGCTTGCTTCTTTAAATGTACCTAGCAAACCTCACAATCACAAGGCTTGTACAATTACCTAGTGATGGTAATTGGTAACTACTAACTAGGCTATGACTTTGAAGAAGGTTTGTGCAGTTGTCAATTGATAGTTATGAGGTTTTCTCAGGGGGCGTCTTTAAATGTCGCAAACTCCAAATTACTCGCAAAGCTTGTGAAAGGTTCTGCATTAGAAAGCCTACCCCAATAGGTTTTCATAGTCTACTTAAAGAAGATAGATTTATACCAGCAAGTAATGGTAAGGTTGTCTGTAGTCTAGGCCTACCTATTTTATGCCAGTGTTGTTTGTTGACGCCGCCAACTTGACGGCATTAACATTTTGTTGACGCTGTGGCTAGTGCCATCAATTTATTTTTTAGTTGACGGAAGTGATAGCGCTGGTCACAGCGGTAAACCATAATCTCTTCGTGGGAAAATTGTAACATAAAGTTCCCGGATCCGTTTGTCCGCATGTAGTGACCGAAAAGAAACACTCCTTGAAACGTCTATTCAATAAGTGTATTCCTGTAAAATTAGCCCGCGGCTATCGAAATCGAGATGCAACGCCTTGCACCTTTAAAAACTGTCACTACGATACAGATTACTTGGATAAAAGACGGAGAGTTTGTCCAGCTAGCAAGCACCAAATAAACCAGTTAAATGTGCGACCGACTTCCAACAAACAACTTCAAGAATGAATCAGAAAAATTTGTGATAACTCAAAGGCACGCCAGCAGTTAGCGCGACGCAACATTTCATGTTTAAACAGGTTTCAACAGGTTTGACACAGGTCTTACGAACGATGGCGCAATTTTGGCTCATGTTTTAGGAATTTCCATGACGTAAGATTCAGTAGACTTGAACGGTTTTTATATGACGTTTGATTAGGTGAACAATTGTCTGGAACAAGCGCCGTCAACTATTTTTCCGATTTTAAGCGTCACGCGCTATGCGTCATTTTTTGTTTTCATGGAAAATCTCGTTTCACAATGAAAGTTTCACAATATTCTGGCCAGCGCAACTTATCCGAATTACTGTCTTTTGCATTGCCTGGAATGGCTACCTGGAAATGCTGGAATACAAGCGGAAAAAGTTCGCCAAATGGTGATCACTCATATCATGAGCAGAATCGAAAACAAGGGATCAGAGAGAGAAAGCAAAAAAGCAAAAAATCAATGAATGTCGGAGGTTGAAAATACTTTATTTCAAGAGCTCTATGCTCCTGAAAAGAGCGATGTTAGTGTTGGATGTAGGATGTCCCATCGATGTCGTCCCCACAAATTCTCAAGGTACTACTTCAGTAGCCTAGAGGCACCAAAAAAACGGTCGTCTTTAAATGTAGCAAGTTAACCTCGCAAACCACATGGTTGCCAGATGGTATTTTTTATTGTATTTTTTTTTTAATTTCATGGCACTTCATTTATTGGGTGCATGTTTTTTAAAGGCAGTGGCTATTTGACCGGCGCCGGTCTTTGAATCTGAAACACTATTTGACCGTCATTACGTCATTGTCCAGACACTTTTTTTCTTTTTCTCTTTCAAAGCAAAAGATGAGAAGCGCGCATATAAGTTCTGAATCCAACCATTTTATTCAACTGGTTACGTGGTGCGTGTGGTACGTCGCCGCTTCCTAATCTAGAGGGACTGAGTTCGATACTACCCAGGAGCGTTCTTTTTTTTTTAACTAAATTTTGACCCAAAGTGCATTTTTGTAGTCAATTTTTAATTTGAGTTGCATTACATTTACATACCATTACCATTTTATTAAAAGAAGCATTGTATATAACTAACTTGTTGAGAGCAAAAATGTAGCCTATTGCTTCGTTCGGCAAACACGGTCACATCAATCAATCATTTTATTTTTCGTCATTAACGCGTCTGCACGTTAATGAACCAGCACGTTAATGAACGGGAAAAGGTGGCAAAACCTTGAAAAGTTTAAAACGTGCCTGAATTGAAAAATTATGTAGGCTATATACCGTATCAGTAGTTAGCACGGCCACAATCGGAAAATTACCCAGAGAAGTTCTCAAATTCCAGCAAATTAAAAAAACTCTAACTTTATTACTCACATTTGAAAAGACATAAAAAATAATTAAAAACTGACTACAAAAATGCACTTCGTGTCAAAATTTAGTTAAAAAAAAAATAAATAAAAAAAAAGAACGCTTCCTGGTAGTATCGAACTCAGTCCCTCTAGAGTCGGAGGCGGCGACGTATCGCACGCGCCACGTAACGAGTTGAATGAGATGGTTGGATTTAGAACTTATATACGCTTCTCGTCTTTTGCTTTGAAAGAGAAAAAGAAAAAAGTGACTGTATAGTGATGTCATGACCGGTCAAATAGTGTTTCAGATTCAAAGACCGGCGCCGGTCAAATAGCCACTGCCTTTTTTAAAGCCCTTTTGAACATGATATTTGTTTAGTGTTGATGTTGCAGATGTTCTATTCTCATCTATAAAAAAGATATCAAAATCCCTGCTTTGTTGGTTATGATTACTTTTATATAAATACATTTGAAGCAATGCTTTTGCGATCAACATTTGTAAGATATTGAAAGTTAATATTAACGCAATATTTGTTAGTCAGACATTCGGGAATTAGTATTCCATTCCTTAGTTAGACCATGTTTGGGTGAGTTCACTAATCACTGGTTTTCTAAAAACTGGGCTGCAGTCGATAAATAAAACTTAACTTTTGCAGGCGACCGTAGTTCCTGCCCTGGGCTACGTCGTGTGACATACAACGAAGAAGTTCCTAATGACAAGTTTTTGTGTGTGTTTAGAAAGTAAGGGATATTTTGTGAATGAAACCGGTTTTTCCAAGGTTTGGTCATTTGAAGTGTGTTTAAAATACCTATATGCTTTGGCTCTTTTTTGGGCAGTACTTTCTACTTCAACCTTTTGTCTTGAGTTGACATTGGAAGCTATGTGTTCCTCGGCAGTCGAGTCAGACACATGTTTCGCCCATGAGGCTGGGCTCATCAGTACCGCACCACTAGTTCTTGCCACAATGCCACATAGTTCTCAACCGCTGCTTTTCGCAGTCAATAGAATTCTTACCCTTGTGGAAAGAAATCATGTTTTTGGGAAAGGTCTTGATGGATAGTGTGGAGACTACATCGGTATGGTTAGCAAAACACAATGCTCGTTGTTCTATAGTGAGTAGTCAGGTAGTGCTGACGCCAGGAAGATCGCTCCTTCTCAATTGGAAGCTATAGTAAAGTGCCTTCATTTGTAAAAACCAAATTTGTTTAAAATGCATATTTGCAGATTATTTGAACATTAAAGCAAACCTATCTTTCTACATGGCTACCTTTGTTAAGCAAGTATCATTGCTACTGTAACTGCTACCGTACTCTTAAAAAAATGTACCATCGCTACTGCTACTAAAAGTAGTGTGCTACTGCCAAACCTCTGTGTTCTTACCACACTAAAATATTTATGTTTTTATTTTTGTTCAGAAAGTAAAACAATATATATAGTTGCTAAAGTTTCCACAATGAACATTTTTTTGAAAAAAATGACCTTTGCTACTTTTATGGACTTAAACTTGGGACTAAAAATTGCTTCAAATATGTTTGTAAGAGACCAAGCTTGTTCTAGATGTTTGAAAAAGGGGTTTCCTTACAATCCACAAAGAAAACTTCATACATCATCATATCATTGTACTGAGGATAGTAAAGAGAATGCCACACAAAACGAAGCATCTGCAGTCACCGAGAAATCATCTGATGATGCAAATCCTCGTGATTCAAAGAATCTTGAAAAGAAACAAAGATATTCTAAAACAAAGAAATTGAAACATCACAACAAGAATATTTCAGAAGATATGAATAAAGTATGTGAACATTTTTGAAAAGCCCATGTGACATGTTATATGCTTGTCATTTACTTGAAATATGCCATTACAATGAATGCATTTATTTTTTATTGATAAAGTTTTGACTGTTACACTTGTATTAAATGTTACACTTGTATTAGTTATAAATGTATTATGTATAATACTGTATGAGTATATAGTTGAGTACAGTTACTATGCAGCATATTTGAACTTTAAATGCCATAAACAAAAACTGGCACTATACTATGCAAGGCGATTTTATAAGAAAATTTGAAAAAAATTATACCAGAGGTCGTGGAATATACTGTTTATCTTAAAATCAGGGCTAAAGTTGAAATAACCTTCCCCCTTATTTAAACATTTTTGGTTTTCAATGTTGGACATTTTGGTTAGGACTTAATCTCTGCTCTGCAATCTGCATTGATGAGAAAGCTTGAGTGCATGTATTTTTCTAGTTAGATTTATCAGTATCGACTACCACACTTGCTACGAAGTATGAGGTATATATGTCACCAAGTCAAAGATAGACCATGATTCATTCAGCAGATGACACTTAAGTGTTAATTAAGTCATGTCTTCTGCACTGTTGCAGAGGTTTATCTGTTTTGATGCTATAGGCTATTATACTTTGTTGCATTTAGTAACAGTCAGTTTCGTCACATTACCCTTCAGATTTAACGATTCAATGGCTACGATACCGCTACCTCAAGTTTATTTTGATGCTTGAATGTCAAAATTCTCTTTCCAGTTTAATCAGAATAGTTAATATTTGTTCTCAATTTTTATCTTTTCTTTGAAGATTCCTAATGAAGATCTTCAAAAATCAGCAGACGCAAAGTCAGTTACAGATAACTTAATGCGACCTTCAAAAATGGCCACGTCAAACCTCAAGCATTCTTCTAAGTCAAAGTCAAAACAACCAACTCTCTGGCAATCATTGGTTGATTCACAAATGGACAATTCTAACACTGATGGGGAAAAACAAAAGGAAGGCTTAGAAATAACTTCTATGAAAAATATGAAACAGGTATTTTATTTTCTGAACTTTCAGCATTTGTACCAACATGATGAAACGCTGCTATATATATGCTTAAACAAAGACATTTGGCTAAAGAAGGCCAATTTTTTTCAAGACAAACATTTCTTTGTGTGAAAATGTGAAATGATTAAGTTGGATATGGATAAGCTCTGACAAATATTCGTTTATGCAGTAAGTCATTGAATCTTGAAAGTAAGGTAGTTCTACTAAATTTACCAATGTTCATCAAGTACACATATAATAGTATACCCCCTAAAATGGTGGTAATTATTACCACACAGCATGACCAACCAACCACTTTTCACTTGTAGTTGTATGAACTCATCCACGTCCACCTACCACTTCCGTTAAAAAACCACTCATTTTGCTTTTGTTTAACTTTTGTCTATTCAAACTTCAGTTGCTTCCTTGTGTTAATTTCAATGCAAATAAGACAAACTTGAGATATATATATTATATATGTATGATTTATCTTATCCAAAGCCTGGGTTATTGTTTTTGATACCTCACAAACAGCAGCATCTGCTTGTCTTTAAAGGTGTTTGGTTTCGAAAGTTCAATAAGATATTTTTATGATATGTTCTTAAAGTAAAAGTCCTATAAAGCACGTTGCCAACACTTTTGTGTTTTTCAGCCTACACGAAGTTCTGACGAAGCAACTATGAAGCTAATTATGGTAAAACCTTACTCCTCAGATTTTCAAATTCATTTGTTTTTTTCTCAGATACACTGATGCTTTTATTACATTTCTCTCATTGGCTATGCTTTGTCATTGGAAAACATTGTTGAACTTGAAACTGAAATTTCGACTTCGTTTTATTTATATGGTCAATTGTTGATAAACTAATGTATTTTTTTGCAATAATAGGCTATTATAAAAAAAATTTCAAGAAAACTGTCTGTCCTTTGCCTTTATGTAATACAGTAGAATTCGCCTATAACGGCTTCGTTTATAACGTCAATTCGCCTATTACGTCACATTTCGCTCGGTTCCGGCAGAATTCTTATCTTTTACGTACATTGTAGTTCGGCTACAACAGCATCGCCTATAACGTCAATTCGCATGTAACATCACCCTTTATTGGTCCCCAGACGTCTTTTGTTCGTTTTAAACTTTATAACGTCACTTTAAGCCATCACCTTCACCACGAACGGTCAGTCTTTTAATCCAGTTAGCGCTGCTGCTTGCAAAATGTCTTCCCTTTATTTTGCTACGTCGTTCGCAGCAGGGACTTTAATTCACTGAATTAACTTTTTTCCCGCGTGAAAAACTATCACGTGTAAAAAGCAGCTCTACTGCTGTATGTAACGAGCTGTATTGCGCAAATTTCCTGTACCTTTCACTGTAGGTTATTTAATTTTTTTTTTTTAAACAATTTCTTTGTTTACTGTAGTTTCTGCGTGACTTTTGTCAGTTTGGTGGTACACAGTAAACCTGACTGGATTATACACCTCTTTCTTTAAACAAAAGACAGTTTTGGAATAGTTTGCGGTAGCTCGTCTATAACGTCAATTCGGCTATAACGCCAGTTTTTGCAATCCCCTAGAGGTGCCGTTATAGGCGAATTCTACTGTATATTATAATTGTACTGTTCTGTGAATGTACAGAGTGTGTAAATACGGCAAATTAAAATTAGTAACGGCAGAATAACTTTTTTCTTGTTTAATGATGTGCTACTTTCAACAGGACGTTGTTGCTGAACTAAATCCAGAAAAGGGAAATATTGCAAAGAAAAAGAGAGAAAGGTTGGATTTGTCGAATAAAATGCGAGACATTCGAAGTCACAAAAGACAGGAGTCACCGAGAGATTTCGAGTGAGTTTAAAGTGAAACTGAACCTAGATCATTAAGTTGTAATTTTTTAGATTCGGTTCTGTGCTGGCTCATGAATTGTAAAAGTCCAGACAATTTTATCCAGCAGCTGTTTCTGCCCCTTGCCACACCTAAAAATGCTCTTTTTAACAATGTGTACAGAAACTTATTTTTTGCAACAATAAATATGTTTAATACAATTTGGGTAGAGAGGTAACTCTTTTAAACCATAAACAGACATAACTAAGCAACAACACTACATTTAACATTATGATATAAAACTTTTTATAATGTTAAATGTAGTGTTGTTGCTTAGTTATGTCTGTTTATAAATATGTTTACAAAACAATTAATATATATAACTTGCTGAATGAATTTTTGTCTTTGGTGATTGGTAATATCTATAGTTCAGCTTCAGTTTACTGATTTCCCACGTCCTGTTTATGCTGTAGATGATAAAGGGTTAAACTATATTTTTGGTTTAGTAGCTCTCGAACATATTTTCGTTTGGGCTGTTTCCTGTGTGTCCTAAACCTGTATCTTCTTTGTAGGTCAGTGCTTGGAGAGATGAAGGATTCTGGAGAGTGAGTGGCAGATTACTGACGTTCCTTTGTTTCGAGTTTTAGTTACTTTTATTTGCAACAAAGTTCGGTCTCACTTTTGTACGAAATTGTACAGTTGGTGAGCGTTTTAAGCTCTGTGGTTGCAAGATGAAGCGACGATCATTCAATGTTGGGTACCGTTGCAATAATACCAACTGGTGCCGAAAGAAAATCTTTGCATGTACAGTTGTACACAGTGTACAGTTACAATCTGTTGGTTGGATTTGGAATAATGTACTGGCAATAACTTCAACAACAACAATTGGACTTGTTTTTTGAACGAAAAGGTCACTTGTAGTGGCTGAGTTTGCTCAATATTACAAAGCCATTACAAAGATCAGAAATATCGGGAATAAACTCCAAAATAAGCTTTCTCGGGCCTAGAAGAAATATTTGAAAAGTCTATCAATTGTGCTCATATTTCCTTTCACTAGTCTATTTTTTTAACACGCAACAAATATTATTCACACTATATATAAAGAGGATGCTATTATAGCGTGAGCTTTACCGCTGCATTATTATCCATCCTCATAACTTTAATACTAAAAATAAACATGTTATCTCAATTCGCAACCTTAATTCTTTTACACCCTTGGTGTGATCTTCAGAAGATTTTTATTCAAGTAGAATGTTAACGTTTGCTTAAATTTTTAGTATATTTTTTATCTAAAAAATGGTTTCAGCCTAAAAATTAGCCTCCAGTCAAGACATGAGGTCGATAACCTTGGGGTGGATTCAGCACCTTCAGGAAAGTTCACAATCTTCTGATTTCGACAAGTTCATATATGGCTGTGGCCCTTGACATTAATGAAATATCAGACATGTCAGTATTTTTAATCACAGTTCTGATTGATGCTAGTGTGGCTAATACTTCTTTACATATACTGGCATTAGAAAAAAGGGTCCTTGTTTTGGGTATCTTGGGCCAAATCGGATCCCGATCCGTAGTTTAGAGCACTTCTGTAGACTATCAAGAATACATCACGAAAATATATTATAATACTATATGTCTTGTTTTGTTGCAGGGATTTCTTCAGCCGAAGACGACAGCGCGAAAATAATGTCGGAAAACACCAGTAAGTTGCTTGGCTTTGGTTGGATTTTTGTTTGCAATAATGCATTCAAAGAAACAAAATTTAAAAACTAATTCCAGAACTTGCCTGAAGGTGAAAGAAAGTGTTTGTTTTGCGCGTGAAATGTGTCATTAAAAGGCTATAGGGAGTATAGGCTATTTAATTGGCAGGAATTTAAGGACTTTTGCATACTCAAGTATGGCATTGGTGTCGGGAACATCCCAGACAACAAAATCCGTCATTTTTACTTTGAAAACTGCAATGCAAAAATGATAGATTTTGCTGTCTGAGATGTTAATAAAGTTAATTGGTGTGTCGAATTGTTGTCAAGCGTCTGAATAATGCGCTGGGCGTCACTTTTACAGCAACAAATGAAATTTTCATTCCAACTAATTGTTTTCTGTGCACAATCATACATTTTAGAATCAAGGTTGTAGTGGGTAGCTGCCCGGGTAAGCTGGGTTTTTTATAAAAAAACAAACAAACAAAAAAAACGGGATTTTTTAAACGGACATGACCAGATCTACAAAACTAGTGTTACAAGATGAGAAATTCTGCTCCAATTTGAGAAAACTTTAAATCTGTTCAAGAAAAATCTTGTGGCAACACCTGTGATGAAACTAACGTTTTTATCAAAACTTTTAAAAGTGTTATTTTCAAAAACTAATCAAATAAATCCTGCAATCTTTGAATGTTCGTCGGGATTATGGTCTTTTCTAGCATTTGTTTTGTTGCAACTATTGTTAGAAAAGAAAAAAAAACATCGACTTATTGTTATATTTAACAGGCTTAGCAACCAACAACTCACTGCCTAGGAGCATGATTTTTCACATAAAGGTATATTTGCCTAAATAGTACTCAACTTATTCTTGAAACAATAAATTCCGCAAACTTTTTTTTTGGTTATTTTTACGTGATAAACCCATTTTTGCCATACAACCCGTTTTTTTTCATAAAAACCCTAGTTTTTTACAACCCTGCTTAGAATAGAACTTTTACCAAAACATGCTTTATTTAGTTTGAGCCTGCGCTTCACCGGTAAACGCCATTTCTTTCCGAATCTCAAGCTTGCAGAAGTAGAGAAACAAGTGAGTAGAGTTCTGTGCTACTGTTAAAAAGTTAATTTAATTTTCTTAATTTAACTTAATTTCTTATGCTCTTATATATGGCTCCTTCGTTAGTTTGCCTTGGTGCTATACTGCTAGGGCTGTTAGAAATTTCTTTTAATGCCAACTTGTTTTGCTTCTGTTTCTCGGCAGTTGAGTGTAACAAGAATTGACAGCGATAGACACGTGTTTCGCTCATGAGGCTGGGCTCATCAGTATCGCATCAATAATTCATGCCACATACCGGTAGTTCTTAACCGCTGCTTTTGTCAGTCAATTGAATCCTTTCCTTTGTGAAAAAAAATTAACTGTCGCCAAGGATATGCTTCATTTCAATTCCGAGTTAAATTTCTTAGTGTCGTTTAATTTTTTTTTCGATTTTAAGCAATTTCGTTTCGCTGTCTTCCGAAACGCACGGTTCTGGAATGTCGGAGTGCAGGTAGCTCCGTATAATTTATGATGTGAACCTTGCGCTTTCCTCTGCCAATATTTACTGATTAGAGCTTAGAATGACTTCCGCGTGTTTAAAACGAAGTTTACAGGCTACGTTAAATCAATGTAATAATGAAGGATTTTGCTGGCCGAGTAAAAAAGCTTTCGAATGTACAGTTGGTTTTAAAGTTCGCTTTCTCCATCATTTATAGGAGGTGAAGCAGCAGAGCGAATGGTCGGCAATGGACTGGCACGAACATTACAAGTCCGAATGTGATCAAAATGCAAGTTTTGATCTGGACAAACATTTCCCTTGGAGCGCTTACGATGAAATGATTAGATGGACTAACGAAGGAAAACTTTGGACTTTTCCTATCAACAACGAAGCTGGTACGAGTAAACGTAGACAATTTATAAGACACGATACTTACAACAACAACAACAACAACAAAAAATAGCTCAAAATGTCGATACTAAACTTTTGTTCATCTCAGTGTCGGATCCAAGGGGGGTTGGGGCGATTCCCCCCCTGAAACACAGAAAAGCAACTTTATTTACGGTAAATTTGCAAGGTTGGATCTAATGTGGACCAACACGTGATAGTGTTTTGTAGAAAACGCCCCCCCCCCCCTACAGCTACTTGCTAGATCCACCCCTGTTTCATCTGCTTTGCTGCAGAAAACAGTTTAATTATCGGAACGTTTACTGAACACGAGTTCAGTATCTACATTTTTGGCTCTTTTTTATATTGGCTTAGTATTGCAGATATTGAATCAATGTAAAAAAGACTGATTTGCTGGCTTGGAAAAAATTTTCAGAAATTTCGCAAAGTTGTTAGTTCTATTGCGCTTCGTTTCTTGCATCCGGTTTTAGCTTGATGACATATTTATTTATTTTGTAAAGGGACTTCACATTTTTCTGCTCACTAAAATACCTACTTTTTACATTCAGACATGGATCTCGAAGCTGACACTCCCTTCTTCAAGCATGTGTTTTTAGAAGACAAACTCAATGAAGGCGATTGGTGTCCCAAACAAGGCCCCATTAGACTGTTCATGACATCAGTGATTACTGCCTTGTCAAGCAATCCCTTTCTTTCGGTCCAAGCTAAGCATGAACACATAGAGTGGTTTAGGGATTATTTTACTGAGAGACTTGACACATTAAGGAACCTCGGTTTACTAGAGCAGGCAACTCTTACGTCACCAAATGCTTAATTCGTATTTTGTGTTCTCTGGCATCTGTGCCTACCGGCTCAGCCCAAAAACGTTTATAACTTCTGGATTTAACTGGTTTATTCAAGTTATGGTCTACTTTCACTCTGATTGGTGTTAATGTGCTAAACTACCACACAGCTTGTGTACTGAGGTAGTAAGATAATAATAATCGACTTATTTTTCTTTTGCATAATAAGTTTTGCCGTCTTTTTTGAAAAAAACCAAACTTTCAGATTGGATTTACTGAAAGAAGCCATCAACATATATACGTAAAAGTTATCACTGAACTTGTGTGTCCTTTCATGCTGGTAAATAGCATCTTTACGGATATTCCACTCTACACTTCAGTAAATTTTTGCTTTGCTTATCGATGTATTGTTTACTTGCACAAAACCAGCAAAAGGTTCATATCCATGCGCAATTGTGCTACACACACACCAAGACAAAGTATCAAAAGTTTAATTTCCATATTTGAGTAAAAAGAAGTTCTCTCGTGGAGTAATGTTGGTATCAATATTTTTTACCTAACATAGGACATGGAAAGGGCCATAGACTTACTATGACGTAGGCTACTAGGATGGTGCTGCTAATTTCCAAAGTTGGTAACGCTTTGACAAGGCAGTGAAAAATGCGATTTGAAACTTGACTGCATTTTTAGACCGAAGTAGCCTTGTAGCCTAATTCCAACTTCTGCGATCTGAACAAAATACAATTTATCAGAATTTTAAATCCCCTCAAACACCAATGCTTTGCCGTCGGACTTCAGCTTTTGCAAAAATTGTTTACTTTCTCAAAAAGAAAAAAAATCTTTATTTGTTGAAACTCTGGTCCCCTCCTAAATTACTTTTAGATCCGCTAATGCGTACAGTATTGTTGCGTGTGCAGTTTTTTTTTAGAAGTTTTAGCCTACCGTATAAACTTTTTTTTTGTGAGAAAAATAACTATAGAATATAACACAAAGCATTGAAAATGTTGGACTGCTTGACCAAAGCTTAAAAATCATATCTGGCGTAAGCGTTGGTTAGTTTTGGCCTGACTGTAACTGGATTGCCATACACTGGCATTGTAACTTAAATCATGAGATTATTAATCTGGATGTAAAAACGCTGACATTCTCTATGCAGCGCACAACTTTCAAATACAACAGGCCTGCTGAAGAAAATTCCCTTTGTCTGTATAACGCAGTGGCTCTTAAACTTTATGAGACACGCCTTCCAGTGGCGTAGCTAGGGAATGTGCCGCCCGGGTCGGATTCAGATTTTACCGCCCCTTCAAGAAAAAGCATGTGAAAATGAAATTTTTTTAATTGACTTAAGGGGGTAATGCGCTCAAATATTTAAAAGAAAATATGTTTTTTTCCATTTTGTGTTTTTGTTGGTTTTAGATAGTTTAAGTCTTCTTCTATAAAATAAACCCATAAAACTTGGAATATGTGGCCTATAAGACATTGAAATTCAATTTTTGCGAAGGCCACTCTTATTTTTGACAACCGATTTATTGCGTTTGGTTAGCATTTTTTTGCTAACTTTGCATGTTGTTTTATCGTTATTGTCCCCTTTCAAAAAGAATAAAGTTTAATAAAATTTCCCATAATGCACTGAATGTGTTTATACACAAAAGCTGACTGTGCATGTTCACTTGTTATGTATTTCCAGTCGTATATACTTTACATAGTTTCTCAAAAGTGTTAACCTTTTGGTTATTTTGAATCGTAAACTTTGGAAGGCAATATCTCCAGTTAGTGTTTTGGTGCATGTGGCCCCACGGGAACAAGCATAACTCCATGACCAAACATCACATTGGTGTGAAATTTGGAATATATATTAAGAACAACTATATCTACAAAATCATGAGAGCGTTTTTTTATATTATTGAGGCAAAATAGAGATATTGCTAAAAATAATTTGATTGGCTGTTGCTAAGTTGCCATGGCAACCAAAAATAAATACAAAAACATAATTTTGTGCGCAATTAACATTAGAACATATTCTGCAAGTTTGGTGCCTGTAGCTTAATTGGTTTTTGAGTTAAGCTTGTTATTATTTTTTGTTACTAAGGCCCCCCCGTTGGTTACCATGGCAACCAAATGATTATGAACAATCTTTTTCAAATGTACTTACCTTGTGTTGTTATAATATGCATGGCAAACGAATGTCCATTTTCTTATAGTCTCAAAATTATGCCATTGAAATATGTCAAAATTAAGGCACATTACCCCCTTAAAGTGGAATTATTGTATGTTTTGAACCAGTAGCGTAGCCAGTAATTTTGAAAGGGGGTTTTTAAGGGCTGGCGGCGAAGCCCGACGGCGTTCTCACCAAAGACGACACCCAGCGGTGGGGGGCTGGGGGGCCTACCCCAGAAATTTTTGAAAAATTACTTTGGATTTGGTGCATTCTGAGAGCATTTTCAACAAAAATGTGGGTATAAATCCTCTAGTATAAATATTCCTGTAAAATGGTGCTGTCCGGTGGCATAGCAAAAGGATAAGATCATGTTTTTTTGGGAATTTTTTGGTAACTTAATTAAGTTAAGTCTCTATGTTTTCTTGTTGCTAATTCCTGGCTGAGATATTTGAATGTTTGGTATTGGCAAAACTCGCTCTTTTAGTGGAGTTTCGTTTAAAATTAGGCAAACTTTGTTTTAGAGACATAGAGACTGAAACCATCATTCTCAATATCGTGACGCCACATGCGTGCCAAAGGGGGGGTTGTAACCCCCAAACCCCTCCTCCCCCATGGCTACGCCACTGTTTTGAAAGTTGCCATTCTGTTTGCTTTTATTTTCCGTGTACTTTTGCATTATCAACAAAAAAACAAAACGTCCTGTCTGAAAGTGCCGCCCGGGGCGGTCCGCCCCCCCCCCCCCTGGCTACGCCACTGACGCCTTCTTTTTACGATTCTAACAAAATTCGCGCCCCACCTTGTTTCGTTTCAAAATCAAAAAACATTAAGCAGAACAGCAATTCGTTTCCACGTAAGTTGCATTAATGCGAAGGATTTAACTGTTTTTGGATACTAAATGTTTAATTCGAGAATTAGTAGCAGAAAATACACATCTCAGATCGGCTTCACAGTCAAGTTTGTGTCTAGATTTTGTTTTTATGTTCATGAGAGTAGAAAAAATATTTCCACACAAGTAAGTTAATGAAAATGGAAAAAGTGTGCGTATCGCCACAGCACCCACACTCTTGTAAATGTCTGTTTACATGTTTCACCCAGAACTCAGTTAGTGGCATTGCTTCACAGTCGTCCATTTCAGTAGCATTTCATGTTAGCTCTAAGAATTCCTCTTGTAAATTGTCTGTGGGGTTTCTTCTCCCGAGCTATCATGTGAGCAATTCCGAAAGACGCTTCTACAACTTCCGCCGACGACGATTGGCGAAAGCACTCACTACTTGCAGTCTTCATTTTTTTAAAAGAGTCTTTCTTGCATTGGAAAAAGGCTAAAGGTTTATTTTGATGGTCAAGGTGTTTTTTTTTCAAGATGACGCTCCGAACGAGTTGGTCTCAAAGCGTCGTTGCTCAGATTTTGAAAACAAATGACGCATTGTGATAGCCTACAACTTGGTCATTTACTATAGCATCTATAAAGTCAAAATTCAGATAATCTTTGTCATACTTTCTGTTTTTTCCACTTATTTTATGTCAATAGAATCAGTGCCGGATTAAGGGGGGGGCGGACTGGGCTGAAGCCTAGGGCCCCCACTTTTGGGGGCCCCCACCTCAAAGAAAAAAATCTACTAATTTTTTTAGTGGCACAGCTGGAGATTACTGCTTTAATTCGTATCTCAAACAAGCAAGGGTGGCTCACCCAAATGTGCTGCGGTGCTGCAGCACCCCTGCCCAACTCCAGTTATTCAATTTTTCTTTTTTTTTTTAACAAAAAACATATTTATTTGATACTTTCATATCCGAAAATGGTACGGATTACGGGTCAAAGTTATGATAATGCTGCCAATATGAGTGGCAAGTATAACGGTCTTCAAGCTCTTCTGCGCGAGAAATGTAGTGTAGCTCATTATGTCCCTTGCACAGCACATTCACTTAATTTAATCGCCAGCTTAAATGTCATGTAGAAACATGCCGTTCTGCCGCTGAGCTTTTTGAATTGTTGCAAAGCCTTTATTCATGGCTCGTCTCGTCTACTCATTGTTGGCAAGTCCATCGAAAATTCCTAGATGGTTTGCCTGTTTTGAAGACATTATCTGATACAAGATGGTCAGTTAGATATGATGCAGTTCTTTTTCTATCGAGTCTTCTAAAGTTCGTTGATACACCACAGATTGACACATTCTTCGCAACGGAGTTATACACTGACAGGTCCCACCTACTGCACCGTGTTGAAAGCCGAGGGCAAACAAGAAGGTGATCCGCTGCATAGGCGTAGCCAGGGAGGGCGAAAGGGGCCATGCCCCCCCCCAAATTTTCCAAGTTTGGATTCCAAAATTGAGCCCTTTGTTGAAAATGTAATAAAGTTTGTAGAAATTTATATCGTTTTCCAAGACATCTGGCTATTAACACCCCCAAGGACTTGTTTTAGACACACAGAAAGACACCAATAAATTTTGCAAATAGTAAATCGCGCAAAATTTACGCGATTTACGTTTCTTTGAACTAATTTATGGAAGCAATTTCAGAATGGCTTACTCTGTTGGGTTTTTGTGTAGTTATTGAGTTTTTGTGTAGCTGAGTTTTTAGTGTTCTCTAATTTTAGCCGCAGCTTTTGCCCGTTCGTGTGTAAGAGTTATCTTTAATAAGTTAATAGCTGTTTATCTGCTAACAAATTTCATACAAATATTACTCTAAAAGTGTTTTCAGAAAGCACTATAATCCATTATTTGAGTGTAATTTTTCAAAAATTTTCCGGGGGAGCATGCCCCCGGACCCCCCTACCACTTTTATTGCTTCAACCCACCAGGATACGCCACTGCACATCAAGTGGCGATGGCTTTAAATCAGTGGTTCCCAACCTTTTTTTGGCTGTTACCCTAATCTCCACCCTGAAGTGAGCCAACTACCCCCACGATCAATTTTCAAAAACAAAAATGTTTATTGCTATGTATTTCAAAGGGCTAACTATGACAATCAAAATGCAATACAATACTGAATACAAGATAACAATGCGTGGTAAACATTCAATGCGAAGGTCAGGCCTGGACTTCAGGCGCCAGCTTTGTGATCCTGGGCTTTGTGGTAGGCTACTGAGGACAATTCTTGTGTCGCTTTCGACATCCTGGCGATTGCGCTTCTTTGTCTTCCTTCCCAAGACAGTTAAAAATCCTTGTTCACAGCGATACGTTGTTGAAAAAGATGTCAGGATATTTAATGCCCGTGTCGCTAATGTTGGTGCGTCCTGGAGTCTGCTAAACCAGAAGGTTTCTAAGCCTTTCCCATTGAAATCAAGTTTCAACGCTGTGTTCATTCGGAGAGTGATAAATTCTTCTTTGGCCGAAAAGTCGTCATCATCCACCTGGCTGTCATCACATGTGAAGGGCTCAGTGCACCATTGAAAACTAGCCGTGTTCAAATTCGGAAAGTAGTTGTCCATCTTCTAGGCTAGCTGGCCTAAGTGGTCAGCTATGTCCTTCTTCAACGCCGCTGTCAACTCAAGTCCATTGCCTCCGAGATACATGTCAAACGTCTAAAACTGTGCTTCTTCCAACTTGCTTGTTCCACAATTTAACCTTTGCGATAAATGCTGCTCCGGCTACTTTGGTGTCGATCACAGTTACATTCTTGCCTTGAATTAAAAGATTGCCTTTGTTCGATTCACCAAAGATATCAGCCAGGTAGCACAGCTGGGAAATCCACTGTTGGTTAGAGAAGTATTCAGTCAAGTCGGACTTCTTTTCTATCAGAAAAACATGGACAGCCTCACGAAGTTCGACCAGGCGGGTTATCCTTTGCCATGAGACAGCCATCGTACTTCTGTGTGGTACAGTAATACTTTGTATATTTCTCCCATCTTCTTGCACAGTTCCTTGTAAAGACGACTGTTCCATTCCTTCGCTTTTATAAAGTTTACAACCTCCGGTCTCGTTACCCGCCGAAAACAGGCAAATTACTCCCCGGGGGTAATTTACCCCCAGGTTGGGAAACACTGCTTTAAATCAAACACTTTGTTGTTCTCTTCAATTCATCAAATATTTGGCTCCCCCCAAAATTTTTTCTGGCTACGCCACTGGTCCGCTGTTTGGGGCTCGGTGCCACAGATACATGCAACTGGGCCCGTGTCGTAGCCCCACTCCACCATTCATTTTTAGCAAAAAATGTCACTTGATAAGGGCCCCCACTTTCAGCTCAGCCCAGGGCCCCATACACCCTTAATCCGGCCCTGAATAGAATTGATTAATTAAAAATAAACCTAATTAAATCAATGTTAAAAAAAAGTTTACTCATGGTAGGCTACTGTTGTAGAGTTCAGGATAGGCTACTGCTGCACTTCTAGCCGCTGTCACTTTCAGTCAGTCGTTGCCAGTATTACAATTAGAGCTCGAGGCTGGTGTGCCAGAAAACCGTTGTGTTACGCAGTGATGTACGCGCATACAAAAATGTTGACGCCGTCAGCGCAAACGTTCGAAAAACCATACGCCGTATGCGTCAACGTAACTTGTAAAAAAAATTGGCAGCGTCAGCGCATGCACTAGCGTAAACTCATTTTGTTTGCTAGGTGCCAAACATTCACACGGTATAAACCACTCGAAACAAACAAGTTTTATTCTGAATTTCCGAGAAGAAACACCCCAGCTAACATGAGTATGTAGGACCTACATAAGACCATGATGGGCGGATATGTGGGCCCCTTGAGGGCTGCCCTGTTGGGACCCACATAAATTTTGGCCGCGGGTTCCACGTGGGTCCTTAGTGGGTTTTATCATGATTTTTATGGGCTAACCCATGTCTATCCGATATTAAAAGTGGGCTTTCCCACATTGATCCTACATGAATACTGGGCAAGCTCATGTTCAACCCACCCATATTCAGTGGGCTTACACACGTTGAACCCACACATATTCAATGGGCTTGCACACATTGAACCCACCCATATTCAGTGGGCTTACACACATTGAACCCACACATATTCAGTGGGCTTACACACACTGAACTCATGTATATTCAGTGGGCTTACATGCATTCAACCCACGCATATTCTGTGGGCTTACACACAGTGAACGCACCCACATTCAGTGGAGTTCCACACAATCACCTCAGCTAAATTTGATCAGGCTTTCGAGACTTGCTGAAATAATCCAAAAGAGAATACAGATATATCACCTAATATTTATTCCATTGTCATTTCACCACATCATGTGATAACGCAAAAAACATTAAAGAATATACGACTGAAAAGAAAATGAAGAGGTAGAAATGTGATGAGAACTAAAGAAAGGTAAAATGAAAGGAAGGGTGAAATGAATATAGGGTAAAGTGAAAATGAAATAAAGTAAAGGTAAAATAAAATGGGTGAAATGAATATAGGGTAAATTAATGAAATGGAGGGTGAAGACAATCACAATCGGCTACTTCCACTGGTGGATAGAAACATACTGATGCAATGATAAAAGTCTACTCCAGAAAACTCGTTTAAATAAATCGTCAAAGAAAAAGTAAAATCCAGTGCTTATATTCTTTTCCTTGAATGCTTCTTGATGAGTGCGTTTTTCTCTCTTGGCTCGATTTCCGTCTCTGTCTCGCGAACCAACCAACCATTTACTTAAGGCCACCTCTAAATCTTTCAATGTACACTCGGCTGTGGGAGCATTAGCTTTCGCAGCACCTGCAACAATACGCTTGTGGTAACGAAGTGCAGCAATATTGAGATTAGTAAATATGTCACTCAAGAACGTATTTAGTAAATGTATCGATTGAACATCATACTACTGTAATTAAATAGTGCAAAACTTCATACAGTAGAATTCGGCAATAGTGACATTCGCAATAGAGGCAATTTTTTCAAAGTCCCATTTTTAAAGTACAGTAGCATTGGCTATAGTGTCACTTTTCCGAAGATACCTTGCGGTGTCACAAAAGACGAATTCTACTGTACGCTACATCAAACCAAGTCTTCAAATTAATTTGTTACGGCAGTAAAATTTCTTGTATTGATGGCTATGATATAACGTAAGTAAATAAGATGATTGACGGTGATCAAATAAGATGTTACTTACTAAATAATATATGGTACAGAGGTGATGTTCCAAACGCCTTTTTGTTGTTGCGACCTTTCAAATTGCAGCACATGGCAACATCGTTACACATCAGAAACGACATTGCTCTCTTTACAAATTCGTACACTGTTTCGCCTCCAACACGACGAAGCACATTAACCTAGAACAAAATAGAAAATGTTAATTGATTTTGAATGCTTGTTGAGATTCTTTAAGAAAATCAGAATTTTATTTGGACCTTTTGAGCCAGCATTTAGTATACTTTTTCTGATTCTACTATGGCACCTTTATAAAAATAAGTCTGCACAATCTAGCACCACTTAACCATAATACTAGCATAAAAAGTATCACAGTGTAGATGTTTTATTGTTGATTAATGGCACTGGGTATATGGTTATTAGTTATACTGCCATGTGTTTAGCATTTCTTAACCACTACATAGTCGATACCAACACAACTGGTTAAGAAATGCTCGTTCAGCAAATGTTCCTTACCAATGTTTCCTGCAGAGTTTCATTTTCCAGTTTTTTTCCAGCTCTTCTAAGGCTTGAAGTGAAACCACAGGAAATTTCATATCATTAGGAAGCTTTTTGTCATGAACAACCGATGGACTTCCAAGAGCTGTTTTAACCAGCGATGTTAAATCTGACAGATTTTTTCGGATCGCGACAACCTCCCTTGCCAACTTGGTTATTAATCGTTCTGCAGCGCGAGTGTTTACCTGAAAAATAAAAGTGTCAACTAACTGCTTGACTGCATTGTAGGTTGAACATAGAAAAATAGTAAAGCGATATTTTCAACAACGAAACTCCAAGAGCTTTTGTGCTGAAGCCTACAATGTCATTATGCAAGTCAAATTTTACCTTTTCCTGTTTATTTTTTGATTTGCACATGACGATTGTCAAACATAAAACCTTATGCAGTGCAGAATTTTATCTCTTAGTTTCTAAAATAGATTGCTGCATTGAGCACTTTATTTGCAACAGCTACATTTTAAGCTCCTCTGGAATAAAACATATGTCACGATAAACACAAGAGCTGATTAGTCATACTTGGTGTCCTTGAAGAATCCAATACACGCTTCTGATGTGGAGATCCAGAAGTTAAAACTCTTGTACTTGAGTTCTTTTCAAAAGAAAAAGAACTAGCACCTAATTCAGCAAACGGCACTTCTTCTGGAGAGCTACGAGGTCTGGGACTTGAAGTCATGGGTGGTGGAATTAAAGGAACAGGAACCTCGTTGAACGATAAAGAGTTTTCTTCATCCTCTTCACTGCTCGAGTCAAAACGTTTCTTGTATATTTTCCTACATATAATGAAACATTTCATTAGAAAAGCTCTGCATCTTTTTGGCATAAGGGTTATACCAGAGCTCTATACGCGACGAGTGATGGCATAGCAGTGTGTTGCAAAGTTAGCAGCCTACATGACCTGAAAATACTTTTTTTTACAAAACTGAAGTCGCAACTGCAAGGCAGAATAGTTATTGTAAAGAGACATTTATTGAGCAAAAGTGATCCTACTTAAATGAAGTTGATCTGCAATGAATAAGCTACAAACGGTTAGAAAATCAAGGGACTGTAAGATATGTAACAACTTTCTATGTAACAATACGCAACAGTTTCTTCATTTTTGATGTATAATAATTGTAAGTAAGTAGTAAAAAGTTGTAAATAAGATGATAATAATTGAGCTAAAATCACTTTTCTGGATACTTATGCATACTGGTACATATTACATTGTATCATATATCTATCTACAGTCTACACCTCTCACCTTTTTTTCGGTGCCCGTGATTCATTGACATCAGTGTTAATGTCAGATGAGTACTCAGCTTGCTTTTGTTTTCTCAGTGCACGTTCGTAGGTACCTGAGTAAAAAGCGTTAACAGCTATAGGCATGCTTATCTCAACATGACTTCACAAATCAATGATAAAAATTTGCATGACAGGCAAGTATAATAAGCAGTTGGCTATTTTTCTGACACTAGTGTTGGCAGATAAGGAATTTTGCACTATTTTGAGAAAAGTTATGCCATTGAAGACAAAAACTTGTTATGTTAGAAAATTTTGAAGTCCATGGAAGAAGCAAAGCCTGTTACAAACTCTGGCAACACCTGCCACGAAACAATGCTGTTATCACACAAAGCTTAGCTAGCAATAAAATACACCACACCTACTACAAGTTCAACAGCATTTCTACACTTACCAGCTTTTCCCAGGACTCGAATACCAAATTTTTCCCAATGTTGACCTGGCGGGGTCATGTTTTTCACAAAACATGATATTTTGTATGATTTGGCTTTAGTTGGCCAAGCACATTGATCTTCTTAGGGCTGCAGCCATGATATCGGAACTATTGCAATGTCAGTTGTGTTGACAAACTCCACTATGGCATAATTCATAATGACAGTTATGGTACAACGCACAAGTTGAATTTATATGTTCTAAATTCCTGAAAAAAAATGTCGAGAACAATCAGATATGATAAAGTATAATAATAGTACAATGTTAGATATTCATTGGAGTTTGTTTCAATCAAGTATCTATAAAATAAAAAAAATATTAATGACACAGACAAGTTAGTTGCAAAACATTTTGGCCAAACGTATAGACCGAGACGCCGCCAGCCCGCCACTGCCTAAGGGTGGTAAAAGACAGACCCCTGGAGTGGCAAATAAGGTTCACACAAAGTAGAAACAACGTAAAATTTAAATTATGATTGTGTACATAAGCAGCTCCTGGGGCAAAATGCTGTACTAAACACAAAACAGTATAATTCAGTTGAGTTGGTAAGTAATGATATTCTACTGCCATTATAAATCAACGATTGACAACAAAGTACAGCTAGACAGCACCAGTTAATTGCATAATACATACCGTACCTTGATAAACTATTTTATTAGTCAAATAAAAAATAAAAAGCTCAAAATCAGTGAAAATATTGGCATCAGTGATTTTACATAAATTCATATTGAACACACTGATTAGTTTTCAATCATCTGTTTATAATGTAAAAACAGTAGCCTTCATGTAACATTACAAATAGGCAGCGGCTATTTGACCGGCTCCGGTCTTTTAATCTGAAACATTATTTGACCGGTCATGATGTCATTATACAGGCACTTTTTTCTTTTTCTCTTTCAAAGCAAAAGACGAGAAAGTGCCTATATAAGTTCTAAATTCGACAATGTTATTCAACTGAATCGGTGGCGCGTACAATCTTTCTCGGGCTGGTGCTCCACAGGGAATGAGTTCGATACTACCTGGATGCGTTCTTTTTTTTTTAACTAAACTTTGACCCGAAGTGACTCAATCGTTAGGCTGCTGCATTTTTGTGGTCAATTTTTAATCTGAGTAGCTTACAGCCCAATTTTTTATGTCTTTTCACATATGAATAATAAAGTTAAAGTATTTTTAATTTGCTGGAATTTGAGAATTTCTTTGGGTAATTTTCCGTTCATCATAAGAGGATGTGACCGTGTTTGCCGAACAACGCATTACATTTTTGCTCTCAACAAGTTAGAAATTCAATAGTTTTATTCAACTGAATCAGCGGCGCGTACGATGTTTGTCGGGCTGATATCCCCAAGGGTATGAGTTAGATACTACCCAGAAGCATTTTACTTCAAACTAAATTGCCTGCTAAAAACACTGCCTAAAAGTAAACTTGAGAGCAAAAATGTAATGCGTCGTTCGGCAATGATAATCCAGGCCTCTAAGCTCGTTTAGTTTTCTGGGAACTAAGTTTGGCCTACCAAAACTTCTACCCGGAGGCCGAATTCTCGCACCCAGTAAAATATTTGCTAAAAATTTGTGTTTTTGCATTCATTCCGAAGAAACAGGGCAGACAAGGCCCTGAAACATATTTGCAGTTGTATTTAAATGTACTGCTTCCCAAGTAGGTGTAGAGCTAATATTCGAGTATTTATAAGTTGCCAGTGACGCTCAGACTTTGCTTTGTTTATGAAAAAAGATTGCAAATATGAGCGAAAAGAAAAACATTTTATGTAAAAATGTGAGTGGAGACAAAACTTTGAAATACCAACACAAGTAGATAAGTGTTAGCTTGTAAAAATGTAAAAGTGGGTGATCAAACATGGCTTACCGGCGTGGCAGTTCCAGAGGCCATTGAACGACCATGGTTGCATAGAGCTCAGAGGCCTGATATTCTGACAACACCAAAATATTTTAGTACTTAAAATGCATTGTTAGCAAGCTTTATAAGTAAGAAAAATACGTAATTTGCAGTTGCATTAGATCTACAACTAGACATTTAAATGACATCTTAATAGTATGAATTTTGGTGAGTCCTACAAAATACCTTAGTTTACTTTATGAAACATACCGGTAGGCTACCGGTATAAAACTTGCATCACACAAACCTAGCAATAAAATACACCACACCTACTACAAGTTCAACAGCATTTTTATACTTACCAGCTTTTTCCAGGACTCCAATTCCAAATATTTTCCAGTGTTGACCTGAGGCCCTGAGGGGGTCATGTTTTTCACAAAACATGATATTTTGCATAGCTTTCCAGCTTAGGGTTTCCGTTAAAGGAAAAAAAAGTGAGCCATGTTTCTAATTTAAAGTTTCATAACTGATATTTGTTGAAATTTTACGCGGCAGCGGCGCGGCTTTGTCATTTCAACCTTCCACGCGGCGAAAAAGTCAAAAGCGGCCGCATACAAAATTCGTCATTTTACGATGACTCAACGTCTGCAGACGCTGAATCAAAAAGGAAAAATGACGGGTTTTGCTGTCGGCAGAACAATTTTTTCAGAAAAAGAAGCATTCAATTCAATTTATTTTTTCTTTGTCGGGAAACAACAGCAATGATAAAGTTACACTTACAGTAGTGAACCGGAACAAAACCAACAAAAGGAAAGTAAAGGATATCATGCGCTGCTTTTTTTCTTAACTTTGGTTCTCGTTCTCTCCTACGTAACTAAATTTATTACGTCATCAGTCTACCAATTTCAACTGGTTTGTCAGCCCAACGAGATATAACACAATGAGTGGAAACTCACTCTTCTCTTAGTGTTTCTCTTTTATCTCTCTCGTTTCCTTACGTAGTTCGTTTCATGGTTCACTGCTTGCACATGGAAGGCTACAGACTGCGACCGTACGGGTGTACGGCGTGCTAAGAATGCACTAAAGCAAGGCTAAAGTGACGGCGAATACCACGAAGCAATTGGACTGTTCCGACCATAGTATTATTGTTAGGTGGTTTAAAAGTTTATTTTCGTTACCGCTTGTCTTTTCAGATTAAATTGTGTGAAATTTTGAAGTAGGTTAATCAGGATGTTACAGGTCAATAAGCAGGGTAAATACATAGACTCTTGCTAACAACAATATTAAATTAGTATAGGGTAGCAAAGGTCTACGAAATACGATACAAAACGACTGACTGTAGGCTATCTGGTTATCAAAGTTTATCTTATCCAGCTATAAACAACCAACAGGGCTAGAAGAAGTTTGGCTTTTTATAACAGTGCAATGTAAAACAGTTCTGATAATTTAACCGTCGAGTATCTTGTGGAAATAATCGAAGATGAAGAATTTCAAAGTATTCCCATTTCAACGAGCGCGTCTACAGTGCAACGTGAATTTGGGTAAGAAAGCGTTTCAAAGGACCTCGCACCTCTAATTAAATTGTGCAGTTGTGTGTTGAAAGCTGAATAAAATTGTTTGGATATATTATCCGGTATTTTTGCAGATGTCACTTATGTCCGAAAACTTACAAAACCAACGGGGGATTGCGTTTTCATGTCAAGTCAAAGCACGCTGGAAACACATGTAATAACACCAGAAAAGGTATGGTACTACAGTTCCGCATATTACCTGCCTGTAGACCGGCAAGACAACTTTATAGCCTGAATCGTCCATTTACACATTGTTTCTACGTCTGGCGACGACGGATCAACGTTAAAATCTGACTGCAGTCAGCCACTTGTGTGGAAGAATTGCTGTGGTAGGCATATCCAGTCTGCCAATTTAAAACATATCTCAAATATTGCATCTATTCAACACCTGCCTACGTCGAATCGACGTAAAAAGGGGAAATTGTTAGACCACATTCCAGACGTCAAAATAGCAAAATGAGGCCCCTAATTTCTTGAAACGGAGGCCCATACCCCCTTCAGGTTGCAACTAAGACATCATATATCGCGTTTTCGTTTGTAGAGGGGGCATTGGTCACCCTGACCCCCCTCTTGGAATTTGTAGACAAGTTTCCTTTTAGGAAACGTATTGTGGTACACTTTCAAAAGGTGCTACCGGGACATCCGCCACGACATGTAGTATTCATTACACACTTTGTATTTTTTTAGTGTCTGAATCAACAGTACAGAAGATGTGGTTACAAATTGGTGGTTCACTTGATAACTTCACTGATGCAGCTCTTCAATATTACATTCGTGCATTCGAATCCACCACAAATGGGAGCGAACTTTTTCACAAGTTTAGCTGTGATGCAATTGAAGTGATCCCAGGTTTATTTCACGGAAAACTTCAACGTATGGAAGCAGTGGAGCAAACAAGAAAATTGTTTGATGTGTTTCTGAGGTAAAAACCAAACATATAGTGGCATTTTTATTCTATACCGATGCTATAGCTTGTTTAACCAATGTAGCTTATCAACAGTGATTTACATTTATTTCAATCATGTCTGGTACGACGAACGACAGTTCTGCCAGATTTCAGAAACTGCCTTCAATGATTTATATGCTTATCCAGTGATCTCGTGGGATTGCTGTTGACTGAGCCAATCCCAATCTCTCCGTTTTATCTTCAAGTACGAAACTTGTCTTAATTCAGTCTGTATTTATTGGTCGATATCCAAAAACTTCATATAAAGTCGCCAAATAGATAACGCAATTGTCTATACCAGCCAGTAAATGAGACATACTCAAGATGCATAAAACGAGGCAAGATGCATATTTTAACTTTGCCTACATTACCGTAAAAAATAGCACGAATTTACAATTTGTATACCATTAAATACTCTTGCCAGCATCTATGTTCAATACACAAACATTAACGTTTGGAAATTTACATTTCAGAGATGAAAATAGCAAAGTTTCACAACAACAACAAACGACTAATACGGTGCTTACAACTGATGAAATACACATAATAGAATATATTGGGGGATACGTGTTACGAAAATTGAAGCGCAGTGCCACAGATGAACAACAAGGCATTTTGTCTAAACTAGAAAGTGACACCAGTTGCACAGCGGGTTCATCTATGATTGACACACTACAAAACGACGAATACGGAACATTACTGAAGCCAAGTCCTACTCTGATGAAAATTTTGCTGAGGCTGGAAGTGGATTTTCGAAAACATTTCAGCTTTTGTAATACAATGCAGACTGTGTTTAAGGAGATTGATATAAACAGTTTGTATTTATTAACCAACGACTGGGACATTGTGTCATATATTGTAAACCACATTTGCAAGCTATATTTTAAAATTCGTACCTATCAAAAAACGAAGATTTTAAAGCTCAAAGTCATTGGTGATGTTCAGAAAAACAACATCAGTCTGCGTAAAGCGTTACAGTAAAGACACTAATGTACGGAATATTGCTCGTTGTTTTACAATAAATACCTAACAACTAATACCTAAACATTAAATTGAGAGCCGCTCTGATATCAATCATTCATTAATCTGAGCGGGATATAAATGCTATCATTATTATTATTATTATAATTTCACGATTCAACTAGCAACAGTGCAAGACTATAGCCTAAGGTTTTAAAAACATTGTAAGACTTACGACGCTAGTCTAGACGGCTTATTAGAAATTCAGGTCCTTCAAAATTGATTAAGTTGCTGACAGGCTAACAGTAGCCTGGCTGGGTTAACTTTAGGGCTGCACTAGAGTTTAATTTTAGGCTTCTGACAATAACATAATGTTAAATAATAGGTTGAAAATAGCCTAAGATGTGGATAGCACCTTACCCATGGTACAAATCTATATTACTAATTAGCCAAGCACCTTAGGCGGTGAGATAGCTCAGTGGTAGAGCTCAACGCACATAAAATCGAAGGAACATCCCATCTAAAACTCTTGTGATGTCCGTTTAATCTACTGCGCAAGTGTCTGTAGTGAAGCGTGACGGCCGACACGTAAAACGGAGCAAAAAGAGGAGTTTCCACTCATTGTGTTATATCTCGTTGGTCAGCCCATATTAATATCACGTCAAACCTATCAATTCTAAAATAAATTATATTTTTTACATTTTGTTAAGCTTTTGCATCTTTCAATGACGTAAAATCAAAACAAAACCAAATTTATAGGACATCATCCTAATTTGTTGCTTTTAGAGGTATAATGTAGAAGAAGAAAACCCACTTTAAAACCAGCAACAACCTATGCAAAAATATATACATCCATTTTCGCATAAAGCTTGCATTTGATCGTTTGTGAAACCAGCACACACAGCTACATAAATTAATATGTAACTTGTTTAATCAAAATTCTTAACATGTTTTGTGTTTCCTATCATAACCCATGTTGGATTAACATCAACAGCCCATGTGTAACCCACGAGCCTACCTTCCCGCCATAATCCCATGGGGATTCTATATGGGCTTGCTAGCTGGGACAAGCATCTGAAAGTGTTCATCTGACATTTTGCTGCGTTTTGGTTTCGATATGTCTTTGCCCATTGAAAACATTCTTTCAACTGCAGCGCTGGAAGGTAGGATTGGTGTGTTGTAGCGAAAAAAAAACATTAAAAAGTATGCGTTGACGCTATGCGCTAAAAAAACGTGAAAACTTTACGGCGTAGCCTCAAGCGACAACTATCCAAAAATATGTGGCCGTAAGCGTTAGCGCAAACAAAAAGTCTACGGAGTAGAATTTGCGGCGTACACGTAGCCTACGTCTTTGGTGTTACGAGAGTTAATGTGTCGCAGAAACATTTAGCAACGTCTAACACATCACAATAAGGCGAGATGTGACAAAAACACCCTCTACAAACACTCGTACTGCTGTAACACAAAGTTTCATCTTCAACAACCGACTGTCCAGCGTAGTTGTGAAGACATGTTTAGTGATAATTCATGCAGAGTTTTCAATTTCTCGCGCCTCCCTTGTGAGCCTCACGCGCCCCCAGTTTAAGAACCACTGGTACATGGTGGCCATGCACTGGTATAACGAAACTACGAGAACAAAGAGGTGAATTCAATTCAATTTATTTTTCTTTGTCGGAAAACAACAGTAATGATAAAGTTACAAATAGTGAACGGGAACAAAACCAACAAAAGGAAAAGGTGGCAAAACTACAAAAGTTTAAAACGTGCATGCGATGCAAATTTAAAGGTTACGTACACGAAAGTAAATTAAGCACGGCCACCAAACCTAACAGTTTAAAGTAGATGAATTAGTTGGAAGAACCAGTTGGCTCCACATACCTAAAGCAACTGGAGGTGTGCCAGTTGATGAAACCATGCGGGGACGACTGAACCTTACAACCAATATAAAAAAGAAAAATCAACAACACGAGCATTTAAGAATAAACAATGAACATACGGCTTATTATTACATATTAAACATATTACATATTATTTACATATTACACATAGGCTACAAAATACTATGTACAGTGCATCGTTTTAAGTGAAATGGAGTGTTCGCAGCAACCACAGTGGAGTGATGTTGAATAGGAATTGATAACTGATGGGTACAGGAATTTAGATTAATTAACTTATTATTTGAGCATGATATTAAACTGATGATCATGAATGATGAAAAATGTAGTGAAGATGATATGAAAATGGTCTAGATGGCATGCGGGTGACTTCGGTATCGGAGCAGGATGGAGTTTCTTTGGAGTTTTTTGAAATGAATTTCCAACCAAACTTCTGGAGAGTCATAGGCTACAGCTTCATTGTTGAAGTACTCTTGTCATACAAATCTACACAACAAAGTAACAGAGAGTTATAAGGTTCTGTGAACAAGTATATTATACGTAGTTCGGCTAATTAAAGGCGTATTGCATTGGTAACATATTAGCATCTAATAGCAGGCTTAGCAGCCTATTGAAATTGAACAGTTTTAGGTGGTGATGGCAGATGTACGACAGTGACAGCTGTAATAAGCTAAGCATATACTATACTAGGTGTCAAACAGTAGTACTTGAAAGATTAAATGTACAAAAGTGGTATCTATTACACAATGGACGTATGCTAATCGGTTTGATTTTTAGTTTGCAGATGGGTTTTCAGCTTGCTGCTGAATAATGAAAAGGTTTCGATTTCAGTAATGTGTTTAGGGAGATCGTTCCAGACTTTAACTCCACTAAATTGGATGGATTGTTGGGTTAACTTTTTCGAGTAATAGGGGAGAAAAAATCGATTGCTACTTCTAGTTGATATGTGATGCAAGTTGCTGTTAAGTTGAAATAGTGAGTTAAAGTTTTTAGGCAGTTGATTATGTTTTAGTTTAAACATGAATTTGCCAGTTTCGATGGTATAAAGGTTATCAATTGTGAAAAAACTGTCAACATTGCATTGTGGTTCATGCTTAGTGATCATTTTTAAGAATTTGTTACAAATTTTTTGCAGTTTGTTTACAATGGTAACATGACCATGCTTCCAAGCACTAATGCAATATCTTAGATTGCTTTCAATGAGAGAATGATAGAGAGAAATCAAATTCGCAGTGTTTAAGTAAGGTTTAATCTTGCAGATTATTCCGAAATTTTGACGCAGTTTTTGTAGCAAGTGAATCATATGAGATTTCCATGACAAATTTTCATTCAGTAAAATGCCTAGGAAACTAACAGTGTTAAGACGTTCAATGAGTTGATTGTACACAGATAATGTATGGGTGCAGTTAAAACACTTTGTATTATTATTATTGTTAAATAAAATGTGCTTAGTTTTATTTACATTAAACGACAGCCTATTTGCTGCCAGCCAGTCTGTTACATTTAACATTTCCATATTGGCCAGTTCATAAAGCTCGGTGATACTGTTACCACATAAAAACAAATTGGAGTCATCAGCAAACATTACAGATTCAGAGTGTTGTAAGCTGTTACAGAAATCATTTATATATATCAAAAACAGTAAAGGTCCTAGAATTGAACCCTGGGGGACCCCGAAACATATTTTGCGTTTAGTGGACATTGATTGAGATATTTCTACTGCTTAAAATCGGTTTAGTAGGTAACTACTGAGCCAGTCATGGGCTGCCCCCCTGATACCATAATAGTAAAGCTTGTTTAACAAAATTTTGTGATCAATTGTGTCAAATGCTTTAGACAGGTCTAAAAATATACCAAGGGTGGTTTCTTTTTTTTTCAAATGCATTTGAAATTTTACTAACAAGATGCAAAACTGCGAGGTTAGTTGAATGATTTTGTCTAAACCCAAATTGTTGGGGGTAGAAAAAGTTATGGTTTTCAAGAAAATTATACACTCTGTTATACATTATTTTTTCAAGTATTTTAGAAAAGGAAAATAATAGACTGATGGGGCGGTAATTACTACAGTCTTCAGTTTTGCCTTTTTTGAATATGGGTATTATTTTAGATGTTTTAAATGCCGTTATAAATTCACCGTTAGTTAAGGATAAATTGAAGATGTGGGTAAGTGCTATGATTATGTTTTGTGGAACAACTTTTAATATCTTTGTTGGTATTTCATCTATTCCACAACTAAGTTTGGATTGAAAAGAAGAAAGAATTTGTTTGACTTCATCAGCAGAAGTGGGGCGTAAAAAAATGGATTGACTGATAGGATTTGAAAGATAATCTGAAAATTTGGTACTTGTATTAGGAATTTTATCCACCAGATTTGATGCTATTGAAGAGAAATATTCATTGAAGTAGTTAGCCTTATCAATATTCTGTATAAGTACTTCATCACCTTTAACAAGATGGGACTGTTCATTGCATCTGGTTTTACCTAATAATTGATTTAAAATGTTCCAGGTTTTTTTCAGGTTATTTTTGTGCTTTAACAGTAAAGTTTTAAAATAGTTTTGTTTTTTCAGCTTTAGCGACCTGGTATAAAAGTTTCTTAGAGCATTGTAGTTAGATTTGTTTTTTTCAGAAGATTTTCTAAGATATTTTTTGTATGCCAGTTGTTTCATTCTGTGAAGATCACTGAGTTCATGATCATACCAGCCTTTTGTTGTTACATTTCTTACAGATTTCACTGGAAAACTGCTTTTAAATACTTCAACGTAATTATTGAAAAGCATGTTATAAGCTACATCAGTGTTGGTTTCATTCATGATGTTCGTCGTAATTCGTCGTACGCAATTAAAGTTTCTTCGTTTTACATTCTTAAACTCCACACTAACGTAGCCTACCAAACTCTATTGTAGTTTGTTTAAGGGAAACGCAAATTTCCGTTTAGTCTACATTTACCTGAGCGTAATTAAAATGACTAAATGAGTAGGCAGCTGTTCTGTAGATTAAATTACCTGTTGCGGATCGCCAGAGTTGCTTGTCGGCTGTTGCGTAATGGTTGTGCTAGTTCTTTGCGTTATCTTATATATATTTGCTAGTTCTTTGCGTTATCTGCTTTTTCCTTCGAGAAAATAACTTCCCTTAAATACACAAGAAAAGACGACGTTTTTTGCTTCGTGCCGCCATGTTCGTGCCAGTTGAAAGATTAAGTGAGGAACTACTTACACTCTCGGACTGGTGAGCTTAGCCTATAGGCTACTCGAAATAGCCTACAAAAATATTTTTAATAACAGTGATAATGTCTGACTGAAATGTATTTTACTAGAATGTCATAGTGAAGCTCAATTGCAATTCTGGATCTGCTTCATGCTCGAGTCGCATATCTAGTTTTAAAGAGTCGTTTATTCACTCGCTGTGAAATGTCGGCTATTGAGTGATAGGGAAGACTCATGTAAGTTGGCCCACTCTAAATAGTTTTTTAAGTACAATAGGTATTGCGACGTATCATTCGCATACCGAGAAAATGCAGTTGAAACTACCGTATCACCATGTTGGGAGGCTCTAGCAAGCAGTATAAACATGTGAGCACGATTTTGTATGAAAAATTATGATTTTTAGTTTTTTTGGATTTCAGAATTTTTTAGATGTCGAGTGAGTTTTTTCTTGCTGTGTAAAAAAGGTTATTGTTTGGTGAGTGCAACTCTACTCTCTAGGGTAGTAATTGTTAGAAACGATTCCCCGCCCATTTAATATTATTGTTGTATCTCTGCTCCATTCTATTTTCATGCTTGAGTGACCCGGCCATGCATTAACAATTTTTGCTAGTTGATCTTTCTTTTTACGTTTTGGCATGGACTGGAGTGGTCATTGTTTTATAAATCTGGAGAACTGGAGATTTGGAGTGACTAGGGAATATGTAAGAATTCGGTAAGCAACTGTTTGTTTTGTTTTATTATTGTCGTTTTCAATACACCATTTCTTCTAATAAGTAAGGCCTGCACTTTATCCAGTCTAGGCAGAAAACGTTTTAGACATCATTTATAAAACATACCTTTGCTTGGTGCAAGGTTATGCCTGTCTAGTTAACTCTAGCTAGTTGTGTAATTTGTTTGTTATCCTAGGGTAGTCTTTTCAGGTCTGCCAAGGATTCATTTATGGTATGTGCCTTTGTCTAGCTCACTTTAGCTAGTTGTGTAATTTGTTTTGTTATCCTAGGGTAGTCTTGTCAGGTCTGCCAAGGATTCACTATTGGTTTGTGCCTTTGAGCCTGCCATGCTGTAAAGTTTGTTTGAATTTTGTAATTTGTTTGTTATCCTAGGGTAGTCTTTTCAGGTCTGCCTAGGATTCATTTTGTTGGTGTGTGCCTTTGAGCCTGCCATGCTGTAAAGTTTCTTTGAACTTTGTAACTAGTTGTTTGTTATCCTAGGGTAGTCTTTTCAGGTCTGCCAAGGATTCATTTTTTGGTTTGTGCCTTTGAGCCCGCCACGTTGTAAACTTTGTTTAAATTTTGTAAATAGATCTTCACTTTGGGCAGTCTTGTCAGGTCTGCCAAAGATTGAAGCTTCTAAGCCTGTACTCTGTCAGGCCATTGTTCTAGTCAGGTAGAACTGGTTACCGTTAAACCCTGTAATTTTAGTAGGTTGCTTACTGACATTCTCCGTAACATCGTGAAGGTCAATTGTCACCTCACCAAAGGTAAGTACCATACAGATTTTGTTTTTTGTAGCTTGTATATTGCTGTGTGTTAATTATGGCTCGTAAAAAGCCCAAGCAAACTCCAAGACGGAGTAAGCCAAATGGTTATGCTAGTGGCTCAACAGAGCAGCATGAGGCCGCCTCTAATATTAGTGGTCAACATGACAGTAGCGAAGAGCTGCCAGGTCTTGTTGTGTTAGAACAAGAGCTGGTTGAAATCGAGCTTGGCATAACTTCCATCGACATGGAGCTATGCTCAAGTGATGATTTCCTGAGCTCTTCTGAAGTTTTGGAGGTAAAGAAAAGATGCCTTGAACTTCAAAGGAAGCTCTCCCTTAAACGTTTAGATTTACTCAAATGCAAACCACAGCAATCAGGCTCAATAGAATCTAGGATGAACCGTATGGGGGAAAGCATTTATGGTTTGCTTGAAGCATGCTCTACCCTCATTCGAAGCTGTCGAGAGCAATCCAAGCGAGTGTCACATCAAACATCATCGGTAGTTATGGATGCAGGCAGTGACACAGGCAAAGCTGCTGAGTCTAGCAGTCACGTGACACCCCGTGAGAGTGGTGTAAAGATACCACCTGTAAAAGCAGAACAGGGTATCCTTCAGGGCAGCAGTAGTGCTAGTAATATTCTTAATCCTTACACATCTCCCTTTCGCACTGAAGCTAATAATAGTAGTGAATTTCCCATCGTCGTGCCTCAACCCCAGCTCAGTGCAGGGTTTCAAAATGTTCATGGTCCTCGGTTGTCGCTGGAGAAGTTTGACGGCAATGTGTTAAAGTTCTTTAACTTTAAAAGGCGTTTTGAACGATACATTGAGTCAAACTATCTAAGCTTTGAAGATCGCATCGCCTTTTTGGAGGACAATTGTGTAGGCCAGGCCTTGGAAGTAATTTCTGGCCTGAGTTGCTTGCAAAATAGTGAAAGAGCATATGGAATGGCATGGGATAGATTGAGAAAAAGGTTTGGCAACCCTGGAAAACTCATGGCCAAAGTGAAGGAAGATTTGCTGCAAGGACCCCCTATTTCAGAGTGGGATGCGCCGGGCCTCACAAAGCTTTGCGACAAGATGTATAAGTGTGAAGTCAGTTTCGATGGCTGGGGTAAGTCCCATCTTTTAAACAGTGATGAGGTGCTTCAACGGCTGTTCCTGCGACTTCCTTATAAGTTAAAGGAGCAGTTTGTTAATGTTAATCACTTGGGATCGGACTGTGCCACGTTTGGCGATTTAAGAGTCTTGGTCGAGGATGCAGCCTCTCGAGCCGACAGCCAATATGGCCATCTTATGCAACCAGGCAAAGATGTTAAGAGAGCTCTACAACCAACGATGGCTCGATCTAATCCGCAAGGTGGCTACAAGCGTGCTTCGGTTTGCACAACCCAAGAGCAGATTTCCCAATCTGCTAACCATAAGCAAGAGTCCTGTTGTTTGTGTGCAGAGTCGCATGCCCTATGGAAGTGTGAGATGTTTAAACAAAAGCCTGTTGCAGAAAGAAGAACCCTGGTGCAAAAGCATAGACTGTGTTTTTGTTGCTTGAGAGCAGGCCACAGAGTGGTTGATTGCAGATTTAAGAAATCTTGTGCAACGTGTGGATCGAGGCATAATTCACTTCTGCATGTAAACCGTGTGGAAGAGGAAAGCCCCTCTGCTCTGAAGAAGGGCATCTCAGCAACAACGTCCGCAACTGTGCCAGCAACATCTGGGACAACAATTTTTAAGGTTTTGCCAGTTAAGGTATGGGCTGGGGACCCCTCCAACTATACCTATACTTATGCTTTTATCGATGAAGGTTCTAGCGTCAGTCTATGCTCCTCAAGCCTCGTATCTCGCTTAGGGGTTGCTGCGACAAAAAGCAATGTGGAGTTGCTGACCACCAATGCTGTCTCCTTTCATGACAAGAAAATTGATTTTTTGGCTGTGCAGGGAATGGAAGAGCAGGCTGTGTTTTCCGTTGCAGATGCTCTGGTGATGGACCAGATTGTGGATGTCAGCCACAGTATTCCCACCGAAGCACTTAGTAGTGCATATAGTCATTTGGAGGACTTAAAGTTCCCTGAACTAAAAGATAGGAAGGTTGAGTTGTTATTGGGCAGCGATCTTCACCAGGCTTATCTTTTGCAGGAAGTTCGTACTGGCGCACCAGGAGAACCATGTGGACTGCACACTCTTCTGGGTTGGACCATTTATGGGAAAGATGGTGGCGATAGGCAACTCAACTCACCAGTAATGGTAAACTTTCTTAGCGTAAAGGAGTCTTGCGATAGAATGTTAAATGTATTGTTGCAGGATTTTAATGACATCGATGAGCCACAGGCCCCCCTGTCCTTCAATTGAGGATAAACGTGCGCTGCAGATCATGCAGGACACGGTGAAGAAGGTGGATGGACACTATTCTGTAGGGCTGTTGTGGAAGGATGAAGACCCGGACTTGTGCAATAATCGCTCTATGGCACTCAAGCGCCTAGAGGGAATGAAGCGCCGATTTATTACTGACCCGGTGTTATTCAATAAGTATCGTGATAAAATGCAGGAATATGTTAAATGTGGCTATGCTGTGCCACTTGAAACTGGTGTGGTAGACACACCAGGGAAGACGTGCTATGTGCCCCATCACTGCACGACCAATGCGGCCAAGTTTAGAGTCGTTTTCGACTGCAGCGCGAAGTTTAAAGGCGTGTCATTAAATGACAAGCTGCTTCATGGCCCAGATCTCACCAATAACCTTGTAGGAACATTGTTTCGCTTCAGGCAACATCCGATCGCTGTTGTGGGCGATATTAAGGCCATGTTTTCCCAAGTACGTGTAGACGAAGGAGACAGGGATGCCTTTCGATTCTTATGGTATCCGGACGATGATCTCAAGCGGGAACCTGTCGACTACCGTATGCAAACTCATGTGTTTGGAGCAAAGTCGTCGCCATGCTGTGCTGCCTTCGCACTTCGGATGACTGCCAAAGACAATGAAGCAGGTGCTGATCAAAACACTGTTAACACAGTTTTAAAAAATGTTTATGTTGACGATATTTGTCATTCATGTGAATCGCCGGATCAGGCTATCGAACTAATACAACAACTGCGTGAACTATTACAAAGTGGCGGCTTCCATTTAACTAAATTCCTGTCTAACAGTGCAGAGGTATTGAGTTCTGTGTTGCAGGAAGACTTGGCGTCGAAGGTCGATTTGCCTCAGTGCCAGCTTCCAACGCAGAAAACCCTTGGTGTTGTGTGGAATGCTGCGAGCGATTGCATGGAGGTGAGGGTGAGTATCCAACAAAAGCCTAACACCCGGAGAGGCGTTCTCTCCATGATTTCGCAAACATACGACCCACTAGGTCTAATACAACCCTTCATTTTACCTGCTAGGCAACTCCTGCAGCAGGCATGTGACGCTCAACTTGATTGGGATGAACCCCTTAATGGCCTTGGGCCAGTAAACATTAATTGGGAAGCTTGGTTAAAGGCCCTTCCAGAGCTTGAATGTGTTTCCATCGCTAGAAGCCTGACTCTTTTTGGTAAATGTGCTATCCGCTTTGAATTGCATGGTTTTTGTGATGCCAGTACCAGTGGCTATGGGGTCGTGTTTTATGTTAAAGTGTTTTATGATGATTCTGTAGTAATTTGTAATTTTCTATTTGGCAAGGCTCGAGTGGCTCCATTAAAGCCTGTTAGCGTACCTCGCCTGGAGCTCACTGCTGCTGTGCTCGCTGCCAAAGTCTGCAATTTTATCCTGACGGAGTGTGATTTTAAATTCAATTGTGTTGTCTTATGGACAGACTCAACTGTTGTGCTGCGTTACATTAATAATACTTCGACTCGTTTCCACACCTTTGTGGCTAATAGGCTGAGCACTATTCACATGCTTACCAGTGTCAATCAATGGCATTATGTACCGACTACTTTAAACCCCGCTGACCTCGCGTCTCGGGGAGTTTGGCCTGATAAAGTTAATACCGCTAAGCTTTGGTTTAATGGTCCTAAGTTTTTGCATGATGTCACGAGCAATTGGCCAAACCAGCCCGACTTTGTTGGCGGAATTTCGTCAGACGATCCAGAGGTTAAAAGCATTGAACATTGCTCAGCTCAGCAACACGCGATTACGGACTCAGACTCTCTCTGTCGGTTGTTTACCCGCTACTCGCATTTCCACGATCTGCAAAGAACGGTTGCATGGTTGCTTCGCTTCAAATTGTACCTGAAAAGGAAATGCCGAGATGACTCCTTGACTGTTAAGACAGATTCGCTCAGTGTCGAGGAGATGGACGAAGCTGAACTTGCCATTGTCACAGCCGCCCAGCATCAAGCATACCCGACGGTGTTCGCAGTTCTCCATAACCACCCAGGATTTGACGCCCCGGTGGAACTCGTGTCCGACTTGCAGTTGAAGAAGCATGTGGCTTTGAAGGAGCTACAGTCCCTAAACCCCTATGTTGTTAACGGAACGTTACGAGTTGGTGGGCGATTGCAACAATCTTCTCTGTCAAGCGGAAGAAGGCATCCGATCATTCTCCCACATCAGCACCCAATCACCGATCTAGTGATCATGAGGTATCACGAACGAGAAGGACACATGGGATGCTCACAAGTCCTTACCGCCATTGCTTCCCGTTATTGGATTGTCAAAGGGCGATCAGCTGTCAAAAGGGTCTTGCATTCCTGTATGAACTGTCGTTTTTGGAAAGCTACCGCCGGAAAACAGCAGATGGGCAACTTACCTGCTCCACGCGTAAACAAATCCATTCCTTTTCAAGCTGCTGGCACTGACCTTCTTGGTCCATTGATGGTAAAGAGCGGCCGCAGCAGTGTTAAGCGATATGTTTGTATTTTTAATTGTTTGGCGACCCGTGCTGTGCACTTTGAGGTCGTGCAATCCCTGGAGGCAAGTGCATTCCTTCAAGCCTACCGAAGATTCTGCAGCCGTAGAAACGTTTGTCCTACTGATCTGTACAGTGACAACGGAGGAAACTTTGTTGCTGCAGACCGCGAACTTCGGCAAGGACTCAAGAACCTCCATCAAAAGAAAGTCACCGATGCCTTACTTCGGCATGAAACGAACTGGCACTTCAACCCTCCGCGTGCTTCACATCAAGGCGGCTTCTACGAAACATTTTTTCGTTTATTAAGAAAATTGATGCGGTCGCTGGTAGGAAACGCTACGTTGGATGAGTTCGACCTTCTAACGCTGGTAGCAGAGATTGAAAGAATTTTAAACGATCGTCCCATCACTTCGCTCCCATCGTCACCAGATGACCTGCAAGCCCTGACTCCAAGTATGATACTCACCGGATCAGCTTGTGACACCCTACCGCCAGATGTTTTTATGAAGGCTGACGGTTATCGACGCTCTTGGAGAAAGACCCAATACCTCACAAACAAGTTTTGGGAACAATGGCTGTTGCAATATCTCCCTCTGTTGCAGCCCCGACAAAAGTGGTTTGGCACATCTCCAAGCTTGAAACCAGGCGATTTGGTACTGGTAGCGGACGAGGCAACTAAACGTGGGCACTGGCCCAAGGCTATTGTAAAGGAAGTTATGCCGGACACTAATAAACTTGTCAGACGCGTGCGAGTAAAGGTTGCTGACGGTACAGAGTTTGTTCGCGACATCAGAAAGATCTGCCTGCTAGAGGGCAGTATGGACTTTTAAAATGACAATTTTGTTTTCTAGGCTGGCTGGTTGGCACGATTGCACAACTGACATTGCTCATGCTGCTTAGGTTTCATATTTGAATTGTATTGCGTGTTTGTGTTTATTTTACTATTATTATTCTTGTGCTCCTCACTACCGCAGCTAGCGCGGCGTCGTCGATGCATTTGCATCCAGCAGTTCTGCCATAACTGTGTTATTGACTCCCATTAATAGTGTTGTTTCTATTTGCATCCTGCAGTTATTTACACTGTAGCAGTCTAGCTCTGTTTTTGGTCTGACTATTTCACACACCTGTCTCACTACTAATGCTTTTGCTATGTGCGATATTATTTTTCGTGTTTTGTCAATTCATTGCTTAACTATCACGACTCGACTTAACAGTCGCGTGTTTTTTCTGGTAGCCTACTTTTGCTCTGACGTTAATGTCACTTGCGCTGGTCATAGCATTGCGCAGTATTAGGTTGTATGTGTGCTTTTGTTTATGCCATATCCCCACTTCTGCCACTGGTACCATGTATGCTATCATTTGTTTTTCGTGTATCCGTTTATGCTGACTTCCAGTTGTCGGTAGACTTATGTTTTTGTGCTTATTCTTAGCAATCGCTAAGCATGTTGGTCAAAAGGGTTTATTAACTCTTCTTGGGCGTGTCTTCGAGCTACTGTTATGTATGTTCTATTAGGTTTGTGTGTAATGCAAGCCAGCTTTTATGTTGCAATTGTGATCCTTGCTAACCGCGAATATTTTTGATTCTGGTCGACATTTGCATAATTCATGTTAATTGTCGTTTATGTGGCCACCTTGTGGCAATTAATTGGTTTGTGTTTTGCTTCGTTGTAATCGTTTTACAGTGGTAAAACCCTCATTTGTTAAACTCTGGTTTTGGGGGTGGGTATGTTAGAAACGATTCCCCGCCCATTTAATATTATTGTTGTATCTCTGCTCCATTCTATTTTCATGCTTGAGTGACCCGGCCATGCATTAACAATTTTTGCTAGTTGATCTTTCTTTTTACGTTTTGGCATGGACTGGAGTGGTCATTGTTTTATAAATCTGGAGAACTGGAGATTTGGAGTGACTAGGGAATATGTAAGAATTCGGTAAGCAACTGTTTGTTTTGTTTTATTATTGTCGTTTTCAATACACCATTTCTTCTAATAAGTAAGGCCTGCACTTTATCCAGTCTAGGCAGAAAACGTTTTAGACAGTAATTAAGGCTCACTTTGACGGTGAAACCGTTGTTAGAAGCTCGATAGTTCAACATAATTTTTTGTTTTTACAATATGGCTGACATGCAGGGAAGTTGGCCCATTTCGTGGGTGGGTACGTTGGCCACCATGGCCAACTTGCCTTCATGAGGTATTATATAGAATGATAATGGACTAATTAATACGATGACTTATTTTTTCAAGATTGAAGTATCAAGTATCCAAAGAAGGGTTATTTAGCTAATGTTAACAAAGGTCCAGTTTGACAGGTTGAATATTTTTAGCGGTCCGGTGAATAAGTTATTTCACATGCAACCACGAAATTAAAACTATCTGGGAGTGACTAGTGGGGAGTCTGGGAGTCGAAGCCCCACAGCAACTTGGATAATCACAGTAAAAATTGCTTCCTCCCAGTAAAAATCTGTTTAAAGTCCTGAAACGTGGCAATGAGGTTATTCTTCCAAAAGCTGAAGGTCCACCATCAACACTCAGAAGGTCCGGATTCGGACCGCGGTCCGCTAGTTGAGTAGCCCCGATCCAAAGTAAGTAAATTGCGGCTTTACATCAGCATTAAGCGATCAATAACAATAATTCACTTCCTAACATCGTTTTTTTGCCACAAATTGAGACAACTTATTCCTAACCCATATTGTAGTAATAGAATAGCCTAATAGTAAGTAATTGGATCGAAGAAAACCAATTGCGGAAATGTGTCTCAGCAGGTGTATGAAGAGGGGCTAAAGATGTTGAGAAATGGTGTAAGTCAAACAAGAATATGCAACCACTTCTCAAACGACGGTCTAAAACGTACCTCGCTTTGGAGAAACATTAAAAAAATGTTCCCATATTAGTAGGCTACCCATGCAAAATGGGGTTTGAACTGCAAACAAGGTCCTACCTGTCAGTATCGTTAGGAATATAAAGGCATGTTGTTTCAACTACATGATATTTGATACAGCCTTCATTATTTTCGAAAGTTTATTTAGTGTAGGCTACTCATGTAAAAAAAGTTTACTGAGGTAAAATACTGCATTATAATAGTAGATTCATGGCTACCTAAATATACGGCCTGATTTGTCACATTTTGAAGAAATTTCCAGATTTTGCTAACTTTGGGCGAATGTTTAAATAAATTTTTCTAAAAATTATATTTTTACGCTTCCTTTACTGTTTTTTCCAGACGACACAATAGGTTTTAACATCATCAGATGTTGAAAAACAAAGAAAATTTGATTTCGAAGATTTTAGTCAGACTGTTAATTTTTCAATAACAGTATGATTGAGCTTATTTCAACTTACTTTTTCTCATTTGATACTGCTTCCCCAAGGCAACAAAAAGCTTTTATATCATCAGGAGACAGAAAAAAGTAAAAAAATCTCAGAAAATGTCAATCAAACCCCAGCAGTAGCTGTAATCAAAATATGCAAAATGTGACAAATCAGGCCGCATCTCCAGGTGACCATGGTAGATTATATTACAAACCACACCGGTACATGAATGCATGCAACGTATGTATGCCTGTATAAAACCAAGCAATAATTAGAAAGTAAAATTGAGGAGAAAGAGAGCTTTTCCACTGTTTATGTTTAGTATACCGAGAGATGGACATGTTGGTCACGTGGCCAATTTACCTTCCATGGTGGTCCAAATTACCTGCACAGGCGGGCAAGACGGTCCATTTTATTTTTTTCGGAAAACTTGAAAAATTACATATCTCAGAATGTTGGTTTGATGCAAGAATATGTCCACTTCTAGAGTGATAAATTATCTACTCTTCAATAGCATTCGCTTTAACATATGTTTTGTTATTAGCTCACAAATTCAATTTTACATTTTGCTGGGCCAACTTGCCCGAGTCTCCCCTAATCAGAGATGATACTGTGAGTTTTTTCATGCATTTTTTCCATAAAAAATCTCCAAAAATGAGTCACTTTTTTCACTTTAAATTGGAAAGTGGCGGGAATGTGACTGAAAGAAATGCAGCGCCTCTTCGCTATCGCTACATTGAAAAAAAAGTAGCGCTGCCACTCCAACAAAGATATAATGGCGCTATCACTACTTCGACCAACAAAGTAGCTTCCCTACAAAAGTAGATCGCTGCAGTCCACCTCTGGCTATAGCCGACTATAAAGAAATTTTATTTAAAAAATGTAAAAACGTGCGTTTAATTCAAACTGCGCAACTGGCCTAACAATAAAATTGGTCAAAAAATTTATAATGTGGACGAACGAAGCTATCTGTTGTATTTTTATGTGAAGAACATTTAAACCAAGGGTCTCAATCACGCGGCCCGCGAAAACTTTCGGTGCGGCACGCAATGCATTTTTTGACATTTTTAATTAATTACAAATACAGTAGCCTACATGTTTTCTATAGATTTATACAGGTTAAAAGCATTCTAAAATTGCTTAAAACATCTGAAACTTCACATGACTCTAAGCACTACCGTCGCGCCATTTTATTACGTGTGAGAAACTGGTATTGTTACATCACAATCACATTGCCTAATCACTTTTTGCTTCATTATCGCAATAGTAGCCTTGATATTTGCTAAAGTCAGTTTTCCAAGAGTTTAGTTTTTTCTGCGCTTTTGAAAGCTGATTGCTAGATTTTCACTCACCAGGCGCATCGTTTTGTTTACCTTCTTTTTTTGTTTTTCAACTTCGTTTTTTTTTGCGTTTGTACAGTTTTTTTTTCCATCTCTTTGTTCTTACTACTTTTTCAAGCGATCTAATATTCTTGAATGTGTTTTTACTACCTTTTTTTATTGCGTTTTAACTGTGTGGTTTTGTTCATTGACTTAATGTGTATTGCGGCCCTCGGGTTAATTTACAGCAGTGACGATCGGTGAGGGAAAGCAAGGAAAGCAGTGCTTACCTGAGCGAAAAGTATGCAAAATATAATGACTGAATTCTAGGTTTAACTTCTTATTATTTTTATCACGTCTATTTTAACTTGAAAATTACTGTGTTCGTGACTACAATTACTCGTAACCAGGGGCTCCGGACACTTCCTGAGAGTGGGGGGGGTAATTTAAGCAGAGCGGGAACGATGTTTTGACATCGACAGGGGGCTTATTGGATTATCGCATCACATATACTTCTGGGAGGTCGCTTCCCAGACTCTCCTTCGCATTACTGAAAGCTTCAGTTTCTTATACAGCGTCTTAGGCGGCATATTTCGCGCCGAAGGCGCAAAATTTTTGCCTTTCAGCACGATTTAAGGTCGAAAAATTATTTCAACGAATCTAAAATCGCGAGCGAAAGCTCTTTATTATTTGCCACATTTTTTGAGGTTTTTAGACAAATTTGACTGGAAGAGGGGACGTAGGCCTACGCAAAATTCCTCTCTGTATTCTTCCTTGGCTCAAGTCTTCCAAACTTTGCGCTTCAGACGCTAAATGGTTAGATTTAAAAGATCAAAAGCGTTAAGGTCCAAGCTTTCTATAACTTAATTTACAATTGCATGAATACAACACGATAACCTGTGCCATAACATCCACAGTGAAAGAAAAAGTTTCGGCATCTAGGGTCTAGGCCAGAGGCGTGCAACATACGGCCCGCGGGCCAGAGCACGGCCCGCGATACCCATTTACGTGGCCCGCACATTCTTCATCAAGTAGCCCATTATTTTTAAATACTTTTCACTGTTAGATCGGAGGATGTTGTTATTTGTAACGTCATCATTAGCATTATTACATCATTAGCATTATTGTTGCGTCATTAGTAAGCGTTGTAGAAAACCGCCTTGTTCTTCTGGCAATGATTCAGTAACATAAATCTTGCTTTATGGGTGCAGTGTGGTGAATATATTAATATTTATTCTACAAAAAGCTTAGCATAGTAAAAATGTCTACAAGTAAGAAAAGGAAGGTTGATTATGAAAGGCGGAAGTTCAACAATGAGTGGTGTATAAATTACTTTGTTGAAACACAATCAAGATGTTGTTTACCTGATTTGTCAAAACACTATAGCAGTAATGAAAGAGTACAATATCAAGCGACACTACTGTGCAAAACACTCTGCTAATTATGATAGCATTGTGGGTCAATTACGGGTTGACAAAATGCAGCAGTTGAAAAAGTCTTTGAGCAAACAGCAAGAGGTATTTCATGGTTACAAGAAAGACATTGAGCTTGTTACAAAACTGAGCTTCAAGATATCTGAAACTCAATGTGTAACTTGATTGTGTGTACTTTTCCATTAAATAAATTGTTCATATAAATTCATGTGTTATTCGATAGACTGGCCCTCAGCATCATTATAATTGTACGTTATGGCCCATTGCGATAAACAGTTGCACGCCCCTGGTCTAGGCCAACGGTGTTTAACCTGCGGCCGTATGGCCGCATGCGGCGTCGATGAATAATTATGCGGCCGTTAACACGTAGCCTAATTTTATAAGCATGTGTTGGCGACCGTGTCCTATTGTTGAAATGAAAAAATTATTTCATTAAAAAAATGAAATGTATTTTAAATATTATAGGCTGCAAGGATATCTAAAACCACTGGATACCTTCAAATTTTAGAGCTTGAAAAACATTTTCATCGTAAGTTTTTGTAGGCTAGACTGTATTGTTAAAATCCTTTAGAGACAAAACTTTTTCCTCGACCCAATTTCATTGTAACATTAGCCTACATTGTATTATGTCCTTAAAAAGAAAAAGAACACTAGCAGAGGAGAAAAGGGTATTCAGTTCCAAATGGGAGTTGGATTATTTCATGATCGAGACGGCAGCGCATACTATGATGTGTCTAATATGCAGTCAAGTAGTTAAAACTGTTAAAGGAGATAATGCAAAGCAGCATTTTCGTCGTCATATGTCACACAATTACGCAAAATTAGGCAAGTCGAGGAAAATCTGTGTCGAAAATGTGGAAAAGTGCACTTGATTATCCAATGTTGCGAGAATTGGCAAGAGAAACTCTTGTTCTTTTCGGAAGCCCTTAGGCTACGTGTGCGAGTCTGCCTTTTCACAAATGAAGTAGCCTACCTGAAAAACGAGTAGCCTACCGAACGCGATTGTTGGACGGAAACCTGGAGTCTCAACTAAGACTGTATCTCGAGAGGTTCTCAACTTAGCAATTTTATCTGCTCGTATGCAAAATCAAGGGAGTCACTTGTTGCAATGTCGCAGACGGAATAAATTCATTTCAAAAAGTGTTATGGCGCTATTAGGTATAAGTATGATAAGTTTAGTAGATATTAACGAATAAATTCTTCTCTTTAATAACGCAAATTAAAAAAAAATCATTTAAAACTCACTAGCGGCCGTGCTTTGTAGAATTAATCTGAATGCGGCCGGCAATAGCAAAAAGGTTGTGCACCCCTGGTCTAGGCCTACATTCAATTCACAAAAAAAATAAATAAAAGCTAAAATGCATTAACTTTTACAACAACCAAAAGTATAAAGACATTGAAACAGTGCAACTGCAGTGGGTTTCGTTCGTGAGTGGTAAAAGCGAAATTAAACAGTTTGTAGCAGTGAGAAACTATGACGTTACACACAGCGCATTGCGATGCGTATATTTTTGACATGGTTCATAGTTTGGCCATAGATGACTTGGCGTTGTCTTGCGAGTCGGAGTTTCCAAGCAAAAACCTCAAAAGTTGTACAAAAAAAAAAAAAACATAAGAATAAAACACAAAAGTAAAAAATATATTAAAAATGAAATTTTTATCTCTACATTAGTGGGGGGTAATTTTGCATTAGTTACCAGACCCCCACTCCGATTGGTGGGGGGGGGTAATCACCCCCCGGCCCCCCTCTAACGGAGCCCATGCTTGTAACGCTTGTGAGTAGTTTAAGTCCTCACCAAACCGCATGTCTTGCCTATAAATGCCAATTAACGCAAACGTTCCTGTCAGAAACAACCACTGATTCTCCAGGGAAATCAACTTGCAAAGTTGCTTTCCCCAGGTTCAAAAATGTCAAAAACGCCTTCGTTTTATCCAATCCTCACTCGTTTTGCAAAACGTCACCAGCTGCTTAGCCAATCAGATGTGTTATGGTTAGAGTTGCTTTCCCAGTGACGTCAATGCGTACAATAGCTAGACTAACTGGTTATGCGCACAGAATGGTCTCTCGTCACGGTACACAGCACAGCATCATAAAAGTGAAAAGATGTCATAGAAATATTTCAGACCGCAGAGAACTGTATTTCTTGTATAGAATCTCATGTCAGTTTTCGTAACAGTTACCCCTGATGGTAGCCGACTGTGTTGCAGTTGGTAATAGAATCAACAGAAAGAATCAGCAAGCCTACATAAGCTTATTATTCGTAAGTGCAGACAATGGCACACCGTTTCGGCCTTCCGGCCTCCTCAGTGCAATAGGTAGCCTACACTGGATGAAGCTGCTTTTAATTATTGCAGTAGAGTTAGCCTAGCCCTAGATAGTAGCTAATAATGTGTTAACCAGTTGGAATTCTGAAATGCAACAGAAGCAATTAGCCTAATTAATATTATGCAAATAAAGTGCTTATACCATTGAACTAACAGTCGTGGCGTAATTGTTAGTGCGTGGGGTTCGCAGTTGAGAGCTTGAGGGTTCGACTCCAGCCACCGCCTGTTGTTCCTTGGGCAAGAAACTTTACTGTCAAAGGCGAGTACTGGGTAGCTCCAAATTTAGTCACATTGTAGCTTATTCGAGTTGGTGGAAAACAGCATAGATTGTATTTTTGCGGATGCCATATTTAGTTCGTTAAGCTTCTATACGCAGGAGGCAAACTTATCCAGCTTTTTGTACAAATTGCTTGCGGTTGTAATGTTTAGGCCTAAGTGTTAGTTTTTGTAGTGTAGGCCTAACTGAATATCTGAGAATGAACATTCATGACGAATTAAATATTTAGACAACTATTATTCCATGTCTAACACTGGAGTTTGGTCCTGCAACGTTAAAATTAAGATTGTTCATGACTTCTAAACATTAAATAGATGTATGATCACGACATAGGCGAAGCACAATTTGACAGATTTTTATTTTTGATTTGTTTTGGAAATGCTCTCAGAGCGCACCAAATTGGAAGTGTTTTTCAAAAATTTCTGGAGGAGGCCCCCCAGACTCCCCGCTGGAAGTGTTGCCTTCGGCAACACGCTTTCGGGCTTCGCCCGACGGTTACGCCCTTCGTGCCTACTACCTTGCTGCAGCATATTTCCAAGTTGCTTTCCCAACGGTTTAAGCCACCGAACGTCACTGATTTACAGTGATCATTTGGCCCTCAGAGCAATTTGAGTTTAAGACTCTTGATTTAAACAAATAGGCGTAGGCTTACTTGCCATTTCATCCCTTTATGATAGAATATTTGCCGAGTCAGTTAAGGCTGCTTTTATTATGACTATCTGTTCTTACTGCCTGCTAAATTTAGCCAATAGTTAAAAAATAGTACAAAAAGCTCAGTCATTCATTAATCGTGGTATGATTTTTTAGGCTGATTGTCATTAGTCAAGTCACGACTTTTTCTGTAGATGAGCGTATCGCACCCACAGTGTGCTAAATTTTAAAGGAATTTGTCATTGGTGTTAGGCTATTTTATGTAACCAAACACCATCCGGTTGCTTTAGACCGGTAACTTGTTGCCTAGTTTATTTTACAAGAGCTTCCTGTAGCTTTTAAATTGTATGATGTATATAGCCTGAATAGACCACGAGACGTATTTAAAAAAGATGAGAGGGCATTGAAGAAATTTATGAGATACGCTTAGGCTACAGTAACTTAAAATCTACTGCAACCACAGTTGATGACGTAAGGTTCAGGCACGGGCATAAACGGAAATATTGGCTTGTAGTTACAAGACAACAAGAGGTCACATTTAGATATGTTTGTGTGTTCACACGTCAATCACAGACATAACGGAAATCATCGCAACAAAAACTTGACTTTGTAAAAAAACGTATTAACCGCCATGTGATGTGCCTTTCTTCCCTGCTTTGCCGTTTCATTCTTATGCATTTCGTTTTTCAATTCATTGTGTAGATCAGTTATTTATTTTCAATGTAGATATAAAATCAGTTATATGTCGTTACTTGAAAAGGGCTAACATGTGTATGGCCGAAAACGTTCGCAGTTTATAGTTTATGTTCACTTTAATGTATTACATTAAATGCCGTGTGGTTGCTTGGTTTTATATGTCTATGGTTGAAGAAAGTCGCCTCTTTACCAAAATTGTATTATGCCATATGGCATGAGAACTATGAAATTGCAAACTTAAGCAAAATCGGCTTTTCCGGTTACCTCGTTCTTGTTTTGCTTGCTATGCATCACAATTTCATTTAAGCTACTGTGCAAACTTCTCCTTTTTTAGATGAAGGAGAGGCAATAACCAATCAAGTTTCATTTTAATAAGTAAAAGTAAAACAGACAACGGTGTGATGTTACATCAAGAACAACTTTAACACAGAAGAGGTTTACAGGAGGACAACTATTGGTTGGTTATTAAGAAACCGATGTCACATCAATACAGCCTACATTCAGGGTTGGAAGTAACGACTAGTTAACAAGTTACTATAGTCTAAAGTTACAAGTAGTAAGTTAGAAGTTACGACTAGTAATTTGTCATAGAATTAACTATTCTTGTATTCCAACTTTGTCCACCTTCCCTTAATTAACATAAGGACTGCTTAAGATTTCCTAAAACATTAATTAATAAAATCTTTCGTCATCATCAAAAAATATTTACGCATACAATGAAGGTTCCACCGATGTTGCTACCAAAACTTAATGCTCTCTGTTCTATAGTGAGTAGCCTAGTCTACTAGCCTCGTGCTGACGCCAGATAGATCGATCCTTTTACATAATATAATCCACTCCTATATGAAGTAAATATTTACTGTAACTTATTAAAGACACTTCAATCGCAATTTCGAAACTTTACTGTTCCGTGAAAATAATGAAAAGTACAAACAAAGTCGGCAGCAGTGGCCGGGTGGTTAGCGCATTGGGCTCGCAGTCGAGAGACTGCATGTTCGACTCCAGTCACCTGCACTTGCTGTTGTTTCTCTGGGCAAGAAACTTTACGATAATTGCCTCTACCTAGTGATCGATTTCGAGTAATGGGTAGTACCAAATTTAAGTCATAAGTAGAGTAGACAACCGGAAACAGACATTGCAGTCGGCTGCAGCGTGGGTCAGGTGTACGTCGGAAGGCGTACACCGATGCATAGCGCTCAAGTCCGCTTTCCCGCAATGCAGGATAAAGATAATAAAACAAAACAAAGGTTTGTTTTTCTTTAACAAATTTTGTAAAGTAGCCTAAATGGAAACGTATTATATGATTTTTGTGCGCAAGACTTAGTGCCTTTGAACCAGTTTGCGAACTGAGCGTGGATTGTGATAAGCAGGGCCGTTGACAGGATTTTTCGGGCCCGGTACCAATTTATTTTCGGGCCCCCTTCATCGACAAAGTTGTGAATATAAAGGTTGTGTACAAACTTTTATTGATGTCGTTTAAGCATGGTCATTTAACAAATCTTGCGCAATCTTAAAATTTCTTAAACCGCAAAACTTACTATCTCTATCTAGAGGTTGCTTTTTTGAACTTTTATTTGTCACATGGCGCTAGAGTATTACTTCCCGATTCCAATGATGTTTCACTGGTCATTCTAGGCTCACCAGAAGAGAATTTACAACAATGCAGACAGTCAGAAAGTTTTTAATTTGATTTGGGAAAGGTGTTTGGGCCTAGGTCAAACATTTGCTGATTGCTGCAATCTGAAAAGCAGTTTTAGTCTAATTTTTAGTGCAGAAATAAGGATAGTAATTTTCTTACCTGTGCCATTTCAGTTTTTGAGTTTGAACAAATATTAGCCTGTTTATTTTGAAATTCGTGTTTCGGGTAATATTCGTGGTTAGGGAAATCACTATTCTAGACTAAATTCTTGTTTTACTGTTTGGTGGTTGAAGTGGCTATTTCACCACCAGAAAGCTGAAGTGGGCCCGGTACCCAGAAGGGCCCGGTACTTTACCATCTGACGGCTGAAATGGCTGTTTTAACCTCTGTTGGCAATTCCTTTAGATCTGATTATATTAAGATCTTGATAATGTTTGAAGTCGGGGGAATTTTTTAAATCCGGGCCCCTTAAATATTCCGGGCTCGGGTCTAAAAGTACCACCTAGACCCCCCTGTCAACGCCCCTGGTGATAAGACGATGGTTTGTTGCTAAAACTTGCAGTTTAAAGACCTTAATTTCGTGTCGAGATTGCAAACAGCTGAGAAAAAGCATGAAAACTAAAGTTTTTGATGAATGTCACGATTTCTTCCTATCTCTTACCAGGAAAAAGACTTGGAAAGGTTCAATGACGTAGTTTAATAGGTCAAACCGAAAAGCAGTCAGTTAAATTCACGGATAGTTCTACTGGTGAGATGATATATAAAAACGCTTGAAGGACTCCAACAAATGGCTTTTCAATAACTCTAATTTCGAACACAATTTATATCAGCACCAATTCTCATCTACTTGTATTCGATTTCTTCAACTCTCAATCAACAATAATTTCTGCATCAACTACCAATCCACAACTCATAACACAACTCCCATAATCACATAATCAACTAAATAATAAATCACACAAATTACACCACTATTTATAAAAGGTTTGTTCGGTCTAGTAACTTCGAGAAGGTTACGTAATGTTGCATCACACGAACTCATCGTTCGGTCACGTAGCATTGAGCGGCATAAACAAGCAAGTTTAAAGAAGACTCTAGAATACACGTTACATAATACAGATTTCGTAATCAGAGGTTACTTCAGGATAATGACCGATGATAACCTATAGCATAAGAATTTTACAATCAAAACAGCACGCTCGATCGAGATACAAGCGGCCGGTCGTAAGACCTCGCACATTGATTGTGACATTTTTAGAGCTCATTTTTGTAATGTTTTCCGACCAGTCCAAATTGCTCTAGGTGGGCTTGGCAGGAATACAATGATTCCCAACTTGTGGTACGGCCTTCTAGGTTGTATGTCGGTGGCCTACCTCATGGTTTGTCTTCACAAGAACTATATTCACAACTATCCGGATATTGCGTTCTTCTTCTATCGAGTCTTCTAAAGCTCGTTGATACACATACACCATAGATTGACACATTCTTCCGCAACGGAGTTATACACTGACAGGTCCCACTTACTGCACCGGGTGGTAAGCCGAGAGCAAACAAGAAGGTGGTCCGCTGTTTGGGGCTCGGTGCCACAGATACATGCAACTGGGCCCGCGTCGTAGCCCCACTCCACCATTGCAGACTTAGTGCGTTCAACAACCGGTTCGGAGTCGATTTAATGTTTACCACTCTCCCCAAGGAGCGTTTGCTCCTGGGGGGAGGGACTCTGATGGTGGGACCTTCATTTCAGTGCATGATGTGTCATTTTCGAATTGTTGTTTCCATTGCTTAAGTCTTGTTTCTTTTTTTGTTGAGGTTAGTGGCTGAACGTGTGTTAGGAAGCTTTTTCTGGATTTCAACCGGGTTTGTGCAGCAGTTTTTCCATATAGAGGATGTTTTTCATCACATGTTTGTTTTAGCCTTTCAGCTTGACTGTTAACGTCTCTTCTTAGGTGTGGTGATGCAATACCAGCAAGCAGATAAAGTTTGTTGATATTTGTGGGCTTCAGACACCCAGTAATAAGACGACAAGAATGGTTAAGCGATCTAGCGTTAAGCGACCTAAATATTGCGTTAAGCGACCTAGAAAGACAACGCAGCGTTTTTAAAGTAAACTTGTCAAGTTTATGCACGACATGCGGTGTCACATTTCGTCAGGGATTCCGTTGTGGTTGACAGAGCGTTCATTTCTCTACGACTAGGCTACGTTTTAGATCAGTGTTTCTCAACCTTTTTTGGCCCAACGCCCCCTTCATGTGCTGGAAAAATTTTACCGCCCCCCAACAATAACGATTAATTACGAAAAGCAAATATAAAACAATAAATACCGTAGGCTACTATTAATACCGTACTACAAAAAGTGCTCTATGCCAAGCAGAGCGAATTACATCAAATATAGGCTATTACCAGTCTCTAAAACCCTTACAGCCTGTTTTACCCTAAAACAGTGGTTCCCAACCGGGGTGCCGCGGCACCCTGGGGTGCCAATTGCAATGCTCAAGGGTGCCGCGAGATATTGCAATACTGCGGCCCATTCATTATTTTAACTTTACTCGTTAAGTGTGGAATTTATTTATTCATTTTAAGTCTAATCTGCGGTAAGCCTTTGTTTTATCGCCCAGGAAAAACAGTGTGAAAGAGATTTTGACTCGTTGCTTCCCATCTTTCCATAAAAACATTTGAAACGCATCATTATTGCCATGTTACATTTACCTGTCATAACTGGTCATACTTGGCCAAACAGTCTTATCTCGAACAAAAACCTCTACAAAATATGCAACAGTAAACCATTATCTTGCAAGATCTCCACCATGAGATGGAACATGTTTGGACACATTCTGAGACTTCACCAGGACTCACCTCCCCAGAAAGCCCTTGAATTTGCGATAATTGGCAGCAAAAAGTACCAAGGCCGAACCGGACGTCACCGTACCAACTTATTACAACTGCCGAGATCTGACATCAGAAAAGCTGGCCTGGGATCCCTGCTCAGCAAACCACATCTCCATCGATTGCAAAACATCGCAAAGGACAAAACAGAATAGAGATCCTATCAACCTTGTTGAAAGACTGATCAAAGCCAGCGGATGCCAAACGATTTGGCTACACTGGCGGCGGAGACAGTTACAATAATAATTGCCATGTTTCATGATTTTATTTTGTGTTTGCACAAAGTCAAATTGCAGTGATGGATTATCGGGTTGTGTGACCCAGCACGATTATAAAATAGTACGATTGTTTGCGAACCATTATAAAATTGGAAATTTTTGCATTGGGGGGGATACCTGCGCATACAAGCACGATACACAGCTAATCGAAAAAAGCTAAGTTATAATTAATTTGTTCTTTGAACGTACGAACATATTTTGTGAATTGTTTTGCGATTACAATTGGGTCTCCAAATTAGTGTAGACTATTTAGTAGATATCTTCGACCATTTAAATAACGTAAATGCCAAAATGCAGGGCAAAAATGAAACTCTCTTAACTTCAACCGATAAAATGAAAGCACTGAGAAAAAACTGAAAATGTGGTCCTCAAAAGTGGAGAACGGAAACTTTGACATGCTTTCACACTTCTCTGAAATGAAGAACAAAGAAGTTGTCTCACTAATAAGTAGCCTAACTCAGCAACTAAAGTCATTGGAAGAAAAAAAAAAACCGAGAGGTATTTTCCCAGCTTGTCCACGAAAAATTATGCATCGGTGAGAAATCCATTTTTACTGGACTCTCATATTGTTTTGAATCCTAAAGAAGGAGAAGAATTAATTGACATTCGTAACGATGGAAATTTTAAGCTTATCCACAAGCAGAAGCCTCTCGACGAGTTCTAGATGAAAATTCAAAATGAATATCCTTGCGGTGGAAAGAAAGCTATTGTGCTTTTGCTGCAGTTTTCCACGTCATACCTATGTGAGAGCAGATTTTCCGTAATCCGTATTAACAAACATAAAAACTAAAAAACGAGAACGACTGCTTATAGTCGAGGAAGAAATGAGGGTGGCTTTATCGAATGTGCCTCCATATAGTGTAAGGGACTTTGTACAAGAAGTTAAGTCCAAATTTCACACTAACTTTTGAATAAATACATTTAATTACGCGCGGTATACTGTACAGCTCATTCTGTGTTATTTCATACAGTTATTTGAAATACAGAAACTTCATAAAATTGATCCAGTTTTGCCAGGGTGCCGCAAACTATTTATCTCTTTGATAGGGTGCTGCAAGGTCAAAAAGGTTGGGAACCACTGCCCTAAAAGGTGGATCATCAGAAGGTCCTTATTCAAATAGAATTACATTTCTAGTAGAATATAAGGCTGTAAGGGCTTTGGAGACTAGGCCTATAGTAACTAGGCCTATATTTGATGAAAAGCAAATATATATTTGCGAGCATGAAAACAGTAGCCTATAGGCCTACTGATAGTCAGTGTGAACCTAGCTTGGACTTGATGAGAAAGTGTCAGTTTCTTCACATCCGGTGTAAAGCCAGTGAGAAACATTCGAAGATCACCTCTTATGGATATGTCAAGTGGGTTGGTAGGAGGTAGGCTATATAGCAGAACAACACAGCTGAATCCCTTTTCCACCAGGTATGAGGTAGGAAATACTACCACAAAGATACGAGCTCTTTGACGAAGTCGTTACGCTGTGCGGTAGATAGGTTAAACCAAAATGTCCTCTAATAATCAAAACGCTCCCCTTAATCCGAGGTAATCATACCGCCCCCCTGAAAAATCAAAACGCCCCCTGGGGGGCGGTACCGCCCCCGTTGAGAACCACTGTTTTAGATCATCGCTTCGATGACTGCAGTTCGAAAAGAGGAAGGTGAGTTGCATGTTATTAGTTTGCTGCAAGCACGGTTACACCAGACCTGACGTCTACCATGCTTTGTAGTTGTTTGCAAGCAACTTGCGACTAAAAAGTAGCAATTTCCGCTATGAAAAGCTTTATGCAGTCATGTCTTGCTGAAGCTTAACGTATTGCTTTGGATAGAAAATAGCGGGTGTGTAGCCCACAATTTGCGAGGTCCTCAGTGTTGTTTTCAGGGCTTGTCCAATCCAATTGCAGTAGCACTGAGTATATGTGTAGGCATGCGGCTATCACAAAGTAGCTTACAGTAGACTGCAGCAGCTTTATTTGTAGCAAAAAAGAAAGAATCTGGCTGAGAAAGAGGAGCAATAAGTAATACTTATGTCATATGGTCTGATCACAGTCTTCGGTTTGCTTTTTAGCTGCAGAAATGTAGTGTAAATCTGAATCTAGGGGGGACGATTGGAAAGATTACCCCCTAAAACATAGAAAAAGTTACTTTAATTACGTTGTATTTGCATGGTCGGATTAATTTAGAACTTCACATCATTGTGTTTTGTTGAAATCGTGCACCCCAAGACAACTTCCTGGATCCGCTCGTGCGTAAGAGCTTCGCTCCCTCTGAAGAGATTAGTTAAAGTTTTTTTTGTTTTTTTTATTGTGAAACGTTTTGCCTTAAAATTTATAAAAGACAGAGCCCCTCAACCCCTGGAGTGGCAAAGAAGGTTCAAACGAAGAAGAATGCGAGGTTTGCTTCTGAAGTTGCAACAATATTTCTGTTTAATTTGACACTACCTTGGCTCAATAAAAAACAAATTTTCAATGCCACACAGCCAAACGTTCAACGGATAGTTGTATCGCACGCACATAGCCAAAGTGCTGAGTGGCTCTTTTGTGTTTTTGTTTGGTAGTGTCATCGCACGGCAATGCTCAGCTATGGCGATAGTAGGCTATGCATAAACCACAATGCATTGAATGCAGTATTGACATAGGTTATTAAACATTTTTTTATTATCTAAATTACAAAATAGCGAGAAAGCTTTTTATTTATACTGTATTTGCAATAGCAAGGAAAACCGATAAAAGTAAAGCCTTCGTAATCAGCAACAATTGTTTTCATCAACAACGTAAAAATGCTGAACTCAGAAATGCAGTATTTACTTCAGAAGTGTTGTGATGAGACAGCGCTTTTTGATTCCCAAGTTTAACTGGCCCACGAGTAATAAAAGTAAATTCTCTCCACTTGAAACTGACAAAAAAGAAAAAAAGTTATGAACCACCCAGACAGCAACTCAACCTGTGTTACATTGATTCAACGTGTGCAGACGCTTACATTGGTTCAGACGTTGAAACAATGTAAAAACGGTTCATTTACTATATGGGCTAGAAGAAAACAAATGATAGCCTAACTGACGTTGCTTTTTAGTTACTGAATCGTTATAACTTACTGTAAAGTTTAATTTCAGAGAGTACACAAGATATGTTCTTTGCAACTACCTAGCTGTTTTTGATAACAAGTAGAGGAAAAGTAGCATCTCAAACATGCATGAGAATGAATAATAAAATCAAACATGGTTTGTCTTCGAAATCCCATTGCTGTTTGATTACTTCAGTCACAAGAATGACTACGACATAGACTAGCATTTGTAGTATATACCAGGGCTGTGGAGTCAGGCGAAAAATGTACGACTCTCATTCCTCGGTTTATACCTGGCCGACCCCGACTCCGGACACGTCAATACCCCTTCTACTCAGAATCCATGACTCCGACTCCACAGCCGTGACAGGGCTGTAGAATCTCGCGAAAATATACAATTCAGACTCTTTGGTGTGTAGCTGGCCTTTGACTCCAGATGCGTCAAAATCCCTCCTCCACAGCCCTGGTATGCAGGGCAAACCATTGAACCATCATTATCAAGGTCAACGCTAGTGTAAATGAGAAAATAGTACCAAAACCCTTCATAGAATTTATAACCACCAAAAATGTTAACCAACTATTTATATAATATCGAATTGATTAAAACAGTTTTTCTAACGATATCTAATTATTGTTAGTTCATTAAATATTAATTTCAGGTCTGTCTTCTAGTGTTGTTTGTATTTAAACTCTTTGGAGGTCATACTACAACATGTCAGTGCATACACAATAGCCCTCATACAAGAGTAACTGCAAGAAAAGAACTTTCAACTTTAAATACCGTAACTCCAAAGCATTTCAATCAAACATTTCCACAAACTCGTACAAGTAACCGGCAAGTCCTGAAACTTTGGTGCAACGCTTTGATGTAGTGATAAATTTTGCTTGCTGTGAAAACTGACTTGTCTCCTGATGTACAAATGTCTGGGTTCAACAATAGCACCACTCCTCAACCTCTTGGAAATAACACAGAAGAATTTCGAATCCTTCGCTCTGCCAGATACACGACCTCAACGATTTGTGCAGTTTTCGTGTATATATTTATTGTTTTATCAATTTACGAATTCAATCAAAAACGAAAAAAGCCTTTTAACGTTCACAGTCTTATTGTAATATCAGCGTTCTGTGGAATTTTGACTTCCACTACTCAACTTTTTGAGGTGTTTGAAGTGGGATTTTCTTGTGTGTTTTACCGATGGACAAATTCTGTTGCTACTTGTTTGGGCATTTCACTGACGTATACGGTGATTTGGTCTCGGCAGAAAGTGTTATACTCTAACTCTTTATTATTGGCAAAAATGCCTACTGGAACCAAGTATTTCAGTTATACTCTTATAATTGGAATCTATGTCACTTTGGCAACTGTATATATTACCACTGTCAGCAGTCACACATTCAAAAGAGAATTTGTAACAAAAGGTATCTGTATGGTTACGTTAAATCGTAAGGTATTTCATGTAGTGGCATGGGCTGCCATAGCGTTGGTCATATTTTTCCAAGTGACATTGCTACTTCTTATTGCGTATCCTCTGCTTATCAAAGACTGTGACTTCAATACTTCCTGTGGTTCAAATCTCTCACCAACAAAAGACATTAAGTCTTTGTTGCGTCGGTTGGCAATAGGAGCTTCAGCATGTACGCTTTCATCAATTGTTTGTAACACATTACTTCTTTTATCAACGTTTGACTACGTTCAATGGATAATATCGAATTATCTTTTATTGGATCTCAGCGTAAACGTTTATGCAGTGACCTTGTCGTATGCAAACTGGCGACAAAGAATTTTTCCATATCTTTACTTGAAAACACAGGAGCAGAACAGCACAGAAGACTTGTAAGCTGCATCCTCTACAAGAATGCGAAACTGCCAAGATTAAGCTCTCAAAGAAGCTTTCTCAGTCCGAGGATAAAGATTTCCTCAATCAATCCAACATGTGTAGTCTGAATCAAAGTTACAAGTTTACAGTGAAATGTTTGAGTTTTGTATTTCATCAACATGTTTCGTACGCTACTTATTATAAATAAAGAAAATACATGAAAAAATTAAATATACAATAGTATCGCCACTGGCAGTCTGTTACATACCCAGAGCTGTGTGAGCACCATCTTTGATTACCGAACTTAATCGTTAAACGTTTTTTTTTTCGTAATGGCATTCAACGAAACAGTTTTATTGTTTCGTCAGTTAAAAATGCAAGACACACCTAAACGTTTCAGACGACTCACCAAGGGGATCGCGACGCACAGTTTGGAAACCACTGAGTGAGGTGTGTCCTGTGTCGTATGCATAAATTTGTGACTGCAGCTTATGGAGGCCATCCAGGCGTATTAGTTTGCAAATTAATTTACAAATTAATACGAAACGTTAATGTCAACTAATTTTTTGATCAGAACAATAAGTGACAGAAAGGTTCCCAAGAGTCCTACCCACAATCCAACCTAACAATACTTTTCAAACTTGAGTGGCATAAGTTTAACAGCTACAGCAGTGGTTGCATAAAAAGAGGCTAATAAATGTAAAGCAAACTAAAAATTGTTATCAACCTTCAAGAACATGTAGCTCTACACAAAGCCAAAATTACATGATTTTAAAACGCTTTTTAAATTTTTCAAAGAAAATACCTAAAAACGAATTTCAATACTTTGGATTAGATTGTTGTTTTCGAGGGTGATTGAAAAGTAGCATCCAATCTTTTGTATTTTGGATCCGTCTTGGTTGATTGTTGTGTCCTAAGCTATAGTGGCAAATTCTTGCTTTTTTTCAATTTTTTAATTTTAACATATTCCAATTACTTTCTAGCACAACTTTTCAAAAAAAACAATCTTTTAACTGGCTGGAAAATTACGTTTCGCTAGCGAAGAAAAAGCAACTTCCAAACTGGTCGAATTTTAACTACTAGTAGCCTACAAAACAAGTGGAAGACAAAAAATGAAAAAGTTTGACATTATCAAGAAATCATATGAGGCGTTCTACTGGTGCAAATTAAGCTAAACTATCACAAGATGTATACTGTGACAATCTGCTTTTATTCCGACGTTTCGTCAATCAGACACGACTAACTTCTTCAGGGGGCAAAACACAGAACCATGTTTCTGAAATCAACTAAACATGCAAAATGAAAATTCAACTTTTAGACAAAAAATTATCACAATAGGTCCAGTGTTGTACGCGTCATTGAAATAAATTGACGGCGTCAGCGTCAGCGTCAGCGCGAATTGCCTAAAAACTTTACGGCGTAAAGTACTGCGTAAGCTCTTAAAGAAATTGACGGCGTCAGCGTCAGCGCTAATTTCTAGCGCTATTTTTTGCCAGCGTCTCATAAAACGGAAATATTTCAACCAAGTTTAGGCTAACAATAGCTAAAAATAAAGAGCAGATATTATGTTTTGAGACTGTATTGTAATTAGCTGCTTAGCCTATTAGTTATTTCCTTACAGAAAAAGCAAGCATTTCAAAACGTTTGTCTGACAATTTGCTGCGTTTGGGACGCATAGCCTAGGCCAGGGTTGTCCAAACTTTATGGGACGCGGGACGCATTCGGCAAGGAAATTAGATCGCGGGCCGCAGTTGACATTTTTCCTCTTATACACTGTCTCACCGTACCAGATGTAAAGTAAAACACGTACATGTGTAAATGAATCTTTATATTTATCATAAAAAAATATTGGGGAATAGATTAAAGAAGCTAAGATGTGAATACTACGAATAAGAGAGTTTTGGAAATTTTAAGCAACGTCAGTAGACCAGGAAACCTTATAAATAACTGACAAGTATGAATAAGAATAAACCATAAATTTATTCGTAAAAAATATTTAAGGAAGTACGTAAAACGGTACAGTTTACTTAAAATTCAGTGAGATGGGTGTGCCTGCATTTTGGAAGCCAGCTCCTTTGTGTCAATGTCAACTGAGGTTAAGGCTAAACGAAGGCAGGCTTCGAGAGATGTTTGTTTAAGTAGATTCCTCTCTTTGGATTTAATCGACTTCATTGCGGAAAATGCTGCTTCACAAAGGTAGGTACTGCCAAACATTGATAGCAAGTGCAATCCAAAACGGCGTAAATTAGGATAATGCTCTTCAGAAAGAAGAGGCCAAAATTGAGTGATTAGCAGTGTAGCTTTGCTTAATAAAAACTGGTCACTTTGCAAGTCACACAATTCAAGCTGCAAATCGTCATCGGCTTCTGATATAGTTATAGTCAGCGGAGCATTGAATACATTGAAGTTTTTTGGATTTAGCCATCAAAAGTGATACATCATAAGAAGCAATGGTTGTAGAAGGCGAAGGCTTCACTAATTGAAACATGTTTTCTTGACGCTTACGCAGGTTTGATTTGAGATCATTGAGTAGGGCTCGCCGCGCCTCACCAGTGTATTTATCATAGCCAGTGACATGAAGAGTGCTGTAGTGTCGTTGTACATTGTACTCTTTCATAACAGATATCATTTCATTACAAATTAAACATAAAACTTATATGCGGATTTTTATAAATTTACCATTTTAAGGTTGTTTTTCTAGGGTCGGCTTATATGCGAGGATATACGGTAATTTTTAAAAGTTTTCTAGAAGAGGCGGCGGGCCGCATTGAAGGAGGTCGCGGGCCGCATGCGGCCCGCGGGCCAGGCTTTGGACAACCCTGGCCTAGGCTATTGTCCTTTCCAAGTGAAAACATGCGTTCCACAGCAGCGCTGGTTGGTATTGGTGTGTTGTATTTCAAAAATAAATTGAAAACGTTTACTCGGAAAGGTATCACTGTTCCTAACGTGCTGTGATAGTTTAGCATGTATAAATCTTTTAACCAGGTTCACTGCACCAACATCGCTCTTTTCAGAGGCATAAAGCTCTTGAAATAAAGTATCTTCAACGTTCCGCGAAGCCGATCATGGATTTTTCGCTTTCTGTCTCTGATCTCTCGTTCTCAATACATGGGTGATCACTAGGGCCCGCAAAAGTCAATAAAGTCAAAAATTTTTAAGGACCTCGTCTATCCACGAATCCAAGAATAAAGTTATTTTTAGCACCTAGGGGACTGTTTCTAAGAAGTTTATAGGTCAAAATAAAGTCAAAATTGACAATAAAGTCAAAATTTTCAATAAAGTCAAAATTTGTCAAATTATGGCTTTTGACAAACTTTTTGTGTTTCTTGAAAGTAATTTTTGTCAAAATCCTCGTGGAAGCATTGTAAATCAGGAACTGCGACACAATTAAACCATATTAACCCATAAAAGCAGGAAATATGTCACAATGCTGACGGATCAGCAGTACCTTTTATCGCAAATTGCCCATTGTTTATTCATTGTTACGTATTTAAATATTTTTTATAAAAAGCTCCATCTTCACAAACGTAGTCTTTTCGAAAATCAACAGTTTGGATTTTAGGAATAGCCAAGCTAAATCGTCTTCAGCAAAATTTAGACAGATTTGTGGAGATTTTCCTATCGCCGAAAAACACGACGCACTTTTTATAATCCATAAAAACCTTGACTTTTCGACAAAATATTACGTTTGGGTCTGAAATCGACAAAATATTATGTTTGGATAACTAGTATCAATTCAAGGAAGAAATGTGACCTTTACAAATAAGCAATTTCGTTAGGTCAAAATAAAGTCAAAATTTGATAAAAATAAAGTCAAAAATTTTTTTTTTAGGTCAAAATAAAAATGGCCCTAGACTGATCAGTGATCACCATTTTGCGAACTTCTTCCGCGTGTATTCCAGGGAGCCATTCCAACCAACGCAAAAGCCGGTAATTCGGATGAGTTGCGCTGGCCAGAATACATTGTGAAACCATATGTGAAACTCTAATTGTGAAACGAGATTTTTCATTTTTTTTCCATGAAAATAAAAAATGACGCATAGCGCTTGACGCTTAAAATCGGCAAAATAGTTGACGGCGCTATCACTTCCGTCAACTGAAAAATAAATTGACGGCGCTAGCCTCAGCGTCAACAAAAAGTTGACGCCGTCAAATGACGCCGTCAAATTGACGGCGTCAACGTACAACACTGAATAGGCCTATAGCCTACATCTTGTGATAGTTTAGCTTAATTTGCACCAGTAGAACGCTTCATGTTATTTAATTAAATGCCTGGTGAACAGCCTCATTCAATTTTCAGCATTATCAAGAAATCTCAAAGATAGAACCAAGTGGACGGAGTTCATAAGGAAGGTTATAGCTGATCAATCCGTTATGGAAGAGGAGTGCTCAGGTTCGACTCCACATTGACCAGCCTTGCACCCAGACACAAAAGAAACAAGGCTTTTTCAGCAATCTGATATCCGAGTACCGTAGTTTGTTATTAGCCGAATAACAAAAGAGTTAACGATAACATAGTTTTTACAATTTATAGCACTTGAACGTTATTACAGTTGTTAGCTTGGGTCTTAATTCGAAGCGTTAATTACAATATAATGATAAATGAGAAACAAAAAGTAAAGGTGTAGTGGTAAGAGCTCAATGGAACTGTTAATAAAACAGCGTAGGTGGTTTACGTCTTTGAGATAGATTCTATGAGTAGCTATTGAAGTCACATGCATAAAGAAGCTTTAGTTTCTTTATTTGTAATGAATTTCCTTTATAAAGTAGCCTACACACAAAGTTTCGTGGGGGCCTTGAATTTTATCCTGTTAATTGTTGTTGTATCTGACAGAGAAGGATATTTACAGAATAGTTTTAACAAGATTAGTTTGAGCCAACATTGTTATTGGCTGACAAACTCAATCTGACTTTCTAAACTGACCTGAGACAAAATAAAGTTGGATGCCTTTGTTCCATATAGCCTACCTGTAGTATTTGATAGCATCGTATCTTGCGTAATAAATGCCTGGTGAACAGTTTTATTCTGAATTGTAGTGTTTCTTTGAAAAAAAATGTGGGCTAATTAATGTTGCAGAAACCTGATCCAGCCGTTGAAAATGTTTGATATGTTCCAATCAAACTGAGCATCCGAAATGCTTGATTGAACAAACCATATACCTTACAACTAATTTCACAAAGCTGTAAAGCAATGTGCATACAAGGGTAGGCCTACCAGGGGTGTCCAACCTTTTTGGCCAAAGGGCCACATGTAGTTTACGAATGGTTGCGCGGGCCACTTGAGTAATTTACTGCTAATTTGTAATCTTAAAAATGACCGTCTGATAATTTCTAATTAAAACCCTCACACCCAAATTCTAATCTTAGAAATGTGTTTGTACATTTTATGGGTTATTTAAGAAGAGTGAAGTTGGTTTTAAATTGGTTTAAGCAAGGTTTTTAGTTGAAAGCAAGCCAGCAGCAAAGCGTAAAAAATGTCAAATTGGCAATTTTTTTGTAAAATTCTAGCAATAAAAAGTTTTGAACTTCTCTCGCTAAAAGCAAGAAATATTGCTGATTGACTGACTCTTGAAGCACCAGTACTATTGTGAGGAAAAGGGTGGACGTAACAATGTGGAAAATGTGATGCGTAACAATGTGCATTGTGATACAATAAAATTAACTTCAACAGTTGCGTACACCATGCACTAGGGATTATAGAGTAATAGAGAAAGAAAGCAAACAACAAATGCCAATTTATAGGAATGTAAGTTCGCCATAAATTACGTTGGCGATTGAGTTGATTATATAATATATGTCATTTCGATAAATATCACGCGGGCCACTCAGAACCTTCTCGTGGGCCACATGTGGCCCGCGGGCCACGGGTTGGACGCACAAATCTTAGCTCACTCTCACACTAGGGTAAGCTGACTGTTTATGTAATACGCAAATAATCCCCTATGAATAAGGTATACGAAAGTTTGGTTAAAAAATTAAATGTTTTCATTAATCGAGGCAAAATTTTGGCACACCACTTCATGAGTGACATGTTTTGCTCCAAACAAAATAGCCATGAATGAACAAAAATAAATACCCAATAAAGCTAATTTCTAAGGAAGAACTACACAATGAATAGTTTCCAGACAAAGTACAATAATTCTAGTTTTGCTTAAAACAGGTGTGTGCAACGTGCGCCCGCGGGCCAAATGTGGCCCGCGAAGAAAAATTGTGCGGCCCGCAAAGATGTGCCAATTTTGAATTGTGTGCGGCCCGCGAAACGTGTTTATAAGTTAGTTAAGTTTAGTACATGTGAACAATTCGTTGTGGAGTAGATTATTATAGATTTCGCATCTTTTGTTAACCATTTTAGAAATCTCCCACCGGCCACCGCTAATCCATTGTGTTTAATTATTTGGAACGTAAAAATGTATGGTCACATAAAAGGCTTTATGAACAACTTACGACTTTGGAAAGCTCACAAACACAAAAGAAATCTTTTCCACTTTCCAACGTTGAGAGAGTATGGAATGCATCCTGAGAAGAAAACTAAATTTGAAAAATTGTTGTATGAATTTTTGACTCGTTTCAAGAACTTCAAATCTCTTGAATATTTGTTTGGTAGGCTATATTCTTTTCGCCATTCGACACAGTCATTGACAAAGCACCTGCTGATATGCAACTTGAACTGATTGATCTTCAAGAGAAAACGGATTTGAAAGCAAAGTATTTAAAAATGAATCTTGGCAATTTTTACCGAAAACATCTCAACCAGGATAACTTTCCACATTGGAAAAAATCCATGGCTCCAAAAATGGCTCTTTTTGGCTTTGTGCGAACAATATTTTTCTAAAATGGGCATGAAATCTCCCTATCGATCGGTTCTGACAGACAAACACTTGGAAAATGGACTTCGAATTGCGAACACTTCCATTAAAGTTCCGGTAAATTTGGAAAAAGCCGTCGGGAAAATAAGCCAACTGCAAACTTCTCAATGAACTCGTTTAAAAGGACGGTGTAAGCAGTTTTCTTCAGAAATTTATGCGTCTTAACTTATTATTTCTGCAAGGAAATAACCCCTAATAATGCCATAAGAATAACATGAATAACAAAAAAAACTACTTTTTTGAGCCTGCAACTACTAGAAATCATATGTTAAATAAACTTGCGGCCCGCGGTTTCACCCAGTTATTTATATCTGGCCCTCCTGTAATAAAGGTTGCACACCCCTGGCTTAAAGTATAAAGTCTTGGTTTAATTAACAACTTTCATAGGGTAATGCTTTGTTTAGTCTAAACCACAAAAAAAAAATTGTCAAAAACACAAAGGTAAAATTTTACGCTAACTTACGTTTTGCAGCCTATAGACCAAGATAGCCAGCAAAAACTGCACAGCAGCTGCTGTTGTCACATCACAAATAACCCACTTAAGTGAGTTAAAGCAATTTTTGAGTGTATTTATTCCAAAAGAAAAAGTTATGCCTGATTAAAATCAAACAGACCAGTTTTACCTGACGACTTGTTTTGCCGCGAACTACCCTCGATGGTGCGTTTAGTTAAGAGCGTTTTGGACTATTGTATGACTTCTCCGTTGTTGACTGTTAGCAAGAACGTGTCATGAACGTATGTCTGTAAAGTGTCAGATTTGTCGGGTTCCGCAGTGACTATTTTTCAAGAGTGTCGATGAAGACGATGGCGAAGATTCCAGCGTTTCCGTTTCCCATTTGCAGGCCGTCAACTTGGCTATAGAACTTCTCCTTGAAGTTGAAGACGTTAATTCTATGGTAATCTCGAAAAGAGAGGCGATCTCTTCAAGGTGGAACGGGCTGCAGAGCTGTGTTTTTTTCAGGCGACAGTTTTTGGATCAAGTTGTCGATCATTTCCTTAAGAGAAACAGAAGTGTATATTGCTGTTACGTCCAGACTGAAAGGAAAGTTGAGTTTTCTCAGGGTATCTTATAGCATGTCTCTGAGTTGGGTGAGTAGCCTAGTTCTTGACTGTAAGTTAGGTGTGCCGGAACGTCTTTCAATAAGGGGTTGAGTGAGGTGCAGACTAGGTGTGACAGTTTGGTGGCTGGTCCGCTTGTGCTTGAAACGATTGGACAAATTTGATGTCATTTTTGTTATTATTACTAGCTTCCATTTTAAATCATAGGAGTAAGATGGAATAATTTTTTCTTTGAAATGAAAAATTTGTGCTTTGTTATCAGCAAGTTTTTTAGTGATGATTTTTAAACATTTGTAAACGTATTTGTATACAATTTTGTATATACAGTATGAAGTTGTTGCGTTTCGTCTCAATATTTTATTGCATCAGTAGCAATATCTATACTACTAGGAAAGTACGTTTTCCTTAAACTCAGTTTATACAAAACCACACATAGATTAAGTAAACGAAAATATGTTATGAAAAACCTAGTATGCAACAAAGCAATGGTAAAAGATAGAACAATTAGATAATTTTAGATATCATGCTCAAGGAGGTGTTGACCAGCAAAACTTCAATTGGATATGGTACGCTCCTGTTCTGATTAACCGGATGCTACAATCAACAAGGGTCCAGATTCCAGATACACCCATTTTCCATATAAAATATTTGTAGGCTACAACTATCTGACCAATCCTAGTGACAATCTTTTTTTCCAGTTGGAAAGTGATAAAACCGTGACAAATGTGTTTATCAATACATCACATGTGGCAAAGCTAGACCAGTATACTTGGATTGTGCCATTCACTGATATTATAGAAAGGGAATACCACACAAGGGATGATGCAATACAGATCAATGTACAGAGACCTAGTCGTTTTAACAATTTACGGATATCTTTTTGTGGTTTGCAAACAGAAACGCGAACACTGCCGTTGACTGAAATACTTTTTTGACAAAATAAAGGATATACTATTAAAATAAGCAACAACATTTGAAAACATACAATGGCTAACGCTGCAAAGATTAAGAGCGGTACCACAATGTAGCGCAATGTTAACACGTCCCATGTTATAACACAGCCCACAGCTGTTTTTTCAAACTTATAAGTATAAAGACCTAATGTTACAATAGTTATAAACGAAATATAAATACCAATTATAGAAAAATAGCTTAAGAACTTTGGGATCATTCCAACTGTTTTTGCCAGTAATGGATTGATATACAACTTTCGTTGCCTTCTCCAAATCACGGTGAAAGTCAGGACGGTACCAAAAAGAAAGGCGATTGCAGTAGTCCAACGGTAAAGTTGACAAGATAGTCCACCTTCAAAAAGTTCAAAGAGTTGACTGATGCAGCATATCAGACTGGTGAAAGCAGATATGACCAACAGAAAATTTATATTCATCTTCTTCTTTCTTGATTTACGAATTTCGTAGATGAGTAGAACTAAAAACAAATACGTCGCTATAAGAAAAAGAAAAACTGTCAAATATCTCGCTTTGACAAGGTACTGCAAGTTAGGTGTGATCGTTGTATGCATCAGGGTGGTATTAGAATAAACTGGTTCCGTTGTACCTTCCATACTTCACAATTGTGTAGTATCAATAGACTACAACCCACTTGATAGGATTTCTGTGCTTTTTAGTTGTATTCTTTCAAAATTTGGCCTTTTTTATCAAATAGTCATCACTTGACCAAGTGTTAAAGTGTATAAACTTACGAGGAACAATAACTTGGAAAAACTGCTAAAATAAAAAGTTTAGAACTTAAGCTGTGAGCTAGACTGTTTTTGTTCGTTCTGATTTTTTTTGACAGCAAAATGCTTACAGTTGAAAATTGTTTTGAAGTGTTGCCACACGAATGTGTTGCCATAATAAACTAGGAGTATTTTGATCCTGCTTTGTGTAATTTAGATTATTTCAATGGTGTATGAATAATGTAGTTGATCACTGCATTTTTATGCGCTTTGGGTTACAATCGTTTCCGTAAAACATGAATAATTTAATGTCTTTTTTACTTGGCTGTGAAACAAAACTCTGGAATTTTGGTTTAGAGTAGTTCGACTAGTTCCTTTAAATCAGTACCAAGATGCAATGGTTTTACTTCAAACACACAAAATCATAGTAAACCATGAATTATTTAATTCTTTCAGCTATGATCCTCAAAACCAAACCAGCATCAATACCACTGCATTACTAAAATTAGAAAACGTTAAAAAAATTATTAAAAAAATTTGAATACTGCAGGACTTCTCAAACTTTTTTATAGTGTGACCCTATTTTTAAAAAAAATTTTGTTATACGACTCCCTTAGTGAGCAGTTCGCAGTGTAAACTATCCACTTTCAATCTGTTCCAAAAGTTTGAAAAGCCATGAATTAGTGGACAGCAAAATAGCAGATTTTGTACCACCACAAAATAATCAAGAAGATAATATCCTAACAATCACATAAGATCGTGCAGATATAATTTTGCGAGACAATGTTTGTTATGAATGTTAGCATTTGCGATCTATCATTATTTTATTCAGTTGTCGTAGCCTATTGATTGAAAACGTAAGGTGGGTTTTTGGCCTTGGTTTTCTAGCTATTTCATCGATAGGCTACTATAAACTATATAGTCTTTATCAACAAGCCGATTTTGGTGAAAAAATAGGTTAATATGTGAGAGCTATCGCAAGTTTTGCTTAGGTGGCCCATTTTTAAATCCTTTCCCCTAATACGTTTTGTATCTTTGTGGTACCCTATAACAAAGTGAACTCTACCTAAGTTGTTCAAACATTAACAAAACCAACAACAGAACAAATTCAGCACGACACTAGATCATGTCCTCGACAGAAAAAAACTGTATGCAAATTTGTAAAAAATACCGATAAACAAAATTTAGCTGATATTTAAAACTAAGGAAAATATTTGCAAACGTTTCTTTGCAAACAAACTTCACCAAGATACAGGGCCGGCGCGTCCATTAGGCGAACTAAGCAGTGGCTTCGGGCGCAACTGATTCAACGTCTACAGACGGTCTACAGACGTTGAATCAATTTAAAAAACTGACTAACTGGTTTACTGTTAGAATGATGACTTAAAGTAGCTCCGATGAAGGCGCTGAGAAAACATATAACAGGTCTGGCCTGGTACCGAGCGTAATTCCTGACCTTCTCTGAAAGGCATCTAAACTTTTTTTTCGAAGAAATTTTAAGAAGTTTGTTTTAAAACGAAGGACACCTCAGTTTACAGAATGCAAAAATGAGGATATTTATAAAATTACTTGGGCCTTTCAACAGGTTTTTCGATAATATCTTACTTAAAATGATCCAGGGCTCTCGTCCAAAAGTAATCACTGGAACACCCATATCAACACTAGTGGCTATGACATAGCCTACATATCGGGCCTGGCTATGCTTTTGTACTCAATATGGCCAATTAGCAACAAAACTTGCAAATAAAAAAGTAAGCATGAAAGTGCTATTTTGACGTAGCCTAAACTGTATCAATGCACCAGCATTGTGCAAATTTAGACTATAATTTAATTTTGAACTGCTCCTTATAACTGTAAAATAATTTTACGAACAACAATTTGAGTTACAGATCACGAAAAAATTGATAACTTTTATTATTCATTACGGTAAATGTTGAGCAGGGGTCACCAAACTACGGCCCGCGGGCCAGAACCGGCCCGCAAACTAATTTCATCCGGCCCGCCACGTGCTGCGGAAATTACAGCTGCACTACAATTCTGTACCTGTGCTTCCCTTGGTATTAGCAACCGTCTTTGGCTTTGCCTTTTTGTGTAATTGCGACTTCTTTGTTAAAATTGTTCATTCTTATAGTTCTTTGTTGTATGTTGAATTTGTATATTTTTCCACCAGGCAGCCTACATGTTGGTGTTCTGTTTTTATCATTAGACCACCACAAATGGGGACAGCCTAGTAGACCAAACTTGGAAAAATGTAATGTTTTTTTTCAAGAGCACGATACCCTATAGTGTATCACAGCAGGCATAACTTTTCCAGCAACCTTTCGATTTTCATCATAACTTTGCTATTCCACCGCTGACTTTGTTATTTATTGTGCTCAATTTAAGTCAATGGAGATTCTAAATAGTTGTATCTCTTTTCGCAATTTGCATCCGGCCCGCAGCTGTTAATCTCGCAGCAATCCGGCCTTGAGAGAAAAAAGTTTGGTGACCCCTGATGTAGAGCAATGGAGCGCAGAAAATGAACCTTGCCTAGAGTGAAAAATAATCTTGCGCTGGCTCTCCAACATATAACTAAAAATGGCACAATATCCCATCACCCAAACTACATTATAAGCCTACACAATAACTTGCTATTTGAGTTGCCCATAGCTTATGTGGGCCATAGCTTAAGCGGAACCATTTTAAACAATTTGATTCTGGATCACGAATCTGACTTAACACCATTGTCATGGCATTCTAGTTATATCTAGAAAGACTCAACGTTTCCAGATCTGTAAGTAGGCCTAAGTGTAAAAATGCTGAAGTAGCTGTCTACCACTTTTCTCAGTTGGCTGCAGTTGTAAAACTATGTTTTTTTAAGTAGCCTATCATCATATGTTCATTAATTGCAACCACTTATATTGTAGACTGCAGTAACTTCAAAAATACTGTATAACTTTACATAGCCTAGCACTTATTGAATAACCCTACCATCGGCTACATTAATTGTCATATAGGCAACCCATCATGCCTGAGGTGACCTTCCAGAAATTCACAGGCGTTGCAACTCGAAAATGTAAGTCGATCTCTGTGGGTTTGATGGGTCCTACGCAAACAACGCTGTCTATCCTACGTTAAAAATAAAAAGAAATGCACTACTCATTCTCTTTTTTATGACTGCTTATAATCTGTCTAAGGTCATGCACTCTCCTACTATAGTTGATCTGTAATTTAATTTCTGCTTAATCATGAAAGTAGGATAAGTTTCTTATGATTCCTGAATTTGTTAATCCCGTCCAAACACTCCAGCCTTAACTTTATCAAGGTTCAAGGTAATCAAAATAATGTTTACTTTAAAAAAGCAAAAAGTGGAGCATCTCTCATTAACTGGTAAAATTTTTGGAAAGCGGGCACCTGGCAGACAAAGACAAGCACATCTGAAGCAATTTATCAACAAGACAGAAACAATCATCCATGCAATATACGATAGGAATATTTGGTCTAATTATTCGTCTGAAGCCATCGATGCCTGGTTCAGGCAAGGCAATTGAAGAAGAAGATATAGGCCTACGTAGAACTGCAAAGCAAGTTGCATTTCTAAAACAATCAGAAGTAGGAAAAAAATATAAGACAACCGGCAATATCGATAACTTTCTGCAAAGCTTTATAAAGTTGCAGTAGCCTATCGTACTTATCCTTCTTCGAGTGTTGATTGATGGGTTATTGATGCCAAGTAGCGGATATGAAAAAAATTAGGAGCACCGACATTTCCGCGAAGCAAAACTTTGTTAGACAAAATAGGCAACGTAAAAATGGTGGTCCAAAATAGCGAAAGAATGTTTCGGAAAATTTTACTTTGTTTCAGTGGTTTTTTATGCATTTTAGGCCTTAAGACGCTTTTTTGATCAAGGCGTAGATCACAACCGGACCTTCGTAGAAGTTTGAGTTACAAGTTTTGAAACTGAAGTAACTTTTTCAACATTATTTTTAACTTTTTTCAACAGAAGGGTGTCAATAATTTATTTGTTGAAGGTTTGTTTGGTGTTCTGTATGACTTCAAGTGAAATTTTAAAAGTTTGCTAATGATTGATTGATTGATTGAATCTTTATTCTCGGACTGGGAAAGCTTCTTGCAAAGCTTAATTCTGGCAGTTTTGCATACTTGTAGAGGCTTTGAATCACTGACACTGACACAGGCCCGGTCACCGAGATTGACAGAGTAAAGTGCCCGATTGTAGAAGTCTTGTTGCCTGGAATTATTCCATCCATTGAGTGCTACTGAATGGAGAGCAGTCCTTAACGTGCGTTGCTCAAGCGCACACCCCAAGAGTCGAACCAGCGCGGCTTGATCTTGAAGCTTCTTCGTTCCAGAAATCACGCGCTAACCAACTGAGCTATTGGGGCTGGCCTTCTCTGTAATGTAACTTCTCTTTCATAGTGACTTCGCTACACTGTCGTAGTGTAGCCAGGGACGGATTAAAATAAGAAAGGCCCTAGGCCAGTGGTTCTTAACCTTTTTTCTATCAAGCCCCCTTTTAATAATGGTCATGTGCCTCGCGCCCCCCTAGATTTTAAATAAGTATCATACCAAAAAATTTGCATTTTTGTCTGTTTATTGTACACATCAGTGCGATACTTGACACTGCTTCGATTTCAAATGCCGTTCCAAGCGACTGGGGCGCATTCCATCATTACTAAGAGTCTAAGAGCATTACGTAAATAAAACTGTAAAAATGCAATATGAACAAAAAGTAAAAGTGAAGCAGCGTCGAGAAAATTTGATAAATCTGAAGGAGTTCAGCGCAAAATAGTTTTGTAAAGTTCTGGTCCAACTAATAAAGCAAAAATTACTGAATACAATATAAAATAAGATAAAATACGAAATATGACGAACAGCATAGGTCCTAGGACATTACCTATTGTAATAAAAAAAATTGAAATTGTTGTAGAGCTCGCGCCCCCCTGAGAGATGCTTCACGCCCCCCTGGGGGGGCGCGTCCCCCCGGTTAAGAACCACTGCCAGATTAAGAACCAGTGTTTTTTGACCGAGTCGGATTTTGCATTCGCCAAGTCCAGGGTCGGAGTCGGGAGTCGCTTCAACATTGTTATAAAAAAAGGTCAAAAATTTTAAAGTTTTGTCAAAAACTCAAAAAACCCAATTGAAAATCAGCAAAGTTTTCAAAAGTCGGGGGGTCAGAACATTTTCAGAAGGTGAGTCGGAGTCGGGAGTTAGGCATTTTTGAGAAGAAGAGTCCAATCGGGAGTCAGACGTTTTCGAGACCGATTTACCAACCCTTGTAATCAGACCGCAATAAACAACAAAACTAAAGTCTATTTTATTCAAAGGATTGAAGCAGATCGTTGCTCTCATCAGTCTCATTCATGTCAATCCAGATTTTGGTCTTTGTTCCGAGAGATGAACCAATGAGCTTGAGAATGCCTTCTTTCTTGGCCTGGAAGATTCCACGTGGCTCTTTTCTCTTATCTGGACACTTCTCTACATCAAATGATTTTTTGTAAAACATTGATTTGAAGCCTTTTCTAAATTCCACTTCGCAAAGCTCTGAAAGTTTGGGCAATTCCACCTTTTTCGATTTCCGTGTCCTTCTTCCGGAAATATTGATAGAAATCATCATGGTGCATCACAACTGGCATAATCTTACGGCTTGCCCTCCCACATAATCATGAAGTGTGAATTGCTTGACAATTTTTTATTTGTGCACCAATGCTACCATGGACACTGTCGGCACGCATGAACGTGTGCCCTATCTCCAAGTAGCCTACCTCATTGTAATTCTTTGGGGTCCCCACCCCTGATTGACACACCAGACAAATGAAGTGAACAGGGTCCAGTTCTTATTTTGTCAAGAGCAGTTGTCAGCCAAAAACATTAAGTATTTGTTGCTGGAAAGGCTGATGCATTTGATATACGCAGATGCCACATATTCTGCTCGCCTCCCGCTGACACCCTCGTGCCATAGTTCAACAAAATCTGGTTAAGACCTTGTTTTTTTGCTGCATCTTCAGGCTTCATTAGGCCTGTATAGGCTGTAGTATGCCAAAAGCACGTCAAAACTCACCAAACATAGAAATATGGTGTGAAAAATACTTTTATTTCACTAGGATAAAAAACATCATGCGTTTACCAAAAAATTGATGTAGCCTACTAGTGAGCGGTGGTCATTGAAATGTGTCCTTCTTTTGGATGATGAAAATATGGTAACCTTAACTAATTGGCCTGGTAAGATAATAAAACGGAAACTACGCATTGTTTCAAAAACGAGGTCGCATGTTGGGAGTGATATCATTTCATAACGCTATGATTTAACTCAGTTGGAATACGCTTGATGCCTCAACATGTATAGTTGCTAGGTTTCGTTCTCTCTCTCTCAGTAGCAGCTTGTTCTAATTGGGTGAAGCTGTGAAGCCTACCTTGTTGGGATAGGATTTGGGTTTTCGTGATTGAATCTCTATCTTTTGTCCTGGTGTACGCCTGTATATCATCATATTCATAACATAAATGCGCAATCCAATTAACAATGATGCTAATATCCTTGGTAGTAAGTTTTTAAGCTGTTTCAGTAAAACTAGAAACATTTTTGCAGCCTATCCATTAAAAAAAGCCACGGGCCGCCACTATGTTTGTATCGCCTAACTATAACTTCTGCGGAGTTCTGCCATTAACATTAGCCTTATTTTAAATTTTCATGCATGTTGGTTGTGACATTTTCACTGTCTTCACAATGAAAATGGTCCAATCTGCGGTGCCGCACGTGTAGCTCATTGGGACCTTTATAGTTTATACTTTATACAATAGACTACACACGCTACGCCATGCCAACGTACAGCTTCAAATTTGAGTGGAGACCGATGTGTTAAATTTGAAAGCCAAAATCGCTTATGTCAGTTGATACTGATAGTTTGAGTAGTGGTTAATAAATGAAACTTTGTGTATATTTTGAGTTACTTTTGTGCAGTGGCGTACCTATGCAAAATAGCGCCCATGGCAAAGTCTAAATGTGCGCCCTTTTTAACAATTCAAGTTAAATATTGCATACAAGTCTTTTATGAACAAATCACGAAGAAAAAAATGTGTTATTGCAGTATTATTATGTTTAAAGGCAGTCACGTGAGATTCTTTCGCCGTGCAAGTTTTCTTCTCTCTGTGGAACTATAGTCAATTTCATAGAATGCTGCGCTTTGTGCCTTCTTACCAAGTTATTTCCCACATAAAAACTATCCAACGCCGTTTCCCTGCGATAACTATCCAACCAATGCGATAACTATAAACTATTCAACGCTGTTTCCCTGCGATAACCATCCAACCAATGCGATAACTATAAACTATCCAACGCTGTTGCCCTGGGCTTCGCTCCCCCCTGCGATAATGTTGGCTTCCCTTGGAAAAAATTATGTTAATTAGCTCTGTTCGCTAACTTTTTAGTTTTATACTCAATTTTCTTGTGTTGTTTAATTGTAAACATTGTGTGTCTCAACTGACAGACTCAACAGACAGACTCAACATTTATTGCTGGTAAGATCCAGACTTGTGTAGGCTTACACCAGTTTCCAACTGAGCTAAGCAGTGTGATAGCCGATCAGTCTCCAGAATACTGTGCAGTTGACTGCCACTCAGCGTTATTAAAGTACCGGACAACCACCTTGGCATTCGCATTCTAGGTATGCTTCTATACTGCAGTTTGGAACTCAGATTTGCAGACAATTCATGGTTTTACACATCTGTTCGTGCCCTTTCAAGAAAAAATGAAAACTTCTTGGACCGTGAATCGCTCATTCCACTACATACGAAACTGAAGATAGATATTTCATCAGAGGCGGAATTGCAAGTCGCAAAACAATTCTTACATGACCATGTGGAAGTTGCAAAACACCGGGATTCCAATACAGTACGGTACTGAAAGAACTGTAGCCTACAATCAATCAACGACTGGCATTCCCAAATGCATGTAAACATGCCGCTACTGTGGCATCATTCGGGTCCAGTAGTGCGGTTTGTGAGAGTGGCTTCTCGGTCTAATCTTGAATAGACAAGCCTACACGCAGGTCTATGTTCCAGATGAACTTGGTTCTGTTGGCGTTTGAAAAGAAAATGACCGAGAAAATAGACCTGGACGTTTTTGTTAATAGATTCAGTGAAGTCCATCCACGCCTTCTGTTGCGGTAGGACCTAACCTATATCTATGGCGAGGATACATTTTACTGATGGTGTGAAATAGAATCTCACTATTATCATTAAAGGATTGATCTTGAAGAGATGATTGTTGATTCTGCACTAGACAAAATGAGGTGCATTGTAGGCTACAATTATTTAGGCTACAAAACGATGAGTGACAGGTGCAGCGGCTGCAGCCCTATTTGATCATGGTTCAACGCCTATTTTCTATGTATAGGCCGAGTATATTTTGTGTGATTTATGCAGTGCGTTAGAGGAAAATGTAAATAAACTAAAACGAACTCAAAGTTCATGAAAGGCAATGGATTAACTAACAAAAGAATCAACTACAAAATCATAAATTTTGCTGCGGTTTCTATGCCAATTTTTAACCATTTTATCACTAGTTGATGGTGGCATGTTTTAAAAATGATTTTGCTTTTCAATTTCTATGCTGTCGTCATTATAACTGTTTAAGCTACAGCATATAATTCACTCTATAATGCCAGTTCACGCTGCTGTTTCTATGATAATAATCTATGCTAATGTAAACGCTGTATTACGATGAATGTTTTTGCGTAAATATACCCACATCGTGCCCACATTTTGTACAAATGTCGTTTTCGTACATGATACAGAAGGTAAAAGTTGGGCCCCCTCTAGAATACTTGTTGCCCCCCCTAGTGCTCCCAGCTAGTTACGGGCCTGGTTGGCATGTCGGCGGGTTTTGTGACCGTGGGTTTGTATGGTAACTAGAGATTGACGAAACTGATAGCGAATCATTCCCAATCCCAACATTCTACGAATTGCGTTCATTTCATCCGTTTGATAACTTGAGGAAATTAGGTTAAAGTACGGTACCGTATATTCATAAAGCGCAGCTTGTGAAGTTGTGAATGAACCTCAAAAACTTTAGACTGCTAGGCAGCGCCAGCACAGCACGTAAAAATAAATCATACCTAGCCTAATTCTTGGTCTCAAAATTTAATGTAATCGTGCTTATAGGTTCAATAATACTTCAATACTAATTTCTTCCTAGAACAGATTGGGTGCTCTGGTCAGGCCAAATTGATCTCATACAACAGATTAGATTATAAATTCTCATAAAAATGAATAAGTAGGCTAAGTTCTGGTGCTACTTCTAAGCTTCAACTAATCGCTGTTTAGCGACTTTACTAAACTTTCAATTGTTGCTGATTGAGTGCAAACTGAGCCAGGAGAGGCACAATGTTGCTTTTGCAACGTTACAATTCCATTGTTTAACAATGGCCACAGTAAAAGAGAGAGTGAGAGACTCCTTTTTGATCTTTGTATTATATTGTATTGGGCGCAAATTAGATTTTGAACAAAGTTTAAGTCACAAATTTTAATTTTTACCAACCGATTTTTGCGCCCCTATCAATGTGGCGCCCATGGCGCGAGCCATGCTTGCCTGTAGCGCACCCAGCATGGGGCTAAGGGGGCTCAAGCCCCCCCCAAACTCGCCACTAAAAATGAAGTTTTTGCATGTTCTCAATTTATATATTTTGCTTACAGGTTAGGTATGAATAAGACACAACAGGGCTGAGCATTATAACAATATATTTTACATATTTACAAATAGTTTTAACAGTTGAACGCTTTCGGTTTAACTTAAGCCCTCCTCAGGAATCCGAAAATATTTATAAAAATGTAATAAATTTCAACTTCTTGAAGGTAAAATTACATTAGGAAAAGGCAACTACATAAATAACTACAAAAAAATTTGCACCACAGGGAACGTGATACATCAAGTAAATGTTGAAGAGAATGGACACGCCTCCAGCAAATAATTGTTTGTTTAAATTTGGGTTGTAGCGTTTGATTAAAAGTGCTTTCTAGATTTTGGTGTCAAATTGAGATTTGCCTTTGCGCAAAATTTTAAATGAGTCGGCAGAGAATTTTCGATCAAAGCAAAAAGAATATTCCATGATATGGTCTTTGATGGCACTTTTCTTTAACTCCCTAAAGTTCAGATGCTCCTGTAGCCTACTCTCGTGGTCAAATGTCTGTGGACATACCGATGTACGTCAATGCCGAATCACACGGACATGTAAAACTGTATAAGACATTTGAGCAGAGAGACGAAGGCGTCTGGGGCTTTAGTTGAAAATACGAACTGAATTTGAATGTTTTGTAAGTAGGAAAAACGTCCACATCAAATTTATTGTTTAGGCTACAAAATTAATGTTTTGTTTGAAACTGTTTTCGTGCTAGTTGTTGTTTTCGCACTTATTTGTGTTGGCAAACGGAAAGCTAATTCTATTTTGACGAAAAAGTCGAAATTTATAGAAGATTGCAAGAGTGGACGTAGGGATGAGGCAGTGGCGTCGCCAAGGTTTTTTTTAGTGGATTCAACACCCTCTTTGGCACGCGTGTGACGTCACCATATTGAGAATGATGCTTTCAGACTCTTTATGTCTTTAAAACAAAGTTTGCTTAATTTTAAACGAAACTGCATTAAAAAAGCGAGTTTTGCCTATACCAAACATTCAAATATCTCAGCCAGAAATTAGCAGCAAGAAAAGATAGAGACTCAGCTTTATTTCCGAAAAATGCCGAAGAAGACATGATCTTATCCTTTTGCTATGCCACCGGAAAGCACCATTTTATAGGAATATTCATACCCACATTTTTGTTGAAAATGCTCTCAGAATGCACCAAATTCAAAGTAATTTTTCAAAGTTTTCTGGGGGTGGCCCCCAGACCCCCCGCCGCTGGATTTCGTCATAGGTAAACACGCCGTCCAAAATTCCTGGCTACGCCACTGGATGAGGATGCTGATGGTGCTAGTAGCATGGGGTTCACTAAGCCAACTTCTAATTTGATTGAGAGAACAAATCCTGATGTATCGGCAACCTGTGGGTTGTAAGTGCCTTTAAATATTAATCAAAGGGATGAGCATTGGCCTATTGTCACTGTCACTATTGTCGCAAATCACTCAGCCGACATTTCTGAATTAGCCCCCCCCCCTAAATTTTTTTCTGAGTGCGCTACTGAATTGCTTGCCATACCCTAGATACGCCACTGCTTTTGTGGTATTGTTGGTTGTTGCTATACAAATAAAATAAACTAGATTTTGACACTTGTGTTAGAAATCTTAAAACCGTCTGGCAACACTAGTAATTGGCAAGGAAAGAAGGTTTGTCATTTTTTAATCGCAAGCAAGACTCAAGAGTGAAGATTAGTTTTGCAAATTTTGCAGTGGTTTTGTACCTGCATTTTGAATTCTTAAAAATATTATTTCAAAGGGGTATGAAGTAAATTTAGCTTTAGAGTTGGAGATAAAATGGGCTTCCAGTTTGCATGTTGGCAAGGCCTGTGTTGTGTATACAGATCGGTTGTTCTGCAACATGTATCACATGTCAAACAATCAATCACTGGTTTATTTTTTTCTCAAATTATCACGACAAATACATTGGTACATTACATAGAAGTGAGAGAGGAAGGAAGCGAAAGATATGTGTACATAGTTGATCTGCAAGCCCGTCAGCTTCGTGGTTAGGCGGCTCTCAGAACTGAAATAAGTCTAACAAAACTTCAACAACTATCGAAAACTCCACTCAGTCAATTTCAGTGACTAGGCCTGCGTCAGTGGTTCAAAGCCTCTATATAAGTATTCGAGACTGCCAGATTAAGCTTTATTGCTTTCAAAGAAGCTTTCCCAGTCCGAGGATAAAGATACAACCAATCAACATGTTTGTGAGTTGTAGCAAAGCGGTGAATAATAATGTTTTGAATATGTTATAAGTTAATTGAATTGTCACTGTAAAATAATAATTGTAAACCTTTTTTTTATCAACTTTATATATTTCACTTTGAAGTCTAGATCCATAAGTAGGCTTTCTGTGTAATAGCTATTCTAATGCATTCTTGTTCGACAATATGCAAAATTTTAGTCACCAAAAAGTTTTTTCTAAATTGCTTATGCTTTTATTTGACTTGAGTACTGTAGTGACAAAAACTAACAGGACTAAGCTTATGCAAAGCAATTATGAAGAAATTTTGGCTCAAAATAGTTCTTCAATTTATGATCTTGGTTAGGTACGATATTGTTTTGTTTGCTCAGCTCAGGATAGACAAAGAGATTGTGATAGATTTTTTAATATGTTGACATTTTCAACTTTGTATGAAATTAGGTTTGTGCAAGCAAGCAATAAATCACTTCATGGTAAGTGTGTGTCCTATGTAATGACATGATTTTATGATTTTACGAGCAAAAATTCATAATATATGTACTATTGGAAAGTAGTAGGCAAATAGCTTACTGGGGTGGGAGGCCTACACTTTTTATTTAGAATATGTGCAAATGGAAATTGACTTTCCTTATCCTGGATAAATTTGCAGACATGTGGCCTACAGATTTCAATGCTTTGCAAAATATGCTAAAGTAAAATTTTTAACTGAATAATTTGTATCTTTGTTCATTTTTAAACTTTATTTCTGGTTGAGATTTAGTGAAGGAATAGATTCAGCGTTATAATGTACACTGGCATTGTCTGCTTTGTAAAGCAATAAGAGCAACATATAGGCTATCTGCGATGGATACAGTATACATACATTATTATCATTGTCAAGCTAGTCTTATTGCAATGTTTTTTTTTATTTTGTAAGGTTTATCAACAATTTGTAAACAGTCAGTGGTGTATGCAAGGATAGGGTTTTTGTGTTCAAACCCACTTATTGAGCTTGATATCTTCATTTTTTTAATACCACAAAATGTCACTAAGTGGACATTTGTTTTTGTCCTACAGCAAACAGAAAAACTGGATTTGTTATAGTTACAATTAAATGTAACCTCATACAAACATATTTTTCAAAACTCTTCTATGATGCAACATTTCTGCATATTACCACTGGATACAGTGTTGCCATGTTTACTACTTTGTCTTGTTACATTACAGATGATGTATCTGCTGCATTTAAACATGTGAAAGAAATATTGGCAGCCCATGAGTTTGAGGAAGTTCAAAAATCATCCGCTGATGCTCTTGCCTTTCCATTGACAAATGTTTTGTATCATGGAAGATATAACAAGTAAGGAAGACATGTAAAATACAGAGTTAAATTGTTCACCACTCTCCAGGCATCTAATTATACAATTTCTTGCATTTTTTTGGTGACTAAGCTTGGCTAAAGATTGCACCCTATCAACAGTAGGAACTGATTTCTCTTGTGCCAGGTGTATTCTGGCACAGTCAGTCAAGTATGTACCACAACAGTTTTTCACTTTAACACTTTATACACTGTATGACTATCTTTCTGTGATGGGCCATTTTGTGGCACTGGCAGGACAGGTATATTTTAGCCCCTTGATAAAATGTTGGAAAGAAAGCTGGTTACCATTTTCAACTGCCCAGGCCTAGTTTACAGTCATTAGAAGATAACAATACATTTTATTATAATATGATTGCCTTTATTTTTTAAAATTAGGAAGGAAAAAATGCTTCTCCGGTTGTCGCATAGTTACCCAGTGTTTAAATTTGTTAATACTAACATTTTTGAGACCAATGTCGTTGCCAGATGTTTCAATCTTACACATTCAGTGGTTATCAAGCACAGTATGAATTTTGTTGTAGATACTGTTAACATCACTTGTGTACATGTGCAGGAGAACAGTATTGGTAACAGTAATGCAAGACTTGATTACAATTGACTGCAATGAGTATGGGACAAAGGAAGATACTTCATCTTATCATCAGGTAAAGTATTGTCATGATTGACTAGGAATTATTTAACCTATTACAAAATTTGTGATTTGCTCTATAGCATTGTAATTTGCTTCTTCCATGCAATTTCCCTTATGTTTTTCACAATGAATTAAAGAAAGTTGTTGCAAAAAGTTAAGTTTTTTCACCAACCTTCTATTAAAGTTGTATGTTGCCATTGAAATTTTATTGACACCTATTTATTGTATATACACATTTCTGTTTGAATAAGGACTTTCTGATGATCCCCCTTTTAGGGTGAAGCAGGCTGTAGAAGTTTTAGAAAGTAATAACTATATTTGGTTATAGGCAAATTGTTCATAAACAATTGTTCGTAAACAAATGTTCGTAAGCAGTTGTTCGTAAAATTAAATCCTTAACACAATTCTTCGTAAATCATTTCTTGGTATATATACATCAATTCTCAAATTTTTTGCATGCACGAAGAAATGCTTTATGAAGAATTGTTTTACGAAGAATTAATTTTAAGAACAATTGTTTTACGAACAATTGTTTACGAACAATTGTTTTACGAACAACTGTTTACGAAAAAAACGTCGGACACCCTATCTTTGATGTATTTATTGTGTATATATACTATACTGTTTACGCAAAATTATTCGTGTATGCATTTTAGTTGGCTACAAAGATTCAGATAGATCTATCTGCACGTTTGCCTCTATGTGAAATTAACAGGTATGGTACAGCTTTATATGTTATATAAACTTTTATACAGTAATTGGAGTATTACACGCATTTTCTTTGTGATAAGATAACGCATGTTGTTTTGTTTTCTGGATGACCATCAAGTCTCCACCACAACACATTTCATTTTAAACAGAAAAAAAAGAAACTAGGGTCAAGTTTACAGAATTAATGAACCCAAACTCCCATCACAAACCCAGTTTCATAAGCTGATCAGATGCTATTTGATTTGAGGTAAAAGTGAAGCTTTTGAATTTCTCCACTAGTGTTATTCTAGGCTATGCGCAATTGCGCATGTTTTTTGTTTTCCTAACTTGTTAAATTTAATTTTTTAAATCGAAATTTTGTGGCAATTTTCTATCTAAATTTATGGGCTTTCTATGCAGCTCTAACCTAGCTTGTTTACAGCTGTTGTAACAGTATTTTTGTGGTTTAGAACCACTCCATTAATCAGAGGAAGGGAGTATTGGCAATATGCAGATTTTAGTGACAAACGAATACGAGAATTTGACTTTGGAAAAATTTTGTTTGATAAAAAAAGTCAATATCAAAGAGTCACTATTGCACGGAGTGATATGTTTGACAACATGTTGCTGTTGGATGGTGTGGACAGTAAGTTAGTGTTTTTAGTTTTGTCGTTTTGTTGTGAGCATTTTTTACGTGTGACCAAAAATAACTTCGTGGTAAAAAACTACCTTGCTATCCAATTTTCGTGCGCACGTGTTTGGTGTGACTTGCTCAAGTCTTGATAAAATTCATAAGTTAACAATTAACCAGTTTGCAGGTATGCGAGGTTATTATTGTAGATGAGAAAACAACGCTTTTTAACGATTTAAATCTTCTTTTGTGCAAAACCGCGTCTGTTTCACGTGCTTGCTGAAAAACGTGGGTTTACTGAGGAAGCAAAACACCAATTTGAAAGCAAAGGGTAGCACTCGTTGTTGTTCACCTATTTTTTTTAGAAAATTTAGTTTGCTCTGGCAAATTCGCGTTTTTGTTTTTTATTAAAATAAGATTTTTTAAGATTACCTTGCAAAATTGCTAGACAATTGACTGCACAGCGGAGGTGTTTTCCTCACCACACCAAGAGGTTTACCAATCCAAATGAAGGCTCTTTCTTTTCTAGTTCGCTAAAGTTGATGATGTTTGGTGTTTTTAGACATATCAGAACGCGATGACTTATACACACCGGCTCTTCTTGGAATCAAACATGGATTCGATTACAAGAATAAAACAGTTTTGATATTAGGTGGAGGCGATGGTGGTGAGTTGGTTGTAACCCATAAACAGACTTCCTGATTCAAGTATCCATCATAAAGTGGACCGTCGCAAGTGCAATTCCAATACCATACGTTACTTCTTCTAGGCGACAATATCTTACTACACTTTAACTTCTCAAAAGATACGGTTCAAAATATGTGCAGCTTTGTGATTAACAGGGTGAAATTTCCGTTTAATTTTAATGCTTTCACCGCTAAATTGAGTTGATTTTAATCTTGTTCTATGCTCTTTGACCCAGACAGCAATATCCGTCATTTTTACATTGATTCAACGTCTGCAGACGTTGAATCAATGTAAAAATGACGAATTTTGGTGTCTGCGTATCTACTCATGTTAATTTCCTTAACGTCATAGCAACATTTTTACAGCTGCTCTTAACTACTTGAGAAAATTGTCTCCAAAAATGGTGACCATGGTAGAGATCGATGATGTGGTGATTCAAGCCTGCAAGACACACCTGAGAGGTTGCTGTGAAGACTCTATGGACAGTTATTCAGGGGAAAACTATGAGGTTTGACTTAGTGGCATATGCTGGTTGATTTGTAAATGTATGCAGTTTAATGACGCAAGTGTCAAACTGGTGCAAATAGAAACAACTGCCTAGTGTCACTACTGTAGCCTACCATGTGGCTTACCAGGACAATATAAAGAATTTTTACACACATGAAAAAGTTCCACCACAAAACTATATTGTAATTTTTCGAAATCTTTCATTTTGCATAATATATTAAATTAATTCACTTTTATTTGATAAAACTACAATTCAACGTTTTATAGGCAGAGAAAACTTTTTCTCGAACCGTTGAAAATTTCATGATCAGATCACCGCTTCAATGCGTGATGGAAATCTACAGGTAATTTTGCATCAGGCATTGCAGAGTGCAAAAACAGTGTTGCAGAACGCGTTTTTGAATATTAAATTCTCATCAGTGCAACTACGTGTATGAGTAATGCGAGTAATGTCGGTCTGGAATTGCTTGCGGAAAGTGATTTTCTGATGTCTCTGGATTTATTAATATTCAATTAAACACTGAGAATATGTCCTTATAATGTTTGTAATGTATTGAGTTTAAATTTAACCGTTGTTAATGCGTTCATAAACGTAGTTGCACTGATGAAAATTTCATCTTCGAAAACGCGTTCTACAACAATGTTTTTGCACTCTGCAATGCCAGATGCAGATTTACCTCTAGATTTCCATCACGCATTGAAGCGGTGATCTGATCATGGAATTTTCAACGGTTCGAGAAAAAGTTTCGTTGATTGGTAGTTTTATCAAATATTTGTGGAAACTTCCTTGGTTTCGTATTATTAATTCACTTTTGTTTCTACTATTCTATAAAAAAAAGATTTTTTCATATGTAATATTAAAAGTTATTTCGTTTTTATAGAAATTGATTGAGCATGCAAGGCATTCGCGGAGTATACGCCACACACTTGTGTGGCGAAAGCTCTGTATTTAAATAAACCGATTCTTCTGATTTGGTGTGATATTTTTTACTTTATTTAAAATGTTTTGTCACACCGTGCATCCCAGTGGATCATCAGTTGAATTATAGGAAAATTTGATGAAAAGTTTAGGAACGAAGTTTTGTTTTGGAATTTTATACGCCACTAGTTCGACTTTTTTCTTTCCAAAAACCCAAGAAGCAATATTTCGGTGCTTCAATTGGTAAACGTTAGTCCTTTCATTAGGTCTGTACTTTCTGCAGATCATCGTCGGCGACTGCATGGACTACCTCAAGCAATACGCAGACGAAGGTTTGAAATTCGATTACGTCATCAGCGATATAACTGACTTTCCTATCGAAGAAAAAATAGAAGATAAAGAAAATAAGGTGAAATTATGTAAAAGTTAGCTACCCCGACAAAGTTTTGTCACTGCTGAACCAGGCCGTAATGCGACTTTATTTTTTCTTTCCTGATGAAGTTAATCGATTGTAGCATATTCGAAACTTGTGGTTGCTTTTTCTTTACAGAATCTTCAAGTGTTCTTCTCTGATGTGAGCAGCACTGGTGCAAAGTTCTTTCGAGAAGTTTTCAATCGATCTTTACGAGTCTTGCACAAAGAAGGAGCAATGTTAACTCATGTAAGAATAAACTGAGAGGTCGTCAATTGTAACTGCAGTTTGCTGTTTATAGCAACCTCATGTTGCTTTTCTTCAACGATATTTGAAGGCTGATGTTGGCATGGCCTGTGCATATAAATCTCCATATACCAAACATAGCTTTTTAGACCAAGGGTCTCAAACTCAAATTGCTCTGATTGCCAAATGAATACTTGTAATTAGCCCGAGGATAGCAATACCTTTTTGCATTGCAGAAAGTTAAGCCTGTCTCCCTAGCCCGTTCCCTTTGTTAAATTGTTTCGACTCGCCCTACAGCTAGATAGATGTTCATTGGCTGCTGCGAAAAAGATGTACGATAAATCAAAACACAATGTACAGTAAAACTGTTGAAAAGATAACAATTAAAAAAAAGAAAGTGACAATAGCATCACATCAGCGGGAGGCTGCGAAGTGACCTACAGAGTTTTCGCTCCACACTCTCCTTCCACAGGTGCCTCAACTCCCCGACTTGGCCCCTGCAACCTAAGCTGGTGGACCTCCTCTCCCGGTGCATTGCCACTCCAAAACACGGGTGTTGCAGGCCAGTTCTTTAAGTCTAACCTGGCTGGCTTTGTTGTGCTCGTCTCACCATGTCAATTATTTGTAGGCTACCCGTGTGTTGTCGATGCTGATAAAACAGCTCATCTTCATTACCGTTCAAGAAACAAAATAATCCAGTAAGAACGCAATAAAAGAGGTATCGTAGTAAGAACGTAAGATCGCAAAAGAAGAAAGAGCAAGAATAAAGAGATAGAAAAACACTATAAAACGAAATGAAAAAAAAAGCGAACGGAACGACTCGAACTTGGAAAGCAAAAATCTTGCAAAGGACTTTCAATAAGCCCGAAAAATTCGTTAAGTTTGAAAATTCGTTAGTTATTTAAGTTCGTTAATTCGTTAAGAACTGACTGTCGCAAATAGGCTTTTCTATTGCGATAAGGGCACCAGAAGTAACAAGCAATGTGATTATGATGTAACAATATGGCTTTCTCGCACGTAATGAAAATGCGCGACATTAGGCTTGCGCTTAAAAGTCGGTTGAAGTTTGATAGGCATTTTCAGAATTTTAAGCAATTTTAGAGTGAATTTTATCTTTAGTGAATAAGAGTGAATTTTAGTTGTTAAAAATTTGAAATTTCAAAAGTGCGTCGCCGGCGCGTGTTTGAGACCCTTGCTTTAGACTCATTTGCAGACAGGGGCGCCGGAACGATTTTTGACTGGGGGGGCAAGATTACGAAAAAGGGTCACTTTTGTTTACTAAAAGGCCAATTTTTTTTCAAGTTTTAAGATAAGACATAGCGATAATGCTAATCTATCAGCTCACTATGTATTGAGTAATGATAGCCTACAAGTGTCCGGTATACAAAGAAGGGCATCATGCTATTTTATAATGATGTAACCTACTGTCAAGCCTTAAAGCAGCCTGCGGCCATGGCCGCTAAGTAGTGCTTGAATGAACCGCCGGTGCTACCTCCTCAATCGGCCAAGTTTTGCCGCCGGTCTCTCCTAGCCAATTATTTAATTTCGCAATACAATGATCGTGGATTAACTGTCGAAAACATGCAGTATCAAAGAATGACGCAAAGTTAGGTCAGCGCGTCATAATCGCCACTGTTGCATTGTGTGAGGAATATTTGTTATTGATGGAATATCCATCTGCGATCGCCAGCGCTGTAAGTCTTGTTTGTAATTCCCGACGTTTATTTTAACAAAGTCTTAATCCGAATTGCTAATTTACATCGGCTGGCAATATTGTCGTTTTTATGTCGATGCGATGTTGTCGGACATTGAACCGTTGTTAAAAAGGAGAACAAAGTTAGTTGACATCAATGGGGAAAACATTTTTTGATCATATTTTGCAAAAATTATGCTTCTTTTAGTAATGTCTTTTAGTAATGTACATCATTGAAATAGCTAAAACCTCAATTGCTAAGGCAACATGATCAGATGTCAGTAGATGTAACAGAAAAAATATTTCGCACTTGCTAGTGCATCGTCAGTTCTGATAAAGGGCAGTTAAAGCCTACAAGTAATGTTTTAATCATTGAAATACTTATTTTATTACCTTGCCGTCATCGTCAACACATGTCGAACGTTGTTTTTCGTTGCTAAAAAGAATTCTAGGGGAGTAGCGAACTTTTATAAAATCAGCCACATTGGAGACACTCGTGCGAGTGTCGTTTGAATAGTACTGGATTACAATCCCGATAAAGCAGTTATTGCGTGGTGCAGCGATTCTATTGTAGGACGTCGCCCAGGCCCAGACTTCAACAACGCTAAGTGATCATTTTAGCATTGTTGCAAGTTTAATTCTATTTACTTGTGCTATCGTTATTTTATATTTTGGCCTCCAAGCACGCAGATTTGGCCGCCGAGAAGGAGCTCCCGGTAGGCCACGATGGCTGTCGAAAAAAAAAACGAGTTTTAAGGCCTGTACTGTGTTGCAAAATTTTGTGCCGTAAATATTATTTTGAGGCAAAAATGAAAGAATTATAATTAGGCTAAAAGCGAATAGCAGAAATTGTTATATTGCAAAATGTGCAGTAGCTTGCATGACTTTAAAAGGGCACCATTGCCCCCCCTGCCCCTCCATCTGCAGAAAATTTGAGGGCAGGGGGGGAATTCGCCCCCCCGCTTCCGGCGCCCCTGTTTGCAGACTTAGTTGAAAAGGGTGTGACTTTACGTCTTGTAATACTCCTTGAACTTTACAGGTATGTGCATCTGCCAATGCCGTTGGTCTGAAAAACTTCACGCAAGAAGTCAACAATCTTGATGAACCTTTGTCTGTAAATATCGAAGACGAGTTTATGCCGGCCTTTGGCGAGAGGTAGGCTAACTGCTGTGACCTGTGATGTCATTCGATTTTCTATATAGCAGTAGCCTGTGTTTCTGGGCAGTCGAGTGTAGCGAGAACTCACCAACAGACACGTGTTTCGCCTATGAGGCTGGGCTTATCAGTACGCCAGGAAGATCGCTCCTTCTCAAGTATCAGTAGCCTATTACAACACATATTTGAAAAACATAATCAAAGACTTTAGTATCAGCCACATGTGGATGAAGGTGTATTTTTATAATTGCTTCCATGCCTCTGGCTGTATTTACAGTGCACATTCCTTAGGCATGTCGTACTGTTTAAATTCTAAACTTCGATCTAGCGAGCATTGTGCATTGCTTCTTGTGCCAGTATGGTGCTGACGCTGGCCATGAAACTACATCAAAACATGTGTAATTGTGTGGTATTATAAATTATACAATCACTGTAGTTATTGTTATTGTGTAGTACTAGTTATGGAAATTGCTTAATGGCTTAGAACAAATAGATTTTAATTTTTACAACCCACGATGGAAGCATTTGGTAAGTGAAAATGACGCACCGGAGAGCTTGAGGTCAAGAAACACTGATGCAAACTCTTTTTTTTATACTTTCAGATGGTCCTTTTGTCAGTTGAAACGAGCTGCTATTTCCTAGCGGCTTCCAACAAAGACGCTTCTTTTATCTGCTATGTCCATACTGCAATCATGAAAATCCAATCATATTCGATTTTAGCAATTGTTTTACAATAAATTTTCATATCGCTGCAAAATTGTTTTTGCTTTGAATCCTTGTAGTACCGGTACCGATAGAAGCAGGAGGCTGAAAATGTCTTGCCTAAGCTTACTTGTATTGTAAAACTTGAGACGGTAAAACAAGTAGGCAGGCGAAATGTTATAGTTTGGTATTCTCTTTCGAAGTCAATTTGACGACACTGGGCGAGCGTCGAGCTAGCTCCAAAACCGTAACTCATGAAACAGATAATCCATGTTGATGCACAATCTGCTGCAAGCGGAGATGATGATTGAATCAGTGCTTCCACTTTTACAAAGTTAGATTACCACTTGTATTAGGCTACCACCAGGCCCGCAACCAGCAAATATTTTTAGGGGGGCATTTAATTTTTATCAAAGAACAAACATTAAAATGATGCATTGTGACATTTTTATGTTAATGTCCACACCCATTTATAAAGTGTGTGGCACTACCATGTTACGGTTCAGTGGTCATAACTTATGTCAATCACGTTTTTGTTTAGTACAGCATTAAAGGAAACTAGCCTTTGTAACCTTTTCTCATTTAGCTATGACTACCCAAGGAAGAAAATTACGATAATACAGTAATGTTTTCAGTCGATTACAAATAAAATACAACATCTGTAGGCTACGAACTGCATTGGCACGACTGGAGTCATAAATTAATCAATAACATATATTTATATCAACATAAACAAAAAGATATATATGAATAAACTCAACACGGTAATTACAAATCAGTGCCGGTCTTTGGGGTGTGCGAACCGTGCGATCGCACAGGGCCCGCAAATTAGGGGGCCCGCAATTTACTCAGAAAATGCAGTAATTTTTGTCATGTCCAAAAAAAATTCGATTCCCAAGCAAGTACCGGTATCCTTGAAGTCAGTTGCGGCTTTAGGGTGAGGCAAGTGCTGAGATTGTCGCGTCGGGCCAATTTTATATGCTTTTAGGCCCCCCCACGACATTTCACCATGTGCCAAATAGTTAACATTGCAGTGTGACAACAGAATTTCGTTTTGTGGCAATTGCATTTAAATAGAATACATGTTACTTTCTATACAAAACCATTGTTATTATGCCATATATATGATATGTAGTTTTTAAACTAATCACTTAAAGGTCCCAGATTTTTAAAACGCCATGTATCAAACCACTCAGGAAACTTCACTCTTGTGAAAATTTAAATGCATGTTACTTCCAGTATTAAACTATCATTATTATGCCTATGAATCCCTGATTATGCCCTATGCATGTAATTTTTAAAATCTAATATTGAGGGGCCCAGGTTTTTTGAAAACGCCATGTACCTAATGTTTGACATTGCTCAGTGACAACAGAAACCAAAATTTTCAATCTTGTGGCAACTGTGTTTAGATACATGTTACTTCCAGTCCAGTACACTACTAAAATGTCATTGTTATTCCATGGGTTGAAAAATAACATTTAAGGGGCCCGGATCTTTTCAAATTGTTTCAAGTTGATTACTCTGTAGTACCCAACCTAAACAATTTTTAAATCTTAATATTCTTGTTATTGTATTTAGATATATACAGTTTGTGCAGTAGGCTACATTGTACACTTATTCATTGTTTGGATTTTTTTCATTGAATAGTAATATAATCCTGTGATTGATTGATGATATACCAATGTAATTTTTGTACCAGCAAAGGTTGTTGAACTCAACAATAGAGTTCCATTAGTGATTTATCCATTAGCTATACCTAATCATTGTAAAAGTGGGGCAAAGAAAAAAAGGATTTAAAAAAAGAGTTGTTGAGCAATTATACAAAGCATTCTTCAATTTCTAAGTTTTTAAAATATAACTTACTAGTTGCAGTAAATGCAGTAATGACACCAGTGAATCTACTTCTTTGACAACATCTTAAATGATGTCACTACTGGTGGTAACAGATTAATTCCACTAAATTCTGAGGTCAGCTTTGCCTTATTCAAACTCCATCTGCTTGCAATGATGTTAGATCAATAGCAGAAATGCTCGATTTCCTCTAAATGTGATGTGCTGGCTAATTTTTACCTAGCTGGTACTAATTGGTAAGTACTAATATACCTGGTAAGTACCGGTACTAATATATTTCCTGTTGCTGATTTTCCTGATATGATTTGTGCATTCATATACCTGCAGACAGGCTCCATTGTTTCAACTTCAAGGTCTATTGATCAGTGCACTAAGTATATATAGGTATAATTTTAACCAGTAGCCTGCCATACTTTTTATACAGAATATTGAAGTGGGGTTGTTTTTTATTTGTGGTGTGTAAAACAATATTTGTTACTCCTACCTACTATGCCAAAGTGCAGAAGCATCGAGCAATGCACATTGCACAAGCAAGGTATCTTCAAAGATGAATTCAGTTGTTCTATCTTGATTACTTTGGTAAGAAATTCTAGCTAGCTGGTGATCTTTTTATGTTAGTTTTTCATTGTTATCATGCACCGCATACCGTACATTATATTTGGGAAATTTCTATAAAAGCGTGCAGATTTGGGCAAATCTACGTTCTGCCCCCCCCCCCCCCCCCCCCCCAAAGTGGTTTGGTTTCATACGGCAATGTGTGAGAGTGAGAACTATGCTTCATGAAACTATGCTTTGTGATTGTGTTAGGCCTCGCTTATTCCCCTAGTGGTCCTTACTGTTGATATATATTCCGCAACTTAGTATTGTCAATTGTCACGGGGAGTTTGTAAATGTAACCTTACAGGTTGTTGTTACCCTGAGCTACTAGATGTGGCATGCAAATAGCAAGTGCAGTGGTTTTCATATTTTTATTATGTTATGATATATACTTCATATTTAACTTATTGAGATAGACATCTCAATGTGCTTTTTTCCTTGGATTGAGTAGCTGTATTTATTTTTCAATATGTTTGTACTGTATATAACATGAGGTATTTCACCGCAAAGTATTAAGATGCACGATTGCATGGTTTACGTACTTGATGCATGATGTCTTCAATAATAACACCTTCACTCGTCTTCAAAATTTCCCCTTGTTGTTTTGCCTGTTGTGGCTTAGTTTCATGTACGAATCCATTTCTAGCCTGCTTAATTATGTTTTAACTTGCATTTGCAGGAATGAGGCAAACAATTTAATTAAATTCTGCTCTGCCACTGTATAGAAACTGACTCTGACAGAGAATATTGCCCATCTTCAGTTGCAGGGTTACTTTGAGTTTGGCAGCCAGCAGTTTTAGTAAAAACTTTTTCTAAAGTGAACCTGCTGGACATTTTGCAAGCATTTCAAACAATTTCAATCTAGGTACCTACTTCTGAGTTCAGATGGATTCCGACCAATTTAAGCATAATAAGGAGTCCTTGCTGGTTGCTGTACAGGTACATTTGGTTGGGCTTGTTTCTTTTGCATTGTTGTATTTCATGCTTAAATATTCCCATAAAACAATATGCACACATTTCTTGAAAGTTGAGCATTGTGTTTTTGATGTATTTTCATTCATGCTTTGTATGCATATTTATGCAACCAAGTAAAAGTAAACCGATTTTCTTAAAACAAATTGGATCAGTAGCGTAGCCATGTGAGGGTTTAGGATTTACAACCCCCCCCCCCTCCTCCTTGGAACGCGTGTAGTGTCACGATATTGAAAATTATGCTTTCAGTGTTTTGTGCTTTCTAATCAACACTAAATTAGTATGGTATAGATAGGATCTAGAATGCTCTACAACTGTTTAGTATCCATAGTAGTCTGCAGCTAACTCGTACAGTCCATGGAAACACTGCAATATCCACAGCTGTGAAAAATTGCACTGACCTTTTATATATAGCTGATTACAGTGGTTCGTTATACAAAACTTGAATATATCAGAAATTAAGTAAGTTCACTGTCTTAAAGCTTTTTGTCTGACACTCATCGAGATGTATGACGTCTATTTACATTTTCTAAACTTTGGGTTAACTTTAAAGCATAAAAGTTAGTGGCTTACCGGAATAAGATCGTTATTTGATCAACCAAGGACAAAATTAATCAATAATAAAACTGTAATAATCTGGCAAAAAAGCGATCAACCTATGTCTCTAAAACAAAGTTTGTCTAATTTCAAACGAAACTACATTAAAAGAGCTAGTTTTGCCAATACCAAACATTCAAATATCTCAGCCAGGAATTAGCAACAAGAAAACATAGAGACTTAGCTTTATTTCCGAAAAATGCCCAAGAAAACATGATGTTATTCTTTTGCTATGCCACCGGACAGCACCATTTTACAGTAATATTCATACCCATATTTTTGTTGAACATGCTCTCAGAATGCACCAAATTCAAAGTAATTTTTCAAAATTTTCTGGGGGAGGCCCCCCAGACCCCCCGCCGCTGGGTGTAGCCTTCGGCGAGCATACCGTCAGGCTTCGCCTGCCGGCCGTCAACACCCCCCACCCGTTTCTATATACGTTACTGAATTGGATCATTGTCCTTGGGGCCCGCAAAACATATTCCGCACAGGGCCCGAAAAACCCTAAGACCGGCACTGTTACAAATTACAATCCTGAAACATTTTGTTGGCTCAACAAGTTTTTATTTTTGTAGGCCCAAAGAAGTTGACTTTGCAAATGCAAAATGACATTTTAATTTAGAGCATAATGTCTAACTTTCTACTTGATTTGGCAAGTTCGTTTAACACCAATTCCGCGCTTGGAATTTAATGAGGGTGCCAGCCTAATTTATCGAACAAAATCGTTAGCATGGCTTCCAACCAGCGTAGCCTACTTTCGGTTTCGATAGTCTACACTCTACAGCAGTGATTCTCAAACTGTGTGCCGCGGCACACTAGTGTGCCGCCACAGACTCTCAAGTGTGCCGCGAATCTTTTTGAAATTTTGGAAAAGAACTGTATAAATATTTAAAATAAACCATTCAGACAAGCATGCGACTTAAAAGCGCTTTAACTCCTTCAATAAATGATAAATAACCACACGTGACGATGAAACCAATTATGGCATTGCCGATACAACAGGGTAATTGCCACGTCAATATTGGGCTGCTATGTTAGCTATTGCTAAGTAACATTACTTCCCACCATTTGGAAGCAATCTTTCTGCAGAAGAAAAACAGCTCATTGATTTACGAAACGACCCATTTTTTCAAACGCTGTTTCCACAAAAAAACTTGGATATGTTTTGGCTGTCTGCTTCCAAATTCTATTTCATGATCCGTGCAAAAGCAATCAAAATTATATTGTCATTTGCATCTTCATGGCTATGTGAACATGGCTTTTCTGTATTGACTGAAATTAAAAGCTGTAAACGAGAGAGACTGCTTAGAATTGACGATGGAATTCGGGTATATGTTTGTCAACAATGCAACCTCGTTTCAGTCGAAGCTTATATTGGTATAAACAAGCACATCCATCACATTGACACGTGAAAATAATTTTTTTAAAGCAACTTTTATTCTGTTGTAAGTGTGCCGCGTGCGTTTTATATTTTTTCTAATGTGCCACAAGCTGAAAAAGTTTGAGAACCACTGCTCTACAGTATAGTCTAAGCGTAAAACGTATTGACCTGGAATAAATTGCGACCTTAACAAATTAGGTATCGTTGGAAAGCTTAACTCCTCTAGATTAAGATTTTCACTCTCCTCCAATCAGAGACCCTTGGCAAAAAAAATTATGGCCGTTTTTGAAGCAGCACCTTGCGCCGCTAGTGGCGAAACTGTATTTTTCCTTTTGCACAAGTTTTTAGGCTCATTTTTAACTTTTTTCCCTATGTGTATAAGAAAGAGACAACTCACATTTGATAAAATATTATTTATATTTAAATGACGTCATCAAATTAAAATTGCTTACCTATTACTCTCAGCCCATTGATAATTGCAGATCCAATACATTTGTTCTAAAAAATCGTTTTTAGACATAACGGAGCTTCATATAATGATTCAAGGGGGCATTTTGACCCCAGGTCCGGTTTAATGACGAAACTAAACGCTACAAGTGGCTAGAGTATATTATGGGCATTATACAAAAAAAGCGAAAATTTTTAAAACTTTACTTCAATAATTATGCCGTGGAGTGTTTTTGTTTTATTATCTTTATCCTGCATTGCGGGAAAGCGGACTTGAGCGCTATGCATCGGTGTACGCCTTCCGACGTACAACTGACCCACGCTGCAGCCGACTGCAAGGTCTGTTTCCGGTTGTCTACTCTACTTATGACTTAAATTTGGTACTACCCATTACTCGAAATCGATCACTGGGTAGAGGCAATTATCGTAAAGTTTCTTGCCCAGAGAAACAACAGCAAGTGCGGGTGGCTGGAGTCGAACATGCAGGCTCTCGACTGCGAGCCCAACGCGCTAACCACTCGGTCACTGCTACCAGTGCCCAAGGCGTGTAACTATTGTTCTTGTCGACGGTGAAAATTCGACTCAAACTGCTAGTGGATATGCCATGTCTGAGGAGTACAGCTCAACTATCCAGTGGAACCTTTCGGGTAGCTCAAATTTGGGCAATAGGCTACACAAATAATAATATTTATTTGCATCAGACAAAGCTGTCAATATACAAAACAAAGAAATAATACACAAACTGCAAATGCACAAATAACGAACAACAACAACGAAATAATACACAAACTGCAAATGCACAAAATCTCACTAAATAGGCTATCTAATGTTACAAGTTTACAGACAATGGTACGGTAGTGTTGCAAGTTAGAAGAACTGAGAGTATTCAGAACGATAAAAACAATCAGATGACATGGCAGCCATCAAAACTAGATATCAGCATACATAGAATTATTATAATGAAAACGATAATTTCATATACGATGGCAATCGGACCTCATCAGGGAGGCAACAATGGAGTTTGTTTGTTTGTTTATCTTTATCCTGCATTGCGGGAAAGCGGACTTGAGCGCTATGCATCGGTGTAGCCTACGCCTTCCGACATACACCTGACCCACGCTGCAGCCGACGGCAATGTTTGTTTCCGGTTGTCTACTCTACTTATGACTTAAATTTGGTACTACCCATTACTCGAAATCGATCACTGGGTAGAGGCACTTATCGTAAAGTTTCTTGCCCAGAGAAACAATAGCAAGTGCGGGTGGCTGGAGTCGAGCATGCAGGCTCTCGAATGCGAGCCCAACGCGCTAACCACTCGGATACTTCGCATCTTCTAACAAAAGAAAAAACATATTTCCGAAGTAATGCATCAAATGTTATAATGTTGCACAAGTTCACGATGTTCACGATGTTCACGTACGCTATAATGTTTAGGCAAATTGTGTATAATTCTAAATGCATTATTGAAGGCAACACGCAGGCGATTAATGTTACGTTGATGATAATTTTCCCACAGATGACATGCATACATTGGAGTACAATATGAACGGAATAAAACGTTTTTAATATCACTGGAGCACTTGTAAAATTTTGATTTTAATTTGTTGGCAGAACAGATCATTTATTGAAACATGATCAAACCGTCGCAATCCTCAGGGCAGTCTTCTTGTACACAACTGAGATTGCAACAAGTTTCCCCACGACACTCTCCACATGCTGAACGCACTTTAAGCCATGTTTTCTGCAGCTGCAAGACATTGTACCACATTGATTTTTTGTTCATTCTTTGCATTTGCATCGTACAACGTTCAATAGCCATTCTGGTGCCGGATCTAAATTGGCCTTTATTGGCATAACTGCACCTGCTGCGTCAGCTTTCCATCCCCATTGTGCGAGATCCAAGATTTCAGTGTCAAGGTGCTTCCACTGACATACCTGAAGCAACAGTTTGATATCAACTTAGATAAATCAAGTCTTGCTGCCATAAAATTTTTGATTTGTAGTAGCCTACACCACATGTTTATGCTAGTCATATTATAACGCAACTTGTTTTGCTATAACTTGCATGTTTTCCTTACCGCAGTTTAATAGCGCAATTTGCTGTAATATTTTGAAGTTACCGACAATAAACAATTCTTGAAAAATATCTTCAAGTGGTATAATCTATAGAGCAAAGACGCTTTTATACTAAATGATTACGGGTATTGTGTTACAATACCATTAGGCTACGCACTATTATTTCACCTGCAAATGTACTCTGAAGAATGGAAACGAATTGCAGCTTCGGTGGGTGGCAATCTTTCAGGATGAACAGTGGAAGCTGTTGCAACCATCTGCATGTGCTTGACGTACCGTAGTTGGCCAAGTGAATCGGCAGGTTTTGCACTAAAGCTTGATGGATCAACAAAATATAGCATTACTATCGGTGAATCTCATTCAGACTGGTAGGCTACTCAGCAACATTTTCATTTCTTCTTATTTAATTAACTGTGCACCAATACAGTCCCAGTAACTAACCTTTTCAATAATAAATCTCTTCCAGCATCAGCTATTTGCTAACGTGTAGAATCTAATCTCCCAAATACATCAGCAGATTGTTGAAATTCTTCCTTCTTCAGGTAATTGAACATCTTTAGCTTTCCTAAGCAACAAGACAGATGACATAATTAATAATTGTCACCAAATAATGTGTGCATACACTCCATACATTGGCATTCCAAATAAAAGTATTACAATATTAGAATAATATTGAGTGGATTTGGTAATGACTGCCATCTGAATTCTTGCATATCTTTTAAAAGCTGATCAGAAAATGGTAAAAATGTACTTTCAGACAAGCATGGTAAGCAGTTCAGAAATATATAAAACACTGTAACAAACACTATAGATAAAACACTGAAAGCAAGATTAAAATGTACTGCTACCAAAGCTGATTAATTATATTGGTACCTTGTTGATATATTGCAGAAGTTGTATCACATTCACTCCAAGCATGAGCAAACAGCAAGTAATTTTTGACACACCTCATGCACCTTACAACTACTTTCGCTCTCTTCTTTTTCTTTTAGATATTGATAAAGATGACTGTCACCAATGTTTTGTGCATAGCTGATTAATGTCTTCAGTCCACCTCGTTTCACTTCTTGTAGCTTTGATAAATTATGAGATTGGCATTTGATGCATAAACTTTCATTATAAAAAGCTTGATTGATTTTCCATTATCTCCATAACATCTGAAAACTAGTCTATCAATTCTAACTGTTTAATAAACTAAGCTATACAACTTAGAAATCATTACTGGTATTTCATAAAAATCTTTAAAGCTGTAAAGAGAGAAAACTAACATCAGACCTAGGAAAAAAATGGCCACACAGAACATTTGCTCTTTCAAACTTAATGTATATCTGAATATGTTATAGCCTTTACAGGTGGTCTCAGAAGTAACAAGAACCATAGCTCCTACTGGTAGGCTGGCCTCCTTATTTAACTGATAGTGTGTGCAATTACCAGAAAACGTATTGTTGCATGGATATCACTAGAAGCTACCAGGTCTCAATAAACACCCTTCCTTTGTCAGTTTGTGCACCAGTACACTGGTAACAGTGGCCTACTACTACTACCATACTGCATTCATTGGTACAAATACTTCACACCTGCATGCAATGTCATTTAAAATCCAAGATGTTAAATGAAAGAGAACTCAACTAAAAGAACAACAGTAAATTCAAAAATTTAACATGAGCTAGAGATGATAAGACATGCTGCATGTAAAAAACATTTAGACCTGTTTCCTTTAACTTTCATCATAGCCCAGCATACCGTACTGTACACTGTTATAGGCCTAGTGCACCTGTGTAATGTGTATCGCCTGCTGCCCAGTACCCTATCTAACGTTTTGACTTCTGTTACAAACCAAATTAAATGAATAACCTGACATAACTTACGATACCGATAATGATGTTCTTGCAAACAGTTCGAAAACAAATTAAACTACGGTATGCTTGCCTAGTACGGTACTCAGTTCTGTGATATTTAGGCTAGTACTGCAGCCAGAGCAGAGTGGTAGATCAAGAATCTTTGCTGTCCCAAACCTACTCAGTACTGCCTAGTTACTTACAAACCTCATGGCTGTTTTTTTTTTCTTTTTGCGCAACGCTCAGAGTTCAAGATGGATACCACTACATGGCCAATAAGCTGGTCAGTGGTCACCGGAGCAACTTCGACTGCCAGAATTTTACAGTTACACGGCTTGCTGTTTCTGCTGAAAACATAGCTAGATTAGCTGCGCCACTAGCGGCGCAAGGTGTTGCTTAAAAAACGGCCACAACTTTTTTTGCCAAGGGTCCCTGGTTGGAGGAGAGTGATAATCCTAAACTAGAGGAATTAAGCTTTCCAACGATACCAAATTTGTTAAGGTCGCAATTTATTCCAGGCAGCCCTATATTTTCGCATTTTACGCTCAGACTAGTATGGCTGTACGTCTATTCATAGTACATTTCATATTGCATAAAACGCTTATTTTTTCAAAAAATTTCGGGGGGGGGCACATGCCCCCCCCTGGTTGCGGGCTTGGCTACCACATTTTCTACTGTGATTTTCCTCCCAATTTCAATCGTATTTTGACTTACTTTTACATTAAACAATTGACTCGAATCGATATTGCTAGATGTCATTGTTTGTGATCTCGAAAATAAAGTTGCTACTGTCGGTGAGCTGCTACTGGAAGAAACACTAGCTTTTGTTTATCACTATTGCGGTGTCGAGTTAGCACTGATGTTGACTGGTACAGGGCAAGACCATATATGATAGTCGTACAAAGTTTGCAAAAGGCTTTCCTTTCTTTTTCCACTAGCCATCTAGAAAAATTTTTGTCGGTTATAGCCATGCTTTGACAAAACTTCGTTTCAGTTTAATAATCTTTGCCTTCTTTGCAACACTCTGCTTTGAAATTCTTTCATCCTCAGCAAGATATTGACAGTCATTAGAATCTGATGAAAATACACGAACTGTGTCGGTACTCCTATAGTGACTCTGACAGTAGGCTACTGGTAAAAAACAGGGTTGCCAGATACTTAAGCTATAATAAGGCCAAATCCATTATAAAATAAGGCCAAAAAAAGGCCAAATTTTTTATTTACTTCTAAGGCTAAATAAACGCTAACAACTTAATTGAAATAATTTTTTGAAAATGCCATTTTACGATCAAATATGACAGATAATAGTTTAGCACTGTCAGAGCATAATGACCGGTTCGTTTGCATAATTTGATTAATGAAAAATTACTGTAGTAGCAGATAAACTAGAAACCATTATTACTTCAATTCATAAACAGTGCTATTTGGAACATCTAGCTAAGCAAAAGGCATGAATTTGTCTTATTGAGTATATGTACCAGGGATGTCTACAACTACAGGATTGGAAACTATTTTCAGTGCTATACATGACTACAGAAGAATTATTAAAATAAAACACTGTTTGTATCAACTAAAGAATGTATAAAATTCAATTTCGCAATAACAATATATATAAAATATAGCCTTCACTCACATCAAAACTTATTTGATGTATAGAAGTTTAAAACCACTAATCTAAAAAATCAAAAATAAACAAATGCAAAGATTTCCTGTCGTTCTGTAGCATTTTGCGTATTGTAAACCAGATCAGAAGTAAACGTGGAGTGTTCAACAATCAGTGATATGTGTTGTCGTACTGTCGTAGGCTTTTATAATAAACTTATTCACAGACCAACCCAGTACGAAATCAATACGTTTAAGATGTCATAAGAACTAAAACTAATACTCGGTTTTGAAATTATTTAGCAGCAAACAAAATACGACAAGATTGCACAAATGGAATGCAAACACATCACATTAACAAACAGGGCAAGTGTATACTTTACGGTTTACGGCAGGTGCAACCTAATAGAACCGCCCTGTCCACTGCTAACACATTCTCTACTCTCTACCTATGTCTCTACTCACTAATTAAAATTAAAACGAATATAGGCTAGGCTCTAAGTGATGATAAGTGATACTTTTATATTACAATTGAAATTGAATTTCCTTAAAATAATACTTTCTAAACCGGTCAAAACTTGCAGCCATAAAAAGGGCCAAATAAGGCCAGATTTTCTGGTCTTAATTGCATCAATTTTTTTAGGCCAACTGCAATTTAAAAAGGCCAGTTTTCTGGAATTTGGCCTAAAAAAAGGCCATCTGGCAACCCTGGTAAAAAACTTAATAGCCTACCTAGGCTCGTAGGTCTAACACAGTGTTTCCCAAACTTTTTTTAATAGTGCCCTCCTGGACAACGTACAGAGTGTCAAAAGCCCTCTTCGACAAAAAAGTACCGGTACCGTAAAGCTAAAAATTAAAAAAAAAACTAATTATGACGTCAACAAAGTTAGAATGGAATTCGCATTCCTGAAACAGTGGGTAAACTCGCTCGATCAAAATACTCTTGGATTGTAAGATCGGATTTGCCTAATCGCAGTGCTTCAAAGTAAGTCATGCGTTACGACCTCAACAAACTTGTAAAGCACTGCGAAGCGACGCTGCCAACATAATTGCCACAGAGCTCGTATAGTCACCGTCTTCTTTTGTGTTTCTTTGAAGCGAAACATGACAAAAAATGCTTTGCATTCCTCTTTTTGTAACTGCCCCGATTTACTCTAAACGCCCCCCAATCGCCCACTTTATTGCCAGCTTTCCTTTTATGGTTGCAAACGCCGCAAGGTGGCGCTGGCGCCCACTTTGGGAACCACTGGTCTAGCACAACTACTCAATTTATTAACAGTTATTAAAACGTTCGAAATAAGTAAGCAAAGTATTTGACACCGCAGCTAGAACTTGAAAGACATCTTGACTATGATTACATGGTCACCCTACTTTAAAAGTCAGGACGCATTCCGGAATCAAACCGAAAACAGCCGAACATGCTAGTCGTATGCTAATATCAGTATTTTTTGCATATCTGTTCGATTTCGGAAGACAACAGTTTAGTTAGATGCTCTTATTTATTGATAAATTTTATGTCAAATTTTTAAAATTTATAATTTTCACATTTTGGCAAAATTTCCATATTACCGTACCACAAATTTTTCATTACCGGCACCACATTTTTACCACAAGCATGAGGAAATCCACTAAAGTGGAAACGCTGGATTAAATACAAGCTAAATTTACATGATTGTTACGTAACTGACACAATGGTCACTAAACCTTGTGTAACAGTGTTGCCAGATGAAGATTTTGTCGTCAATCGGGAATATTTCGAGGCCGTTGAAGACAAAAATGTTGAGTTCGGAAAATTTCCAGGTTCTGAGATGAAGTTGTAGCAGGAATCGATCTCTGCACAGGAAGCTTGGCGTCTAAAAAAGTAAAGAAGATCTCTTTTTAACATCATACAAAAATTGGTTAAAAAAACTGCCTCAAAAGCAAGTGAAGATCTTTGTTTTGAAGATTACCTTCAACTCAATTGAAAAACTTTTGAATCCGATTTACGGTGAAAAGGTGATGGTGAAATGAGCTTGCAACTGGGGAATTCGTGAAGCAGCAGTGGTGAACTTAGGCGTGCTTTGGCCCTCACACCTATAGACTAGAACATTTCACGTTGTGAAGTTTGAAAATTTATTTTTAGCGGTGTCTGACAACACTACCTTGCCAACAAATAGAACTAAGAATTTTTTTGCTGATTAGCCAACGAAGCTGGTATTCCACCTAGTTCCTGAAGAGTAATGGGTGACGAGAAAAAAAAGAAGGCTGGTCGTACGGAGTAGGCTATTTCCAGTAGTAGCCTAAGTAAAATAAGCAACATAGACTAATTTAGTGGCGAAACTAGAAGATTTGTACTGCATGTAGCTTTTGCTGTCATTTGACTTTGCATAACTTTCTACTACGTAGGCTACTGTATGCATGGCTGTCATTTTATTAACTGTATTCAAGTCGGCCTATGTTATAAACTATGATTAAGCCTGCTTTTAGTGTTTTTACTTCGTCCTTTATGCTAGCAGTTAACAGTGGTTGTTTTTCCATAGCCTAGGGTTTTTTTTCTCTCAGAATACTACTTTTGTACGGCATGACATTTTGATTATTTTTGATGTGGAATAAAACCACAGGATTTCACTTGACTATCGCAGCAGTCAGTGCCGGTCTTTGGGATGTGCAAACCGTGCGATCGCACAGGGCCCGCAAATTAGGGGGCCCGCAATTTACTCAGAAAATGCAGTAATTTTGTCATTTTCAATGGAAAAATTCAACAAGTAAATTCAACAAAGGAATTAGCAGCAAGAAAACATAGAGACTCAACGAATTCTACCTATTTCGTCACCTGAACATTTCGTACCCTGAAAAGATCGAGAAAAAAAACACGACATAGCCGAAGTCGCTGATCGGAGTTGTCGCAAACATTTCAAAATTTCTCGATCTTTTCAGGGGATGAAATAGGTCGAAATTTAATTTTGTTACACGATTTCAGGGTACGAATTTTTCAGGGGACGAAATAGGTTGCCTCCAGACTCAACATAGAGACATAGCTTTATTTCCGAAAAATGCCAAAGAAAGCATAATCTTATCCTTTTGCTACGCCACCGAACAGCACTATTTTACAGTAATATTCATACCTAAAGTTTTGTTGAACATGCTCTCAGAATGCCCCAAATTCAAAGTAATTTTTCAAAATTTTCTGGGGGAAGCCCCCCAGACCCCCGCCGCTGATTGTAGCCTTCGACGATCACGCCGCCACCGCCGCCCCTCCCCTTTCAAAGTACCTAGCTACGCTACTGAATTGGATTAATTGTCATTGGGGCCCGCAAAGCATATTTCGCACAGGGCCCGAAATACCCTAAGACCGGTACTGGCAGCAGTAAACAACTTTTTGTTTTCATAATTACTGAAAATAAGCTTATCCCAGCCAGCAATGACAAATGGGGCCTTTCTGGGTACCAAAGGGGCAATAGCCTATATTGGGTCCCAACTTGGCTGCCCGATTGGATACCAGTTGTATGTGTCTGCGGGCTCAAGTTCCTACCCAATTGGGCAGCCCAGATTGAAAATGTTTGAAAAAAACGCTTCCAAGCGGTGTCGAACTGATGTCATTGGTATCTAGATCTCAGAGGATACGATATGCCACTGAACCTCACACCAAAAAGCTTCGAATCCAGAGGTAATGAAAGTAACTTTTCTTCGTAGTTGAAGGGATTGTGAAAGAAGAAAATGTTTAAAAATATTTATGTTGTCATCATAATTTAAATTAGGCTACTAATATTCTGGACTAATGTGGGAAATTCAACTCAAACTAAACTTTGTAAAATGTTGTTGTGCAAATGGGCTGCCCAGACTAAACTCACATGAGATCTCACATTAACCCTTGCAATACTGTAATTATTGGCAGTATAAAAACAACTCTGACAAAGTTGTTTTTATGCAGCGAATAAAAATACTTTTGTTTTGTAAAAAAAATAATATTGAGCATCCCAATTATCACCCATGTTGGGGTGAATTACAACTGGGCTGCCCAAATTCAACCCACATAAGTGCTCATATTTTCTACTTTCTTTTACGAACTGAAATAAAATAAAAGTGAGTTGAAATTAAGAGATGGGGCTCGGTTTGTGGCAATTAATTAAACACACATGAAAAACTGGACTTATGTTAACCCATTAGTGACCCATATAAATAACCCACAATTGTTCTCACAAGGCCAAGTGCTCACTTGAATTTTTACTGGGCCCCACTCGGGCTTGCTGGCTGAGATCTTGTTTCAACGTAATGCCGATGCTTGATATTTGTTACATTTAAAACACTGGAAGCAGCTGACTCGATGACTAATAATTTAGTCTTTCACTGTTTCCTGTCTGTTGTGGAATCTATATTGTTATGGTGCTGTTTTATTTGCATTGTTTATAATTGTACCGTTTACAGGGGCGCCGGAAGCGGGGGGGCAGGGGGGCGGATGCCCCCCCTGCCCTCAATTTTTCTGCAGATGAAGGGGCAGGGGGGGCAATGATGCCCTATTAAAGTCATGTAAGCTACTGCACATTTTGCAATATAACAATTTCTACTATTCGCTTTTAGCATATTTATAATCTTTCATTTTTGCCTCAAAATAATATTTACGGCACAAAATTTTGCAACTGCAACACAGTAGGCTACAGGCCTTAAAACTCGTTTTTTTTTCGGCCGGCTACGTAGCCTACCGGGAGCTCCTTCTCGGCTGCCAAATCTGCGTGATTGGAGGCCAAAATACAAAATAACGATAGCACAAGTAAATAAAATTAAACTTGCAACAATGCTAAAATGATCACATTAGCGTTGTTGAAGTCTGGGCCTGGGCGACGTCCTACAATAGAATCGTTGCACCACGCAGTAACTGCTTTATCGGGATTGTAATCCAGTACTGCGGGACCATCTAACGACACTCGCACGAGTGTCTCCAATGTGGCTGATTTTAAAGAAGTTTGCCACTCCCCTACAATTCTTTTTAGCAACGAAAAATAACGTTCGACATGTGTTGACGATGACGGCAAGGTAATAAAATAAGTATTTCAATGATGTGAAAGACATTACTAAAAGAAGCATAATTTTTGCGGATGTCAACTAACCTAGTTCTTCTTTTTAACAACGATTCAATGTCCGACAACATCAAATCGACATAAAAACGACAATATTGCCAGCCGATGTCAATTAGCACTCCGAATTTAGACTTTGTTAAAATTAACGCCGGGCCGATTGAGGAGGTAGCACCGGCTGTCATTCAAGCACTACTTTGCGGCCATGGCCGCAGGCTGCTTTAAGGCTTCACAGTAGGTTACATCATTATAACATAGCATGATGCCCTTCTTTGTATACCGGACACTTGTAGGCTATCATTACTCAATAGCCTACATAGTGAGCTGATAGATTAGCATTATCGCTATATCTTATCTTAAAACTTGAAAAAAATTGGCCTTTTAGTAAACAAAAAAGCCCTTTTTTTTGTAATCTTGCCCGCCCCAGTCAAAAATCGTTCCGGCGCCCCTGACCGTTTACTATTCTCGCCACAGACGAAATAAAAGGTTTCTCTCTCTACTCAAATAGGCTATAGCCTACGTCACTAAAAAAAAACTATGGTTGGTTTTTGAAGTATAAAGAAATAAGCCTTGGCCGTCTTTAATAAACTATAGATCAATGCTTTTCCTCCTTTATAACAGGGGTCGGCAACCTTTTTCTAACAGCGGGCCAGATTAAGCGGGTCGTAGAAACTAATACCACTTTTAATAGATTTAGACTCATGACTTCAAGGCGTTAACATAAAGGCTTCAGCATATCGGCTCCTATAGTAATACCCTTGACGGGAATCAGCTGAACCAATTCTTCAACATCAAAATTGTTTGTTTTTTTGGTTGGTTTTTGAATCTTTATCCCCGGACTGATCAAGCCTTGATTGGCTATTCCTGGTAGTTTTTCAGACTTGTAGAGGCTCTTGACACAGGGCCGGTTACCGAGATTGGCATAGTGAAGTTTCTGATTGTTGAAGTGTTGTTGCCGGGGAATTATTCCATTCACTAGGTGTATGAATACTCCATTCACACCGTTGAATGGAGAGCAGTCCTAACAGTGCATTGCTCAAGCGCACACGCCGAAAGTCAAACTTGCTCCGCGTGATCTTGAGCCGGGCGCGTAACCACTGAGCTAATGGGCGGACACCTAGAGTTTGTTTACTCCACGCACAAATACTGCCAGCTCAGCTGCAGGCGTGTCTGTGCTCTCATCTATCGTCATTGAGATGAATTGTAGATCTACAATAACTGTTTTGCTAGATTTTACGTTCTCACATATTTCTTCTTTTCGTCGAGTTACTGTTTTTGGTGAAAGACTTGTATCTGAGAAATAGTTTGATTTTTTTTCTCTGGAAATATGTTCTATAACATCCATCATCATACATCTTTTCCCAAATTCGCCATCAGTTAAGGCCTATACGATTCCTTGTCTCTTGCTATTAATTGTGCTTCCTTGTAGCTTGCAAAAGAATTTCATGATTTATTGGTTTTCGTTGCAACAGAGAAATTTGATATTTTGAGTAACTTAGATTAACTTTGACGTTCCTTGTTTGACCCATTAACTTGAAAGAAATAAAATGTTTTATATCATAATGGCGCTTTGTGTTGAATTCCTTGTTTACAGAAACAGAAACACTGCAAATCGAAGATGTAGGCTTATCAAAATGAATAGTCCTAATGAAAAAGTACTTGTTCTTCTATTCGATTATGATATACCTCTCCCGTGCCATATAATCCTATAATTTGTAAAGGGGCTGCCAGCCGGATGATTTTCCGTGGCGGGCCGTAGGTTGCCGACTTCTGCATTAAAACAACCGTTGGCACTTTTTCATTTGGCAAAATGTTTATCCGTCCATACAAACCAAAAATAGCTACTTTGCAGCTATTTGTTTTCCCTATTCGTGGCGTAGAAGAAAAAATCATTGGCAACCACAGATAGAGAAGAGTAGGCTACAATAAGATGATATTCTACAACTTTAACCAAAAGCTGTTCAATCGAGTAAAAAAAATATTATTTGCAAAACTTTTATCGCGATTTCCTTACCCTCTGGCCTATTAACAACTTCTTAACTTACGGTAGACTACTTTATATTTCTTGAAAACAATTACAGTGCCATATAGGCTATGACTTTTTAATTGCTTTTAGCTACAAAGCGTTGAAAAGACAGGTGTAACGGTTTTAGGCCTACTGGTAACTTACTTAGGGACCTTTCAAATATTACGTAACGCTATCGAGGCGGAGGGGGGGGTTATGAAAAGCGTTACGTTATCGGGGAGAGGGGGTTCAAGCAAAACGTTACGTAACGCTTACGAGTACGGTACAGTAATTTATTTGTGCTGGCTGGTATCGTCGTTTGGATACTAAATTAACCTGAAACCATATCCAACAGCACCTATTCAGCACCAACAAAATCTCTATCAAGTATCAACTACGGTACTGTAATTCCCGTCATTCCATACAGGTTCTAAGTGCTTAAAGCCTCGCATTGCGAAATTGCAAGGCAACATTCTTACACCACAAAGCTTGCTTTGATGTGAGTGAAGATTGAACAACAATACAACATCATGCTGAGCATCACGCAGACCGTTCAAGAGAGCGTGGCGGGCATTGCACAACATGTCTGCAATAGAACAACGACCATATGTTCATTAAGAACCAAACGACTTTGACACAAACCTCTCAACAGGTAGAAGACATTCATACGTGCGAGTCTGAAGAAGACAATTATGCATCAAGTTCGAACCACACAAGCGAGAGTACTGCTCCAATATATAGAAACATTTTTGAAGCATTGATGACCCCATTCGAAGATGCTTAGCTTTCCTTGCGGTTTCTTTTGCGCTTTTGTGATGTTTCTTTCAATACATAACCAAACAATGAAAGGTTTGGATCAAAACATTTTGGACGGTGGGCTACTATAACGTTTTAATTCCAAAAAAAGAATATAGCTAAAATTTCATGTCTCAAACGTAAGCTTTAGGTGCATACAAACCAAGATATTTTATCAGCACGTGTTTCCACGTCATTATTTTGATATAAACTGGCAAAACGGGCTTTGTAATGGAGAAGCGTCACGTGGGGGAGGGGGGGGTTGACAAAAACGTTACGTTGACGTCACATGGGGGAGGGGGTCAAAAATTCGGAAAAAACAGCGTTACGTAATATTTGAACGCTCCCTTACGTGCTATTGCAACAATTTCAACAGAAAGTTACTTTTGTGAGCGTTGTTGATAAAACCAACTGAAAGATGGAAATGTCACCGAAGGGTAAGTTTTTATCTTTTATGTTCTAGGACTAGGTAGTTTCAGTAAATTCACAATGAATTTGTGACTCACACAATCTATTAAAGTTTCTTGCGTTCTTTCATACTTTTAATTATAAACAGTTAAAAAAAATTCTCAAAAAATTATATTTTAGTTTGGGCAAAGCTTGAGGAAGCAATCTCTGACCAAAAGCTGTCCCACGTAAAAAGAAATTCCAAAATTAATAAAATTCATCAGAAATCGAAGGATTACAACTGCCACAACCTGTCTGTTGTAACTTTAGAATTTGTAATGAATATGGCACAGTTGCAAGCCCTGATTTCCGAACATTTTGCAACCCATTACTTACCGATCTCTACGATAAGGTTGGTATAGCGGTGCTAGGCTCCTTCACTGTTGCTCAACATCAGCTTTTTTCATGTCAGGTTTCAGCATTTATAATGCATTTTTGCAGTAAATTTACTTAATGATGGATAAATTTTACGTTAGAATGTAAATTTTGCTCAGACTTAAAACCCGTTTTGTAAATCTAGCCGAACTCGTGATAAGTTAGATGCAACTAAAGTTTGTAGTTGCGACGTAGAAAGTAACCGCTCACACATCTTTTAATTGCCGTTCAAAATAATGTATGTTTCACTTTTTTCTCTTGCCTTCAACTGCACTGCAGTATATAACTTTGTAAATTTTATTTTGTATGTTGTTCGCTCTGAGGATGCGCATTTTCATGGTGCGCGAAACGTCAGTGAAGCAATAAATCAACTTGTTTGTCTTTGCTTTTATATTCATCAGATCAACGTTGCAACTAGTGCTAGAAACGAAAACAAATCTGTTAGTTTTTTTTATCTCGTTTCAAAAAGTACCGCTTCAACTTAAATAACTTTAAAATCTAAACTTAACCAAACTTCATCCATACGTGTCTGATGGTAGAATGAAAATTCCTTTTCATAATTTACTTCAAAATTTCAGCAAAACCAGAGAAAAAATAACAATGAATGCGATACTCGGAAAGTTGCCACGAATTACTGAACTAAGTAACCACACGGCATTTAACATGATATATTAGAGTGAACATAAAACTATAAACTACGAACGTTTTCGGCCATACTCAAGTTAACCCTCCTCAAGTAACGAAAATAACTGATTTTACAATAACTTCTACATTGAAAATAACTGATCTATGCAATGAATTAAAAAACTAAATGCACAAGAATGAAACTACAATGCGGAGGAGAAAGGCACATCACAAGGCGGTTAATTACGCGAGGCAAAAAGCGCATCATACAACAAATTATGAAAAAAATCCCTATCTCTGAAACGTTTTTTCATAATTTTTTCAATATAGATCAGTTATTTTTAATGTAGAAGTTATTGTAAAATCAGTTATTTTCGTTACTTGAGAAAGGCTAACTTGAGTATGGCCGAAAACGTTCGTAGTTTATAGTTTTATGTTCACTCTAATATACAGTATGAATGATGTTAAATGCCGTGTGGTTGCTTGGTTTTATCTGTTTATGGTTAAAGAAAATCACCTCTCTACCAAAATTGAATTACTGAACTGTAATATAATTTTTTTGTGCAAGTCATCAACTCATCATCATAGCCTACTTGTAGATTGAAATTTTGTATTAAATTAATTGCTGAGTCATTATCTATATTCTTTTTTCAGTCGTTCTGATAGGAACAGTTGGCTTGTTCATAGTTTTATCTTTCATTTTTGGATTAACCGGATACATCAAGGTAACGAGTGTTTTGCATTGCATCAGCTTGTACGATTTGTAGAAAGACCCATCAATCATTGTGTACAAGTATTTGTATTATTATTATTAATGTTGGACTTGAATGAACAATAAATGGTGTCTCCACATTTTTGTGTTGTTTTCTCGTAAATAGGCGAACCCTTGTTATCACGGTAAATCAGTGTCAAGGAGGGTGTAAACAGAGGCACGCCTAGTTTTTTGCGTTCCTTTTGCAATTGCATATTAATTTCCACTCAAACTCGACTATTTGAAAATATATTTCCTGGTTGGTCGAGTCCTCGGAAGTAGACACTTCACTGCAATTGTGTGTAATGAATGAATGAAGCGAAAGGGTGCAAATGCATTAAACGTATTCAAAGAGTTTTTAAACGTATTCTTGATGTGATCGAACGATGCTTTCTATGTGGGCCTAAACAAACTAATTAACCAGATCCAACTCAATCTCATAGTTTCTTTACACTCGTAAAAAAGAGTTTTTTTGCATTTTATATTTGTCACAATCAATGTGCAAGGCCTCGCGACGGGCTGCTTTGTGTCTTGACCGAACGTGCTGTTTTAATTGTGGAATTCTTGAGCGATATGTTATTATCGGTTACTGTCCTGTAGTGACCTCTGATTGCGAAATCTTTATTATGTAACGTATTTCTAGAACATTATACCCTACGTGCAAATCTGGAAGCTTCTTTAACTTGCTTGTTTACGTGTAGTGCAACTTGACAGAACAATGAGTTCTCATGATGTGACATACGTAACCTTCTCGAAGTTACTAGACCGAACAACCTGCTATAAATAGTGGTGTAATTTGCGTTACTATTATGAGTTGTAGACTGTTGTTGTAGTAGCTGGTAATATCGTGCAGAAATTATTATTGTTGATTGAGAGTTGAAGTAATTGAATACAAGTAGATGAGAGCTGGTGCTGATCTAAATTGTGATCGAAATTAGAGTTGCATGAGAAGCTGTGTTGAGCCGTTCGTTAAAGTCTTTCAAGAATTTTCATTATCATTTCACTAGTAGAACTATCCGACCATTTAATTGACTGCTTTTCAGTAATATCCCATTAAACTACGTCATTGAACCTTTCCAAGTGTCTTTTCTGGCAAGAGATAGAAAGAAATCGTGACAATATTCGTGAAAAATGTTTAGTAAACGTTTAAAATTGTCATAATTTTCCTATTTTGTTCAACACTAGTGTCGTGAAAACATTCGTTTTTCTTTCGTCATTGTGATTCGAATTTGAATGATAACTCATCACGGGCCCGTGATGTAATAATTGCTTGCATTCATGGTAACCTGCCTTGTTTGCAGTCTGAACAAACTGAAGATGCAGCAAGCACTTCGGCACAAAAGCAAGATCAACTGACCAACGAAATTGACGAGTTTCGAGGTATTGCGCTTGTTTTTACGTTTATTCAACGATGACTAGACCTGTAATTTTATGTTGGATTTATTCCTTTCGCTTTAGAGTTTAAAGATTCGATTTTCACTTGTTGAAATTTGTGATTTCAGACATTGTGGAAAGAGTATTAAAAATAGAAGAACAGGCTTTCAGAGACAAGGAGCATATTCTGAACGTCACTATGGGCGTATCCTCACGTAAGAATGCAATGCTGTATGAAACTGTTGTAAAAATTTTATGCTTAATTTTGTGAATAAATTTCTGTGACTTTACAGTTGTGAATTGTGGACTAAAATGTGTTCTGAACTCTTTTGTAGAGTTACAAGCGGTGATGATGGTCAACTCAAAGCTAGTTGAAAATGTAAAAACCATGCACGACAAACATCTAATCTTTCCCGGAAAACTTGTTGCGCTGAGAAGTGGTAGGCTTTAATTTCAACACTGCTTTCTGTTATGCTAAGCTATGTAATCAATGCCCGGCGATACTTTTAATTGAAACAAATAAAGAAAAATAAAATAATTTATGTTGTGTTCGATTCCAGACTAAACCCGATGCTGGATAGGTTACCATGATGTTTATCTACGGATTCTGTGCGTTGAAAGTTCTCAATTCTTTGCTACTGAAGTAATTTCATTTTGTGCAGATATTGTGATGTTTTAACAGACCTGAGAAATGTTTCGTATAATTTAAAATGAAAGTTAAAACTGTATAAACGAAACTGTAATCAACATTTGGTTAGAATAACGGTTTTGTGTTTGTTTTTAAATCTAGTAGCTTAGGCTATAGACCATGGGTCACCAAACTATGGCCCACGGCCCGCGAACTGATTTCATCCGGCCCGCCACGTGCTGCGGAAATAACAGCTGCACTACAACTGTTAAGGAAAAAAGTTACCAAACTTTTTGTAAAGGACTGACGTTGCTGTTTATCATTAGGCCACCACAAATGGGGACAGCCTAGGCCAAATTTGGAAAAATGTAGCCTAATGTTTTTTCAAGAGCACAATGCCCTGTAGTGTATCACAGTAGGGTGGAGTGAAAAATAAAAAAAATTGAATTTCAAAAAGTGGTCTTGATATATGGCCCCAAATATCAAATGAAATACTTCTATCATAATTTTGGGTTCTTGCACCCTCTAGTGGCCGTGCAATTTCACTAAACAAGCTGAAAATAGCTAATTTTGCCATATCTCGATAACCGCTTATACGAGAAAGTTAGTTTTTGGCTTAAATGCTGCAGAAGTGACATGTTTCTATCTTATTTCCAAACAACTTTGTCTTAAAAATGTACAGAAAAAAAGTTACAAGCAAATTACTGATTTTTTAAAGTAAAATCAAGCGCTGGTGCAGTGGGTGCGATGTCAAAAGTGTATAATGAATTAATGATTGATCTTATGACTGTGAAACATACCCCATCAATTAGAACTACTTTTAAAAACTTACTCAAACAAATGAAGTCCTCTTCTAGTATAAATACACTTGATCTTAGCAAACAAAGAATCAATAAAACAGTCCAGTTTCAAAATAGACTTCAGGTAATCCACTATTTTTATGGCTGATTCACACTGTCACAGTTCGGCTTCGTTGAGGCAGAATATAGTTTTGTTTTAGAAATTGTTAAATAAACTAAATTCATTGTGTGCATATCTAATTTGTATTTCAAATGTCATATCGGAGTCAAAGCACTTAGTGTGAATCAGTCCTTCACATTCTCACAGACATGGTGTTGTATGGTTTGTATCACACAACTCCATATTGAAAACACGAAAATTTCAAAGCTGGTTTCAGCATCGCACATTATTAGTCTGCACCTGCACAAACATTAAAATCATGTTTGGTATTGAAGAATTTCATCAGTTTTCGGGACTTTAGTTTTTGTCTGATGAGGCCATCTCTACGTTTTAATCCAGATACATGAGCAGATGCCTCAGTCACCACTTTCACATGTCTTGCTACTGCCTTGTTGTGGCAAGGATGATTGAGCCTTAATGGTGATTTTCTCAGATTTTCCAGCTCGAGGTCTGACAAGTTCTTGATTGCTGGCGGCTGGTCGATATCTTTGAGGTTTAAGTTGACAATTTGGTGAAAAGATTGAGCCTTGATGTTGATAACTGGAATTTGGAACAATCTGATGTTGGTGTCAATATTGAAGAAATTCTTACCACCAGCAACAATGGGATTGTGCATTTTGATTTCAAACCATATAGCTCACTCTGTCCCACATAGAACTTCAATATTCGACATGCAAGAGTCAACCATCTTGGATGAACAATCGGCCCAACCTCTAAATATTAAAGATCTAGTTCAACTAAACCAATCAAGGTCCTGCAACATTGATACCAACATCAGATTGTTCCAAATTCCAGTTATTAACATCAAGGCTCAATCTTTTCACCAAATTGTCAACTTAAACCTTAAAGATATCGAACAGTCGCCAGCAATCAAGAACTTGCCAGACCTCGAGCTGGAAAATCTGAGAAAATCACCATTAAGGCTCAATCATCCTTGCCACAACAAGGCAGTAGCAAGACATGTAAAAGTGGCGACTGAGGCATCTGCTCATGTATCTGGATTAAAACGTAGAGATGGCCTCATCAGACAAAAACTAAAGTCCCGAAAGCTGATGAAATTCTTCAATACCAAACATGATTTTAATGTTTGTGCAGACGAATACTGTGTGATGCTGAAACCAGCTTTGAAATTTTTGTGTTTTCAATATGGAGTTGTGTGATATAAACCATACAACAGCATGTCTGTGAGAATGTGAAGGACTGATTCACACTAAGTGCTTTGACTCCGATATGACATTTGAAATACAAATTAGATATGCACATAATGAATTTAGTTTATTTAACAATTTCTAAAACAAAACTATATTCTGCCTCAACGAAGCCAAACTGTGACAGTGTGAATCAGCCATAAAAATAGTGGATTACCTGAAGTCCATTTTGAAACTAGACTGTTTTATTGATTCTTTAATTGCTAAGATCAAGTGTATTTATACTAGAAGAGGACTTCATTTGTTTGAGTAAGTTTTTAAAAGTAGTTCTAATTGATGGGGTATGTTTCACAGTCATAAGATCAATCATTAATTCATTATACACTTTTGACATCGCACCCACTGCATTAGTGTTTGATTTTACTTTAAAAAATCAGTAATTTGCTTGTAACTTTTTTTCTGTACATTTTTAAGACAAAGTTGTTTAGAAATAAGATAGAAACATGTCACTTCTGCAGCATTTAAGCCAAAAACTAACTTTCTCGTATAAGCGGTTATCGAGATATGGCAAAATTAGCTATTTTCAGCTCGTTTGGTGAAATTGCACGGCCACTAGAGGGTGCAAGAACCCAAAATTATGATAGAAGTATTTCATTTGATATTTGGGGCCATATATCAAGACCACTTTTTGAAATTCAATTTTTTTATTTTTCACTCCACCCTAGTATCACAGCAGGGGATAAGTTTTCCAGCAACCTTTCGATTTTCATCACAACTTTTCTATTTCACCGCTGACTTTGTTATTTATTGCGCTCAATTCAAGTCAATGGAGATTCTAAATAGTTGTATATCTTTTCCCAATTTGCATCCGGCCCGCAGCTGTTAATCTCGCAGCAATCCGGTCCTGAGAGAAAAAAGTTTGGTGACCCCTACTATAGACAAATGGACACTAATTGACATACCCAAAGTAAAAAGACCAAAACATCTTGGTTTTTTGACAAAAAAATAACCATAATTGCCAATAAGAGTGGCACAGGACTGAAATGCTGGTCTGGTCTGACAGACAGGACTGAATAGCACAGGACAGAAAGAAAGTTGTGAGGCTGGAATCCTACGCCAGCAAGTAGGCCTATTTATTGCAACCATCCAAGTCAGATGCAAAGTAAACATCATCATGTTTTTAGATACTTCGTTCACTTTTTCCGCAATTAATAAAGATGTTAATTCGCTAACTCAAAGTAAGTGTAAAATTAGTTTTTTTCTTCTTTTCACATAAAAAATCACTATTTTACATCTAAACAAAGACTTGTTAACTTTATTTAAGCATCTGAATATGTTTTGATATACAAAGCATGGTTCTTGTTTGAATAAAATAATGAAGAAGGTTTGCATTAAGAAAAAATATTAAATGACAAAAGTACAGCAATACTGATTTTTTAAGGAATTCTTGGACATGCTCTGTTATATTAAAAGATTCGAATCGTGGGAAAGTAAGCAATCTAAACACTGGTTGAAATTTTTCCGGCTATATATAGTATCTCGCCAGTTTTTGTTTTTAAAATAGCAGATATAGTTCGAAGCCACGGCATCGCCAGCGGTTTTCAAAAATTGACCTGGAATTGAATAAAAAGCTTAATTTGCCGTTGAGTTGTTATTTTTTGTTGTGTTCAACTGTTCATGCTAACCCCTGGTTGATGAGGATTTGCATTGTGGATGGGAAAGCAGAGAATCCAATGTTGGTGTCCATCTTGAACCATCATGTGTCTTATCATAATTTCCCATGTCTAATCGGATGAAGAACTCGAAAGATGAAATTACTATATGAATTTTGAATCATAATTCCAGGATTTGCTGAGAGTAGTAAGATGCGTGAAAACAGAGCGTTCAAAAGTGCAAATAGAACAATGCATACAAATAGGCCACAGTGTGGTGAGCAAAACAAGTTTATCTGTTGTAGCCTACTGCTGACAAAAAATAAAAGTGCGTTAGTAGTAGCAGAATTATACAATTAGTAAACTTCGTGGAACCCAATTTGAAGAGCAGTGCACTAAACCATCCTGACCACCAAGAGAGACATATAGGGTAAGCCTTGTAATTCTGCTTAGTTCAATTGTGTTTCGTTTTCAGCAATCGATGATTTGCACCTGTCCTTCGACAATAGCAGTGAAGAGTTAGATGTAGTTATAAACAAGACTGCAACCAGCACAAACAAGACTATAAGAAACTTGACTGAAGAACGGGCCAGTGATGAATACAAGGCTCTTCTGAATAAGACAATCACCGGGTTGAAAGCAGAAATACGGAAAAGTAAGCCAAACAGTTATAGTGCTAAGAAGAGCAAAGTTTCGCTTTTTTATTGCAATCTATTGCAAATTCCAACTTTTCATTTCGTCTTTGTAAGACTGCTCAACAACAACAAATTTGAACAGAGCTGCAGTGGAAATGTTTTTAGAATATTGATTTTATTTTTGCTCAATCACTTTCCGATAAAAGCTGACGTTAAATTGAGTTAATTGTGTCAATAGGAAGAAAATGTCTCGATAGCTTGGCTGAATAAAAGACCAACTTCGTGTACGGACAAATAGTAAAATCAAACAACACCCAGGTCCATTGTTTTTTTATCTTGTTCCTTTGCTCAGACAGCCAAGCAGAAATGATATGGGCTATATCTTGGCATACCTTGTTATCGTTGCTTTGAAACGAAGTGCTTACTTAACTTTGTTTTCAGCGGTTGAAAGCGTCGACATTGCATCCACCAACCTTGGCACCGCAGAAGAAAATCTTAACGCAACTAAAGAGCATTTTGAAGAACACAAAGCTGTTTTGACGGACGAGTCAGAAAAATTAAACATTTGTAAGTGGAATTGAAACATGTTTACTTTTTTCTGCGTTAGGTTATCAGATCCTATAGTTGTAGTTATGTAATAGTAGACATAGACAATTAGTCTACCTTCTTGGCATAGCCAGGCCAATATCTGGTTGTTATAGAATAGAATAGATGCAGGTTGAGTAAACACCAAGGCAAGGAAGTTAATCTTTGTGTCCAGTATATCACTAAACGCGCTTCATCGATATGTCGAAGACACTTCCTTTCCAGCAAACAGGCTCTTTTAAAACTCAGCAGCGCAACCTAAAATCTTTGATTTTAACTTTCAATTTTACACATTGGGCTAGTTTACCCACTGGTTGATGAGGACCCACTGGTTGAACGTATTCATTTTCAAACTTACCTTAAACTGTAAGGTAAGTTTGAAATTTTTTAACAAGTATGACTTTTTATATCGTGTGACTTGTTACCAAACAGCATGCGTACATCCACAGCAATAAAATCATTGAAAAGTAAAACTGATGCTTTGGATTCCTCCAACTCTTCTGCCAACGCATCATCCGTAGAGGCTTCAGGATCCAATGAAGTTGCATCGGAAGAACTAATAACAACCACAGTCTTCGCACCGACAACGGCGGAGTTTGAAACGACCACAATAGATGGAGGGTCTGGAGGATCCGAAACAACAACACCAGAAGAAGGATCTGGGACAGCAATGGATGAAGGCTCAGGCTCAGGAGCAGTTACAGTCACCACAGTTACCACTACAACAAGATCACCCGAGGAAGAAATGGCGTTGTTGACAGCAGGTATGCACTATACAATGCTCTAAAATTTGGGTAATTAAATTAATTAGCTTTTCATCATTATGAAAATTTTGGTAAATTTTGCTGGTCGATGTTGTGGATCGTTATTTGGCCCTTCCAATTGTACCAAAATGTCAGAGTTGTAATATCTGTGCATATATAACCTTTATTAGCACGAAGCCGTTCGCACAGTCATTCACTTACATGAGACAAACTGCTGGTCAGGTGACCTCAAGTTCAATGAATACACGTGGAAGGCATTCAACCGTAATAAAATAATAAAGCAGTGTTGCAGGGGTTGGCTACATATAGAACAAGAGTAAGCTATAAATATTTCAACATAAGTTACATTTTTGTTTGTTTTTAGACGTCACATCAAACAGACAGAAAATTAGGACTCTTGAAAATACTGTAAACGTTTTTATACATGAAACCTACAAGAAAAACTTAGATGAAATCGCAATTGCAACCGGTCGGTTACACAATCGTAAGTAGGCGAATAGGATTTTTTTGTTAAAGATTTGACTTTTAGCAGTGCGGTCATTAATCTAAGCACGATGGCTGTCTGAAGATGTAGCTTGATTTTTTACATTTTACCGATTGTTACTTACAATTTGAATAAAATTTTCTTAAGGTTAGGTTTTCGCATACATTACTTGCTTCTCCCCACAAGAAACAACGGATTAGCAGGTATAATGTATCCACGTTCGGCAATCAAATTGTGTTACGATTACAACTTTATCATGCATTTAAGATAGAAAATGTGATTTTTCAACGCTTTCAATCAATCTGTTTGCAACGACTCTCCTATAAGTCAGCAGTTGTGAACTGAGCAAATAGCAGTTGAGCTGGTGACAACTGAGCTATAAATATTTCAGCTGGTCGTTGAAGTTGGCAAATGATAAAACTGAGCTAGTAACAACTGAGAAAGCTGAAACTTGGCATGACACAAGTCAGAAAATTTAGTTAAAAAACCAAGCAAGTCCGAACTGAGCAAGTAAATCTCATTTACTGACTTGGACAGTAGCGGAAATGTACTTGCTGAGTTGAAGCACTTGCTGAGTTGTCTCATGCCGAGTGGTCTGACGACCATTAGCAACAGTCGGCCGAGCTTGCAAAAGTCGACAAATCAGGCCTCATATCCACGGTATGAAATGATGACGCCACAAGATCTTAACGTTCTAACAATGGCTACAAGCAGCTCACTATTCATAGCGATGTGTATCCAATTACGGCAAAAGTAATATTCAGTGTTTAAATATAGATGCCAAGTGTAGCATTTCGGCTTTGTAGCACATAATACCACTTTGTTGTACCAATATAAATTACCTTTACACAGGCCATGACGATGCAGTTTGGATGCATGGGCTGAACGGTTATGTTTATCGAATCACTCACTTAAAGCAAACCTGGGCGGCAGCAAAAATAACGTGTCAGAACTATGGTGGATATTTGGCTCATAAAGGCATCACTGATTTCATCGTTCGGTGGTAAGGAGTTGATATACAAAAATGGCTCTAAGCCAGTGTGTCTTAAACTTTTTTACCTTATAGGGCGCACTTGCAGACCTCAGAAAATGTGATGATACATCAGGGGAGCGATGCATGCGCAAAATTTTTTTGGGTGGTATTTTTCTTGGTTTACTTGCAAATGTTAATTACATGGACCTCAAAGTTGCATTATCTTTAAAGTACTAACTGTACGCTCAATGAGATAAGCCGAAACAGAAAGCAAAATTTTGTATCAGAAATAAAGCCGTTGAGGCCTGTATTGTAATAATATCAAATTATGAAGACACACAGCACAACCTTTCGTTGAAAAAATTTTGGTAATAACATCCTTGGCTGGGTAGCCCACGTCGACTTCTCCAATTTGGCTATTGTAGCATATCTTTCAAATCTTAACAAATAACTATCCAACTCATCCTTTTCTTCAACAAATGATGGCAAATCTGGACGTCTAACTTGCGCCACAATAACATCTCGAGCATTATCGTTAGTAGAATTTGATTGCTCACCAATGTCCAGCTTTTGTCTTTCTATGTCAAGTTTTAACTTTTCCAATTCATATTGCGCTCTTCTTTCTTCAGCTTCTGCTTCGTACTGCCGTTGTGCACGTTTTTCTTCAGCTTCAGCTTCACGCTGTGCTCGTTTTTCTTCAGCTTCAAGTTCTGCTCGCTTTTCTTCAGCTTCAAGTTCTGCTTTCCTTATTTCACGAGCAGCTCTTCTATCTTCTCTTTCGTCAGCTTCTCGCTGAGCTTTTTGGTCCATTATCTTGTGATACTCTTCCATCACAAACTGACACTTCTCATTACCATTCAGCCCCATTCGTTCAGCCATGCTCCCTAAGTCTTCAATCATCTCATGTTTGACGGTATCCGCCATTTTGACAGCTTGTTGTTAATTTATTATTCTTTCAATAAATCCTTCGGTATTCTTCGGTTTTTCGGTTTTTTCCGGACGAGCCCCCAGAATGTCACGATTTCTTTCTATCTCTTACCAGGAAAAAGACTTGGAAAGGTTCAATGACGTAGTTTAATGGGTCAAACCGAAAAGCAGTCAATTAAATGTCGAATGGTTCTGCTAGCGAAATTATAATCTAACTTCTTGAAGGACTGTAACGAACGGCTTCTCAAATAACTCTAATTTCGAACACAATTTATATCAGCACCAATTCTCATCTACTTGTATTCGATTACTTCAACTCTCAATCAACAATAATTTCTGCACCAACTACCAATCCACAACTCATAACACAACTCTCATAATCAACTCATAATAATACAACTCCCATAATCACATAATCAACTCAATAATAATCATTACGCAAACTACACCACTATTTATAGAAAGTTGTTTCGGTCTAGTAACATCGGGAAGGTTACGTAATGTCACATTGTTCTGTCAAGTTGCAATAAATGTCAACAAGCAGAAGCTTAAAGAAGTCTAAAGAAGGTCACGTAGGGTAGAGTACTCTTACATAATAACGATTTCGCAATCAGAGTTCCATTGGTAAACATCCTTGTGACATCATGACAAACGATAATTAGTGATTGAGAAAACAACAGAAGTAACGAGGTTCGCATCTTACAGAATGGTCCAGAACTACGTTACATAACAAAGATTCGCAATCCAAGGTTACTTCAGGTCATAACCGATAATAACACATCGCTCAAAATTCCATAATGAAAACAGCACATTCTGTCAAGGCGCAAAGCAGCCCGACGCGAGGCCTTGCACATTGATTGTGACACAGACCTACAAAAAATATCTCCCCATTTAATAAACTGAACTACCCATTTCATTGACTCAGATTCAGAGAGCTCATGCTTTCTAAACCCTAATCCTAAAAATAATAATTTACAGATTTCTTTCAATATTTTTTCGATTTGCATGCTGCGCACCTGGCGACCTTCCGCGGCGCACCAGTTAAGAACCGCTGCCCAAAGAAAAAGAGCAAAAATATTGTCAATGAGTTGCAAAAGAACTGAGTGTCTTTGCTCTTTAATGATATTAGAAGTTTTGATTAAGCGACAGAGAATATAGCCTAGGACTGACATGATGTTTCTTCTTGAATTAATAACGGCTCGTAGAAATCCTGATCCGATATCAATGACATCAACAACATCGTCAATCCCCCTGCTGCTTAACATACTTTGAAAGTGAACAACCGTAGCCTACGTTTGGACGAAAATAAACAACACGTTGTAACGGAATTTGTCGCACGTAGTCGGTTGTCAGGGGAAGTTTTTGAATTTGATTATTTCTAGGCGGTTAACCACAATCGCCATCGCAGACGCTTTACAGCCATATTGGATTGGGCTCAGTTACAACTCCAATGAAAGGGATTGGAAATGGGTAAGATTCAAAAATCTCTGAATTGAACTCATTCTATAAAAGTTGCCCCTTTTTATGGGATTGACAGGATGGATCGTCAATCATCGTGCTATGTATTTGTGCTGTAAATTTTCTGACGATCTCACCAAGGGTGAGCAGAATAAAGGTTTTAGGAAAGTACCAATCATTTGCTTTAATTCACTTTGCTCAAATGTTTTGCTTGGCAATGAGTACTTTTTTGCCACGGTATGTTAATAAAATCTGTTGCATGCGGTATATGAATATGCGGTATAGACTATATGGAACACTCATTTTTGTTGGAGCGTACTGTAACTTTATCAACTGGTATTCTTCCGGTTGGAGAGAACATAGACTTTTAGCTTTCTTCACTCCGCTTTGATATTTCGTGTTTGTTTTAGATTAATGTTATTGGGGATAAATTTTGGTTTCACTTTAAGTGGTCGTGACTTTTCGCTTGACCCGTTGCAGTCTTGTGCGTTACTTTTCAATCACATGATAGCGAATCTCTTTAACGAGGCAAAGGTTATTGTGTATCGCTCGAATTTCCTTATGAGTCTTGAATAATCGTTTTTATTTTGCCTTTGACTGCACAATCTGTCATTTTTACATTGGCTCAACGTCTGAAAACGTTGAATGACGAATCAAATAAAAATGATAGATTTTGCTGTCTGGGTCAGTCATAGCCGTACGAGCCAGGGGGCAGCTGCCACCCTGTTGTTTCAAAACATCGCGAATTTGAGCAAAATCTTGAAATTATTAGGGCAAAAATTGCTATATGAAAAGCTACAAAATTGCATGAATTAAGAAAAACTATAAATTAATATCTTTTACCTATCAAACCAAGTACAGCCTTTTATTTGCACAAGAAATGTGCCGCAAAATTTTCATTCAGCACACCCATATTGATGTATTGTATTGCATGGTGATCAAACTGTAGTACGAAATACATGTAACCAACTGCATCATGCCAATTTGGGCAGCCACCTAAATATGTCTCTAATACTTTTGTGAAACTGCCCAAATCAAAACGCAAAATTTGCTATATAGCTAATTTTATTAATTTTCACAAATACATCGTGTTGATTTGGGCAGCTGAAAACATGAAATTATCTGATGAAACTGATTAGTCTGTTTATGCAACTGCCCAAATTAGCGTGAGGCAGTTTCCACAAAATGAACAAATTCATTAATTTTTCCCATTTACATAACTGTATCGTTTAGATTTGGGCAACAAAAAAATATGAAATTATCTGATCATAGTCTATTTATAAAACTGCCCAAATTGGCATGATGCAGTTGCCTCGGCATCAAAATTTACAAAGTCTTTAATTTTTTTCATAATATTCATAAATGCATCACCTTGATTTGGGCAACTACAAAATATGAATTTATATAAATCTGGTGAATACTTTTGTAAAACAATTCGGGTGGAGAGGTTACAGTACTTTTTCAACCATAAACGGACATAGCTATAAGCAACACTACAGCATTTAACAAAAAAATGTTATACCTGTTAAATGTAATGTTGATGTTGTGGTGTTGCTTAGCTTTGTTTGGTTACTTTTATAAAACTACCCAAACTAAAATGATGCAGTTGCGCACCAAAAATAATATTTAGTTTGTTTATGCAACTATGTCATGTTAATTTCACCAACATTTAAAATGCTACTGCTGAAATATATAATCTCAAACCAATCATAATACATTCATTTATTTCAAAGCTTTCCAAACTCACAACCTGCTATGCAAGCTCGCAAATATTTTGCTTTGCAAGATCTTGTGTGAAATATGGCAGCTCCACTTATTTTCATTAATATCTTAACTTCTGTTCTGTGGAGACAGATCCAGTTGTTTGCATTAACTTGACCTGCTTTTTCTGGTTGCAAAAAAATGTTGGCAAGCTGCATGCGTATCTTCAAAGATGAATTCAGTTGTTCTATCTTGATTACTTTGGTAAGAAATTCTAGCTTAGCTGGTGATCTTGTTATGTTAATTTTTCACTGTGATCATGCACCGCACATTATATTTGGGCAATTTCTATAAAAGCGTGCAGATTTGGGTAAATTTACGTTCTGCCCCCCCAAAATGGTTTGGTCTTGTACGGCTATTGGGTCAGTATAAATTTTTGTAAAATTTAATTTCAAACGTTACTCACTCGAAAGAAGGGTACTTCTGTCCTACCCTGTACACGAGCACGAAATGTTTCTAAGGCAATGCAGAAATCTGCATTAGTTCATTACTAATGATCAGACAGGCATCTAGGCCTACATGAAAGTAGGCTGAGCAGTGAACAGTTCCCCATAAACATTGGCTCGTGAAAAACACGTGAAATTCTGAGGAAACTCGTGTAATACACGTAGCCTATATTTCTCGTGTTTTTCACTGCCAAAGTTTATGGGGTTGTGGTTGGCGAGGAACTTTTCAATAAATTTCCATACTCTGCAGGTTGACAACACTGTTGCCGGAGAAAAGGCAGTTTGGGCTGGAGGTGAGCCAAATCAGGCATCCTTCGATTGTGGATCTGTAGTCGGGGGAATATACTTGTACAAGTCATTTGATACTCTTTGTTCTCAATCTTATTTTGGTTTATGCGAAATGAAATGCTGTTAAACTTCAGTTGGATTATTCTAAAGGAAAACCGCCCAGGATCGTCAATTCTTACAATAGATCGAAGCCTGAAATGTTATTGAAAACAGTAACGAGCAAAAGACAAGTTTCTGTTTCGATCAAAAGCTTTTTTGACAAAAAATAGCATTTTCGAGAAAAAATTGCAACATTTTGCCTTCTTCCATGGCAATATAGCAATTTCAATTAAGCAAACAATGTTCTCATGGGAATTAACTGAAGCAAAGAAAAGTGTTTCGTTTATACACCTTTGTACGATTGCGTACTTTTACAACCTTGTATTTTTTTATCATTTGCTTCATCTTACGGTAATGCTTGAAAACAACCGAACGCATAGCTGGATTTTTTAATGTTTTTGTTTTAAAATTGCAATTACTTTTTGTTATCCCCACCAGCAAAAGCTTTTTTACACATTCTTCGTTTGAGCTTGTGGGGCCGAGGATCTGTTCTTTTTCCACCCATGAGTTACGATGCTACACTGGGAAGCTGCTGAAGAGCAGCCAGTCTTTGATTTCATCGTACAAGACATACAAACCTATTGCTGCGTTAGGTGGGTTGAAGGTGGTGCAATCGAAGATGATGTGGTTTGCGATCTGTTCCTCAGCACCACATTTGCAAGATATAAAAATGATCGCATTTGGTGCTTGGCATAGGATCAATTGCAACTAATAAGATTTGATACGACATATAATTCACTGGAGAAATAGCTAGTTGCACTGTGAGTGTGACATCAATTTTTTTATTTTGGTTATCGCTTTACTTTAGCCACCTTTGTGACGTCTGTGTTACAGAATTTCGTGTTGTTGTTTTGATTTTAGACAAGTGGCCTGATTTTTTTTTTTTTTTTTGAAATAACCTATGTTGTAAAAATTTTTTTGAAAGTATTTATTATGTTTAATAAATTCTGCAAACAGTTATTCTGTTGTTGTTTTAATCATATCACTGCCTTCATATACATCATTATACAGTTACAACGATAGGCCTACAGCGTTCCTCTGCACAATCCGTAAGTTGAACAGCACTTGCGAGCTTTCATTGTAATGTTATGCTGCGTAATTTCTTCCGTGAGATTCATCAACAAACGCAATGACACTGCAAGCGAATATCACACAAAGCAGTAGCAGTCCGGCAAGTATCAGGCCAGATAGCCCGACTAACGACCCATTGGTAGATAGCCGCCCCCATAAAACGCTCGAACATCCATCGGTGTAAACGGTTGTTGAGTTAAAACGAAATGAGTTTCCGAGACCGCATCCTTCTCCATCTCTTGTTTTGTCTATGCAGCAGCTGTCTGGAACAGGGTTGGTGCCCAATATTCGATTGCTATAAAACAGAAAGTACTTCAACTATAACATCATTTGTAGGCTATTGCCAATTGGTGAGAGCCCTGGAACGGCAATCGAAAGGGCGCCGGTTCGACACCGCTAAAGAGCATGCGACTGTGTTTTTGGCAGGACACAAAGACATGTCTGAAGGTGGACATGAAAATTGCCTTCTTGTCCACTTAATCTAATTTTTCAACCACCAGGTCTAAGCCTGGATACGACAAAAAAAAAATCATTTGTACTTTGTCCGGGGACTTTGTCGTAAGTTTTTGATGAAATTACAGCAATATTGGGAGATGGCTAGCAAATTATGTTTAATTTTACGTTGTTTTTACAGTAGATTGCAGACTTAGTTACGTACTATCTAAAGGCATTTTCTGAAGCTCTCGATTTCCACCCTTCAACTTTTTGCCAGTCCATACTTGACTCCACTCCGCAGCAGTCTAACTGGCTTTGCATTAAATCCATAACCTCATTGGTATTTATGTATGTTTCCAAAAAATCTGAACAGCAAAGACTTTGTGTTGTGTTAAATTGTCAAACTCTATTGATACTTGCTATAATATAGGCTCAAGCCAGAACCCCCACTTCGCATTTTTGCCCCCTGTAAAAATTGCATTGATGATCTAAACAAGCCTCTTCAATGTTTGATTATATCTTTTGCTTTTGTTCCATCCTGGCATAGACCAACCGTCTGAATGTAAACCTGTTCACCCAACTTCTTGCTTTCGAAGAAAAAAAATGCTTTGCAACCACTCATTCTAAGGTAGGTTATAGGCAGAGACGGGAGTGATCTTCAAGATCGCTTTTATTCTGGTGATCTTGATCTAAGACCACTTTTTTTGAGTGATCTTGAAGAACAATAAGATCAAGATCGCTATATGAAATTGAAGTTTACTAACTAGATTGAGGCATTTTCTTAGAAATCGTAACCTACTATACAAAGCAATTAGTGGCAATTACTAACATTAAGTCGCTGTTAATATGTGTTTGTGTTAGGGTGTTGCACACGCCCCATGAAATTGAAATTCTTATCTAAACTTGCTTGACTTTTTTTACTTTTTTGTGTTAATGCTTGTTGATCATGAATCCAAAATTAAAACAAATTTATCAATGTTTACCCCGCCGACAGAAGAAGTTTTGTGACCCACTTTGTAAAAAAATTCAACTTTTTGTCACTAGATAACGCTATTTTAAAGCCATGTCGTTAAAGTAACTTTTAAAAATAGCTCTTGTGTTACTGCACCACTCAAAAATGTGTGCCCTGATTGTGTCTAGAGACATGGGCATACTAGTACTCATTTTATCTACTGTTATTAGTGGAGAAAATGTAATTTGCGTTTTCTTGGCAACCACTCACCCAATTTGAACGGAATTTGGCATAGCCCCCTTTTTATGGTGTGAGGGTTTCGTTTCGGGCACTGGCTTATTGTAATACTGCCACTGGAGGGCAGTGAAGTATCAATTTAAGTGGTTTGATTGTAACATTTTTCCGTAACATAATTAAACTTTCATCAGTTCAAACAACCAACAAGAGATATCCAAACACGTTAATCAGACCTCTGGAGACGTTTTTGCATGTTACGATGCTACCCAACTACGACAGTGATAGATAGGCCTAGTATCAACAGAGGCGCCGGAAGCGGGGGGGCAGGGTGGGCGGATGCCCCCCTTGCCCTCAATTTTTCTGCAGATGGAGGGGCAGGGTGGGCAATGGTGCCCTTTTAAAGTCATGTAAGCTACTGCACATTTTGCAATATAACATTTTCTGCTATTCGCTTTCAGCCTAATTATAATCTTTCATTTTTGCCTCAAAATAATATTTACGGCATAAAATTTTGCAAAACAGGTAACAGGCCTTAAAACTCGTTTTTTTTTTCGGCAGCTATCGTGGCCTACCGGGAGCTCCTTCTCGGCGGCCAAATCTGCGTGCTTAGCGCCAAAATACAAAATAAAAATAACGATAGCACAAGTAGGCTAAATAGAATTAAACTTGCAACAATGCTAAAATGATCACTTAGCGTTGTTGAAGTCTGGGCCTGGGCGACGTGTTACAATAGAATCGTTGCACCACGCAATAACTGCTTTATCGGGATTGTAATCCAGTAGCCTACTGCGGGACCATCTAACGATACTCGCACGAATGTCTCCAATGTGGCTGATTTTAAAGAAGTTCGCCACTCCCCTAGAATTCTTTTTAGCAACGAAAAACAACGTTCGACATGTGTTGACGATGACGGCAAGGTAATAAAATAAGCATTTCAATGATGTGAAGGACATTACCGGTACTAAAAGAAGCATAATTTTTGCAAAATATGATCAAAGAATGTTTTTCCCTCGGATGTCAACTAACCTAGTTCTTCTTTTTAACAACGATTCAATGACCGACAACATCGAATCGACATAAAAACGACAATATTGCCAGCTGATAGCACTTCGGATTAAGACTTTGTTAAACTAAACGTCTAGAATTACAAACAAGACTTAGACCAGTGGTTCTCAAACTGTGGTACGCGTACCACTAGTGGTACGCGAGAGCTTTTTAAGTGGTACGCAAAGAGTTCGGTGGTTTTTTGTTGTATTTAGTCTACTCTATACAATTTGCAGCACTTTGCAGTAGCCAAAACCACTGCAAATACATGATGTCACAAATACTTCAACGTTAGAAAAGGTTTTCATGCAAACGATTTTCAAAGGGTTTTCATGCACTTTGCGCCAAAGTGCTCCCTTCTGATTTAATGTCATGCTTGAGCAAAATCATTGAAATTGTGAATTTCATAAAAAAATCAGCTCTGAATACTCGTCTTTTTGCAAGGCTCTGTGAAGATCTCGGTTCTGATCATAAGTGTCTCCTTTTCCACACAGAGGTCCGCTGGCTTTCCCGTGGAAATGTGACAATTAGGGTCTTTGAACTTAAGCATGAATTACTGACATTTTATCTCACGGCTGGCCTACTTGTCGAATATTTTCCAGGCTCTTAACTTTGTGAATCTTTCGTTCCAAGGATCGAACAACAATATTACACAGCTGGAAGCATTCATTCGCAAACTAGGTATCTGGACTAAAAACGTGGAGAGCAAACAGTACGGAATGTTCAAACTCCTTACCACTCTTCCAGTGGACCCCAGTCATAAATTATCTCAAGAAATTGGTGATCACCTTAAGCTGCTCAGAACGGAATTAATAAAATGCATTATTTCCCAGATTTAGTAAGTTGCACCTACGCTGTCAATCCATTCTGCATCGATTCAGCTCTTCTACCCGTAGGAACGGGAGAACAAGAAGAGATACGGTAATTGATATTCAAGTTGACGAGACAGCAAAAGCAAAGCAGAAGGAATGCTCCCCTATAGATTTCTGGCTAATCATGGGTTCCACTTACCCAACATTGGCCCGAAATGCTGTCCCTCAGTTACTCGTTTTCCCTTCTACATGGGGGTGTGAGCAAGGGTTCTCGGCCTTGGCTATTAAGTCCAAGAGCCGAAATCGTCTAACTGCGCCTGGACATGATTTCCGATCAGTGGCGTAGCCAGAAAAAATTTTTGGGGGGAGCCAAATATTTGATGAATTGAAGAGAACGACAAAATGTTTGATTTAAGACATCGTCACCTGATGTGCAGTGGCGCATCCTGGTGGGTTAAGCAAGGGAAGCAATAAAGCTGGTGGGGGGTTAGAGCGTGCCGAAGGCACGCGTATTCTAGGGGGGTCCGGGGGCATGCTCATCCGAAAAATTTTTGCAAAATTACACTCAAATAATGGATTATAACGCTTTCTGGAAACACTTTCAGGGTAATATTTGTATGAAACTTATTAGCAGATAAACAGCTATTAACTTATTAAAGGTAGCTCTTATCTACACACGAACGGGCAAAAACTGCAGCTAAAATTAAAGAACACAAAAAACTCAGCTACACAAAAACCCTACAGAGTAAGCGATTCTGAAATTTCTTCCACTGATTAGTTAAAAGAAGCGTAAATCGGGTAAACTTTGCGCGATTTACGATTTGCAAAATTTATTGGTGTCTTTCTGTGTGTCTAAAACAAGTCCTGGGGGGTGTTAATAGCCAGATGTCTTGGAAAACAATATAAATTTATACAAATTATATTATATTTTCAACAAAGGGTTCAACTTTGGAATCCAAACTTTGAAAATTTGGGGGGGGGCATGGCCCCGTTCGCCCCCCTGGCTACGCCTATGTTTCCGATGTGCTGTGAGTAAGGTTGTACCCCAAATAGACATGCTTGTGCAGAGGAAACACTTGCATCCATCGCATTAAATTGTATTTTCTTGCTATTCATTGGTGTTATGGTATAGTAATGCGGTAACTAATAAATACCAGCCAGGTGGTACGCAGTGTATTAAAAAACAAATGAGCGGTACGCGATTGGAAAAAGTTTGAGAAACACTGACTTAAACAAACTTACAGCGCTGGTAATCGCAGATGGATAATAATATTCCATCAATAACAAATATTCTCGCACAACGCAACAGCGGCGATTATGACGCGCTGACCTAATTTTGCGCCACTCTTTGATACTAGGCTACATATTTTCGACAGTTAATCCACAATCCTTCTACTGCGAAATTAAATAATCGGTTAGAAGAGACTGGCGGCCAAACTTGGCCGATTGAGGAGGTAGCACCGGAGGTAGCACAGGTAGCACCGGCGGTCATTCAAGCACTACTTAGCGGCCATGGCCGCCGGCTGCTTTAAGGCTTGACAGAAGGTTACATCATTATAACATAGCATGATGCCCTTCTTTGTATACCGGACACTTGTAAGCTATCATTACTCAATACATAGTGAGCTGATAGATTAGCATTATCGCTATATCTTATTTTAAAACTTGAAAAAAAATTGGCCTTTTAGTAAACAAAAGTGCCCTTTTTTCGTAATCTTGCCCCCCCAGTCAAAAATCGTTCCGCGCCCCTGAGTATCAACAGTCGCTAACTTAGGCTATTACAATTCTCAGGCCAGCGATCGAGTAGTTAAAAGCAATCGAGTAGTAGTAACAAGCGATCGAGTAGTTAAAAGCTTAAAAATACCAACTACATTCAAATAAGTTGGTTATACTGTAGTATTCTTTTTTATTTTTTTTTGCAACATCATTCATTAAAAACTTCATTTTTACGGTACACAAAAAGTGATCTTGAACTTTAACATCACCAAAATTGGTGATCTTGCCCATCTCTGGTTATAGGCCTAGCTTACTATAACAAAGTAGTAGTAGGCCATTATATAGCAACAAAATAATAAGCTGCATGCTTGATTACCTTCGGGCTTCGGTAATATCTTGTCTAAAGCATGGAATTTCGTAAGTATATTTTTGTCCTCATGCTTTTTTAACACAAAAAACTGGCAGGCACTTTATATAAAGAATGCTTAAATCAAAATTATGATCAATTTCAAATATAGGCCTTTATAAACACTGGCGGACGCACAAAGTCGTTGAACCACCCGAGCATATAATATACAGGCTAAATCTATTAGCCCATAGCAGTAGCTTAGTGTTGACAAGGAGGTGAAGGCTTCTCTTGGACCAGGTGTGATTTAAGTGGCCATGGAACTTGATGAAACCACCGCGTATGAGTGGATATAGGCTAGTTCGTTTTTCTTAGAAGTGTCTCAATTTGGGGTCCGAGGATCGCATTGATATCGGTAGGGGTACCGGGCCCAAATTATTCTCTCAGTGTCCCTGGCCTACAATAGGGGAGACCGGGGCTAAAAGTAACAGGGGTAAGTTGTAACACTATCATTTTCTCCCCAACTAAACAGAAAAATGTATTTTTCTATTGCGCCCTCTATCAAGTGTATTGTAGCTAAGTTACAGATAAACCCTCGTTTCAATATCTCTCCGTACAGTTGAGTTATAACGAAAAGCATTTTTTGCCTACTGAAAGTAAAATTTTAGAAAAATAAACTTGTAGTTACTACGACAAGAAAAAGTAAGCTAAAGGGCTGGTCTTTTTTTTTTGATATAACCATTTACTTAGGTATTTAAAAAATTAAAGGTGACCAAAAATATGTGGCATTTTATTGGTGAAATATCGAACAGTTCATGGCTAACTGCTATTGGGGCAAGATGTAACAAGAGCTGTGTTATGTTCTTTGGCAGTAAATGAGCTAGATTACTTGGTAACTGTTACAATTATGCGTAATTATAAAAGAAAAAGTGAACGTGGGAAGATTCCACCTGCTGTATTAAAACGTGCTGCTGAGGAAGCCATCACTGGAAATGAGTCTATTCGAAAAATTGCCAAAGATTACAACATATGCCATGTGACTTTGTACAGACTGGTTAAGAAAGTTAAAGGTAAACTTAACTAGCCTACCTAAGATAGCTTACTGATTGTAAGAAAAAACATTGAACACCTGTAGGCCTATGTCTTTCGAGCGTATTCGAACAGTAGACCGGGAGAAAATTGGGTCAGGTGTGAAAAGTGCCATGGTTGGTCGCATTCTCAATGTACCGAGGGATTGCCAAAGTATTATTGTCACCTTTGTGAGGAGTAAAGGAAAAATGTGAATTTTTGAAATGCCTGTTATATTGTGTGCAGTTTTGCTTCAGTGTGTACCTTCTGGTGAAAATTTTCTGACCTTGAGGAGTGAATAAACCTTTCTTGAAGAAAAGTGAATGTTTAGTAAAGTGTTTGCTATTTATTCGCAGGAAAAATATTCTGTTACAACTTGCCTCTGCCTGTATTACAACTTGCCCCAGATCCGGGGCAAGTTGTAACGCCCGATTAAAGTTTTTCTAGGCCAATTTTCTCAAAATCCTTCATATATATCACAGGGCTTTAGGTGGAATAATATGCGTAAATAGTCTACCTATACAACTAATCTCCAAAAAATTCGCTCAGACTTGTTTTTACAGACATATAATAAATAATTCAAAAAATGTTACAACTAGCCCCGGTCTCCCCTACATATTGGAATAATTTTTGCTTTCAAAAATTCTCTCTGTTATAGGTTTATTGAGCTTTCCAGGAACGACGGATTGTAAATTAAAACTGCTTGTTGGAGAAAAACTGAACTTACTTCGTAGTACATCTTGCAATGCTTGCTGGATGGATGCTCTGAAGACAAATGTCAATCCGGCTAAAATGACCAACCCAGCCAACACCGCAATTAAAATCACTTTATATATCTGTGCACAAATAAGACTAATATTATGCTATTCTTCATATTTCCTAGAGGTAGCCTAAGCTTATTGAGCTATTTTTTATACAAGTAAACTTATTTTCACAGACTTAAAAGTTTGATCAATTTTTTGTTTTGATTAGTTGTATGCTAACCTACAATACCTTTTTTGTCTTTCATAAAAATATATAACCCATCAGCTTACGCAAAGGGAGAAGGTTTTAAGTTCAAGCCCCCATTGAGCATGACATCTGTTTCTTTTTTATTGTTTGATTCCTTATGACATTTTACACTCATCAATGGTTTCATGTAGCTTCACGCAATTTTTTTTCAAACTTCTTTATGAAAATTTTTACGTAGCCCACGCCACTGGCATGATCCATCGTGCATTTTAAACTTTTCCACAAAATTGTCATCTCGATGGTACCAGTAGGCTATTTTCGTAATGTAGGCTTAAATATTAAAATTGCATTTTATATACACGCATTTTTTCCTCATATAGGCCTACGCAAATCACACTTACTTTCAAAAGCCAAACTTTTTCTAAGTATGCCCCACAACATCCACAGAGTGAAATTATGACAGTTACGATGCCTAAAAGCAAAATCAATATCGGAGCTGTGGCAAGAAACTCAGCTGCGACCTTCAAACTTCCTAAAAGAGTTCAAAAAATATATAAAATGTTCTTAAAAGTTAAAATATTCTTCGAAACTTGCTCCCCTCTGCAACTAAATTGTTTTAATTTAGAATGCTAGATTAAGATTACGATTAAGATAAATAATCAGCATGATTGTGAAGGTCGGGTCCCTGTCAAAAATTAAGAGATGGGTAGTTTCGATCAAACTCCACAGTCCTTTGCAGGCTCTGGCTCGAATAGGATCAATCGCAGGCAGTGTAGTAAAAAGTTTGACTTTTCCATTGAGCTGGTGCTATATGACAAAGCTTGAAGAAAGAATACTTTTAGTCTAGTTTTATAGTTCATGTCAATAGTGCTAATTAAGTTAACCAGTAGCGTGCTGTAGTAAACTATAGCTTATATACCAGACTGCTCAACTCATTCGTTTATTGCGTTGTTCATTGCTTTATGTGGTATAGCCCATTGACTCATAGAGCATCAACTACAATATTTTATCGTTTTGTAAATAGGCCTAACTTGCAAGACTTTATATGAGCATTTGAATGAAATGGTTTGAACTTTGTGTTCCTTCTTTGTCTTAATAAGCAATTCACCAAAGTAAATAAATCATAATAAGCTATTTCTAGTTAAAAGTCGTGTCATAAGTTTTTTTTTAATTGTAAGCCCAGTAAATACCGCCTTTGCTGTGGCTAAGTAACCTAAAGGCCTGTGCTGCTGCCTAACATCAACATTGCTGGAAGCCACTTACCTACCGCAATGCGATCGATGTATTGGAAGACATTGATTTTGATAATTATTCCCACAATAATTGCCAAAATACCTCCAAATATACAAATGCTATTTAGAGAGATTAAACCTCTTTTTGATACTTTTTCGCATGATGTCATTGGTTTTGGGCCATCGTCCATCTTTTCTTTTGCTTTGTACGTAAAAAATTAAAGTTAGTTTGCCAAGCTTTATAATAATAACAATTTAAATAGTGCAGGCTATTTTGAGGTTACTTTTTGAAAAATTGTGATGTCATAAACTAATACTGAAGACTAAAAATCACTTTGTTTTTTTGTACAAGTACCAGATTAGTCTTAAATTTCTTCGGAATTATTTTAAAAGGTAAATTATACGCCTGCTGCTAACACTTCCACCAGCTGCTAACACTTCCACCAGCTTATTTATTTGTATTTTTTTTTTTAGTAAATGCCATTCTTCTTTTACTTTTGATATGTAAAATAGGATACAGATTTCAATAAAAAGTCGGCCAGGAATGGTTTCATGGGCCTTTAATCTTTCCAAGGGAGCCGGGAACAAAGAAACTACAGTGTATTATTAGGATATAGGCTAGTGCGTTTTTTAGAAGAGTCTTCATTTGTAGGCCCGAAGATCTCACTGGTACAGGGCCCAAATTATCCTCTCAACACAATAATAACCTAGTCAAACGTAGGCTACGCTTTGCTCGTTGCAGTTTGCAGTAACCTAATTTGTAGTACAAGACGTTTTATTCGTTTTGAACATCGCACATTGTAGTGTTTCACGAGATCAATAGGCTACATAGAACCGGGCATAGAACTCATAAAATGCAGAGTGACAAACGCCTAGCCCTAAAAGCGGTTGTTGACATAATAATATAAGCTACTGTTGTAGTTGTTCGTTGCAATAGGCTACTGTTGTAGTCTCACTTTATTGCAACCAGAAACACTGTTGAGAACTTGTGCTGCTTAAGCTTTTTACAGTCTACTTAATTTCCATTTATACCGCTTCCAAATCAACCAGGGTTATTTGTTAATAACTTTTAATCTCCTTCACGTGCAAAACACTCAATTATATATTTGTGACACAATCACTTTTTTTCGGTACATAAGTGCTCAACTACAACTTATGGGGCAGTTTTACTTGACTATACAGTACACTCGGGAAAGATGAAAAATTATCAAAACAAAACATTTTTTTTTTAAATAACAAAAAAGCGACGAATCTCTGAAGACTTTAACTTTATTATAAACACTGCATCATCCAGTGGAAGAAACTGTTGTTTGCCATCTTCGATTTTGGCCGTGTCTAAATTCTCCCAAACCGTATACGTGTTTGGTGGAAGCGTATTCCATAAGCGCACCAACAGTGAGAGGTTGCCATGTGGGATCTCTTTTCAAGGGTGAAGCATTTTGGGAAAAGACTCGACGATGTGCTGAAAATGACCGAATTCCTGTCATGTCGTGAACTGGAGCACTCACAGTTATTCTTTCTTTGAGGGAAGGAGGCAGTTTAGCATTATATCCTGGAAAATCGGTAACCTAAAAGAAAGCAGAAGAGCATTTCGTTATAAACATAAAATGTTTGTATGCTGTCAAGTCAAATATTGTTATCCAATATACGATTCCTGGAATACTTAAAAACAGCGAAGTGCAAGGAAACTCTGCTAACAGTTGCACACTGCCACAAGATGTCGGTACAGAGGTAACATACCTAAAACACATCAACGCAAAGAACAACTGTCAGTATTTAGGCAAATGTAAAAAGTTACAAACCACGCCTTACCATTTTTATCACATCCACATTATCATATTTGCCATAAAACGTTCCTTTTGTCCTAGCTGCATTCTCGGTAAGAAAACGTAGGCTGTCAAACTGGCTTCTTATACGTTTGTTTATCTGCATTGCGCTTGTGGAGTTTGGCACATCTGGCAATCGAACACTCTCTCGGGATGCAATACATCTTTCTCCACAAGAGATGTCGGTAAAATACCTGAACAAAATTGGACAAAATGTGTAATATTTTAACATTATACTTAAGAAGTGTAATCAAATAACAATAATAATGCGCTTTAATGCATCCCTACGCTGTATATGTCGTGTTGCTTCAGCGCTTTACAAAGCAAACAGTATCAGCGCAGGCGGATAAAGACGCAACCGAGTAGGCTACATTGTTCACAGACCCAGTCCCCTACGTGTTTTACCAATGTTGAGCTCGAGCTAAAGCTAGTCTAGTAGCCCTAACCTTGCTACTCAGATTAGTTTAAAAAAAAATTGATGTCACTCTTAATTTGTATTACCTTTGTAATGTATCTCTTCCTTCCCGGTCATTGTAATCAGGTACAGGATTGTTGTTTAATAACAATGTTGTTTTGTTCTTATTGTTTTCAGAAGACCGAAACATCACATTAGTGTGGTGCCGTGCTTTTCTTACGCGTTCCTACAAAACAAAGTTTTGTTTTACGAACTCTTATTAAAACTTTTGTTGGCATATTTCCATGCAGGGTTCAACAGTCAAAACTTAGCTTGATCTCAGGAAAAATATTATCCTGCCCGGGCTTTGCGATGAAGTAATGCATTACATCATTTCCCATCTCGTTGTTCAACTGTCTACACCCCACATCATCGTCAGCGCTATTGGTGTTGGTCCGGCAGTATCATTAAAATTGAAAATGTTTTAGCACATATGAAAGCTATCAGTTCTGGTCTTGCACTTGCTTGCACACGGCATTTATCTCTGGATCCGGTTAAAACTAGTAAAGTGTGCAGATCAAGCTTTTCACAACCACCCATAGCAAATTCGTGGTTCTGAAAGTCTCACTGACAAATTCTATACCAATGATAACCAAACCTAACTTGACAAACAACTTTAACCACAATTAAGCAACTTAATTATTCCAAACATACTAGCCCAGATAACAAAACTTATCATTTTTACATCGCTTCAACGTTGCCTGTCGTTGAATTTCACGCTGTTCTTGTAAGTTATGTCAACAAGAGTAAGCCTTGGTTGAAATGTTTACTTTTCTTTGTTAACGTTAAGCTTATTCAGGCATTGAAGTTGCCACCGAAATTTTTTGTCAATAAAGTGATGTAGAAATGGTGCAATTGTAGAAATATAGGAGAGGGCTTACAAGTGCGTTACACAAAAGTTATTTTTTGTGAAACATCATTGTTTGTTCGATAGACCCTTGTTGAGCGAGCTCAGTAGTTTTCTAGCTCTAGCACACTTAAGTCATCTCTTTCCATAACTTAAGCGTCGCCAACGGCTTAAGGGTCAACTTTGGTAAACTGGCTTGCTTTGCCTCCAATGGGAAAGTCAATGTAGGCTATGTTGGTGCAGTAGGCTACGGCTTATCATGATATTGACACTAAAAAAACAACCATGGTTACCATTTATGCTTGTTTCCTGTTAACTTTACTTGTTTCCTTATTACAGTAGGTTATTCGACTGCGTAGTGCGTAACTATGGAGTGACTAACAGTAAAAAGGTTGTTGGTTTGACAGCAAAGGGGTGGGGATATACCAGAAATTTAACAGTATGCTTAAAGGTGGACACAAAAGTTTTCTTCCTTGCTTTTTATAATTTACTTAGGCTAGTAGCCTACCTTATTGCAACCTTGAGAACGTGTTATTATATCTAGTCTTTTCTACATCATTTGCTTTATTGCGGCAAGTCTTGCTTTCTCTTTAATGGTGAGTAATGAAACTGAATTGTACTGTACGAGTGCACGTTTTACCTATAGTGCAAACATTTTCAAACAGACATTCTGGAAGACTTGTTAAGATTTTTGAATGTCTACAGTACGATAAAGCCTATCCTTGGCTTCACACAGGGCGTACAGCCGTACACAGGGCTACTCAACCAGCGGACCGCGGTCCGAATCCGGACCTTCTGGGTGTTGATGGTGGACCTCGGGCTTCTGAAAAAATAACCTTATTGCCACATTTCAGGGCCTTTTTCAACATATTTCTACTGAGGAAACAAAATTTTCTGTGATTATCTTAGTAGCTAAGCCATCAAGATCTCTGAACACTTTCTCACAAATTCAAGTCGAGATACATTTTACCTAAATTAATGGTTCGGTAATGGCACTGATAGTTTAACTTGCTTGGTTGCGTACGAAATAATTTATTCACCGGACCGCTAAAAACATTCAGCTTGTCAAACCGGATCTTTCTTAACATTAGTTGAGTAACCCTGGCGTACAGTATGGTATGCAGCCTGCAGGGTAATTGAGTGAATACCAGATACTTACGTAAATCGTAATAAATTAACTCACAACCACGTCAATACTCAAAATCTTTTTGACTTAAAATAACTTGAATTACCTTGTATCTCTTGTCCAGTAACTTTGTGAGTTCAGGCACGTCAGTGTGATGGGTAAAGCTTCGGTGAACCAGTGGCTTGTTTTTGTTGATGTTGTCACGCAAAAATGCTCCATAAGATGTCTGCAGAAAGAAAATGAGGTTCAATTCACGTGAGATTGCATGCAAAAGTGAAAAGAACAAAAACAAACCATTCAGAGAGTGAACAATTGAAATGAACATTTTAGTTTGCAGCTTTGCTTAATTTCACGATGCACCCGCACTCTCTTTTCATTCATGTGACCCTGGTTTGCATCCTGCTTAACCTTGCTACTTGAAAAACGCAGCTCATCTCAATCCATTGTGTAATGAATTGGATAGGCGTAGTTACTAAAGGAAAATGGGCCTAAAGAAAAGATCTGCCATTGTAATTTCGGGAGTGTTGAAGGACTAGTGTGATGAGAAAACCTTATATTTTCAACAGAGTCGTTGAAAGGATAGTTTGGGCCCGGTACCAATGAGATCCTCGGCACCTAAATCAAGATACTTCCAAACACAACGCATTATATTCAAAAGTAAGAGAGCTTTCTCATGTTTCCCGGCCTCTTGAAAAGATTCAGGGCTCCAAAAATCATTCCGGGCCAGGGTCCAAAAGTACCTCCCGGACCCCGTGCCAACGCTACTGATTTTCAATACTCTGACCACATTGTAAATATGATACAAAAATAAACGTACAACCTTTACTTCTGATGACTTGATTGATTAATTATTCAAGCAAAGACAAGACTGAAAATAAGAAGGATAAACTTAGTTTTGATTTGTAAGCATTACTTTTGGGTGAAAAAAATTGTTAGTCACAAAGCTCTTCCAAATACACATATCATGATTTGCTTTACAGAGATATCCAAGTAGTCATAAGGCAATTTGTTTGCAATTCATCATATACTAGCGACAGAAAACTTTAAGATCGTGGTGCAATCGTATCAGTAATCTGCTTTCTGTCATGCAATTTCCTATTCAGACAGCACGATTTTGTGACGTATTGTTGATAGATATGACTAGCTTTTCCTGTTATGTGCTATCTTTTGTTCGGTAACATGAAGTGACCTATCATATTTCCGACCGCAAAGCACGGTGGAGGTTTTAACCACACCCTTGCTTCATGCAACTTCTATTCATTGTATTTTGGGGTGTAATCAAAAATGCAACTTTTCACATTTGAGTACAGTCACATAGTTTACCGAATGCGTAGTTCCTGTTGGTAGGCTACAAAAACTTATAAGCCAAAGTTTGCGTCTCTGCCACATCATCTTACTGAACTTACTGAATTATTGAGCTGTTTTGCCTTCTTATGAGACCTTGTGTGTCTTGTACAAGAGCATTAATCAATGCAAACAAGATCTGAAGATTAACTTTAAAAAGAGCCTGTATTCGAGCATATGTGTCCCTTTGATAACTACCTTCATGCGATTGAGTGGGTAACAATTGAAACTGATTTTTTTTTCTTGCATACGCATCACTGGCAAGGAATACGTTCAGACCGGAATGATTTCAGTCGCTCGGAATCTTTCCTGGGAACGGGAAAATGGAAGAAAATTCCTGTTTTTCTATACCTGAGTATTATAACACATTTGCGTCTATTTCGGATTCTATTTTTCAAAGAGAACTTTTTTTGGTGCTAAATTATCTCTTTCATTGACAAGTTTACGAGTAATTGACCCTTCAGTCAGTTAATGTCTTGTAATTTTATAGATTTTTCTTTTTGGGAAGGTAGAGAAGAGCGGACAATTCGGCTGTCAAGTGCAACCGCAATGCTTCCTTACTTTTGAAAGTAGGCACGACCGGAGGTGTATACTAGTAAGTCATTGCTATACGTAACTAGACCTAACAATGGACAGAATTTGTATGCTAGTGGCGATTGAGTATGGTTTTGTCATTCAGAGGCCTTAGAAGATATTTTAGGGATCTTAAAGCTTCCACACTTTTGAGTGATGCTGAAATGGAAGCTCCATGAACAATCAATATTACCACAAATTGCATTTTGGTAACTAACAATTTAGTTTAATAGCTAGTTTACATTAGCAACTACGGTATTCTGCCACCCTAGCTTGTCTAAACAAACCGACAACAACTTCTCGTGGTAATGTTATGCACGTTTGTTTGTTTGTTTGTTTCTGATTTGAGAATAATCAGTTGATCACCCCTACTATAGATTGCAAGGACGCCATCTTCAGTGGCAAAAAGGTCTAATTGAGCACAGGCAATGTGAATCGGGTGCCTGTTGTAGGCTATCGGCGTCTGAAATTAGGATGCAACGCGGTCTAAATGCAAGATTTTTATGTTTTTTAGACTACAAAGATTAAAGGATTTTTTGTTATGTAAATTATCGTGGCAATGTATTTATGCTTTGGCGCAAAAACAAACGGTCCCTTGCATTATTACAAAAATATTGACTATAAACAATGATATCTCAGATTAATTTCCTCTTCGTCATTTACGATAATTTACCTGCTTCATCTTTACTTCTTCACTCTACGTCGTAGGGCTAAATTTTTATGGAACTGACAACGCAACATATTGATACAAACGAGTTTTAAATTCAGCAGTTTAGCAACCTATCGCAAGATGCTTGTCATTTTGATTAGGTTGTTCCTAAACCTAAGCTGCTTTGAATTGTAGCCTACGTGCACATCTAAAATAGCACCCAGATATACTTGTTTCATATTCGTTTTCAGTTGAAGCAAGATTTTGAAATAGATATTATTTTGTCATAATAAAAAAATAATCCATTTGACTTCTATCATCTCAAAAAAGGTAAGAAGCAAATATGTTAATATTACTTATATTTTAAGATAAAGGGTAGGTAGGTTAAAAAATAGGGTATAACATCGGCTGGACAACAAAGGAAAGTAGGTTATTAGATGTAATTTTTTTCATGGACGATCAGTAGATATATGATTAGAGTGGCCCGAAGACACATTTTTTTGAGGAGAAGAAGCTACCTTTGCAGTTGCTTATTAGAAATGGCGTATTTTTTATTTTTGTTTTTTTCTTTACTACAATAGCAATACTTCTTGTTATGTTCAATGTGTTTAACCATAGCCTAATCATCAACGCAAGTAGTAAACGTTTGGAGTTAATTTATGTTTAAACTAATTACTATACAATCGTTGTTTTAAGGGCAATAGAGATATATATCAATGATTTAGTTTGTTTAGGCTAAATCTTTTGATGTATCCAGTGAAAAAAAATTAAAATGCAAAAAATTTATGGGCAAAGCTAAGAAAAGTTCTTTATATACGTGCCAAATAGGAATGTGACCTAGCAGCAACATCACTCCCAGCCTATACCTTCCATTCTTCAGGAATTCGTTTGTCCATTTTGTGCAACTTTTTGTCTGATTCAGTTTTCAAAATGCCCCACAGCACATCTGCACCCAAACCAGTGTCAACTGAAAAATAAGAAAATTTGCTGTTTGCAATCAACAGCGAGAAAAACTTAACGGTTTTATGCAGGAAGTCGATAGGGTCTGTCGTGAACATATCTACTTCATTGTAGGATATGACGGAATGCATTCAAATACAGTTTTCATCGGTTTCGTTTCTCTCAAACATTCCAGATAGCTAAATCCGTCATTTTTACATTATTGTAGTACATTATTAATGTATATTTTACATACATTATTAATGTAGACGTTGAGTCAATGTAAAAATGACGGATTCTGCTGCCTGGGGCAACACTAAAGAACACCCAAAAGTTAACTAAAGCAACCACATGTGTAGCCTAAACAATTAGTCGATCGCTATCGACGACTATAAAGTTCTCAACAGGAATTCAGCCATTGAACTGAGTTGCAATTGGTATTCAGCACTGCGAGCTCCATATCGTCATCTCGATGTTGGTAAATTGGGTAGCGATAAATGATGTGTTGTGCGATCTGGGGTTCTGGTCCACATTCACGGAATGGCGATGCGACAAAGCAGCCTCCTTTATACATACTGATGTGTGGCGTAGTGGCCAGTGAGGAGGCCATAGGCCTCAAACAGTTTTTTCGTGTTTGCTATACTGATGAAAGCTTGATGTTTTAGCAGACTACATCAACTATTATGGTCTTGCAGTTTCTTTTCCACTATTACTTCAGACTAACTTTTAAAATGCTTAAGTTGGCATCAAAGCCAAGAAGACCACAATCTAGAAAGATATGAGACAGTGGGTTTGCAGTTGAGATTTGCAAGTTGGTCTTTCGAGAAACAATATTGATTAGGCCAGGGGTGTGCAACGTGCCGCCCGCGGGCCAAATGCGGCCCGCGAAGAAAAATTGTGCGGCCCGCATAGATATGCCAATTTTGAATTGTGTACGATCCGCGAAACGCGTTTATAATTTAGTTTAGTCTGGTACGTGTGAAGAATTCATTGTGGAGTGGATTATTATAGATTTCGCACCTTCTGTTAACCATTTTAGAAATCTCCCACCGGCCACCGCTATATCATCATCGTGTTTAATTATTTGGAACGTTAAAATGTATGGTCACATAAAAGGCTTTATGAACAAATTACGACTTTGGAAAGCTCACATACAGATAGGAAATCTTTTCCACTTTCCAACTTTGAGAGACTATGGAATGCATCCTGAGAAAACTAAATTTGAAAAATTGTTGTATGAATTTTTGGCTCGTTTCAAGGACTTCAAATTTCATGAATATTTGTTTGGTATATTCTCTTCGCCATTCGACACAGACATTAGCAAAGCACCAGCTGATATCCAACTTGAACCGACTGATCTTCAAGAGAAAACGGATTTGAAAGCAAAGTAGCCTATTTAGAAATGAATGTTGGCTATTTTTACCGAAAACATCTCAACCAAGATGACTTTCCACATTTAAAAAAATTCATTGCTTCAAAAATGGATGAAATCTCACTATCGATCGGTTCTGACAGACGAACACTTGAAAAATGGACTTCGAATTGCTAGCACTTCCATTAAAGTAAATTTGGAAAAAGCCGTCGGGAAAAGAAGCCTGCTGCAAACTTCTCACTGAACTCGTTTAAAGACGGTGAAACAATAAATTTGAATAGCAGTTTTCTTCAGAAATTTATGCGTCTTAACTTATTATTTCTGCAAGGAAATAACCCCTAATAATGCCATAAGAATAACATGAAAAACAAAAAAACTACTTTTTTGTGCCTGCAACTACTAGAAATCATATGTTAAATAAACGTGCGGCCCGCGGTTTCACCCAGTTATTTATATGTGGCCCTCTTGTAATAAAGGTTGCACACCCCTGGATTAGGCGATTACCATTACCTAATGCAGTTTGTTGCGTTGGTGATATATCAGTCTGTCTCTACCCAAGTTGGATGAATTGATACATGACAATACAGGTGGGGAACCAATGAGTGTAGCGTACATCCTGTGAAATTCTTGATGTCATTGAGAGCTATATCAATACACTTGGAGGCATGTGCACTACGGTACCACATCGGAGAGGCATATTCAGTGGTGCCATTAGTGCAAGAGCATTTGTACAACAATGTTAACGCCCCACGACGATCCAGCCAGACGTCTAAGCAAATCATTTCCTGCTAAAAGTTTGGCACGGAGAGCATCATTACGCTATTTATATGTGAGCAATTGCTTCTTTCTTTTGGTGCTAAGAATTTATATGGTATCATGTTGCAATGGTTTTGGCTGAGCTTGGTCTAAGTCTCTGCAATCTGAGTTCCCATGATCCAAAATTAAAGCCATATTTGGCTGTAGATTAAGTCCTTCTCTTAACTTAATGAAATACTCGTAAAGTAGCGTAGCATACAGTATGAGTAGTATAGCGTATGAGTACAGCGTATTGCGTATGAGTAGCGTAGAGCGAGGTCGTTCACGCATGTCACCGACGTAAATGTTACATAGAATTACATATATTTTCGCATGTGATGCCCTCCTCACAGGATCTTGTTTTACTACAAATGAAACAATGCATCAACCAACAGACAAGCGATAAAGTACTGGATGTACTGGAAAAAAGTACTGGATGTACAACGACCTTACTCCTGGGTTCAAAAGCATCAACAGTAAACATTTCTTTAAAAAGAAGTATTGTTGAAAAGTAAAACACTTAAAACACATATAAAATAGCAAACATTTTAAAGATGTGAGTATTTGTTCTTTTGTGTCATTCAAATTTAGAATATAAATCGCACTCTAACGAATGCAATCAGCAAAATTCAATTAACCTGCTGGCAGCTTCCTCCTTTGCCCGTTTCCTGTCGACGTGTCATCTACAGTCTTTGATGGTTCCTCCATCTTTGGATTTAAAATTGATTCCGCCTTGTCGGATCCAAGCAGATCATACAAAACCTTTGAAAGTATCATTGTTGGCTTATAAATCAGTGCATTTGTCATGTACACGTCTTCAGACAGTTGCATTGTTGCTTGATTAAACTGTATTGGCACCAACTGATAGCACATTTGCCACAAAAGCATGGATGCCTTCAAAGCATTTAAAAATGCTATCACCAATTTTTGCACGCAGCTGCTTATCAACACTTTGTATTTGTAGGTGTAATTCTCCAATACACGCAGGCCTAGCAAACTTTTTATTGTTTGAATTTGTTTAATTGCATCAATAAACAGAATTTATTGATACATGCTCCTTTAGTTTTTTGTTGTTGAACGAGTATAGGCAGGTACTCCAATGCGGAAGTGAGACTACCTACTAACGTAATGCAAGCTGGACAAAGAAAATATGACACTGTTTATCATCTGATATAACGTGGCAAAAATTATGAGATTTGATTGTGATGATAGAAATTAAGCTAGCATACCTCCTTGTAAGGTGTTGTTATAAGCTGCAGTGTGCAACCGAATGAAGCAATGCATTACTGAATCAACTGTGTGTGGTACTATAAAGGTTTGTGAGCATAGCCTTACAAACTGCCTTGAAAGCTATCAGTAAAAACATGTCACCAGAAAGTGAAACTACCTGGTGATGCTGAGGAATAACTTCTTCTTCCTCTTCCAAGACTTTTTCAATCTCTGTGCGGTGATGTTGCTTAAATGGGTCATCTTGTTCTGAAAACGATGGCTCAGATAATCGTCTAGCGGAAACAGTCGTTTCTGACGATGGCGGTGTTGTTACAACCAGCAGTGACTGCCGACGTTTTCCTGCTTTGAGAGATGACTTTGGATGTCCCTCTGAAACGTATTGAAACTGAATTATATGTACAGAAAACAGTATTGAAACTGTAGGCTATAAAACAAAACATGTATGAAATAACCACAAAATTTGAGTATTATGAAGTTAAAATTGCAAGGTAGGCTATGATTACGTTGCTTATAATACATTTAAATCATTTAAATGTTGTTTTTTTTACTATTTTTGGCCCCCGTACGAATGAAATCCAGTAACCACTGACTATATCCAAAGAATACGTGGTGGTCTCTTCAAGCTCCAGGGCCCCTTGGAAAGATTAAGGCCCTTGCGCCCCTAAAATTTCCCGGCCATAGTTCAATAGTACCCCCTGAACCTCTATGTTAGCGCTACTGATCAAACCAACAAGTCCATATTCACAAGTAATAAAAGCGTTGGAATTGCAGAGAGCATTCATGTAACAACTATTTGAAGATTTGAGAACTACATAAAAAATTGTAAAGAGATTTACGAAGTTCTGCATCAAAGTTCCATTAATTTTGTTCAATTTAGTGCGAGCACTTGCGTAACGAGGTAAGCCAGGGATGGCGAACCTTTTTTAGTGCACGGGTCACAAAAGATATATTAATCCTTGAAAAAGAAAAAGTGGGTCATACATTTAATTACATGTTAATGCGAAACTACATGTTAATGCGAAACTTGCTGCTGCATCTTCTCTGCAAGTCTTATTATCCTTGGTTATCCGTAGTTTTTAGCTTTACACATGCAGCACTCATATCTAAGCTGAGACGATTCCGTGTGTTTGATTGTATAAAATTCATGTGCGAAAATAAAGATTCGCACGAATATGAAGAACCAAACAACGTTAACAGAGCTACCGCAAATCTTTTCATAGTTTCAAACGAATTTGGCAGGGAGTTCCACTATGTAAGAATTATCTTTTCAGCATGGTTTTCAACAGCAGGAAAGTCACAGCCATCCATATCCGTTTTCATTTCAATTTTTTGTAGGAGATGATTTAAGTCTACAAATTTTGTTTTCCAAACTGCACTTTCTTGAAAGTCTATCATTTCCATTTCCAAGTTGTAAAGACGAAGCCATTCGAAGTTCGATAATTAATTCAAGATTTTCAAGTTGAATTGCATGCGGGAAAAGAATGAACTGCAATGTAGTATCTAGCTTTCGGAACTGGGTAAACCTTTCTGACATTACAGTTTTGGCCTCTTTCGTCAGTAAAACATAGCCTACTTGTTGAGTGCAGTTTGCTTTTGTTCATAAGTTAAATTGGTGCTGGTAAAGTGCTTCAACAACTGAGGAAAATATTTCAGCTGACCTTGTTCAAGGTCTACAGAAAAAATAGCGAGTTTCTTCTCAAATGCTTTAATGTGCCTAAACATGGATAATACAATATTTCCACAGCTTTGCAATTTAGTATTTAACTTATTGTAATGCATTGTGAAATCAGCGAAAAAATGTAAATCATTCAACCACGTACTTTCGCTTAACTCTGGTTATTTTTGATTTTTTTCAGCTAAAAAAAGTTGTACTTCTTCCAACAATTCGATTTAATTAGCTTTAGTTGTGTCAGACTGCTATATGGCAATTAGGTACGGTACTAGATTAAAATAGGGTGGGGCCTTATTACAAATATTTAGTGAAACATTTATTCTTTGATGAAAGATTTGTTTAAATTTCCTTATTTTAAAAAAGACAAGTTGGTCACTGAAAATCTGTGATGGGTCACTTCGTGACCCGCGGGTCAGTGGTTCGCCATCCCTGAGGTAAGCCATGCAACATAGCTACTAATGATCATTTTACCCAGTTTGAAGATATTACAGTAGAGTTGCTTTTACTCTCTTACAGCTACAATCTACATGAATTACGGTAGTGTAGCTTATGCACAAGAATGAAAATTATGAACAAAAACTAAGAACAAAAAACACAAGCTGTTACACAGTGGTAGCCCACAAAGTGGCCAGCTCGTTCTAACTCACAATTGCACAGTTTACACCCTTTCCAGGGCTACCATGTGCTGGGGTAAGTAGTTTAATTTTGCAAGAGAATTTAAAAACTTTTTTGGTTGTAACAAGTGTCTTTAGAAAATATCACTGTGTTTCTTTATTGTAATGACGCAATAGAAGTGGCTAAAACAAGATAGAACTATAGGGCCTATTCTATTCCAGTTCAGTAGGTAGCTAGTGGGCTACACCCAAGGGCGTAGCCAGAAAAAATGTGCGGGGAGAGCATATAGCCATGTAATATTTGCACGTGTGAGTGAGCCGGGCAACGAGTTGGCGAAAGTGAATCACTCGGAGGAGGGATCTGGAGACTCTCCCCAAAAAAATTTGAAAAATACCTTAAAATTGCGCATTCCGAGAGTACTTTAAGCCTATAGTAAAACTCTGTCAAATGTGCTGTAACAGAAGCAAAATATTTCAAATGTATTCAAAATATTTCAGGGAGGAAGGTAATTGCCTCTTTTGCTCCCCTGACTACGCCCCTGGCTAAACCCCTCATAAACCGAACCAAACCAGCAAGCAGATATTTAAATGATTTTGAATACAAACTAAGTTTCGTGGCAAAGAAACTTTAAGTGCTACAACAAACTTTGAAGTGGTCATCTCTACCGGTTTTTGCTTGATTTGGTGTCAAATAACGAGCTGCATCTCCGAGGTTATTAATTTCCTGTTTCGCTGTTGGGTGATCTAATACATCAGGCACTGGATCAATTCGAATCACAACACGCTTTGCGGATTTCACTGGGCTTTCCATTTCACTGATTGTATTAGCTGATGATTGGTCAAAAATTTGCAGCTAATAGCAGTTGGATATTCCACAAACTCTGTCCTTTTGTAGATTTTACGGAAGTTTTTATGTCAAACCACAGCTTTTAGATTGATAAAAAAAGTAATTTGTTTCAATTTGACGTTAAATATACTAAACCGATTTTCATATAGAAGTAGCCTAGCACAAACAGTACTAAAATTTTAGTTTATTATTGCCAAAATAAGTCTATCATACTTTCAGTAAACGATGTGACTGTCACACTCAACCTTCTCAATATGAAAGCTGTTCTTGCTTCCAACTGAGATACCTGTTTTCTCTAACAATAAGAAGCAAAGCATCTTTAGGCTTTGTTTACCGGCTTTAGTTTATATAAGAAAGAAACATTCTAATCCACAAAAATTTCATAGACGTACCTTCCATTTTCACCGAAGCGAGGATAATTTCAACTCAGGCCAATGGCAATGAATAGGCTCATTTTACGAAGTCTACTGAACTATCAAACTGCGACGTTTACTCGACAACATACTTCATCTTCTTATCCACGAAAACGTAACCAGACACCAAGCGTCATAAAAATACGCGATGGAAATAATAGGTGACAAAGCACGGCATACAAAAAAATACTCTAACTTGGTACAGGAAAGCGGTATTTTAAGAGAGGTGATAAGGAAAATTCAACATTGCAAATCTCCACTGGTTTTATCACTTTTACATCAAGCAAAAAAAAAATTGTGATGGTGCAAATATAAAATTACTTTTATTTCGTTAAATTACGATTTATCAAATACTGCCAGACGTTTGTAGCCATTGCATGAATTCTATTAAAAAAAAACCAAGACAGTGAAAGGTTGCTTGAAATATCTTAAACAAATAATTTGAAACAAATAAGTGGGGGAATATAAAATGATGTGAAACATGGCCCAGTGCACTGAGTGCGTTGGGCAGCCAATAACTGATTAAATCATGGCCTGTCATCGCATTCTCTCATGACGCAGATATTTCTGAGATTGGTAGTATAAGCGTTTAGCGTTCTTTCAACCACTGGCCTTGACAACCGAATACAAAGTGATCACTGACCGCATTCAGTGGGTTTGTTTGCACTGGCTGAAAACCAGACCACCGATTTTGAACTTACTTGTAGGCTTGTAAGCGAGAAGTAGCTTATATTTTTTTCCTTAAAAGATTATAAATTGTTAGATTTTTTTATCGTTTGGCATTTGCTGATGGTAGCCGACAATATGTTCTGCAATTACTGCGCAATAAGACCTATTTTACTATTGTATGGTCTGCCTGAGGTAGTTTTTGTATAACTTGTAATAAGTTTAAAGTTCACACTAACACAGTAGACTACAAAGTGGGGCCACGAAACGTCCCGAATCATTTATTTATTGTTTCCTTTAAAGCAGAATGTTTGGGCCTACAAGGAATTTTATGGCATTGTTGTCACGCGTGTCGTCTCCAGTGTAAAGGTACCACCACAACAAAGAGATTTAAACGATTTTTGCCTGTTAAAATAGTAACGTTAGCTGACAGCTAGTTAACGCTTGTGAGTTCCATTTAAATTAAAGAAGAGGAAAGTTGTATTCTGACACTGCTTTCTACTTTTGCAATTTGTACAATGTAATAATGATATCGTGTTTTATTTGCCTCTTACTTTTTAATTACATGATTAGCATCACGTTGTACAGTGGTTTTCAATTATTTGGAGTTTAGGAACTGTACTACAACTATAGTACAAACAGAGGCTTCGCTCCACCTCCGAAGTGTCCTGACTTCACACCAGCGGTTCTGAACCCCATCTCCCTAGCTATTATCAGTTGCAGATCCGACTCCAGCTCTAGCTCACGTTCCGCTATAGCCTATCATCTCTCGTAAGTCGTAAATCATAACAAATTTCCTCATTTGGCTACCGCTGTAGCCTATTGTTTGTCGTATCCAGGCTTACACCTGGTAGTTGAAGATTTAGATTAAGTGGACGAAAAGGCAATTTTCATTTCCACCTTCAGGCATGCCTTTAAGCGTCCTGCCTAAGACATAGCCACATGCTCTTGAGCGGTGTCGAACCGGCGCCTTTTCGATTTGCGTTCCAGCGCTCTCACCACTCGCCTATGCAGCCACGAAGACTTACCGACTGAACTTTGTCGAAAAAGAACAAATAAACGTTTTATTGTTTTAGCAATTTAGGCTACAGCAAAAGAAAATGCGGCGAAACGTAGCCTACACGGAACTACCTATTACCGAAAGGGTCATTCTGTGTTGAAATGTCAGATCTGGTCTGGTTTTATAATCGTCACACAGGTGGAAGTGATATTGCGTCAGTTTTGTTATGATGAATACAAAAGTAAGATATCAGCTGCGACATGATAATATTTTTACATACCATTTGTGGGTTGCAAATGTTTAATTTTGAGCTGCAATTTTGTCTCCATCACATAGACTACAAATGCAATTATTTTAAATCAGAATGCAAAAAGCTATTGATAAATACGATTGTTTTATGATAAATGGTTTTCGAAATATTTCATTATTCAACAAATCAAAATCGCCATTTGCACATTGTTCAATGTTTTAGGTATATTCAGGCCATTTGTTTTATTTATATATTTTCCTGACTTCAAAGTAAAAAAGTATTTTATTGAACAAACCAGCTTATCGGAAATTTCAGAGCAAGCTGGGGTGAAATAAACTGTCTCACATGCGTCCGGGATTGCATCAAATTTATTTGTTGACTGCATAACGTTCTTTCGTAAAAAATGACACAAAATTATGTTATCAAGAAATGTAAGATGATGCGCATTATCATCCAACATTCAGTGTTTGGCCTGCCAGTGGTGGAAGTCGTGAACTAGACTAGAGTGTGCAAATCTAGGCTTGTAAAAAAAATGAATAACTTACATAAGCTAACTGGTCTATTATGTGCAAATTATTGTTTGAGATTCATGTTCTACAGTTACATGTATCACCATTGTTTGATTAGACTTAGTTATTCTATCTTGCCCGTTAATAGGGTAAAAATGCGCTAGTTGAGACCAGAAGAAAACAGCTATAGTAACTTATTTTAAGTTGTTAAGTTCCCAATAGGATTTCAAGCAAGAAGTGTGTCAACCTGGTAGGCATATGTTCAAATTTGTGAGTTGTAGCCGATGTGTTAATAAGTTGGTCAATTGTAGCCGATTTTGTCCGCTGCAACATAAATGTTTGGTATCTGTTTGGTACTGAAAGCTGAAAAGACATGTCCAGTGCATTTTTATTTTGTTATTTGAGTGGTTTATATGCTTGTGACAAAAAGCAGTTTAGCAACCACTCCAAATAAAACATGATTCTTCCATTTCCGAATGCTGAAACTATGCTTACAGCAAACAGATATTCATCAAATTGCAGGAAAAGGCCTGATTTGTTTAGGATATTCTTTCCACAGCATGTAGATGTCATAGCATGAGCGTGAAAACGTACCAAGGACATCTCCAAGCGGAAGAAAATCTAAGCTCATCAATGTAGCCTAAATACATAAAATATGTTAAAATACCAGCTGGGCAAAGTAACGTTGGTCCGTTTAGTTAAAAAGACGAATTTGTAATTCTCAAAGACTAAGATATTTTTTTTCCGTAGAGAGAATCGGCCAATCATTTCTGAAAAATAAAAATGGTTTAACGCAACACAAAGCTTCTCACGTCAAGTGACGGCCGCATACTTAAATACCAAGCATCTGGAGATGAAAACGGAAGGTTGGCAACGTAGCCTACCAGGCTTTCGGTTCTGGAAAGTACAAAAAGGGAACCGGTTCCTTTTATTCGGCCGCCTTTTCTTCATCAACGATTCCTACTCGATTTTGTAATAGGCTGACATGAGTAGGCCTAGTGGTAAACCCTTTTTCCTTCAACAACCAGTCTAAGCCGACGAAAGGTAAACCGAAAGCACGAGATTAAACAGAACTGTTTGCAAGTTATCTATTCTAGATTATTACAACTGTGAGGTGTCCTTTAAAAAACCTAGATGTTTTTAAGCTACGCTCTTTAAAGAAATTTTAGGCCTAGGCTACATAGGCCTACTACAAATTGCTTGCAGTAACTATTGCACGAAAGCAGTGGCGAATCCATGCGAACGATCACCTCCCCCATAAAAAAACAGACAAAAAACTTTGTTTACGGCGTATTTGCAGCTTGCAAAGTCAGGTTAATGTTGACCTATACATCATTGTGTTTTGTTGAAATTGCCTTCCCCCTTTAAGGTTACATGATGGATCTGCCACTCCACGAAAGCGAGTAAAATTTTTCTTCGTATAGGATGCCATGGGCATGGCATATGGTAAATGCGCAGATGGAAACAGAACTGTTTGTTTCAATAAGTAGCCTATGAGCTACTGAAAGTGACAGAATGGAGAATAGTAAATGCTAACGTAGGTTACAACGATACTATTTTGAAAGATTAATAGCTTGAAGGTTACCACTCTGCAGCCGCTAGCTTAATCTACATTAAAATATGTGAAGAAAATTTTCAAGCAAACCATAAACAGCGTCTGGATGAAATAACGTGACTGCCACCAGCACTTCATACGCAAAGAGAAGATGTGCGCAGTCAATTCATTGTTGAAGTTTCTAAAAGAAGAGACAATGATCAACTATATCAAGTAGGCCTACTTCAAATTGAAAGAAAAATGAGCTGTCAAATTAATTTTAATTGTTTTTTGCCATGTTTGCTACGTCAAGACAGCTTTGTATCCAACAAAAAGTGAGCTGCAGGTTTAGTGAACAGCTGAAATGATTCACATCGTTTTTTGACAGATTAAAAACTGCTATGCTGGAGAGTTGCGCTTCAAAAGATGTAGCGCTCTCCAGATATACTACCGAAAGTCTAAATGTGTGCCAGTCTGTAAAAGAAGAGATGCAGTTACACTTTTCCTGGTGCTTTAATGCTCTTTATAAATCCTTATGAAAGCTTATAGTAACCTCAGTGATACGTAGAGATGATAGTTCCTGTATAAAATTACCATTTTCTAATGGTGCTAGGTGTCAGTTTGCAGACTGCTTGCACCAAAAGAGGACGGTTACCGTGCCAGGAATGAATCTACAGTTTCTGTATCTACACAACATTTTAATCTCAAGATAGTACTTTAACTTTGACTTAAAAGAAGCTGCTTTTGTCATCACTCACGCTCATTGTGCTTTACGTAACAGTAGGCTACGTTGAATTCATTTCAACAGCTTGGGTGTAATAAAGCTTTAGTAAGCTACGAGTAAACTACGTCAGTTATGCTGATTAACCAGCTTAAGTGTTTAAGATCTACTTGCAGCCAATACTGCATGCCAGGTAGGGCCCTTACTTCCTCTATCATTCAAGCAGCCATCTAACTACTGATTGGAAAAAGCCGCTGTTAATATCAGCTATCTTCACTGCTCTCGCTCAAGAATCTCCCACTGGCAGAATCGTGAGCGAGAGGGAGAGCATTCAAAGAGAATAAAAGAGATATAAAAAGAGTTCACCGGATGCTATATCTTCCTACACTGCGAAGAGGCTTGCTCACGACACATGTTGCGTAATGTCCGCTTGATTCTTGAAAGTATGACGTGCAAATGCGAGATGAAAAAATTATATCCATACCGTCTAAAAACCATACACCACCATACTTCCGTCGAAAAGACACAAAACTAATAAACTTATAGCTACATTCAACTATTTTCTTTGATCGTTTATCCTAAATAGTTATTATCTCATCACATTTGAAACAAAAAATGATCAACAAAAAATGATCATTTCACTTTTCACAGCAGTCTTGTTCAGAAGTAAATTCAATTGCTATTTCCTTGCGTATGTCTTTTAATGCAACATGAGGTCTTTTGCGAACACACTTGTAATTTGATCCATGCAAAGTAGCTTACTTAGGATACTGCATATTGTGACTTTTGACACTATCATTCGCACAAAGTCTGCAACTGACTCCTGCCAGAAAGCAGCACAAAACCAATTTTGTCAAAATGTTGAAGACTTGTGAGCAAAAATTTTGTTCGCAAAGTGTAGCACGATGAGCTGCAATTCCGCTCAAGGTATTTTTATGCTGCTGCTGCGGGGCACAGCATAGCCCAATATTCATGCATTAACACCTTGCCAATAGTTTTAAAGCCACTTTAATAAAACAAAAATGTTTAACATTTACACTTCACAGAAAGCAAAGCGTAAAGACTGTGCGTAGATCACTCATCCCGCTCTCTCTGTATCCTTCCTTTTGAGCATCAGCTTTCCTGTTCGTGTTGTTATGGTAACTTAGCTTGCTTCATTCAATCGTTTTCTATTGAATTTTCGAACTCAAGCCCTTTACGACACCGATAATCACTGCCGCTATTTCCTTATCCACGTCTGTAACTTTAGTATTTTTGTTGTGTAAACAAATAAATGAGCTTATTCAATATTAAAAACAAAATCTGCGCAACCATTTATGAAACGATGTATTTAATGTAGACTATTTTAGGCCTACTTGTTTAAGTTCGGAATATTTTAAGATCCACTAAATGCATGTGTTTTTAATTCATACAGGTTTAGATGGTGAAGTGAACAAAACTTTCGGCTTTGCTGCGTCCGGGAGTGGGTTCACAAATCACAACCCATACCCTGAAAAGTTATCTTTCTAAAAATAACATAATAACTTACCTCATACTTCAGTCTTTTCACTTATAGCCGATTAGAAGTACACTTCCTTTAATAATTTGAATTAGTATAATTTAAAGCAGTTTTAATCAATATTACTTCAATAATTTAAAAACAATCGTACGGTACTCACTTTTGTCGCCCATTTCCTTGCTAAGCAATTGCTGGAATGAAACGAAACTTAATACGTGGTAACTTATATTCAGAGATTCACCACTGTTGCTTGTGTTTTAAATTGATGAGGAAAACACCTAGCGAGCTTTCGTGAGTCAAACTAAGCCGGAAATTAATCGTTTGCATGTGGCGTATTTCCTCTTGTCTTTTAAAGGGCATTTAAAGCACAAAAAGATGGTTTCTTTTAGAACTTTGGTTAATACATTTATTGACACAGCCATCTCTGAGAGTTTACATGAAATTGATAAAAACAGAACTCACTCACTTAATATGGACTTTTTTGAAGGAATAATGAAAATACTTGCAAGAAACTAAAAATTAAATTCAACAATGCTATAAATTTTTGTCGAGAATTGAAAATGAACTAGCAAATTGATTGTGAAAGTCTTATTTTCGGATTGAGTAACTCAAGCCTCATTGAAGGCTTAATCATGTGCAATTTTGTATCCTTGCACAAGATTCATACCACTGACACAGACCCAGCAGTCACTGTGCGGCATTTTAAAGTTTTCTCCTCTTGGTTTTAAATTATTCTATCCGTTAGATGTCGTTGAATAAAGATTTGCGGTTGAACTAACAGGGTTGTTGAGAATTTTTTTTTCGAATTTGTGGAGAATTTTATTTTATTATTCATTTAAAAGCTTTTTAATCGAAGAGACCGAATCCCATATCATCATCCGATTCCTCTTCTGATTCTTCCTTGACTTCCTCCTTTTTCTCTTCCGCAGCGGCTTGGCCACCACCAGCAGCACCTCCAGAAGGGGCAGCAGCTCCACCACCAGAAGGCACACTAGCAAGTTTTTCACAACCTGCAGCCATCACTTCATCGATGCTCTTTCCTTTCAGCTCAGAAATGACTTTGTTGAGTCGTTCATCATCATCATCAATGCCCACACTTCCAAGTATTTCTTTGATGTTATTTGCTGAAGGATTTTGTTTGCCTCCCAAAGATTTTCATAACTTCTAAACAGTGGCGAATCCGGGAGGGTGGGTTGGAAAATCGCGCTCCCTCCATCCTAAAACACGGAAAAGTGACTGCATTTAAGGAGTTTTTTTGCAAGGTTGTTTTAGTGTAGACTGTAGACATATACATTGCACATCACTGTGTTTTGTTCGCTCTTCCCCTTACAATTACTTGCTAGATCTGCCCCTGCTTCTTCATCACTCAGACGGAATATACAAATTTCCACAAACAACGAGCCAGCTAGCAAAACAAATTTAAATGTACACATTTAAATAGGTTATTATTTTCTGATTGAGGCTTGCAAAATATAAGAAAGAAGTTAACTGGTATTAACATTTTAACTGCTTGGAGACGAGCCGTTGAGATAGGTTAATAGTTTAGGCCCGGTACCAATGAGACCTTCCGGCCCAAAATAAAGACACTTCCAAGAAACCTTACTATATCTGAAGAATACGAATTGGTTTCTTCGTTCCCAGGCCCCTTGAAAATGTTACGGTTTCTTAAATCATTTCAGGCCCTGATCTATTTATTTGCCTGAAACATCATCACATCAGGTTGTGATAAAATATATGAATTACGATGATGAATGAACATTTTTACGGTCATTAATTAGAGGAACCACTTTCACACATGTCACTGCCAAACACTGGCAACATTCAAGAATTGCGATGACAATGCAATTTTTATCACAAACAGAGCAATTTTTTTCTGTTTGCTTCACACTTTTAACGACCAAGTTGCAGTTTCATATTTGAGGAAAACTGGTAGAAACGTCTGCAGTCTACACTTTAACGGCATTTTCAAATAAAAAAATACTTTCTTGCACGCAAAGATATATTTTGATTTACTGGTTTGACAAAATTTGCCTCGATATACTGCATTATTATTTAATACTCCTAATCAAGGAACTAATATCTTAGTTCAAAAGGTGGCCAAAGAACATGCTTGGCCAAGCATATTGAATCAACGATTCACGCGCACTCATAAAAGACAACAATAAGGACAAGAGTCGTTTTCTTAGTCGTTGTGTTTAATGTCATAATGTTTATATCGCATATTAAATATTTTAGTTTGGCGAATCCTAATGATACCTTAACCCTCTGTCTACCGTGGGGTCCAATGGACCCCAAAACAAATTTTGTTCTGCCATATCTCAGGACATATAGCAGATGCGATATTGATATACCTTGACTTTTCACAGCTTTGCTTGATCTTTAGGAGAATATAATAATTATTGATCTGAAACAAAAGTAGGTAGCCTAGAAAAAAATAATAGCATCTTGTACCGTGGGGTCCAACGGACCCCAAGCCTGCTGCATTCGGAGTAATCTTGTACAGCACTAAACGAGTAGTCGACACTATTGACACAATGGTTAGGAAATAAACTTCCAAAAGAATGATGAGAAGATGGCCGATAGTTCTACTTTACAGTATGATCGATGTCACTGCTGTCAATGCTTTTGTGGTATGGCATCAATTGCAAGGACAAAATAGCAGCACGACACTGAAGCATGCATGCATGAAAGAGATGAAACTTTTAGATCCAACTAGGAAAAGAGCTTGCTGGATTACCAGCTTCGACTTCAATATCAACAAGACATCTAAATCCGCAACAAAATAAAAGAAACAGCTGTTGAAGATCAGGCGCTAAAATCAAAAAAGGCTAGATGCTATCTTTGCGAAATACACAAACATCAAAAGTGCAGACAATTCTGTGTCACTTGCAAACTCAACGTTTGCCAAGAACACTCGCAACTCATTCGCAACGAATATATAATATATATACTCAATAATATATAAACTCACAACATTTCTTATGAACTAATATGTAGGCCTAATATGCGCTTTTTAGCCAAACCTCTCAATAGTGTGGCCATTGCTCAAGAATAGACCAATTCCGTATCAGTTTGCTTGGTGCAAGGCCGGGCTACTGTGTGATTTGTTTGTTAAATTTTGAGTATTTTGTTTTTTCTACAGTGTTTATAAGTTATGATTTTTGTAGTCGGTTTCGTCCTTTTCTATTGAGCTTTAATTTCATTATCGGAGCTGATTTTTTTTGTTCAAAACAAGTACTTTAAAATTTGAGGTCCAATGGACCCCAACGGTAAAACTTGCATGTTTTTTTTCGGTAGACAGAGGGTTAAAGAACGCAAATCCGAATTTTTGTTATAATAGGCAGGATACATCATGGGATGAAATGTATATTTTAAAATGGAAAATATCAAAGATGGAATTAGATGGAAGACAATCTTGCATCATTCTATTCCAATTTTATCATAACTTTCTATCACTGCATCTGGAGGGTAGGCCTACCTCCTTGTGTGCTCCAAAAGACAAAATAGAGCAATTTTTCTTAATACTTGCATTTTTTCTCGCTTTACTCTCTCAATGACATTGAGCCAGCATTAGATTACCCAATGGCATGAGCTACAGCCTATAAAGACAGGTTTGTTCTGACTAAGTGGTGGATTGAAAACAAGGTTGAAGAAGATAGTAAAATTAACCATGTATCCTAACCCATAAATAAAAGGAAAAAGAATGCTGGTTTTTAATTAAAGTTTTTCAGCATTCAGATGAATAAAGTCACTAAACGAGAAAGAAGTTGTTCGAAGTAGTTCTCCTTTGGAACTGTTCCCGCTTTATCTCAATCAAACAAGGCTTCAAAAGTGAAAATGTTGCCAAAATATAGTTAATTTCAGTTGTTTTTAAAAATGTCCTTAAACTTAAATTAAAATTTAAACCAAAGCTTTTAAATTTAATTTCTACAAAACCCAGTTTCGATTTGTTGACTGTACTTTAGTTAAATCTCCAGCAATTGAAGGTACGTTTTAAGTAAGCAAGAAGCGCATGTAGAGACACAGATAAGTTACTTAAAAACGACCAATATAAGATGAAATTTGTCAAAATTTATGTGAATAACATTCTTACACCCACCCCCCACGGGACCTAGAATTAAACTTATAGACTCAAGTAGCCAACTTTACAATATGCAGACAATGCAACTGACAATACGCAGTTTAAATCGGTGTGTTTGAAATACCTCCAATTTTTAATGTTAAATTTTTGTCACGCCGTAGCCTATAGGCTACACTGCTGTACTCAAAAAAGAACGCAATGGAATCCGTTGTCAAAGTCTTTGGTATGACTTGATTTAGAATCGAAGGCCAGCTTGAAGCACTAGCAGCGTTTTTTTTTTGCTGATTACGCCACCATCAAGCAAAAACAACAGGCTTACAACCTTTTGAAAGAAATCCTGCATTAATAATCGACTTGTCACAACCATAACATGATGACAGAGCGAAATAACGTCACAAACCAGGAAGTGCTAGATTGAGAGCGACAACAGCATCAAAGCAATTCCAATGCAGACTTTGCCAAGATACTGTTCAACCAACACCCGGAAACGGGTATATGAGCTGCAAGTTTAAACTTTATATGCTATAACTTATGCAGTGACACAGCATGCAACTGGCATATTATGTAACCTTATTTGATTGTGGCTATCTGTAGCTACAATATGTTTGTATTTTTAAACACACAAAATTAAAAAAAAATAAACCAACACTTGCAGTAAATTAAAGTCCTGGTAAAGGAGGAAGGAATGACACAGCGGATGCGCCTGTTTTGAAAATTGAGAACAAGCTTGGACATCCGGGCTGGTTGTAAAAAACACCGCTCACTTTGACCCAGTCCTATAATAGATTAACAGTTGGTGGGCGTTGTTGCTAGAAGAAATGCGGCTGAAGAAAAGAAGTCCACCCTACTCTCGTTTGTGCCTATATGGGTTAGAATAAAGAAGACCTTATCTTCTCATTCTTAGAGGCTAAGTAACTGGGATCCTTGTCTACCCATCGGGTAAATATCAATTTGACAAATTTAGTCAAACACAAAGTGTGGGTCTTCAACAACAACAACAAAAATTGTTAGACCTCAAGATACTCAAAAAGTGACCAAAACGTGGTAAAATTTATTAGAAACTTGTTGTTGTTGACCCCCCCCCCCCCCCCTGCTGTATGATGAGCTGTGCGCTTTATTGGAACTCCGGTGCCCATACATAATTTGTAAAATCATTTGAGAGAACATTAAACTTTTTAGCAAATTAAAATTTTAATAAAGATAGGCAATGCAAAATTTTGGGTCCAAAGAATCGGAAATAGAAGATTTTCATGTAGCCTAACACTAACAGAGAGATTTCGAAAACCCATCCAACGTGTCTCCCTACCTACACTATGTTTTTCAAAACCTTTTTTTACCTCAGGCAAAGCTCACGTTTTTACCACAAGACATTTTTGTTTCTTAATGTTTTCTCAGTTATGATATGCTAAGCTGTTAATTTGAGACGTCCGCCCCTTTTTCTCAGGGGTTAAGCGCCTGACTTTCTACACAAAGAAACCTCAAAATTAACCGGCGCTGGTTTGGCTGTTGGGGTGTGCGGTTGAGCAACGCATTTCAGAACTGCCCTCCATTCAGCGGCACCTAGTGGATGGTATAATTTACAGACAACCAGGCTACACTTCAACAACAAGCAGAGACTTCATTCTGCCAAAATTGGTAATCAGCCGTCACTGCTTCAACGCCTTTACAAGTATGTGAAAGTGCCAGGAATAATCTATCAGAGGCTTTGTCAGTCCGAGGATAAAGATTTAAACCAAACAACCGCACGAGTATGATGACGTGATTAGTGCCGTCGGTCAACTTGTAGGCAAGCAATGATGGAGCGAGTGAAAAAAGCAAGAAATAATTTTAAAAAACACAGAAAATTTAGATGTTTTTTTTTTTAGTTTATTTGGTGGGAACATGAACAAGCGCTTCTTTTGATCGCACTTCTGAATGAACTGGAGTTGCCCTATTTTAGAGATATTTTTACTCAGCTAGAATCAAAACTGTTCGTTGTAGTGTAGGCTGATGTGTTTTTGTTATAAATTTATCATGATGTAACACCATGCTTCGTTCAGTGCGAAAGTCCGACTCGGATTTGTGGAAACGAAATCATCATGTTTTGTCATTCTGTTATGGCAACAATACGTGCTAGTTATATTGCCGGTGTTTACGTTTGGATCAGCTAGCGTGACAGTATTACATTTTTTAAATTTCCTTCAAATGTTTTTTTTTTTTGCAAAGTATGATCTGATAAAATAATTAAGAATCCCTATTTCCGTAAACATTAGTCAGCGGAGCTCGTACAAGCAGAGAGGCTGATAAAAGAAATAAAACAAACTGGATAAAAATCTCACTCAATAACGCAATACGTTATCTTGCGTCAGATGCAAATTGCCTGACAGGTTAGAGATAAATCAAAACAGTCCCATTTTTCTTTCTTTTTTTGACCTTTGCCGTCCAAACACTTTTCAAAGATTTTTGTTTTTTAACCAAAGGCAGTATCAGTCACCAATGTTATAATTTTACAATGCAACCTAAGCTTATGCTTGAGGCAACGAAGTCAATTCTAAACTCCAAACTCTGCTGATGAAGTATGCTAATGGATGTAAAGTAGGCCACTTGCTCCTTCCAAAACTGAAGAAACGGTAGGCCTACTTTTCTAACTAAAGCAAACAAATTGCTCTCTCAACCAGAGACGTATACTACATGGGGAGCTTGGGCGCAATATTTAATCTCCAATTTTATCAGCCTCCAATATTTAATCTTGTCCCTCCAAAAAAATATGTTTTTATATTATTATAACGTTAATCAACTGAAAGGATCATGATGAATAATGTTTGTCCGCCTCAACAGTTGCTTTTGCCTCTTAAAATTGTCTTTTTAGGTACCTCACTGCGCTCAACCAGACCTATCTCATTTTGACTGTAGCCTGCAGACGGAGGTATCCCTTTAAGCCAATATTGAATGGACGGAACCGGGATGGGATTTAATCATGTGTTTTACAAAAATAATTTAATCTTTTTAACAATTAACTCCATTCGCGCTGATGTGTAGTCAAGGTGTATTTGAACCAAAAAATTGAAAAACAACCAACCAAACGTAAAACTACCGTACTTTGAAATTTCGTTATGTGTCATTTCACTTTTTTTAACACAATCGATAGTAGTTTTAGGTCCAACTATAGACCTGAGATGAAATCAACAGCGACGAGCAACCAAAGTAAAGAAACCACCCAATTGCTGCAATGCATGGTAAAATAAAATTAACTTCAATATTTCAATCTTTAATGAAAGGTTATGCATGCTCAATAATTTTTGAGACTCCGACTTTATTCTTACTCCATAAAACCAGACTCCACTCTAATCCGACTCGAAAAAATTTCAAGATGTTAGACTCCGAATCCACTCCACTTTAAAATCAAATCCTGAGCTGACGTGATACCAGCCAAAGCAAAAAACATAAAATACTTCAGGGATTCAAAAATCTTTTTCAACTTTCGTAACACGAATTTTTTTTCATTGGCGCACATTTATAGCCTAGGCATTACCGCTAGGTCGAAAATCGTGGAGACAGTTTGTTTTTCCTTCTACAGACAGAACTATAGGCTACACCGGACTTATTTGATTCTACTAAAACATAAAGTTGCTGAACCAAACTCCGAATCCACTCCATTTGAAAACTTTTGCGAAAAACAAAACTCCGAATCTACTTCATTTTCTGAAGATCGGGCAAACTCCGCTCCACTCCATGCTTAACTCTACAAGCTTCCAATTACTCTAATTGAATTTTCTCCTTTTCAACTCAGGTTTTCAAACATTAATTTTCTCTTATATGTTTACTTTGACAAAGTTATGTTGCAAGCATATCAATAAAGCAGTTGTAGGCTATGATTTTTTAACTTTTTTTCTGCTGAACAGAAAAGCTCATAGCGTTTTGGACAGATTAGATTATTACCGGTGTTTGCACCATAGCTTTGAACCAAGTAAAAAGATCTGCACGTCTTCTTATATTAGACTCAGGGCCGTTGACATGCTACTGAATAGCAGTAGCGTTGACAGGGGGACGAGGTAGGCTAGCTACTTTTTAACCGTGGCCGAGAGGATTTTGGGAGCTCGCAACCTTTCCAAGGAACCCAGGAACTTAAGAAAGCCATTGCAAATTCTTTAGATAGGGGCACTTTTCCAAGCGACTTAGCTTGGGGCCCGGGAATTTTATTGGTACCGGGCCAAATTTATCCTCTCAACGACCCTGAGTGTAATATAAGAAACATGCAGTCCTTTTCACTTAGATCATAAACTGTTTCTTGCGGGCTGAGGATTTCATTGGTAACTCACCAGGCCCAATTTATCTTCTCAACGGCCCTGCTGATTAGACCAAATCATGCGTGCTCTTTTGCTGGCAGTAGCCGGCCACCGTAGGCCTGACAAACATTTTCTCTTATGTGAAAAAGATATATTCGAATGCAACACATGAAGTTCAAAGCAAAGCACAAATACTGATAGTCTATGTAGATCAGTAAAATGAGCATATGAAAGCTAGACTATATAGCCTAGTAATCTTGATTGATTGTACGGTTAGGCTACTTTATCCTCCCCGTTAGCTCAGTGGTTACGCGTCCGGCTCAAGATCACGCGGCGCTGGTTCGACTCTCGGGATGTGCGCTTGAGCAACGCATTTCAGGACTGCTCTCCATTCAGCGGCACCTAGTGAATACAATAATTCTCCGGCAACAATCGGAAACCTTCATTCTGACAATCTTGGTAACCGGTCCTGCGTCAAGAGCCTCTACAAGTATACGAAACTACCAGGAATAACCTGTCAGAGGCTTTGTTAATCCGAGGATAAAGTTTTAAAACCAAACTGGTGCAGGTCGTAGCTGGACACACTGAAGATATCGTTTGTTATTGAAATTTTGTTGCCTTTGAATTATTCCATTCACTAGATGACGCTCAATGGTGAAGCTGTCGAAATAGGCTACATTGCTTAAACGCATACTGTATTTTCCAGAATCGAACTACCGCCACATAATTTCATCATTTTTTGTTCTCAAATATTCATGTAAGATATTGGCAGGACAAATAGGCTATCGGACAAGTTTTCTTGCTGTCAGAATCAGCAGCTTACTCTCAACTGACATAAAAAATATCCGTATGACTATGAAGGCGCTAACCGAATCTCACAGTAAGTAGGTAGGCTACAATTTTCTAAAACAGTTTGTTTTAAACTGGCAAGAATATCTAAATTATAGCATATACCTGCATTGCAATATGTATGAAATTAACAAGTTGCAATATAAAACATTTGTTACAGAGACCTAGGCTGCATATACTTTTAATGTAACAATCTGCATTAACTTTGGCAACTATCGCATCTCTACTGAGACTTTGCATTAAAAATATCTTATTCAATTCTCTTTCCACGTATATGGGATATTGAACTCGTCAGCTGCATCATCAGCGGTTTTGTTACACATTCATTAATAGCCTAGCCTGTTGCTATATGAGTGGTAAAGATTTAGAAAATGAATGGCCGTTTTTTTCAAGCTGGCTTCCTGATTCAATGAATGGGTGTGAAAGTTATTTTCTTTAGTCGTGGCAGCTCCACCTATCTAGCCTTCGATTGAGTCTACCTGTGCTTGATTGATACGTTTTACTGCTAAGGAAAACATGTGGTATGGAATCGTTGAAAATGTTGCATATTGATTGAGGTAGCCTGAACGATTGAAGCTTTGAAAACAATGCCACGGTCTCTGATGATAATAGGGCCTAACTTAAGTTGGAACAGCTTTAAAATCTCTAACCAGTTCTCATACCGTACATCCTTCTAAAATGACTGAAAAACAGCTCGATATCATATAGCCTACAATCAAACATATGGCTTGAAAATCAAGTCATAACCATATCCCCCATAATCTCTCTCCATACAGGTCTCGCACATGCTGTTGAATAACCCTTTATACATGATACTGCATCCACAAAATAAGTTTCGTGCTTTTGTTTTGAAACGGTCTGTAGACGAATAGCACACCTCACTCTACGTAGCCAAATTCATCTTCTATCTCTCAAGCGGTTCTTTGTGACTTCAATCGGCTCAGTTGCCTACTGGAGACCAAACAAAAACATACCGAAATACAGCAGTGACGTAACCCAAATCAAAAGACAATGTGGATGATAGAAATAGAGCATCCGTTTTCCTCAAGTACTGCAGCATCGCGCACATATGAAGTTGTTTTCATTGAGTTGAAAACACAGCCCTGTTGATGAAGCAAGCTGCTAAGATCGGTACTCCTTACTTTTTTGGGTCAATAAAGGTAGAAAATGGGTAATTAGAAGGTAGAAAATTACAAACCATGCATAATTGAACAAAATATATTTTTGTTGGACAGGGCTACCTCCACACTGAAATGTACATTGTACAGTGGCGCAGCGAGGGCTTTCAGCTCGCCGGGACAAATAACACTTTTCGTGCCCCCAGTGAGAGATGTAACGCATAAAGCATGATACTTTCACGGAAAATTTAAATTTAGGCGCTGTTGATAGCCTACTGCGCTAGGGGGACAGATGCATCCGCTTGCTATCTGCTTGCAATGGCGGATCCAGGGGTGGGTGGTGGGGTAGAGATCGCACCCCTAAAACCCACCCACCGAAAAAATAGCTTTATTCACGGTGTAGGCTACTTGCAAGGTCGGATTAATGCACATCATTGTGTCTTGATGAAATCCCGCCCCTACCTTCTTAACGATGCAACGCCCTGTTGAAAACCGCCCTCACCAAAAACTGAGTTTCAAGTACCCTACTACGCTGGTACAAGCTCTAATCATATGAATTGAGTTGATAGAGCAGTGAACATCATCGATGCATAAAATTACAAAAAATAGGCTACAACGGAAAGGTCAATAGCAACAGAAGCAGCAGATTTGCTTCACATGAAAAAACTTCGTAATCTTCTGGAGGCATTTTGTCGGTCATACAAAACGTTAAATTTTGATATAAACTGGTTCATTGTCTGACTCCCTTTGCTCATCACGCCGAGATAGGTCATCAGCATCGCGTCGTTGTATTGCTGTGGAAATGAAAAGCCGTTAACTTTCAATAAGGAACAGTGATCGGGTGATCGAGAAAATTAGCGTGGGAGCTTTTCATGCAACGCAAACAAGCGATGGGATTTGTTTGATGGACATTGGACACCTTATCCAGATCCTTGAAGTTAGACGTTATCAATTGATGAATTGTAGGTTAACAATCTTTCTGTATTCGTTTGAGCGACTTGCTTTCGTATGTTAAACTTTTTCACACTCGAGGCGCAGTATTATAAAAGCTTTTAAACTAAAGCAGTCTGACTCTGGTGAAAGAACTTACATCATGAAGGTCTTCTGATAATTTTTCCGAACTTAAAACCGGTAAACGGCGACAGAGAGCATGAATTGCTCGCATGATTTCGTGGTCTCTCGGTAATTCCCCTTCTTTGACAGCTTTTACGTAGTTGAGCAATAAAATAATTCGACTGTGCAGCATTTGTATCGAACTGTGCTGACCATTCAAATGCTCAGAAACTGAATAAAGAAATATAAGATGGTAAATGTTTTGACCAAGATTGCAACAATTCACGTAATCTATCTTGATCAAGATGTACAGAAGCCCATTTTAAAAGTAGAAATAGACTTTCATTGTAGGCTACTGTTGGCGAAACTACACCAATGATAGCAAGCCAGAAATTTTCACTAGGACGCGTTTGTTTTCAAAATTTGATTTTCTCATTTTGAAGCATTTAAAATTATTTCGGTAAACAAATTCAAATTTCTCGTGATCATTAAGTCTCAAGAGGTCGTCATGTTTTTCAAAGCTACCGGGTCTTGCAGGGAGCTTATACATCACCACACAACAAGCCAACAAAAATGCAACTCGTGCAACAGCGCAACGTATTGCAATGTCGGAGTCGTTGAAAAAAGGCCAAATCCGACTTGAAACAAAACAATTAACGCGATCTGCTTGCCTTAAACTTTAAATAGCTAACAATATGATACATAACACCAAAAAAACTCTATTATTTGTAACAGCACAACCTTAATGCCCCGCTTTTCATAAAACTAATGGTTAATCTTTTTGAATAACTAAAAGTTTAAAAAAATCTGGCAACACGAAGCTAAAGTCGGCCAGTTATAAATCGAGAAGTAGGAGTCGTAATTTTTCACACGATTCCACAGCTCTGCAATTATGATGAGAAACAAATAGGCTAGTGTTCAACTGACCTAAAGACTCGGTTCCCGAGCCGACGTTGGATACTCTAGCGACGTGATCCACGCCTATTCTCTCGGCCTCCTCTGTTGCCAGGGTATAGTTGAGCGACACCAGTCGGGTGATCGCCACGCCGTCAGCGACGTCGATTACTGACTCGTACACGCTGATCGGTAACTAAACACGAACTGGTTGAGCATATAGAAAATATACATTCCCAAATACATGTGGGAAATTTTAGTATAGAAGATGTACGTACAGCAATTGAAATTAACATACAAAATCTTGAATCAACAGTATTATAAAAACAGTAGAATCTTCTTAGTCCACCGATAATAAATCCACCCAGGTATTAATTCTGCTTGGTCTGGAACGGGACTTTTTACTAAATTTTTAAACATAGTATCCATCGCTTGATAATCGAACAATCGTTTAGGATAGAGGTGGTAGATACATTAAACGGATTCTACATTGATCAGTCAAGATTTAACAAAAATCATCAATGTAAGTAAACCGAGGGTGGCAGGACCCACCTCAACGTGCCGCAATCGCAATTTGTTGTAATAAGATTACGGATGTCGTGCAAGACATCACTTTGTGAAACTTACATCTGTAGTCGGAGCTTGAGGATTGAGTTTGAGGAATATCGGGCTTTCAGTGAAGCTGCATATTTGCTTGTGGAGATCAACATCTTGCTCTGTTGGAGGCCCCCCAGTCGTGTACCAACCGTGGAAGTCGAGGTTCTTGAAAACCTGTTTAACTACGAGAGAAAAAAAGTGCATCAAATTCAAAAGTAAATTCGATACACAATCAAATATCAATCAAATGTCTTGCCTTTTGGAGTGCAATTTACGAATGCAAATCCTTTTCATTTAGCTAAGTTTATTAACATGGAGAACGATAGATGCTTCGGAACGATAAACGACCTGTATACAGTAATTGGAAGCTTAACAACACGTCTTATGGAGAAGACAAGGACATTCAGCACTTTGGAGCGACAAGCTACATCCTATCGTTGCATCGTTTTACTCATTGCTTGTGCTTTGCAGATCCAAAAATTCCAAATTATGTAAAGGGTAAATTTTTTTTCTAAAAATTAACCATGGCTGTTTTATCTTGTATCAGGCTGGTCAATGTAGGGCCATTGCAGGATGAACACCTTTGGCATCAGTAAGAGGGAGGTAAAACAGAGACCGACCGTGGGGAAAAGCCCAATGCTCAAAAGAGGCAACACTGCCTTAGTGCTTCCACTATATCACACGTCACTGCGGCTTAGCGAGTCGTAGAAAGTCTTCAAACTGTGGAGTTGTGAGTGAGTGAAAGTGCAGATTTTTTGTTTTATTTCTTACATTGTTCTTCCTTCACAAAATAATACTCCCGGTCTATGATGACTTTTCCTTCATTCTCAATGTACAAGAGCTCAAATGAATTCATCACCTCCATTGTTCTTCCGACCTGTTTTCCAATGAGAGCTCCATACACTGCAACACACAGAGGTTGTATTGATGAACACAACGTAATGGCTCCATAGTATCATGTCATAATTATTATTAAAAACCATCATAAATCTTTAATGATTCTTTTTATAAACTTAATTATTATGTTATAAACCTTAGTCTACAAAAGTCAAATCTTGCAAGTTGCAACATATCGTCGCTTCAGTTTCCTCAGTGATCGTGCCACTTAAATCTCATAGTGGAGACACGACATAACGATAGTTCATCTCACTGTGCTCTCCAACATACAATTTAAATGAGGCAATAAATATCGTCAACACTACAAAAACACTGCTTCATGCTTAACATAGAGTCAAGCAGAACAAATTCAACTGAATAAAATGACAAGGTTTATCGTCCAAAAAACCTTAACAGCTTGATTCATCCTCATCATGAGACCTTCAGAAGATTTTTTTTTCAACTTCAAAGTTTAATACAATGAGGTAGAGAGTAACTTTTATAAACCATAAACAGACATAACTCAGCAACAACACTACAATAAACATTATATAAACATAAAACAATAAGCAAACATTTTCAGCTAGTCATACAGCCCTTTTTAAGCCTATTAGAAAAATATTTTTGAAAGACATACTAAAGAATCATACAGTATCACATCAAAAATATGGTCAAATCTAAACATTTGAGAAACTGCTTAACTAGCTCATACAAAATGATAACTGAAAAATTATGCAGCACAACGGGTCAAGTATTTGAGACTTGAGAGGTAAAATTAATTAATTCTTCAGAATTAAGGACTCAAGCAGATTACGCAAGTTGCACAGAAGCACAACATGAGATAGTGGCACAAACAAAGCAAAAGTCTGAAAATATGAAATGTCGCGTGTTGTGCTTCTTGTCTTTATTTTTGCGTATTTTACTTTTCCATTATTATTTTGTGTGAGCTAGTTAAGCAGTTTCTGAAATGCTTAGATTTGACCATATTTTTGATGTGATACTGTATGACTCTTTAGTATTTCTGTATGTATGATCTGATACTGTATGACTCTTTAAAAAAACATATTTTCTTACAGGCTTGAAAAGGGCTGTATGACTAGCCGAAAACTTTCACTTATTGTTTTTTGTTTTTACAATATTAAATGTAGTGTTGTTGCTGATTTATGTCTGTTTATGATTCAAAGTTTAACGTATAGACCTGGTTTTGATTTTCCTTCTTGAGCCCTTACTCTTGTCCAGTGATCAGATATATTCATTATGACCAACGGATGGAGCTTTACTGTTACACTTCCAACAGTCCCAGAACCAGCCATGACTGAGCCTAACAGAAATTAGATATTATTAAAATACATATTACATTTGGTTGAAGATTTTGCATTATGTTTAAAGAATTTTTTTTATTTTATCTGTTGTGAGAATAGTGATACAAGTACAAGTATTATCAATAAAAAAACACTAGCAGCTTCCCGTTTGCTAAAAGTTTATTTGACAACAGTGCTAGCAAATAGCAATACAATTGTATAACCAAGCATTTGGAGGTAAAAAGGAAACAATATAAAATGGTCTTAAAATAGTATAAATTTACTACAATGACCAAACAAATGGACAAATTTTTTTTACAATTTACACGTATTAAAAAAAATTGAGTGAATGGTTGAAGTGAATACAGGTTTGAAATTTATCAATCTAAACCACATATAGTCTTCGAGTCAGCTGCTCCTCTTATTTTGGCTTGCAATTAAGTGTCTTTGCCGAGATACAGCCGCGTGCTCTAGAGCGGTGTTGAACCCACGTCCTTTCGTACGTTGCGCAGACGTTCTCACTACTCAGGCACTTTTTTAAAAATTAGAAATATCTGATATGCTTCTGATAAGCTTGACATAACTGAACCAAACAACAGAAGTCTGCCACAATAGCTCAGTTGGTAAAGTGCCCGACTTCACAAACGAAGAAATTGCAAGATCAAGCATTGCTAGTTGGAACCCTGGGTGTGTGCTTGAGTAACACGTTTCAGGAACTGCTTTCCATTCAGAAACTACTAGTGAACAGAATAACTCGCAGACAACAACACTTCAACAAGCGAATACTTTTCTCTGCCAAACTTTTGACCAGACTGTGTCAGTACTTCAAAGCCTCTAAAAGTATGCGAAAAAGCCAGAATCAAGCTTTCAAAAAAAACTTTCTCAGTCCGAGAATAAAGATTCCCACAATCAATCAATCAATCAACAACAACAGATGAAGAGTACCGGTACCATAGGTAACAGAGCTTAACCTTACCAACAGCACTTGAAAATAATTCTTGAGAAGGAACACTTTCTTTTGATGTACTTGGTTCCATCTCCATATTTGAATGAACAGCCAATAACCTACACAACTTTAACCTGTCAAGTTATAACTCTGATCTTATCAGAAAATTCGAGCAGCCACGCAAATGAACACTCAATGCAAAACCAACGATTTGACTGGAACTTGAAGTTTGTTGAAATGCGAAAATAATAAGCTTGCATTCAGTGCCTCAGTACTGCCAGACGCCTCAAAATAAATTACACTTTTACATCGGCAAAATTTCATCTCAAATTGTGACAATAATTTATATTACGTCTAAAAATGGTTTTATTGAAATTTTATATGTTAATTTACCCTATAATGAAATTCTGTTTGCCTGATAAATGTTCTAACTAATTTGGTTATCTGAATTCACAAAAACTTTTCCACATAATTGTTGTTTATAATATCATCATCATCATTATCAGCCATTGTTGTTCCACTGCAGGATGAAGGCCTTCCCCATATCTTTATAAATTTGTCTGTCTTTGCACGTTTGTGTCCAGTGTTTGTCGAATTGGTAGAGTTTGTCTCGCCATCTTGTTTTCTGTTTCCCTCTTTTGCGTTTATTGTCAAGCGGTATCCAGTCAGTAGCTCTTCTTGTCCATCTGTTGTCAGTTGTTCGCATGATATGTCCTGCCCAATTCCACTTTAAACTTTTTATTGTTTGAATGATATCTTTGATTTGTGTTTGTTGTCGTATCCATTTGGCTGGTTTCCTGTCTTTCCATGTAATGCCTAAGAGTACTTTTTCATGTGATCTTTGCGCAGTGCGTAGTTTGAGTGTTAGTGCTTTCGTTAAGTTCCATGTTTCTGCTCCGTATGTCATTGTTGGGAGAATGCATTGATTATATACTTTTCTTTTCATTGAGATCGGTAATTTACTTTTAAATATTGAGCTCGCTCTTCCAAATGCCTGCCAACCAAGTGTAATTCTTCTTTTAATTTCTTCTTCTTTCTATATCTTTGTATTATATTGTCGAGTTAATCAGAAAGTGATTAGGCTACATACGGTACGGTAACTTTGTAGATATACTCTGAGCGTAAAATGCGAAAATATAGGGTCGCCTGGAATAAATTGCGACCTATATCCCCGATTGCGACCTTAACAAATTTAGTATCGTTGGAAAGCTTAATTCCTCTTGATTACGATTATCACTCTCCTTCAACCAGGGACCCTTGGCAAAAAAATTTATGGCTGTTTTTTAAGCAGCACCTTGCGCCGCTAGTGGCGCAGCTAATCTAGCTATGCTTTCAGCAGAAACATGGTTGAAATTGTAGCAGAATGATTAGGCTAACGCAGTGCCGGATTAAGGGTCTGCTGGCCTGTAGGCACATTTTATAAGTGGCCCGAAAATCAGGGTTGCCAACTAAAAATTAGAATTATCAGTGTTGCCAAACCATTGCCACAAAGATCGTTGTTATAACCAGTGGCGTAGCCAGAAAAAAATTTTTGGGGGGGGGCCAAATATTTGATGAATTGGAGAGAGCGACAAAGTGTTTGATTTAAGTCATCGCCACCTTATGTGCAGTGGCGTATCCTGGTGGATTAAGCAAGGGAAGCAATAAAGGTGGTGGGAGGTTAGAGCGTGCCGAAGGCACGCGCATTCTAGGGGGGTCTGGGGGCATGCTCCCCCGGAAAATTTTTGCAAAACTGCACTCAAATAATGGATTATAGCTCTTTCTGGAAACACTTTCAGGGTAATATTTATATGAAATTTATTAGCAAATAAACAGCTATTAGCTTATTAAAGGTAGCTGTTACACACGAACGGGCAAAAACTGCGGCTAAAATTAGAGAACACAAAGAACTCAGCTACACAAAAACCCAACAGAGCAAGCGATTCTGAAATTGCTTCCACAGATTAGTTAAAAGAGCGTAAATCGCGTAAACTTTGCGCGATTTACGATTTGCAAAATTTATTGGTGTCTTTCTGTGTGTCTAAAACAAGTCCTGGGGGGTGTTAATAGCCAGATGACTTGGAAAACGATAGAAATTTATACAAATTATATTATATTTTCCACAAAGGGGTTAACTTCGGAATCCAAACTTTGAAAATTTGGGGGAGGCATGGCCCCTTTCGCCCCCTGGCTACGCCTATGGTTGCAACTATAACACAGGGTACCGTGCAAAAACTTGGTCATATGCCTAACTAAATATAGCACCTTTGCGCGTTTTTGCGATTGAAAACTCGTTAACTAGTTTTTGGAGGTCAATCTTACGGAGTAGATCGCTTTCAATACACAAAAGTGCCAGTGTACTAAGACGTTGTTGACACATTGTTGATCGTTTAACGTCTTTCGTTTCAGTTGTGAAAACGAGCGTTCCCCCGAGGAATTCGTAGCCATTACAGACAAGTAGCCTACATTCTAAGTGCTATTTCAGTGTTCGGAAATGCATTACAGTCGTGGCCAAAAGTTTAAGACCACACTTGATTTATGACGTTTTTTGTATTACTTCATAATACTGCATCAGATATTGTTTCATTTGCATCATCTTTATTCTGGGTCGAAATCTGATGTAATCAGTCATTATTGAGCAAATATCAATTGAACATTAGCCAGTAGAGATTACTTTTCTGTATTATTTATCTGTCTAAAATGGGTAAAATGTGCTCTCTTTCGGAGGTTCAGTGATGTCAAATTGTTGTTCTCCACAGGGAAGGATACACAGAACATCAAATTGGTGAGCGGCTTAGATTTAATAAAACTTCTGTGCATCAAGCAATTGTGAAATTTTAAAAATCAGGAACTTATGCTGATGCAAAACGCAGTGGTTGTGCTTGAAAAACAACTCCTAGAGATGGCTCTTTATGAACAGGGAAGTGATGAAGTCTCCAACATGTTCAGCCAAACAAATCAGGGTCAATTTGAATGAATCTGGTAGGTATTCCAGTCAGCAGGAGAACTGTTAGCCGCCGTTTAGTTGTAGAATAAGATCTAAAGTCACGAAATCCGAGGCTTAGGCTACACCAGCGATGAAGAAGAAGGGCCTCCTGTTTGCATTGCAGCACAAAGAGTGGATTTCTTCCCAATGGTCTAAAGTTTAATTTTCGGACGAATCAAGTGTCCAACAGTTTGGTGCAAGACAAAGAAATGTCCGTCGACCCTCAGGAACACAATTTGATGAAAAGCATACCCCGCAAACGATGAAATACTCACCAGGTGTGATGATATGGGGAGCCATTTCGACCAAAGGTGCAGCGGAACCCTTTTTTCTAAAACCAGAAACTACGATGAACGGCCAAAAATACTTGAACTTAATGAAGGAAAGCTACAACTGCACAATAATGCACATGTCGGTGCATGAGTGCACGATTTTTGTGCAAGATGGAGCCCTATGTCATCGTTTAAAGATGGTAACAGAGTTTTTTAGGGCTAACAAAATTACTCTTCTGCAGTGGCCGGGGAACAGTCCCAATCTTAACCCTATCGAAAACTTTTGGACTTTTCTCAAGAATAAAGTTGCTGAAAAACATCCCTTGAGTGTTCCTTCCCTAATTGAAGCAATCAAATTAGTCTGGATCCGTGAAATTCCTGAAGAACTTTGCAAAAATTTAGTCGAAAGTATGCCCAGACAAATCAAGGCCATCATCAAAGCGAAAGGAGGACACACCAAATATTAAAAATTTGAGATTTTAATGCAAAGTACAATATAAATGCTTATTACGTTTTCTTATATATAGTTTAGCAAGAAATAAGCAAAAAAACGACAAGAAATAGGACGGAAAACTGATTTTCTCGAAATTTGCGGTTTGGTCTTAAACTTTTGGCCACGACTGTATAAACACCAGTAGTTTGCAGCATTTTATACATCTTCTGGGCACTTCCTGTTGCTGTTGTTTCATCGCGTCTTGGCTCTTTATATCAGCACATAAACTGACGAAATTCTGATGGGAAGTCGGAAGACAGGTCCTTTGAATACACACCAACCAGACCTGCAAAAGCAACATCGATGTCTTTAACAGACATGGAGTCGTACTCAGTCAAAACTCCAAACCTCTGCAGCACCATGGAATAGCCTATGCATCAATACGTTTCTGTAGTGCACTCTTCAGTTGGTCGATGATCACATAAAACGTGTTGATTTTAAATTTTAACATGACTAAATTTTTACTGATTTTAAAGTGGCCTGGATTTTTGACTGGCCTTGTAGGCACGTGCCTACTTTGCCTAATGGTTAATCCGGCACTGGGCTAACGGTCAGCAAGCCCTGTGAAATTCTGGCTGTCGAAGTTGCTCCGGTGACCACTGACCAGCTTATTAGCCATGAGGTTTGTAAGTAACTAGGCAGTAGGCTACTGAGTAGGTTTGGGACAGCAAAGATTCTTGATCTACCACTCTGCACTGGCTGCAGTAGCCTAAATATCACAGAACTTAGTACCAGGCAAGCCTATAGCCTAGTTTAATTTGTTTTGGAAACTGTTTGCAAGAACATCATTATCGGTAAGTTATGTCAGGTTATTCATTTAATTTGGTTTGCAACAGAAGTCAGAACGTTAGGTACGGTACCAGGCAGCAAGGAGATAGGCCTACACAGGTGCACTAGGCCTATAACAGTGTATGCTAGGCTATGATGAAAATTAAAGAAAACAGGTCTAAATGTTCTTTACATGCAGCATGTTTAATCGTCTAGCTTATATTAAATTTTTGAGTTTTCTGTTGTTCTTTTAGTTGAGTTCTCTTTCATTTAACATCTTGGATTTTAAATAGGCCACTGTTATAGGCTGCCAGTGCACTGGTGCACAAACTGACAAATGAAGGATGTTTATTGAGACCTGGTAGCTTCTAGTGATATCCATGCAATAATGCATATTCTGGTAGGTAATTGCACAATTTATCAGTTAAATAAGGAGGCCAGCCTACCAGTAGGCCTAGCTATGAACTATGGTTCTTGTTGCTTCTGAGACCACCTGTAAATGCTATAACATATTCAGATATAGATTAAGTTTGAAAGAGCAAATGTGCTGTGTGGCCATTTTTTTCCCCAGGTCTGAGGTTAGTTTTCTCTCTTCACAGCTTTACAAAGGTTTTTATGAAATAATAATTTCTAAGTTGTTTCAAATTACTTGCTGTTTGCTCATGCTTGGAGTGGATATGATACAACTTCTGCAATATATCAACAAGATAGGCCTACCATAATTATTCAGCTGTGTGGTAGCAGTAGCCTACATTTTAATCTTGCTTTCAGTATTTTCTGGATTTTCCCCACTCTTCATTCCTTAACTGCTTAGCCTACCATGCTTGCCTGAAAGTACATTTTTACCATTTTTTGATCAGTTTTTAAAAGATATGCAAGAATTGAGGTGGCAGTCATTACCAAATGCACTAAATATTATTCTAATATTGTAATACCGTACTTCTATTTGTAATGCCAATGTACGGAGTGTGTGCACACATTATTTGGTGACAATGATTAATTATTTCATCTGTCTTGTTGCTTAGGAAAGCTAAAGATGTTCAATTACCTGAAGAAGGAAGATTTTCAACAATCTGCTGATGTATTTGGTAGATTAGATTCTACACGTGAGCAAATAGCTGATGCTGGAAGAGATTTGTTATTGAAAAGGTTGGTTACTGGGACTGTATTGGTGCACAGTTAATTAAATAAGAAGAAATGAAAATGTTGCTGAGTACCAGTCTGAATGAGATTCACCAATAATAATGAAATATTTTGTTGATTTATCAAGCTTTAGTGAAAAACCTACAGTATTAAACTGCTGTACCCTAAGGAAAAAATGCAAGTTATAGCAAAACAACTTGCGTTATAACATGTCTAGCATAAACAAGTGGTGTAGGCTACTACAAATCAAAACTTTTATGGCAGTCAGACTTGATTTATCTAAGTTGATATAAAACTGCTGTTTCAGGTATGTCAGTGGAAGCATCTTGACACCGAAATCTTGGATCTCGCACAGTGGGGATGGAAAGCTGACACAACAGGAGCAGTTATGCCAATAAAAACCAATTTAGATCCGGCACCAGAATGGCTATTGAACGTTTTACGATGCAAATGCAGAGAAGGAACAAAAAAATCAATGTGGTACAATGTCTTGCAGCTGCAGAAAACATGGCTTAAAGTGCGTAACAGCATGTGGAGAGTGTCGTGGGGAAACTTGTTTCAATCTCAGTTACGTACAAGAAGACTGCCCTGAGGATTGCGACGGTTTGATCATGTTTCAATAAATGATTTCATAAAAAAATGGAACGTTTTGCCCTTTTGATTTTATGAGCGACCGAGCATAGAAGTTCACACCAGTTAAGTGATATGGGAACGTTACTGCAAAGGCTGGACTGAACCTGAAAATGAGCCTAGAAACGTATGAAATTTTTTTCTTAAGTTTGCTCATGATAATAAAATATAAAACAATATGAAAACAATTGTGCGGTACCACATAGTTCATGGCGATCTTTATTCTCCTATGGTCAGTGCCGGATTAAGGGTCTGCTGGCCTGTAGGCACATTTTATAAGTGGCCCGAAAATCAGGGTTGCCAACTAAAAAAATTAGAATTATCAGTGTTGCCAAATCTGTCACAAAGATCGTTGTTGCAACTATAACACAGGGTATCGTGCAAAAACTTGGTCATATGCCTAACTAAATAACACCTTTGCGCGTTTTTGCGATTGAAAACGCGTTAACTAGTTTTTGGAGGTCAATCTTACGGAGTAGGCTAGATCGCTTTCAATACACAAAAGTGCCAGTGTACCAAGACGTTGTTGACACATTGTTGATCGTTTAACGTCTTTAATTTGTTTCAGCTGTGAAAACGAGCGTTACCCACGAGCAATTCGTAGCCATTAAAGACAAGTAGGCTACATTCTAAGTGCTACTTCAATGTTCGGAAATGCATTATAAACTCCAGTAGTGTGCAGCATTTTAAACATCTTCTGGGCACTTCCTGTTGCTGCTGTTTCATCGCGTCTTTGCTCTTTATAGTTTTTATACCAGCACATAAACTGACGAAATTCTGATGGGAAGTCGGAAGACAGGTCCTTTGAATACACACCAACCAGACCAGCAATAGCAACATCGATGTCTTTAACAGACATGGAGTCGTACTTAGTCAAAACCTCAAACCTCTGTAGCACCATGGAATATGCATAAACACAACGCCACGTTTGTTTCGTTGAGTCACCCAACGGAAATGAGAATTTTTAAAAACATCAAAAAGGAAGTGGCAACATGTTTCAATTCGTCTTTTTTAACGATTTTTGCAGCCTTTAATTCATTTGGAAATACAGAGCTATTAAGATAAATACTTATTAATTTAGAAAATAATTATTTTGAAAACATGACTAAATTTTTACTGATTTTAAAGTGGCCTGGATTTTTGACTGGTCTGTAGGCACGTGCCTACTTTGCCTAATGGTTAATCCGGCACTGCCTATGGTAGGAAGGCGCCTGCTGCGTTAATACATAGGGTGGTTGCCCAGACCCACGCACGATTTGCCAATTTTTCTTGTTTGATGGGTATTTGTGTTTTGCCGAAATTTGGGCTACCCGAAAGATTCCACTGGATAGTTGAGCTGTACTCCTCAGACATGACATATCCATTAGCAGTGTGAGTCGAATTTTCACCATCGACAAGAACAATACTTCCACGCCTTGGGCACTCAACTGTCAACCATTTCCTCGCAGGCATAATTATTGAAGTAAAGTTTTGAAAATTTCGAACTTTTTGTATAATGTCCATAATATACTCTCGCCACTTGTAGCGCTTCATTTTGTCATTAAACCGGACCTGGGGTCAAAATGCCCCGTTAAATCATTATATGAAGCTCTGTTCTGTCTAAAAACGATCTTTTAGATCCCACTACTACATCCCAGCTAGCGATGCCTGTCATTTTTGCATCAATTCAACGTTTGCTGACGTTGAATCGGTGTGGAAGTGACGAGTTTAGCTGATTGGGGTGTAAAATTATCGCTTTATCAACGCAACTTTATAACAAAGCACGCTTGATATCTTCAAGACATAACTTCTCTGGGTATAATTGGATTTCCGCAGGATGATGATGTTGTTTTTGCAAGTTTGTTTTATTTGTTTTTGTCATTGTTTTCATGTCAAGTTACAGCCTTTCTATTTTGTGATTCGTGCAAGGCATGGTGCGTTGCGCTTGAAATGGCTTTGCCCGTGGTAGGATTTCTTTGTGGGGTTTTCTTTGCCTGCCTTGCTCTTTTTTACTATGAGCTAAACACATCAAGACGTGTTCCCCTCACGACCATCAGCACTCTTGATAACGCACCATGACCGATCTTCATAGCAACTGTCCATACAAATCTTAAATATATCAGCCGGGGACAGATATCAGCCAGATATCAGCTAAAGCTATGTGGGCTAATAAAGCTATAGTCTAAATATTAGGGTGTCCCACTTTTAGGCGACTTTTCAGGAAAATTAAGTTCGGGTCAAATTCTGAATGGATTTTCGTCACTGATTTCAAAAATAACGTTATTTTTCATTATGACGTCATCTTAATGCGCCAGCTAGCGGATTTTTGCTATTTTGTTTTTATCACGAATATGGTAAGAGCTAGAGAGTTGGAACTTGCGCCAAAATGACCGGAAGGGACGATTTCCTATTTGTTGTCAATACAATATAAAACGCTAACTGCAACAGAAAAGGAGTTATTTTGAAAAAACATGTTTTTGGTCATTTTTGGACAAAAAAAGTGAAACAATTTTGCTTGAGTTGTGCTACAGTGATGCTTTTATTTCGATTGTTAAGCTGCGCCACCTTGTTCAAAATTAAGTACAGTGGTAGTAGCTTAACAATAGAATATAGTGACGCTTTTATTTCGATTGTTATGTCATAAACAGTACATCTTAAAATAAAAATGATGCAATGTTGCATCATTTTTGTTTGGCATATTTTGCAAACAAGATTCATAAACTTTGTCTGGCAGATAGTGGTTTGATGAACAGAATTAAGAAAATACCAAAACCTAAGCCCTAACATCTGAAAATCCGACAAGATTGTAAAGTTTCCATCACAGATATTGCCGCAAATCATTTAAAAGCCAAGATCTTATGATTTTCTGAGCACAAGAAAGAAGCTAAAGATTCATCTTTTCGGAGCAACCATATGTGTCTTCTTGCTCTGGCAGCTCATTTATTGATGGATGTTCCAGGAAATTTGAAACCTCTTTTTTTATCGTCAAGAAGGCGTGTCCTATGCGCGTTGGATAACAACAGCGAATGGTTACTTAAGAATGTTGATTTTTGGGTATTGTGTTGAGCCTCAGGATATCCCTAAACTTCAACGTATGGTTTCTTTTATTGTTTGTGTTCATTTGCCAGCATTTTTAGTCATCTATCTTAAACCTTCCGCTGCTGAAGGTCCCTCAATTGTACTGTTCACAAGAGATTTATTACTTGCAGATAAATATGTTGATGAAACAGTATTCAACGCTGTTCTGATACATCGTTAAGCATGCATCCCCATGGTTGAGCCCTAAAAACGTGGCTTTAAGTTCTCCACGCTGAAGCTCCGCCTTTTGCTGCTGATGCGGTAAGACAGAAAATTTTTCCAAGAACGTTGATATCGAGCAGACGCTTTTGAAGTGTGGCAACTTACGTGATTTTTTCTTCGAAGAAAGTAAGATGGCTCCATGCATTGCATGTTTTTTATCTCCATCAGTGTTTTGGCGTATGATCGACAACAACAACAGAGCGCTTCATTGGAAGACTGAAACGCGTTGTGAACGGCTTGATTCGAGATGACCAAGATGATTTAACCAAAACAGACTTGCGCATTTGTGCTGCTTTCACAGTAGGGCGTGATAAATAATCCCATTGAACTGTGTTGTGTTGTTGAATGGTGGTTTTGTTTGATAGATCTTTGAACTAAATGATCAAGGGTTTAACGTTTGCTAATATTAGTAATTGCAACATGCATGCAAAAATCAATGCCGAGGTAATTAATTGTAAATACAATATGCTAGTAGACTACTACCAAGTACCACTGTACTTAATTGTTAAACATTGTGGCGCAGCACAGCAACTTAATCGAAATAAAAGCGTCACTGTAGCAAAATTGCCATGTTTCTCATTTTTTTGTCCAAAAATGACCAAAAACATGTTTTTTCAAAATAACTCCTTTTCTGTTACAGTTAGCGTTTCATATTGTATTGACAACAAACAGGAAATCGTCCCTTCCGGTCATTTTGGCGCAAGTTCCAACTCTCTAGCTCTTACCATATTCGTGATATGGCCAAAATAGCAAAAATCCGCTAGCTGGCGCATCAAGATGACGTCATAATGAAAAAATAACGTTATTTTTGAAATCAGTGACGAAAATTCATTCAGGATTTGACCCGAACCTAATTTTCCTGAAAAGTCGCCTAAAAGTGGGACACCCTACTAAATATATGTTGTTTATTCGTTTTTTTTGTTTGTAACATTTTGTTTTCTTTTTTTCCCTTTATATCTTAAATTTTTCTGAAGGTGTTGCGACCGTGCCAAATTTTTTTCAACTTAATAACTTACTTCGGTCACAAGCACGTTTTAACGTTCGCGTTTTGTCGCTTCTACCTTTTTCTCGACCTTTGCTATGTTGACGTGTATTGTTTTTGATACTATGATGGTCAGAAATAAAAACAACTGAACTGAAATGTATTGGATCTGCAATTATGGGCTCGGAGTAATAGGTAAGCAATTTTAATTTGATGACGTCAGAGTGACGTCATTTAAAAATAAAAAATATTTTTTCAAATGTGAGTTGTCTCTTTCTTATACACGTAGGTAAAAAAGTTGAAAATTAGACTAGAAACTTGCGCAAAAGGAAACTTGCACTAGCGGCGCAAGGTGCTGCTAAACAAACGGCCATAACTTTTTTTGCCAAGGGTCTCTGGTTGGAGGAGATTAAAAATCTTAATCTAGAAGAGTTAAGCTTTCTAACAATAGGCTACCTAATTTGTTAAGGTCGCAATTTATTCCAGGTCAATACGTTTTACGCTTAGACTAATAGTAGATAGCCTTTTGGAAATGAAGTTTAAAATTAAAGAAATTAGAAACAAATTTATAAATCAATACATTTGTAACATGTAAGCTACCATGTTTCTAACTAACAAATTAAAATTATGAGAATATTAGGCAGAAACCTATGAGAATTGTGCACTTTGCAAATGCACTTCAACTGTTAAAATTCAAAACCTAAATTCTGCTCTCACGGAATTTAGGTCACGCTTCCTGTTAACAAATGCCACTCTCACAGAATTTAGCTCAGCACATCCGCATTTCTCTACCGACATAACTGTGTAACCCTTCCGCTTTCATAACTCTCGCCGTATTACTGGTAAAAAGGCACCACTTTATGAAATATACGGAGAATTGAAAAATGCTCGTAACTTATATAAACCAATAGAATTTCTATTTAAAAACAGACTTTCAAAAGAGAACAGACCGAACGACTCTAGAACAAGAAGGTAAAATTCACGACGGAAAATTAACAAAAACTACATTTACTATTGTATTAACTTGTTTAACTTTTAAAGGCAATCACACCCCTATACAGACACCCTAATTTATCCACTTGTAGCTAGAAACTCAGAGTCTTTCAATAATCAAAAACCAACACTGGGACTCGTCCGCACGCTCAACATCAAAAAAGCCTACGCATTTGAACAGCTGTCAAAATCTTTATGTAATAACTAGCCTATAGGCTACACTCTACCTGAGTGTTTTTTTTTCTCTCTTGCCACTTGAGGCCAAAAGCAAACTGTTTTTATTGTCTGCTCTCTTTTTTCCATTCAACGTGGAAGCAGCTTAGATGGAAAAATACAAATTGTTTAAAAAATGACGTAGCCTAATAATGGACTGCTACAAAATAATGTATTTTTTTCCAACTTCAACGTGCTCTTCAACAGGTCTTGATATCTTTTCGGTAATTATTTTTTAGCGATTTCAGCATTATTTCGAAAAAAAAACGAGCCCAAAAAGAGAAAAAGTTTTATTGCGTTTATTGTGAGAATAGTAGGCTACAGCACAAACATCTGACAAACATAATTAATCAATATCAAAAAACTAGCACCATTGAAAACTAAGTAACGTCAAAAAAATCAACTTTTGTCCCTACCGATAGCTAATTTGATTAAGCTGTTTTAGTCCGAGGGTAAAGATTCAATCAATCAAGTTCTACAACAAGACTATATCAGCCTTTGAGTATTATAACCTGTTCCCCGACCCAGTCAAATGGCGTCAATTGTTGAAAAAGATGCCTGCAGGTCTCCAGTCCTGAACTTTAAAATTGTAAGTTTTCTTGGTGTAGTTTTTGTATGCAACAACCTTGACATCTACCAAATTTTTTCTGTTTCAAAATTTCTCAAATTTGGCACAACTGGGTCAGGGTAAGTTTTTTTCATTCTGAATGTAAAAAGCTTGAAGGGGCCAGACCAGTGATGAATATCCATTGTTTTCAACTTTGTGCAAAATGTTTTTGTCCTATAAAATTTGCATTCCTTAAAAAACTCACGTGTTGTAAACAAAAATAATTGATAAATCCTTTTCCACCTATAACCCATCCCAGCTTTCACCAGTGATTTTGTTCAATAGCATTTGATGGCTTTCAATTTTCTCCGTTTTAGCAAAACGTTACCTTGTGACGTCAAATCAATGATTTCATCAAGAATAACTTTTAAGAAATAGCGTCAGTTTCTAGTTGCTCTGAAGTCTGAAGTACCGGTAACAAATATTCAATAGGCTATCTTTTCAGTTCACCTCTGTAAAGAAATCTTACCAGGACTTCACCCTTTTTGCTCTACAATCGTAAACATATCGTTGAAATTTGCAAACATTAAATTACGTAATTATTACTTACCTTTTTTATATACCTCCACACAATTAAGTTTTGTGCACATTATTTTCATTTTTTAATTCAAAATTTATTCATTCTAAAATTCTCCTTTCAAAAGTTTGGCGTTCTAAACTCTGCAATTCGAACTCATGAATAAAGAAATTTCTTGATATTCATTTCGTTACCTTTGTGTCATCGAAGCGTAGTTACGCCAGCAGCAGTTCTGCTGTCATCAGGAGATTATAAACATTCAACAATAACCTTAAACCCCTGCATTGAGATTAATAAACATTTAGATGAAAAAAAAACAAAAAAAACTTAGAACCCTTGCAATCTCATTTAATTTTCTTTGGAAGACTTGATAATTACTGTAGTTTAAAATTATGGTCAATCAACAATGTTAACTGCATTATTGCAAATTAAAAAAACTTCAAAATTAACTTTCGTATGTTCATGGCCACCTGGAGATGCGGCCTGATTTGTCACATTTTGCAGATTTTGATTACAGCTACTGCTAGTGCTTGACTGACATTTTTTGAGATGTTTTTACTTTTTGCGGTTTCCTAATGACATAAAACGTTTTTGTTGCCTTGGGGAAGCAGTAGCAAATGAGAAAAAGTAAGTTGAAAAACGCAAATTCAGACTGTTATTGAAAATTAACAGTCTGACTAAAATCGTCGAAATCAAATTTTCTTTGTTTTTCAACATGTGAGGATGTTAAAACCTATTGTGTCATCTGGGGGAAAGAATAAAGAAAGCGTAAAAATCTAATTTTTAGAAAAATTTATATAAACGTTCGCCCAAAGTTAGAAAAACCTGGAAGTTTCTGCAAAATGTGACAAATCAGGCCGTATCTTTAGGTGGCCATGGTATGTTTTATTTTGTTTGGATTAACCTTATCAAAAAAAGTACAAATGAAATTCTGTGATTCTGTCGTAGTGTCAGCCGAGTAACCTTCCGATTTTGTAAAGATGTTGCGACCTAGTCATTTATTGAAACTTTAGCTCATTTTAACGTTAGCGTTTTATGGCTTCTTTCTTTCTGTGCACCTGTGCTATGTTGACGTGCATTGTTTTCGCTGTGATGGTTAGAAATAAAATCAAAAGCCTCGACAAGAATGCGAAACTGCCAGGATTAAACTCTGCAAGAAGCTTTCCCAGTCCGAGGATAAAGATTCAATCAATCAAACTGAGCTGTTACATTGGTCAATAAAAAATTAATTTGATCACGATTAGTTATTTTTAAAATTTCCACTTGGCAACTTCGCATGTAACTGTGACCGGTAACGTCTAGAACATCACACAACTAAGGCGAAAGAGCCATGTCCATTGAGTCCTGTCTTTGTCATGAGTTACCAAGGGGAGTGGGGGGGGACTTGTATACCTGGGACTGGTTAATAAGTCCCCCCACCCCCCTTGGTAACTCATGACAAAGACAGGACTCAATTCAATTTTCTCTTTCACCTTAGTTGTGTGATGTTCTAGGTTTTTCCACTGTGACGGGTGATAAACAAGATTAAATTAAACAACCTCACAACGAAAAGTAAAGTACTGGTAGTTTGGTGGTTGGCAAAAGCTAGATATCGGTGGAGGCTACGTTTGAATCAGTTGCAAAAAAGTGTACCGGTAATACAGGAGTAGCAATCGTTTTATTTTGCGTGCATTGTGACAACATGCAGTCGTTTAGATGAAGCAGAATGAAAGGACATGACCCAATTTGTTTTTAAATCATTTGGTGCTTAAACTAAAAAGGCAATTATTTGATTGGGAAGTGAATAGATGATGCATTCAAAGATAATGTGACCTCCAGTAAGATTATTGTACGCTCTCAGAGTTAGACAGCTTAAAACGTACATTATAAGACACTAATGTAGGCTACTAACCGCACAGCAAAATGAATAATATTTTGTAAACTTTTGCTCATGACAACAGTACGGTACACTGTGAGTCACAGATATACAAAAATTAAGGTTGTTCGAAACGAACTTTTTCAAGTTAAAACAAAATTTTTGCCACCTTTTCCTTTTTTAGCAAACATCTAAAAAAAAACAATAAGCCTAAAATACAAAATGCATTGCAACGTCGAAAACAAAGCCTTTGCAGCCTTTTGTATGAGCTGCCACTGGTGACAACCATTGTTTGTTACTGCAGCTCGCACTTCAGGTGAAAAAATTCTTGCAGTGATCACTCGTAATGGAGAGGAACATTTATTTTTTAGCGTGATAGTGGTGCTGCGTTACCCCCCAAAGTATTGCATTATTACCCCCAGGTTGGGAACCACTGGTGTAAATGATTGCGCCTCCCGATGTATGAGGGGACGACATCGTTGCCACCCCTTTTCAGAAGTGTCAAACTGATGTATTTTCCAAGGCTGCATGTGCTTCCATCCCAGTTAACAATTTTTTTTTTTTAATCTGCAGTTTCATTGCTTAGTAGAGATATCATATAGGATATGTAATATGTATATATAGATTGATAGCATCTTTTGTTGTAACTCTTTTTTTGATAGGGTTTTTGTAGTTTTGTTTAACATTTGTTTGATCAAACTTAAAGTTTGCAAATGAGTAGGCTAGCCAACACTATAAGTAACACTATATAATATATATGTAAACAATTTTTGAAAGATTTTTGTTTATCTTTATGTTTTCATTGTTTCTGGATGAATTCGAGGAGCTGATTCCAAAAATATAATTTTTTATAGTAAGCATAGTATTAAACCAACTTACTTAAGATCACATAGGTCTAGTCCTACTAATCCTTTTTTTGACAGTTTGCCAGCAAATCTTCTACACTGCAGTTTTGTACAGTAAAAACAACTGTGCTTTTAGCTTTTTAAAACAACGTTTCTATCCTACTGATAACGTGGTTTTTACCATTATTATATCTGACAAGATTGTCTGGTTAAGTAATGTTTATCATTGACATGTTCTTGCAACGCTTTGAAAAGCTAGTGTAGATGTGTTGTCATGTTTGTTAGTTAGGTAATTGCAAGCCACATTTATTTTCATGTTGTACATAAAGTGATCAATGTTATTTATCTACAATGCACTTAAAACATGCAAGAAAACTGTTTATTTTAAGCTACAACCTTTTTGTCTTTCAGTTTTTAGTGGATTGTAATTTTGCTGTGCTCACTGCTCAGTTACCACAAAGATGTTTCGACAAATAATTCCCATGTGCTCCCGGTAAGTATGTATGTTCGCTGTTCAGCAATATTATACTCTGTACAAGATTAATGGAAAAGATTTTCACACCAATTCTGTTATAGATTATTTATAGATAGTTTATTTATTAGTTTGATTAATAGTAGTAGTAGTAGTAGGCATCCTTCCATCTTTTCAGATGATGGTAGCACTCTGGGTACGGCAGCTTCTCATATGGCTCTGAAGTCCAATCCTGGCGTGGCAGTCTCGTCCACAGTTTGGACATATGAAATCAGAGGAGTTCTGAGGCTGTTGTCTTTCTTTTCTTCTTTGTCTTCTTTCCTCTAATTGCTTCCTCCGCCTCGACTGACCCTTTGCTAGACCCGCACTGACTTCGTAGCGCCATCTGTTGCGATTTGCTGCGATCAGCTCCCAGCCGGCAGGGTCTATGTCAGTTTGCTTCAGGTCTCGTTTGCAAACGTCTTTGTAACGCAGTGCGGGTCGTCCTACTGGGCGTTTCCCTGTGGCAAGTTCACTGTACAGAATGTCCTTTGGAATGCGCCCATCCTTCATTCTGGATACATGCCCCAACCAGCGTAGACGTCGCTGGCAGAGGAGAAATTGTATGCTCAGGGAGCAAGAACGTTCCAGAACAGTGGTGTTGGGTATTCTGTCCTTCCAGAAAATACCAAGAATGCGCCTCAATCACTTGATTAATAACATCTATATAACTGATTAATTGGGATGCTTTATCCAAAATTTCAAGCTGCTTAGTGCTTAGAGCTTGTCTGCAATTGCCCAAATCTTCTCCCACTGAAATGTCTTGTCTAATTCTTGTCACTATTCATACAGGTAACAAACTGCAAGTAAAGTATTGATGGACAATGTACTTGTACAATATTCATCTAACAAGAGATTTTTCTTTTGTCAGAAGCATAGGTTTATCTGGTGCCGCGTGCAGCCGCCTGAAACACACTCTCCCTGATTTGCCTTATGATTATGATGCCTTGGAGCCCCATATTTCTACAGAAATTATGAGGATCCATCACAGTTTACATCATGCAACTTATGTAAACAACCTCAACATTGCTGAGGAAAAACTTGAGGAGGCAAAAGCAGCAAGTAAGAAAATTAATATAATTTTCATCCTTTCAATTAGGGTATAATATTAAAAGTATTTACTCGCATATATTTGAGAAGTTTTGGATCAAGGTGGACAGCTACAATTCTTCACACCACTTGATTAAAGAGTATAAAGAACTGGTTGTTTTATTTGACAATGAACGCTGTTCATAGCCGTACGAGCCAGGGGGGCAGCCGCCCCCCCTGTTGTTTCAAAACGTTGCGAATTCGGGCAAAATCTTGAAATTATTAGGGCAAAAATTGCTATATAAAAAGCTACAAAATTGCATGAATTTAGAAAAACAATAAATTAGTAACTTTTACCTATCAAACTAAGTACAGCCTCTTATTTGCACAAGAAATGTGCCGCAAAATTGTCATTTGGCACACCCGTATTGATGTATTGTATTTCATGGTGATCAAATTGTAGTACGGTACGAAATGCATTTAACCAACTGCATCATGCCAATTTGGGAGGCCACCAAAATATGTCTCTAATACTTTTGTGAAACTGCCCAAATCAAATGGCAAAATTTGCCATATAGCTAATTTTATTAATTTTCACAAATGCATCGTGTTGATTTGGGCAGCTGAAAACATGAAATTAGGCTGTTTGATGAAACTGATTAGTCTGTTTATGCAACTACCCAAATTAGCGTGAGGCAGTTTCCCCAAAATGAACAAATTCATTAATTTTTCCCATTTACATAACTGTATCATTTAGATTTGGGCAACAAAAAAATATGAAATTATCTGATCATAGTCTATTTATAAAACTGCCCAAATTGGCATGATGCAGTTGCCTCGGCATCAAAATTTACTAAGTCTTTAATTTTTTTCATAATATCAATAAATGCATCATCTTGATTTGGGCAACTACAAAATATGAATTTATATAAATCTGGTGAATAGCCTACTTTTATAAAACAATTCGGGTTGGGAGGTCACTGTACTTGTTCAACCATAAACGGACATAGCTAAGCAACACCACAACATTTAACAAAAACATGTTATACCTGTTAAAAGTAATGTTAAGGTGTTGCTTAGCTTTGTTTATTTACTTTTATAAAAGGTTCTGCTACTATTCGGCGAGTTCCCTATTCGGCAAGAGCCTTTTTCGGTGAGTTGCCTATTCGGCGATTTTTTGAAAATCCAACGACGCCTTCTGCAAATCCGATGATTGAATATTATTCAATATTCAGACATTGAATCAATGTAAATACGTACTGTTAGGCTAATTGGGTTCTTTGAATCCTATGTCATCGTCTGTATGCAAACTTTGAGTACTGTATATCAGTTATTTTTGTCATCAAATTACCTAGCCTAACTATATTTTTAGAAGTAGTGCTGCCAGACCTTTTTATTTATGTACTAAAATTCGTATCATCAAAACTACTTTAATTGATTGAACAAAGTTTATTTGAACAGAAGTAGTATGTCTGTGTTTTATTACATTTAATTATAACTTATCTATTGTTATGTAGTTTTTTCTGAATCCGCATGGTCACCCTGAGCCGGTTTCCTGCAATGTTTATTTTTCTGAGTCTTTTATGACATCACAACTGAATATTTAAGTGGCGTTGTTTATTATTTGTGGTGTGTAAAACAATATTTGTTACTCTTACTTACTATGCCAAAGTGCAGAAGCATCGAGCAATGCACAAGCAAGGTATCTTCAAAGATGAATTCAGTTGTTCTATCTTGATTAGCCTACTTTGGTAAGAAATTCTAGCTAGCTGGTGATCAGTGGCGTAGCCAGTGGGGGGTGGGGGTGGGTATTGCAAAGAGCGAGTTTTGCCATTACCAAACATTCAAATATCTCAGCCAGGAATTAGCAACAAGAAAACATAGAGACTTGTAGCTTTATTTCCGAAACATGCCGAAGAAAACATGATCTTATTCTTTTGCTATGCCACCGGACAGCATCCTTTTACAGGAATATTCATAACCACATTTTTGTTGAAAATACTCTCAGAATGCACCAAATTCAAAGTAATTTTTCAAAATTTTTTGGGGGAGGCCCTCCAGACCCCCACTGCTGGGTGTCGCCATAAGCGAAACACACCGTCAACCCCCTCCCTTTCAAAATTACTGGCTACGCCACTGCTGGTGATCTTGTTATGTTAGTTTTTCACTGTTATCACGCACCGCATACATTATATTTGGGCAATTTCTATAAAAGCGTGCACATTTGGGCAAATTTACGTTCTGCCCTCCCAAAATGGTTTGGTCTCGTACGGCTATGACGCTGTTATTAGCAGCTGTACATTGTACAAATATCAAACACTTTGTGGGGTGGATTGTCGGAACTGTCTTGTTGCTTTTGACAGATAAGCGAACAATTGTCATGTGTCCATCTATGGAAAGGTGAACAAAACCAGCAAATAATCTCATATGTGTAATCTCTGAACAGCTTTTTATTGAATGGTGTTACTCTTCGTTTTTTTTTTTAATTGTCCAATAAAGCTCTTATGCTGAGACTATTTAATACTTCAAGAACAGTAGCTGACTACTCATTTTCAGTTTTTCGTCTTTGTAATGTAAATACACTATTTTAATATCCAATTGGTCAATTTTGAAAAACATGTCTTTATGTACCAAAGACAGGCAAGACACAACAATACAACAGGGTTGAGCATTATAACAATATATATTTACATATTTACAAATAGTTTTAAAAGTCGAACGTTTTTGGCTTAACTTTAAAAACCTTCATCAGAGGAAAACGTTCAACTGTTAAAAATATTTGTAAATCTGTAAAATATATTGTTATAATGCTCAACCCTGTTGTGTTGTTGCGTCTTGACTGTGTTTGGTATAAGAAATCAAACTCTCTCCTGAAGCTATGTGTCTTTATGTACACCTGTCAGGGTTGCAGTTGAAGGTCCACAAACAAATGACAAAAACATACTGCACAAGAAATGGTTTAAATTTGATAAAAAGAAGCTTGTCTGCCCCGATAGCTCAATTGGTTGAGCATCCAGCTTTGTGCATAAAGAAACCACAAAATCAAGCAGCACTGGTTTGGCTTTCAGGGGTGTGCTCTTGAGCAACGTCTTTTAAGGACTGCTTTCAACTCAGTTGCACCTAGTGAATGGAATAATTCAAAGACAACAACACATTAACAATCGAAAACTTCTCTTGGTGGTCATGCCTGCATCAGTAGTTCAAATCCTATGCCAGCATGCGTATCTACCAGGAATGACCAATCAGAGGCTTTGTCAGTCCGATGATAAAAATTTAAAACTAATCAACCAGGCTAAATTCGTTTTTAGTATGCTGGAAAAAGGTAAACGCTAATAAAAAAATAAAAAAACGTTGAGAATCTGAGACCTATTGTTTGATAATGTTTAACTACGGTGTAACATGTGACGCTGATATTTTAGATAATGTATCTGGAATAATTGCGGTAGGACCAGCTTTAAAATTTCATGGTGGTGGCCACATCAATCATTCTATTTTTTGGGATACACTGTCTCCAAACTGTGGATCACCTTCGGGAGACTTAAATGCCGCCATACAGGTGCGGTCTTTTTCTTAACTCTATTCAAACCATTTTGCTTAAATAGCTCAGTATTTTGCTAACTAAATCCTCTTGATCAACAAGATGTTATCTGTATGTTATTGCTATCTAGTTTGCGTGTCGCCATCAATTTATTTTCTGTTTTTGTAACTTCATTACTACAGTGCTTTAGTAAAACCAGATAAAGAGTTCATTTTTGACGAAAGCTAACTACGGTACATCCGAAATCTAGTTTGTGTGATAATTTTATCTGACTATATTGTGCATTCTCGCGGATCACTTTTCCAAACATTTCAACTGTTAAGTTTACGAATTGCGTGGCGTGTTTGTTTTTGATTGACTTTTTAGACAACTTATACCTGGGAATGGGATACATTATAGAGGATAACTTATACCAGGAATATATGAGTCTCTGACCTTATGTAGACTATACAATATTGTCAACGATTTTCCTAAACACCGACATCAGATCCGTTGAAAGGTTGGCGGTGCTAAGCGCAACCTCTTTAAAATAAATCCACCAAAACTATGCTAATAAAGTTTTGTTTTTCTGTTTCGGACGAAGGAAAAGCCTTTTCAGAAACGGTTGATTTATAGTTAAGGTGGTACCACTAACGTTGAGTTACTTTTCAAATCCCTTTTTTTTTTCAGCGAGATTTTGGCAACCTCGAAAACCTTCAAGTAAAGTTATCAGCTGCTTCCGCTGCAGTGCAAGGTTCAGGATGGGGCTGGTTAGGTTTTGACAAAGAAAAAAGCAGACTGCAAATCGCAACTTGTGCCAACCAAGACCCACTTCAAGCAACAACTGGTAGGTAGCTTTGTCAACGTGAGATATTTCTCTGGGGTTGTAAGAGGCTGTTCTAATGTCACACGACGTCCTCGGAAACGAGGGCATGTCACAAATACCATATCACACAAGTTGTAGGAAAAACAACCATGGTGTCTCAAAAACGTTACATTTGACGTCATTTGGAAGACAGGAAAGGTAGGCTACATACAGTGACTCACGCAAGAAGGGGATTACCCTTCTTAAGTTCAGTATCCTTTAAATTGTGTGGTTATTTTACATCATAGACTATTTTAGACTTCTTTCGTCTTTGTATTTACTTTTTTTTAAAAACTAAGGTTAAGGAATGTTTGCATCTGTAGGTCGCTGCAGCAGATGAAGTGTTACATGCACGTGACATCGTGAGCGTTCTTCTCGAATTATTTTTGGTAGAAAGTGACTTAAGCGAACGTTTCTCCTTCGGCAGCGAAGCCTGGCGGGCGGTTTGAGGGTTAGGGAAGCAGCCATTTCCTTGACGTGGTTTTAAATCTATTATTCTCTTTCTTTAATTACCAAAGAAAGTTTCTGGATGAGTGCTAGAAAGGTCACAAGGACTGCAGTCTGCTGGTTCATATGGAAAGTTGTCCTATGTTGAAGTGTTTACCTGTCAAAACTCTCCTGCTGTAGCGACCTACAGATTACAAATATGCCTTACTGTCGAGTGGCTCACAACAATGTATTGTGGCCATTGCCTGGTGGTGCAAAGATGCACGACCCCTGCTATTATGTCTAATATACAGACTTAGTAAAAAGATTAAAAAATGCAACTTCCCTGAAACATTTTCGGCATACGCCACAGGTCAAATATTTAAACAGACCCTAATTTATCGAATTACTTTTCTCATACCTAAAACCAAACTGTTTCGTGCAGGTCTCGTTCCCTTGTTTGGGATTGATGTTTGGGAGCATGCGTATTATCTGCAGTACAAAAATGTTCGGCCAGATTATCTCAAAGCAATATTTAACGTTGTCAATTGGGAAAGTGTTTCCAAGAGATTCGCTGATGCCAACTGTTAAAAATCTCATTTAATTTTACTGTTCCGATTCATTTATTTTCCAAAATTATGTTTACGTTTTAAAAGATGTGCAAAAATAAATACAATTCATGACATGGATACTCTTCTGCAATTTTGGTATGAAAACGGTTAATTTTTAGTCATTGGTGAAGATTTTGCAATGAAGTTATTTGCATTGCAAGAAGAATATTTTTAAATAGTTATTTTTGGACGGGAAAACCTCTAGAAGCTGGGCAGTAGAATTTCGTTTCTTGCCGACGCTTTGCTCGATTAACGAAATAGGCCTCCACATAAAAGATGTCTTATTTGCAAGTCTTTTTCGTTTATTACAGTTTCCATTTTACAATTATTTTTTACTTAGAAAAATGTAATTTCAACTTTAGGTCTTGCAAGCTACGTATTATCAAGGCATTATCTCTAGTGTTTTGATAAAACCTGTCATTGGTGTTAGCGTACAATACTCTTAAGTTGAAAATGCCTTTCCATAATCAGTGCTAATCACTGCCATGCCACTAACTACAGTGGTGGTCTACTGCAATTTTCTGAAACATGATGAATAAAACACGAATATATCATCACAACTGCGCCAGCTTGTGAAAATACCAGTATGTAAATTCGGACAGATGGTCAGTTAACTAAAGCTATAAAATCCCTTTGTATGAAAATTAACTGTAGCCACATAGCCTATATTTTATTATAGTCTAGGACTAGGTGTAAAGGAATCACAATATCATTAACTTTAACATTTATCTTGTCAGCAACGTTTTCAAAGAAGTTTCCATTTCGTCCAGACTGTAGAATATCGGACCTTTGTTTCCTTGAAATTCAACTATACCATCTTTTACTATATACAGCCTTTCAGGCATGGCACCGTAGCCTTCGTTTGCCTCGTTTGCAAAATTATCGACTAAAACAGGACATTCAACTTGGACGTTGTCAACAAAAACTTGGGCGGCTTCCAGCCGGTCTTCCAAGGATTTATGCTTATGCAGTTTGTATTCGCTGTCCATAATCCAACCGTCTGTTGGGTGGGCTTCTTCTATATACACTACAACGAAATCCACCGGTTGGTTCGAATATTCATCAACAATTTCTTTGAAGCGATGAATCTGAAAAGTCGAAGTAGGCTTTAGTGTTAAATTTCGTAGCTTACAAATCAATTCTGGCAAACGACCTCGCCGCGGCAGATAGTCTAATATCATGTAAGCTGTTGCAAAAAGTAACAGAACGACTTCAAGTGTATCCGGAACTAAACTGCTCTATGCTTCAAATAATCAGTAGACGCTGGTCGGATCATATACTAAGGGAACGTTCAAATATTACGTAACGCCTTTGAGGGGGAGGGGGGGTTATGCAAAGCGTTACGTTAGCGTCACATCGGGGGGTTCAAGCAAAACGTTACGTAACGCTTTCGAGTACGGAATGGTAGTTTTTTGTGCTGAATTCGTAGTGAAAAAGCGTTACATGGGGGAGGAGGGGATTGAAAAAAGCGTTACGTTGGCGTTACATGGGGGAGGGGGGGTCAAAAATTCGGAAAAAAAGCGTTACGTAATATTTGAACGTTCCCTAAGAGAAAACAGTTTTGTAGACATGATTTTTCGTTCAAAAGTTTTGGTCGAGGCTACGGTAGGCTACTTGATATAGCAAGAAGTTAAATATTTGATTAGCTTACACTCAACGTAGGCCTACAGTAAACCAAAGCACGGTGTCATGAAAACAGACCTCATCCATAAAAGGGGGTCAGGTGCAGGATCCAAAGTTTATGACAAGAGGTCGCCCAGGCTTCATGTGGCTCAGCAGCCGACAAGCGTTTCCATATCTGTCCCAAATGGTAAAGTCGGGAGCTTTTGCGCCTTTTTCAGCCTTTCTTTTTAATTCCACTTCTAATCGTCTTGCCAAGGCCGGTATGGTCTTCCACTGAAATATAGAATACATGCAGTCACTAACTAAATAGCCTACCAAATGCATAAGCGTACGGTAGGCTACGAGTCCGCCAAAAGTGTTCGAAAACATTTTTTTTTTTTTTTCTAAACTTCGGCCTAATGAACTTTTTGTATCGTAAAATTCCAATTTCCTTTGATTTCTTGTCAAATTAGCTTTTTTGTAAAGAATTTTGTTTCACTTCAAGTTGCGCTATTCATTGGGTAAAATTTCGTTTTCCTTTGATCGAAACAACTTTGGTAACCTGAAACCCCACTCTGGCACCAGTAGGCTACACCGCTAGAGAGTAGCCTAAACCAGGGGTCACCAAACTTTTTTCTCTGAGGGCCGGATTGCTGCGAGATTAACAGCTGCGGGCCGGATGCAAATTGCGAAAAGATATACAACTATTTAGAATCTCCATTGACTTGAATTGAGCACAATAAATAACAAAGTCAGCGGTGGAATAGAAAGTTGTGATGAAAATCGAAAGGTTGCGGGAAAAGTTATCCCCTGCTATGATACACTACAGGGCATCCTGCTCTTGAAAAAACATTACATTTTTCCAAATTTGGCCTAGGCTGTATTCATTTGTGGTGGCCTAATGATAAAAACAGAACACCAACCTGTTGGCTGCCTGGTGGAAAAATGTACAAATTCAACATAGCATACAACAGTCAATCAATCAATCAATCATTTTATTTTTCGTAATTAACGCGTCCGGGACGAAAAAGATACTAACTACAAAAATCGATATAAACCTACCAGCACGTTAACGAACGGGAAAAGGTGGCAAAACCTTGAAAGGTTTAAAACGTGCCTGAATGAAAAATTATGTAGTAGCCTATAGGCTATATATCAGTAGTTAGCACGGCCACAAAACCCAAAAAACAAACAGCAAAAAATGAAACAAAAACAGAGAGAAGAGAAGCACACATGTAAACGAACAAATTTGGTGACTATTTTTCTTAACAGTTGTAGTGCAGCTGTTATTTCCGCAGCACGTGGCGGGCCGGATGAAATCAGTTTGCGGGCCGGTTCTGGCCCGCGGGCCGTAGTTTGGTGACCTCTGGCCTAAACCATTACACACGACCTTAGAATTAACAAGAAAGAAAAGCGCAACCTGCAAGGATAAACAATATGGGTTTCGAAAAAGTAAAGCATTACACAATTAACAAGGGAGAAAAGAAGCATGAGCCGTAAAGAAAAAGTGTGGGTGGGTTTCGAAAACGAGAAATTAAAATTTCTTGTTAATTCTATGGTCATGTGTAACTTACCTCAGCAGAGGCTAGGCCTACAATGCATGAATATAATCTACGCTTGTAGCATATAGGCTACTTACACTTATTTTCCAGCCTTTTTCGAATCTTGACTTCTCGTTATTGGATAAGTTAAGTTTTCGCCAAATAATTCCGCGTAAGTTCATTGCAGCAATAGCAATAACAAGTGCTGCTGTCATTATGTACAGCTTTATATTTCCAAGCCATTTTGATACCGTACCATTGGTAAACAAATCCATTTTTATGTAGCTAGGCTCAGCTGCAAGCCTGCAACTGATATCATGTTAAAACGATACGGTAGGCCTCATATTTAGGCAGCTTAAGCTTAACCTAGTTGTGTTAACTTTCTGGGGTCCCACCGTGTCGTTATCAGTAAGTGAGGCTTGAGCTGATAAAGGTTGAAAAACTACCGGTACTAATTTAAAGTATCACCGTTCTGTGGACACAGTGGCTGGGTGCAGTGGCGTAGCTAGGAATTTCGAAAAAAGGGGGGGGGGCGGCGGCGGACGATGCCCGACGGCGTGTTTGCATAAGACGAAACCCAGCGGCGGGGGATCTGGGGTGCCTCCCCCATAAAAATTTGAAAAATCACTTTGAATTTGGTGCATTCTGAGAACATTTTCAACAAAAATGTGGGTCTGAATATTCCTGTAAAATGGTGCTGTCCGGTGGCATAGCAAAACGATAAGATCATGTTTTCTTCTGCATTTTTCGGAAATAAAGCTAAGTCTCTATGTTTTTGGTTGCTAATTCCTGGCTGAGATGTTTGGTATTGGCAAAACTCGTTCTTTTATTGCAGTTTCGTTTAAAATTAGGCAAACTTTGTTTTAGAGATATAAAGAGACTGAAAGCATCATTTTCAATATCGTAACGTCACACGCGTGCCAAAGAGGGGGTTCAAACCCCCTCCTCCCCCCCTTGGCTTCGCCACTGGCTGGGTGTAGGTCTACAGACTTGCCGACTATTCAAAGATTAATTTTCCCCAACAGCTATTTTACGAAGCTCCGAGAAGTAAGAATCAAAAAAGCTCATCTAGTCAGAGCTAATAGTTTAAAGCAGTGGTTCTTAACTGGGAGTTCGAGGACCCCAAGCCAAGGGGTTTGCAAAGCGTTTACATGGTAGGTCAAAGCTTCCGATTTTTTTGTATGATTGATAGGTCACGATATTTAAATATTGGTTGTGCTTTATTTGTTTATTACAGTGTTCAGTTTGTGTTTATTTATTTTTTTAGCTGGGCCTAATTAGCCATACGGTATGCAAAACAAACTTTAAAATATATCTAGAACAGGGATGGCGAACCACTGACCCGCGGGTCACGAAGTGACCCATCACAGATTTTCAGTGACCCACTTGTGTTTTTTAAAATAATGAAATTTAAACAAATATTTCAGCAAAGAATAAATGTTTCACTAAATATTTGTAATAAACGTCAGTTTGCAAATTTATTGAACGCGTGTGACAGTAAATTTAATGGCTTACTCATGTAGGCTACAACAGTGTAAGGTGGTTAAGTTGTGGTAATGTTTTACAGCGATTAATTGAATTGTTGGAAGAAGTACAACTTTTTTTAGCTGAAAAAAATCAAAAATATCCAGAGTTAAGCGAAAGTAGGCCTACGTGGTTGAATGATTTACATTTTTTCGCTGATTTCACAATGCATTACAATAAGTTAAATACTAAATTGCATTGCAAGGCTGTGGAAATATTGTATTATCCATGTTTGGGCACATTAAAGCATTTGAGAAGAAACTCGCTATTTTTTCTGTAGACCTTGAACAAGGTCAGCTGAAATATTTTCCTCAGTTGTTAAAGCACTTTACCAGCACCAATTTAACTTATGAACAAAAGCAAACTGCACTCAACAAGTATGTTTTATTGACGAAAGAGACCAAAAATGTAATGTCAGAAAGGTTTACCCAGTTCCAAAAGCTAGATACTACATTGCAGTTCATTTTTTTCCCGCATGCAATTCAATTTGAAAATCTTGAATTATCAAACTTCGAATGGCTTCGTTTTTATAACTTGGAAATGGAAATGATAGACTTTCAAGAAAGTGCAGTTTGGAAAACAAAATTTGTAGACTTAAATCTCCTACAAAAAATTGAAATGAAAACGGATATAGATGGTTGTGACTTTCCTGCTGTTGAAAACCATGCTGAAAATATAATTCTTACAGAGTGGAACTCCCTGCCAAATTCGTTTGAAACTATAAAAAGATTTGCTGTAGCTCTGTTAACGTTGTTTGGTTCTTCATATTCGTGCGAATCTTTATTTTCGCACATGAATTTTATACAATCAAGCACACGGAATCGTCTCAGCTCAGATATGAGTGCTGCATGTGTAAAGCTAAAAACTACGGATTACCAATCAAGGATAATAAGACTTGCAGAGAAGATGCAGCAGCAAGTTTCGCATTAACATGTAGTTTCGCATTAACATGTAATTAAATGTATGACCCACTTTTGCTTTTTCAAGGATTAAGGTCTCTTTTGTGACCCATGCACTAAAAAAGGTTCGCCATCCCTGATCTAGAACAAAACAGAACATCCGTTCTCTTTTGCTCCAAAGCGTACGGTACGGCACAACAAAACAAAAATTTGGTTTAGAAATTATGTCATAAGATCAATTGCAAAATAAAAACCATCCTAAGCTTGTATGCTGTATGAAAACTAGACTTGAAGTGTAATTATTTTCACTTGAACAATGAGTGACGTAGCTATAAAGAAAATTTTATGGGGGCAAAAGCAACTGTTGGGAGTAGCAAACGTTATTTCCCATGAATTACCGGTACAGTGGTAAAGTTATTGACCCAATAGCCTAGTATTAAAACACTTTTTAGGGGAGCAAGATAAAAATTTTGGTGGGAGCGATTCCCCCTTCAAGCCAAACATGCCACGTTTCTGCTATCACACATAGGCCACAGGCAAAGCAAAAGTTATGAAAGAATTTGCAAAATTGTTTAAGTTTGTCTCACTCCCCTCGAGTTCCCAAACACTTGCCGACTTTAGGTCTGCTGTATCTTCAGCTCTAAAGCTGCCGGCCGAGTTCAAACAGACCCTTTTATTTCTCAGTGTTTGAGCTAGGCACTGACATAGACTAAGCTACGATGGAACAACAATTTGATTTACAAAACTGTGTCAAAAAATTTCATTACAAAAATTCTGTCTATTCTAAACGAAAGTGTGGCTTACTTTGATAAAAGCGTGAACTAACAATTCAATTTTATAAACAGCATTGGCAAGCGACGCTGTTTTTATTCTTTTTAGCTGTCCTGCATTGTAGAATACTTAACTAAAGTCTTAAACATCATCGGAAAATGATGTAGCCTACAATGTTTAGTTACTATTTTCTAATATGTGTCAATACGTTGATCAGCAATATTGCCACCTTACTGGATATGCCTACAAGTTGTCTTACTAATGATTAACAGAAATTGGAAACCTTTTGCCTGCCTTTTGTGCATACAACGACTTGCATAAAACAAGCTCTTCGCTATACTCAAGAGTGCGTAGGACCTACTTCACACAATACTTATAATACTCTCCTGCGTAGTTTAAATTAGACTGAACACAATCATAAAACTCTTCTTTAGTAGTATGATGTTAAATTTGGGCCAAGTGTAAATGCTGAGGCCAGTGATCGGTGCCCCTGTAAGCTGCAATACCTGAGGTCTAAAATCATCTCACTATTAACAAAGTAGCCTATATAACATAATTATGAAATTTGTATTACTAGAATACTAGGCCTGCTATTGCTATTTAGGTTTATTTTCAACAAACGACGTCGAATCCAAACAAAACGTTAACTTATTTCAACAATTTTCTTATTATTCCAACTTATTTCTACAATGATAGAGCTTCCAGATGCAGTTGTTTGCTTCTTTATTCTTTCATTGGACTAAGCCTAATTATGAAAGCTTCATTTTCAGGCTGAGAAAGCTTCTTTGCAAGCCTAATCCTGGCAGTTTCGCTTACTTGTAGAAGCTTTAAACCCCCAACGCAGGCCCGGTCACCGGAATAGGCAAAGTAAACTTTCCCATTGTTGTTGAAGGCTTGTAGTCTGTGAATTGTTTCATCCATTAGTTGTCATCTAATGAAGAGCTGTCCATACCTTGAAATGCGTTGCTCAAGCGGCGCGCATACACAGTGGTAGCCTTGGGCCCTGAGCCCAGGTTTTGTAGGCCTTGGGCAAGAAATAATATGAGGAACCCTTACAGTCCGGTATCGAAAAATTTAAGTACATAAATTCAAATAACCATAAATCACAATAACACAAAAAGGAATTAACATGATACAACAACAAACAGCGATGGTAAGCGAGAAAGGTGTATTTCAAGCTGTGACATCTCCACATCACTCTGATGCAATGTTGTACACCCTGTGCCCTCCGAGTCCTACACCACCCGTGTGTAAGCTGTAGCACTTACACAAAATGCACCTTTCTAGCTTTTATTGCGGCAAACTCTTTAATGAGAGAAGCATTGTCCAATGTTTTGCCCACGTTGTGCTCAATTGAAACAACAGCTAGTCCAACCAAGCGTTCTTGGCTCATCCATTGTAGTGCGAAGGTAATTTTTTATCAACTTTAGTTTAGAAAATGATCTTTCCCCTAAAGCTACAGTAACTGGCACAGTAAGAAATAGTCTTAGTAACAAACACAAGTTAGGGTACACAACATTCAGTTTGTTTTGATACAGATAGGCTACTGTAGAACAAAGAGAACTATGGTTTCTTTTTGTTTTTTTCCGGCCCTGGGCGGTCGCTCAGTTTGCCCACCCCAAAGGCCACCACTGATGCCGCATACCCAAGAGTTATTGATAGATAAATTGCAGCGTGCTACTAACTTATAGCAAATCGATCAATTTAACATGATATTCAGACGCAAGTTTGTGTTTCAAACAAAAATTCTTGAAGTGCCTAAATAAAATATTAAACAAAACAATTCCTAATCATAAACTTGCAATATATGTTTGTAGCTTGTTATTTTTTGCTGTGTGTTTTTTAATAAATTTGTTTCTCTGTTAATGGTCTCCTGAATAACGTAGCCTACACTTGCGTTGAAATAGTTTCAATGGTACATCACTTTCTCACACTGTAAGTTTTCTATTTAATAGTAGCGGAAAAGTACTCTACTTAGGTTACATATCTAGGCCTAACTATCTACTGATTTACTCAATCTTGTCAATTACTTGCAGAGAGATTAATCTTAGCAGCTTGTCTGTTAATATAGGCCTATTCTTCTTCTTCACTGCAGTATTATATTTACAAGGTACCAAATTACCCGTGACTTGATTGTATTTAACGTCCTTGTTTGACATCAATGCTATAGAAAACGTCTTGAGTTGACCTGTTTAAATCTGAAGGTAAATGCATGTGGCCCTTCACATTATTATCTCTCATAATTACGTTGAACATATTTTATCACATTTCTGAGTGTAGCCTTAGAGGCTATATGGTTCATAAAGTAGCTGTAGGCTGCAAATAGGCTGAAAATAGGCTAAAAATAACATCAAATTCAGTATTTAGTTGCTACATGTTTGCGAAAGTTTCTTATTTTATTGTCTTGTCAGTGTAGGTTACATATTGCAAACTACAAATGGTTGTAAAATGTCAATTCGTGTCTGTAAATTCAATTTTTATTTTTCCTTGCTGGCGCGAACATAAACAGCACGATAAAATAAACACACGAGTTTAGCATCAACGAAAGAAAAAGATGACAAAAAATGGCTTAAAAATGCATCAATAAAGCAGTGTTTGAAAGTAAATATTTTTAATTTGCACAGCCACCAAACCTGCTTCAAGTCTCTCTTTTCAAAATTCAATTATCTCTTTAATCAAAAACAAGGCCATGATAGACTTGTACGACTTTAGCTGCGGTTGTCATATCGAGACTGGCTTGCCTCTTCCAAGCCGACAAATTAGCACTTTTGTACACTGATTTAATGTTTGCAGACGTAACTAGACTTTCATTGCTATTTTTTCGAAAAGTCTGCTTCCTCGAAAAACGATTTGGAAGAATAAAAAACGTGAATGATTGCTATTTATTGTTGGGATGTCGCATAATATTAAGAAAACAAAACTTTTATAGGCTAATACCGTTGAAAGGAGGAGAGGTGTGAAAGCTTTTATGATCAATCAATTTTCAGCAATTTATTGCGTAGGCCTACTGTAACACGACATTTTTATAAAGTCAGGTATGTGGCGTCGTGGCTCCGATTTCCTCTAAAAATCTCCCGATTAATGACCTCAGTCGGACAATATATAAACTATGACGTAGACAAGCCTGTGTGAACAACATCAGTTTTTTACGACACATGAAGCTCAGAAAATTTAATTTTTTATTTCATGCTTTTTCTCGTTTGACTTCCAAAATGTTGCAACTTAACTGTTTGACCCTTGAAACTCAAATCTTACTTGAAATCTAAACTAGAAACAGATGCAGAGATTTCCCAGTTCGTCCTTCATCAATGCTTTACGACAGAAGTGTGCAAACCGTGGCTCGCGAGAGAAATGTGGCCTACGAACTTAAAGTTTCGAACCGCGGAAAGATCCGGATTTTAAATCACATATGGCCAGCTAGACAATTTTCATTTATATCTCAAGTTTACAACGGTTAGAAAACATTATTTTTTGTTTGACAACTTGACAAGTTCAACCAGTGTGAAATAAAGCATAAAAATCTTTACCTACATCTATTGACTGCAGTCACATTTTATCTGTGATAACAATTCTACTTGCTCACCAAAAAACAAGACAAAAAATCCTCTGCTGTTTTGCGGTTGAATAGTCCATTCGCGTGCTGCGTGTGAACACTGAACAAGGAGTGAACCTCCACCTGCTGAGCATTCCGCATAGTTGTCATAATATGATGAACAATAGATATTTTCAGTTGTGACCTGCGGACCAAGCTGGTTGTGTGTATTTGGCCGCAGTGCTGAAAGTTTGCACACCCCTGTTCTACGACGTTAGCTATATTGGTTGCCGTGGACCAGTAAAGAAGCTGTTAACGAAACTGAAACGGACAACGGCAGTGACCTTGTAGAAACTGAGACGTCCAAATGTCATCTGCACATTCAGGCCAGAAAAACATCGAATGGTCCTTCCACTCCCCAGGATCAAATCATGTTTGGTATGTAATGTAGGCCTATGGGAGAATATGAAAAGAAGCGTACGCCAGATTCTGTTAAAGTTACAAAAACAAGCAACCCCAAACGATGCTGTCTACGCGCTGCTGTTAGAAGTGCCAGATATTGTGAATTCGAGACCTTTTACCTCACAGCACAGTCCTTGAATAATTCACAGACCACAACACTTCAACGACAATCGGAAACGTCGCTCTGCCAATCTCGGTAACCGGTCCTGCGTCAGTGATTCAAAGAATCTACAACTGCCAGGAACAACCTAGCATCAGATGCTTTCTCAGTAAGATTAAAGATAAAGATCCCAACCAACCAAGTCCTAGTTCCTGCACGCGCATCGTGATTCGAGCGTCAACCATCACACCCAGCATTGTACGTTTGTGACATGAAACGACAAGGCACAGAGTAAGCTTATAATAATTTGTTATAACTTTTTGTTATACTACTCTAACTCAGAGTCAACACCTCGTCTCAGACAAACAATTGAGTTGCAATGTGATGGCAACTTCAACAATCGCTATTTGAAACTGGTTGCTGCCACCTTTGAAACATTTACAGTTTGTTCTTTAATCAAGCTATTTTATCTCGGAAATAAAGTGTTGCAAATAACCGCTTTACCATCAACTTTGAAAGACGCATAAAAATAAAATTATACAGTATATTGTACATGAACAAAGCAATGAAAAATTTTCGAAAATGTTTTTTTAAAGGAGTTTCTTTTATTAACGATAAAAATATTGTTTTTCAGTCCCTTGGTGGTGCTATTGAGTAGTATTCATTATCATCATGTTTCTTTTTGTATTGATATACTGCGTATACCGCCGTATACCCTCGAATACAGCACTGGATTTATTGTAAGTGTTGCACACAAATATTTTAGACAAAAACTTAGTTTTACCAGGTTCTACTTCTTTTTTTAGTAAGTAACTGAGGCGAAATATATTGTGCGTAAGAGGTAAGAGCCGCATAAAATTAAAAAAGCGCATGCGGCCAGCGAGCCGCGGGTCGGCCAGGCCCACAAAGTGTCTAAAATATTTCAATGTTCTTCTTTTGACTATTTGTAAGAGAATTTTGAGAGAATTGAATTTGGATAATATTTCAGCGTATTAAAGATCACAAAAAATAGAGCTGGCATTGATTTGAGTGGCATCAAATAAGCAGGAGCTGTTCAATGCAAATACACTATTGTGCAATTATTATTTCGTTTCGAAGCTTAACTTATTTGTTACGACTTCGCTGACAATGAAGTGTCTCACTGCGGAATTCTTCTTTATTTTCCAAATAAACCAAATTAAAATGCATAATATTTTGTTTGTGGAAGCGACATACATATACCCAGAGCCGTTGAAAGGATATTTTGCGCCTGATTTCAATGAAATCCTTGGCCTCCAAGTCAAGACATTTTGTAAAAAAAACGCAATGTATCCAAAGAATATGCTGTGTCCAAAAGTCCCCTTGAACCTCCTCGAACACCTGTTCAGGCAAGGCTATTGCCTTTTAAGGATTTTGTCACCTTTTCCCCTCATTGACGTGCTGGTAGGCCTATAGTATATTGTTTATTGCTGCTGGAGTGCTGGTAGGACTATATGTATTGTCCCAAACACGTTAATAGAGAAAACGAAATGATGTGATATGTTCCAAACGAGAAGACCTGTTTCTTTTTTGCATTTTATTTCATAGTATGGGATAAGTGGGGAGGTAGGGCTACGTTCCCCCTTTTCCCCCCACAATAAAACGAGAAAAATACGAAGTTGTTATCCGTATTTGTAATATTTCGTCGTTCGCTTCAAATTGCTTCAATTTAGTTGCCGGCAAAATGTCATAGGGTAGGCTACACAGGGCTCAGGGTAGAAATTATTTTTATTTGACCATCAAAACTATAACAAAATATTCAATACAAACACATGGTCTCAACGTTTGCATGTCTATCTTCTCTTGCAATTATTGCTTTGTTAAAACTCTAGAGCCCCTACAAATTTTTGTCAGGGGCAGGGCCGTTTAGAACATATCAAGCGATATGCTCGGGGCCCAACAAGATCCTCAGGCCCAATTCAAGATACTTCTAAAAAACGAACGATATCCACAGGTTACGCGAAAGTTCCTTCAAACAAACCCCTCAGTGCATACCGACCCCGGGTCCAAACGTACTCCGGGACTCACCTGTCAACGTTACGCTGAAAGGTCATGCAAAGATAGGCAAAAAACACCGTCACACAAAATGAAGACTTTTTTATATTTAGAGATCACGTTGACCATGGTGCCTTGCTGCATTGATTGTTCGGAAAATATAACAATGCTTGGATTCACGAAGAAGCCTAGCTTAGTTGTAGGCTACAGACAAGAACTGTGCGAAATAACTTTTTTAGACGACCAAACAAAATGGAAAAAAAAGGCAACACAACCCCACTACGAATGGAAATTAAACAAAGAAAATAATCACTGAATAAGTAAATCTGGATGACGAAGCAATGTACTGTTGACTTAGTGTTGTGTAAAGTTAATGCGAGTTTAAGAAGCGATTTGAGTTCAAAATAACATTTTCACCCAAGAGCCGAAAAGTTTTGCGTCAATATGTTTTCAACAACGGATTTCGATGTGTGGTAGTAGCCTACTTGTATAAGTTTGGTATTATTTTTGCTTCTCATATGCAGAGGTGACATTGGTAAAACAAAGACGTCGTAAACTGTACTTGCACCATCAATATCATGGTTTATGATAATAGGGAAATTTTGGCTTTATCACTTTGAGCCGGCAATTCGTTCGACGGTTTGGGTGAAGTCGTGTTCTTTGTTTATTTATTTATTGCATAGTCTTGTGATCGATTGGACTTTAAACTGTATTTGACCGTAAGTAAACTCCTGTGTTGTTTGTGACTGAGGTGACATTTCAGCAGATTCAACGTCGCTTTGCATTAACATAACATTACGCAACAGCACGTTGCCCGGCACGCAGAGATAAACCTGTGGTTTTGAAATAACGCTGTTTTGTATAATAAATTTAAACTTCGCTTTGCAAAAATATTCCCAGCATCGCTATGCGCTTCTCAGCATGTTCTGTATTACTGTACTCAAACATTTCTGCTCATTTAATCATTGCTTTGTTTTGCTTCGCATTGTTTCGTTCAGTTTTTTTTTATTTTATTTCAATAATAAAATAACTATTAAATAAGGAATCGATGTAGGCTACTAGTTTCATACGGCATTTTCGCACGAGAAGCTCCTTGTGCCTAAACCAGTTTTTAAATCTATTTTCTCATTGGCAAACTGTGTTGTGTCCAGGGCCCACAAGAGGGGGGGGACAACCGGTGCATTGCACCGGGGCCCAGTAAATTCAAGGGGGCCCGACAAAATGTCTAAATTCACGCGATAAAAAGATTGATTTCAACGATTTTGCATAAAATATTGTATTATTTCCGTATGTCGAATAGGGCCCTCTTATGGTTAGCCTAAGCTATGCCCTTTTTTTAAATTACAGAATTTTCAATTTTTTGAGTTTAGGAGGGCCCGACAAAATGTTTACATTTGCGTGCTCAGGTTGATTTTGCATAAAATATTGTTTTTTATATGAATATTAGTTTTGTATTTTGAATGGGCCCCCTCATGGGTATGCCCTTTTTTAGAACAACAATATTTTCATTTTCTTGCGTTCAGGGGGCCAATAAAATGTTTAAATTTGCGTGTTAAGATCAATTTTGCATAAATTTTTTTTAATATTTTGAAGTTGGTATTTCTTAATGTCATGAACAATAGCAATGCATTCATCCTAAGTTTGCTGCCCTAGTCTCTGCAGATTTCAAGGTCAGAAATGGCATTGTATGATACAAGTTTTTGTTTTCAACAGCTATAAACTTTTCCTCAAATTAGGGCAGAACTCCATATCTGACAACGTTATTGAGGCTATATTTACACTATGTAGTGTTTTAGCATTTTACAGCATTTTATCTTTGTGTATAACTAGTGTGTATCTGTGAATTTAAAGTTATATTTACAATAGTGCATTGTTTGTGAAATAATGGAGTGTTAATACTTTAACCTATTTAGTTTATAGACAGTCTAACTAAAATCAAGTGATCAACAGTTTGATTGCTTTTTTTGCAACTTGGTCAAATCGATGTGTTTTGATAGCCCCATCGATGAAGTCAAGTGTGGTATCAGTTTGAGGATGACAGGATAAAATTCTACTGTAGCTGATTTATTTCTTTCTGTTCCATACCAAAAATCTGGGGGTAACGTGTGATCGCCGATAATGTCCCTACCATATGGTTGATTCCTTGTTCAATATTCTTTCTTTTTGTGGTTAAGAAACTTTAGATCAGGAGTTCCCAATCACCAGGTCGCGACCCACTACCGGGTCGCGAAAACGTTCAATCAAAATGGCGGTCAAGAGTGTGAGTTGGTTAGAAGTGTGTTCTTGGCCATCAAATAAATTTATTGCAGTTAAAGCAATTGCAATCATGCACTTAATAGGCCTACGTATGAATCTTATCCATAACTTGTTGTATATCTATCAAAGTAGTGACTGATCCAAGGAGGGGAAATCCAGAGGGGGACAGGAGTTCCTTTGTCACTTGCTACAAAAAAATAGTTAAAAAAAAACAAGTAAATTTATTAGGGCCTACAGTTTTGCAAAATTTTCTCGCTCGCTTCCTGATGTCCATCCTGATGATAACCATCCTCAATGATGTCACAAACTAGGTAGCAAAATTAGTCTTTTGACATTCATTCAACGTTTCCAAATGTCCAGTCGCTTGCAGACTTGAAAAAAAACAGATAATAAATAAAAAATAAACCATATCATGTTTAGAGTAGTTACAACAGGATACGATTTTGTAAAATGTAAAAGAATACGCGGTACAAAGGGCGGTGTTAACCGCTCCAGTGCCCCCAGATGCTCACCCACTCTCGTGGCTGAATGTCGCGTGGTCACTGTTCATACCGATGTGTGGAATTCGAATCATGCAAGCAAGTGAACTTACACACGACGTTCAACTTTAAACATAGGCGGAAGGGAGTTTTAGACTTTAACTGAAAATAGCAACCGGCTTTAAATGTTTTGTAAAGGGGAAAATCTTGACGTTAAATTTCGTTGCAATAAATCTGGACAAATTTGTGGCAGAACGCTTGGATTCCTTTCCAATGAATGAGATTGTTGGAAAGTTTCTGAAATCAGGTTACATTCTTTCCAGATTGCTCGTAATCGTTTGTCCGAGCTCAACACAAAGATTCAACAAGCACTAAGTAATTATTATTAAATCCTCCGACCCAGTGCTTAACTGGCAACTGTTTGTCAGCAGAATTTCCTGTGCTCCTATCTCTTAACCGTCTTTGATTAAATTGTCACGTGTTTTTCTTCATGTCTTGTGTTTTGTTTAAAGGGGACCTGAAATGAAAAATTAAAGTTTTTTTGGTGATTCTTTACTGTTTAAGTATTATATTTTTCGAAAAATTTTTTTGATATGCCTTTTTGTTTGGGAGATATACCCAAATAAAAATTGGCCACCTGATTGCGCTATGTGTCTTGTGACGTCATCGGCTGGCAACCAAGTAAACAGCTTCATGCATTTGCCTTAGAAACGTCGCATAGGTCATTGTATATCGAGCATAAACAAGATGTCTGAAACAAGACAAGGATTTCTATTTGAATCAAAAAGACGGCGACTTGACAGCGAAGAACATCATTCTGATTCGTGCTCTGACAACACCAGTTTGGACAGCAGTCGGATAGAAAATTTGCATTGAAAAAAATGCAGGAAAATAATTTGCTTGAACCAAGTGGTTTATATCAACTAAAAGTAGCCGATGTATTCAGAGTTGCCTAATATGCCTACCCTGCCAATGTTTTACTGTCCTACTGACCTGTTTCAAAGTCTTGTTGTTTTCTCGCTTTGCTATTCAATCCAAACGTCCGATCGTACTCACAGACCTGAACCTAGGTCGATCGAGTTTTGTGGGTACTGTATTGACAGTGGCTTTCACATATCTTGAAGAATCAAAGACAGAAGAAACAGCTTCAGGGATGAGCAGGTGTCTGGACTTGGTGCCTTGTGGCTCTGCCTGTAGATCACGTTGGTAATCGCTGGCCAGAAAACGATTGCTGCACACACGGCAGTGCTTGTTTACAGGTGGGTTTCTGAGTTTCATCGCTGAGATCCATTTCTTCAGCTTGTCGTCATTATTTAGAGGTAAACGATGAAAGGATACCCCTTTGACGATTCCCCGGTTAGTACAACCGGAAGCCATCATTTTAAGGGCGTAAAAACTCCCTTAGCACAAAATTGTTCGCTTTTTCGGTAGCCTACGCGATTTGTTCCTGGTGTTTGCACGCGAAACAGAAGACCTTGGATTAATGGATGCCGCTTTTCCAGCCAATGACGTCATCAAAATTTTTGACCAATCAGATTCATTCAATTCAAAAAAGGTTTTTTTAGGTTTTTTAATTAATGGTAACACAAAAAATAAAAAAACTGTTGAAAAACGTTTTATTTCAGAAAGATCTACAAATACAAAAGCCATGTATTTTCGTTGCAGTGCACCTTTAATTATCTTGTGTTGTGCTTCTGTTAGGGTTGTAGGCCTAAAGGGGTGGAAAGTTTCCGGAAATTTTGAAAACTTTCCGGGAATTTTGAAGGACCCGGGAATATTGGAAATTTTCATTTGGCATTTGTTATGTTTAAAACATTTGTTAAATATTTTATTAACCAGAAGAAAATATTCAAAACCTATCTTAAGCATTTCTTAAAAACACTTCAATTATAAACACTATTGGTGTTAATTAAGAATGAGGCTTATGCATAATTATCCCTGATAATTATGCATACCTTTTCAATATTTAAAAAAGTACTGGTCAGTAGGCTATTTGGGAACACCCACACCAAGGTCCGCAATAGGCTCGCCAATGAAAGGGTGGAAAAACTAGTATCAGTTAGGTCAAAATTGGCATTGTTTGAGCCGTGTGAAGACAAGTCAACTCAAATTGAAGTTGACTCTGAAGTCGATGACGCTGCCAGCACAGTCATTAGTAATCATCTGAGGAAGCCGAACAGGAGGAGATGCTAACCTGCAGCTAGAACGACGACTTTGTAGCTGCTTCAGCATAGTAGCCTAATACTGACTCAGTATTGTTTTTCTTTGCAAAAAAACAGATTGGCGATGATTCATTTTTGGAGTGATTAAACTAAAACTAAACCATGTGTTTGTCTGAAGTAAACAGTATAAAACCATCAGTAGCGTAGCCAGGAATTTTGAAAGCGGGGGTTTTCGCCTAAAACGACACCCAGCGGCGGGGGGTCTGGGGGGCCTCCCCCAGAAAATTTTGAAAAATTACTTTGAATTTGGTGCATTCTGAGAGCATTTTCAACAAAAACGTGGGTATGAATATTACTGTAAAATGGTGCTGTCCGGTGGCATAGCAAAAGGATAAATCATCTTTTCTTCTGCATTTTTCGGAAATAAAGCTATAAGTGTCTATGTTTTCTTGTTGCTAATTCCTGGCGGAGATGTTTGAATGTTTGGTATTGGCAAAACTCACTCTTTTAATGCAGTTTTGTATAAAATTAGGCAATGTTTTTTAGACTGAAAGCATCATTCTCAATATCGTGACGTCACACGCGTGCCAAAGGGGGGGGGGGGGGGTTGTAACCCCCCCCCCCCCCTTGGCTACGCCACTGAGACCATTATTTTCTGGTTTCAACATCAAATTAAGATTGTTTTGAAAGTTTCCGAAAATTCCCCAAAATTTCCGTTAATTCCCAAAATTTTCATGGAAAGTTTCGGCTCTAAAAATTCCCGGGAATTTTGCAACCCTAGCTTCTGTCTATCTTACGCAGTCTGTTTGGACACTTCCTCTTTGAACTTAATTTTTTTTCCGATTACTTGACCCGTTGTGCTACGCAATCATATAGCAGGAGGGCAAGATAGCAGTTTCTCAATGCATAGATAAGACCATGTTTTAGCCAAGTTGATGTTGGCAGCAGTGGCCGAGTGGTTAGCGCGTTGGGCTCGCAGTCGAGAGCCTGCATGTTCGACTCCAGCCACCTGCACTTGCTGTTGTTTCTCTGGGCAAGAAACTTTACGATAATTGCCTCTACCCAGTGATCGATTTCGAGTAATGGGTAGTACCAAATTTAAGTCATAAGTAGAGTAGACAACCGGAAAATCAGACATTGCTGTCGGCTGCAGCGTGGGTCAGGTGTATGTCGGAAGGCGTACACCGATGCATAGCGCTCAAGTCCGCTTTCCCGCAATGCAGGATAAAGATAAACAAACAAAAAAACAAAAACTATATTTTATGTTTCTCTAATATTTCTTATACATGCAAATTTGTTTTTCTTCTTTTTTTTAAAACTTGAAAAGGACTACATGAATAGTCGAAAACATTCGCTACGTTAATTTATTTCTGTTTTATTGTAATGTTAAATGTTGTGATGTTGCTAAGCGTTGTTTATTTATGGTTAAAAAAGGACCCCCTCTACCCAAATTGTAATATTTATATCTATACACTGTCGAGTGTCGAAGTGTAAATGATTAAAGTTGGACACAAATCTACCTTCTCGTCTGATCAACATGAATTTTTTTACCAACAAGAAAGCATGAACGAGACAAAATAATAGACTAACTTATTCTAACATTTTTCAAACCATTTCAATAGCCTACTCCACTTGTAACAAACAACCATTACCCTTTACCCAACGTAGGGTAATAGTGAAGTGGAAATTCTTTTCCTGGGCTCATGAAGATCGATTTTTGTTAGCTTCGTAGCCTACACGCTACACGCATGACAATATTTCTTGCTATAGAATTTATTACAGCTACAATCGACTAACGTATGTCAAATGTTCAAAGATATTAAAGTTGGTACCGTACAGCGTAATGCAAACAACTGTTAAAGTGAACTGAATAACAAAATGGTCATAACTGTATTCAAAACCAGAGAATTACAGAGTTTAGCCTCTTGTTGTTTTTCTCTTGCTTTCTTGAAAGCGAAAGATGAGCTCAGCATATTCACCAATAAAATATTGTTGAATAAATATATTCTCGTCAAATCAATTTTGCTTGGAATTTAGGGTGCTACAACATCGGAAAAACCTCACTGCTGCAGTGTGAGGCTACTTCCCGTTACCACTGTAGGGTGCATTATCATGATTTGAAGAGTATTAAATAAACATGAGATCACATATTTCCATAAATTTGTTTTGACGATACACACTTTGTGCACACGTGGATAGGTCACTTGCCTAGCACCTGGGTATGCGCATTCTGCGATGGATACAGCGCTATGACAAAATTTCTAAAAAAAAGAAGATAATTGACTACGAAACATTGTAATAAAAAAAAATTTAGGGTTATGGGAAGTTAGAAAAAACAAGAAAAGGCTTTGACTAGTGACTTGGTTCCAGTGGTTTCAAAAAGAGTGAAAATATTATTTTAGAAATGCGTTTTTTAAGGTGAATTTTCGAAGCATTTCTGGAAAATTTTGTTTGGCTCGCTTGGTGATTTGGCAACATTGAGAATGAAATTTAGAAGTCTGAAAAAGGGAGAATCCAGTATCCACTGAAGTGTATCACTTGCTTTGGCAGTTTTGCTTCGAAAGCACAATCTTCGACAGACCGAGTGAACTAGGCAGCAGCGCGCTACAGCTTTGTATTTGTTTTGTGTTCGTCTCATGTTGATTTACGAAGGTTGTGAAATATGCAATAATTTTTTCTTAATCAGCTGTTTGTAAGTGTTATACAAATAGATTGAACCATTAACATGATAGTTAGTTTTCAAATGCCGTGTATTGTTTGTTCAGGCTGTTGGTTCCTACAATTACCATATCTCTCGCTCTAAGAGACTAAGCCGACCTCATTTTTTTTTATCATTGTAATTAAGATATATTTTTTGACTTTTTATGAAATTAAGTTAAGCTCTTTAAAGCATACGAAGGCCTTTTATACATCCTACTTTGTTTAAAGTGGAAGTTTTGCAGACCACTTTTCATATGCTACTACATTAGATCCAGATGAAGATAGTGCCAAGAGAATAGTTTAGAAATACTTTGCAAAAGTTGGTTAAGTAGCCTACTTTGTAGAATACAATTTCAAACTTGAGTTATATTCAGGCTTAACAAAGTTCTTCTTTTTCTCAAAGTAGGATAAATTTGCAATAACTATTTATACTTAAAAGGTAGTTCAAGTTTGTGCGTCCACTTTTTGAATTTAACATCTTCTGAATTAACCTGATCTCATTGAATGTATCTTTTCAAAGTTACTTTATGAAAAAAACAATCAAAGATTAATTGGTTTATGAGCTTCTAACACAAACAAGACCTAAAAGAAAAAAAGGTAAATAGTATACCGGTACTGGGTATAGTATATAAATGGTTTATGTATAATATACTTATCAATGCCCATCATAATGAGGTTATTGCTGATGTTGATTTCAAGATACAAAATAAATGCAGTACATAACATAGTACATAGAACTTCATAGAACAGATACAGTAACCATATTTCAGATGCAAATATTTGTTTGCATGGTGTACAAATCATTTGTGTAACAAGGGTCAATTTTATATTATTTCGTATTATTCTTCAGTATATTATTCACATATATTATTCAGTATTATTTTGTTGTTGTTGTTCGTTCTTTGTGCATTTGCAGTTTGTGTAGTATTTCGTTGTTTTGGATATGGACACCTTTGTCTGATGCAAATAAATATTATATTATTATTATATGATATACAACAAATATAGCATGTAGGCTACTACTAAAATTTCTAGTTGTATCTTACAAATTTTGGTTAATCATGAATCATCATAATAGGCTATTAACCAGATTAGGAATGAAATACAGTAGCACTGTTCTATCATGAGATCTCTTTGACCAAACTGCTTAAAATTTATCTTGCCTTGTGTTGTTGAAGCTTTGTTAAGCTTCTAGTTATGGAGCAGAGGCTGACCCATAGCATACAGGCTCAGCTTTTCTTTAGCAAAGCATGGTGTTCCTGTTTGGTTCTGCAGTGCTCATTGCCACAACATTGACATCTATATTATTAGTACCTAACACACTGTAGTCAGATGCTTATGTCCCACACTGATAAGTAATGTTATTATTTTTGCAAGTACCGTATTTTACGGACCATAAGGGGCACCGGACTATAAGGCGCACGATCAATAAATTGCTTTGATTAGTTTTTTGTTCATACATAAGGCGCACCGGACCATATATAATAGTATATCGGTACTGGTTTTGAGTGTAGGCAATAAAGCACTACCGCACTTGATCCATACATAAGGCGCATCAGACCATAAGGCGCACGATCAATTTATGAGGAAAAAAAAAGAATTTAAAGTGCGCCTTATGGTCCGTAAAATACGGTACCTAACGTGTATAGTGTTACTATCACAAATCTTGGTTGACAAAAATTGAAGTCAAACGTTTTTTCCTTTATAAAGCCAATTCTCCCTTGAACGATCAGGCCTGTCGACTGAAATCAAGACACCCATTTTTGTCAGTTGCTCAGTATATGCTTAGCAAAGCTGACAAACAAAACATTACTGTGGCTATTTAAGCGGGTCATAAATGGAAAGTTAAATACAGTACCTTCAGAGTTCATTTCCTTGTTGTTGATAAATTGCCCATCCACTTGCTCTATTAAGACAGGCATGGGTGCACCTCACTATCTTTAGAGAAGGCTTTTCCACTCAAGCCTACTTCAATTATTCCTGACAAGCTTCTTCCTTTGTATTGTAGTGTCTGTTCATATGTATAATGCAAAAAAAGATACTATCCTTAGTGTAAGAGGCTTAAACAAAAAGGTTCATTGCTTCTACTGTGCTAACTGTAGTGTAGTTTTTACAACTTATCTAACATTTAATTTTGGTCAGCCATTATATTTCAAACTAAATTTGTTTATGAAGGAAAATGAAGGAACACACTGTGGTTGATTTGACTGAACATAATGGAGTACCAGGTCATGGGGATGCATCTACTTGGTCGACAGAACAAGTAAAAATGTGGCTTAAGGAGAATGGATATAAAACAATTGAGGTACATCAAAGCAGAATGGTTGGCAGGAGCTAACACTGTTACTTTCTGGTCTGATATTGCATGTGGTAGATTTAGTTTGTGTTTTGTTATGTTTTTTTTGTGTTACAGTTTTAAATTAACTTATACAATATATATAAAGTGTTAATTGTGCTAATGTTTGTTAGAGTGGTTGTTCTTTGTATGAGTAGATGTTGCTTAAACAAAAAGTTTAACTATAGAGTTTTGATGCGTTGTTGTATCCCAAATATGCAAAACTAAGAAACACCACAGGACTTAGCATAGTTAGTTAAACATACCAAAATAGACAAAGAAGTAAGTTGTAACGGTTTGGACACAATACCTCTCATCAGAAACAACAGCATAGTTATTTCCTGACGAGGACACATTTTTGTATCAAAAGTTTTCAATTTAACAGCACTGTATTTATTTTTCTGTGTTCAGTTTGTAAAAATATGCAAAATCTTATTCTGTTGCTTAGTTCCTCTAAGTTGCAGTAAGTTGTGTAAGGAATTGCATAGAAGTAAGTTGCTTAAAGTTTTCTCCAGTTAACACTGCATTGTTTTATTTGCTGTAAATTTTGTTTGCAGGCAAATCTTTCCAACAGTCAACACTCCATAAATGGACAGGCTTTGTTGTCACTTACACGTGATGATCTTCAACAGGCTCCCTTTAATATGACCGACTTACATGAAGTAGATCATCTGCATTCCTGTATTGAAACATTAAGGAGGGATCAACTTACTAAATACATGAAGAAAATTGAACGCAATGTGAGTTTGCATTCAAATTTATATTTCAAACAACGATGGGTAACATTTTCTTTAGATTTTAAAATTATATTGTTGTATTTTTACTTGTATTAATTGTGTCTATTTTAAATGTTCTTCCTCAAAAAAGGTTTTCCTCAGTTAAACTGCATTTAATTAAGGTTCAATATCTTTTTTTGGTTAAATTTGGAATATTTTTTTGTAATACAAACTTTTGCTATAAGTTAATAATTTTTCTTTAGGGTTTGTGGAATGGATTTCATAACAATTCTACAAAGCACATAGGCAATGGTCGAATTCCAAATGGCCATTCACACTCACAATCAATGATGGAAAATGGTGACTCAAACCAATATTCAAAAGCTACTACTCCTCTTTTAGCAGGTTAGATTTAGTAATGTTGAAAAGTTTTTTGGTTGTGGGACAAGTATTGTGATAAAAATATTTTCATGTGGAAAGAATGTACTGATGAGGTTTTATTATTGCAGCTTTTTTATTACTATTGGAATTTTATTTACTCATTCTGTCTCAAGAATCTTATTGAAGTTTTTTTGTGCACGTTTATCAAAGTTATTTAATTGGAAAATGGTGATATAATTTTAGTAGTATTGACGCCTTTAAAGTATGGTATGGTGTATGGAATTTGTAGGATGTTCACCAAAGGTTTAACAGTGCAAATGTGTGACCTAATATTGGTTTTTGAAGTACTTTTTTGTACAAACGCCATACTTGAAGATATACCAGGTGTGTAACTAGCTGGAAAATCTAGAGAGAAGTTTTATAAAAATACGGCTTAGATTAAAATTTGCTCAGGTTGCTTTTTTTAAATTCTACACAGAATACATTGTTCGGCTTCATTTCCTGATATGCGCTAATTGACGTCGATTTTAATGTATCATTGCACTGTGTTGACCCCGTCTTCTCAAAGGTTACTTTGTGTCAGCTTGAGATATGCATAACTGCACTTCAAATATTCGCCTTCAAGCTATGCCACATGTGAAATTTAGAAAGCAACATCTGTTTTTTAATTTCTTTTTAATTGGGTAATTTTCCAATCTGACAAGTTCTTTCCAGCCAGCACACCTGGCCTTTTTACATTGATTGCACGTAGGCAGACTCAAAAAAGGAATCAACCTTAAAGATTGATTTGTTATTTGAGTTGTAGCAAAATATTTTTACTGATAGTCTAACTTTAACCAGTCAAATGAACAGACGTATTTAGTTAATACTGTGTTTCAACGACACATCAGTTTTTCATTGTGTCTTATTTTTGTTTGATTATCTTGATGTAGCATTCTTTTGTGATGTTTAACCTTAGAAATAGCTGTAATTATGTAATACCTTTAGCCTGATTCGTTCTGTAGGTATGTGTGTGAGATAGAAGACAGAGGCCCAACCCTTAGTATTGTTCAATGGAAAATATATGATCAATCAATATCCATCCTTATTAAGCTGAGTGATTAATATCATTGTAATTATGATTTAGCAAGCAAGTGATGTGACTAATCTTACTTCCCTGTGTGGTGTTCCAGCGTTTTTTTGCTATCCATAATTTCCTGCTTCAAATTCATGTATTGTTACGATGCATAACTTGTGACTCATCTCTCAGTTTCAACCGAGCTGTCATTGTTGTTTTCGATTCCCTAACCCCACTAGCTGAATTGGACCTTTTCACGTCGGGTCAATGTAAAAATGATCAATTTTGCTGATTGAAAAACTGCCAATTTGTATTCATCGCTTAAGTTCTAATTTTTTTCAGGTGGTGATTATTCCAGTAATACTTCAAATATTCACGTGCCAGTGGAACAGTATCCTTCCGAAAAGTTAAAAACCTTCATAGCGCTGATGTATATGATGTTCGGTAAGGATTTAAAGAGACTCGTTTTCTTTCAAATGGTTGGAACGAAACTATTAAAGCTTTACTGCTGCTCAATGTGATATTATTTAGCACAAAACGTTGGTTTTGCTATAAAAGGATGACTTGGTTCTTCAGCGTCTTGTTTGCTTTCTTGTACTAACTTTTAGTCTCGAGTAGTTTTCTCGTTGCCATCTGTTCAGACAAAAGCCATATGGCTTGAAACTATTTCGCGCTTTGATGCTTGGTAGATTGTAAAACATATGAAACGGCAGTAAAACCTGGTAGATAGGCGCATTTGTAATCTGCAGGTCGCTGCAGCAGATGGAATGTTTTGACCGGTAGACGCCTTGGTAGGTAGGCCTACTGTTATAACCCGTAAAATGAATGAACGCTTGCACAGAATACTCATTTATCTCCATTTTTTGTCGAATTGACCTGAACGAACGATATAGGCTAAAACACGACGCTTTTTGCTCACACGCAGCTCACATTCTTTCAGGTTTTGTGGTCTCTGTGCTGATGCTCCAATTAGTCCATGAGAGGGTACCTCCAATGACAGTTGACCCGCCTCTCCCCGACGTCTTTTTTGATATTGTACCGAAGAGAGTGGAAGGTGCTTTTAACGTTTGTGAGTCCGTCGGAATGGTGCTTGTTATCTTTCTATTGATCCTTGGAGTTTTCCACAAACACAGGTCGGCGAGGCTGTTGAAGTTGAATTTTTTCTTTACCAGAAAAACTGCGATTGTTTTTCATACCAGCAATGATTCATGTTATTAACCTACTAAATGTTGCAAGCCTATTCTTATGCGTTCGACATACACTTTCATGCCCTTACGTTTAAAGACTTGAAGCATCACTTCTTTTGTATACCCAGTATGTCGCTTCAAATGAGTTGACTCTTGGCAGCTATCATTAAAAGCATTCGTTGGTTTGATATGGGCGACACAAACTGCTCAAAGAAGCCTGTTTTCTCTCAATTGATTCAGTTTTAAAGCGTTGAAATCATGTTGAAACCATCATACCTTTCACTGCGTGCCAGGCTTCGTTGCATCAATTCCGGAAGCTAGTGTTAAACTTATTGAATCCATTTGGCACAACGTGATATTTTCATCGACAGCGTTGGTTGCGAAGTTCTCTAAGACCACAAACCAACCTAAACAAACCCCTTCTTGAACAGTACCAAACTATGAAATCGATCTAACGTTACTTTAAACCCTTCTTGCTACACTGCATTTCGAACTAACAAAACCAGCCTCTTTTGCATTGATCTATGATGCGTGTATGGCTTGTATGCAATGCACGTAACTGCAGACAGTGGCACACTGTTTCGGCCTTACATTGCCCCTATGTATGTATGTATAATTTTTTGCAATGTAAATCCAACGGATGATGGGTTGCCCACATAGCTTTCATTTTAGTTATAACTTGCAGTTTTTCTTCTGCGTAGAAATTATATATAAAACTAACAAGCAACATCATCTTTTCCCAGGTTCATTATCTGTCGAAGAGTATTCTTCATCATGGGTACACTGTATTTATATCGTTCTATTACCATGTACGTCACGACGCTACCGGTTCCTGGCATGCATTTCAAATGTGCGGACAAGGTACGTATGTCGACAACCGTTGTTTGAAACCTATCTCCATCAATTTAATGGTTGCGATAAGACAAGTCGTTGATGAGTGAGAATTATTCTCACTTTTGTTCATGTCAGTAACACGTTTTTGTAACCACTGCACACTATGTATGTTAGCCAAGCGCTTTTCAAACTTTTCTATTGTGCGAATAATTTTTATGCGACCCTTTGGTTTGCAGTTTCCAGTGTAAACTACCCACTGTAGGCCCACTGGCCCAATTTCAGTTTGTTTAGTGACCCAAAAATTACGAATATTTACGACTCCATTTGGGGTCATGGTAGGCTACCAAAATATAATTATCCTATTTTATTGTTTCGCTCATTTAAAAAGTCAATATGTTTTACTTTTATGTGACAATATCTCAAAACAAACTAAACAGGGTTAGTAAAAGTTTGTTTGAGAATAAAAATTGACATCGGTTAGTGCAGTCTTGCAGAAATTAGCCTACGTGAGTTGGCAAATAGTTAATTTCCTAGTTTTCGTATAAATAAACCATTTTTTAAGTTTCTTAAATGTGAGTTTACCAAATGTGCTTGGTCAATAGATTATTATCAATTACTGGTACAGTAGATAGATATGAAATTACCTCAGCCAAATATTTGCAAGGCTTGTAGCCTATTTCTAAATCTAACAGTTTCACGTCAACATGACCTGAGAGGGGTCGGCAGGGTCTGCAATCCGCTATTAATTGTTGGCAATTGCTTTGGATTAGAAGTAAAACTGACTGGTTTTCAGGCTTGCCTGCAATGATAGGTTTGTTAACTCTTTACCGATTGGAATGTATTTTTTCTCTGTCAAAGTGCGGGACTGTGCACGAAGCCTAGTTTCGCAATAATGAAAATAGATGGCGGCATTGCTTCTGTGGCTGCAAAGGTCGAGGTTTTTCAATAAGTTAAATATTTGCTTTTCCAGATGTGCCAATCGTTAAAAGATAGAGTTGTTCCAGCACACTGATGCAATTTACTGATTTGCACGCAAAGCAATCGAAGAAAAAACACGGCCATAGAAAGCCATTACCTGCCGTTAACCATCGATCTTAAACTTGCCGAGTGCAATCTAAAAGGGTTGGCTCACGTTTTTTTGACGTTAATCTAAACTAGCGCAAGATGTGATAGTTATCTCATTTCACACCAAAAAACACTCAATGCTGATTAGTAGCCTCTTTCAATCTAGTTTGTGTCACACAATGCATTTTTGCACGTAACACACAAAGTTGGTATCTTATTAGAAAAAATCATAAAATGCATTCAGCATTTAATGAAACGAAAGTGTTCTTAGCTTTGCATTCAGCACTTCATCTTTTCCTTTAGGCGATTTTGTTTCTTTTGTTGTAACATTTTCATGACCTAGTCTTGGTGCTCCAGTGACTGCAGTGAGAAACGATTTACTTTATGTTTAACTCAACTTTTTGTGAACCCTAATGTTCGGAATCGAATTTTCGAGTTAAATTCAACTAAAAAAAATTCTCTTGAATATTTATTAAATGTCAAATCAATGCAAAAAAGTGGTCATTTTGCCGAATGATGCGAAAAATATCCATTGGATGCGAAATCGCGATTGACATCGATTTCAACTTGGTTGACTGATCCGTGAACAAATGTTTGCTCAGAATTAAGTGCAAACAGTGAACAACAGGAGTCATCTTGTATTTGTCATTCTTTTGTCTGATTCTTTGAATTTGCTAGCAGGATTTGTCTCCTAACCACAATGACGCAGGGGAAGCTTTGTATTATATTTGCATTTTGCAATATAACATTGCAAGGGAAAGCCGTTTCAGCAACGGTGTTTTTGCAACACGCAGCAAAGCTATATCCCAGACAGCAAAACCCGTCATTTTTCGTTGATTCAACATCTGCAGACGTTGAATGAAGAAAAAAATGACAGATTTAGCTGTCTGGGATAGGTGATGCAAGAAAAATTGAATGGCAAAATTATAGCAATTTGTGTGAAGGTTGCCATGGTTAAAATCTTTACATTTAAACGAATTCTGCAGTGCATAGTGAATGCAAGAAATGATTAAAGTATCAGAATCCGCAAAGTTGTCTAGTCTTTCAATGTAATTTCTAATTCTTGTCCATTGGCGGTCGATAATACTACTTTTGAGATTCTGAGTTAAATCATGACCTGAAACATGCCTCAAATCTTTTAGAATGATTAATCGGATTTTTCACTTCGTTGTGTTTGCAGATCGATTTATTCTGCCGCAACCAAAAAGCTTAGATCTAACCAATGTTTGTACCACCATGGTTTGTACTGTGCACTTAGTAGTAATAGCCTGGGGTGGTCATCGTCATAGTTGTTACGTCGTCAAGACAATGTAACAGTGGAAACTTTTACCCGCACAGCAAATCAATCGTCTTTTACATTGATTCAACGTCGCAGAAATGTGAAAAAAATTAACTTTGAATAAATGTAAAAAACGATCAATTTGATGTCTGGGTGAGGTGAGACTTGTGTGAGTGATGTGCGACGGTGGATGGAATGTTGTAGGAAGAACTTGGGCGTTAGTGTAGAATGAGTTTGTATGTAAACTACTACTTTTCATAACACAACTTGTGCCTGGGGAATTGTGGGATTTATAACATTATCTTTGCCAACTCCTGCATTTAAAACAGGCTGATGTTCTCTTGAATGTCGCTGTGTAAGCTGGCAATAATAATATTTTTGGCTTGTTTTTCCACGCCTGATGGGGTATCAAAATATTGGGTTGTTGGTGTTCAGTGTTTACATTCCTAGCTGTGATAAGCAATGCAGTAATAAGAGTGAAAGCACAACGAAAGTCGCAGTGTCTTTCACCATAGTTTGGCATAGCCTTGCAATGCAATACACATCCTCAGAACGAGTGATACTCAAAGTAAAGTGTTAAGGGTCAGTGGTTTTAGAAACGTTATCACCATACCTTATGTAACACAGCGTGACGTCACAAAGTGCTACTCTTTTTATGTGATGACTAGGGCAAGTTTTTTTTGCACTAAAAACATGAGAAAGTTGCACTTAATTTTAACAAAAGTTGCATTTATTTATTTACCTTTTTACCATTCATTTACTTCGAAAGACTAGACACAACCTGTTTCCGTTTATGCGGGCTTGGCCAAAAGCCAAGTCATAATTCCACTTCTAATTTAGTTCGGGCGCTGTCGTGCTTGGCTGAGGTTGTTGAACTTCTAGCTTGCAAGCAAACTGTTGCGTCATAGATAACATTGAGATGCAGCTAATCCATCACATAGCTTTTGTTGTGCAAATCAAAGAGAATAGAACCATACTGTACTAGAAACAGTTTTATGGCATGTTTTTTAAATCACTCCTTTACAGTTTGCTCAATACTTGATAAAAGTTGCAGTAAAAAGTTGCATGAAAAATAGAAAAAAGTTGCAATATAAAATTCCTACAAACAGCTTAAAACATCATACTACATAAATTCTGAGTATTTAGGAAGCTGCCGGAAGCTGTAAAAAAAAGTTGCAAAAACTTGCCCTAGTGATGACCAGTATTATCAACAAACACTACATTCACTTCAGCAAGAAATCCTACTAAGCTGTTGCCAGCCAGCTACACCAAAAGCAAAGATCCTAATCGAACTAATTAATCATCCACATGCTACTAAGCACTGAACTATGGCAGATGAAACGGATGTGGAAACTATACCACAAAGTGATATTAAGAATAGCAATTCAAATGTCAGGTTTTTTCAATTTTATTTTGCTGTGGAACTCATTCAACAAATCAGTCGTTTTGTACATTGATACAACGTCTGCAGACGTTGCATCAATGTAAAAAGCGGCTGATTTGCTGTCTGGGGATATTCTGTCGGAAGTATGGCTGTGAAAATTTCGCGATTTGAAACAAATTTAAAATGGCAAGGTAAAAGAAATATACTGCATCAATGTGATAGGAAATATTTGTGATTATAAAAATGATTATCACCTGCTGTAGCGCTGAAGATCATCATCAAAATCACATGTTTTTGTCACATTGGCCTTTTTTTCTTGGCAATCGTTTGTGGTATAAACCTCTAAATTTTTCCAAAACGCCCAATATCTGTGCGGGGGCGATTCAGGCAGGTCGACTGCGTTTCTTTCCTGGTGGCATAGGTCCAGCGTGAGAGACAACGGAGGGGAGTCTGGAGGTGTTCTGTGTCCATTCCTCTTTCCATCGTTTTACTAATCGTAGGGTTATTTTGACAACGTTAACATTTTTCTGGTAATGAAAAAATTGCTACACTTTTATAACGATATTATAGCTACAGGACAGATGGTGTGGCATAAGTATTCTCTCAGCATATTTAATCATCGGGTGGAATACATGATGAACTTTAAATGTCAAAATTCATACGCGAATTCATCTCAACTTCGACAAATGGGTCAAAGCGATGGAAAATTAACATTTGAGTACAGTTGCCTAAGTGTAAAATAATTTTTTTAAAGAAACTCTTGATCCAATGTTCTGTTTTTTTTGGGGGTTCTTTTTTGCACAGTCTTAACAATTTCAAGTTTCGTAGTTTAAGTTTTTAATGAACGTCCAAAGTGTTTTCCAAAGTAAAAGAAAAAGTTGGCAATATCTTGAAACGTTAGAAATAAACCGCCAATAAAGCAAACTCCTTTGAAGCTGTTTGCTCAGACGGTTACTTTGACGGCCCTCAACGCCTGTGAGTGTGCATAGCAGTGTCTTAAACAAACTCCACCGGTGATTTTATTGTTTTGAAACAATATGAATCATGGAGGTTATCACTTTGTTTGCTCAGACGTCTGCGAAGCCATCTTTCAAGTGGCAAGCGAATATAAGCATTGAAAAAAAGTTTCTTTTACTTCTACACAAAATTTAGATTCCTGATATAGGCTTAGAAAAAGTCAAAAAGGTTCGGTTATATTAGGAAATACGTCAAGTATATTCACTTGTTTAAACCCGATTGCTTTGCCTTGCTTGTCTTTTGATACAAAGAAGCAATTGCCTTGCTCAAACACAGAGCGGGGTCGCACAGGGAATCGAACACCTCTTCGATTTCGAGCCATACACGCTGCTACTGCGCAACGCCCATACTACAAAACGTAAAAGAATTCTTTTATACGAAAGTGAAAAAGTTGCACTACAATTGCTAATTTTTTCCCAACGTAAAGAAACTAGCGGTCATTTATGTAGCCTACTCTGTTATAAGATACCCATTTTTGTTCATTGTGTCATAATCAGTATTTCACATTCGTCAACTTATCAACATGATAAAACTCGTTGAAACTCTGAGACCAGTTTCAAGACAGACGAAATATCATTCACCTAAAAAGAATGATCAATGACCGCTTGGCACTTAGACAGCAAAATGCGTCTGGGATAGAGTAAGGACTACAGCCAGAAACAACAAATAGTTGTTTTGTTTTCCAATGTTTAACCTCTCTCTTACGCAAAATCAAAATAATTTCATTGTTTGAAGAAGTCTTACAACGGAAGTAGGTCATAGAAGCAAAGTGTATAACGTGGACGTCCACGTCTATAGCACGGAAATGCTAAACAAAAAAGCGGTCAAAATTAACGGCTTGGTATTTAGAAGTATTAACTTGAATATTGCACATACAGAAAAAATTATCCCATTAACGTAGACTTGTAGAAAAATGATTAAAAGTCGCGGAAGCTTTGCGCAAAAAAGTAGAAGCTCTCTGTACAGATTTTAAAACGGACGAAATACCATTGGCTTGAAAATGAAAAACGATCAAAAATAAGCACTCGGCACTTTGATTATGAAAACACCCGAGATTGTGCAGGGCCTCCAAAGTAAATTCCAATTTCATACAGGCGCATGGGAAGATATCTGTGATGCTGGGTCGAGCTGCTAGTCTGTTGTACGGAGGAGGTTTATCTGTCACCGGATCGCATCATCTGTGTGGAGACTATTTGTTCAGTGGTCACACGATCATTCTCGTTATCACTTACCTCACAATTACAGAGTGTAAGTCTTTTGTTTCTTTTGTTTTTGACTACGTTCGCTCGCCTCAATCCAAATGGTATTCTCGAGAGAAAGCATTTTTTTATATATGGCCGTTATTAATACCGCAAGAGAAATCAAGAATAGTTGAGTGCTAAATGAAGAAGACCTTTATAAATGTGCGTTTCTTGATAGTAAAGTAAAGGTGAGTCCCATACTTGATTCAAGCCTCGGGGAACGAGAAGATAAGGTTCTCATTAGACTAAGCCTTCGGCATTAACGAGAGTAGGGTGGCCAGTTCCTTTCTCTCAGCCGCCTTTCCTTCAGCAACTACGCCCACCCAGTTTGTTACACCCTGGGTAGAGGTGAGCGGTGTTTTTTCAACAACCAGCTTAACCTGGGAGTCGAACCAGGATTGCATGATTGGAAAGCGAGCTCCTTATCCGCTGCACCATCCCACCGCCGTTTCTTGATAATATGTCTAAAAGAGGAAAAAATGGCACAAGTCTCAGTCCAATCTTGCAGGTAACAACACTCGTTTTGGAGATGTCCAGTGTAAAGTATGGGATGAGCATCATCTTGAGTACCAGATTCAGCAAGGAAATGTCATTGTGCCATTTTTTCTTTATTTGCATTGGTGCTGTTTTTTCGTGTACCATTTTTTTCCATTCACCTCACATTACAACAGGTATATTTTATTCCTGAAGTGTGCAGCCAATACTTGACCTGCGTTTGATTTTATGTTTACATTTTTCAATTTAAAACACTCAGTTCTGAGTCCAAGTGGTTTAAAATATACTTATTTCCCCAGAGAATTGCACCACAGCATGCTGTAATGCCCAGGTTTAAAGGCTTTAACGCATGAGCGATTACATAGTTTGGCAGATGTATTGAAGAAACTCTAGCGACGTTAAAACAATGCAACGAAGCAACTTTTCTGCAGCTAGAAAGGAATATCCATCCAGCAAAATCTGATTGCAAAAAGGATGAATTTTACTAATTGGGCGAATTTATCAGCTACAAATACCGAAGTTCATAATTTTAATCTTTGCAAAATTTTTGGATGATTCAGTTCAAAAGAATGTGCGGCATTCTTGTGATAGCGCGATAGCATCCGACACTTTGTAAGCATTTCACCAGTCACAATACGTCATGGTGGAAAGCAATATTCTCCTCACTCAATCACTGACTCAACTCTAAACTTATAAAAACAAAAGAGATGACATCACATACTCTTTAAAGTTTCCAGTCAAGAACTTGACGCCATCGTCTTGACGTCTAGGGACGTTGAAATGATATTCGAAAGGCAACATTGCATTGCTGGCGAATTTGCTACGCGGATAACCTTTATTGTTATTGGGCGTTTCATTGGCGCGGGCTGTCAGCATGCTGCGGTTGTTGCATAACCACCTTGTCAATAAGGTTGTTGCTGAAAGGGATCTCTTCAGCAACAACCTTGAAGAATTTTTAATATAAAATCTTACGTCCGTACAACAACTAAACATTGTTGAATCATGGCTGAATCATAAAATAAATCTGCGTTTTACCAGTGACTGCAGGCTAGAACATCACAAGATGTTGAAAAAGATAACTAGCTTTATATCTGATGCTGTATTTCCATCAGTGTCCCTCTATTTATCTTATTTATTTTTGTTGTTTTCTCAAGATATTTTACATGTTCCAGCTGATAAGGTTGTTTACGGATAGACTACCTATTTTCAAGTATTACTGTTGAAAGATGGTACTGCTATTTTGCATTCATCAAATGCTGGCATTTGCACACCAATCTAACCTCTTCTGAGTGTAATTTATTAAGAATCGATTTCGCTATAGTAATAGCATCTTCAGCTGAAACGTTAGGTTTTTGAAAAATTTCCACCGCTTCCAATAAAACAAATATTTCGGTTATTCGAAAAAGATGAAGTATTTCGGTTATTCGAAATGAAAATTCTCGCAGCGACTTTTTGTCTCAGTGCGAAACTCTTTCGTCTTTTCGTTTCGAATTCGTTTCTTGAAATGAATAATTTCGTTTTGCTCAAATGAATTTGCCCCGTAGGCCACGATTTGCCCCAAACACTCTTACAACACAACTGAGATGTCTATGATGGTTTAGCTACGTCGGTTTATAAAGTTTTTATATATTCTCAACAGCATCAGGTTCTCTCGCCTGTTGCTGAATTCTGATCAATTATAAACGTGCAGTTATTTTTGGAAAAGGGCGCGTTGGCAGTTGCCGACTTAATACAGTGCATCCTGTTTGGGCAATGGGCACTTTCCATCAGGGCTCGAAAGCGAAGTAATTCGTCTGGCTTTTACTGATTAATTTGTTATCAAAGCGTTGCAAACAACACATTTGCTGTTTCAATCTCCTTGCCTCGGCATCCCAAAAGCGATAAGTCGCACATTTTCAAAATCACGAAAAATCGAACTTTATTGCCTCGTCAACAGATACGCCGAAAAGATGGTGGTGGCTGCATTGGATATCCTGGTTGCTCTCTGCTATCGGCATCGTTTGTATATTGCTCGCTCATGATCATTACACGGTCGATGTGGTCGTCGCTTACCTTCTGACGACAAGATTATTTTGGTCATACCACACCATGTGCAACATGGGGGTAAGTATATTTTGTGATAGTGTATCTGTTGCTGGCTTTGGCAAAGATGAGAATTGCTCCATACCAAGTTGCGTTGGTATGATCAACGTCAATACAATGCAATGAAATGTTTGTTTGATCTGTGCTATGTAGATCATACACAAACCAAACACCTTTGTGCTGTTACTTTTACCAGTTTTGTATACAATACAAACAGGTTTACAAGTTGCATTTATTGCAATGCTTGATGCTTGCTAAAAGAAACGCCGGCTGCATAGCCGAATAGTGAGACCCCTGGTTCGATAGGGCACCGGTTCGGTACCGCTCAAGAGCGTGTGGCTGTGTTTTTTGCAAGAAACTTAAAGGCATGTCGACTGCGGAGTGGCGCCCTTCCTTTGACTAAAGCTCTTGATTTCTCTCATGATTATCAACAAGTACACTGCTCTAGAGTGAAATGCCTACAACCAAGGCTATGGCCTGCTGAAATCATAGGTCACTTGCGGTTAAGTGCGCTTTGATGCCCCCATAATGCCCCTAAGTAGCATGTTGTAGAAAAGGAAACTCAGCAAGTGTGTAATAATGTAATCATCGTCTCCCACACAGTCGTGCGGTGTTCTCAATGTTGTATGACGCCTACAAACAATTGAATGATGATGTGCTTCTATTTTTGTCTCACTGCTCACTTGAAGTAATCCTTCACTACTTCCTCGTACGGTAATCTGTTCATAGGTCGTCATACTCTGTCAACGCTTTAGAAAATAAAAAAACTGCATGTCGGCGAGCTGTTGTAGTCCGCCTTTATTGCTGTAATTATTTATCAATACATTGAAGGGGTACTCGACTAAGAGTCTTTTAATATCCCTCAGATGATTCATTGATTCTCGGTTGGTGTGGTAAGATCAAAACCATACTCGGAGACCGCAAACTTGGGCTTGTATTTTTTGTGTTTGCGTGTTGTTTTAGATTTGCGGATTGCTTGTTTTTTTACTTTTTGTTAACGAAAATTTGCAATAATAAGGCAGGGCGTGGAGAAAACTTGCAGCAGTTCATATATATACGTTAAATTACTCTGGTGCGTGGGAGATTTTTTTTTCAATTGTCGCTAAGCGGTTTGCCACCATTTTCTGTGGACTTGCGTATTTTGGCCTTGTTTTTTCAGATTTGCTTAGTTTTTACAAAATAACCTTGCAACGCTACTTGAAAGGCAATTCTTTTTTGTGTGGTTCAAAGTGTCTGTGAAGATATGGAAACCTGATAGAAATGGAACTGTCAGTTGATGCTACCAATACACAACATACCTGTAATTCATATGCAGTCTACGCTGACAGCAGGGCTCATCATTTGATTACTGGTCACTTTTTTTGGACTTTGCATCCTTTAACCAAAAATGGATAACTAGCTGCTGTTGCGTCATGGCGGTTGCTTGGGTCAGCTTTATAAAACATGCAGGTTTTGTTTAAACACGATTTATTGCAACGATGTAGTCAGCTAGCTGGCGTGTGGTGATGAAAATGTCACCCGCAATGTATTCCCTTATCATGCATTTTGACACACGGCGATGCTGTCATTTCCTGAAATGAAATCATTTCATTTCTGACGTTATACCACAACACTTTGAAGCTTCGATTCTCACTGTGGACAGGAGAAATGTCTTTCTATGATTAAACCTGTGCTTTCTGTTTTGTGGTTGGTTTAAAACCAAATTTTTGAATCAATCAGATACGTTGGATCAATGTAAAGCCGACGGATGTTGTTAGCTGAGGAATGTGAGAGTGAAAGCGATTTCGAGAAGTTTTCTCAACCATCAGCAAACATTTTTAAATATATCTTTTTGCGATAACCATTTCATACAGCTGACTGTGCAGCCAACAAAGTGACCTAGCCAGCAAATCGGTCCTTTTTTGCATTGATTGAACATCTGCAGAAGTTGAATAAATGCAAAAAAGGACTGATTTGCAGGCTGGGGAACAACACATGCTCACTACTTCATTGCAGTATTGAAAACATAATCTTCACAAACACACGGAATTTCACAAAGTTCTAAAGGAAACTTCGCTTCCTTTCTTGCTCCAGCGAAATACGAGTCTCTCTCGAAACAGCTTGGCGTCTCAATATAATTGCCCACCGTATTGCGAAGCCGTATATCCTCTATTTGAAATTTCGTCGGTATGACGCACTCGCCATGCACGACAGTAGATGTTCAACTAATTTTCCCTTCTGGCCTCTTTCATCCAAGCTAAGACCTTCTACTTCGCTATCAGACATACTAACCCGGTCTCGTTAGAAACGGTTCAACCAACGCCGCCTGACGTTGCAACGCTGTAAAACTTACAACTTTTGCTGGCTGCCAGTTGGAAGCACTATCATGATGCTGAGCGAAGTTTTATGGTTCACCATCTGGCTATGAAAATTTAGTGATAGTCGACATGTTCGAGCGCCAGCAAGTTTTTTTTTTATAATTGTGAGGTTTCACTTGTGTGCCATAGGCGGACGGAAGTTTTTTCGTTTTCCCGCTCTATCTTTCACGTTCACCACGCTGAGAATTAAAAGCAATCTAAGGGAAGTAAAGTCAATGAAATAAAGTTTTTTTTTTTATTAACTTATTGCGGTGTGGTTTTAAAGGGCGGGGAAACCCAAATTCACTTTTTGCGAGTTTTTTGTTTCAGCGTGATGTCATTGTGTACAACATGCGTTTTAGCAATAAAAAAGTCCAAATTTTGTTGCCCTCGTCTCGCTAAGGCCGCTTTTGTTTGATACCCGTTTGCGAGGTCTCGTTGCGCATCAAGCTGTGATTCTGTTCGCTGTGACGTCACAAGGTACATATAGTTGTGGCCAAAAGTTTAAGACCAGACTTGATTTATGGCGATTTTTGCATTACTTCAAAATACTGCATCATATATTGTTTCAGTTGCATCATCTTTATGCATCATCTTATATCTGATGCAGTATTTTAAAGTAATGCAAAAATCGTCATAAATCAAGTCTGGTCTTAAACTTTTGGCCACAACTATATGTACCTTGTGACGTCACAGCGAACAGAATCACAGCTTGATGCGCAACGAGACCTCGCAAACGGGTATCAAACAAAAGCGGCCTTAGCGAGACGAGGGCAACAAAATTTGGACTTTTTTATTGCTAAAACGCATGTTGTACACAATGACATCACGCTGAAACAAAAAACTCGCAAAGTTAATTTGGGTTTCCCCGCCCTTTAAGTAAGAGTTCTGGACACAAGGAGTCGGTTTCAAAATCTTAATTTGATAGGTTGATAAAAAATCAATTTTTTATCGTTTGGTCATTTTTTTTAATTTTAGGTCAATAAGCCAATTTTATGTAATTGACATGTCCACTCATTGTCCAGTCCAAATACTTTTTTTTATGTGCTGAGAAAAAACTGATACTAACAACTTTTTGTTCATCAATCTCAACCTGTGCTTCATTTAGCTTCGTAACATTAAAATCACTGCAAAACAATTACGACATTTCCAAAATCGTTGACATAGAGAAATCAGAAAGTTAATTCAGCACCGGTTCGACACGCTCAAGAGCATGTGGCTGTGTCTTGGCAAGACACCAAAATACTTGCCGTTGATTGAGGAGTGGCACCCCTTCGATTATACCCCTTGATTTTTTTTCATGATTGTGGACAGTACACTGCTCCAGGGGAAATTATTATACCCTTTTTATGGCCTACTGAACTGAACATTACGTCACACATGGCGTCACATCTCAACTCTTGTTGTTAGTGAACGTGATGTTCATTGTGGAGTTAGTTGCCTGTTTAGTGCTTATACGGTACAGCCTTCAGACGACCCATAATATGTGCTGTTCAGGATTTCAATGTTTTTTCGTTGAGTTATATATTCTTTCGTTCAAGCAGCCTTATTTTAAATATAAAATGTAAGAAACAATGGTTCATTTAGCCAAATTTTCGTTCGATCAATAAAGTCAACTTTATTGAATTTTAAAGTCATTGTTTTTGAAATTTTAGGTCAATAAAAACTTGCCCCAGCAAAAACTAAAAATAGATAGCGTACGCTGCTACCTCGACAGCAAACAGGTTTATTAATGGAGTGCGAATCCCGCTTCTGAAATATCCCCGCATTTGAGGCAGTTCGGTACCCAACGTCTGTTTACGTTTAATCACTGTAAAATGGACGAAATTTGTCATTTGGGAGATGGCATACATCCCCAAATAAATTCCGTACCTTCATTCAAAAAAGCATACTCGACCTTATTTTTGGACTTTGCCCATTTTCCAAAGTTTGTGAACTTTGGATTTTGTTTATATAATCGCCCATTCCTGCGCGAGATCAATCTACAACTGTGTTTGTTTCAACATATAATTAGATTCTGTTTTTGCGCAACGGCTTGCACAAACGGAGTGTGATATTGATTACAGCTTTATTAATTATTTAAGTTACGTTGGAAAGGTTTACGCTAAATTGAGTACGTTTTGCGTAACCCGACGTAGAACTGACGCAAAAGTGTAGACTAACGATTTTTTTTTCACTTTAGGCTCTCAAGGATGTGAGCAAATCCAACCTGTTGTCACGGGCGTGGTGGTTTCCAATCTTTTGCTACCTTGAAGGGAACGCGCCCACGAATGGACGTTTGCCACGTCAGTTTGAATGGCCGTTGCCTTGGCCACAACGACTGTGTAATGTTGTGAGGCATTCTCGAAAGTCACCCATCAAAGGTGTATGACGATGTCACGTATGAGGAACAACATATTTGGTTTAATACAGACAGAATTTCGGGAACGTTCATCTCTCACTTGAAAGTCTCTACCCTTGCAGTAGCGAAACTTTGAAACGAAACTTTCCAGAGTAACGATAAAAAACATTACCAAAGTTGTTTGCAGCAGAAAATCAATTATCTTTCTGAGAGTTTTGATTTGAATAGAAAAACAAATTGCCGTTTTTTGTAAGTTTTGTCTGAACCTGCAGAAGCAACACCGTGGTGATGGAGTGTTTCTGTACTGACAAAAACGCCATCAACGGGAATTTCGTTACAACGATTCAAATTGAACCAATCAGCAAGCGATTTTTCAGGAGAGAATAATGACGTCTTTGTGTGCCATGACGCGATTGCTGTAATTTTACCTCAAAATTGTAATTGCTGACGCTGAATTGACTGATTCTCGACATTTAATCGTTTAGTTTCTCCAACAAGCTATTGCTTTTTTGCTCGTTGCAACAAAAATACCGTTGACTTCGGACTTCACCAGGTGATTGTATCATTTTAAGATGAAATTTTGCGCTATGTGAATGTCACTTAAACCACAGTATGTAGTAAATTTTAGGCCAGAAAAATTTCAAACGCATTTTGTGATCTGTCTTCATTTGCCATGACAACGGCACTGCTTCATTCGACATATTTTTCATCCATGACGTCTCGTTTGCGTTTCGTTGCCATCAGTGTTACCGTACGTTGAATTGCATTGAATAAAGGCAGCAGCGAGTTGGTTAGGCTAGGATTGTTTTTCAGATAGCCAGCACCCAATCATCATATCAGTTTTTATTGATTTAATGTCTGCAGACGTTGAACCAATAAAAGTGGAGCTGATTTGCGAGATGGGTAAATCAGCTGCTTTGTTTCTGTGAAGTGCAAATCGTTCATTACGTTTCATCATGCTGCATTACACATTGCAAAAATTGTCTGTAAATAGGTACATTGAGTTTTTTTCTCGTTGAAACAAACTCAATTTTGACGTCTCCGTTGATTTTACATCATGAGATGCAAAACTAATCTGACTCGTTTCCACCGTCGTTCTTGTGTTTGTTTTAGTACGCTGTTTTGAATTCTTTTACATTCTCGTTATTTAGCTTTTCATCAACAAATCGTTTTTTTTTTAATTTGTTGCGTTGTCAAATTTCCGCTTTAAATTTCTGTCCGATTTGTTAATTTTTGAAGAACGATCGCTGTGACACCTGTCAATTTGTACGCAGTAGTATCCCGGACGCAAAATTTTTTTTCCCACCAAATTTCTGTCTCATTTGCATATTTTGGTAAAAGTTTGTATTAAAACCGTGTGAATGCAACATCTTCTCGTTGGCACGGATGGTTCAGTCGTTTCATCCTTTGCCTAGTGATCGTGAGAACGAGGGTTCGACGCCCGTCAAAGTCAAACTTTTTTTTTTCTTTAAATTAATTTTTGAGGTGCACAAGAGCTTTTCAAAAAAAGTAGGGTTAGGGAAAACGTATGTTTTATTATCATAGCAGAATTTCATTGGCAAATAGTTATTTCGCAATCAGAATCAACCAATCTCTCAAAACACCTTCGGAAAATCTTACTTTTAGAGTGACTAGAATTAATGAGACAGAAATCTCGTGGGAAAAAAAATTTCGCATCCCGGACAGCAATTCATGTCATTTTTACATCGACTCAACAATCTGGAAACGTTGAATCAATGTGAAAATGGATTGATTCGCTGTCTGGAACACGCAAATCATTCTATTTTTATAACGCTAAAACAATGAAAAAGTAGACCGACTTGCTAGCTTGAAATTTCACCAACCAAAATTTGCTCTTTTTACATCACTTCGTTGTCTGACTGGACCCTGGTCAATCAAACAGCTGCCAGTTGCTCCACTTTCTAGATAGAAAATAGTCATTTTTTACATTGATTCAACGTCTGCAATATAAAAAATGACTGATTTGTTGTCTGGAATTGTATCAAGTTTGATTGTAGCGGCGTTGGTCGTCTGGCCAATAGATTGCTACGACCACAACTGCAAAATCTGTTCCTTTTTGCGTTGATTCAACGTCCACCTACATTGAATCAAAGTAAAAAGGATTGATTTTGCTGACTGGAACGGTTTTGAATGTGCCAGTTTTATTTAATTCTGCAGTCAAATGTGATGTCGCGAAAAACAGCACCGATGGCCGTCTTCATCTTGTTGCACCGAGAACGTTGTCCTCAACTACCGTTTATTGCAGTTGAACGCCTTCTTTTCGATGCTGAAAAAAAAAACTTGTGATCTTCAAGTAAACTCTTGTGTTACTATCGTTACAAGAACAAACGGTTACCAGAAGTTTTTTTGCAATCTATTGTCATCTTCGATTTTGTACTATAACAATGCAACCATGACGTTTTTTGTTACTGCTGCAGCGCCAATGCTTTGTTTCCCGAGAAATTGCAATACAACATCATGTGTTACTGCTCTTCTGTGTTTAACTTTTGTTCTTCCAGCAACATAGTGTTATTTTGAACATGACTTTACGTGAAATCTGTTTTAACTTTTGTTGAAATTTGCAACACTTCTGTTCTATCCAGCCAGCAGAAGTTTATATTTTCACACTGTTTCAACGCTACATGGTCTAAAAGCGATGTAAACAACTAAACATGGCAGCTCTTTTAGATGAAATGCTTTTCTCATCATTCAATGTTAAAATCTTCAAAAGTGCATGGAGATCGTTTGCTGCTCTGCATTATTTTTGTCCGAAACGAACCTGACAAATTTCGTTGGTATGAAGTTACAGTTGCACCTTGAATGAGATGTGTAGCCATGTAAATGTGATGATCCACTGAATAGGTTAAAGATTGTAAAATCGATTTCGCGAAGGCAAAATCATAAAGAATTCATCTTTCTCAAGGAGCTGTTCAAACATCATATGACGCCAATTTTTTGTCGTTTTCTTCCCTTTATGACGTAATCGTGGTAACGTTTCTCACACTCTCTCCCTCAAAAGGCATCGTATATTGCGTGAAGAGTGCAAAGATAGAAATTGTGAATTGGTAAGAAATCATATTTTGACTCTATTTGTAATGAGCAATAAAGTAACCGCTATTTTTAGTTGAGGATTCGTGAAAGACTTGCTAAAATTTGAAATTGCCGCGTGGTTTCATTGAATAATTGTTACACTAGCAATGGTTTTGTGATTTTCTCGCTATATCATCAATGATCTTTTTACTTTTTGACTGTTCGGTATTAAAGTACGATTAACTTTCACTGCCTGCCATCTGTGTTTTTACGTTAATTTTTTGACCGCTATTATTTTGTGCTCGAAACATGAGGCAATCGGCCACCATGAAAAATCTTCTTTATTTTTGGATAATATCTTGAGTTATGTAATGGTGTCGTGGCGAGCAATATTGGTCCTTTTTAGATTGATTCAACGTCTGCAAATGTTGATGCGACCAATTTCCAAGGGACCAATTTTGCAAGCTGGTCTGAGCTCGTTTCCGTCCAAATGTTTTATTCAAAGATTGTTATTTTCTGTCAAACTGAGACAAAATTTTTGATTAGGATTTTTTTTACCAACTTTTTACATATTTCCAACTACAAATTTGGCTTCAATGGCGATGCAATGCTTTTCATTTATAATTGTTTTCTGAAATATTCGTTTTTTAATATTGACACTTGAAACTTTCAAAATGTGTAGGCATGCTCAAGGAAACGTTTGGTTGTCTTCAACTTAGTCCATGTGTTTCTTACTCGTACATCTGTTTGATTTGCCATTCATTTTAGTGCAAGTGGTGTTTGGCGTGGCATCCGTTGTAGGAAATGTAAAATAAAAACATCATTTTCCTTTGAATGTCATGCTGATGCAGTAATTGTGTTAACGTTTGGCAAACATCTGGGAAACTATTGATAAATGTAGTAGTAGTAGTAGTCCAGTTTTAATCCGGTGATGTCCCCGTTACCGAGGGTGGCCGGATTCACCTCCAAGTGCCGCAATCGTCTTCACACCCTGCCTCCACATCGAAATTCTTCCTCTCATTTTCAACGGAAATCTTCTACCACATAACAACTCTCGACACTCTCTGAATTTCACCCAACCAAACCTTCCTCTTGCAGTCACTGCCGCTTCACAACCACCACTGGCATTCAATCTATCTCCTAGATAGCAAAAGGCATTTACTGATTCAACTTCGTCATTCAGCTTTTCAACAGGACCAATCATTCCTTCCTCAATCTTCTTGCATCTTTCACATTCAAAACCATCTCCAGATCTGCATGTCACTCTCTTCATCTTTGCACATCTTCCATGCACCCATTTCTTGCATTTCGTACATGTAACAGAATTTGCCATCACTTTTCTTCCGCAGACGCCACATGGGTCAATTTTGCTCATTGTGATTTCCCCTTCCGTTCCGCTTATTACGACCTTTGTCTTTTTGATGTTCACACGCATACCTTTACATTCAAACGACTCCTTCCACTTCTCAAATTTCCCTCTCAGATCTTCCATTGTGTCACTCAACAAAACCAAATCATCGGCGTACAGTATCTCCATTAATGAATCTTCTCTTACACATTCGGTAATCACATCAATCACAATGGCAAAGATTAGAGGAGAGAGGACAGAACCCTGGTGTACACCGACCTTCACCGAAAACTCGTCTGATAGGGCAGATCCAACGCGAACTCTCGTCCTTGCACCGTCGTAAAGACCCATTACGGCTTGCACGAGAGCTTCTGGCATTACTTTTTTTCTCATTGCCCATTCCATCACTCTTCTTGGAACTCTATCAAACGCCTTTTCCATGTCCACGAAACACATGTACAAGTTCTTACCCTTGTCCCGATATTCCTCTTGCAACCTTCTCAAAATAAAAATAGCATCTGTCGTTCCCTTCCCAGGCATAAATCCACACTGCATCTCGTCCAGCTTCACCACAGATCTTATTCTATTCTCCAACACCCTTTCCACTACCTTCATTGCATGCTCCAACAGTTTTATTCCCCTATATGACCCACAATCCATTACATCACCCTTTCCCTTGAAGATGGGTATCACCACACTCATCTTCCATTCATTTGGCATTCCTTTTCCATCTAACACACGTTGACTGATTTCCTGCATTGTTTTCAATCCTGTCTCTCCACTTGCGCGTATCATTTCCACAGTGACTACAGATAGTCCAGGAGCCTTCCCCGATTTCATTTTCTTCATTGCTTGCGTCACCTCCTCTCGAGTAACTCTCTTTAATGGACCTGCTACCACGTCGGCTTCCACATTTTGATCCCAATCGTTTTCTTCGTTCATTATGTTTTCCATATGTTCTTTCCAAATTCTTTCACGATCTTTCTCACTGAAACCAAGTTTTCCATCCCTTCCTTTAATACATCGTTAGTTACATCGTTAGGACTGTTTTTTAATTTGGTCAATTCCTGCTCAGCTTCTTCATAGCTTTTGCAACTATTCTCTTTGTCCGATTTTTCAATTGCTTGTACTTGAGCTTAGTTTCTTCTGATCTATTTCTGCTAGGGAGGGGCACAAAATTGCAAAATCAACAATTCAATAATGAGTACACCTGAACTTTATGCTATGGATCAATGTCAATGCACTAAAAAATTTTTTTTTTATTTTGGTCGCAAAAACCCCCCGGATAATCAGATATCAAAAATGTGGGGGGGCGCAGATGGTTTTTCAGAGGTAATTCCAGAACCACTTGTCAGAAATGCTTGCAATTGGTCTTAAAAGATGCAGAATAACAGTCTGAGCAGTTTGAGACCTTATTTTTTAATCTAACAGAACATCAACATGATATTTTTTTAAAAAGTGACATTTTTCTTTTTTTTCACCCCTAAAAAACATTAATTTTGCATTTTCTCAGAGTTTTAAAATAAATAAAAAAAACATACTTACAATTTACCAAATTATAGGTTACTGATGGAGTAGTTATAATAACAGTTGCCAGTCTTCTTCTGTAGGTTGGAAGAAACAGTTAAAGTTTTCTATGGTCTTAAACTGAAGGAAGATAATCAAGTAAACTGGGTGAAGTACGCAAAAATACATATAAATAAGTATGCAAAATGACCTCTAAATACACGCATTAAATACAGGAAAGTGTTGTAGTATGTAAAGAGATAGAGTCCACAAAGTTGCAATACTTCGAACACGTTCTCCCAGAAAGTTCATTCAACATTAGATAGGGTTAACGTTTCAATGGCAGAGTCAAAATCTTTCTATGTTACGGTTGAGGAACACTGAAGTTTACTCAGGTAAATCAGCAAACGTACTCTCAATGTCACTGATGACTTGCAAAAGTTTCCTGTTGAACATAAGGCAAGGATGTGTGTGACAAAAGAGATATTGAGGAATATGGTCAACACTAAGATCAATAGCAACCATTTCATCCGCATGAAGATTATGTGTAGCTAAATCTGTCATCTGAAATGTAATTTTCTTGAAAATTTCCTCAACTGCAACACCACTCACAGTGGATAAAATAGCAAGGATGGTTTGCTTTAATAAAGCCAAGTTTTCTCTGTATTCATTGCTCACAGGTAAAGCTGGGAGCCTTCTATAAGTAGCTACCATTAATGGTGATACTCTCCAGTACCCTGGAGCTTAGAGCCATCAGTGTGATAGGTTACCACAAAATCACTGCTATCCATAATCTCCTCTACCAAGCAACCACTAGAGACAAAGCATGTATGGCACCTCTAGTTCTTCGAATACTTTTGCTGTGGGGAGCTGTATCAAGATCAATCAGCTCTTCATTTTCATTATGATATTTCCAGTTTTTCCGATCAAACATTATTCCGACCAGTTTCAATCACTGCAGGTGTTGCTTGCATTTTGGAGCAATGGTTATTTACTAATCAACACATCAACTGTTTTGTAAAAAGTTGGCCTTACAATGTTTGAGCTCTGTCGAATATGTCTGTATTCTTTGGGAATGCAATCACTTGAAGATTTATCAGTAATAATGTGACTACAGGGCCTTTTCTTACTTTTAGATTGTTCCATTTCTGGAGAATAATCATCATGGTCATCAGTTTCCATTGCAACATCTCGTGCATCAATAGCTTCAACAACACTTGCTGTTCAAAGCCAATTCTTCCCTCCTTTCTTCTTTTGCTGCATCTTCTCAAATTTACGTTCTTGAGCAATTTTCCTTTCCATGAATTTTTGCCATCTATTTGTTACTTCTTCACAGTAGTGCTTGCGAACTGTTCTCATATCATCCAGAAACTTCCACTCCATTTCTCCCATCTTTATTCCATACATATGTTCCAAAGCCACTCTTCGTTCCTTATTTTCAAATAACTTGGTCATGGATGCATTGAAGTCAGTAAAGATGGACTTCTTTGCTGGCTGCATATAAAATTTTTTGCTTTGACTTTTTCATGGTATCTTTGAACAAACTATAAAGACTAATAGCACGCTTCTTGACAGTCTTCAAACTGACAGTGTACACGTTGCAATACATCCAGTGATCCATTAGATTACCTACCATGATATGACATGCCTCATCTACAGTTTTTAGAGCTTCGCCAGCACGGTAATCACGCAGCAAATATATCATACATTGAACAATATCTTTTTTGGACGGCAAAGTTCCTTTTCTCAAATCTTCTGCTTCAGTGTACGTTTCCTTTTCAACTACCCTTTGGCTTTTTGATCTTGTGGTGTATACCCCACTAACAGATGCCATCTAATTTGGTTGAATACAACACATATATGTCTTAAAAGTTTTGCTTACAATATATAATAGTATATTAAAAGGGACTGTATACTCACATTCATTGAAAAAGCATTTACATTTTTGGGTCTAATATTATTTTTTTCTTCCTAATATAGCCAACTATATAGCCCATGGAGTATAGTTAACTTTTTGTTTTTATTAAAGCACTTCAATACTTAATCATTAACAAGTAAATGTTATATTAAAATGTATTTTCTCATGAAAATATTTAAAATCCTTGTTTTCTGGAGGAAATTAGTAAAAAATTTCATATATTTTATGATTATAAAATAATGTTCTTTGGTTGGAGCACCAAAAGTGGTTGTTAACCACTTACCTAATTTTTCTGCATCTTTTGAGACCAATTTGAACAGTTTCTGACAAATGGTTGTTGAATAATGTCTGAAAGTCACATTTTCGCCAGCGCTACTCCCCCAGATTTTTTAAAATCCCATTATCCGGGGGGTTTTTCAAACCAATTTCAATTTTTTTTTTCTTAGTGCCCTAAGTATGTCTTATAGCATAAAATTAAAGTGTACTCATACCAAAGTAAATTTTAAGCCCCTCCCTATTTCTGCACCAAGCCTTGCATGCGACTTTTTTCTCCCCAATTACTTCCCTCACATCTTCATTCCACCACCACCTATCTCCTCGATCCATCCTGCCTTTTGTTTTCCCACAAACTTCATCGCAAGCTTGCAGAACTCCATTCTTGAAGGATCCCCATACATCATTCACATCGTTGTGAACAAGACTTTCAACTCTCTTTTCAAACCTTTCTCTTGTGTCGGCATCTTCTAACTTCCAAACTTTTCTTTTGATCACCCTTTTTTTATTTACAGTTTTCTTCAGACCTTTCTTGTCCAAATCGATAACCACCAACCTATGCTGAAGTTCGCATGGTTTCGCTTTCACATCTTTGATCAGTTTTCTGCTTTTTCCTGCATACCAACCCAAAGTCAATTTCGGTTTCATTTCCACCTGCACTGAAAGTCACTTTTCTTCCTTCCTCTTTCTTAAACCAGGTATTTGCAACACACAGGTCCTTTTCATCACAGAACTCAAGTAGTCAAGTATAAATGCTATGTGAAAGCGATTCACAGAAGATTTTTTGGCTATAGAAGTGGACAGATTCAACGATGGCGCTTATAGGTAAATGGTGGCTGTCTCTTTCACTCATTTTAGTCACGCACACCAAATTTTGTTATTCTCCTTCGTGGAACACAACGCTGATGTGGATCAGTAATACAGTGTTGCTGGAGCTCCGCCACCTCTCCGCTGTAAATTCAAAAAAGACCTGGCAACACTGATATTAGGGAGACTTTTTGTCATTTTCTGAAAGTTGAAACAAAGGTGCCTGGAAGAGCTACTCTTGTACCAATGAAATTGTCACTACACCCCTAACTAGGATGGTTTGAGCAAAATTTTGAGGCTCTGGCTGGAAAATGCTGTCACAAATAACCTATTGAAATGCTAATGCTTGTGAAGCTTCGGTTTTTATCCATATTCAAGAGACAGTCATCGGCTTAATTTCTTGCCCTATTTTAAAGAATTTAATGAGTTGGTTATGCCTAGATTCACAACTTGATCAGTGTGGTTGCAAAGAACCTGGGAACCAGCTATCATTGGTGATTAGGTACTATGCCTGATGTACTGTATATATAGCTGCTCTGTTGGTTAGCGCGTGACTTCGTGAATGAAAAAGCTTCAAAATCAAGCGGCGCTCGTTCGAGTCTGGGGGTGTGCGCTTGAGCAACTCATTCTAAGGACTGCTTTCCATTCAGCGACACCCAATGGATGGAATAATTCCCCGGCAACAACACTTCAACAATCGGAAACTTCACTTTGTCAATCTCGGTAACCGGCCCTGCTTTAAGAGCCTCTACAAGTAGGCCTATGCGAAACTACCAGCAATAACCTATCAAGGCTTTGTCAGTCCGAGGATAAAGGTAGGGTTACGAAAGGAAATTTCTTTTTCATTGTTCCAAGCGCATGCATTATAACAACTCACGAGCAAGAAAACAACCAAAGCGCTTGTTAGACCGCGTCATTTTCCTTCCCTGCCAGTTGTTACATTTTATCTATAGTAAATAAGAAAAATTTCTCTGGGAACTGTTCAAATGGCCTACTGGTTCAGGAGTTTGCTTTTGTTTTGAGCAACGCATTTTGAGAACTACTATACATTCAACGGCACCTAGTGAATGAAATAATTCACAGACAATAACACTTCAAGCATTTGATACTTCAGTCTGGCAAACTCGGTAACCGAGCCTACGTTAGTAATTCAAAGCTTTTAAAAAAGAACGCGCATTGCGCATCTATTAGGATAAACCTATCAAAGCTTAAGCAAAGAAACTTTTTCCATCCGAGGATAAAGGTTCCTAGAAGTACAATCAGTCAACTCTCGGGGTGCCCGTCTTCGTGAGTAGCCTAGTTTAAATTTTAAAAGTATGCCATACGAAACAAGGGATGATACGAAACTGCCAGTGCAGTGGTTTAGGACTAGATGTTAGCTTAAGCAGTAGCACACATGGAAATAGTTCAGTTCAGTTGTTTTTATTTCTGACCATCATATCAAAACAATACACGTCAAATAATCGTGTAGCTTACAACCAGTGTCTGTGATAACATTGAATAAAAACAAAACTCTTCTTGAATTGTACTGTTTTATGTATAAAGCCGAAAATCAAACTATTGAGGCTTCATCTTGCAACTGTCTTGTTTGCAAAGCTTTTCATGTGGAAAAGGAACAATTGCAATGTCGAAGCGGAGTATGGAATTGATTAGTCCCTAGGAATTGATCTTCAATTTGGAACACATTGTAAAGAATTTTTTTAGTCAAAAAATTCTTTCTTGTATGGTAAAACATATAGTTCATAAAGTTACGATAATCAATTATTTATTAATGCTTTGTGATATATTTATCCGATTGGAACCGGAGATTTTTCGTATCTTGATTGTGAAGCGTGGGAAAAATTCGACGCATTTCCGGCAATTTTGTATCCTGGCGCAACAGCAGAAGCTTGACGCGGCCAAAAATAATAGAGTGGCTGTTGATCAGGGATCTTAAAAAGCATATATTGCCTCATGATAGTGATTGTCTTGACTCTTGACTTAATTTTAAAGAGAAGATATATTTTCGGTATATGTTATTCGACAGTGGGATTCAACCACTTTTATGGCCATCAGGTTACAAGTAGAACAGAAAAGCAAGTTTTGTAGTCTTTTTCGTCCCGGACGCGTTAATGACGAAAAATAAAATGATTGATTGGTCTGTTTTTTTTACATTTAATTATTAGGCTATGTTGTTACAGTTGATTTTGATCTTATTTTTATACTTTTTAGAGAAGACATGTCAGTCTAGGTTTAAAAAAGAAAGTTAAAATTATATGCCCCAACCATTTTAGTCCTACTGGCTAACTAGGTCTAACTGTTCACAAAAAAAATCGAATTTTTGTGTATTGTTATAAAATTACTAGACTGCCACAAACTAAGCATGTGAGAGTTGTGATCAGGGATATCTAAAGAAGGGGATACGAAGGTTTTTATTACGTCTGACAATGGAAGGGCTTTTGTTTATCGTAAATAATCTGTGTTTATTGTAAAATGACAATTGGCACCGATAGTAGTTTAATAAATCTTGTTATGATAACTTGCATTGCGCTATTAGCATCAGGCCTGGATATTCACAGCATGCTCATGGTTGCTTGTTAATTCAACTACTCATATACTTGCTTTACATCTAGCCTACTGCAAAGGCTTTGTTAAAAAAAAACAGCTTATTGGTAACTTTTCAACTGTCTTTGTAGACAAGTATTCTTTGAATATGCTCTACGTAACATTTGCTAACTGTCTTCTGTAGCTCATTGTACCAGCTGTACTACAAAACTTTCTATGATTTTAAAAAGAACCACATCATCATGTTTAAAGCACTACAAACTACCGCCCTGGTAGTGTCATGAGAATAAGGCAGTCGCTGCGAACCTTCATATCCCCTTCTCTAGAAATCCCTGGTTGTGAGTGATTTAAAGTCATAGGTCTAATATTATATACAAAACAAATTAACTGCAACGGGATTAACCCCTGGGTTTAACTCTTAATTATTACACAAAGAAATAGGATACAAGCGTTTCGATAAGTAGCCTACTTGTGTCCTCATCAGGAATTACTTTAAATCTGCGATATACATAAAAATGAGAATTAGAAAATAAATCTGACTTTGCACTATAACTGCAATAACATTCTGGACTGAACAGCTCAAACTCGGTCCGAAGTATATGTGTGAGTGTAAAGTCTATTTGTGGAATATGGTTAAAAATACCAATATATATGTAGGCTTACATATGACTACAATTTTTGAACTGTTGATTCTGAAAACAGCTTTATGTAAGGCCATAGAATTGGACAAAAATACCTAACTCCTTAATATTTTTCACACTGATTCTTAACACAACAAAACCGTTTCATTGAACAGGCCTGGGGTATGTCAGTAAATATAACTAAAATTCTGTCTTCAAAGGCATAATGTAGAAAGATAGATAAGTAATTGAATATGTGGCAGTGGTGTGGTAGGCTACTAATAAATTACCTCAAACTGGTTTCATACCATCATATTATATATATATATGATTTTGAAACTCTGCTAAATCTCATCATCAACACTGTGTCAGTGTTTCTACCAGTTGTTATAATTCCTTTTCTTTAATGCACATTTTTGGATTTGCAAAATGATAACAATCAGCAATTTTCAAAAAGGATTACCGTACTATGAAATGTTCAACTTATAATTACTCATTAGGAAAAAACTTATTTGATGAATTATTTAAATATGCTAATATAACCAAGCAACGAAACACTATTTAACATAATATAAAGAGTAACTTTCAACTAGAAATTGTGAATGTTTTTGGCTGTGCTATGCAGCATTTTAGTCCTTGTTAACCATTTCAACAACTGATTTACACATACATGCTTGCAACATCATTATTATTATTCTTACATAAAAGAAGAAATGGAAAATAACAGACTAAGATAAGGCGCATCACATAACGGTATAATTATATACTTGAAGAAAAACACATCACATGACGATTTAATGAATAACATTTAAGCTGATACAAGGCATCTTTGGTAAGCAACTGCTCTTTAAGCCAAGGGTTGCAAAATTTGACAAGCATAGCCTCATAGATATTAGCGTCGATTTCGGTTAGCCACTTGAGTATATATGATTTTAAAAGATCCAAGAATAGCCTATTGCCATAGTGCAATTGATAACCAAGTATATGATCGTTAATGGTATAATACTTTTTATTTAGATTACCTAACTTAAGTTTAAGGGTTATAAAGATGAATAATACAAACAAATTGACACTGTGGCAGTATGCTTGCCACTGGATTCAACTAATTTTTGCTAATACCTTTTCAGTAGGGTATAATGGGGTAATTCCGGACATGTGGTAATTCCGGACAGCCTGGGGTAATTCCTGTTCTAATCGTATTATCAGTTTATTTTATTTCAAAACAGAAGTATAAAGAATAAATGCACACGTAAATACAAAATAACAGAGTAAGTAAACAACACAACGCAAACAAAATACATTAATGCGTTCATAAAGTGACTTCCCCAGTCCGAGGATAAAAAAACATTCAAACACAATCTTTTTCAGAGTGAGCAAAATGTTCCTTTTTTATATACATATAATTTAGCTTTCGAGCGCCAAATGTGGTAAAATACTGAAAAAATAAAGTTTCTGTGCTGTCCGGAATTACCTGTAACGCCAACGGTAGGGCTACGGGGAAATTCCGTTTTTTGCATTAAAAGTGTGTATGTCCGGAATTACCCCACAGACGGGGTAATTCCGGACAGTTAGGCACTGGAAAAGTAGGCCTCATTTTGTGGCCATCTTAAAATAATTTTAGAAAATTTCTGTAGCATACTATTAACATATGCGTGAATGTCTTAAATTTGCATTGGGGTCGATTTAAAAGCAACATGTGAGCAATGGTAATCCGAAAACGGAAATTTTGTTCGGAATTACCCTGTTATGCCCTATTAATATTTGAGTGATTAACATATCATGTCCTTAACAGTGTTGTCTATCTTTAATATGCAGTAATGAAACATTTTTTTTAACGTAACTGTATATTTTCACTGAAGATGTTGTCTTATTGAACTTAGCAATATTGCTCACAGATTTTGTAAGTTGGGATTACAGACATCGTAACTTGATGAGAATACAAAAATGACCATGTCTTTTAAAACTGTTACTAAACAGACAGATTAAGATCCAGAAAATCAATTTTTGAAGCAATAGGCATTTTGTGTATGATTGTGTAGAAATAATAGTTTTTAAACTTTTCATCTTCAGGGTTGTAACATCAGCAATAGTTGGGTATGTATAAATAACTTACTGTGTGGAATTGCCCTTACACCAGTCAAGATATTTGCTTACCCTCATAAACATCTTCAAAATGATATCAAAAGGATAAATCATTATTTATTTTGCAAAGTTTCATCATTTACCATCACATTCTTTTTGACTGGTGAGTATATCTTGCAGAAATAAGTTGAACAATTACTTACTTTCAATTTGTACTTTGCTATCACGGTTGGTTGTTTTGGTGTATTTTATACTTACCGTATGTATATTGAAAGCTTTATGACGGAGGTATCACTGAAACCACAGATTGGACAATTGTACAGTGAATTGTTTTCAAACCAGACTTTTCAAACAGTGCAAAGTAAATTACTGTATTTCTGCAATTGGCTGTTTGTTTTCATTAGACAATTGTTTCTATTTGCTAGATCTAAATTTAGTCAACATAGGCTATACTGTATGTTATGATATTTGCAATTTTGCATATTAACCGCAAATTTATCTTTTCCTCAGTTTCGCTGGAGCTTGTAGATATATTACCTTAACTTTACATCGAATATAGCTACTATATACTCTCTAAAACCTCTACAGCTTCACAGCTTGTTTCACTCTAAAAGGGGGATCATCACAAGGTCCATATTCAAATAGAATATATTTGAAAGAGTTTCTATTTCAATAAGGACTTTCTGATGATCCTCCTTTTAGGGTGAAACAGGCTGTAAAGGTTTTAGAGAGTAGTAACTATATTTGATGTAATTCTCTCTCTGCTTGTTTTTTTGCTAGGCATTGAGCACTTTTTGTAGTATTAAAAATTAAAGTTTTATTTATTATTTAACCTTCGTTAGATGTGTTTATCATGTCAAATATAGGCCTCCAGGAAAGTACAAGATGAAGCAAATTAAAACTTTACCATTTGCAATATTAGCACAAAGAGTATATCACTTTTCATGAACATATACCTTAGCACATTTGGACAAGCAAGCACATTTATCAGAAGATTGTTTTAAAGAATTGCTCAGCTTCATGATGCAAAATTTAGCTTTAATGATTAGAAAAAAGTATTTTTTGTACATAGCATTGACAAGCTGTCTTCGACCAAAGACTGATTTTCACAAATTGATCTCTAAAATTATCTCAGACATTCGTGTTTAGAATGTTGATTTTGTTTTTTTAACAGTTGAGTTGAAAACTTACCAGAATGGATCATTATAAACTTTCTAACTGTGAGAAAGTTCGGGTTATCGAACAAAAATTGAAGAAGGAAATCGGGGAACTAAAAAATGAAATCGAAGAAAGTGAAATGTTGTATGGGAAGAATGTCAGAGCAATCAGGTATATCGTTTCATTTGTTTTACTTTTAGCTTAATGATTATGATTATGTTTGCTTGTCATCATCATCATGTTTTATATTTTCAACCGTCAAAGCAAAAAAATAATATCACTTTCCACAATATAGCAGGGGTCTGAAAAAAAGGTAGTTAGCGACAAAACGTGAACGTTAAAGTGTGCTCATGAGAGAAATGATTTACTAAATACAAGGATTTTGGCGCAGTTGCAACATTTTGAGAAATTGTATCATAGCCTATCCTTGCAATTATTAACGATTTGCAGATTTATTTAAGAGATGGCAATGTTTTTATTTGTTTTAGCTGTCATAATATTCAATGTACAACTGTACATGTCTGCATTTCAATGCTATTCATTTTTGCATTGAGGTCGTTTACCTTTTTGAGAGGAAATGTTGTACAAAAAATACCAGCTTGTGTGTTAAATGTTCTATCATGCAAGTATATGTGATGCTTCTTCTTCGTTTGAACCTTCTTTGTCACTCCAAAGGTTAGAGGCTCTCTCTTTTTTACCCCTTATGTGATGATGCTCTAAACTTAATACCGGCTGAGTGCATGAAGCAATGACTTTATTCTTTCATATTCACAGTTGGCATGTGATAGCAGCTTATCATTGGCTCGAGCAAATGTTTTTCATTTTTGTAAATCTCAACAGTGTAGTCTGATGTTGAGTGAGCTGACATTTGAAATGCCCATTACCAATAAACTTTAACAAAAACAAAGTTTGATTGAATATATGCAAAAGATAATGAAATTAACATGATATCAGATCTTTTGATAAGCTACAACTGCTTTATTTAAATTTATATTATGCACAGTGTTAAAATGGTGGTTAGTTGTAGTTTTACAGAAGTGTTCTCATTTTGTTTATTATGTAAGATTACTAACAATTAAGATATGCTTTGTAACTGTACGTTTTTTACCATCACAAAATATCGACATAATTGAAGAGCTTGTTCAGATAAGGAAAAGCAGTTTTACTGAAAGCGTTAAAAGTCAGTTTTTAATTGCTTTATTTGTTCAGCTCCATACCTTCACCAATGACGCCCATCTACTTTCAAAAGGAGCGAAAAATGAACATTAAAAGAGCGTTAGATGTCGGTGGGGTTCAACCGCTGAAGAGCCAAGGCCTAGTCATGATAGAAGAACTTGAAGCAACATTAAATTCAGATGTGACCGAACAAGGGTTGCCCTTGTTACTGCACCAGGTAAGGCCAGACCAATATAGCGGCTTTTTTGTTTTATTTGGCTTTTTTGTGTTTCTTGTTATGCCTAAGTAATTGGAATTCATTACACGTTGTGCTATTTGCTTATTTTCGTTGGCCGATTTGAAATAAAAAATCTTATGTTTTGAATAGCTTATTACAACCAAGAGGATGCTCATTCTTTTGGCGTGCGAAACGTCAGAGAGGCATCAAAATACTTTGTATTTTCTGCTTACATATCACTGAAAAAAAAAGCAACTTGACAAAGAAGTGAAAATTATTCAAATAAAGAGCTAAACGTTTAGCATGCAATAAAGAAAGGTTGAAAATAGTGGTGTTAAGAATTATTTTCCTTTCTATTGTGGTTTGTTCGGCTTTGGTGATGGCCGATGCATCCTCTTTGGGTTTTCTGAGCCATTTGCCACAGTCGTTGCTCTGGTCTGGGCACAAATCCCATGGTCTGCAAATGTGTCAAGAATAGTGATGTTGATGTTCATTTTTTTTTTCAATATCGCAGTTTTATCTCGATCGCATGCAAGCCCTTGTCCATTGCAAGCATCTCCACATGTTGCGGTGGAGACGATTTTGCGAACACACCGACGCCATAGAGCGAATGTACCCCAAGTATATTCGTAGACTGGCTGAGATCAAAGCTGACTACGACGACGCCAAGCACAGGGCTTACCGGCTGTCCGCTGCTTACCATTCACATATTCTCGGGCAAAACGACGCTGTAAAAAGGTGACAAGTCTAAGTCTATTGTTACACACGATTTGATTTTGTTCCTGTTCAGTAAATACGATATGTGTGGTGTTTATTGGATTAAAGTACTCAATAAACATAGTTGGTCCTTGTTTTCATTAATTCAACGTCTTCTGACGTTGAAATAATGTAAAAAAGATTAACTTCGTTAGCTGGCTACAGGTAATGTTGGTTAATAGCAAAAATAAATAGTGATGGTATACATAGGTTCGTGTCACTTTACGTGACAGCAGCTCTTGAATGAAAATTTCATCGGCTGTAATATTTTCGACATGTCAAAGCAATATCAAGATAACAGTTTGTCACAAAACGTTTTTAGAACATCTTCCCTTGAATTTATCGATAAAATCCAGACCAATTGGATGAGCAGTATGATGTATAACAATTTAAAACATAGCAGAGAGTAGGCCTACCATACCAAATTGATAAGATGATATTTCTTGTTTAAAGCTTTCGCAACACAGGTATGACCTCACCAATACATCGTTCTTATTTAAATTGATTATTGATAATGATGTGCTAATTAGGCCATACTTGTGGGCGAAAGCTTTTGGAATAAATTAAGTTTTATATAGTGCTCTATGCCATTTCTTTCACAAAGCAATGTTTTCAACATAAGTATTTAAGCTTTTAATTGTGTTAAAGATTTTAAAATAAGTCAAATACTTTCTTACCATCCCCATACATTGTATGTCTGGTTTCATCACCAATTAAATAAAATGCTCTTTAACTCTTTGTCCCTTTTGGCAGCGAATGTTTAACAAAATGTAACAATACGGAAAGATCAATGGTCTAGCTTTGTGCGACATAACACATGACAACAAAATGTCCTTCAGTGTGTCAAGTATATAATACAAAAAGTAGTTTCAAATGTCACTCACTTATGGTTTGTTATCTGCCTCAATGTGACAACACAGATATTCGATATTTCTAAAAGCCGATTTAATTGTGATAGTAAAGAAATCAACTTTTGGTTTGAAGCAAGCTGGGCAAGCTACAGTACACAATGTTGGCCGCAGCCGAACCTCAAGCTAAGAGCCGAACTATGGCTTATGAATGAACTTCTGTAGTTGTAAAATTACGTCTCGATTTAATTATCATCACACTAAAAATTTACATTTTTTAAAAATGACAATGAAACGTTTTTTACGTTTGTTTGATAAATGAAATGTCGAAAGTAGTTTCTCTACTGCGCAGTGCACACTGCACATGCACCCACCGTCATAGCATACGCTCATCTTCATCTGCACAAAATTACTGCCCTGATTGATTTGTTTGATAGATTCTTGAAATATTTTTTCTAACTAAAAAATCTTCTTCGGAAGCTTCTAGAAGCTGTAAATCATTGTCTCCGCCATCTGGGTTGGCAGCTTGGAATGTCTGCCTTCAGCTGAGATGTTGTTCCCAGGATGTTAATTCATCAAGCACGTTTTTTTTTTAATTTTAAGGCTATCTTTTCAGTATAATGCTCCAATGCATGCACCTAGAGTTGAACCATCGTCATTGAATCTTGTCATACCATATTTTCAGAGCGAGATGGCTTTCCACTGAGAATGAGATATCTTCAACACACTTCAGTAGATGTTAGAACTTGTGTCAATTTTACCCTACATTTCTTTCAACAATTTGCGTTATATATTTTGCTGTCCTTCTGAAATTTATTTTTGTTTGCTTTGTTTAGTTTGAAGTCAGAAGACATGGCCATATTCTTCCGCTGGTTGGTCGTTCATCTTCGTTCCACGAAGAAGGTGTTTTCCTTTGTCAAGCTTCTTGAATGGCTCCCGACCATCCACAAGAACGATATTGACCTACAACTGGCTGCTCCAGTAAAGTCAAATATGGAGGTAAAGTAATAGAATGAAAGCACTGAAGATGAAAACAGTTTCGTGTTCGAAACGTTTGCTAAACATGAGTTATATACAGTTTGGGATCTTTTTTTGATTGGAAAGCATATAATTTGTACAGTTTCTTAGTAATCATTTCTTAATTTTGTGATGCTTTATTACCGTACAACCAAAAGTTGCAGTTTGTTCGAATCGTCCTTTGTTTAAAATTGATAAAGTATTTCATTGAAAATCAGGTAGTGTGCGGAAATATTTCAGATTAATCAGAATATGTCTGTGACTGCAAATGTCTATTCTAAAGCTAAGTCTTGGCGGTTCAACATAGATTCTTTATGCGGTGAAGTAATTCTTGTCACTTACCGTTTTTAGAAGTCACTGTCAACTTCATGGTCACTGTCAACTCCATGGGACACATATGTCCCAGCAGTCCTCAAAGGGTTAAACTTGTCACTTACCGTTTTAGAAGTCACTGTCAACTTCGTGGGACACATATGTCCCAGCGGTCCTCAAAGGGTTAAACCCTAAAAGATGACGCGATTCATGAGACAATAAATCAGTTGTGAACATTAGCAGTTGCCGTTTTGCTTTCTTTGTATTTGTAAGCTTAATGAACTAACCTTGACCGATGCATGTTGCATATGATACGAGTTAGAAGTAACTTATTGTTTTAATAAATTTCCATCGCTATAGTTATTGTTTAAAATTTCTGACATGAATTTTTTTGACTCCAGTTGGATGTGATGAACCAGGCTGCTACCGACAACAAGGCTGCCTGGAGGAACATGACTGCCGGTCTGGATTTCTCCTTTTTATCTGCGTCGTCCACGTCTCTCAAGTCATCATCAGGAGTAGGAGGATCATCTATGACCATCACATCCGACCTCGCATTCTCAGGTAATTTACGATGTTTTTTGGAACATTGCTAACAACCACTTCCAGCAAACATTTTGCTTCGGTTAGGTCGTTAGGAGGACAGGGTAACACAACTTAGAACTGCTTTTTGAGGGTCAAATAAAGATTATGATTATCGATTCAACTTTGTATTTATGTCGATATGTACTTGTAGGTCTTGTGTCAAACGAAGTTACTATGGGCATCCCATGTCACATGACGGAGTTGTCAAACTTCAGAGATCAATTAGAATCATTGACAACTGAATACGGAATTGCAATCCGGTCTGAACTGGTTACATCCGCCGACGAGATGGAATTATTTGGCGCAGTAAACCGCCACTTCAAGAATCTGTTCAACCGTCAGTTGGACTGCAACAAGTTCTATCAGTACGACAACACGGTTGAAGGTTGGTGTTCTTAAAATAAACAAACCTGAATGAATCATAATTTGATCATAGGTTAAACCAAACGTATAGACAATGAAAATATCAGCTCAAGCATCTTCACCCTTAGTCATTGTTGGCTATCCAAATTCTAGAATACTAAAACGTTTCGTCTCTGTTGCCTACCTAATCTATGAATTGTTATCACTTTCTAAAGCTAGCTTTGTTTTTTGTTTTATTTCAATCAACTACTGACCATGCCCGTTTTTCTTAGAGAAAATCTTGTAGCATAAAGTGATTCTGTTTTGTGTAATAGATCTCTCATTCAAACGTTTTTCTAACCACAAAGCAGTTAAAAATCGTATTTCAAAATCGTATTTCAAAGCGAAGTGTTTTATGTTGAAACGCAGTCACATGAACGTTTTGGTTTCTAAAAAAAAAAACATTATTCCGGCAGGATACGAACACTGGGGCGCTGACTCCGCCTCACACTGTCTGAAGAAGCCGAGCAATTGGGTGAAGTTTGTTCGAATAAAACCAAGGAATGACGCGACTCAACTGCGACAGACGACGTATTTGAAGCAAAGCAAAAGACCAGACGAACTCTTGCGTTCTCAGAACATGTCAGTTTCTCTTGTACTGCAGATTTTGCGTTTTGTTCTGATAATATCTGATTCTACTACATTTTAATTAAAAGAAAGCATCTATGAAATGTCATAATCACAGGAAAATGATTGAAGTATGTTTGTAGGTTTTGTACAGTGTGCACAGCATAGCTTTGAGTAGAACTGCGTTTGTTTTGAAATAGAACGAAATTCTTCATCAGGAAACTTAATTCGAAGTTAAACGAAACCAGAATAAGAAATTTCGGATCAAAACGAAACTAACTAGTTCTTTATTTCAAAATATTTTTCCTTCGAACAGCTTTAACATTTATTCTAAATGACCTCATCCTCTTAAATCTGAAAATTTGTTTTTGATTTCGTGAATGTCACTAGTTTCTATAGGTCCACAAAAAGGAAACAACGCAAAAACAAACGATTTTTGACCAAATTGTGACTAAACATAACGTTTTGTTTCCTGGCAAGGTTTCTCAGAGTAGACGACTTTGCTCGGGTCACGGAAGCACTGAAGGAACACGCTGTGGCAGTAAGGGAACCGCCCACTGTCCGAGCCATTGCAACTACAACACACACGTGAGTATTCATGTGCGATTCGACGTTTATATAACGTCTGAATGCCTATTAACAACATCACAAGGACACCGGTTCGACACCATTCAAGAGCATGCCGCTGTGTCTGGCAAGACACTTAAAGGCATGCCTGAAGGTGGACACGAAGATTGGCTTCTTTGCCTTTTCGTCTACTTAATTTAAATCTTCAACCACAGGGTGTGGTAAGCCTAGATATGACTAACCAAAACAGCTTCACAAATCGTCGCTTGTAATATCAAGTTTGAAACAAGGACCCTTGTGAAGTCATTCAGACCGTTCGGAAACTTCAACTTTTTTAGAGCAACTGAAAGGTACATTCACTTAAGCTTTTCCCCATTCACGCATTCTTTTGTTTGAATGCTGTACAAGTTCAAACCGCAGCTCAAATGACGTTGCTTCGGACGCGTGTGCAAACATGAATATAGCTCTCTATATTTACACTGTCACATTCGAATGCTCTATTCTGTTGTTTCACTTAGATTTTGAAAACCACTTACAGCCAAGATTTCTTTCTGAATGTATTCTATAAAATATGGCGCAAAAGTGTAGTTTATAGCAATAGAGAATCTAGTTTGATTTATTATTTTTCATATTCACAATAGTGGTTTATAGCTTATTTTACAAATTTTGGACAACTTTGGATGGGATTGAAATGACTGAGAAGCCAAGATTTAAAAAAATTATTGAAAGTCGAGCTTTAGGGATTGAGGCTCAGACAAAGAGCTTCTTAGAAGTTTGTATGGTTGGCTATACTATAATAAATTTACAGCTTTGGACTCATTCGTAATTTTTCCTCGCGGTTTTTATCATATTTCCCATCAAGCATTCACGATTCGCAAAAAATAACTTCCAAGCTCACTTCCGTAAAAACGTCGTCAACAAACCGTTTGTTAACGTCACAGTCGTGGAACCCAAAAAACGGACACTCTCTGGCGTACAATCTACGAAGGCGCTGAGAAATATGTCAACAACTCTTCGTCTGACGCCAGTGACACGTCGAAAGATTCGAACGCTGCTTCAGACCGATCAAGGTAGGACTCTTACATTTATGCATAGGATTCAAATCTTGGGTTTCAATAAATAAGACGCTGTTGTTGAATGAGGTTGATGCATACGCCATACGGTGCAGTGTACAATGGTCAGAGTCTGGAGCAAGTGTCTAACTTTACAGCTTTGAAACATGTATCTCTTTTTTTCTGATGTACTGATGAAGCGATCATAGCTCTTATTTCTGAACGACTATTTGGAATTATGGTTTCTAGATTTTTAAGATGGAGTTTAAATTGGTTTCTTTGGTTGTTCACGGACAGGTTCGGAGGGCACAGCAGGAAGAAGGACAGCTATGATTACGCCAACACGATGCAGATGCTGGGATTAGACGAAGGTGACGATTCCGCCAACCAAGATCCAACTGTTATTCAGGTTTGTTTTGTCCTGACAGCAGGCAATTGTACGCACGTCTGTGGGTAGAATAGAGATGTAACCACATGGGGGGGCCGGGGGGGGGGGGGGCTTTGGAGAGCTATCACCTCCCAAAATTTTATCATCTCACCCTAAAAGAATTTTTAACACTATTACAACGTTTAAATAACGTTGTATTACATGTTAAATGACGTTTCATAAATGTTTAGCTGTATTTAGTAGCTATATTTTAAAACAACTTTTTATTTCAAACATTAAAAAATATTTTTCCTCCATCAGTTGCTTTGTCGACTCCTAAAATTTTGTTTCTAGTTACGTCACTGCGATAGAACCGAATTTGCTAGCGCAATAAGCGATGATAAGTCGCTATGTTGAATAGTGTTAAAATCTTCATGTTTCTTTTACCTATGACACTTCTACGCGGAGTATATATCAAAAGTAGTTTTCTTTCATGTAGCAACTGTTTTCAAAGGGCGCTTACCTGTCGTTTCTACATCTTCGTCATCTGAAAATTCGAGATTTAAGAAGACAGTGTCTGGGCATACTCAACTACTTTAGAAGGTAATTGAACTAATTTGAAAAAGTGATTTCTTGAAGTTTTATTTTTGGCAACAATTGGTGAATTTTTTATTGCTTGCAATTTTTACTATGGAATACACGCCAAAGAACAAAGGAATTAATCAACTTTTACTTCATTCTTGTTTCACAACTTTTCCTTAGCATTGAAAGAACGATAACAATCTACGATGGTGGACTTTCTCACGAGTCTGACCAGAACCCTGAAGAAGACACAGGAGGAGGTGGACAAGACAGCAACACTTCTCAAAAGAAGAAAGGTTTCACTACTTTTTTAAAATTGTGTTGATGTTTATTCGACTATCAAGTTGCCGCCTTGGGTTTCCCCATATCTTATTTTACTGTAATAAGCAAAAAAGGCGACTTTTTTCAAAGATTTTTTTGTCAATGAATAATAGAAGAGTTAACGATGAATATATACTTGTGAATATTGACTTGTGAATATGTACTTCGGATAGGATCATCATTGTAACAGCACCGCCTAACAACTGCAAGCCTAACCTTAAGAGAAGTGTGGAGCAATTCGGCATCGAGAGATTAAGATTTAAAGCCCGTTTTCTTTGACTTTAATTTTGGATACTTACTTGCACTTTCTTTCGAAAATAAATTTATTTCATTTTAAGTATAGGTACTGATCTTGACCCATTTTCAACATTATTGTGAGGATGTGCGTAATTCTGTGGGGATTACAGTGATTGATAGAAGAGGTGTTGATGATGCAATGGCATCAACCTTTGACACAAAATCTGTCTTTCTTCAAAGATTTTTTTATTACTTATTGAGATTTTTATTAACTAATTGAACTTCCAACGACATATGAGTGAAATATTGTAAGTCAACTATTCAGGTCGAACTCTTTGTCTTTGGGATATGATCCTTTATATATATTTACACTGGGTCAATGTTTCAGAATTTATCATTGTCGTCTTTAGATGATGATTATTCAAAGAGTGTTCATCAATGATATATTTCATTATAACTTTCATCATCTGTCGTTTATTAGCATCACTATCGAAAACTACGGACCATCGATCTCAAACTTCCAACAACTCCAAAACGAATAACTCCCAAGGAGGAAGAGGCAACCCTTATGGCATCGGCTCTCATCAATACGTGCACAACACTCCTGCTGACTACAAGGTGCATTTTGTCGTTTCCAAACTCATGGCTGGGAAAACGTGGTTTATGTGGTTGATACAGCAATTAAGCTATTTTTTTTTCCACCATGAAGCATGCCACTAATTGTCTTTCAAGGACACAGCTCCGCGTGCTTTACGCGAGTGTGGAACCGGCGACTTCCTTAGCCTTTTGGAAGTGCCCCACCACTCGTCCACGAAAGGTGCTATAGAGATCAGCGAAACATCCTTTCATCAGAAGTGTCCTTTTAGAGTGACCTTGAAATAGCACAGGGCAATCAAATGTGCTTTTAAAGCTTATGTACGTCGGATATCGCCTTTTGGTAAAAAAAGGTTGAAGATTTTGTTTTGTCATAGTCGACATCAAATGTTGTAGGACTATCTTTTGACTGAGCTTGTGAAATCTGGATTACAAAACTGAATCAACCCTGTTTTTTGATACGTTTCACGTTCAATGTTGAATAAGTAACAACGCTTATTCCTGTTTCTAACGAATTCGAAAGAGGACTCAGCAAATTGCTGATAGCGCTTGCGAAACGTCTACTATCAAAATAAAGAACACACAGTAGTTTGATTTCCAACAATGGCCAGAAAGGCTATTGGCGTTTAAACCTTTTTCCACATTGAAATTTTTCCTTGAAATCATCACACTCAAAGCATAGTTGAAAAGTTGTGTCTTTGTATGCAAGCCACCTGCTTGCGATCATCACCGACTCTTTTATGATCCCAGATCGATCAAGATGAGTTCATGGAGTTTGCGGGAGTTGAAAACCATGATGATTTCTATTCTCTCGATCTTGATGAGCACGAACATCTTGGAGGAGCAAAATCTCACACAGGAGGAGATGGTGGTGGAGACTGGAAGAGCTGCATCACCGCAGCAGTGGTGTCATCTGGAGCGCTTGGAGCTGATTCCACTCCTCATGTCCAGGATCACCGAGGATACTACATCATGTACGATTGTGCAATATCCGATTTTCAAGCTCTGGATGATGAATTGGTTCTCATGGCGTCCCAGTTCATTGAAAGGGACACGGGTACACGATCTTTTTTATTCGTTATTTTTTAGTTTAAATGTTCAATAGACTTCATCGAATTTAAGTCGATGTTTGATGGCTGTGTCAATTTTGTTATTAGTTGTAGCTCGATTTTCGTGTTTTAAATACAAATAAGCTATTTCCATGCTTATGCTTTTATCTTCTTATCAACTCAAAACCTTTGTAAAGTTCCAATTTCCTGATGATCAAGTCGCTTGTGTTTTTCTATTCCATGTTCCATTCATATTTTACCTGTCACTTTTAACACAAATTGAGGACATCCTAAAACATATTCCCTTGTGGAAACTTGCTTCTTTGTGCCATTCTGGATTTTATTAACTTTTTTTTATCAAAATCTCAATTATCCTCATCAACCATCACAGCTACTCGAGCTGTGTTGAGGCGATCGCAGGCCGAGAAGACCCAGCAGAGGCTGGAGGTTCCTGGGGAAGTTGATATTTCGTCATACGGCCACAGAGATGTTGACAGATTTGCTGTGCTCCTCGACATGTGGACTTGCGAGCTTAACTTTCTAGTCAATAAAAGGAAGGTAAGGCGTGTGTTGTTTGACACATGAAGCATTCATCGGCTGGTATTTGAAGACCACTTTACTGAAGATACTTTACCTAACATACACAGTTACTTAATTCACCGCAATCGTTTTATGCCACCTTAAAGCAAATGTTGTTTTGAAACATGTTGTGCAGTTCACTAATGTTAGTTACATAACCCTCGCATCGCCATGCCGGACTACCACGAGAAAAAACAAAGAATTTTTCCCTTCTAGCCAAGGTCCTGAACTGTATGGACTTGTCATTAAAAAGCAGTGAAAAACTTATGGCAGGTTGTTGTTGTGGTTATGAGCATTTACATTTTTTTTTCGTTCAGCTTTTGGATTGTTACATTGAAGCTTACCACACCACGTTCGACCCCACTGAACGCCACAACATAGCCCAGGTACAGTTCTTCGAAAGTTTTAGCAAGAAGTCATTTTGTGCGCTCATTGGCATTGTTTACCTTTGTGTTGCATGCTGAATGTTAAATTTATAAAGAAGTTACCGCAAAGTCACAGCCAAATCGATCAGGATTCAACGTCCCTTTGAAAACTTTCTGACATAAAATTGCAGTAAGCTCATAAGCGTCGTGGCCTTAAGCCCATATTAACGAAGATTGGTCAATAGCATAGATGAGTTACACCTATGGAGGTGATCAATTTTATGAATTCTGGATGATAGACTGCATGACAAATGCATAGATTCTGGTCCAAGAATAATGATTGTACTGGTCTAGAACCCCTGGTATCCACTTGACGAAGGTTTATATGCTGGTGATTGTTGACAAACCAAGTTCTAAAATGACAAATTTCTTCTCTTTTTTCTTGCTCTCGTACGTGAAGATGATCACTGACGTCATACACCAGCGACCACGCTACGACTTTACACAGGAATACTTCATCCGTACTTACCGCGCTGAGTGCGCTTGTTTGAGGTTAAAAACCTCCTTACTTTCTCAGGTAGGTTATTATTACTATTTAAGCTCTTTCGTCAGATTAAAGTAATCATCTATGGAAGGTTGTCTTCGCAGAAATATCTGAGTTATTGTTAGTACTTTTGACCCACAAAAAAACAAGTGTGTTCATTTTTAAACCCGATCAAGAAAAATCTACACATAGCCTAGAATAATTGAGTGTAACTTTTTCATCAAAGAAAGCTTTAGCATTTGAACAAGCATTGTGTGAATGTGTTGTGAGACTGACTCCTGACTGTTCAGACTTACTCTTCTTCTCAATCTTGAAACCGCTATATTTTATACACTGCAGGCTTTCAATTGTTTTTTCTTTCGCTCAAATTTATACAGTAGAGTTGATGCGATCCATGTATGGTTTTCACTCACTTGCGTTGTTCGTTCAGATTTTGACCAATCACATGGACAACAACAAGCACTACCTGAACAGGGTTGCCAGACCGGTACACATTCCTGGTATGCCGATATCCAGCAGTGCAAGGCAGGAAATCTCCGTTAATTTGTCAAGGTGAATTTTCTGGCTATGTCGCCGACATTTTTGCATCCGTTTGATTTGTATGTTTGATTTAGAGGCACAGTCGTAGAACTACTTGCAGTTTCGTAGTCTGCGAAGTCGTTCGGTAAGAGAAGTGAAATTTTTCATCATGCTTTTTAAGTACCATGTGATGCCTGTTCTCCATAGTTTAAATGCAGTTTTTGTTTAGTTCTTGTGTAGGTTTCTTATGCTGATCACAGTCCTTTCTTTCAGGCCTTCCCTGCAGCATGTTGATATGCTAGAGTTTCACCCGTTGCTTGGAGTAGTAGCGAACAGAGTCATAGAAGCCTTGGGACTGGCGGTTCATGAACTGAAAAATGTAAAAATAATGTTACTGTTTATTTGAAGACGTTATGCAACAGCTAAATTACTTTATTGTATGTTAGTCTTATTATTACCAATAATGTGCCCATATCTACAATTAGTGTGCTTTTTACAATATGTATGTAAGAACAAAACCTATATCGTACCGTTTTCAAACTCTCTGATCCGAGCGGAATCGAACTCTCACCAGTAAGATGTAAGGTTGAAGATACTACACTTCCAGTCTGCCATTGGAAAGACAAGTCAAGATAGATGGCAGCTTCATATTTGCTATTCCTTAAAATAGACACAGCAAGATGACAAAACATCTCAAGATGGAGAACTGGCAACCCTTTTGCACCTCAAAGCGCATCTTCAATATTTTTACGGCTTTATTTATATTGTTTTTGCTATTTTGAATGTAATTTTGGTTTTAGTATTACATTTTATTTTCGCTATTTTTATTGCAAAGCACGTAAGATTCTCACTGCTCATTTTGGAAGATTTTCCTCATCACTCGATTACGTCTTCTTCCAGATACACCGTCCGTCCAGCACGAGCGAATGCATCGCCTTGGAGAAGCAGGTGCTGGAGCACGCGCAGCGTGAATGGGAAGGCTTGGCATCCATCGGCTCCTCCTTCGCACCACAAGCTCAAAAAGATGTCAGTTTTAGACTAATTTCCTAAAAATGGGTACCCGGACATTTTGCCGAAAGGACATTTTGCCGAAAGGACATTTTGCCGAAAAACATTTTGCCGAAAGACATTTTGCCGAAAGGACATTTTGCCGAAAGCCATTTTGCTAAATGGACATTTTTCCGAAACTCATTTTTGGGTTATATGTATCAATATTCTCCACAATGACTTTTAGTCTATCGTTCACAACCTTAGTCCTTTCGGCAATTTGTCCATCGGCAAAATGTCTTTCGGCAAAATGTCCTTTCGGCAAAATGTCTTTCGGCAAAATGTCTTTCGGCAAAATGTCTTTCGGCAAAATGTCCTTTCGGCAAAATGTCCGTGCACGTAAAAATGACTGACACTTTTAATTTTCATGGAAACCTTTTTAGCCCAAAAAGGAGACTTAAATTCAAATATCGTTTTGTCTCTTGTAGCCGAATCCGGTCTAATTTCAATTTTATCTAATTTTTCACCCTGTTGTAGCTTATGGTGCTCGCCGAAGTGTTAAGTGGAAAAAGTCACTTTCACTCTTGCCAAGTCACAGCCTTGCGCTGCGACTTTCAACAATGACAATTTTGACAACACTAACTTTCGTGTCAATATTCGATTCAGGTTTTTGCTGGAGATTTTGTCGAAGACGTGTATCTGATGAATGACGTCATAGAATCGATTTTAAATCCGATCAACGAGGCTGGAGAAGAGACTCAGCTCGACGAAGCTTCCAGCATTAAGTTGTGGAAATCGGCAGTGGAAGCCGTGTTGCTACGAAGCCGGCTTATAGAGGCCTCTTGGGAGACAGAGATCTTATCAAGGTACGAACGTAGCTTGCTGAATGCCTTGCCGAATGCGAAAATTGCTTAAAGATGCTTGGCTTCAAATCAGGCTGTTTTAGTTGAATTCAGGGAAGACAAACCATCGAAACAGCGGTATTAAGCATTTAGTGTACAGGATTTAAATTATTTTATTTAGTGTACAGGATTTAAAAAAAATCTTGATTTAACGAAGGAAACTAGCCACTCTTTTCACAGTATTTTCTTAGCAGCATTGCCTACTAAACATTTTAAATACCAACCGATTTGATGGAGGCACTCATTGTGTTTCAATTTATGACTTAGATTGTACAAGCAGTTGGCCACCGAGATGGGCTACGGGGAATTCCACATGTATCTGCGGGTTTTGCAGTTCGAATTTGCCGCCAAAAAAGAACGCGTCGATCCTCCTCCTTCAATGCTTGGTATCTTTGTTGTCGACGACAACAATGCTGACAGGTAAGTCCAAGTAATAACACTATTCTCTGTTTGTTAAGATAATCTTTGCAGCTGTGAAGAAATGCTAAATAACTACAATAGATGCATTCTTTTTATGTTTTGTAAATTTAGTAGAGTAAATCCACAACGCGTTCTTCTTATGAACTCTCTATTCTGAAAAAAAAAGTTTGTTTTATCACCAACAAAATAAAAGATGCAATAGATTGAGTTTCGCTTTTAGCAGCTTGGATCGTTGTTCACTTCACAAATGTTCTTACTTCTCTCGTCAGGTTTATACAATTTTCTTTTATATGCATTGATTTATTATATAACTAATCGTATAACACAGACTGCAAAATTGTTAATTTTTACATTGATTCAACGTCTGTAGACGTTGACATCAATTGACAAGTCCTGCTTACGTATGCATTGTAGATACGTGCCTCCCACACTGCAGTTGGCTGTTCAAGAATTAGATGAAAACCATTTGCCGAAGTTCAGCTTCAGCAGTCGTGAAGGAGTGGTTCAGGTGACTGGTGACTTGCCATCCACTTAACAAATACTGAATTAAAAATTCCACGTGTGAATTCTCTTTTCTGACAAATCGGCGTCATTTTTTCTGCATTTAAGACGTTGCTTTGGATCAGAAAGAAAATCGTATCATCATTATGTCCTTCCCTCGTATTGAGAGTTGGATACAATGCGCCATTGTTCTCGACCATGAGCTGTTCGTATTGCACTTTCGTAACTTAATTTCGTCTATTTAGTGATGTTTGTTGTCCAAATCATTCTTGATCTGCCTTTGTTTTTTTTACAGTTTTTCTTCCTTTCTATTAATGATATTTATAACGAGTTTTGTGCGTCCGAAATATTTCAATTTTCTTGGTTTGACTATTTATAAGAGAATTTTGCTTGAATTGAATTCGGATAATATTTCATCGTTAATGATCTGTTGTTTCCATAAATTTTTTAGCATTTGCCTATAAGTCCAGAGGTCGAAGGCATCGTTTCTTTATTTTTTGTGATACTGTCCAAGAAGTTCAAAATTGGGTAAAAGGTTTGACCAGATATAGCATTTTAATATCCTTTGAGGAATTGCTGAATTTAAACTTTGACTAATTAACACATTTTTCATTTTTTCAAATGTAGTTCTTGCAATTTCTGTTTACCTTAGAATTTCATAGTCACACCTCCCATTTTTAGTTATTAAAAGTCCAAGATAGAAAAAGATTTTCCTTTTTGTATATTTCATTGTAACTTATGATCTGTAGTACTGGAATGTCTGGTGGTTTTGAGATTATAATTGATGTGAATTTTAGCGTTAATTTTCATATTTAAATTTTCACCAATTGAGTTGACATCGTCCAATATTTCTTGAAGATCTTCTATGTATATTTTTATTTTATGTAGTATTTATATGTAGATTTCTATAATATATTTTTATGTGCAATATATTTCTCGTACAGCTTCTTAAGAGAGAAGGAAGTTTGGAGAATCTCAGACTTTCAGTGACGTGTCAAGTGACGCACAAGAACGTTCTCACTGTCGCTGTCACTCAATCGACAAACTGCGCTCTGTGGAGAGAAGTGAAAGTGCCTTCTGGCGACAATTTAAAGGTACGGAATTTTTGTACTCAACTCAAACCACAGCTAATTGTTTTTTTATTGTCAAACTGGTTAATCACTTCAGTGGCCGAGTGGTTATCGCTTTTGGCTCTAGTGCTGGTAGGTCTGGGTTTGATTCCTGGTTAGATCATACCAAAGACTTTAGAAACGTGCCCATTGTCTTTTTTCTTGCATAACTCATTATATACATTATTTCACGTTGTATTTACACCATGCTCTGGGATCTTGGTATGCACTTCATGATAAGATAGCAGAGTTGGTGTGTTTCATCATCCGCCTTCAGTTTCTAAGAGACATTAGCTTTTGGAAAGGGGGAAAATTTTACCCAAAAAAGTTTGGATTTAAAGACAAAATGCTAACAACCTTGAATATTTCGTGGGAAAGGCGTTTCATAGCTCGAAGCTGCATTTTTTGTCACGAACCTCTTTAAGAGCTTGTCGCCAGACTGAAGTATAGAGTCAGACAAAAAAAACTTCGGGTTATGAAAAACCTTTTCGCAATATTCAAGTTTCATACCACAAATTGACCGTTTCCTAACGTTGAATATTACCTCAAAAACACAGGAGGGAGGCGTGGACACGTCTGAATCACGCAGCAACATCAGCGTGGCGACGACTGTGACGCAGGGCACTGTCAGGTCGGGTATGACGTCACCAGGTGGCAGGCGAATACCTCGCGCGCAGACTTACAGCGGGAAATTGAAGTTTGGATTTGACAAGATCAAACGGTGATGGTTAGATTGCTAGCATTTGACGTTTAACTAACGTCTAAGCACGATCCGTTTTTATTGAAGCCTGCTTTTTTATCTTGGTCGACTTTCCATTAATACAATTTTGGTGAAGTGGTGATATTCTTGAACCAAAGGCAGCAGTACCACGCTAAGACTAACACAGAAAATAACCCAGCAACATTGTTCACATGACACCGATCTAAAATCTTGTTTTATTTTTTACATGTAAGGTCTGCACCGACTTTGGATTTTCAGTTTTTTTTTAAGTTCTTTCATCCCGTGATTAAAACCTAATACATTCACGCGAAAATGCCGACGAAACTGGCTTAATAATCAACTGTTGAACGTATGAAAGTTCCTTACGACACTGCTGGAAAAATGTACCTTCTGATTTTGTTTTTATTTCTTTGCATGGCCGCGAGTTCATGTTGATGAGCTACCAACCCAGCATGCTCTGCTGCTCGCTTATATCCAGCTTAAAAAATGTCAGTTTGCATTAATTCAACGTCTGCAGACTTAGAAAATAAACTACAATGTAAAAGTTATACGGAGTTTTCTAACCAGGCATTGGCCGAAATACGGAGCTTTTTTGAGATAAAAGTATTTATCATTGATTAATAGAAAACAAGCCAATAATGTTCAAGCTCCGAGAGGAAAATGTTCGTTGAAACATTTCTAGGGCCTGTGCACTGTGCAGTAGTTGTCCACTATCTTCTTATGTCGTGTGGCGTGAAGAAGTAACTTGATCCTGTACTAGTGTACTTGTTAAAATGATATTTTTAAGTTTGTTTTTTGAACTGCCTTCAGGTCTCCAGAGCCGTTTATCTCCGTGCAATTGGATAAGGTTGGACCACGTGACGTCGTGGTGAACGCTTACATACATAAAAAAGAAACACAGGGGATGAAATTGAGGAGCGAAACCGAAACAGAAAAATTGAAACGAAGCCTGGTGGCGGATTTTTGCAGAGAGTGAGCGGTTTCTCGTGTTTTGGCTTTTCTGTATATTTTTATTTTTGAAATTTTTTCACCGGCATGAAGTTATTTCTCACCAAACTTTAAAGTTTGTTTGGTGAAAAATTTACGGTTTTATTTACGGTTTTATTCTGTAATTTACGGTTTTATTCATATCACATCAGTTTATTATTTAAATTTTACGGACAAATACGAATGAGAAAAAAATTCCTCACCTAAATTTCACCACTTTCGTAAAGTTTTACTTCAAATTTTTGTAGTTTTTGCGGGTTTAGTTGTTGTTTTATTATCAAAATCATTTTCCAGGGTTGCTTTTCGAACGAGCCTCCACGCAATGCGGTCGCAGATCATCGCTTGCTACAGCAGCATTCTGGCAGCCCTGGAACCTTTCCCGAGCATGCGCGAACATAACTTTATGATCGGGAGGCCTTCGGAAAAGAAAAGAAAACTGGTAACTGACTTGTCTTGTTTCATATTCACAAACATACTTTTAGTCAACTTTCCTCATGTGTTTTTGTTGTTTCGACCGACTGTTGTTCATTGGAAAGAGGTTTCCGCTGCACTAGGCCTACAACACAAATGAGGGTAGACGGCCAGGTCTTTTCTTTCGATAGTGTTTCCTTCACCAAGTATGCCCGTTTGGTTTGTTACATTTTAATTAAAGGTTAGCAGTGTTTTCAACATCTAGCTTAACTGGGTATCGAACCAGGTTTGTATAGTTAAAAGCCAAGTGCTTTGCCCACTCTACCGTACCGCATAGCATATTAATATCATCTTATACATATTTACTGAAATTGGTTAATTGCGCTCGGAAATTTTGTCGGTCATTGAACGGTTGTCATCAAAATTACCTTGCAGTCTAATTTCAGTCACAAACTCGTTTTTTTTACATTGTATCAACGTCTGAATACGATTCGTGATCAGATGAGCAACGTTTACTTTTTCAGGACGATGTTGGCGGGATGATTCCCGATCCAAAGTCGTTTCAAAAGCGGCCGAGACGAGTTCTTTCCCCCGATGGCAAGTGCTTTATGAACCTCTGGTTTATTCCTCACTTCACTGAGGTTCTGGCAAGTCATCGCAACATGGATTACGAGGTATTACTCGGCTATGATAAGCCGGTGTTGTTGGTGTTTTTAGACTAGAAAAGTAATGTTTGATGCTTCGTTTTGGCAGGTGGTGACAACCACTGATGCAGATTTTATTTTCTTCATTCGTTGAAGTGAACTTGTTAACTCTTCAGTTTTGGAAATTACACCAACAATCACTTTACTCAAGAGGTGGTCTTCTGGTGCAGACCTAAACCAGTTTTCTTCGTTTGAAAATAATATTGTTTACTCATGCTGCAGCTTTAAATCAACGGAATATTCACACACGCCCTACCTTATTTCTTACATAAATTTTAAATCTACTTTTTTTTACAGAGCCAAGATTCCTTTTTGAGAAATTGGTTACGAATTGCTTCGTCTCTGCATGACATCATCTTGCACCTGTGCGCCAGGGCGCGACTCGGGAGCGCGCCTGAGCTGTACAAACTCGGCCAAATTGGGTACACCGCTGCCGCTGAATGGGGAGGCGGAGAAGGTAGGCTCACTTATCTTTTTTTAATTTAATTTTTGATCATTTTTATTATCAATGTCACCATTTGACGTTTTTTCAGGTGTATGGCATTTTGTTAACACAAATTACCAGTTTTACCTTATCAAAATTGTAATGTTTGCAAGATAAACTGTATATGAGGGCTGTTCGAAACGAACTTTTTCAAGTCGAAACGAAACGAAATCCTGAAAGCTTTTTGCTACGAAACGAAATCAAGATAAATGTTTTTTATGTCGAAACGAAATATTTTGAAACGAAATATTTTACAGCTAGCAGACCATTGCATTAGAAATCAGCAGAAAATTTTAAACATAATTCTACGAAACGAAATGCTTCACTCAGAAATCATTTCGAAACGAAATTAAGACATGCAATTTCGCTTCAAAACGAAATATTTTGAAATATTTTTGTTTTGAACAGCCCTACTGTCCTATCGTAGAGCATTAAGATAAGGTGAGCCCATACTTGGTCCAATCATCGTGGGTGAGAAGATAAGGTTCGGCATTATACTAAGCCTTCGGCACTAACGAGAGTAGGGTGGCCAGTTCCTTTCTCTCGGCCGAGTTTCCTTCAGCAACTATGCCCACTCAATTTATCACACCCTGGGTAGAGATGAGCGGTGTTTTCAACAACCAGCTTAAGCCGGGAGTCGAACCTGGATTGCATGTTTGGAAAGCGAGCGCCTTATCCGCTGCGTCATCCCACCGCCTCAGCGCAGTAAAAGGGTAAAGGGGGGTCCCATACTTGATTCAAGTGTCGGGTATGAGAAGATAAGGTTCTCATTGTACTAAGCCTTCGGCACTAAGGAGAGTAGGGTGGCCAGTTCTTTTCTCTCGGCCGCCTTTACTTCAGCAACTACGCCCACCCAATTTATTACACCTTGGGTAGAGGTGAGCGGTGTTTTCAACAACCAGCTGAAGCCGGGAGTCGAACCAGGTTTGCGTAATTGGAAAGCCAACGCCTTATCCGTTGCGCCATCCCACCGCCACATCAGCCATCCTCAGCGCAGTACTTAACCATAATTCTAAACTTTACATTAAAAAATGAAATTCCACAAACTTGAATACTTTAATGCAATTCTCGACACTTTGTCTCAATTTTCATTTAAAGGTATCGGAGCTCAGCTCAGTGAGATTCAAGAGCAAATAAACGCCCTAGACGTTGGACCATCGCCTTACACACAAGACCCTGCTAAAGTGGCCGAGTTTCTGGAGCTCAGGAAAGAGGTTTTTTTCGTGGAATTTGAGGCGGCTGTCCGATTTGCGATACGGTAAAATGGCTTTGATTTTGTCGAGTCAGTTTCACTGCGTGTATCGTGTCTTTAACGTCTAATGTATTAAGCTTTTAGCAGTGAAATGATTTTCTCCTAACTTTTGTCCATTTGGTCATCATAAAGTTGACAATTTATTCATCTTCAGCGAGGCGTTCATGGCGGTGAACAACGTGACAGCTTACCAAACCATCACAGACAACATGGAGTTTGGTCTAGCTCGTTTCAGCAACGCATTGGAACCAGCTTTGACCCGGCCTCAGATTCGTGTTCCTGAACCCCTTGTTCCCGGCGCTGGGGATGCTGTCCTTAGTTACCCCTGGCTCAGGTTGGTATATCCACGCGGTGCTATTCTAGCCAGAAAATTAGTCCCTTTTTTACATTGATGTTTGAAGACGTTGGATCAATATCAGAAAGGACTGGTTACCAGCTGAAATAAGAATTATGTTTCACAAATCCGTATATTACGGATAACATTTTATTTCTGAATTGGATAGAATTAATAGTTTGATTCTAGTGTAGAATCACGATGGTTAAAATACTAATAAGAATAATAACATTCATATACCGTCGCATCTATTGCACAATGCACATATTATGCTTTTCGGCTCCAAAACTGACGAAAATTAATTTAAGGATAATTTTTTTAGTTGGAATCTTTTGTGAAACAGAATGATTTCCAGCGAGTTTTTAGCTCACCAAAAGTATCTGTATCAGTTACATGCAATTTTTGTCGTAAGTTTTCATTTCGAGTAGTTATAAAAGCAAACTTGTTTAACCCTTTAATGCCCAGTGTAGCCAATTGGCACACCTTAATTGAGGGGCCCCTGTAACTTTTTTAAAAACAAATATGTTTTTTTGTCATGGTTTAATCCACCATTCTATCTCTTGTGAAGACAATAATAGCAAAGAAATTGATTGGAAACACTAATTACCCACAATTCCCTTCCGAAGAAAGCATGGTGATGAGGTGACCATTGAAAAGTTGAAATAGTCAGAAAATGAGGCAGCTTCAGAGCACTGCAGATTTGTTTATTTGAAGAAATGATTGCACTTTTGTGTGTTTTCACAAAGTCATATCAACAAATAACTAGCCTAAATACTTTAATTTTGAAGTTAATGTTTTTAATCTTAGTTATGTTACCCGAAATTTTGATGTAGCCAAATGGCTACATTGGGCGTAGAAAGAGTCCAAATTCCATGGAATAGAATAAATTTTTGATTTTTTTTTACTTTTTATGCAGATACGTTCTTTACTGTAACGCTGCCTGAATTATCTACAATTGATGAAAATAATGTAGATTTGGTGTTGAATGGGATATTGCGATAGTTGTGCCCGCTGGTGACATTTCAGAGTAAGAGAATGAGTCCGATGAAGATGCGGAATGCCTACTTCTTCATCAAGGTTATCTTCGGCGCCTTCTACTACAAGACAGCCACAAGTGGAAGTGGTTGAGGAAAGTGTGAAAGAGGTTCAACCGACAAAACGCTCAACCAGTAAAACCACAAAACGCCAGTGTACGTGGAAGAAGGAGGTATTTAAACCCAGTTTGGATGTTCAGTGGGAGGATCAAGGGTATACTCTATCTGAATATGAAACCCCTTTGGAGTATTTTTTAGAGTTTTTTGATGACGAGCTGTTTGGAAATATTGTCCGTGAATCAAAACTCTACGCTCATCAAAAAGACGGACATGTCTTGATTACATCTATTGCTGAAATGAAAAAGCTTATAGGAGTGCTCCTCCTACACATCAGTATTGTAAAGATGCCTTCGAGAAGGATGTAATGGGAAAGACGAACGAGATACTCTCTAATAGCTGACTGAATGCCACGCAACAGATTTGAAACGCTGTTGCATGCACTTCAATGATAACACAGATATGAAGAAAAGAGAGGAGGAAAGGCTATGACAATCGAAGTGAATCCCTTGATAGAGCATCTGTAATCGAAATGTCAGCAAATTCCTCCAGAGGAATATAATGTAAATTGCAAATAGCCTGCCAAAGAATCTTAAAGCCATTTTAGTTTTCTGGTTACTCTTTGTAAAATGCATATAACATTTCTTCTTCGGTTTTTGACCTTCAGCGATCGAATTTACAAGATAATTTGTATCTAAGAATTTTCATATTTGCGCACTCTGTATGCCCAATGTAGCCATTTGGCAACATTTTTTAATTTTTTTTTTAAAACACAAAAAATAAAATTTTTGATAAAAATGGATTTATTGGGTCACAAATGTCACTAAAAAACAAAAAAAAAAATTTTTTGTTTGTAGAAAGTAGTCCGGGCATTAAAGGGTTAATTTAAGTAAAAAAATATAATGAAAGAGTGGAAAAGTTTGAATGTAGTTTTTGTGTTTAGTTTTTTAGCCTCTCACGGGCGCCACCCCACGGCTTACTCTGAACAGTGGCGCGACCCAGAGTCGTGCATGCAACTGTGTCTAGCTGGGCTGAAAGATCTAGAGAGGCAACTGGCAAATGGAGAACTTCTCGGCGTGTCCTTGCTACTTCAAGAAGTCTTGAACAACGGGACCATCGCTTATCAGGCTTTAGACGGTAAGTGGGATGTTGCACTTTGATGTACTTTTACGTCTACTTGATGAAAAGTTTTGAAATTGAATGATGATACACTTTTATAATTCAGGAAATTCTGAGGAACTGCCGAGCGGGTTTTTGAATCTTCACCAAGTTGGAAAGAATGCTCCCCAAACCGTCCAAGAAACTCCCAACGACGTTAGTGGGATACGCAACGAAAACTGTTTAAAGTTGTGCATGAATCTGTTGCTACTAGTCTAATCCAGACAGCAAAATTCGTCTTTTTTACATTGATTCAACGTTTGCAGAGTAAAAAAATGTAAACAAATATGTGCTCAGGAACATCGCTTGATAAACATCAAAAGGAAATCGGACTTTGATGGGCTTCCAAATGCAGCAAGAAAAGAACTGAAAAGAAGAAAGGAGCCGAAAGTGGATCCCAAACTGCCCTTAGACAGATGTGCATACCCGATAGATGCCCACAGGTGGCTTGCTTGCTTTTTTCTCTATTTTCGTTTATTTATTTTTTCTATTCCCTTTTTTCTTCTGCTCTTTTTCTCTTGTTCTCTCTAAAATACAATTTGGTCAAAGTTTTTAGCTCGATTGACGGTTGCTGGGCATCGACTTTGAACGTGAGATTTGATGGGTGAGGGTTTAAAACTCGCCCGAATCGAGTTCTTTTGTCAACTCTCACAGTCAGACGAAAGCCTTTGAAATGAGCCAACATAGTTGTTTATATTTAATTTTTGCATTGACACAATGTATAGCTACGTTGATTTGATATTCGTGACTTCAGTAGCAAACGTCAAAAGCTGGTAAAATAAGAGAAAAAGTTTCTTAACATCGATGAACATCTTTCATGCGACTGTGTTTTACTTTCAGATTAATGCGAACCTTCTTAAGACTATGGAAGCAGCTTGAGCGCTTCAAGTCAAACTGGGTAAAGGAAAGATTGCACGTGAAAAACATCGACACTCCAAAGCTTGTCAGGTTGGTGAAAATAAACGAACCGGTGGCGAGGTTAACCTTTTTTAATCGATTAAATTATTATCTTTGTGAAGAAGCACTTTTCTTTACGAACAAGCTTTTGCTAACGGCCAATTGCTCATTTACTTCAGTTTTAAATACACGCTTGTTGTCCTCATAGCCTTCATATTCGATGAGGTGTTTGACAACTAAATGCCGAGATGGCAGCTTTCGCCAGCGCTCTCGTTGCTCTGCAACCTTCCACATGAAGCTAGGTTGCATATAGACTATGTCTTTTGAAAATTGGGCTAGCTGCGCTGTCCTTTATTTGTCACGGCTCGCTTTTTGGCCAAATCGCGTGGTCCCATACTTGATTGAAGTGTCAGGTATGAGAAGACAAGGTTCTCATTGTACTAAGCCTTCGGCACTAAGGAGAGTAGGGTGGCCAGTTCCTTTCTCTCGGCCGCCTTTACTTCAGCAACAACGCCCACCCAATTTATTACCACCCTGGGTAGAGGTGAGCGGTGTTTTTCAACAACTAGCTGAAGCCGGGAGTCGAACCAGGTTTGCATAATTGGAAAGCCAACATCTTATCCGTTGCGCCATTTCACCGATGATACTGTTCTTTAAAAAAATGATTCATGAAGTTTTGTTTGTCAAATCGTTTCTATTTTCCAGGGAAGGGAACCACGCATTCCGTGCTGAGATCATGGTGTCAGTCTACTCCACCATGGCGAGACAGATGGGAAACGGGGATGCTTATGGAGAAATTGCAACTGATGATCTGCCTCTTCCTCCTCCTCCAGATGCTCCGGAACTCTCTGTCCGAGCCAGATTGGTGGGTAGAACTAATTGATATGAATTCTTTCGCATGCAGGTTGCTCAAATATGGGTCGTAACAACACTTGACGTCGGTGTGGCACATCTTTTAAACGTAGAAAAATGTATGCACGCTCACAAAATTTATCGACATAGGCCTACCTACAAGCAATTGCGGATATGTAACTATAGCTTCAAATCCGTTAAAGCTACGGAAACCAAACGATTTAAATAAAGTAGAGCGTAGTAGAGTTGAAGTTGTGTAGTGGTTGTTAGACTAATTTTTACGTTTCCTTTTATCCTTTATTTTTACTGAACCAAGCTTAAGCTCTTTGAAACTTGGTTAATGCATTGTGGGAATCTTCATTTTTAGACTGAGAAATCCTCTTCGGAAGGTTAATCCCGGAAGTTTCGCATGTTTGTAGAGACTTTGAACTACTGGCACAGGCCCGGTCGCCAACATTGACAAAGTGAACTTTCTTTTTGTTAGTATCCTGTTGCCTGCGAATTACTGTAAGTGCCGCTCAATGGGAAGCAGATATCGCCCTTAACGACACCATGCGCATAATCACTGGATGCCTGCGTCCAACTCCTACAGACTTACTACCAGTGCTTTCAGGCATCGCCCCACCAAAACTACGCAGAGAGAATTCTACCATACGGCTCGCATTAAAGGCAGAGGTCAATGATCGCCATCTCCTCCACAATGTAGTCCTTGACGCACAACAGCTCACACGTCAACGCCTGCCTTCCTGGCGCCCTTTTTTCTCGACACATTGTGGCGCTTCATGAAGGTCACTTCGATCTGATGAAGTCATGGAGAGACCGCTGGGAAACCATCTCACGGCCCAACCAGTTCCAAGTCACACCAGACACTACGGTACCACATAGCTTAGACCTGCCAAGAAAAGAATTGGTAACTCTGAATCGCCTCCGTACTGGTGTTGGTCGCTTCAAGCACAATATGTTTACCTGGGGATTGTGTGACTTACCAGCCTGTATTTGTGGTGACTGTCAAACAGCACAGCACATCATAAATCACTGTCCAGTGTTTCAACCTGAAGAACATGTGAATCTCATAGACCCTGATATGAAGACACTGCTCTGGTTGCAACAATTGGGAGATGTTACCTGAATTGCTGCCTCATAAGCAAGAAGAATGGGAAGCTGCCTTGAAGTGTGGTACTCATGCTCTCACCCCGAAAGTTGAACCGTCGTTTCGAGATCTTATTGTTTCTTTGTTTTCAATCCGTCGCTTAACCGAATGAGCCATCGGGGCAAATGTATCGTTTTGCAACCGGAACTCCCGTTGTTAGACCTAGTAATTATTAACCCCTGGTTGATGACAGTCCAGTACTCCGGATGTATTCCTGATCGTAATTTAAACTAATTTTCGAATAAAATAATGTGCTTTCGTCTCACTTATTGATGTACTCCGAGTTACATTGGTATTGTAACAGCGTATACCACTGTACTTACTTCTCTATCCTCGTTTTTTGCATTTTTGATACCATTATCTCTTCTAACAGCTCATCAAGTTACTGGAAGTTTACGAAGTCAAAATGGTAACTGAAACTAGACAACGAATCAGCAAAGAATATACCATGGTTCTCGCCGAACGCTCCCGAGAGGAAACAGCTCTTCCTGCCGATCTTTGGAGTCAGCACCAACTCACCAGCAACAGCACATCCTCCAGCGGTGCAATGAGGGAAAACTTCACAGTCAGCCGACCCCATTTTGTTGAAGACTTTACGCGAAGGTGATTGTGGTTTAGTTGTATTAGTGATAAAATGACACTAACTTTATGTTCGGTTCATCATCATAATCCATCGTCGGTTTGTTCCCCACTAGTGGGGGTGGCCGATTGTTTCCGCGCAGCAATTGTTTTAATCCCTTTTCTCCATTTCACCCTGTCCCTTGCATCTTCCTCCTTCAGTCCGACTTTTTTAAATTCATCCTTCACTTGTTGTTTCCACGTTCTTCTTGGACGACCGCGTTTCCTCTTCCCATCCACCTTTAGATCTAGTGCCTTTCTAAGAAAACTTCCTTCCTCCCTCCTTATCACATGTCCATACCATCTTACTCCATTTGCCCTTGCCAGTTGGTCTATGGTCTCTCTCATCTCTAGCATATCCAACAATTCTTCAGTCCTTTTTTCCCTTCTCGTTTTCACCCCACACATTGCTCTCACCATTGACCTTTCCATTCTTCTCAGGATTGCCAGTTCACTCTCTCTCAATACCCATGTCTCGCTACCATATAGCATTGCAGGCCGCACACAGCTCCGATATACTTTTCCTTTCATCCTTAGTGAAAATTTTCTGCCATGCAACATTTCCCCACATTCCCTGAACTTTGCCCAGCCCAATCTTGCCCTTGTTGTCACCGCTGCTTCACATCCACCACTTCCATTTATCTGATCACCCAGATAACAGAAGTCTGTCACTGTTTCGATGCCATGGCAGAACTCATCATCATGGCCTTCCACTTCATTCCTTCCTTTACTGCATTTCCCACAAACAAAACACTTCGCCAATCTTGTTGCGGCTCTCTTGACATTAGCACATCTTGCATGTACCCACTTTCCGCATTCCTTGCATTGCATTGAATTTCTCATCACTCTCTTGCCACATATTCCACAGGGATCTACTTTGTTCTCAACAACTGTTCCTTCTGCTCCACTCACCATCACTTTTGTTTTTTCAAGATTCACCTTCATACCCTTGGTTTCAAATGCTTCTTTCCATTTCTCAAACTTTCTCTCCAGTCCCTCCATACTATTGCTTGTCAAGACCAGGTCGTCTGCATACAAAATTTCACTCAATAAGCGCTCCCTCACTCCTTCAGTTACAACGTCAACCACAATAGCAAATATCAGAGGTGACAAAACTGATCCTTGGTGTACACCAACCTTCACAAAAAACTCGTTTGAATAATTTGATCCAACTCTCACTTTTGTTCTTGCATCCTCATACATAGACATCACAGCTCTCACTAATACCTCCGGTATACCTCTTTTCCTCATTGCCCACTCCATCACTTTCCTTGGTACTCTGTCGGTTATACTTGAATACGTGAAATAAAAAAGAGGTCATTTTTTTTTTTCAAATTTCATTTTTTTTTGTTTTTCTGATTCTTATCAGTGTCTTCTAAATGATAGCTCAAATACCCCCTTCCTCTAAATATTTCTATTGATTTTAAAAAAGGCCCATCTCCAGCAATTGATCCTCAACTTTACCATAGTTTCTCCATAGAATTTTTACGGATTGACATTTTCAGGCACAATACTTCTTACCGGTATATCTAAGCATACAATCATTATCGAAATTCCACCACAAAAGTAAATGACTAAAATTAATAAAACGCATTAATCTCAAAAACACCTTTGTGTAAATTGGGCTCTTCTTGAATCCACGTATTCAATTGCTCTTAAATGAACCCAATGCGGTGTTGGTTCTGTTAAGTGATCTCATATGAGAAATATCAATCGTTGACTTCACGTTTTGTCAAACTTTAAAACTGCATCTGGGTGTTCTACGTGTTATTTTCGTTCACTGAAAGAATTTCCTTATTTCAATTTCTTGTTTAGACTGAGATGTCCATGAGATGTTTAACCATGGCTACCTGGAATTGCAGCCTGATTTGTCACATTTGCAGATTTTGACTTCTGCTACTGTTTGATTGAAATTTTTTGCGATTGTTTTAGTTTTTGCTTACTCGCAATGGTAAAAAAGCTTTTTGTTGCCTTAAAGAACTAGTAAAATTTCAGAATAAGTAAGTTAAAAAGCGCTCAATCAGACTATTGGCAAGCGGCTCACAGTGTGACTAAAATTTTCTGATTCAAATTGTATTTGTTTCGCAAAGCCAGGTGAAGAAAAACTCAATTTGTTACATGGATAACACAGTAAAAAAGATGTCAAAACATTATTTTTAGAAAATTTTATTCAGGCAGTTGCCAAAAGTTGGCAAAATCTGGAAAAGTTTGCAGAATATAACAAAACAAGGCTTGTAATGTTACACTACAGGTATGGACACAATAAAAACCTCTTTGACGCTTGCTGTATGTACCACATCCACAGGTTGATGTCAGATGGCAGCGATGCTAAGGACGGCGAGATAACGTTCAAGAAGGAACATTTAAACAATTGCTTATCGAGATTGGCCACAGACGTGATGCAACGGTGAGAGACGTGGTTTTAACGTTAAATTTCATCAACTTTAACGTCGTCTTCTGTTAATGATCCCACTCGGTGATTGACATGATTAGCAATAAATGGGAAAAGAAGTACAACTCAACACAAATTGAAGATGCTGCTACATTTGCAAGAACTTTAATGAAATGAAAAAGAAAGCTTGCAAAAAGGGTCATTTCTACAACGTTTCAACGACGGAAGACGTTGATACAACGCAAAAACGGCAACTGTTGTTAGCTGGGACGCACACAGTCCACTGTTTTCCATTGAAAAACACCAAAACATCTTTTAAACATTTATAAACGTTTGCACTCATGATAGGGAGAGGGAAAATTACGAGAGCTACACCACGTACTACGAGAATCTGCTTCGTCATCATCACCACTTGCTCTACGTCAAAGAACTTGAGCTGCAAGCGTTGACGTCACAGAAAAGTCCGGCGCAGGACGGAGATAGCGCTGTTGAAGCTCAGGTACTTTTTTGGTGCAGTTTGATTCGTCGCTTTAACGTAGAGCTTGTTAAAGCGTGCAAAAATGCTCAACAAATATCCCTTGTGCATTGGTAACTTCTGTGGTATTCTGACTCTCCACTCTTTGCTACAATGCTTTTGACTTCATACTCTCAATCGATAAATATTTATTTAACCCTAACATCTGCAGACGTTGAATCAATGCAAAAACGTAAGCAATGCAATAAATGTTGTTAGCTGGCTTGAATTTCAGTTTCAGCTTGCAGACAGGAGTCATGAGTTGATTCTAGAAATCACTGCACTGCGAGCCAAAGTGACCGAGATGCGAGAACAGAGTATGACAATGGACCAAGACATCAGGGATGACGTCCGCAGGGATTACCAGGTATCAGTTCAATTGCCCTTGCTATCACGACAACAAATCAATCAGAAAATCACTCTTTTTTACGTTCAATCAATTTTGAAAATTGATTTGCTGGTTTGGAACGAGCCTTTTTTCAAAACCTCTGCAAAGTTATAAAGTTGATTTTCTTTTTTTTTTTGCGTTTCTGCCGATTTATTTGAAACAGTTTCCCATACGGATATTCACTGAAAGTAAATATCAAACCCGTTCTGACTGAAGTTTGTTGTCTCAAGAAACGGTCGAATTAGATCGAGTGCAAGGAATCATGCACGCTTACTTGCAATACGTTATCTTACCACCTTGAATGGCAATTGCATTGTTTTCAAACCAGAGCTAAATTTTCATTCTTTTTTTGTACTGCTTCGTTATTACATCTAACCGACGTTGATTCACAATAACAAAATTATCATAAAACAGTTACCAATGTTGTATGAAATTCTTAACAGCGTTTTTTTTTTCTCAGGAACTAGTGCAAAACCTGTTTGAGGTTTGCTTCCAAATGAAATCTCGTCTCTCGCTCTGCCATCTTAACATTCACGAAGACGTTCGGAACTTGATATCGGAAACGCGGGTCGAAGCGATGAAATCTCTCGGCAAGTTAAAGAACAACACACCGACCTCAACTGCGGAAGAACGCCTGAGAACAATCCATGCCAAGGTCTGAACGCTGGTGGCATTGTTTGACCCACTTCATAGAAAAAAAAGAGTCATTGATGCCAATATAAACGGGATGTTTGAGTTGCTTTGAAATAAAAATTCTTCTTTCATTTTAATTAGAATATTATCTTGACATGGCAGAGTACTCAACCTTCAAAATGCAAGTTCACCATTTTGTAATCGCTTTTCTATACAAGAGACGACTTGAGCGTCGGCCCATCAACAAATGAGTCATTCATACCTTCTTGCTATTTTTAAAAAATACATATACCGAAACCCTCTCTTTGCATACAGTGCGTACGCATTTGAAAATGACAGTTTTCATCTGGAAAAGATCAGAATTGTCCTCCTAAAAATGTGTCCGTTTTATTATTACATTTTCCTCTTGAGACAATGGAAAGTGGGTAAATGATGAAAACAGCATTTTAAACTGCAATGATGCTTTAGGAGGAGCAAGTGAAACAGCTCCAAGAAGAACAATGTGATTTGAACAAGCTTCTCACTAAACTGCATGCTCTTCATCATTGGAAGAGATCAACGACTGGAGGAAGATACAAAGTCACAGTGCAGAAGTTGAATCAGGAACTCAACAAGTTAGCGTTGCTCCTAATTTTTTTCGTTTTTCTGGTTATGTATTTTTTGAGTAACAAGACTTACTATTTTGCAACATTGATGACATGAAATGGCAACACAACGAGCGGTTTGTGATGCGCAGACGTTCGCGTCGTGGAATCTATTCCTCCAATTTTGAGCGTTTATAAAGTTTCTTAACCATTTTCAAAAATCATCTTCAAAGGACAAGACGAGATTGCTTGAGCAAGACTCTGGTTGCTAAGGAAGAGGCAGAGCTTCGCCTGGAGGAGCTCAAGTCGGCGAGGAGGTCTCTTGAAGGATCGGATGCAAAGTTAAAGAATACCTACGAGCAGATTGAAAGAGACAGAAAGCTGCAGAAGGAAAAGGAGCACAGGGATCTCCAAGAGAAGAGGAACAGGTGAGAGCCACAAGCTTAACTGGCCTGCTAATCACCAAGTATTGCAAAATACAAATAATAGTAAAATTCTGCAGTTCCCATTGAAAATAACTACGGTACTGTACCAGAATACAACAATGGTAGAGATGTTACTTTGTTGAATCATAAGCACACGAAAGCAATGACATTCGGTCTGTTGCAAAAAGATAAACAACTGCGAATGTTAATGTTGGTAGCGATACATCATCTTGACGGCAGAAGTTTTTTTTGCATTTTTTTCTGTTTCCTTTGTGACGGAGCAAGGCGCCAGAATGTGAAAGATACAAATCTACTTTTCCCACAAACTTAAGCATGATTCCTCTCTCCCCTAGTAAGACTTTTCACAATATGAATTCTCCATTGATTGATTGATTGTTGCCTTCGTCCAGTGATATCGTGACCTCAATCGAACCTCTAGCGAACCTCAATCGTCGTCCTCCAAAGAAATACTATTTAATAATCTAAAATCAACACAGCAGCATTAAGCATCCATAATTGTGATCCCGTTGCTATGGAGCTATTCATTGAATCAGTCGGTCAAGTTAGTAGGTTGTGCGCTGAGAGTGAAAGCCTTGACCAAATGATTGAATACATTTCCTATCTTCACATTTTACCACCATGCATTGTGATGCTCTGATATCCGAGAATAAAAAAATACTTACAAATTCCTTTCACTAAATCGTTTTGTGGCAAACATATTTCACATCCATACAACGTTGCCAGATGGCAAACTGAGAGAAAAACTATTTGATCGCAGACAACAGCTCGCCAAAGCGAAGCAGCGCGACATGGAGAGGCTGATGGTGGAGCTGGAAGAGAAAGATAAACGTCTTCGCAACGTCACTGCTGATGTGGACCGCCACAGCCGCATCGAACAGAGCAACCACAGCAAGACACAAAGGTTGGGCCGTTTTCTTTGTTGTAGAAATTATATGGTTTATGTTTTTCAGATTTAATCATTTTTTTACACAGTTGGCGGACCTGGCATTTATTTGAATTGTCTTTACCATGAGAGTAGTTGATCTGATGAACACCCAAACTTTTCAGTATTCAGAGTAGTTCAAGTAATTTTAGTTTCCTTTGGCACTTGTTATTGTTTTGAAAGTGGAAGAACATTAGTAGGAAGCAACTGAAAAAAATAACTAAGCAAAAGTCTGCAAAAATCTATTGTTGTAAAAGCATTCTTTTGTTTATATGGAGACAATCGTCTGGGGTGATTGGTATAAAGCTCTCTGGAGGTCGATTTAAAACTCACACAACCTGTCAGTTGTGACTGACAGGTCGAGTGTTAAGAGCGTCTGACTGACTCTCGAAAGATCGCAGGTTCCACGCTCATCAAGAGCACACGTCTGTGTCTTGACAATCCAATTACGTCATGGCATGCTTGAAGGTGGACACAAAGATTTTTCTTTGTGTGATTCAACATTATCAATGGCTATCAGCCTGCACAGCGATGATAATTAACTTTTATATATTTTATTCTAGAGACCTAAAGCATATGACCACTCAGTTGTCGATTGAGAGAACGTTGAAGCTTGACGCCTTTGACCGGGTCGATAACTTACAAGCGCAGGTTATGGAAAACGACAGAAGTGTCGGCGCCATGGTCCTCAGCAGGCCAACGAGTGCTTCACTCAGTGAGTTACCATCTGCTTTATTCTAGATTAAACTGGAGTAATCTGGTTGAAACCAGAGTTAACAAAAATTTAAAAATGTTCTGAATGTCTTTAAACATAATGGCCAGAATGTGTGACAAGTCTAGAAAATGTGCAGAGCAGAGCTTGCAATGCATCAACTAAACTTAACAAACATTCTGAAACGTTCTGCCTACTATACTAAAAAAGCCAAATGCACTTCAACAACAAAGCAAAAAACTTTTAAGTTTTTTTTAAAGTTTGATAAACAGCGAATTTAGCTTCTACAAAATATACTCTTTATCATGTTCAAGTTCGGTGAAAATGTAATTCATCTCAGGCATTGCAAAGTCTGGTGTCACCCAACGAAGCAGAACCAGATCAACCTTCATCACCTCACCGACTCCTTCCACGCCGAAGATCAGGGTCAGGCCGATGAGTTGTGTTCCAGCGACCCACAGTAGAGCAAGTGATGTGCTGCTGCCGAAGAAAAGGCCTCAGACTGTAAGTGCATGTGGTCGTGTATTGTATATATGTAATTTAATCTAGATTGCTAATATTCTATAAATGTTCTGGATAATTAAAGTTATAATGGCGAAGACTTTAAAATGAGATCATTGAAACGCACAGTCATAAAGGGCTGTCACCTGCTAAGATTTTCAATGTTTTGAAAGGGTTTGTGAGTCATTTTGGTGTATACAAAGCAGTAATAAGGTTCAGAGAGACTGGTAGCTGCTTATCAAAGGTCAGGAAATCTTCAGAGAGGTCCGCAAGAACCAAAAAACTCATTAAGAACATTAGAGAAAAGTTGCAACGGAATCCTGGAAGGAGCACCAGAAAACTTGCTAAAGAGACACATGTTAGCCGTTCAACCGGCCAGAGGGTGCTGGTAAGGGTAAGGAATCTTTAGGTCAAGTTCAACAAAATTACCAAACCACAACTTCTTTTTGATGCCACAAAGAAGAAGAGGTTCAAAAGATTAAAGATTCTTCTGAATAAGCTCCTTGATGGCACGCAGCCACGTTCTCTAGACTGATGAGAAATTATTCACCGTTCAAGCCATACACAACAGCCGAAATAATCGGATTTGAATTAAATCAAAAGATTCAGTGCCTGTTGAACGACGAACTTCATTCAGGAGGCAAAACCAGCTTCGGTAATGGTGTGGACAGGGGTTACGGCCACAGGTTTCAAAACTCCTTTGATTTTTATCGAGGTTGGTGTCAAAATCAACCAACATGTTTATCTGAAGATGTTAAAGGATGAAGTTGTTCCTTGAGTGAGGAAAGTTAAAGGAAACGAAGAAGTTACACTTCAGCAGGATGGAGCAATCTCTCACACAGCCAGATTGGTCCAGGACTGGTGCAAAGACAATTTACAGTTATTTTGGTCCAAGGAATTATGGCATCCATCTTCACCTGATTTGAATCTAATTGAGTTTGGATTATGGTCTATCTTGGAGCAGACGTCCTGCGCTGTATCCCACTCGTGTTGAGGTTTTGAAGCAAAAACTGACCAAATCATGGGCAGAAATTGACGCTGAAACTGTGCGTGCCACGTGTGATCCTTCGTCTCTGCCAAGTTATTAAGGAGATAGGTAGATATATTGAATAATTCTTGGATGTAATTCCTACATTTCTCTTTAATTTGATTATGAGTTGTTTTCATTGGCCTTTATATAACTGAAAAAAACACTTTTATTTGTCCACTGGGTCGTCCTGTATGTGCTGTCATCATCATCATCCGAATTCGGGTTTGTCCCCGCTATTGGCGTTAGCTAATTCTTTCCTCGCAGTGATTGTTTTCACTTTTTTTTCTTCGTCTCATTATGTCCTTCGCATTTTTTTCCTTCAGTCCGACCTCGTCTGCCTTATTCTTCACCTATTTCTTCGGGTTCTTTTTGGAAGTCGCCGTTTTTTCTTACTACCCTCCTTTAAATACAATCTTGCCCTTGCAAATTTGTCCCTTTAGCTTCCATCATTTTTAATAAAATTTACTGCCATACATTTTTCCACATTACCTGAACATTGCTTAACCCAATCTTACCCTTCTCATCACGGCTGCTTTATTTGTCAGAACGTGTCTTTTACTATGATTGGAGGAACTACTAGTCTGCATTGGAGCCTTAGATACTTTTGAGAAAAGTTACTAGCCTATATGATATCAGGAGTTTGATCTTACGGGTTACTAACAGTATGCCATAGATTGAGTTTTGCTTTTAGCAGCATGATCGTTGCATACCAACATTCGTCATAGCACATAACTAGGGAACTGTGTTCCAAAAGCTAGTGCAAACCGCTATTACCACAGCGAACTCGCAGCATCGGGCTAAAACAGGTCGTTAAAATTTACATTGTGAAGTACTTACAGTTTGTTTGCCGTCTATTCTTGTCTTCTCTTTCGCTGAGTAAGCATGGCCGATAGTTTAATCTTTAATTGCTAAACATCTTAATACTCTAACTTGCCTGTTAAATTAGATATCTCCAAGCAAAGTCACTTAAAAATTAATTTATATCCTTACTTTCAACAGGCTGTTGGAAGATTAAAGAACAAAATAGCTGCGGCCATTCTCACTGAGATATATCCCCCCACGGATGAACACGAGACAATAATACATCTTGACAGGCTCGCAGAATAACCTGGAATCTACCAAGCTGTGTGTGAGCTGAAACTTTAACAGCAACTTTCCATTTTAAAGAGGAGTTTTTACGAACCTTCACATAAAACTGAATGCATCATCATTCATAGATAGTTAGCCTAATCTTAAATACTTTCACCTTTTTATAACTGATGTTGGCTACTTACCTCTCCTGCAAGTCAAGCATTATATTTAAGGCTGCCTTTCTTTGTAGTCAATCCACAACTTCGATCAAATATATTGCACACTTTATTTTAGGTGTAGGCCTACAATACTCATTACTCAATGTTAAGCCTTTATTTTTAATTTGTTAGCACAACGCATTTATTCATAATAATTATCGCATCTTACTTGTTCAACATTACCATATAGATTTATTTAGATATTTCTTTTTTGTGCTTTAACATGTTCATTAACTTTACCTATTTTTGCTTCATCAAATGCCTTCTGACCGGATTACAAACTTAGGCTATATGCTGTATGGTTCAAGTCGAGTTTATTACCAAAAAACGGTGCATTTACACAGAGCTATTTTTCAACTGCTGTATGTCCTATTTTGTAGGAACCGCTGGAATATGTTTATCACTGTGGTTGCGAACAGCAAGGTTTCATTTTTACCTGTTGTGATAATAGGCTGTTTACTGTTTAGGCCATAAAACTTTATTTGTTTGACGAAAATTGATTTGGATTCCAAAGCGCAGAAACTGGGCTGCACATTTAGTCTAGAATAGATAGAATGTAGATTATATTAATAATTTTAAAGTGCTACTTAATTTTTGTTGCTATGTTGCCAAGTAAGTTATAATTTTTACTATGTCACAAGTAAATTATTTCAAATGTTTTTTTTGAGCAAACCTTCACATTTTTTTCCTTTAATTTTACCTCCGAAAGTGTATACCTACTTTTAGTCCCTAACTGTGTTAGTCTGAAAAGCGTATTTACCTAATTTTGCATAAAGTTGTGCCAAGAATTATAATATTTTTGCTCGCGCTTTGGCGCCTCATATTCAATAAAGCATCGTATCACCCCTCATAGTGGAATGAATAACTTATTGTGGCTATGGTCTGTCTCCTATGTTGCATATTTTACTCAAATTACATCTGTCAGGTTCAAAATATTTTTTAGTCAAAAATATTTAACTTAGTAATTTAAAGTTCTGAAGGAATCGCACAATCTGCCACAAGGACCAGATGGTAACGAAACACTTAGTCATTGGGAGTAAGCGTATCAAAGGAAGCCTCCACAAGTGGAACCGCCAAGAATAAGATTAAGAAGTTTTCTCAAACCGAAGATAAGCATTCCCACAATCAGGATCACAAGTTCCGAATAGGATTGAAAGCTGAGCCTCGCTTCGCACTCGACGTTTGAACGGCTTTTTGTAAGCCTATTTAGCAGAATCAAGATGCGCGAAAAAATTTATTTGAAACTTTGTGCACACACAGAAAGAACGTATTAGGCTATTTAAGTATAGACCTACAGACCGGGGAAACTGAGAGTGCTAGCAACATGTGCTACCAAATAAATGAACGAGAGCAAGGTAATCATTACATAGCTTAGTTATTGCAAGGATCAAATTACAGTGTAATTTTAAGGTAACACAACTTTCTTGCAATGGTTACAATCGGGAATAGAAAACAAGTCAATGTATGACTGGAAACTGCTAAACTGAAATAACATTTCATCGTTGCGGTTTTTCGATTTGAATTGCAGCCAACTGATTTGTCATCTTGTCCAACAGCAATACTATCGTATGCATCAGAAAGTAAGTAGCCTAGGCTACATGAGAGACCAACTGAAGAGGAAGTACAAACTTCTATTTCGCCTTAGCTCTCACCTAAAATCCTGTGTAAACCCTGCGCAAACATCTACAGACATCAAATACCTCTAAATGTGAAAACATCAGATCTTTTTCGCAATAGAAGTGTATGAATTTTACGTAGGCCATAATAAAATAGCAATGAATAAAGAAACGCGATTTATCAGTCAATTATTATGAAGCAAATTCTCTTTCACGTCACGAAGGAATGTTTTCGTTCATAATCATTTAGCTTAATTACGTCATTTATAAACATAGTAGGCCTACAATATAATTGGAGTAAATTACATTAACACGAAAGATTTTTATACGTAGGCCTATAAGTTCACATTAAAAAAATACAGTATGCTTGTATTCTCAGCTAAAAATCTGACATTTTGCGTTGATAAATCATTTGATTACAGAAAATGACAAATAAAGATACAATTTTGTTGTCTAAGAAAAGCATTAAATTATAGAGAGTAAAACCCCCCGTCGTGGCGTCTTGAGTAGCCCCTGTTCGTCGCCGCACTGTGGTGGCTTTCTGCAAAACATAAGTAGTGTTATGAAGCCGATAAAAAATCTTTAAGGAAAATTGCTTTCATGCATAAATAATATGACGTAGGAAAGTTGCGGCAGTTTTAATTTAACGATGGTGGTTTCAAAAAACGATAAAAAACAAAACTGTTTCAGTATTTCACCGACTTTCATTCCGGGGGAGAGGGCGGTTTACCCGCAGACTTTGTGTACAAACATCTCAGCCAGTAATAGTATCCATTGTTGCATCGTCTAGCGACGTTAAAACGATGTAAAAACGGAAACTTTTGCCCGACGGGGGATTATATTCTGCAGTTGGTTGTGTGGCTGAGTGATGAGAACACTGGGTCGACTGTCAAACCGAGGAAGTCGGTTTGACAGTCACCGAGAGCATGCATTTTTTTCGAGAAAGACACCTAATGATATGTCTGACGATGAACACGCAAATAGGCTTCCTTTCCACTTAATCTGAATTCACAATTTGAACAAGCATTAGCCTGGATAACTTGTAACAACAAGGGTAATTGTGCAGCACTTCTACAAATTCAATGCCACAACTCACTAATTGCTCCTTGGATACTGTTCGGGTTTTCCTTCTTTATTGATTTGGCGGTTAGCAACGGGGGGTACAGCGGATCAAAAGGTGGGGGTACTTCTTTTTTACGGTTCTTAAGCAGACGGCTGCGACGCAAAACAAAAACCGCTTTTATAAAAAGAAAGGATGTAAAATAACACAAACGTGTAAGGCCACCTGTCCGTGCACTGAAAATGTACATGATATAAAGCACATTCAAGTCCTAGTTAAAATTTAAAATCGTTTGTGGGCTACCGCGACGCATTAAAATTTATCCTTTGAAAACTCTACAACAATCCTGAATATTTTACCCATGATCTTCAGTGGCGGTTTCCTTTTGAAAAAGTGTTTCATTGTTCCCGCTAAGAAATTCCTGGTGATGATCATAGTGGGACTTGATGACGAAATCCAAACTGTCATTTGGAGCTTCTGGATCAAAGTGGAAGATCTCTCGTCTGTGACTCGCAAGTGTCGCTTTTCGATTCAGTCTGTTCCATGGCTCTTCATTTTGAGCTTCTCCCGTGTTGCGTTTGAAAGGACTTTTCTAAACAAAGCCCAACAATAAATTTTAAACCCAAAAACTGCTGTTACAAATATACGTTCTAAAAACACCTCCACTGATATTTCATTTAATGGTGTTTGTTGTGGTCCCGATCCGAATTTATGCTTTGACAGTTGTGCCATTTGTAATTGGAGCCGTTGTTGTAATAAACAAAAATTAAAATAGGCTAACTGCTTTTGTAGACGCACCTTCACTCCTCCAGTTGGCTTATGTATTGGCCATCTAACCGATTGGCCTCATTTTCTCAATTGCATTTATCACTTCTGCATCATTTGTATCTATTTAGCAATTATTTTTCAGTAAACGATTGCTCTGAAAGATCTCACCATGCTGGCATAACGCATAATCACTTTATTTACTTAGCTGGAAGTTGTTTTTCTTCAAGAATGATTGAATGGCTTCACAGAACAATAGTGACATCAGTGAGAGACATCAAGCTCTTCACAAGTTTGTCACAGTATCACATTGAACTGCACTAATTACTGAACATGCCGCATCAACAGCTCAACCGAACCCCTCACGACTTACAAGCCTCATGCTTCCCAAGCCTGACATTGTCATTGGCAAAAAATTTTCAAATGTCAATAAACCAAAGTCGTAAGTAATGTCGTCAGTCACAGTTACCTGTGTGCTTCGGTTTCCAACAAAATTATCATCATTTTGTAATTTTGGAAAAGGAAATGGGTCCCGTCCTGAAGGCATATTGATTACAAAGTACCAGTAGTTTAAATTAAAGCATACATTAATTTAAAGTAGTCTACAAATGTAAAAAAAAAAATTAAGGTTTTAACCAGTACAAGTTTTTAATGACTATCCAATTGTTCAACATTAAATAAATACATTACAGCTGTGGGACACTTCTCTGTAATTTTGGTTTAATCCAATTTTGTCTTTGTAAAAAATTGCATCCTTTTTTCCCATGAATTAAAAGTAATGCTCTGCGGTGAATTTGTGTAAAAGAGTCTTACATATATCATAATTTTAAAATATTCTTAATAGCCTATAAACACTCATGATTGTAATAGTTAGTTTTACTTTGCATCTAACAAACTAGTTAGTTTTACTTTGCATCAATTTTATGTGTGATGTCCTAAAAAGCAAAAACCTTTACATTCGCTGTTGACATTGTTGTTACTTTTTTTTAAATTTTGTGTATTGCTCAAAATCAACCATATCATGGTCAAAGAAACACAAGAAATAAAAACAAAGAGATGTTATAAAGCAGTAGATACAAAGTTTGGTATTAAAACTCCATTTGCATTCGTTGGTTAATCAACAGGTTGGCAAACAAGCAACAACTTTTTACAAACTGAAACAAACTCTTGTGGATGAGAGCTTGAAATGTTACAAAGTCATTATTCACAAAGGCACAGATGACGCAGTTTTATGTTTTCTTTCTGGCCATGAAACAAAAAAATATATTATAACCTACTTGCCATAGCATGGCAGATTGGCAGGGTTTAGAAAAAGATGGAGGCGACAAAATACGAACATTGAAGCCAATTGAGACCAACACAATTTACTAACCACAAGGATTTGATACGATGGCTGATCCATAGAGTAGTTTTGCAAAGTTTTAAGGAATTTTTATCATTACAAAGCATAAAAAAAGCAGAAGGAAATAGTTTGCAAGCAACGTTCAAGAACAGTGAGTAACATCATCATGCCCAGGGTTAACTATGGAATTGTAAATAGATGTATTAAACTCAAATTAATCTGTAGCATAACAAAAATATGAAAAGTTGACAGAACTTATTCGAATCCATAAACTATTTCTAACTGAAAACTAGTGTCAGCAATTTTGTTTCTTTGGCAGTACAGACTAAAAGTTGTATGTATATGAATCAGTAAATATAACTTTTATCTTTCATAAAACAGCAGCCTAGAATTTTCCTAGTTAAGAATCACTTTTGGAAAAGTTAAAAACACAACAACACTCAGATTTGTATTTAAAAATTATCAAAATAGATCTCAAGAAGTATACAACTTAAAAATAAACTCAGTTTTAGTGCACATTGAAACCTTTTTTGGCAGTCTGATCAGCATTTATACGAACATCATTTTTCTAAAAAGATACGGTTTACAAATTTATAGTCTACCACCTGGCTAAGCTGGCACTGATATATGATATAAAATGACACAAATACAACATGTGAACCTATACATTGCATGCATTTTTTTCTAGACTGAACAAGTAACTTAGCAATGTAACAAATTCATTATGAAATCATGGCTATATGGATTCAATAGTTTGAGATGAGTGAATTACACACTGTAATTTTAGCTAAAACCTGACTTTTGATACAATTGAGTGATAAACAATCCAACTGGTACACAAGCTTATTTTTCCTTCCCAGTTATTTTAATTTTCTCCAGTGTAAAACTACATACACAGTAAGTAAGCATTGTCTATATCAGTGATTTTGAACCTTTGGGAGCATGCCAAACTCCTGCAATCTTTGCCAAATTTTCATCAAACTCTTATAAAAATGTAAAGAATAATTTGCATTTATTTTTTTCTTTATAAAGTTATTACCAGTACGATGAAAGAATATTATGATATGGTACAGGATCAATAGAGGTAAAATTAAGTTTAGCTAAGCAATGCCTAGTTTTCAACAGCAGCCTCAAAAGTTAAACTAGTTTTCCTGTCAATGCACGAAGTTAAATTTTTTATCAAAATATTGAATATTTATCAAACACAAAAAGCTGGATTTGTAGACCACAGAACTAAGCTACCTACTAAGCCTTTAGCTACGTATAGCATTCTTCTAGTCAGTATTGTGTGTAGTTTTGCAAAAAACATCAGTTTTGCAATTAAAGGTTCAATAAAACAAACAAAAAACTATGCTTAGGTCAGCCCAGAGTATTACTCTGCTGTCTTGCACAACATATTTCTTTGACCTGCAAAGTATCTTGCATTTGTGCAGTGGCAAAAAAAACTAAATTACATTTCAACTGTTCACTGTTAGTGATTTAATAGATTGCATGAGTCAAGATTCTAAGGTCAAACATATACACGAATCTAAGAATTTAATGGTACCGGTATCGATTACAATGCAAGATGTACGTTTAAGCAATTTCAATGGTATTGGAAAATTACTATTTATTTACTTTGTTATAGTAATTTTAATAATGAAGAGAATTTTTGTCAAACCTTTTATTATATTGAATTCTGGTCCAATACACATGGTACTACAGGGGCACTCTCGAACCCCAGGGGTTCAATCAAGCACATGTTAAGAACCACTGGTTTATAGCTTAGTCTAATAGCTGAAGTTCTGATGCTACTAGTTCTAGTAGGCCTTACCTATGTTTACGTAACCACTTCCTGATAGTGCCCATGTTGCATTCTATAATTAAGAGTAGTCTTATGCATGCAACCTATATTGCACTTAATATTACACAAACTTACTCTACTGAGTTTCTTGTCTTGCGTTAGAGGCCGCTACAGGTTATGCTATTTGACCTAGGCACAGTAGCCAGTGGATTGTGCATTCATTGAACAGTGTGTGGTCTAAATATTAATCTTGGCGTTGGTATGTCTGATATAGATAGATGATGTGGTGTACAGTTTGAGCCACACACAGACACAAAATGGTGAATTGGTGAGACCACATTGAAACTTATTGCTATTGAGATGCCCTACTCCAGTTTGTAAGTGTTAGAGCTTCACCCATGCCTTCTGAGGTACAGTAATTCTGCTCCTGGTGGGGCTCTATTATTTTGCAGTCACTATTTCAATAGAATAAAAATATTAAAAACATTACTAGCTGTTTTTATAAAACTTACAAACATGTTGCAAGATAGTCACACATCATTTTTTTTTCTTGTCTACACTTAAAAGTTAGGCTGTGGCTATAATTACACTATATTGTGTAATAATAGCCTCAATAGTGTTGCCAGATAAGAAATTCTGCCCTAATTTGAGAAAAGTTTAAAGCTCTTTAAAACAAAAACTTGTATTTTGGAAATTTTTTCAGTCCTGGGCAAAGATCAAAACCCTAATCTTATTCTTAACTCTGACCCTTACCTTAACCTTTCCTAACTTTAATCCTAACTCTGGCAACACCTGATTGTAACCATGGCATTAAGTGTGGAAAAATAGCCACTTCCTAAAAGTTAAACATCTTGAAGTTACCATCACAATTGTGTAGCCTACACAACTACATCTATGCACAAAAGCAAAGCAAGAGGAATAAATAAGCCACTTAAAAACAATAACTTGAAAGCAACTTGTGTAAGCCAAGAAACCAGGGATATCTAGAGAAAGGGATATGAAGGCTCGCAGCGATTGCCTTATTCTCATGACACTACCAGGGCGGTAGTTTGTAGTGCTTTAAACATGTGGTTCTTTTTAAAATTGTAGAAATTTTTGTAGTGCAGCTGGTACAATGAGCTACAGAAAACAGATAGCAAATGTTACGTAGAGCATATCTAAAGAATACTTGTTTACAAAGACAGTTGAAAAGTTACCAATAAGCTGTTTTTTTCAACAAAGCCTTTGCAGTAGGCTAGATGTAAAGCAAGTATATGGGTAGTTGAATTAACAAGCAACCATGAGCATGCTGCGAATATCCAGGCCTGATTCTAATAGCGCAATGCAAGTTATCATAACAAGATTTATTAAACTACTATTAGTGCCAATTGTTATTTTACGATAAACAGAGATTATTTACGATAAACAAAAGCCCTTCTATTGTCAGACGTAATAAAAGCCTTCGTATCCCCTTCTTCAGATATCCCTGCAAGAAACTTGACTCTTTTTTATTGTAAAAAATTGATATGCTAAGCCTTTTGCATTTGTAAGTTTTAGTTTGGCATAGACTACGGTACTGGGCTGCATTGTATTGTGCCTTATATAGCTGTCCAACCACCCACTAACATTCTGTAACTTAGAAAAAAAGACACTCTTACTGTTTTAAATGATTTTTTATGAAAGACTAATCATGTCAACCTAACTAAATGTTCCATTGCACTCACTAGCCTACCAGTGTGCAGTCTACTGTAAATTTGATAGATGGTGCAGTTGTAGGCCAATATTGTTTGCCATAAATTTTTTCTTTTAGGAGTTACTTTAAATTATTTCATTTTTTTCCTAATTCATAACCTTGTTACTTAAGTTTCTGTACGCTTCCGCCAGCAAACATCAATAAAAAGCATGTTATTTGGCTAAAACAAATAATTCGCAGACCACCAGCACGGTCTATCTGTAGTCATTAGCAACAACAAAAAACTCTCGTCTGTCACCTAGTGGAATAAAACATATTTTATAAAGAATTCTTTTAATTTTGACAAATTTACCTTGAAGTGATTAAAAAATAACAGTAACCTCTCAAGTACATGTAGCTCCACACAAAGTGAAATTTATATGAGTTTTGACTCTTTTTTATTTCTTTAAAAATAATGTCTAAAAATACATTATTAAAAGTAAATGTCTTTACTTTTAATAAAGTTTTTTTAGACATTCATCATCAAAAGACATAATAAAAATACAATACACATTTCACTTTTTGTGGAGCTACTTACTACGACAAATTTTACTACGCAGTTAAATGGTAGGAGTTGGGAGTGGTCCGATGATCAAGCTACAAGTAGGCTATAGTCAGTGGCGCCGGAAGAAGGGGGGGGCAGGCGGGCAGCTGCCCCCCCCCAATGTTTTGGGCATCATCATTTTAATTTTTTTTTATATTATTACATATTATTTTTTTTTTAATATTTGGATCCCAACCTGAAGTCAACTCAAGTTGCAAGGGAGGGGGGAGGGAGGGTAAAAGCTTTCTCTTTTATTTTAAACTTGCTCTTCTTGCTGCTGTTATTATTACGATTTTGTGATTCTATTCACGTGCTTCGCCTGCTGCCTGTCACGTAACAATTGTTACCGGCTGTTCAGCAGATTGGCTCTTGCTTGGTTCTTGAGTGGTGGCAGTGCATACAGCAGTGGGTCATTCAATGTTTCAAGGATATAATGTAGATTTAACTCAACGAAGTCTAGTGGTTTGATGACTATCTCTGGCTGGAGTATTTAGAAGCTAAGGATGCCACATTTTGCTTTCCCTGTCGAGTTTTCAACAGCTTGGTATGTTATAGCCTGGTCCTGTTAATATTAGTTACAGTTTATTCTATTAAACTGCAATTATGCTCCACCGGTGTTAACTGATTTTTTATTCTTAATGTTTCTTTATCCTATCCACGAAGATTTCATGCGCAATATAAGGACGATAAAGTTTAAAACACAAAATGAGCGAACAATTATATTATATACGTATTAAGATGCAAAAAATGCAGTATGACGAAATAATGCAACTAAAGTCAACATGTTCCTACGTTTATTAGACGTTAAAATACATTTCACTTGTAGTAAAGTTATTTTATCATTCTTTTATTTCTGAGGATATTGCGTTGCTTATTGCCTTTCAATTGGAAGACTTGCGTCCGCGCGAGCAAGATTGTGCATTTTTTACATCGATTCAACGCTCTACAACGTTGAATCGATGTAAAATCAGCAGATTTAGCTGGCTGGGGTTAGCGTTTTAATTGATATTTTTACTTTCAGTGAAGCTTGTTTTTACGTCTAATAAACGTAGAAACATGTTGACTTTAACTGTATTGCTCCGTCATACTTCATTTTTGGCCTCTTAATAAGAAATACAAAAATTGTTCTCTAATGTTGTGTTTTAAACTTAGCCTATCATTTGATATTGTGCATTTTCATGATGAAATCTTCGTGGATAGGAAGAAGAAATATTAAGAATAAAAAAATCATTTAACACCGGCTGAGTATTTATTGCAGTTGAACTACGCCCGGTGGCCGTCACAGTATATTTATTCCATTAACTTTTATTAGCCTCAATTCTCACAATGTCATAGGCTACGCAATACGCATGTGACCGCCTCTGCGTTTGATATATCTACCATGTTTTGACATCTGTATTTTCCAAGCATGGAAAAACGTTTTCACAGCGTTTCAGTACAGTATTTGATAATTTCTTTGTCAACTAACAGACTAGTCAAAATCATGAGGCATATTTAACTAACAGACTGTTGGATAATCAGAAAGTGCATTTGTAAAAAATAGTTTTTCAATCTAGAAAAAAGATACCCAGAATTTCGCTAGCCATTTAGGCAGTTGCAAGTCCCATACGAAATCAAACTGTGATTTATTTTAAATTTTATTTTTTTCAACAGATCAGACATGTCAAAAATGTGGGACTTTTGGTATGCTAGAAAACAAGAGAAGTTAAATAATATATCACTGTCTTGCATGTCTTGCACCAGTGGCGCAGCCAAAGTTTGGGGGTTTCAACCTTTCAAATTGAATTTACGGATGTTCATACATTGTTTGCAAGAAAAGCTTTAGCCTATGATGTAATATCACGTCAAACTGTGCAAGGATGCAAGCCATCTGTAACTGCTGACATCGCTTGTTCGATCTAGATTAACGTCTAAACAGCTATTCGTTATACAAAACTTGAATATATCAGAAATAAAGTAACTTCATTGTCTCAAAGCTTTTTGTTTGACACTCATCAAAATGTATTACGTCTATGACGTTACATTTTCTAAACTTTGGGTTGACTTTAAAGCATAAAAGTTAATGACTTACCGGAATAAGATCGCTTTTTGGATCAACCAATGAGAAAAGTGATAAATAATAAAACTGTAATAATCTCGCAATAAAAAGCAATCAACCTATGTCTCTAAAACAAAGTTTGCCTAATTTTAAACGGAACTGCATTAAAAGAGCGAGTTTTGCCAATACCAAACATTCAAATATCTCAGCCTGGAATTAGCAACAAGAAAACATAGAGACTTAGCTTTATTTCCAAAAAATGGTGAAGAAAACATGACCTTATCCTTTTGCTATGCCACCTGACAGCACCATTTTACAGGAATATTCATACCCACAATTTTGTTGAAAATGCTCTCAGAATGCACCAAATTGAAACTAATTTTTCAAAAATTTCTGGGGGAGGCCCCCCAGGCCCCCCGCCGCTAAGTGTCGCCTTCGGCGAACACGCCATCGGGCTTCGCCCGCCGGCCGTAAACACCCCCCCTTTCAATATTTCTGAATACGCTACTGTCTTGCATTGTCAATATTTTGCCTCCCCCATTGTTGAAGGTCTGGCGCCACTGGCTATAGTTGATCGTTTGGCAGACTGGCAGTTTATTGTAGCCTACTACACTATAACAAGAAAAAAAATCCCTTCTAAACTAAATTGACACTTGGCATCTTTGTTCTTACAGCGGTAAACTTTCTAATTACCAGGTTTTCATGGCACACTTGCAAACCTCTTACGGCACACCAGTGTGTCTAAGCACATAGTTTGGAAACCTTCGGTTAATTAAGGTTAATCATGCCACCCGTTAGGTTGATCAAGTAGAATTGAGCAAGCAACTTCTTTTGCAAAACCTAGAAAATTTACCCCATATGTTTTTCTCGATTTTGGGAGGCAAGTGATCCACTTGGATCTGCTACTGAATGTCGGATGATTTTGCTTTACCAGTCCGTTCTAAAAGACATTCCACAAAAAGTCGAAACCAGTTGCTCGAGTATTCTGCATCGATGAGACGATTTCCCAAGAGCAAATCTTGATTTGTTGGTAGGCTACTTGGTGGCCAGCAAATTAACATGTTGTAATCCATGTTCACCAGAAAATGTCTCCAAAAGAATACATTAGAAAAGTAAATTTGTTGTCTGGAAGACAATTGCGTTGCGTTAGTTTAACATCAATGCACGCTGAAACAACAAATTATTTTATGATCGGTCTCCACTGTTTAACCAGCTTTACTTGAACTTCTGCATTGCTTGGATTACACTTGCGTAGGCTACAAAAAATAAAAGGTCAAGCACTGATGTAAAAGGCAAGTTCAATTAGTAATATTTGCTTTTATTGCTCAGTTAATAATGATAAAGCTACAAGTTATATCACCATTTTCGTCTATAAAACATCCCAAATCGTTGATCTGACAACACTTGAGTATTTGTCAACTGGGCAGGGCTGCTTAGTAGCCTACTATAGCTCCGAGAAAATTGTTTTATTGTCCATGTCGTCTTATTTCGAAATTTTAAAGAAGATGGTTTTCAACATTTCAAAACTAGCTGGTGACTCCATTATACAAGCAGTAGCTTGTAATTTTGGGAGAGAAGCAATTTTACAATACCACCGACAGATATAGAATTGACACCAAACTATTGGGACTGAATAATATTCTTTAAACAATCATACATGTTAAATTCAAAGGTTTTCGGCAAAACTCTTTGGCAACATTAGAAAAATAACCTATAAATTCCAACAGAGATAAATGTAACAATATTCAGGGCCGGATTTAGCTGATGGGGGGCCTGGGGCACTTTTAGATCGGGGAGACCCCGTGCAAAAAAATTTTTCGCGCCTACGGCGCGAAAAACCACCTCTACGTCTACAGTAGCATCAGTCCAGTACTGCACAGCATTTTGCAGAAACTTTAAAGGACAAAAACAAGAAAATAACACAAAATCACATTTTTTTTCCACATAGGGGGGCCTTCAAAAGTCGGGGGGCCCGGGGCAACTGCCCCCCTCTGCCCCCCCCTAAATCCGGTCCTGACAATATTAAATGTCTATGAGAGATATTACAATTTGCAACACGTTTAAAAGTACTAGAATAAAAGTGTCAGCTGACAAGCTGACTGTGACAGACTCCAAAATATCGAAATTAAACTCATAGTTCAGCAAATGTTTCGAAAACAAAACAGTTTGCATTTTTGGTGATAAATTTGAATGAAAAGCAATGCATTGATTCAATTAAGCACTAAATGTGAAAACAGGTCAGTTGCTGAAACGCTTACAGAACGAAAGTTCAATTTCTGCATTTTTGGCTCTAAAACTGCTTTGCTTTAGCAACCTATTTCACTTTTGTGGCGTGAAATTTCCACAAGAAAATGTGAATAGGTTTCACAATGTGAGTATGTAATTTCAACAAAACAAAAGCGCTCAAACGGCATTTACAAATGTTTTATGACTTGGAAGCAAATAGCCAATTTTAATTGTTTGTTGTGAAATTAAACCGTTTTGATTGACAGTTTGAAGAAGGATGTTCTGTAATGAAGGATAACGATTGCTATGGGCGGCGTCTGACCAAAGGCACAAATGTGTGATTGCGTTGTGTTCCTTCCCATTGTAACAAAGCAACTACCCAGATAGCAAATCAATTGTTTTTTACATTGATTCAGCGTCTGCAGGCGTTGAATCAATGTAAAAAAACGATTGATTTGCCGTTTGGGTAGGCCACTGTCAGCAATAGATATTCTCTTGCAGTAATTTTTTATTAAAAATAACTATTTTCATGTTTGAAGTAAATAAATCGATCTTGATATAAACTTTCATGTTTTGTTTTTCATATGTTGCTATAAAGCAAAATGCCACAAAAGACTGCAAAAAATTTACAAATTGTTTTGTACAGTTTTTCTCGACCAATCATATTTATAAGCTTCCATTAAATTGGTTGTTGTATAATATCAGTCTACAATATATAAAAATGTGGTCTACTACATTGAAGAGGACTGTGTACTTGAAACAGGCAGAAAATCACTCAGGTTCTGCTCACACAATCAATGCTTTTGCATTGATTTGACGTTTGCCGGCCTTGTTGGAATGGTTACCGGACGTATTACATATGCATTGCAAGAATATCTGAAGCTATCCAAACGTGAGCCCAATATGCACACAAGCAATCTTGTAATCTAGTGTGTGTATCATTTCTCGAAAAATACTTGGCAAAACGAAGAACTTGCATACCGAATTATTTACAGTAAATAAGAAGCAACTGCAACCTAGACTAGCAACATCTAACAAGAGATTTCGATGTTAAAAATAAAAAAATTATTATTTTAAAGGTTCTAGCTTTGGTAGAGAGATATACCATATAATTGCTAGTAACGAATTGCATAATTTATAAACAATACATATGATAAAAGATAACTACAAAATTCAAACGTTTCGGGAAAACTTTCTGCCCTCATCAGGAAAATAGCTTAATTCATCTAAAAAACAAAAAACAACAACAAATATACGTGAAATGTTGATTATAAATGACTGAAATTAGAATCTGCATTGAGCTACGTAATATAACCTTATTTGTTTGTAAAGGTTATGAAACAAAAAAGTAATAGTAGAGCCGAAAAATATTCCACTCTCAATCTCAATCAACCAGTGGTGAGCTAGCTTGGAATTGTTCAATGTCTACTTGATATCTGACAATCAATGGTCAAATATCACAGAGTCTGAGCAACACATAAATGTAAATCAACAACTTTGAGCGGCCCACGGAGTACCGCTAACAATTAATTAAGTTATTGATGTTAGTTCCAGTGAAAACGATTCACAACTGGCAAATTGAATTTACATCACTACGTTGACCTTCAACGTTATGTTCACGTTAAGATGATTCTGAGGAAAAAGCAATGAGCTAAAACAGGGTGCTTCGATAATCACGGCATTCTACCAACTTGAATTGAAAGACGTACGCAGCTGTCGACCAACCGACTCGCTTTCGCTATTTCGAACAGCCGTCAACTTCGGGAATTTGACAAGAAGCAGAGATAGCTGCTTGAAGGGTGGCGGCGCCGGTTTAGTTTCAAGAAAGGCAGAGCTGTGGTAGGACGTGTCTGAGTAATTTGTCCCTTAGGACACGACTTTCTTATTAAGTTCAACATATGCAATGCGAATTGTCAATTTTGTGGATGACGTCATCAAGGCTTCAGCAGTGTTACGTCACGGATTGCTTTGAAGCCTCTAAAAGTGTCTCTTTCAAAACATCAGCATGTAAAAAGGTTATGTTTAGATGTATAACTTTGGCTTTGATTTGAGCTGTTGACTAAAGGTGCAGGGCGTATAGACTGTTTGAACAGGAACGAACTTATGTTACAGTAACTGTGCATCAAAATAGCTCATTGTAATAATTTCTACTGCAAGAGTTAGGCCTAGCAAGAAATTAGACCTAGATCCGAGGTTTTCAACACGGAATGTTTGTAAATAAAATAAATTCGCAAGGGCCTATCAGAGTTACACGTTCCAATACGGTGTGCCAGTGTGCCACAATCGCTTGTAGCCTACGCCTAAATATATTATTGAGTTTTATGAAGAATGATATGTTTCGTCTTGGAAACTTTGTTTTGAGATTTTAGCTGAAATGTATGTATTGTGGTTTGTGACAGAAATGTCTTTAATCTTCTGTAATTCTCAGGTTTAGCTTTAATTTATACCTACAGTAGAACAAGTTATACGTCATTTATTCAAATAAAATATTTTTATTTTATTTGGAAATTATCTTCAAAACTAAACGGAACGCATGGAATCTTCACTTAATCCATTGTTATTGCTGTCGTTCCGAATTTGGAAATAAGCCATGCGTTATTGAAGTTGTAAGCTCTTTTATGAAATTAATCCTCATTTATGGTTTCTAGGCTCTTGTATTTGTTTTTAATCAAAAATGTTTTGTCATTTTCTCATATATTCTTCTCGCCATACGCCTTTTGTGATTAATTTGTTTCCATTACATTGATTTAACGCATTTCGACTTCATATTGATAAAAGCTGAACGTACAGCTAACACAAGGCGGATTTTCCAATCCATCGTAATTTATCTTAATTTTCTGTTCTGAAATGTTTTCAAGCTCACTTTTTCTACACTTCCATATATGGACAGAACCCAGCCTTCAAGCACCAAAAGTTGCATTAGTTTAAGTTGAGGCTACGGTCTGTTGGTTTTACGACTAAATTGATTTTGTTTTCACGATTGAAAACTCGCTAGTTCCAGAATCGCTAAGCGGCTTTATATTTGCCGAGCACGGTCAGAAGTTTCATTGTCGACTATTCCTATCAGCTGAAATGTTGCACTTGCACTAAAATGAAGAGTTATGTGTTTAAGACAACTTTAACAAGAACGGGCGTATTTATTCAAAGATTTGTTAGACTTGTAAATTTCAAGATGTGGATGTGACAGAACAATGCATTTAGTTTTACTTACTACCACCCTTGGCTATAGAAAGGCATAAAATTCTTCTGATGTTTGCAGTGGTTGCAAGGCAGTCGATAGAGGATATCCTTTAGCATTTTGTTAGACATATAATTTGAAGTTGACTGCAGGAAGTCACGTTTTAAAGTAGACTCAATATATTGAAAGTAATCTTACATTACATACGAAGTTCGTTTCTAGCGCTAGTTGCAACGTTCATCTGATAAAAGTAAAAGTAACAACAAACAGGTTAATTTATTGTTTCACTGACGATTTTTTTTTTCTTGGGTTCAACCGCACTGCAGTGTGTAACTTTGTAAATTTTATTTTGTATGTAATTCTCTCTGAGGATGCGCATTGTCATGGTGAGCGAAACGTCAGTAAAGCAATAAGTTAGCCTGTTTGTCGTTGCTTTTACTTTCATCAGATGAACGTTGCCACTAGTGCTAGAAACGATAATTGTCCTGATGAACACCCAAACTTTTCAGTATTTATACGAAGTTTGTGTGTGGTAGTGATGCTACCTTGCCATTTCAGTTGGCTACGTATTGACAATTAAGATGATATTCTGCAAAACGTTGCTATCCCAGTCATCATACTTTGTTAATAAAAAGCTATTAGCCTTATTAACATTGCTTCGAATAGGCAGTGAAAACAGATGTTGTAGTGACTGTCTCTTCAAAAAGCTCGTTTTAATTGACAAGAAAGTATGTAAGGCTATTTTTTGGAATGGCTCGTTCAACTACGTAGGTTTGACACACGATATAAACGAAGAGGGACCCAATCTGGCATATCTTTGAATAGGGAGGGGCGAGTTATTTCTACCTCCTTATTGGTTACCTCTCTGGGCGTAGGCTTGCATGAATAAGTGTATACATTTCGAGCAATGCACTAAAGTAGAAAAAAAAAAACAACACGACAAAAGAAAACCGCAGTAACAAAAAGGAGAAAAAATATCTCTGAATCACTCAATCGTCACCGAAGTAACATCCTAGGTTATAGCAACTTTGCAAGCTTTTAAGGCGAAAATTTGGAAGCTTAAATTACTTCTTTCGTACTGTTGTAAAAGTCAGGCCTGTTAAGTTATCCCAGAGGTTTTGTGATGGATTGCTTCATTTAAGACAAGCATTTAAAGTTTGGTCGTTAATTTAAAACTTGACCAAATGGCCGTGAATGACCTTCATCTTTTGATTTGAATGATCAGTTTTCTAAACACTTTTTCTATTGTTCGTTCTGATGACTGATCGATTCAATTTTGGCAATTATGTTCAGAAACGCAGTGGAGACAGGATGCTTTCCCTACAGAATTGTATTTCCAAAGGTTTCAGAAATATTCGTTTATTTACATTTTACTTACGTTCATCATCTTAAAGTGGCTGCTGACGAGGATGACGTAATATTATGCGACAACACTATTTTGAGATGATGATTGTCGAAGTTGTTTTACCTGATGCCATCCTAATTGTAAGGATGTTGTAGGCCAGTGGTTCTCAAACTTTTTCAGCTTGTGGCACATTAAAAAAATATATAAAACGCACGCGGCACACTTACAAAAGAAGAAAAGTTGCTTTAAAAAAAAAATTATTTCAGGTGTCAATGCGATGGATGTGCTTGTTTATACCAATATAAGCTTCGACTGAAACCAGGTTGCATTGTTGACAAACATATAGCCTACCGTACGCGAATTTAATCTTCGATTTCAAGCAGTCTCTCTCGTTTACAGCTTTTAATTTCAGTCAAAACAGAAAAGCAATGTTCCCATAGCCATGAAAATGCAAATGGCAATATAATTTTGATTGCTTTTGCACGGATCGTGAAATAGAATTTGGAAGCAGACAGCCAAAACGCATCCAAGTTTTTTGTGGAAACAGCGTTTGAAAAAATGGGTCGCTTTGTAAATCAATTTGTTCTTCTTCTGAAGAAGGATTGCTTGATTCATTGCTTCCAAATGGTGGGAAGTATGTTAGCAATAGCTAACATAGCAGCCCAATAGTGACGTGGCAATTACCCTGCTGTATCGGCAATGCCATAATTGGTTTTATCGTCACATGTGCTTATTTATTATATATTGAAGGAGTTAAAGCGCTTTTAAGTCGCATGCTTGTCTGAATGGCTTATTTTAAATATTTATACAGTTCTTTTCCACAACATCGACAACAACATCGACAACATCGACACTGCCATAAACAGCGCCCTGCGCACAGTGACCGGATGCCTGCGTCCCACACCATTGGACAATCTCCCCATTCTCGCTGGCATCCAACCTGCTGAGCTTCGTCGCGAAGAAGCCACTCTGTCCCTCGGTCGACGGGCACTGGAGCCTAATCATCTTCTCCACCACAAGATCTCTGCCTTCCCAAACGGGCACCCCCGCCGACTGAAATCAAGACACCCATTCGTGCCAGCCGCTCGGCTTCTGATCAACGAAGCTGATGAACAAGACATCTCTGCGGCTACTTGGGCGGACCATAAATGGAATTCTGAATGGAGGTCAAGCACCACCAGACTCCATTCATTCATCCCCGACGCCGACACACGCCCAATCGGCCTGACACTACAGAGACAGGCGTGGGTGCGCCTCAACCGTCTCCGTACGGGCGTCGGCCTTTTCCGCTCAACCATGCACCAATGGGGAATGGCTTCTTCCTCCTCCTGTGAATGTGGTGCCGAGGAACAGACCGCAGACCACATCATCAATGACTGTACCATCTTCAAGCCACCTAACGGAGTGGAAGGTCTGCGCGTCATGGATGATGAAACTAAAGACTGGCTGCTCTCTAGCAGCCTTCCAGTGTAGTCCGGGAACATCGTGAATCTGGGGTGGTAAAAGGATAGACCCTCGGCCCCAGAAGCTCAGACGACGACGACGACGACGACGACGACGAGTTCTTTTCCAAAATTTCAAAAAGATTTGCGGCACACTTGAGAATCTGTGGCGGCACACTAGTGTGCCGCGGCACACAGTTTGAGAATCACTGTTGTAGGCTGAAAAATACGTAGCTGATAATGTCGTAGATTGCGTAAGCATTTTCAAATCATTTTTATTTTGTATGCGCATTCTTCATATCCACAGTGCATATTTGGGAGCTGCACATGACGACGGTGATAAAATAATACATTCAGTCAAATGTTCAGTAAAATAAAATGATTTCAAACTAGTTTTGAAACTTAAAAACAGCTTTTAGATAGGCTGTTGTTTTGGTGTGGAACTTCATTTCTGAATGTGATAAAGTCTAACATCCCTATTTATGCTATAGGGAAGCTACAGCATTCAACGATTAAACTTGTGCTGCAAGCCCAGGCTTTGCAATCGGTGTAGTTTTTAGCTTCATTGTATTTCTGTAGTGTTTGTTAAATGTATTTAGGCTATTTATAGTCATATGTTAGATTCATTGATATGTAGCCCCTTGCGTAATTTGTTTGGTTGCTACTTTTCCCATATTGCAGCAATGAATAAAACGCATCTCTATTGCTGCCCAATATGTCGGTAGGTCTATAAACGATCAAATCATAATTTACATTTAAAGGTCATACTTAATGTTTATATCTCTGTCAGTTGACACCTGGTAAAGCTTTGTAGGAAACTAATATATCGCCCAAGGCAAAGCGATATGGTTGCAACTTGCAAGAAACATATTTCTTTTCCACAGGCTTTCATGCTATTTTTTTAGCTGATTAGTGATTATCTGTAGCTTTAACTTTGACTTAAATTCTCCAATAGCATTATATTTTAATACGAACCTTTTGTCATAATAAAGCAGTTGAAGCGTTCATTTCTGAACACAACGAATTTAAATGTCGTAATTAAAAACATGAACAAACTGTAAGAAGAGTCCAAAACTGTAGGCTAAGGAGCCTAAAAATCAAGAACAATATTAATCGCATTGTAGTCAGAGACTAGTAGCCTGGGTTGACGCCTAAGTCATAGTTAATTCAAAAATTGCTTTGTTGAGGCTGCTTTTTTAGCGAATTCGCAAGTGCAAACCTGGTTCAACAGCAGACTTTAAGTTGGTTGTTGATAAACACCGCTCACCTTAATATAACCGGCAGCTGATCAAAGCTGCAAAAGTTATTAAATTAGAAAATGAAACACTGATCACAAATCTTTATTCGTATTCACAGTCCACTGGCCCACAAAACCCAAATAAACGACAATCTTAGTTTAGGTTAAACTAGTAAACCTACCATATTTTTATCGCAAAAATAGAGGACAAGTTCCGTCACCCAGTGAAATGTGAGCAAATTTTTACGTTTGAAGAATTTTTTACATCTTCTTAGACTATCAAAGGCTTTACAACAAAATTTACGGCTAAAAAACAAGACAGTTTGATTTGTCAGATTCAGACTATGAATATTTTGTGGTTTCTTGATAACTTTTTTCAAATTAACTTTAACGAGATCATAAAGTTGCTTAAACAAAATATGATTCAAATTGTGCACAACCGTTAAGACGCCAGAAATAAACTCGAATAACGGTTGTCTATTTTCTTTTATCATGGCCTGTAAAACTAGGTTATTGATATCCCTGGGTGGCTAGTTTAAATAACTAGCCTCAATAAGGTAGGCCACACCAATTATTTGGAGAATCTAGGAATGAACATGTTAGATTCGTATAGTAATTTTTGAAAATCAAACGCAAACCTTCCCCGAAAAGTCATGTGAAAATAACATCCTGTTGAAAATGTAAGCAAGAAAATTCAAAAGGGTAAAAAAGACGACATTTGAACATTTTTGAGTGTCCTCGGATGACAACTTTTTCTTCTTGAAAAAAGAAGAAAAATCGTCCAAAAAGAAGACGTATGGTAACCCTAGGTTAGAGACGAGTAGTTTCACATCAGGTTATCTGCAACAATTTTTCTGCAAACGTAGCCTACTTCATGATCCAACATTGTGCCATCACATGAGAAACAACCGTCACAATTATGCAGCTTGCCAATCAGATTCAATCTTGGCTGCCAGTGCATCGCCAATTTGTAATTGCAATGAGATACCTGGGCTTGACGAGAGGTTTTAATTTGCTTGGTTTGCGTGCCAGTGATTCCGCTGCCGAAAACGACGATTTTCGCTACGAATGTGAAGAAGGCTTTATGGTAATTGCAAAGCCATAGAAGACACAAGCCTAACGTTTACCTGACAAAAGTTAGAAAAATTAAAAGGTAAAATTTTGTCTGAAGACGTTTAAATTCAGATTTTTTTTTCGTACAGTAGCGATACTATACAAATATACGAATGTACGCAAACTACCATGATAGGGTGGTGAGTGTAGTACTGGGATGACGGCGACATATGTCTTGTTTCAAAGATAGTTACTTCTTTTTTAATAAAACGGCAATTACAATGTTTGAACAATAAAGTTGGGTTCGGATCCCATTCTATTTTTTCTTCGTTTTGTTTTATAAATAATTAATTTGCCGCCGTGAGGTGCTAAAGAGCTTTTCGAACGAATCTTCGTGAAGTCTGCAGACGTTGAATCAATGTAAAAAACGACTGATTTGCTGATTGAAGTAGCATTCGTGCAATTTGTTTTGATGTTTCCTTGACTGGATCAACAATTTCCGCTTTTTCAATCTTATTTGGTGCCATGTATCCAATAAAATAATAGTAGGAAATGATGCGTATTCTAGAAGTATTGAATTTCATAATTGCCTGGGAAACCAGATACGTCCATGCAATGACAGAAACATATTAAGAACAGTGTAAGTAGCCTACATCATCTTATCCTTTTCATACTAGACTTGAAACCAGAAGACTAATCGCTAAATCTGAAACAATGCATGACATTCAATGGTAGGAAAACATTTTCTTTTTCACATCATGAGCCTTGAATGTGAAAACGATAAGCAGTGGCTTTTGAGTACAATATAATTATGTTAAACTATGACTTTGTGAATCGTTCTTGTTTGGTCAGTTGTTTGTACGTAACTCAACTTCGACATTGCCATTACTCACAGATTTGTAACTATATCACCCACTGCGCCATGCTGTATTTTCACAACAAATTTAGATATTGAAACGCCCAACTCTAAAATGTTTTCCTCAGACGGCTGTTACAAATTATGTCTGGTAATTTCTCGGTCACAAGCCTACGTAGTATGGCTATGAACGTCATCCACCTAAACGAAAAGCGTTGTTTTGACGCCTGTAGCACTAAAGCGGTACCTTATATGGCAAAGGCGAGATATAATCGCTTAAGCTATGAATTCAGCATCGTTTTATCGTCTTGAAAACATGTTGGCCTACATCTATTCATAGTTGCCAAGGTTTAGAATAAACCATTCAAAGACAGATTAAAGTTTATTTTATGTTTAGCATTGTGACTGGATGCAGAGTTGAGCAAAACAACAAAATGTTTCATGTTTTTCTTTTTGAAAAAGTCGCATGTTTTGTACATTTTGCAAAATGCATGTTACGGAACGTTTTCGACCAAGTATGACTGATTGTGCGACGTTACGATGTACGTAAATGCCAAAAACTGAAAGAGAACATACAAAAACTTCCGGCACTAATGTTGCCACCAACTTCGAAGATGCCATTTGAAATAAAAACAATCAAATGCAGTTTTCACTGCGGAAATAATAACTTGGACAATCCTCTCAACCAGAGAGTTTCAAAAAGAATTTGAGAAAGTGCAGTAAAGCATGATTGTATCGAAATGCAACTGACTCTTCAAATTAATCTGAATGATTTTTTTGGCTCACACTGCATTTACTGTAAGTTTTATATATATTATCTGCCAACATTAAAACATTAAACGCAAGAAATGTTTAATATGTTATTTCGAATAAAAAATTCAATTCCAGTTGCAGCATTGTGAGTTGATGCCTGGAGCACACTAGAAATAGTGAAAAGTTTCCAGATTTTATGAAATCTTTGGCTCCATCACGCGGCATTGCCGTGGCTTATCATTGCCATTCAATTTCGCATATGTCTGTTGCACAGCTTAGACGATTAGTGCTTCGTAGTACGACGCTCGCAAAGGCGCCGGTGTCCAGTTTCAACTTCAATAAATATGCCAATTGATTAATAATGGTCAGATAGACAATGGCAGATATGTTTTTGTTGGGAGTTGTAGTTGATGTAATTAAAAAGCCATTAAAGATCCACTGGCAACGGTATCAGAAAAATCAAGAGGAATGTTTTTTCACGAAACGTTGCATCTAGTTCTTGCATCTATGCGCTGAGTTCTTGAAATACACACTTTCCAGTATAGATTGTAAGTACGGAATGTAATAAAAGCTGATTAAAATCACTTTGGTGCTTTGTATTTACATTCACTGAATTAGGCTATTATCATCCCCCAAGCAGGACCGGAGATAGTTGGAAGTTGGGGAAGAGGGATGACAATTCTTTTAAAATGTATGTCATGTCTCCATGGTTAAGTACTACATTTATATTTTTGATTGGGTTTTATTAAAGTATTTTGCCCTTTTATAAATTGAGAGCCTCCTGAGTACTGGCGTTACGATTTAGTTATTGGCCTATCATGCTGCAAGCTAATGAGTTTTAAATGTTACAAATGTCGTCCAATGAATTTATTTCAACACTGTAGTGATACAGTGTCATAGAAAAGTGAACGCATACCGTCGGTCGCATTGTGAAATAAGCCATTTGAAAGAACGTGGTTGTCACATCAAGCTTTTACGTTTGGTACACCCAGCTAGCTATTCGCCGAGCAATCACGGCTTGTGCGTTTGGCTGGTAACGCCATGTAAGATTTTTAGCTCATTGGCTGCCAGCGCCCTAATTGTTTTGCTGACCCGTGCAAGGCTACAAAAAGAGGGCAATGCTTTGGTTGGTTTTTTGTAAACAAAAATTGTGTGTTACGGTACAGTAATTATTTTTGAACAGTTCTTTACTTGACACTGTAATATTTTTTCTCGAAATACACATTGATGAAAAAAGTTTTGCATTTGTTGCAAACTTCACGCCTGTAAGCGTTTTGACATCAGTTTGCTATTTGATGACGTTGATTTGATGTAAAAACAACATTTTGTGGAAATACACATTTTCAGCTGTTAAGGGAATGTCTGTCAAAAGCGATGAACAAAACAGCAATATCTAACAATTTTCCACAAAATAGCTGCATTTGCTTTTTAGAAAGTTATTTATTATTACACTGAAATAGTTTGGTAGCTCTACTTGCTCTCCTGGTCATAGTGGAAGCAACAACATTTGATTACATTGCAAGGTTAACTAATCTTGAAAAAACTGCGGTATAAGTTAGAAACAGCATGTCCAATGTCCATATAGGTTACCAATCATCTATCAAAATACTTCTACTCAGACACGAATGACTTTGGATTAATTTTACTGTAATACATTTCAAATAGTTTTTTTGTTGTGAACATATTCTCAAGTTTTAACACTTGTTCCTATCAAAGGATATGTTCATATTTGCATTTTTTCGTTTGCAGGCTTAGGTCAGCCCGACAGGCAACTGTATTGCTTGACCATTGAAACGTGCTGTTTGTTGTGCAAAGTTAGTGAGCAAAAAAGTGAAGAGCTTTTCCGTTTTGTTTCTTTAAAGTTAACTTGACCTGTTTTCACCCAACCCGCTCTGTTACGTCACACGTATAGACCAATCACGATCAATTTTGCACCTGATATATAAACACCGATCGCCAAGATGGAGAACAGTTCAGATGTATACCTTTCTGCTGCGGACTACAACGAAGAAGACATGCCGGCTACTGAACGAGAATTAGCTGAAGATGCTCCTTGGAAGCAGATTCAGAAGAATACATTTACAAGATGGTGCAATGAGCATTTGAAATGTGTTAACAAACGGATAGCTACTTTAGAAACCGATTTATCCGATGGATTGCGTCTTATTAGCCTTCTCGAAGTGCTATCTCAGAAAAGGATGGAAAAGCATAACAAGCGACCCAATTTCAGGCAAATGAAACTCGAAAATGTATCTGTGGCACTAAAGTTCCTTGAACGCGAAAGAATTAAGTTGGTCAGCATAGGTAGGTTTGTAATATGTGAGATTACGTAGATGGGAATAATGATTTTTTAACGTAAAACTAGAGAAACTTTTCTTCACAAATATATCATGTAACTGTTCTTTTATCCATAAATGCGTGTCACAGCATTGATTACTTATATGCACCAATAGTTTACGACAACAGCAATCAAACTACATCATTTTATAGGGTCAACAATTTGAAATTGATATTTAATTTAACTGCCATCATTACACTGCATTGTAATTACACCACTGCCTGGTTGTAATAACTCAAATGTCATTGATATTTTCGCTTTTATCATGTGATCGATTTTTTTTACAATAGACGAGGTAGGTAGCTTCTAAAGGCAATGCATTAGGTACCAGAATTAGAATTTTGTGACAACGATATAATAAATGATTCGACAAAGGTTATATGAAGTACTCTTTGTTTAAACACTAATCTTTGTTTTGTCTTCGGGTTTTTATATTTTAGTCCAGATAAAAACAGGAGATATAATTATTGTTTAACCATTGTAAATACAACGGCATTTCAAGACTTGAATTTCAACCGGACGCCTGCAGAAATTCGTTGTCGAAGCTTTCCTTTGTTCAGCTATCCAAAATCATCATTGTTTCTAAAGTGCCTATTCGTCACGTCAGAAGGAATTTTGTTAGCTTTATGTGATGTAACAAAGCAAAATATTGGCTGTTGAAACCGCTGCACATCAAATCATCATGAAACGCTGTCATATCGATGTGACAAATAAGAAAGTGTGTTTCTCACTAAATTCTCCCAATTCAAAGTCAAACCGAAATGGTACATAGCCTGCTGTGCATCATTCAATCAGTCGCTTTGGGCTTGAAATTCTTTGGCGTGTATTTTCATTTCTACAAAATTTCAATTCTAGTGTGTGAGCTTTTTTCTCTGCTTTTTGTTGGGCATGATCGATTTATCGCTTGCGGCTGGCGCTGATGAGTCGTTCTGTAAGGTAATTTGCGGTTGTGAACTTTAAATAAAGGCTTTCAGCATATATTTTTCTTTGTCATTCAAACATAATGCATTTTTATCGTTGATGATTTCATCAGTTCAAAGTGCATTGGTTCATGTGTGATTCAATTTCCTGAGCAGGCCTATGTGTAATTTTGGTTTCAGTTCAACCAGTTTGATACACTTTGTCATTTAGCCGCAGCTCTGCGCCAACTGATTAAAAGTTGCTTTACCTTGATTGACACAGAAGGTGGCTTTTGTTTCCAAAGCGTCAAGGCCTTCCGAACTGTGATATATTGCTTTCAACAAGCTCACAGTTAAAGCACTTTTACCTCTCGTTTGTTTATTTTAAAAAAGTTAATTTAAAGAGCACACTGGTAGACGAGTGGTTGAAATGAAACTTTCCACACCGTTGACAAAAGCCGACAAAAGTACAACGTGTTTCAATTCCAACTATTACATTATAGCCTTGCCCTTATGTTGAATTGACTACTTGGTAACTTTTTGAAGAAAATATTATCATAGCCACAGATCAACATCTTGACGTCGAATGATAAAATGCGGCCAGAAACGCAGCATTGTTTGTAAATATCCTTGTTTTGCGATTGTGACATAAGTAAAATGTACTCATTCTAAAAAACGTATCAAGCATTAAATGAGATGCTTTGTGATTTTTTGTGAACATGTTCTTTTTCTTGAAAATCTACGTTTCAGGCTGCCAATCATTCTAAAATCTTTCACTTCTTTCTCCATCATTTGTTTTCGTTGATGTTTCCAGAATACGACTGAAAAAAACAAACGTTTGTGATATTTATTAAGATTCACACTTTTCTCTGATTAGTTTTGAGATTTTTAAAATCCACTTACAACGAAATTTTCTGCAATGCTATTCCTAATTTAGTAATAAACATCATAACCTGTACTATTAATGAAAGCTTATCAACCTGGATTTAATACTTCCTTGGATAGCATCTTGGGCAAGTTTTGCTTTCGCTGAGTTAGGCTGCTGCACCGCACTTCGCAACCTAACTAGCGATATCTAAGATAGTAGCCTAAACGTCGCTTTAACCATAATAGATGATAATTTGGTGTTAAACATGCCTGATGATTTTGAATTAGGATTGCTGTACAAAAGTAACCTGAATAACACTTGAAATAGTTGTGCCGACGACACGTTACCTAATGAAGGACTAGGCAAATATTGGTTTTCAACTCAAAGGCTGATCAAACAGTCCATGATCGTGCATAATGCTTGGTAGTTTCAGTAGTTTTAACTTGCCATTAGAGTAATATGCGACTACAGGTTAAACTTTTTTTATCCTTGCCCTACTGAAGATCACCTTGTACGGCACACAAACGGTCATGTAGGTGAAATACGACAAACTATAAAACGTTAAATGTTAAACTAAAATGATTTTTGCAATATCGTCGCTAAGGCTAGGATAGTTTGATAATTTCACTGTCAAAGCCAATGGTTCCCAACTTTTTTGTAGTCTATCACGAAACACTGTTAGCAATCCTGCGCACTTCTAAACGTGACCCTGGGTTTAATTTGTGAAAAATGATTCTTTAACAGTTTAACACATGAAATTTAGTGCTTAAGTGTTCTATTTTTGTGAAGAAGAAGCGTTCTTCCCGACCGTCAGCTCAAGGCTGGGCACTCACTAGTACAGCGAGCAGCAGTTGCGATTCGCTAACCATAACGGTGTAGCTTCCACGCTAGCCATTCAGACCTCCAATAAACGATAAGTTTCTGGGTTCTATCGCTGTCAATTCTTGCTACAAATCGGCTGCCCAGAAACTTATGTTCTATTTTTATTTCATTTTTTGAAGATCAATACATTCAGAGACCCCCCTTGACCTTTCTATGTAGTTCACATTGGGTTGGCAACTACTGGTCAAGACCCGATCATTCAAATCCCGGTCAAACTGCGTTATTGCGAAGTGTGAAATATAAATGGGTAACTTCTTTTACAGACAGCAAAGCTATCGTTGACGGAAATCTGAAACTGATCCTCGGGTTGATATGGACTCTTATCCTGCATTATTCCATATCTATGCCCATGTGGGATGAGGATGTTGAACAGGAAGAGGTTGCTAAGGCAACGCCAAAGCAGAGGCTTTTGGGGTGGATTCAAAACAAGGTCCCACAAATGCCTATAACTAATTTCAAAGGGAACTGGCAGGATGGGACTGCTCTTGGTGCTTTGGTTGATAATTGTGCTCCAGGTATGCGTTTACGAATATTTTAGTGTATACTGTATTATTAGGAAATAAAGGGTTGGAATGCTTGGTTAATATGACTAAAAAACGAAGCTTAAAGTACAGAAAATAAACTCCGTGTCAGCAAACGTTTCGAAAACTGTTTCCATTTTCAGTGCTGGAAGTTGAAGAATGATTCGTATTGTAATTGAGTAATTAGTATTACGAAGATATTCTTTCATTGATTATAAAGGTGCAGTACCTTTCCCAGTGATAAAAGCGTTTGGCATAAACTTATTTGAGATAGCCTACATAAAACGGTGACCTTTCTTATTCCATCGGATGGTGATGAATGATGAATGTGTGTGAAACACTTTTGGAATTGTTATTGGTCCGTTTTTACCAGACTCAAATATAACATAGTGCATTCCCAAAGCTAAACTGTAGTGTCCCTTCTGTGCACGGTTGCTTTTAAATCCTTTTAGAAGAAGTCGAAAATGAGCACACCGTTCGTTCATACAATGCGTGTTTGTCGTTGGATAACCTGAAAAAGTTCTTTATTCCTTTTCTTCATCGTATCATATTTCACTGTTGAGTCTTTGTGTCGAAGGGTCACGTCAATGTGAGTGTATTCGGGAGCGCTTTTCCTCATGTATGTTGTTTCTTCGGATGAACTTTTCTATTCAATGGTTAGAGTAGTTCAGTCGCTTACACTGGTGACTATCTGATACTTTGACAATAGAAGCAACATTCGGCTAGAATAGCCATCGGTTTTTTGGACTGTAGTCTACTCAATATGTTATTTGAAATGAAACTTCCCGTTTTAAAGAAAAGCCTGCAGTCATTGATTGCATCTTTCTGGGGCTGTGCATTCCAGTTTTTAAAATGTCTTTGAAACACGTGTTTAAAACGTTACACAACCGCGATTTTAACATTTTGTGGAGTATTTTTTCAAAACGAATCGTATTTGGGGTTGTTGAGCTTGTGACGTGTTGTTTTCATTTGAACCACTGTAACGTGATTGGAATTCAGTTTTCTTCCCTGCTCGTCTGACTGCTTTTCTTTGACAATTCGATAAATCACACTGTCGACTGTCGAGCCACATCTTATCCACCGTGCAGCATTGGCGCTGAAGCGCTCTGTTACAATTTTTCAAATTGTGATATAATTTTGGCAGAGAGTTTCTTGTACCAAAGGCAAGCAGGCAAAACGATACTAGGATTGAGTATTACAGTTTAAACAGTCGAACGGTATCCTATGTGCCCTCATCAAGAATATGATTAAATTTAGTAGCAAGTACGAATAATAACAACTTCTTAAACGTGACTACTGACTAGCCTACTGCCTAAACAACGCAGAATACGCAGTGATCGAACACTAGCACAAAACATAACAGCAAATCAGAAACCAGGGAAGCAAAACGCCGAAAATTAATTAGATTTGGGCGGACACAACTGACCACTCTTTCTATTTTCTAAATTGCTGTTTTCCTTTTGTGTTGTTATTCAATCATTGCGTATTTTTCGTTATTTAGTCAGTTAACTGCTCACGTTTAAACAGTCAAACTTTGTTACAAACTTTTCAGATTTCTGATATGGACTTAAGAAATGCTGAAAACATTTGATTCTAATGATTTGTAAATATGTATGTGTAGTGTTTTATTGTAACGCTCAGCACTATTGTGTTATTTAAGATAACTTTAAGATAATACGATTTTAGATTCAATTTGTTTCTATTGAATTGAAGTTGTTACTTTGAAAGTGGTAAATATAACTATTGCATTTACATAGTTTTGCAAAATGTACATAGTACGACTTTAATTGAGAGATTGTATGAACTTTTGCTCAGTAATTTTATAAATTTATTTTCTGTTGTATCTTTTTATTTTATTTTCAAAGCTTTAGGACATCTGTTGACATTAACATAGTATTTCTCTACATCTGGACTAACTCTTGCCTTTTTCTTCTCGGTTGTCTTTTTACGCCTTTTCTGCAATTTTTGTTTTTCTTTATCTTGATGTGTGATGGCTCTTGAAAAGGATTGTGTCCGGATTGGGTCGAATGGGATCCGAAAAACAAACTGGAAAACACAACTGAGGCCATGACACTAGCTGATGACCATCTTGGTGTAGCTCAGGTTTGGCCGTTTCCCATTTGTACCGAATGCCGCACCAAGTCGTTCACTGTGTATGTGGCATTGCTTTTTCAAGTGGTTTGCATGTGTTCTGCTTCTCTGAGGGATTTTCTTAGTGCAAAATGCCCTTTGTGTCTTCACATTCATGACTGATTGAAGTGATATTGTGCGTTGATCTTCGTGAGATTTTCTTACAGACATTTTCTGTTCAAACCGGTTTGTTCATGTGCAAGTATCTGATTTCAACATTACAAACTGAGTTTTTAGGCCTCACAATATTACACTGCTAGGGTTTATTTGTGAAATGAAAGTTTGAGTTGTCACTTTTATAAGCTCCTAGTTCACAAGCGGTGCAATAAACTTCTATAAAAAGCTACGGTACTTAATTAGATTATGCTGAACATGCAGCATTCATTGATACCTGACATGTAAGGTTTTTAAAATCCAAAGTACCAACGTGTTCTATAAAATCAAAGTCAACTAATATAGTAAAAAGTCAAGTGGTTTTATTATTTTCAACATCACTGCACGTATTAGGCGGTAAGAAAAATTTCGATCAGGCTAGGGCACCCTTGAGAACCCTTGATAGTAAGTAAAAACAAACTATATTACTCGTGCAAGTTTTCAATGCATGTCATTTATGTGCGTTCATTGCCTGTCTTTGCATGTTCTCCACCTTGTCTGCCCTTGCCGTTATTGCCGACTTGCTCGTTCGTCTGTCACTGCATCGTTGCCGTGCCTTGCGTACACTTCAGGCCTATGTCCCGACTGGGAAGACTGGAATCCGAACGATAATGTTAAGAATGCTGCCGAAGCCATGAAATTGGCAGACGATTGGTTAGGAGTCCCACAGGTAGTATCAGATTGTGCATGAGTTGTGCTTTTTGTAACTATACATGAACTTGGGATTGAATGTTTTTCTTTGAAGTTGCACGTTTTTGTGGATTTTTTGTCATCGTGCAGTTATCCCATCGCGTTAAACGGTTTCTTTAAATGTTAATACTAATATAATATTTAGGTTAGAATCTTAATGTTTATGTTGCTCGGTGAACAAAGCTACTGGAAATTTTACATTAAAAAATAACCTTGGGCGGAAAGACTGCGTAAATAAAAGAATACCTCAAAATTCGCTTTGCTAGACCAATTTAGAATAAGCGTTGTGAAATCACAAAAATTGATTTTTGTTGGCGACATAAACCTTTGTTCTACTGGATATTGGTTTGGGACAATGCTTTGAGGTGTAGACTGCTTTTGTTAAATTTCCATCACGGATGTTTTGGTGTCTCGAAAAGACAATTTCGTATTAAACCATGTAAAAACTTCTCGTTTCAGCAGTTAATTTTCCATTACGTTCTCTGTACTTTTCCTCCACTCTTTAACTTTCAATATAACTTTAAATAAATTATTCAAACAATTTTAGATATGAGGGTTTGATGTAAGCTCACTGATGTGCAAAGAAATTGCCTACTTTTACGAGCTTCCAAGTAATATCAAGTTCAACACACATGTTGTGCAGTCCTACTGAATTAGTAATGGAGTTTAGATTTCATGCATGGTTGTTTTACAAGCTTCATTATGCTTTTACACCATTTCTGGACGACATTGTTAAATGGTATTTTTATCAACTATTTCTGGAAATTTCCTTGGTTTTATATTATCTGAATTGTTAAATAAGTTTGGTGTCTGTACTTCAACAGCACGCAAGCACTCAGTGTGTCTGTTTGCATTGTTTGCTGGTCGACATATATTTATGACATCGTAAAAATGTTATCAGTCCGCCTGGTTTCGTCATTGATGATGCCGGCTTGACATTAATTCAACGCTGAGCGACGTTAAATCTACAAAAACCAAACATAGCTTGAAAAGAATCTTGGTTGTTGGATGTTCCAAAATTTGGAATTGCTATGTCGCTAGACAAACAATTTAGTCATATAAGTGACTAATGAGTGTCTTCAATAAATTAAAACTTTGCCGTCAAGTTTGCTACAGCGCTCTGTCGACATAAATTAACATTTGTCATCTACAGACGAATTCAGGCATTTGCATATGGAGAATCGCATAATAATCAATGTCATTTTTTGCATGGCATGTCCCAAACCATTTGCCATGTTTTTGAGGATTTGCATAAACTTGTTAACACATAAAAAAAACTTTAGACAAATCGATTTTTGTTCAATCGCACTTTGAACGGTTCTGTGGTGACGCTTTACAAACTTGTTGGTGAATAGTTTTTACTTCGCGACCTTGCTTCTAGGTCTATCGATTGATGTAAAACAAACTCGTGCTAACCTTAGGAAATCAGTTCACAAAAGTTGCATGGGAGTCGTTTGAAATGAAGTGGGCGTTGGTATCAGTTGATTGTTAAATCATTTTTTACTTAGCAAAATTTGCCTTTGCCCCATATAAGGAATTCCTTCGCCTACATTTGGCTTTGCATTGTTTTGCACCGACATTTGTATCGCCCCGAGCGTATGACGTCAGTTCACGCAAACCTAGTTCCGCTTGAGTGGTGTTGTTAAAACTTTGCCAAAGTCGCGATCAAGCTGAATTACCGTTCAATGAATTCATTTTCGCTGACTTTTTGCAATTTTACAACTTAACCACGCGGGGGTTACAATTAGGTTGCATTTGTTTTTATTCCAACTTGTGACTTATGACCTGGACCAACTGGGCACAATCAGCATCAGTCAGGAAATTAGCTTTTTTAACGTTGATTCAACGCATGCAAAAGGATTGATTTGCTTTCTGGGCAATGATGATGTCCCAAGCATGAATATTCACGCGATGTCTTTGCATCTCAGGTGATTGCACCTGAAGAGATAACCGACCCAAATGTTGACGAACTAAGCGTCATGACGTACTTATCTCAATTTCCCAAAGCTCAACTGAAGCCTGGTGCTCCATTGCGACCAAAAACTAACGCCAAGAAAGCTCGTGCGTACGGAAAAGGTAACGGGACCTCAATCTGTATTTTGTGTAGGTGCAGGGGTCGTGACAATGTGCTCATTTTTCATGTGCAACTTTTATTATGTCGGTGATATTTCTAATTCTTAACCTCAATTTTTTCAACTGCGGCTACTGAACCTGAATTGATGCAGATGTAATTAATGCTTTATCTGGTCAAAGTAATAGTTTGGAAAGTCGCACAAATTTTATCTTAAACCAGTTCTGTATTATTTTCTTGCGTGACTATGTTCATACTTCCTTTATTTGGATGATCGTAATCGCCACTGCAAGTGCGTTCTGTGTTAGCAGCAAAAAACTTCAATTTTTTGTTACATTATACATTGTCAAAGTGCATGATGAACTGACGTGAATGTACTTCAGAAAGAGTTACAAGGCTAAAAGAAGTTCTGACTAGTTGATTTACACACTGTACGACCGCATTTGTATAAATTACTCACAGCGTTTCATTGCAACAAATCAAACTTTTAATCAAGTTTTTAAACGTTTGAACAGGTGTTGAGCCACATGGCTGTAAAGTTGGCGTTGCCGCTCCTTTCACGGTCGAGACCTTCGGTGCCGGAAACGGCAACTTGCAGGTTTTCGTAAGTGATCCCAATGGCAAGGAGCAAGAGGTGCCAAGCACATACAACAATGACAAGTTGAAAACCTACACTGTCACATACTATCCCACTGTTCCTGGGCCGTACGAAGTAAGCTGTGGTTTCAGTTCACTAAATTATGCACGATTATACGTATCTTTCGAAATAGACACAATAGATTCTTAGCAGACTAAAGTCAGCCAAGTTTGGAAAAGTAAAATTGTGTTTTAACTTTTAATGGCTGCACACAAGGCGCTTTTTGTACCTTCCTCTATTGCAAAATGAGATCTGTAGAAGATCAGGACTTTTCCAATTCAGGCTCATACATTTATAACAAAACAAAAACGTTAATTTTTGTTAATTTTACTTTCATTTTTCAATTGTTTTGACTGATTTTCTGTAGGCCACTGTATTCACTATTTATGGAGGTTAAGCATCATTACTCAATGATAACAATATTTAATTGCTCTAGTAGGAATTCCTGAAAATATAAATATAGCTTAGCGTGTTATTAAGATGTTTGAGAACAAAGCAGTGTTGAGGTGCCTGGTTTGATTGTGTTGACAGTGACTATGTAGAAGTTTAGGTCGGTCTGGAAACGAAGCTAGGTTATTCAATATCTTTGCAGCTAGGCTTAAGCATCGATGCCGGTTTTTGCTTCAGGCGTTAACATGGTGTAAAATAGCTCGAGTATCGACAACTTCTCTTATTTTATCATCGCCTCGTATATTACAGTAACATAAAACTGCCATGAGGCTAAAGCTTTTGATGAATTTTGTCAAATTTACGTTTAGCTCGCATCAGTTAAACGAAATGCGTGCAAGACGAGTTGCATGCTGGTGTGGGTGTGGAAAAAACTTTATTACCTTATTGCTCTTGTACTGAGTGCCAGCTTAAATTATTCAAAGAGTTATGCATTGTTGATGACAGTTGTGCCACAACTTGATATGTAAACTAAGTTGTGTCGAATGAACCTAGTTTTCCACACCAAGTTGTTTGTTGAAAAAACAAGAAAGTGTACAGTATTTTAAAAACTCAAATTGTTGTGTAATCAATAGGTTATTAATTTTTGAAGGTGGACACGTTATGCTTGTGTTTTGGCTATTTGTATCTATGTACTTTGGTAGGTTACTGTTTTATACGCTGGCTCCGGAATCCACAAAAGTCCCTTCACAGTCAACGTTGATGACACGCCCACTGACCCGGATAGCGTAACTGCCAAAGGACCAGGCTTGCAACCAGGAAATGTGATCGGAAATTCCACGCACTTCGACGTTTTTACTTCCGGTATGTTTCCTGACACTTGAGAACACTGATTTCTCCGTTACGTTGATCATCGCGTTCATTAAATCGATTTTAAGTCAATAGTTGACAAACGCATAGCATTAGAAGCTTGCTAAAGTGAAGCGGCGAGTCGCATTCCATCACTGTTACTGTTTATTTTGGCATGCCAAATAAACAGCTTTCAAAATGTCGTTTTATGATGTTTACCATTGGTTAATCTTGTAATGGTAGACAGTGTGCTTTTTAATTTAAATTTATGCTCCATTTCTAGAGACTCTGACTGATTGCCACAATTTACTTTCTACATCACTTTAGACTAGCCAGTTATGTAGGTCTATATCAACTAGCAACTCAACTAGCAAAAGTGATCCTATTTTGCATTGATTTAACGTCCACAGGACCACTTTTTGTAGTTGGGATGTTGTATGGAATGTAGATTTGTAGAAGCCGGACATTTTCACCAGCAGTTTACACAGTTTAGCTATTGATTAATTATTGTAACTACTGATATTTCATCACAAATTAAATACATTGATTTTACGTATTATTCAATGATCAAAGCCTTTGAGAACATGTTCTGTTTCTGCTTCAGTGACTTCGACGATTTGTAGTCAGCAGCGTTTTTATTTTTTACCATTCGTAACTAAAGTACTATTTTAAACAACAGAAAAACATGACAACTGCTGCTTTCTGGCAAAACGCTTAATGGCGTGCTTTTGTAGTTAGAAGCAGCTGATGACTGCATAAGTGCATATTCTTCCGCTGCTTCCAGCTGTCTGCTGTATCGAAAGTGCAGTGTATGTAGTCGCGGTGCACGTAGGCGTAAAACATAAAAAAGATCGTTGTTATTAATAATTCTTTCACAGGAGCTGGCATTGGTGATGTTGATGTAGTCGTTGAAGATCCAACCGGAAACCGCGACAGCGTTCGCCCTCATATTGAAAAAACTGGAGACGAAGTTTATCGGGTTACTTACACCCCTCACCAACCGGGGGTACACAGAGTGTACATTACTTTTTCTGGGAGTTTGATCCCCAAAAGCCCATGCGACGTCGACATTGCATTACGTGAGTTTTGACGGCTTTCTGTTGTACTAAGTTTTGATTACAGTTTTGATAAAGCGTAGCCGCACTGTCCTTTCTTTGCTATGGGGATATACTTCCCTAAACTGCGAGCATGTAATAGATTGAAGTACTGAAACTTATTCAAAGTTTGAAATGATGAACTTTTTTGACGTTTTTTTTCTTATACCGTAGCAAGTTAGCAAGCTACAAGCAGTGGCTGCATTGTTCAGCAGTTGCGATTACCTTGATTTTGAATAGACTAAAAGAATAAGCTACTTGCCCAACCATTTCTCACGGCCAACCCAACAAACTTTCTGGATGATTAACATATTTGTTTGAATTAGCGGGCACGGAAAAACCGGCTGCAGTTTTTTTGTATGCTTTCACAATGCAGAAAATTCACTTTGAACGTGTTTTAAATTCATGGTAGACCTGACTACAAACATTTTTCAATTCTCAGCGCAACACTGTTATCATAAGAATTTGAGACATGTAGGACAATATATAAAATTTGCATTGACATTTTAATTCTTCAGTTTTACACGCAACAAACAAAGTCACTTCAAGCTTTTTCATTTTTAGTTTACTAATAAAGGGTTTACTAGTTAAGGGTTACTGAAAAGTATGTTTTTACTGATTGATTTAGACTTATTTTGAGTTATTTAAAAAACAGCACTTTAAACTATACTTTGTCTAAATGGGCATAGTGTAGCCTGAAATGTTTAAGGTGTAACTTGTTCGTCATTTAACGCAAATTGAGTTTCTTTACCTAAAGTTTAACAACTTGTTTATTTTTAGCTTTCAACCCACAGGCAGTGTGGGCAGAAGGTCCAGGCATCGAACCAGAAGGAATGACTGTCAGACAGACTGCACATTTCACGGTGCATACCGAAAAAGCAGGAGAAGCGAAGTTGGATGTGAAATGCATTGGCCCACGTAGGAATAATTAATATCTTCAATTAGTTTTTTACGTGTATATCTTGTGTCTAAATTCTCAATGAAGCTACTGTGGACGGGCCACTAAGTATGGAAATAAAAAATGTTTCTCCTAGGGTAAATTGAGTGCTGATGTGTATTTGTGCTAGTGTGTGTTGTGTATTCAACAAAGTTTGAAATATTGCGCATTCTCGTGAACCAACAGAAAACTCAGAAACCGTTTGACGTTCGTGTTTTATGTTGCACTCTGCAGGAGGAGTCACTGAAATTGTGAACGTACAATGCAATGGAGATGGAACATACGCATGCGAGTACCTCCCGCTCAAGCCTGGCCAGTATGTTGTCAGCGTTAACTATGGTGGGAAGCCTGCTGCTGATAGTCCTTACAGAGTAAGTTTGACTTCAAAAGTTTATAAAAAATCGCTTAACCTGTTTTTCGGAATTTCGAAGAGAGAGTCTGCAAGAATTAAAATCAAGCACATTGAACCTGGAATGGCGCAAAGGCGGTTGGATGGCTCAACGGATAAGGCGTTGGCGTGGTGCGATCCTGGTTCGACTCCCGGCTTCAGCTGGTTGTTGCAAACACCGCTCACCTCCACCAAAGGTGTAATAAATTGGGTGCAGCAGGAAAGGCGGCCGAGAGAAAGGAACTGACCACCCTACTCTCCTTAGTGCCGAAGGCTTAATATAATGAGAACCTTATCTTCTCATACCCAACACTTGAATCCAAACCTAGCCGGCGTGTTGAAAAGCAGGTTATATCACCAATCAGACACCAAATCAGTTCAACGTCTTCAAACATTGGATCAGTGTAAAACAAAATTGATTTTCTGTCTAGTTAAAAGGGGAGATTGACTTAACATTCTCTATAGAATCTATACGGAATTTCTTATCAACATTCTTATGTCATGTAACAATCTATGTCAGGGACATCTCTGAACTCTGATATTGATGTCCTTTGCTTACTTTCCTGTTCTAGTAACCTTTTGCTTTTGCGTCTAAGCTAGAATGCGATATTTCCAATCGAGACTGATTGTTTTTGTTATTGTTCAAGAGGAATCATCTTAACTCATCAAGTCATCACCCGTTGCGAATCTTGTATTTCGCTTATCTCTCTATCCATGAGACAGTTGTAATACGCTGTTAGAACGCGATATGCACTAAGAGTACAGCAGAGACGTTATGTTGAGCTTATTGATCTCAACTTGTTTGTTAGTGTCGAGAAAATATCGGACATATTTTTGGACTAAACCAACAGTAAATTTTAGTAATGCCTCAGGAATCGCAAATTAATGAGTAATTTTATGCTCAAATGAATCAGCAGTTTGCACACTGCTGGAGTTGTGAACTTTTGACACAATCTTTTACGTTGTCACGCACTGTTGTTAAAGTTCTGGGGAAAGGTACAGTGCTCCGTTAGACGTATGCACAATTGTTTGTGTTTACTTTTCTGTCATGAAAAATGGAGTATTTTGTTATTTTGGGTGATTCACTAGCGTTATCAGGCCAATAAAGTATGTAGATTTTGCGTTGTTCATCAGCAATGTTATTTGGTTCGTCATTTTGTTTCTGGCAAAGTTAGTGTTTCCAAAAGTGCAATAAAACGGCGTTTTGACGAAAGTCACTGGAACTGGATGGATGAGTTTGACTGATTTATTTTTTACTGTTGCTGAACTATCGCACAACGGCCATCATCCAACGTTTTTTTTTACAAAATCCATGAAAGCATTCAATAGTTTCAGCTAAAATATTGAGATCTTTCGAAGTACACAGCACAAAAGAGATTTTCTACTCCCTTTCAGAAACAGTCTGGCCTTGTACCCAAAACACAGCACTTTGAAGTTCACGTCAACTTGGCTTCCATTGACCATCACGCAAACTACGTCGTTTTGCACGTCGCCAACTTGGCTGACACGCCGCACAGCGCTACCTTATATGGAAGCAAATTGATCGATGACGAAATTATCGCCGGTGATTCAATTTGATTTGTCTCACGTGCGTACATGGCGAGACTGAAGCGGAATGTCGAGATGAGCTGAAAACGCGTAACTTTACATTGGGTTGAAAATTCAATGAGACTGTTGGGTTGTTAGTTGTTACATTGAAAAACATCGCATTGGTATTAATGAATCGATCATTGACTTGGTTTGGCTCAGTGTTCATTTCTATTTACATATCTTGACACCGACTCCCATTTCTCATTTTTGTTTCTTTAATAAAAGAGACAAAAATGCAGCAGAGAAAATTTGAGTTTATTTGGCGCATACAGCAGCCTACGACTTCTCCAAATCGACCTACTTGGTGTTGGTTGGTCGATGCAGCAAGATGTCTAACAGCAAGAAATCTCCTCAATACATTTCAACTTAGCAAAGTTCAATTATTATAACACCTCAGCCAAGTTCGGAAACTTGTATAATTTATCCATAAAGCTTTCTCCGCCGTAATGACAGCTTCCGTATATGGAAAAGCACAAGCAAATGAAAACAAAGACTAATCAATTACGGCCGCGAAAGCTTTCTCAATAACTTATACAAGTTTCCAAACCTGGCTGATTTTATTACCTTGCAATGTTTAATTGTTTGGTTGCATCTTAAGGGAAGGGTTCTTGTGTAACTGCTTATCCTCAACAACACCGAGAAACCGGAAGAGGACACAAGAATCAACAAAAAATACGATGCATCAGCGTCTACTTTATCAAGGGGACTGTGTATGGTTTCTTTATGTTCAATTAGATTGAATCACTATTATCAAAGTAACCTTTAAAAGCCTGTTTCACCTTTAACAAGATCGTCAAAAGGTGCTTATTCTGCAGAAGACTAACATAACAACATGACACTTTTATTTTAGGTTAATGTGGACTTACCCCCTGATGCAAGCAAGGTTACAGTCGAAGGACCAGGAATAAAACCAGGGAATGTTGTGGATGAACCTACGTATTTTGACGTGCTAGCCGCAGGTGAGAGGGCTTGGCTTCGATGTTTTCAATTGATGTGTAATCAGTGACGTTTTGATCCTGCGTCGTATTTGCAAAGTAGGTGTATCGCTTCTCTTTGTAAGTTTTATTATGGAGGAGAATAATACATTGTGTTTGATCATTATCAACATTTCAGACAAGAATTTTTGTACTGTCGTGCAAATAAATCATCGGCCATTCTCAAGTTAGCGATTTTTGGTTAGCATTGTACCATCACATGGCTTTTGAAGCTTACACATTGCCTCGCTTTATTTCGTGGCTTACTCACAATCTTTAAAGTTTTAATATCCGTTAACGTAAATCTTTCAACTTTATCTTCTGTAGACAACGTTATTACCTGCGATATATACCACTAGCAGAACAGACAACTTTTGTTTGTTCAGTTGTTTTGTTACTCTATAATCTTTGCTTAGCTGCCACCACACGGCCTTATGCAAGAACTGCTGGAGTTAAAACCAGGGCTAAAGCGGTCTCAGGGATGAATGGACACTTTTCCAATGGTAAATTGTGCAAGCATCACACATCCCAGTGCTTGACTGCCCAAAGCACATGCCTGCCTCCAAATCTTCAAGATACTAAAACTTTTTTTATATTACAAATCAGTTCATGTCCAGTTTAAATGATTTTCATAACTCTTAGCGTCAAATGACTTTCAATGAAAATCAGCAAAAGTTTCCGTTTTCAGCAAAGCATTTCATCCATCTCCTTGCATGTTCACCACAATGTGTATGGCTCTACGCACACTTTAACTCTAACGCTTACATTGCTTAGTGCACCCCTTCCAACGGTCCAGGAGTTACTGGAGTCCAAAAGTTGTCAGTTTACAATAACTTTTTTAAGAATTTCCACACACTGTAGAGCAGCATGTTTTTATAAGTAACAAAAAAACAAACAATTCCTTGGGTTGAAAGTGACAGACTGCTTCACAGTAAAGTTTAAGATTTTCATGTTATGGTTTGTAATGTACAGATATTTATTGTTTGACAAAAGCAGTGTTGCCCAAGTCCTGTGTCAACAATTAAATGACCAGGAGAGATTTAAGAAACCGAACATTCTCGGTTTAACGCTTAAATTCGTTCTATTTTGTGAAAAAGTGAAAGTTTTTTATTTGGCAACTCTGGTAACTTCTGGACCCAGGAAACTTATCGATTGTTACATCGGAAGTAAACACGTGTTGTCATTCATGATACGACAAATCCAAACGGGATTGTTCATCATGCAATCATTTAACAAACGTATCAAATTCATACTTTAACATCAATTTTCACTTTTAGATGGTGAAGACGTGATATTTTGTATTAATTTATTCATTCTGTTGAACGTTCATTCAACAAACAGATTATGTTCCAGACAGCAAATCGATTCATGACGTTGGCATTGATTCACCGTCTGTAGCCGGCAAATTTGCAGACGTTGAACCAATGTAAAAAATCACTGATTTGTTGGCTGTGACTGTTTCGTTCATTTTTTGTGTTTTTTATTTTTAACTAACCAAGGAAGCAACGCAATTTTTCAACTAACTGAAACGACCAATCACTTGCACTTGGGAGAGGGAAAGTTACGTAATGTTGTAAACTTTTTGTCGTTACTGGAACGTTTAATAACGTTAATTTAGCAAATAGAGTACTCTTTGTAATTGAGTTTGTAGCCTCGCTGGTATATCTAGGCATGATGCAACATGGTCTCAAATGCCTCTTTCAGAGTTGTTGAGCCTTATCACAAGTGCTTTGTGACAGTATGAGTGATTTCAATCGCACAGTCCAGCAAAGAACTGTCAACTATTTCTGCGCCCTTGCTCAATGCCTGGTTACCAGAAATAAGTGCCTTTGTAGCTTTTACGGCTAAACGTTAGCCATCGTTCAAGCTGCAATAATTTGACGTGGAGTGACCGACAGCAACTTTCAGTTTTGTGAAAGTGCATTTCTCATTTTTCTTTCAAAAAGGCACTTCTTTTGGTCTTGTTTGCATTCTTTTTGATAGCACTTTTACCTTTAAAAACTTGCTTTTGTGACAAGCTTCAAAAACTGATTAAAATGATTCAAAAACTGCAATCCAAAAATTGTGGACTTTTTACATCGTTTCAACTCTCCCAGACGTTGCAGCAATATAAAATCATGTTTGTTAGGAACCACAACTTCGTTCGCTGTCAGTAGCGAATTAATCTTTGTTTTGATAACTTTTTTGAAATGTTATTATAGCAAACCTACGTTCACTGTATGTTTCTGTTTCTAATGAGAACAAAGTACATTGCCAGAGGCAGTCACGCCTTGTTACATGGGCTTTTGAAAGGATTGCTCTTTGGCCGAAACGAAACAAGGACGCGGGAATTTTAAGCCGAACAATTTTTTTGTTATAAACAAATTTAAGCTCAAAGAAATAGTAAATGTTAAGATTTTTGTGTAAACACAACATACAAAATATACGGTGTAAGACTGTAAGTGTAACACATTGATATACTGTATGCTGCTTTTAGATAAAATTAATTTACACTTGATACTTTATTCTATACTTTCACGTAATAATGCGGGATGAGTATTGTTTAATTCTATATTGCAATGTTTCACTTCTTTAGCACCACATAATGTCACTTTGAAGTGATTTAAGGTAACATTGTTTACACTGTTAAGTCTCAATTTATTTTCATAGATGCTGGAAAAGGGGGAGTGGAAGTGGAAATTTTGTCTCTGGATGGCAAGAGGAACTCGGCGCCATTCAATCTTGAAAACAGGGGAAATGATGTCATCAGATGCACGTACCAGCCACAAGAGTGCGGACCACACAGGGTCAGCGTTAACTTTGCTGGACAACCAGTAGCCGAAAGCCCCTACAAAGTTGATATTGTGCCATGTAAGTTTTTCGTATTGATATAAATCTAAAAGGATAACGGATTATGTGTTTTCTGTGACTTTGAAAAACTTTGATAAACAAGCTAGTGAGCTGGTATGGCCAAATGTTTTTTTTTTTACATTCTTTCGATACTAAGCGACATATTGTACGCGAATCCTATACTTTTATACTTGCGTATTATCAGCGCAACAGGGCACATGCAAAACTTCTATTTCGTCACTTTTTAGCTGGGGCGTTGGAACCCCAGTTGAAGTCAACAAAAGACGCACCCTTGCTCCAACCCGCCCAAAAACCCAAAGAAAGCCGAGGTGCAAAACCCATTTTGTCTAACAAACAGCCTGTCATTGCCGAGCCTGTCAAAGCGCAGAAAGCCAACCGTCCACAACAAGAAGCACCTAAGTTCCCAGGTTGATCTGACGAATGACTTTGCCCTTTGAACCATTCATTCCATTTTCACGAGCTACAAAAGTTTCCAGTCGCATGTGCCTATCGACTGTTTTGTGTTTTCTTCAATTCATCTCAATATGCATGATGTGCATTGTCTCAACAGTTTTACTAGATTACTTTCATACGCAACTCAATTTACTTTCGACAATTGTCTCAGGGATTTTCAATCGTTGTTGTAATGCTTCGGTTCATCAACTTAAAAAATGCACAGTGTAACCCATTTCAAGCCAGTTATTGAGTCAGCAGTTGTATCAACAAAACACCACATCATGCCCGCGTCATTACTGCATGTTTCATCGTTTGTTGAAGGGAATTTTTACTTCATGTTTATACCCTAAACAACAGGTCAAGCCCACATGCGATGTGATCAGCTACTCTTTATGGCCACATTCAAAGCTGTCATTGGATAATTCCGTTCAATGTGTGAAAGACGAGCATTAACTAACTGATACAAATCTACATACAAGCGCTATTGAATATTGCTTGAGTTTGCCTTTATTCTAACTGAAAACGTTCCTTGCAGCTTTCAATGCGAACGCATGCCGTGCTTATGGGCGCGGTATTCAGCCGAATGGTTTGCGTGTGCGCGAGAAAGCCGACTTCTACGTCACTACCGAAGACGCCGGTGAAGCCGAGCTTAAAGTCACAGCGAAAGGACCACGTAAGAATGGTGACTGGTTTAGATAACTTAATGATTTTTTAAATTCTTGTCTATAAATAAAATACATCCTCAAGAGGACTGACTACTTGAAATGTCGTTATGCTTTTATTGGACTGCATGCTCACGCATCTGTGTTGGGTTGTAAGCCTATTATGCACAAATATTTTACCTGTAGTTTTTATTTTTATTGTCTTAAAACAAAAGTCATTTCGTTTTATCTTCCTTTTGACTTGGCAGTAAAATCATTATTGGTTATATCTTGCTAGGTGGTAGCAGTGAGCCGGTCACAATAAAGAAAAACCCAATGAATCCGACAATATACGAATGCGAATATTATCCAATGAAGACGGGAGATTATAATGTCAATGTGACGTATGGAGGAAAACCAATTCCCAAGAGCCCTTTCAAAGTAAGATAGTTATAGAATTAGTACTCGATAAAGCTAAAACAAATAGCTATTTTCGTGCAACCGTGATTGCACTTCTGGACCCAGGCCGGGGATTACATTAGTAACCCAGCAACGTTTTAAAGGGCCTGTTCTCTCGCAGAAAAAAAGAAGCTACAAAAATGTGATTTCCATAAGACACTACAGCAGATGTTCTGTTTCACTCATGGGGCACATTAAAGCTTAAACCGTTTTTTTTGGGGTCTTTCAGACGTTCGTTTAGTTTAGAGCCCGACTTTTTTCTCAGTGAAAACCTACCCTTATATGCGGCCATGTTATTCATGTAGTGATCGTTGAAACTAAGTCCGTCATGCATCGTTCACAATTAATATATGAGAGACACTTAACGCTCAATAATTTTTAATAATTTTAGGTGAAAATAAGCCAGGAAGCGGGCCCACAGAAGGTACGAGCTTACGGTCCTGGTTTGGAGAAAGGAAAAGTCGGAAAATCTGCCGATTTTGTCGTTGAAACAATTGGAAGCGACGTTGGCCAACTGGGTAACTAGTTTTCTCATCCATTCTACGTGTTTCCTTCCACTTTTAGGAACAATATAGAAAACGGATTGGTTTTGTTTAGGATTCGCGATTGAGGGGCCATCACAGGCCAAAATCGATTGCGAAGACAAAGGAGACGGATCTTGTGATGTCAAGTACTACCCGACCGAACCAGGCGAATATGCTGTTCACGTGATCTGTGACGACAATGACATCAAAGACTCGCCATTCATGGCTAAGATCGAGCCAGCTGATAGCAAAACCGATCCCGACAAGGTACAATGAGATTTTAAGAACCGATATGGCAGCGAAGAAACTTTGCAGTCAAAATTTTTTCTTGAATATTGGTAGATTTTGTGTGTTGATGTTATTTCTCCTTGATCAGAAATTGTTAAACTCTGCAGTCTTTTCTCAGGGTAGCCTACTAATGCGTTTTTGATGCGCTATGTGTACCTGGTATATCTTTGCACAGCAATCATTGTTGGATTTTCAAATATTCCCTATTACATGACCCAACAAACAAGTGAGAATTTGAATATTTAGATTACAGTATTTTGTTTCAAAAATGCTTTTTTAAAATCGTATTTCTATTTCCCATAGATTAGGTGTTATTCTTCGATGTCATCAAAGGCGTTTCGTTAGTAATAATTATGTTTAGGTCAAAGCATACGGTCCAGGGCTGGAATCTGGTAAACCTGTGAACGGAAAACCGACCAAGTTTACAGTGGATGCTCGCAAAGCCGGTCAGCCGGCCCCGGTTGATGTCGTTGCGAAGTCGGAAGGTAAAGACGTACCCGTGAAGATCGACGACCTTGGAAATGGAATGTACGAATGCAGTTATGTTCCAAGCAAGCCAACTAAACACACAATCATTCCTTCCTACGACGGTGTTGCTGTGAAGGACAGTCCATTCAGAGTAAGCTTAATGTCATAATAATGTTGAGGAGATGTATATTTGCAATGTGTCGCTGCACCCGTTACAGATATATGTTTCTATTAGCGCTTCACAAAGAAGACAGTTGCAGCGCAGTCAAGTACAGTATATCATTACCCTAAAATCCGTTTCTTTCGTGTTAAATGCCTAGCAGACATGGAATTTAGTGCCATTTTCATGAGATCTTTTGAGTGACTTGACAGGGTATTAAACCCGCATCTATCAATTCAGAGGCGTTCTTAGGTAATCTAATTTCCTCGCCAATAAAGCGTCACTCTGATAGCTGGACAATAAAAACGTCTCCAGCCTAGGCGCAGAGATGCAGCCAGAGTTATTTTTAGAGGGCAGTTACTGTAATTCCAGTTTTCGATGCAAACCTTAAAGCAGTGTTACTTCTTAATTGCTCTCTGCTGTAGCAGGATTAATTTAAAATCGACCATCTTGGAGTCAGCAAAACCACTTAAAATTTCAAATAACTTTTGTTTTTAGAGCGAGAAAGGAAACTTTTATTTCGGCTGTTACGATATAAGTAAAAAGACTATCAAAGCAATTGATTTTACACTCATTGCAATTTAGGTCGCAGTGCAGGAAGACTCCTACCCCGACCGTGTTAAAGTTTACGGTCCTGGAGTAAGTCCTGGCGTTAAAGCAGAAGAACCAACATCGTTCACTGTCGATTGCTGCGAGGCAGGCACTGGCGACGTTAGCATCGGAATCAAATGCGCTGCCGGTGTGGCAGGACCAGTAGAGCGTGACGTTGATTTTGAAATCATCAAGAACGACGACTCTGATACCTTTACCGTGAAATACACGCCCCCAGGCCCCGGTAAATATCATCACTTCAGTTGTTTGCTTGACAATTGTGTGGCAGTCGCTGTGCAACCAAATGGTTAATGTTTCCAACGTTAACAGGACAGCACACGGTGATGGTGTTATTTGCCGATGAGGAAGTTCCAGAGTCTCCCATCACTGTCAACGTGGCATCATCCCACAATGCAAAGAAAGTCCGCGCTGAAGGACCTGGATTGCACAAATCAGGTGAGTCACTTAATTCCTTTTGGTGACCGCGCAGCCGACCAGTCCTTTCTATTGCTCCTCGGCTAACTTTTACGCAGCCTTTAAGCCGTTTGTCACTGTTTCACTATGTGCTGCTGTTACGGCAACTTGGGATCGTTTTTAGTCTGCCATTTTCACAGCTTTTCCACTCTCAGGTGGCAGCGCCATACAGAATCCTCGATACTTGCAACACTCCATGTCTCGACAAAGTAACGTTGTATGTCCTGGAGGCATCATGTACTGACATAATCGTATATTCTTGCTGGTAGCATATTGCGTATATTTTTCATTCCGAGTGAACTATTTTTTTAACTGAATCAGACTCGTTGGGGACCACGAGCTTCCTTAAATTTCACGAGCAACGGGGTTTATATCACAACCATATGTTGACAGGAGTGGAGTGTGACAAGCCAACTCAATTCACGATCTTCACTCGAGGCGCCGGCAAGGCAAAGCCTGATGTTGAATTCAAGCCAGCTAGAGGAACCTATAGAGCTCCGGCCAAGAAAGCGGATATCGTCGACAACCATGTACGCGCTGTATAGGTTTGGTGCAAGATATTTTTGTATGAAAAGTCAAGATAAATGTTGTGAGTTTCTTATAAAGGAGGTTTCCTTTTCCTTTCTGAGCTTTCAGTTTAGAAAATATACAGAACGAAAATGTCTGATTCTGGGCTCTTGTGAAATGAGACTTCAAAACGTTAACAAGTTCCGGTCTTAACTTTCTTTCTTCTGTACCAGGACTCCACCTACACTGTACATTACACTCCTCATGCTGATGGCCCTATGGACGTTGACGTGACTTACGGAGGAGACCGCATTCCTGAGAGTCCCTTTCCTGTGGATGTGGCACCACCTCTTGATCTGGATAAAGTTAAAGTGAAAGATCTAGGAGACAGTAAGTCTGAGAAGAAGATGATGATTTTTCAGAATTTGTGAATTGATGTGGTGACAGTAAAACGTAAACGATGTTCCAGTGGTTGTGTACATGGTCATCTAGGACTGGAGTTGCGACCTGATTTGTCACATTTTGCAGATTTTGATTACCGCTATTGCTGGTGTCCGACTGAAAATTTTCTAAGTTTTTTATTACTTTTTGCTGACTTGTCATGATATAAAAGCCTTTTTGTTAAAAGACAATTTTGAGAACAATTCATTCAGTCATCAAAAGATAGCAAATCTGGAAATTTCTGCAGAATGTGACAAATCAGGCCGTGTGTCCAGGTAGCCATGTTGTGTACATTGATTTTTATAAGCTTTTTTGTATCAGAAATGGATGTTGGAGAGCCGAAAGAATTTGAGGTTGAAACAAGTGGAGCAGGAGGACAAGGAGATTTGGATGTGGAAGTTATTGCTCCATCTAAAGCCCCAGTCCATATGCACGCCGTGGATACGCCAAAAGGAAAGAAGTTCGCTTTTACACCGGAAGAAGAAGGTAAGAAATTTAATCGGTACAAAAAGAGTTCAAGTGTCTACTTAAGTTATTACTAACAAACTATTACCTTCTCGTACAGGACCGTACAGAGTTGATGTCAATTATGATGGAGAGCCAGTGAGAGGAAGTCCGTTCCTGGTGGAAGCTTTTGTTCCTGCAGATGCGAGCAAAGTGCGAGCTTATGGACCTGGTCTGTCTGAGGGAGTGGTCGGAAAATCTGCTCCCTTTACAATCGAGACTATGGATGCAGGTATGTCGGATGATGCTGCTTGTTAAAGATCACTTCATCACTATCAGTTTTTGTTTTTCTAAACAAGGTTATCTGGTAATGAGACCAAAGCAACTAAAATGTTAAAATCCTGATAAATCAGTTAAAGACAAGTATATTTTCAAATTTATAGCTTACTGCAATCAAGCCTTTGCTTTACTCATGCAATGCTTTCAGTTACAGTTAATCTCTCAATGATTTACTGATTATTTTGTCTTTCAGGCAACGGTGGACTTGGTTTAACTGTAGAAGGTCCGTGCGAAGCGAAGATAGAATGCATCGACAACGGCGACGGGTCTTGCTCTGTAGCTTACCTTCCAACGGAACCAGGCGACTACAAGATCAATGTTTTGTTTGCTGATGAACATGTACCAGGCTCTCCGTTCAATGGTAACTTGTCAAATTATAATAACGTAGTTTTAACCTTTAATAAGCTTTGTGGCAATCGTTTGTTTAAGTTTTTTTTCATAGAAAGGCTTTAATTGATTCAGTTGGTAGGTGAACTCTACCGAGCATGTTGTGGTGGTTCTGTTCAGTCGATAAATACTTGTCGTTTTCTTGCAGCCAAGATCGAACCTGCCTTTGATGCATCGAAGGTGACAATGTGTGGCCCCGGACTGGAGGCTGGCAAGGTCGGCAAACCGAGCAAGTTCAAGGTCGACTGCTGCGAGGCAGGAGATGCACCACTCGCAGTCGATGTTGTGAATGAAGATGGAACAACAGTTCCCAGAGTGAGGGTTAAGGACAATGGCGATGGTACCCACGAGTAAGTATTTGATTTTTTGTTGTCAGCTGCGCGAAGAAATTGTGTCTTCTGTTCCCGTGTCGTTGCCTAATAGCTGTGATCATTATTTCTGCGTCTGAACTCCACCTCACTTTCAGCGTGTCATTCGTTCCTGACAAACCCGGCGATGCTACAGTGAACGTGAAATATGGTGACAAGCCAGTGCCAGACTCTCCTGTGCATGTCCCTATCATTCCCGATATCGACACAAGTAGAGTTCGATGCAGTGGTCCAGGTGTGCAGAGAGAAGGTAAGAGTTATTGAAAAACGCTAAAGTAAAACACTGCCCTCACGAACTCTTAAAAGGTTCATTTATACTACTATACTTTGTAATATTATTTGTTTATACTCTTTTACTGTTGGATTTCTTAGTCATCTTATCTACAAGATTCTATAATCTATATAGGCCTACTTCTACAATCTGCAATATTTTCGTCCAAAGAATTACAATACTATGAAATGTTTTCCACCTTTCGAGAGTTTACCATCTTTTTCCATTGATTGAGGTGCCGGTATGTCGCATACGGTATCTGACTTTTCTTGCTAGTTGCCTTAAGAATAGAGTAAGACTGTCTTGAGACTCTTGACCCAGATATCAAACCAGGTCAAAGAGATTGACACTCTTCATTAGATTTTATAAACTTTGCGGAGGAACTTTCTTCATTGCATTAATCGCGTTTCTTTTGCCACAGGTCCACTTGCTGACGTTGAAACGCCGTTTGCTGTCAACGCCAAATCATTGGCGCCAACAGGAGGTGATCACGTCAACGCTAAACTGGTCGGACCCTCCGAGAATGCAGTGCCTGTAGACGTCAAAGACAACCATGACGGAACGTACGACGCGACATACGCTCCGGTTGAACTGGGTGAGAATGATCGATAGTTGATAATGTCACTCAGCATTCAGTTATGATCGTGGGGTATAATCCATCAGCCTCAATTACGGGAGTAACGAGACCGTGAGAATTTTCCACGTGAAGCTTTACATGTTTTTTGTTTCCATTTAAAATAGCAACATGCAATTTCTCTAAAAAAGTGATGCTAGTCCTTAACTTGCTTAGACAACTTGTATGTTGTCAATATTTATTCATTAACCAACCAATCTTTCCTAAATACTTTGCTACCATCTGTTCTTCAGGTCCCCACAAGCTGTTTGTGGACTACGATGGGGTTCCTGTCCCTGGGTCGCCATTTCCCATCAATGTCGAGGAGGGTTGCGATGCCAGCAAAGTGAAAGCGTACGGCCCTGGCCTGGAGAAAGGCACCACAGACAAGCCAGCCAAGTTCACTGTGGACACTCGAGGTGCCGGTACTGGAGGACTTGGTTTGGCAGTTGAAGGGCCATCGGATGCGAAGATAACTTGCACAGTAAGGGATTTTACTTTATCGACTTATTTTTATAAAAATTTCATTTTCTTTGTTTTGGTTTCAAACGACAATGGCTGATGTTTGACCAAACAGTTCTTAGCCGAAATTCGATAGTCCTGACTACGTTTTTAAGCTGGATCTTCACTAATTCATTCACTTCAGGATGGCAAGGATGGAACTTGCGGTGTTGAGTATGTCCCGACTGCTCCAGGAGACTACGAGGTCAACATCACGTATGGAGGAGAAAATATTTCGGGATCTCCCTTCTTCGTCAATGTGAAAGATGTTGTTGATCCAACCAAAGTAAGCAAATGTTCACTTGTCCTCTTTCCGGAAGGTGTAGTATTTTTCTGAACGCAACATTAATGTTTTCTTTATTTCCTTTTGCGGTTAAGTTGTTATTTGGTACAGAATACGCCAAACTTCTTTTTGTTATATTCTCCAACGAACAACGTCTAACGTGAGCAACATCAAATGGCGTGTGTGAAAGTAGACAGGACGAAAAATAGTTTTCTCTTACCCATTTTATCGCCTTTATCGAAGCACAAGCCTGGCACGACAAACTAGATTATTTTCATTAATTCTTGCAGGTCACTTGCAATGGTCCAGGCATATCGTCAGGAGTCAGAGCAAACGTTCCTCAGGAATTCACTGTCGATTGCACAAAGGCCGGCGTTGCGCCTCTGGATGTTGCGGTGAAAGGACCGAGAAGTAAATGCTGCAAACAACGTTACATAACGTCGATTCTATACGCTCAATTCTACCAAACGATGTGCAGACATCCCAGACAGCAAACCAGTCGTTTTTTTTACAATGTAAAATTGTGTAATTTTTTACATTTACAATGTAAATGTTTTTACATTTACAATGTAAAAAAAACGACTGATTTGCTGTCCGGGATTACGCTCTAGCAACAAATTGCTCATTTTGTTGTTTTCAGGCGTCAAAGAACCAGTAGATGTCACCGACAATGAAGATGGCACACACACCGTACGCTACACTCCCACCAAAGAAGGCCCCTACCAGGTGCAAGTCAAATACGCCGACGAGGAAGTGCCGCGGAGCCCGTACCGTGTCCGCGTGCAACCCACGCACGATGCAAACAAGGTAGTTTTGCTTGCACCTAGCTAACATAATTGGTCTATTTTACAAAGTCAATGGAAAAAAACATCAATTTGACTACCTGGGCAATGGATTTAGAAACCGTTTACTTGCGTGACTTTTCGTAAGCGTTAATTCAAGCAGCGAGTTTCTTGAATGAAAGAATCTCTTTGTTGTTTACGTATATATGTGCGTTCTGCAAAACGGCTTTATTTTACTCATATGTGGTGCAGGCCATGTGCAGGTGACAAAGTAGTCCGCCTCTATATATATTTTCCCTTTTGTTTCTGTTTGTACTCTTTTTAACGAAGGTTTTATAAAAGCGTCTATTAGTCGGTTAGCCACTACCTTCCTCAGCTGTGCGTACCGGATTCTTCCTTTATATACTGAATATGATACTTAGCTGGCAATTGAAAGCAATAATTTTTAACCGATCCCATCCCACATGGTACCAGGTTCGATGCAGCGGACCAGGAGTGGCATCCAGTGCTCCTGCTTCCATTCCTGTTGAGTTTGTGATCGATGCTACTGACGCAGGAGACGGTGTGCTCGCCGTACAAGTCACTGTAAGAACTGGTTCAATTTATTTCGCTCGTTTTGATGTAGTTGCAATGCTTACCAACGTTATTTTGTGAAAAAATTTGTTAGCATGTATTGTATAATGACCACGTCTTTGAGTAGTGTTGTTGTTGCATGATTTGATTTGCTAGCCTCCCCCCAGGTAGCAGTAGCTCAAGTGATTGAACACTTTTAGAATCCAAAACGTGAAAAATATATGGCTGAAATGCCTCCGGCCCCTCGCGGCCCCTCTTTCAACGATGCATCGACCCCCGTGGTCTCATCTCGCTCAAGACCTGCCCAGTCGTCCGTCGGAGCTCCGGTACAAGGAGAACCCAGAGAGGTCCAAGCGACCGTAAGTTGGAAGCCGGTGATCAAGCTGCTTTCGACCTGCACGACAAAACCTCAACTCCAATTTGCCAAGCTTCTCTCCCTCTCGTCACTTTCTTTTGCCACTTTGCATGTTATTGGACGTTTACAACGTTGAATCTATGCAATGCTAAAGTGGCTAACTGGCTTGCTTTCACTATATCTTTCTACTAGTTTGAACCTAATAAGCCTCTTTCCAACGCTCATCTTTGACGGGCAAACCTTTCTTTTGCCAACTTATTCTTGCACTTTTAAAATACACACTCTTAACGTAACTTTTAATTGTGGTTACGTTAAGAGTGTGTATTTTAAAAGTGCAAGAATAACTTTTAATTGTGGTTAGTTTTTTTTCGTGTACTTGGGCACATACAAATTTCAATTTTTTGGTTGTTGTTTCTATCACACATGGCCTTCTAAATGTCGTCGTTTTCTCCAGAACACAAGCATTTACAAGATGATCACAGTTTACGAGTTTTTTTCTGTCATAATATCTGTGAGTAAAGATTTAAATTAAGTGGACGTGAAGGCAAAGACGTTAATTTTTTCAATCATCAAACGTTTCATAAAGTGTCTTGCTGAAGACGCAACCGACGGCACAACCGAACCGATGCCTTTTTGTGCGTGGTGCAAGGGATCTCACCACTCAGCTATCCAGCCGAGGTGATTGCGACGATTCTCTGCTAAGTTTTCCCGTTTCATTGGCTAACTTCATTCGCAAATAAAGTCACTGCGCGCTAATTCAATTTTTCTTCACTGACTTTTGCATGACACCATTCTGTATCTCACTAATCTAACTTTTCTGGAATGCATTCAAAAATTAACTTGACATGCAACTTCTTCTCATTGACATGCACTTCATCGGCTTTTTGATTTCACAAAGGCTCTCTAATTTTCTCAACATTACCAGCTTCATATTTGCAAATTCTTTACAATTTACAACAGGACCCTGAAGGCCGACCAAAGAAAGCGAGCATCCGGGACAACGGAGATGGAACGTACAACTGTTCGTATGTCCCGGATGTCGTTGGACGATACACGATATCCGTCAAATACGGAGGAGACGAAATACCTTACTCCCCGTACCGTGTCAGAGCAGTGCCTTCTGGCGATGCTAGCAAATGCGTGGTTACAGGTAAGAAAAGTGGTGTTCGTTTGCTTTTAGTTTACATTGAAAGAAGCTACAGGAAGACACACTATGATGGTTGCTTTCACCGTAGTCTTCTATCTCTTCTTAAATGGGTAAGAAAATTGTGTCAATAGGTTGTTTCTCTTGAAGGAGTCCGTTCTTTTTTCCATCGCTAAACGTAAACGCTTCAGTGTTGCAGCATTTGTTTAACTGTTTAAAAACAAAACTGTTTAAAACCTGCATACTTTTCGACTAAGTACATACTTTTTATCGTACTAATTCCTTTTGTCAAACTGTTTTTCGGTGCTCACACGCGCTGTTGACTTATAGCTTTCAGTAATCTTTTTCTTCTTTGCTTTCTTCCATCTCAAAAACGTTTTCTTTCTTTACAGTTTCATTTGGGCGTGGTAAGTTCTTGCTACTTAAATACTTTCTTTCATTGGTTATGACTGTATCCAATGAATGGCACTGAAAAATCTATGATACCTTTAATAAATCGCCTTCATTTCTCTTTTCATAGACTTTAGAATCTGTATTATACAAGATCACTTTCAAAGCTGCATGCCTTTTGAACTGATATTGAGTTGCCGATTTTCTATTGCTAAATTTTGCAAAAAATGTCATTTCGTTCTCAAAATCCAATGGCATTGTTTCTCAAACTACAAACTTGTGTTTTGAGATATTGAACTAACTGAGTGTCTTTCTCGCATCAGGAGACGGTGTATCACCAACCATTGCGATCGGCGAGGAAGCTGTCATCACCGTGGATGCGAACGAGGCCGGCCCTGGCAAGGTAACTTGCGCCATAACAACACCTGACGGCGGACTTTTGGACGCCGACGTTGTCGAAAACAAAGACGGAACTTTTGACATTTTCTACACCGCCCCAGAAGAAGGACCGTACAAGGTTGATGTTCTCTATGGCGGCGAAGCTGTACCGAACAGCCCGTATAGAGTCGTGGTATGTACAGTACATTTCTTGTTGCAATGTATCTTGACGATTTGTTTGTGATAGTTTTTAACCAAGTAATGTTGGTCTTATTGAAACGAGCTATTTTACCACCCCCATCACTTTGCACGATACGGTGGTTTAGAGATTATAACATTGGATTTGAAGTGTGGTTTGTTGAACGATGATTTCCTGCGCATTTTCTTGAAAGAAAACTGTGCTAGCTATATTGTCAAGATTTTGAAGTGAATACGGATATGCTCAATCTCGCACAGCTACAGCATAGCAGAAAAACGACTTGGCAAAGGATTTGACGTATTTATGAAAGCAAGTCTCAATACAAAAACGCTTTACTTTCCTGCAACAGACGTTGTTGCATCCTTTTTAAAACGCTTTGAGCTGTAGGATATTTGTTGCTGCAAGAGAGAATGTTTTTTCTAAGAGTAAACTATTGTTGTAAGTTAGTACTGTGGCAAGCATGAAACACGAATGTGTCAGTTATACACTTAAATTTACCCACATAAAAAGACACAATCACTCACAAAATGCTAACAGATGTGTGCTACTCGTGCCATGAAGAGTTGCCTTTATTCGGAATGTAATATTCAACCAATTCCTGGGATTTTTACATAAGTTTAAAAGTGAAACTCTCGGGTGTTGTCCAGTTGACTTGCTTGTGTTTCATTTTTGTTGAGTTTCAATTTCTGACATTATTCTGAGCCACAGCGGGAAAATTCGTCATTTTGAGGTGACGTCGTTATGACTAACTGGGTGTGTAGCCACTTACGTTTGTTTTTTTGTTTTTCTTCCCACTTTGCATGTGTTTGCTGCTCTTGTGATCACGTGACAAACGCAGGCTGAACCATCAGATGCGGCCAGACTGAAACAGATTCCGGTCGAAGAAGACATGGTGCAAGTGGCCGACGCTGCGCCGGCTTACTCTTACATGAATGGAGACGGACAAAATCACACACCGGTAGTTAGATTGGTCAATTTTCTTTCTAGAAATACCCAAAGCCGCGAAGGAGGACGTTTTATTTCACACCTACTGCAGTAACAGTAGCAGACGTGAATTTTGTTGGTTAACTTGTGGTTGACATTTTTTTGCACCTTCAAAAGTTTGATCGTTTTGCTTATTAAAGTAGTGTTTTACGAGTTTCCGATAACCATCAATCCATTGTTTTAACACACCTTTTGTTTGCATGGTGTTGTGTTTCTGCTTTAGCATTGTAGTTGTCATTTCACATGTGAT